>NC_072421.2:11430000-12680000 GCF_028858775.2 Pan troglodytes | reverse complement strand
ATAGCTAACTATTTCTTTGGGGGCAAAATTGCCCTGGTTGAGAATCAGTGGCAAACATAAGCCATCTGATCCTGGCTTTATCCTGCTAGTTTTGGATTATTCAGTCCCCAAACAAAACAAAATAGAGAAGGTAAGTCCACATGAGACTTAGTTAGAACATACTTCTTCTGCTTTATTTGACCACGAGGCCACTCATAGCCTCACCTTTTGGTTAATGTGTAGCCATTATTTTGTAGCTTTGAACTCATTGCAAATCTTAAGCACTAACATGCTTTCTTGACATGTTTTTTTATCTTACTAAATATCTTTTGACATTCACTGTAATAGGTTTTATGTCAACATTAATGCTCTACAGATCAACATTTTTTCCATGTTTTTTTTCTTTTTCTTTCTGTTTTTTACACATTTTAAATGATCCTAGAATTTGCAATAACAATCTTTCAAAACTTATATCACCTTTTGGCTTCCCTAACTAAAATTCAATTACCTGAAATATATAATGAAAGGTAACCAGTCCTCAAACAAATGCCATTCTAGTGTCAATTAAAATATTACCTAGGTCTGGACAACAAGAAGTGTTGGCTAAAATGTGCAGATATTGGAACTGTTGTAAATTGCTGGTGGGATAGTAAAATGGTGCAGCCACTTTGGAAAATAGGTTGGCAGTTTCTTAAAAAGTTAAACACAATTGATCATAAGACCCAGCAATTCTACCCTTAGGTATCTAACCAAGAGAAATGGAAACATATGTCCACACAAAGACTGGCCAAATGTTCATAACAGCATTACTCATAATAGCCCAAAAGTGGACACAACCCACATGTCCATTAACTAGTGAATAGATTTAAAAAGTTGTATATTCATACAATGCAATATCATTCAGCAATACAAAAGGAACAAAATACTGAAACATGCTACAGCATGGATAAACCTTGAAAATGTTATGCTCAGTGAAAGAAGCCAGACACAAAAGACCATTGCATTATTCCAGTTGCATTGTTCTATTTACATAAAATGTTCAGAATCGCAAATCTATAGAGACAGAAAGTAGATTAGCTAGACCTGGATGTGTAAGCAGGGGATGAGGATGGAGAATAACTGCTAACATGTATTTGGTTTCTTTTGGGGGTCAGAAAATATTCTAAAATTAGATCATTGTGATGGCTGAACAAGTTTGTAAATAAACAGAAAACTATTGAATTGTTCACTTTAAATGAGTGAATTTGTTGATATATAATTTATACCCCATTAAAGCTATTGAAAATATGTGCACAGGTTTAGATGCAATCTTTCCCGAATGAAAGTTAAGGTTCACCTACCAGGCTTTAAACTTAGTCTGTGAACTTTCACTGGCCTTCCATTCAGCAGGCCTGAATGCAGAGCTGAACAATGAGAGATCTGCCGTTAGATCCTTCCAGTTCTAACATTCTCTGCATTCTCCAAATTACTAAGACTGAGATGTGATATCAAGTTTACAGGTTCTGATTCTATTGCTGCTATGATATGTAATAGAATCACAAATCAATTTAGTTATTTGTATATGGGTATATCAATTACAGGATAATCCTTCATTTCAGTAGAGTGAGTGGTAGCTACTTTCTGGAATATTCAGGTGCATTTAATGTGTTCACACTCCAAAGAGTTTCCATTTCTATTTTGTCCCCAGTTCCTTTCACTTTTTTTTTGGTTTAGGCATTGAGTCTAATAGTCCCTGGCTAATGTATACATGTATAGTAAACAAAAATGTGTTTTTGTTTGTTTGTTTTAGAGATGGGGTCTTGCTCTGTCACCCAGGCTGGAGTGCAGTGGCATGATCATAGTTCACTGCAGCCTTGAATTCCTGGGCTCAAGCAATACTCCTGCCTCAGCCTCCTGAGCAGCTAGGACTATAGGTGCACACAACCATGTCCAGCTAATTGTTAAAACATTTTTTGAGAGATCGGGTCTTGCTATGTTGCCCAGGCTGGCATCAAACTCCTGGGCTCAAGTAACCCTACTGCCCCAGCCTCCTAAAAGCTCTGAGATTATAGGCATGAGCCACTGCACAAAAGTGTTTTGATTAATGGATTTTGATCAAGCTGGAGGGAAAATTCCAGCCACTTCCTGCAGGACTATGCTGTTATCAACATCCCTGAAGACACAGATTCCTCATGCAATTTCTTTGTTACTCAAGGATAAGGGGGGAGTAGAAAATATATTGGGTAATAAAGTTAAAACTAAAAAATATTTCAATAAGCTGGAACTAAGTACTGAAACAAACAAAATTAATTAGGAATAGATACAAATGTTCAATAAATACATTCTACATGAATGCAATGGAGGCAACCCAATTCCACAATCACTAATTTAAAAGAAGTCTGTGGCTTTTACTTTCAAATAATTTCCATATGAATTGCATATATAATTTATTTTTTAAAAGAATATTATGGTCATGGGCAGCAGTAACAAAATATAGGGTTCAGATGATATTTGGAATATTATACCTGTTTCCGATATAATGTTTTAAGAAGTATATTACAGATCAGTCATTCGGTAACCTTCAATAAATAATTGAGCCATCAGGAACAAAACCATGCTGGGAATATAGAGAAACACAAGAAAATAAGGCCCTTGCCCTTGTGAAGCTTATTAGCTACCCAGAGAAGGCAGGTCTTCAGTCATGGTATGAATCTTACAGAGGGAAAGGCAGAGATCCTGAGATCAGATTAGGGTGGACCAAGCCCAGACATGCTTTCACAGGAAGCAGGATGGAGAGGGGTCTGGAAACACTAAGGCACAACAGAGAGGTCTGAGAATGGATAATCCAGACAAGAGAGAATTGATGGAATGTGGTTGAAGTGTTGTCATGTGCATGAAGAATTAGCCTTCTCTTTGCTGTTCTAGAGGAAGAAATCAGGACCCATAGGGAGACATTACCAGGAGGCAGATTTTCTGTGTGGCTACTTAGAACTTCCTTGGACAACAGGGGAGGTGGCTTAATAAAGTAGTGAGCTCACCAATGCAAAAAGTATCCAAACTGATGACCTTTTTGCTGGACTAGAGCAGAGGTCAGCAAACTTTGTCTGTGAAGGGCCAGGGAGTAAACATTTTAGGCTTTGTGGGCAACATAGTCTCTGTCACAACTACTCAACTGTCATTGTATCAATAAAACAGCCACAGACATATGTAAATAAATGAACATGGTTGTGTTTCAATTGAAATTTATTTAATGGATGCTGAGATTTGAGTTTCATTTAATTTTCACATGTCATGAAATAGTATTTTTTTTTTGAGACAGAGAGTCTTACTCTCAACCAGGCTGGAGTGCAGTGGCATAATCATGGCTCACCACAGCCTCAACCACCCCTGCTCCAGTGATCCTCCCACCACAGCCTCTCGAGTAGCTGGGACCGCAAGCATGTACCACCGTGCCCAGCTAATTTTTAAATGTTTTTATAGAGACAGGGTCTCACTACATTACCCAGGATGGTTTCAAATTCCTGGTCTCAAGCAATCTTCCTGCCTTGGCCTCTCAAAGTGTTAGGACTACAGGGGTGAGCCACTGTGACCAGCCTTTATTTTTATTTCCTTTTCTCAACAATTCTTAGGGCATGGACTGTGAAAATATAGACAGTGAGCTGAATTTAGGTCATGAGCCCATGATGCCAATCCCTGGACTAGATGATGGAGTTTGCTTCCAATTCTGTGACTCTGAGTGAGTAAAACCTGAGTTTGAGTAAAATACATATGACTTGTCCTTTAAAACTCATCACTCCCTTACCAATAATTATACGTACAGGTAACATGAATTGAGACTGAGGCTTAGAGAATGCTTCACAGTAACAAAGTGGTAAACTGGGATTTGAACTCAGAATCACTTTTCCATATATACTTTCAGTTAATGTATGCAACAATGCTAGTAGGTGGGCATGTCGGTCATGTCTGTGTTATCAATGAGAAAACTCAGACACAGAATTGTTAAGTAACTTACCCACACTCACAAGAGTATAAGTGCTGGGATCAAAGTTCAAACGCAGGCAGTCTGACCTAGAAACCATACATTTAACCACACCCTACTGCCTGCTGTGAAGTTGGTGTAACAGATGAGCTGGACACGGCCATAGTTGAAGGTAAAAAGTTGGCAGCCCATGGACTGCAAGTCTGGGAAATGGTGTGGGCACAGCATTGAGCCTCTGGAACTACTGATACAGGATAAATGAGGAAATGCAAGAAGACAGAATGAAAAGGGATCTAGAAAAGCAGGAAAAGTCAACTCTGCCTGTTCCAGAATTTGGTCAAGGAGAGAGCCTTGCTTCAATTTCTCTTCTGTAAGATGAAGGATAATATTAATATCCACCAGTCTCACCCAAGGGTGTTGAGTTAATTAATTAATGTCAATAAACTGCTTGAGGTCTTAATATGGGAACAAAAAAGTCAAGAACAAGTATAACAGGGCAGCTGATTTGTATTTATTGTTATGTTTATTAAATTGTCACCCTCCTGGTCTTTGAGAGGCTTTATGAATAAGCAGCAGTATATTAATTATTCTCAGAACTATTGCTATCACCTAGAGAAAACCAAGCCTAAATCCCAGAAGACAATGGCCACTGCAAATGAGAAGATTTGGAAAGCCAAAGAATCAGTCTTTGATATATCTTTTCTATTTTTGTCTACCTATAATTCTGTCACAGAAATTATGAAACCAGTTTTAGCTGCTGTGTTGCCTTTTTTCTTTCTAAATAATTGGAGGGTTCTTTTTTTTTTTTTCATGCAAGTAGTCTTCTAGGTCCTAGGAGGTGCCATGTTGTAGAAAGAAGATAACTAGACAGATGAGGCAGGAGAGCTGGTCAGACTGAAGCCCCAGCACAGAATTCAAGTAGGACAGTGATTTTTGGTTGCCTCATCCAGGAGGCCTTCCCTGATCTCCAGACTGAGTTGGATATCTCTCCTCTGTACTTCAATAGTACAAAGCATACTTCTGTCATACTACATATGCCTTTTTGAAATTGCTGATTTGCTCATCTGGCAGACTGGTGATGTCCTTAGCAAGACTTTTTTTTTTTTTTTTTGTCTTGGTTTTGTCTGCAACTACTAGAAAGCTAGGCAGACTTTGGACTCCTAGCATCCTTAACATCAAATAATAATAAACAGTAAACTGTTCTTGGTTTTCTCATCAGTAAAATGAGAGAATAGGATGAGATGGTCATTAATGCCTCTTCTTGCCTTGAGATTTGGATAAAGACAACTCTTCTAACCCCCAAGTAGACTCTCATACATGTGGTTATTCTCTGGCTTGGGGGAAAAGGAGGGAAGGGAATCTCAAGGGAGAAAGAAATTTATATGACTAGACCCTTCTTCCTGTAGAATGGACACTCTCTTCTCAACTCTGCATCCAGAGGATTCCATTTTCAAACAATGCAGCTCTTCTAATTCCCTTGCTCATAACCCTCTAAATGATTCCCTATCTTGCCCAAAGGAAAAGCCACAATCTTCCCCACATTCTGTGGACACTGTACTGTCTGGGCAGTTCCCCACTTACCTCTTTAATTTCCATCCTTATCTGACTCCAGTCCAGCCACACAAGTCTCCTTACCACTCCTACAATTAAGCATGTATCTTCCAACCTCAAGGTCTATGCCCTTGTGGTTCCCTCTTTCTAGAACTTTTCCCCCTAGATATCTTGATTACTTGCTCTCTCACCTCTTTCAAATCTGCCAGTAACCTTCACAGGCAGACCTATTCTAACCACCTCATTGACAATCTGGAGTCTCCCTACCAGCACTTCCCATTCCCTTTGCTGATTTATTTTTCTCCAGAGTGCATGTTACTTTCCATCATACTGTAGAAGTCACTTTTACTTTATAGGGTCTTGGAGTTGAGGCTTTTGTCTGACCTGATCACTACTGTGTCCCAATACTTAGATGATTGACAGGCATGCAGCATGGGGCTCAGTAATGTTTGTTGGATGAATGAACACAACTAAGGCATCATGATGAGAATGGGAATGAGGTTTGGCACATAAGCCTCAAGCTCCACTGCTTTTCCTGATGGGCCTTTTGGCTACTACTCTAATCTCATATTCATAGCCTCCTCCAGCACCACATTTATTGTGCTCTGCCAGTTCTCTTTCTCTTTTCAACCTCTGTCCACTGGTTACTTCCTTTCAGGACAATGGGAGCTCCATCTCAAGGCAGACTAGGCAGGAGGTAACGCAATGGAAAGGGAAAATATCTGCATGCAAAAGCCATTATCAACAGGGAAGGCATGGGGTTGACCATCGACCTTATTTCCTGATGTGGAAAACGAGGCAAACATCAAAGTTTCAGTCCAAGATCCTCACAAAAACTATTTTTTGAGCTAATTATGGTTAGAGAAGCAATTTTACAAATAAAACTTAAATATATGTCTATCAATCTCTCCTAGCATAACTGGTGTTCATGGAGGCTGTCCAGAATGTGAAGTCCTATGTCTATGTTTATGTCCAATGATAGAATTCATTATAAGAAGAAAGAGGCAGCAGGGTAGAATGGAAAGATCCAGGTTTTGGATGTAGGCACTTATATTCCTTCATATGAACAGGCAAAATCATAATATCTACTTTATGAATTTATTTTTGAATAAAATGGGATATTTTAAGATATTATATGTACAAGTACCCAGCCCATAATGGGTGCTCAGTAGATGCCAGCTGCCACCACCACCACCATAATCATCGTTGTTATTATTTGGAAGTGTTGAGCTACCTAGGAGGCAGTAAGAGGAGTACCATCATTCTGAGAGAAATAGAGAAGAGGGGGCACTCTACAGGTTGGAAAATGAATCTGATTCAACTGGTCCAAGGTTTCTCACTCTTGGCATAATTAACATTGGGACCATATAATCCTTTACCGTGGGGATACCCTGCATATTGTAGGATGTTTAACATCATCCATGGCCTTTACACATCAGATGCTGAAGCAACCTTCCCAATTGTGGTAAATAAAAAATGTCTCCAGACACTACCAAAGGCCCCTGGGAGATACAATCACCCCAGAATGAGAACCACTGATGTCTGACCAGGAAACAGGAAATAGAATATAGTAAAAAAGAAGACCTTACTTAAATCCTCTGCATGCATAAGGGGAAATGTATCATTCTGTTTTAGATCAGGGATAGGAAAACCATGGCCAATAGGTCAAATCTAGCCCATTGTTTATGTAAAATAAGATTTTATCAAAACATAGACATGCTCATTTATTCACATATTGTTTATGGCTGCTTTCTTATTTCCTATTACAGCGGCAGAGTTGAGAAGTTGTTACAGAGATTGTATAGTCCACCAAGCCTGAAATATTTGTTATCTGGCCCTTCTCAGACAAAGTTTGTTGCTCCTTGGTTTATGGCATAGAATCTGGAGGCAGACTGCTTGTTTTTTAAATCGTAGTTCAGCTGCTTATCACTGATACAATTTGCAGCAATGTCCTTGAAGCTCCTGGTGCCTCAGCTTCTCAATCTGCCAATAAGGCTGATAATAATAGTGCCAATTCATAGTCATTATGAGGATTAAATGAATAAAGACATGTGATGTGATGTGCTCAGAACAGTCCCTGGAATGTTGTAGGCACATTTGTAGGTACTTGTTCAGCAAAATAAAAGTGTTTGCCATTCTAATACTCTCCAAGGGGAAACAAAGGAAAAATGGTGAACTTACCTCTTAGAAGACTGAGCTATATATAAAAAAAGCTTCCCAAAGAGGAAAAAACTCTTTCATGCTTAATAAACTAATTAGTCTCTCTCCTCCAATCATCTCTTACTAATATTTGATGTGTTAGTTTCAAAGAAAGAAGATGAGAATAAAATGCCTTTGAAAAATATGAGTTTAAAGTATCCGATCAAAAACCCAAGAGGAGAAAAAGAAATTTGCAGTAAAACTGATATGGGCTTTATGTACTTTCTGGCCATTTCAGATCAAGCTTTCTTTTTTCATTGTCTCTTTCCTTATCTCGTTTTTAAACTCTTATAAAGGAAGGGCTTCCAGGTAATAATGAACATTTATGTGTGCTTGGCTGTGTATACATCCCCTTCACAAATTCCCCATTCTGACTAGCCCAGGAGCCTCACTGTATCGGAAAAAAGTGGAGTCTTACCTGTCCCTCAGCATTTGCTCAGGCTGTTTCTGCTTGTATTAGTTTGTTTCCACATTGCTATAAAGAAATACCTGAGATTGGGCAATTTAAAAATAAAATAGGCTTAATTGGCTCACAGTTCTGCAGACTGTGCAGGAAGCATGATGCTGGCATCTGTTTGGCTTCTGGGGAGGCCTCAGGAAACTTACAATCCTGGCAGAAGGCAAAAGGGGAGCAGGCACTTTACGTGGCCAGAGCAGGAGCAAGAGAGAGAGGTGGAGAAATGCCACACACTTTTAAAAGACCAGATATCATGAGAACTGACTATTATGAGAACTATATCAAGGGGATGGTACTAAACCATTCATGAGAAATCCACCCCCAAGATTCAATCACCTCCCACCAGGCCTCACCTCCAATTTTGGCGATTACAATTCAACATGAGATTTGTTCAGAGACACAGGTCCAAACCATATCACTGTTTCTCCAATTCCTATCTATTCTCCAGGTATCAGCTTAGATACTTCTTTCCCTGTGGCCCTTGTTATGTTCTCCAGACTACTTCTTCAAATTCCTGTAGTACTCAAAGGACTTCACCTCTCAACAGGCACTTCATCCCACACTCACTTGCAGCTGTTACTCAACTGCCACTCAGGTGGTTGCCTGGTTTCCCAACCAAACTGTAAATGACTTATCATAAGGACCTTAACTTAGGCTTCTCACATGTATCTCTTGTTGCACTATGCCCAGAGAGGAAGCTCTGAGTAGACACCAAACACATTCATTAATGAAAAACTTCATTGGTTGACACTATCCATCTATTTAATAAAAGACTCATTATATCTATAGGTAATATGTATATATATAGACATAGATATATAGAGATAGATAATTGTACAAATCAATGAAAAAGCAAACAACCACATAGTTAAATGGATGAAAGACTTGAACAGACACTCCACAAATGTTTATCCAAATGGCCAACGAACATATGAAAAGATACTCAACTACATTAGTTATCAGGGCAATATAAATTAAAACCTGGTGCTGATATCAGTACACACCCACCAGCATGGTTAAATTGAAAAAGATGTAGAGCAAAGAGTAGAGCAACTGGAATTCTGACACACAATTGATGGGACTACAGATCAATAGAATCATTTTGGGCAACTGATTTGAAAAGTGATTAGCAATATCTACAAATTCCCAACATAAGCACATTCTGTGACTCAGCAATTCCACTCCTTGGTTTACTCTCCATAGAAATGCACATATATGTCCATTAAAAGGAAGACACTAGAACCTTCCTGGCAACACCATTCATAGTAGCCCAAATCTGGAAACCACCTAAATGCTGATTGACAGTACAAGAAATAAAGAAACATCTATATTCTTTTAATGAAATGTGACACCAAAATGAAAATGAATGATTACAATTATCTGATCAATATGGATGAATTTCACAAACATAATATTGAGTCAAGGAAGCCAGACAGAAAAGGGCACATAGCATTTATATATAGCATATATAGTACAAAACCTGGTGAAACAAACCTATGCTGTGAGACATTAAGACAGTGGTTATTCTTATGGAGAGGAGTATGACAGCCTTCTCAGGAAAGACTGCTAATGTTCTACATTTTTCATCTGAATGTTGGTTATATGGGTGTGTTCAATCTGTGAAAATTCATTGAGTTGTGCAATCAAAATATGTGTCCTTTTCTATACGTAGACTATTCTTCAATATAAAGTTAAAACCATTTTGGTTGATTTAACTGACAGGAAAAAGGAGCAAATTAGCAACATTCTCCCTTATTTCCAGGTAGTGCTTTCTGTTTTATACATAGTATGTAAGTAACAAAAGTTACTATTCCCTGGGGACAGAAATCCATAATGAAAGAACAGCTGTTCTACTCAGACTGTCACGAAAATCCTTCAATTCTCCAGCACCAGTTCACCACCTCTAGTCTTTTGGTAAACACACTGGAACATGCCATTCTTTACACAGAGCTTGGAGCACTTGAAAACTGCAAAGGACTTCATTTTACAGGCAAGAAAATAGACCCTAAAAGTCAAGTTGCTGGTCTGAGACCACACCACCAATTCCGAGTTGAGGTGTGCAATGGACTGAATGTTTATGCTCCTGCTGTTCATATGTTGAAATCCCAACTCCTAAGAATTGAGAGGTGATTAGGTCATGAGGGCAGAGCCCTCATGAATGGGATTAGTGTTCTTATAAAAGAGGTCTCAGAGATCTTGTTCACCTCTTTCACGATGTGAAGACATGGGGAGAAGTTTCCATTTATGAACCAGGAAGTGAGCCCTCACCAGCCACAGAATCTCCTGGTGACCTGATCTTGGACTTCCCAGCCTCCAGAACTTTGAGAAATAAGGTTGCTGTTCAGAAGCTGCCAGTTTATTTTGTATGGTATTTTGTGATAGTAGCCTAAACACAATAAGACGAGATGGGAACGTGAGCCCAGGACCCATGACTCTCACCTGCACTTCTGCCTCCTCTGTCTGCAAGGAATTAACAAAGCTCCATGGGACAGGTCCAGAGTTTACACCCTTCAGGGGCTGCTAATCATCCTTGCAGCACAAAAAATGTATACGCCTGCAGCAAAGGCACCAAGAATTCTCCACCAACACACTTGTCTATGAAATCTTAACAGGAATCTAATAGGAGAAGACATGCTTATTAATTTTCTTTGGGGCCAATTGTTCCCTTCAAACTATATTTATGTGGTAATTTCTGCAGCTGAACAGCAGAATCATAACCTAGTACTTGGTTAGTAATTATACAGAACATTGTATTATACAGTTGTTACATGCTTTGGGGGGAAGAAAGAAAAAAACCTTAAATGTATCAATCCTTTGCCTTGTCATTTGAAGGCAAATAATATAACTATATTTGTATTCAAGGAAAATATGTTTAATGATATGATTATTTTTTGTTTCTCCTTGAACAAGACTTTTGTACCTCTTTCTGCTTAGTGCATACTGATGCCAGAAAGAGGGGAAGCTAAAAAAGAGGCCAAAATATTACATAACCCAGCTTGGGTAAACAGACCTGTCTACCTGGGAGGCTTCCTGAATCTTGATGCTGACCCTGGGTGATATCAACAAAGAGCAAGGAATTCTAAGAGGAGGGCACTGAGTGCATAAACCTGTATGTCAAGTACAGGCTGGCGAGCAGGAAGGAATTGAGCCTGATTAGGAATGGAGGAAATAGGCTTGGAAAGTCTGTTGCCACCACATTTTAAACTTCTCTCTTTGATTTTCCCCTAGAACTCTTAGCCCCCATTCCTCTCCCACCCCCAACCTTAGGCCTTTGGTATTCTTGGTGGACACACCCTAAGGTCACCCCAGTGAGTTACAGCCTTCTATAATCCCCTCCCCTTGAGTATAAGTGAGACCTGGGACTTGTTTCTAATCCACAGAAGATGGTGAACGTGCTGGGGTGTCGTGTTAGACTCTATCTCAGCAGGTTGGAGTGAGAGACTCTCCCTTGGGGCCTGGAAGTGAGCTGCCCTCTTGTGAGAGGGCCTCTGTCAGAGAGGCCTGTGAAAGGGGAACATGGCAAGGAATGCAAGTGGTCTCTGTGAGTAGCTCAAGCTGACAGCCAGCAAGAGAGTGGGGACCTCAGTCTTATAGTACCAAGAAACAGTTCTGCCTACAACCAGGTGAACTTGGGTGATGGCCCCAGGAAAGGAACACAGCCCAGACACCACCTTCGCTGCAGCCATGTGAGGTGCTGAGCAGAAGATCCAGCTCAGCCCTGCCTGGACTTCTGACCCATGGAAACTGGAGGATCATAAATGTGTGTTGTTTTAAGCAACTATGGTTTTGGTAACTTGTGAGGCAGCAACAGAAAATGAATAGAGTGTTCTCAGGACCAGCCTAGCTTTGCAGGGCCCTCCACGTCACATCCCACCCGGACTTCCTCACCTTGCCCCATCTTTGAAAGAGAGGCACTCTTGTCACCCTATTCCTTAAGCACCCAAATTCTCTCATTTCTCCAGAGTCTTAAAGAGAATTGCCTATTACTCTCTGATAGATTAAACATTAATGACCCAGTCACATATCCATTCCAGGAATATAAACTTTTTTTGGAATTATAAACTTTTAAATAGAAAGCCTCGATATTTTTTCAGATGTGTTCTTTGAGTTATTAGTTGCTATAGAGAAAACAACAACAACAACAACAAAACAGTTTCAGACTCAAATATGTTTGGGAAATGGTGAGTAATGCAAAATTAAGCAAGTTCCTTTATTACAGATGTTTTAGAGCCTTCAACACTCTAAAGAAATTTGTATACCCACAAGAAGAAGGTAAGTACACAGCATTTCTATAACATTTAACTACAGAACCATTTCCTCCCTCTGCCTACATTTTAGTGTGTGTGCTTTTGTGTGCATGTAAAATCTCACAGGATATATCCCCAAAAGCATTAACACACACACACACACACACAGACACACACACACACACACATACACACAGACACAGGCAGATATGCAAATGACTAGAAAATACTCAAATATAATGCTGTCTATAAATGGTAGTAGTTATATCAATCATTATTATATAATAGGTTTAAGAGTGTTTTTCTTCTATAACTTTTATTGTTTGAAAATAATTTTTAAAAGATAAAAAATAGGCAGAACAGCCAGCATGTATCTGTCCAATCTCAGAATTTTTTTTTGAGACAGAATTTTGCTCTGTTGCCCATGCTGGAGTACAGTGGTGCAATCACAGTTCACCACAGCCTCGACCTCTTGGGCTTCAGTGATCCTCCCACCTCAGCTTCCCAAATAGCTGGGACTACAGGTGCACACCACCCCTGGCTAATTTTTATATTTTTTGTAGAGATGGGATCTCACTATGTTGCCCAGGCTGGTCTTGAGCTCCTGGGCTCAAATAAGCCTCCTGCCTCAGTCTCCCAAAGTGCTGGGATTACAGGCATGAGCAATCATGCCCACATGTCCAGCATCCAGAATTTTTTAATTTTAATTTTAATTCAATAATTTCTTTAAGAGACAGGGTCTTGCTCTGTTGACCAGGCTGGAGTGCAGTGGTACAACCATAGTTCATTGCAGCCTCAAACTTCTGAGCTCAAGAGATCCTCCCACCCACCTCAGCCTCCAGAGCAGCTGGGACTATAGGTATGAGACACTGCATCTAGCTATTTTTTTAAAAAAATTCATTAAGAGGTATTATTCATAATACAATCAGATCAATTAATGTTTTTCAGTATTCAAAAGATACTCACAGGTTTCTATAAAACATAAGCCCTCTCAGACATTTAAATTATATTTTAATTTTACAAAATAGAAATACACATGTTTAGTGCAGTAATTGCCGTATGGTAGATCCACATGAAGACTTTAATTCAACTCTTTGAAGTCACATTTACTGAATAAAATTGCCATCTGGTGGTATATCTGCTATTATGGGGCATTAGTAAACACCATTATGAGAGTTAATTGTTTAATCGAGATTAGTATCTATCTTGTGATTTCTTTTATTCCCAGCACTGAGTTTTAAATATACTGGGTTGAGACTATAGGCATTTTATCCATGCTGTTTTTTATTTTCTATTCTTCCATTATTTCTGATCCCCTGATGATATCCAAACAACTGTCTTTTCCCCAACACTTTTCTCGCTCTACCAAAATTTAAAATGTCACATTAGAGTTTGTCTGAAGGCTTTTATGTCGTCAATGTGCATATTCTCCTGTCCAAATCCATGTGCCATCAAATCTTCCATACACAAGGGGATCTCGCTCTTAAGTAATTGGTCTTTCCAAAGCTTCCAACCAATGTGGCTTCTTTCTTCTGGAATTTTCCTATGTAAGAAGATGCTTTTAATTATCAATTATACCATTCTGCTTTTATTCACAGAGAAGAGGCAAGAAATTTCAAAATCCATGCTTATTTGTTGTCCTACTATGTTGGAAAATGTTCATTATTTTAAATAATGACCCACCAAAGATTTTGGCTTTATTTTGATGATCAGAAATAAGAATCTTAATACTAACATCAGAAATTCTCCATCACTCCTACAGAGCACCCAAATTATTTGAATATTCCATCTGTTTACTCATTCTGAAATATAAGTGTATTAGTTTTTTTTTTTCACATTGCTGACAAAGACATACCCAAAACTGGGAACAAAAAGAGGTTTAATCGGACTTACAGTTCCACATGGCTGGGGAGGCCTCAGAATCATGGCAGGAGGCAAAAGGCACTTCTTACATGGTGGCAGCAAGAGAAAAATTGGAAGAAGCAAAAGCGGAAACCCCTGATAAACCCATCAGATCCTGTGAGAGTTATTCATTATCATGAGAATAGCACAGGAAAGACCAGCCCCCATGATTCAATTACCCCCCCACTGGGTCCCTCCCATAACACATGAGAATTTTGGGAGATACAATTCAAGTTGAGATTTGGGTGGGGACACAGCCAAACCATATCATTCTGCCCCCTGGCCCCTCCAAATCTCATGTCCTTACATTTCAAAAGCAATCACGCCTTCCCAACAGTCCCCCAAAGTCTTAACTCATTTCAGCATTAACTAAAAGTTGACAGTCCAAAGTCTCATCTGAGACAAGGCAAGTCCCTTCCACCTATGAGCCTGTAAAATCAAAAGCAAGCTAGTTACTTCCTAGATACAATGGGGGTACAGGCATTTGATACATACAGCTGTTCCAAATGGGAGAAATTCGCCAAAACAAAGGGGTTACAGGGCTCATGCAAGTCTGAAATCCAGTGGGACAGTCAAATTTTAAAGCTCCAAAATGATCTCCTTTGACTCCAGGTCTCACATCCAGGTCATTCAGATGCAAGAGGTGGGTTCCCATGGTCTTGGGCAGCCGCCCCTGTGGCTTTGCAGGGTACAGCCTCTCTCCTGGCTGCTTTCACAGGCTGGCATTGAGTGTCTATGGCTTTTCCAGGCACACAGTACAAACTGCCAGTGGATCTACCATTCTGGGGTCTGGAGGATGATGGCCTTCTTCTCATAGCTCCACTAGGCAGTACCCCAGTAGGGACTCTGTTTGGGGGCTCTGACCCCACATTTCCCTTCCACACTGCCCTAGCAGATGTTCTCCATGAGGGCCCCCACCTCTGCAGCAAACTTTTGCCTGGGCATCCAGGCATTTCCATACATCTTCTGAAATCTAGGCGGAGGTTCCCAAACCTCAATTCTTGACTTCTGTGTACCTGCAAGCTCAACACCACATGGAAGCTGCCAAGGCTTGGGGCTTGCACCCTCTGAAGCCACATCCCAAGCTCTACATTAGCCCCTTTCAGCCATGGCTGGAGTGGCTGGGACGCAGGGCACCAAGTCCCTAGGCTGCACGCAGCATGGGAACCCTGGGCCTGGCCCATGAAACCACTTTTTCCTCCTGGGCCTCCAGGCCTGTGATGGGAGGGGATGCCATGAAGGTCTCTGACATGGCCTGGAGACATTTTCCCCATGGTCTTGAGAATTAACATTAGGCTCCTTGGTACTTATGCAAATTTCTGTAGCCAGCTTGAATGTCTCCTCAAAAAATGGGTTTTTCATTTCTACTGCATCATCAGGCTGCAAATTTTCTGAATTTTTATGCTCAATTTCCCTTTTAAAATGGATTGCTTTTAACAGCACCCAAGTTACCTTTTGAATGCTTTGCTGCTTATAAATTTCTTCTGCCAGACACCCTAAATCATCTCTCTCAATTTCAAAGTTCCACCAATCTCTAGGGCAGGGGGAAAATGCCGCTAGTCTCTTTGCTAAAACATAACAAGAATCATCTTTGCTCTAGTTCCCAAGTTCCTCATCTTCATCTGAGACCACCTCATCCTGGACCTTATTGTTCATATCACTATCAATATTTTTGTCAAAGCCATTCAATAAGTGTCTAGGAGGTTCCAAACTTTCCCACATTTTCCTGTCTTCTTCTGAGCCCTCCAAATTGTTCCAACCTCTGCCTGTTACCCAGTTCCAAAGTCACTTCCACATTTTTGGGTATCTTTTCAGCAATACCCCACTTCTGGTACCAATTTACTGTATTAGCTCATTTTCATTCTCCTGATAAAGACATACCCAAAACTGGGAACGAAAACAGGTTTAATTGGACTTACAGTTCCACATGGCTGGGGAGGCCTCAGAATCATGGCAAGAGGCAAAAGGCACTTCTTACATGGTAGTAGCAAGAGAAAAATGAGGAAGAAGCAAAAGTGGAAACCCCTGATAAACCCATCAGATCTCATCAGACTTATTCACTATCATGAGAATAGCACAGGAAAGACCAGCCCCCATGATTCAATTACATCCCCCTGGTCTTTCCCACAACATGTGGAAATTCTGGGAGATACAATTCAAGTTGAGATTTGGGTCATGACACAGCCAAACCATATCAATAAGCCTTTTGCAAAAAGAAAGGTGCTTCAGAATGCACATATACACACAACCACAGAGAAACACAATTCGACATTTTCAAAGACACAATAAACAAGGAATTAATTGCATCTCATATTATAATTTTATTTGGGTAAATATCTCATTTTGCTTTAACAGTTTATCAGTCTCCTATAGAAAATGACTTGTGTTTGACACTTGGAAGGAAAGAAAACTAAAAATATTGTCAATCGGGCTACATCAGATAATTTCAAAAGTATAACTCACTGACTGTCTGAATAATGTCACAGTGAGGGGAAAAATATTTGTGGTGGCTCACTCCTCGCATCATAAATTTCATAGGAATGAGGAAATTCATTTCATACAGAGCAGAGAATACTGATGAAATTTTCTAAGGTAGGAGCTGTCAATTTTGGTGCCATTAGGGAATTTCAAAGGTAATAAAAACATGAAAAGCACAACTCCTGAAAGGGTGGATGGCCATATATTTCTCCCTCCCCATTGGAATCTAAAATCATACCAAAAGAATTAAATAGAAGAAACTAGTATTCTAAAAGCAGTGATCTAAGTGTCATTCAGGGTGGGAAAGGTTTCAGTCAGCCTTGTTGTTCCTTATCAGCCTGTTACTAGATCTACAAACTTCCTTTCTCTCTGTTAAGTACATAGAGTATGTAAGACTCTATGGTCAAAGTCATGGCTGAGAAAGAAGTCATAAAAAAGAGAAACATCGAGTCATGACAAGTTCACCACTGATAAAACCATGACCTGAAAATCACCTGATGAAGACTGCTTTGCTCATATTAAACTGTAAGTAAGTAAATATATTGGCAGCCCTCCCACAGTGTAGCTTATGGGAAAATGTGAGTTGAAAAAAGAAAGATACTATTAGCCTAGAGGGAAGGAAAATGTTGTCAGCATTAACCTCAATCCAATTATAACACACAGGTTATATCTACAACCAAGATAAAAATAAATGCAACAAAGGAACGCTTATTCTCATTCTCTGTGGTCTTAGCATATGAGGGGCCAGGGTTTCCTGCTGGGCAGCAGGTTGTAGTAAACCATAGTCTAGTCTTTGGGTCATGTGCTCTGTACTAGGTGATTTAGCTCATGAAAAGAACCAATTTGCAAAAGCAAGGAAGATTTGCTGTGATAAAGTTTCCTGTAGGTAGCTTTAAATAAGCAGCCATTTAAATGGGAGGAAAGGCAAACAAATAGGTAAATAATTCACACTAGTTAAGTCTGGCACATTTTGGGGGAAGGTAATAAAATACAATATTGATGCCTTTATAAAGAAATAATTCAGCTTTTACATGGTTTAGCAGAGTTGCTGAAGAAACATATGACAGTATTGCATTGACCTTCTTCAGTTACCTAAAAAAGCAGCTGTAATCACTACTGAAAGAGACATGCTCATAAATTCTCTCTGAATTATAATTCCCAGATAATCACATAATACATAATTTCTAGAACCCTAGATGCTTCCTCTTATTTTTCTCTTAGGAATGACTGTCTTCTGTTCCTTCTACAGGTGCTGATATTTTCTTATGGTTTCAAGGTAGACTGTGTTTTTATTTTTTTGCTTCCAAGTTTTAGAAGTTCTACTGAGAGCTTTGTGTCTAGTTAAATGTCTTCTCACAGAAATCCACAGGCTTTTTCTCCTCACTTAAAATTTGCCAGGAGAAAAACCACCTCTAGCTGAGGGATGTAAGCCAAAAACAAGAGCACTCCCTGGTGGACATATGTGGTGATACCACCTAAATAGAAACATGGACCACTTTTTCACCAGGCTGTCAAGAAGAGGTGATTAGAAGGAGGACCACATATGTTATCGTCCAAACCAGAAAGCTTTTGAGAGTGAATGAAGATTTTGAAAATAATGACACCAGGAAAACAAGTGTAAACCAAGACTGCAATGTAAAACCATTTTAGGTATGAAACTTAGAAATAGTGAATCTATCCCTGGGTAATCAAAGTAAAGCAAGAAAAAGAATTAGCTAACTTATTATGGAGGGAAAAGTAGAGAGCCACAGAGTTGGCAAATAATGCTATCATCCTCTCCTCTCTTCATTCTATCTGCACTCAGGGAAAGAAGTGTGTTACTGATTAGAAGGATCTGATCTCTAAGAGTTTCCAAAAGTAACTGGCTCAGCAACAATTTTCAAAATGTAAAAACTTAATTTCTACACAAATGTGTTAATGATCCAAATGGCACATTAAGATGTATCCTTAATTTTACTTTTTATTTAAAGCCTAGAATGTAAAGAGACATTCATGTTTTTAGCCAGTTTATATTGTAGCAATAGATTATTAATAGGTCTCTATTTTAAGACCTTGGTTGCAGAATATATTTCAGTTAACGCTGCCAATAGCAGAATGACCTAAATAGGTAGGTCTAAGACTGCAGATGTTTACAAAATAAATGAAATCATCAGGTTATGAGTATAGCACTGGCAGGAACTAATACTACCTTGGCTTAGAGAAAAATATTACATAATGAAACAAAATAAATGGAAATAATCTTTCATGAGTGCCAGTACTTTAGATTTATGGGGTCATCTATACAAATTGCAATTTCTAATAGATTGCCAAACATGTGCCTGAGGACTTTCATTTCCAGTTGTGTACATTTTATTATTGGAAGGGCTAAAAAATAAAGTCTTAAAGTGTAAAAATGGGGACATAAACCTTTGGAAATGGATCTTGTGTACAGATTCATTAAAATAACTGTATCTTTCATCTGAGTTTTTATTAATGTTTAATTATATAAGTTGCAAAACTTCATTCTTTTTTAGTTAAATGTCCTGAGACTGTCAATGGTAAATAGATATTTCAACTACTAGGTACATTGTTGGTGTGGGGGGAGGGGGCGGCGGTGGAGAATTTCAATAAACATAGAGAACTTTTCAAATCAAATAAAAGTATGGCTTCTGGTGCTACAATACCATTATTCTACCATTATTTTATAGAAATGTGTAAAATATACATATTTTACAGATGAGGTGACCTGAGCATACAGAAATTATGGTCCAAATTAGGACTGGAACCCTTTAAACCCTAGTAGGCTGCCTGAAACCAGTTCTAAATTTCCAATTGCCTTAGATCATCAGTTGTAATGCAGTGGGAGACTCACAGCTGTGTTCATACCAATTTCACCCTAATTATGTTTCCATGAAATTACACTGCATGGATTTTATTGCAATCAAGAGACGCCCACTGTCTCCTTAATGGAAACCTGGGGAAAGACCCTGGCTTAGTGGATCTCAATTGAGGTTGATTATGCACCCCCACTTACCAAGGGACACTTTCCAGTGTCTGGAGACATTTTTAGTTGATACAACCAGAAAGGTGAGGAGTGCTACTGGTATCTGGTGTGCAGAGGCCAGGGGTGTTACTAAACATCCTACAATGCGCAGGGTAGTGCTCCACCACAAAGAATTATACAGATTCAAATGTCAATAATGTTGAGGTTGAGAAATACTGTCCTAGACATTAGTACTGTGTTTCTAAGTGATTTCTTAGGATGGAATCTGACACTTGATAATTAAACCAACCAAATTGACGTTAATGCTTATGGACTGTAAAATCAGATACCTTTACAATTATTTTCTTGATTGTGGAAATGTACTGCATCTAGAACTTGATGTTCCCTATTCAGAGGGTTGCAGAGTCTTTAGAAGGTGTTTGTGGTACAAGAAGAGAGGGAATAAATTCTGAGAGGCTCTGCTAAGAAGAAATGGCCAGTTTCATTCTTCATACCCCAAGGTGACCTGCAATGAATCCATTCTTGTAGAATCCCTTCCCCTTGAGTGTGGATGCTTCTAACCAATAGACAATGGAAAAGTTGCTGGGATGCTATTCGCATTATTATATTACATAATATAAGACTTTGCCTTAAAACACTAGAATGAGAAATTATCCTGCTGGCCTTCAAGAAGTGAGCTATCATGTTGTGAACTGCCTATGGAATAAGCCACATTTCTTGAAATCGTGGGAATCATCTAGGACCTGAAGACAGTCTCCATCTGACAGCTAGTGAGAAACCAAGGACTTTGGTTCTACGACCTCAAGGAGATGACTTCTCCCAACGGCCTGAGGGAACTTGGAGGAAGATCTTTCTCCAGTCTGGCTACAGGTGACTGTAGCCCTGGCTGACACCAGCATTGCAGGCATGTGAGGTCTTGAGCAGAGGACCTAGCTAAGCTGTGCTCAAACATGAGCCACAGAAACTGTAAAATAATGTGTGTTGCTTTAAGCCACTAAAATTGCAGTAATTTGTTATACAGCAACAGTGAATGAACACCCCATGGAGGAGCAGTGATTATAGCACTAAAGGAAAAGTGTGGAGCCATGTAATACTCTTCTTTATTGGCTGGTCTTCCTGAGAGAGAGAGAGAGAAGTCTGCAGGTGATGCTTGGGGCGAGGAACAGCATAAAATGGTATCTAGAGACCAACTGACAGCAGTGCATCAGAAAGAACTATGTATAGAAAATTCCACACGGTGTCATCAAACAGAAGTCTGGAAAGCCTCTAGATTTCACCCTTACCCATTTTCTCTGCAAAGTGGACAGGTCAGCCCTAAGTGGGTGAAAATATGAGAGATGCTTTTCCATAAGAAATGGCATGCCTTGGCCTGACACGTAATACCCCTGGTGCACGAGTTTCATCAGTTTGGGAAGGAAATGTCAAGAATGTGGATTTCTCTGTTTCCAGCTCAAAGCCCCACACTCCCTTCCTTGTGCCATTAGGAACTGAGGGACTGAATATAGTCTAATAGCAGTAATGCTCAGCCCTCCATCTAGGGTTCCAAGGGCAAGATTCAAAGAGAGGTCAGATGAAATAAAAAGATTCTGTCATTGCTACCTACTGGGAAGACAAGCACAACAGTCCCAATTCAAAGTACACAAAACAGAACTCAAATGTGGGGTCTAAACAAAAATGCTTATAACTGTAAACAGTAAATTTGCGATGGAGGAGGCAGATGATGTAGATAACCAGTGGAAGATTTATTCAAGTACACAAAAGAACATTTGACTCAAACTCTGATGGAAATATAAAGAAACATAAGCCCTGTAAAATCATGAGAAAAATGAATTAATAAAAAAAACAGAATGAGAGGAAAAGGGTGCTGGCAGAGCTGAGGAAATAATTTGAGAAGAAAAATGCAACACTGTGCCACTATGAAAGAACTGGAGGCAGGGATAGTGTTTGGAAATGGTATTAAAATAATACAAACTTGAGGTGTATTATCCAGTCTAGAGGCATTCATGATGAACAAGGTTGAGTGCAGATTTAGGAAAGAGAGAAGAGAATGCAGAAAAAGGTCTGTTTGGAGGAGGGAGAGAATAAAAATAGAGTTGTTTTGTGGAATTTGAGCAAGGAATTCCTAGAAGCAAAAGCAGTTACCATCAAGGGCTAAGGAAAGGTCATCAATGCATAGATAAAGTGGTAGAAAATCTGCTCTCTGTGGAGGAAGGGAAATCAGAGGGCCTTCAATTGTGGATGTTTGAGGGTCCTTGATCTCTATGGGCTACCAGGGGGAAATCAGAACTTTCCAGATCAAAGTGGGAATAGCAGGTATTTATTTGATCATCTGTAGTTTTCAACTAGGACTCTTAAGCTGCCAGGCGGTATTCTTTCCCATCCACTCTTGCTTCTGACAAATAGACTTTGATTTAAAGCTAACTTTTAGAATCTTTAGGTAAGATTTCTGTCTCAAGACACTAGGCTGTCCTGTAAACCCTGGCAACAGGTCAGGATATGCTCGCTCGCTCTCTCTCTCTCTACACACACACACACACACATACACACACACACACACACACGTTTTGCTAGGGTTTAAGCTGCAGTTGATGCTTTCACCAGCATTATCCTATCTAAGGACTACTAACTTGCCATTTGGAAACACCAGTTGGCGCTACTCTATAGAGGGTAAAGGAGTCAGTGAAGATATAACTCTATCTTAAGAACCAAATGCTTTATTCATGCATTTGATATGCTGCAGCCAACTTCCAGTAGAACTGAGAAATGTTCTTCGTTCTCTACCCCAAGTGTCTATTCCTCATTCAGGGCAGGAAAGAAAGCAATGAAAAACATTCCTTATGGCTATGTTTCAAAACAAACAAGCAAACAAACAACAAAAACAACAACAACAAAACAAAGGCAGAAACAGTTTCAAAAAGAATTCATAGAATAATTTTCTGAGATATTTATTATGAAGCAAAGGCCAGAAGTGGGGGTTAAAACATTCCTAAGGAAAGGGTAGGGAGAGGAGAGGACTTGTGAAGTGAGAAATGTCTTGTTTTGTAATTCCACATTCAACTTCCCAGTGCTCTTTGCTATCAAGACCCATGGGAAGCCCAGTTCAGTCCAGGCAAACTAATTCAGCAACCACTGTGGTCATTGGCTGTCTTGCTGCTAATTTGCTGTTATAAATAAAGTCTGGAAAGTGACTTGCTGCTCCGTGATTATCATTTAGTTCTGGCCAAGAAAGCTAACTTTCCCATAATGCTAGTTGGCTGGCAATGAGGAGACATAGGGCACCTGCTGCAGCTGTCATGCTGACTGCAGTACCGCAGACGAGGTTCTGAGGACCCAACCAAAATTTACACCTGGTCATAAGGCCTGCAGAATTGTTTATTCATTTATTTTATCTTTGCTCAAATGCATGTGTTAAATGAATATACTTTTATTATTTTTAATGCAGTCTTTTCTTCTCATCATCTTTTTTCATAAGAGCCATTTTAGATTTACAGCAAAAATTGAGCAGAAGGTACAGAGGTTTTCTATATACCACCCCCCCACACACACACATAACCTCCCCCACTACCAACAGCCTTCACCAGAGTGGTACATTTGTTACAACTGATAAACCTATATCGATACAACATTATCACACAGAGCCCATAGTTTACATAAGGGTTCACCCCATGTACATTAGATTGGTTTAGACAAATGTATAATGACAAGTATCCACCGTTATAATATATAGAGTAGTTTCACTGCCCTAAAAATCCTCTGTGCTCCACCTTTTCACTTCTCCCTCCTCCTAATATTATTTGTAATACTCCAAATAAACATAACAGGCATTATAGCATTTTAGTACAATTAGATAAGAGCTCAACTATTGGAGACATGATCTAGCCAAGTAAATTGCCCTTTGCTGCCTGCAAGATTGTGGGTTCTTCAGCTTTTTTATCATTGATTACAACCCTCTTCCCACACAAGCTACAAAATCCTTCTTCCCTTTACAAATACTGTACTTGTCTTTTGAAAGACCATAATTTAAAGCATTTGGGAAAGAATATCTCTGAACTTTGTTTTAAGAATTATAGGATGAAAGAGATTATCTTATTTATGTCACTCGACATGGTGCAAGATCCACACAGAGCAAATGTATTTTCCATCTCTTGTCACTGGAGAAAAGCTAGTAAAACATGTAATACATTTTTGGAACACTTACATTTTCTTATTATCTCAAATTTCCCTAATAGAATATAAAAACCATATGTTGAATCAATAATATGTTGTGTTGAAGGAATAATCTCATTTATATTGAAATGGTAAAGCAGGTCTATCTGGCTTGATTTCAGGGAACCAAGAAAGTTACCTTATCTTGCTGACTGATGCCTCAAATTTTATATCAGCCAATTATCTCTTTAGATTAAGACACTGATCTCTTTGTCTGGAAAAATCTCTAAGCAGGTATCAGGCATTTGCATCTAAGTGGGGACCTAGGAGCAGGATTTAATAAGACACACGAGAAAGAGGTGGAAGAATGAACGGAAGGAGCAACACCAGGAGATGAGGGCTGGAGGGAAAACACCTGGGAAAAATCAGAAGACGGGCTTGCCTGAGATGAGTGTCAGCTCCTTCTCAATTTTGGAGTTGGAGTTATAGCAGTAGTGGTGATCTTTTAAATAGGTATCAATGTTTTTATAGCAAGTAATCTAATCTGTAAATTTCTTTTACAAAAAGCAAAACCTATTATGAATTTTGACATAAATTATTCCTGTATAACAAACACATCACAAACCTAAAACATATACAATGTAATATTTGTATTTGTAAAAAGATTAGTATCCAGATTTTATAAAGAACCCTACAAATTAGTAAGAAAATTTAGCAAACAATCCAGTAGAAAACTTGAAAAAACAGATAGGTAAATCAATAGAAGAGTGAAAGCAAGTGGCTAATGAACATATGGAATATTCTCCACTAAGTCTGATTGAATGGAAAGATGAAAGTGCTAGTTTGTAGAAAAATACCGATTAAAACAAAAATGAGAGTTGGACATGGAGGTACACACCTGTAATCCTGGACACAGGAAGATTGAGACATGAGGATCGTTTGAGCCCAGGAGTTCGAAGCTAGCCTGGACAACTAGCAAGATCCCCTTTCTAAAATAAAACAAAATGCAAAACAAAAAATGTGACATGTTTTCACACACATCAGATTGGGCAGGAAGAGAAAGATACATTATTACATTCATTTTGGAGAGTAATCTGGCTCTATCTAGTTTAAGATGGAGTTTCACATTCCATTTGGTATGGTAATGCCACTGCTAGGCATATGCCATAAAACAAGGGTCAGCAAATTATGGGCCATAGGACAAATCAAGCCCATTGACGAGTTTTGTATGGCTTATGAGGTAGGAATTTTTTTACACAAACATTTTAAACAGCTGAGAAAAATAATCAAAAGAATAATAATGATGGGAAAATGATGTGAAATTCAAATGTCAGCAACTAGTTTCATGGACACACAGCCATGGCCACTAGTTTATGTATTTTCTATGGTAATTTTCATGTTATAACATCAGGGTTCAATAGTTGTGACAGAGGCCATTCCAGCCTGAAAAGCTGAATGTATTTACTATTTGGCCCTTTACAGAAAATGTTTGGGAACTCTGGCCCTAGGGAAGCTCTCATATATGCGTACAAGGAGGATGTGCAAGAGTGTTCACTGGAATTTTGTTTATATTAAAAGAAACTGGAAGCAATGTTAATTAAGAAATGACTGAATAAACTGCCATATATTTATACAATGAACTAGAATAGTTAAAAAAAATAGACCTACATGTATCAACTTAGATAAACCTTTAACACCCAATGTTGAATGAGGAAGAAAAAGCATGTTGCAAAAGGATACAGTAAGAAACTACTTATACACATTCTGATAAATACCCTAAGTGATACAGTACATGTTGCATGAATATATATATATATATAAATAATAGAAGGTAGGTAATTAAAAAATACACACCCTCAGGTTGCCAGTTATTTTTGCAGAAGAGTGGAACGGGATGGGGACCTTCATCTGCATCTATAAATTATATTGCTTTAAAAAGCAATACTTGTAACAAATAAAAAGCTCAGTGTGTTTAACCGGGGCATATATGTGTTTATTGTGACATGCTCTGTATCTTTGAAATGTATGAAATATTTTCATAATAAAATATTATTTCAGAATTGCAAAACCACTCCAATAAGCTATTAAGTCTATTGTCCACATTTTCAGCTGACTGCCACCTTTTCTGCAAATGCCCTTTGAATTATGTAATACTCAGGGAAAGAAATCAGACAGGAGGTTTGGCTAGTGTCAACTCTGAAATGTTGGATGCTAGGAAATGCACACAACCGGGCATGATTAATTACATAGTGCACAAAGCCATGTTATTTGACTATACACCTAATTACAGTGAGCAACATACAGTATGGGTGACAAAATAATTGCTGTAACCCCATACAAATGCTTTATGAATTTTGGAATGGAGATGGAAATGGGAACAAATTCAGTAGCAATATATTGCATGAGGAGTAAGGTATCTCCCCATCATTCCTCTCTTAATAAACAGTGTGAATTTCCCAGACACGATGAATTAAAAACAGCTTCATTTTCAACAGCAGCATCTGAAAAAGAAATAGAAATGTGCTGTTCCCAGCTATAAGTCGACAGTGATATTGCTATGAGTCATGATTAAACACCAATGAAGGGCCAGGTGTGGTGGCACATGCCTGTAGACCCAGCTACTGAGGGGGCTGAGATGAGAGGATCCCTTGAACCCAGGAGTTCAAGGCTGCAGCAAGCTATGATTGCACCACTGTATGCCAGCCTGAGGAACAGAGCAAGACCCTGGCTCTAAATAAATTAATAAAATACAATAAAAATAGATACCAATGAGAATGATGTCAGATGTGGTAAACTTTAGACCATCTATCTAAACGTAGGGAAGTTTGAGGTTTCCTGGGGCCAGAAAGTGTTCATGGAAGTGCATTTCCTTGTATAATCACTCATTACTGGGTCACATGCCTGCCTGGCCAGTTCTGGTCCTTCCTTTGGCTGGTAAGGGTGGAAGTGGAGCACAGGGAAAGTTTTCACCACCCTGTAAAAGCAGAGAAAGGGCAAGTAGCAGACACGGGTGGCTTGTCAGGCTATATCAGCCTCACAATTGTGCCTGTTTGCCTTCAATAACAAGGAGACAAGCAGGAGCAGAGATTATGCAGCATTAGTGTAAGAGTCTTGGAATCATGCAACCTGGATTTCATTATCAGCATTACAACTTGCTTTCTGTGCTTGCAACTCTGAGTAAGCTCCTTGTTTCCTTGTCCTCTCTGAGGCTGAATTAATGAAATTGTAATCTAATAGGAGTAAACATCTATCTCATAGGATTGTTGAACATTTTAAAGAAGAATTTCTGCAAAAGAAAATGCCTTATAAAGAGTTAAGTTCTGCAAAGATATTAGGTGTTCTATCAGATGCTTTGGTTTGTGTAACATGCAACTTATTGAGACCATTTCCGCTGATATGTGTGTTATATGTCATGGTTCCTGTCATTTAAAAAGGGGTTATAGGCAAGGAGGGAGGGAGGTAGGAAAGGTGCAAGAGGGACATATAGGAGGAAGAAGGAAGGAGGAGAAAGAGCTGTATGGGGAGGGTGGCAAGATAGGAATGACGAAGCCAGGAGGAGGAAGGGGAAAGGGAAGCCTGTTTACCACCCCAAAGGAACATCTTGACCAAGTCTGATCAATACTCAGAGACCCATTCTATTGGCGCTATTTATGGGCTCTGGGCAAGTAACTCAACCATCTTATTATTGTCATCTGCAACGTGTGGATTATTTAGCCAGTCTCTCATAAATCCTGTGAAATAATTTTCTAAGACAAAAAGTTGACTCTTCAAGATAAGTTCAAAGGGCACACTCCCCTGAAAGATCTTAATGACAAAACCAGCCACCAAATCGCTGTGATGAAACCAGTGGTTTGCAATGCAAATGTCCAGGAAGCTTGAAGGCTTGCGCTTTAAATGATTTAGTTCAATTGGAGCTAATCTTTGAAAAGACTGGTTCATCACATGGACAATATCAGTTCCATAATACATATAGACTTTTGTCCCAAAGGGCCATCTTTTATATGAGATGATGCTGACACACAGTCATTGGAACTATTTTTTTTCCCCAGTAGTGACGAGGGCTCTGCAATAAATTAGCACCATGCGGCTCATGCACCCTGGCCTTTATTTATATGGTTCACTTTAGTGGTGTGGTCCACAGTTATAGAGCAACTATTTATCTGTTTAGAGGCGACAGAATGACATTAGGCTAGAGATTTGAACAATGGCCTCAGCATAACATTCTAACAAATGAGTTAAACAAACCAGATATAATAACTACCACTCAATTGGATAGTTGCCTATATATATGGGTTTTCTATGAAAGCCCAGACTTTAAAAAATATTCTGTCGTCTTGTTCCTGCTAAACCATGAAATTACCCAGAAATTTCTATTTTTTTAAATTTTTGGATCAAAATCACATTTCTTGAAACACCTCTCACATCAAGAAGTGGGAAAAAAATTCTCTATTAAAACATATATATCCCTGTAAATTGTTGTGAATGCATGTGAGCTGTCCATTCACTACTTACAAGATCCAGCTTTCCACCTGCCTGCTGGACCCACCCCTCCTCTTGGCCACTCAAGCTCACGACTTTAGCAACTGTCTCTCATCTATACATCCTCAATTTCCCCCTCTCTATGTGATCATTGCTAGCTGCATTCAATACTCTGTAATATCACAGATATAAAAAATTCAAAAGCCTTTCTTTGGTCCCACATTCCCTACTAGCTCCTGCTCATTTCTTTGTTTGTCTTTAGAAAGGTTTACCCACATTCACTGACTCCTCTTCCTGTCTACTTTTCTCTTTGGACCTACTGCCATCAGGTCGTTTTTTCTCCATCATTCCACCAGACTACTCATACAAGGTCGCCAGTGACTCCCATGAAGTCAATTCCCATGATCCAGCCCATCTTTGTCGTCTCATTTGCATATTTGATATGCTAATCTCTCCCTGCTCCTCAGAACACTTTCTTCATAAACTTGGGGAACTCCTCTCCTGCTTCTCTTCCCCCTCATGGGTGAATCTCTCTCAGTCTCATTTCCTCTACCTCAAAACACTGGGGTGCCCTGGGCCCAGCCCTCTTCCTTAGGTGAGCTCATCAAGCTTCCTGGATTGAGTTACCTTCCACCCACTGACCTTTCTAAAATTCCTATCTTCAGCCTGGACCCCTTGTCAGAACACCAGATTCATACCCTATATCTCACATCCAACCCATGAGAAAATCCTACTGGCACTTCTAAAGATGTATATCCACTGTTTGGTGACTTCTCGGCACCTCTGCTGTGGCAACTGACATTTAAGATGCCATCACAAGTTGCCTGGACTCCCATTCTCTCTGCTTCCACCCTTGCTGCCTGTAGTCTAATTTCCATGTAGCAAACCGGGTGATACTTTTAAACTATCAGATACACTGCCTCCCGAAGCTTCCCTTCATACTCAGGGTAAAAGACAAATCTCTATACATGGCCCTAATGACCAGCCCAATGTACTTCTCTGACCTTGCTACCAGCAGTCTTCCCCTCGTTTGCAAGGCTTACCTCCACAAGCATCTCTTTATATGTCACTGAACCTGCAAAGCATCCTCCTGGCTCAAGGACCTTGCTCTTGGCTGAGAAAATGGTATTGCTCAGTACCTCATTTTCTTCCAGTTCCACTCAAATGTTACGCTATTGGAGAGGCCTTCCCAGCCCCCTATATAAAAAACCTCAACCCAACACTCTTCATTCTGCATGTTCTTGATTTTTCTTCAAAACACAGATTACTGCTGGAGAGACTATAAATTTATTAGTATTTGTCTATTTGTTTATTGTCAGTGTATACCCTCCAGATGTAAGCACTTCAGGAGCAGAAAGTTTATTTTTTCTTATAAAGTTCCTAGAATTTAGTCTGACATATGGTAGACACTCAACAAATATTCACTAAACATTACATTTGATACTTAATGGGTATTTATATAGAGTGCTCTGTTTTAATAGCATTCAATCCATTAATCAACTAATCGACAAGTTAACCAATTATTGATCTACTGTGTGTTAAGAATTTTGATAAAAGTCAGGAATGAAACCAAAGAAAACCGAGCTCTAAGAGTTCACAGTTAAGGAGGAAAGTTAGAAAAATAAACAGCCTAGTTCCATAGTTTCATTTAAACATACTCTGTCATACTGCATACATAGACTCCAGCAGTGGGAAAGCAGAGGAGGGGAGGAGCTTGAGGGTCAAAAGGTAACAACACAGATTAGTTGTCAATAGATCTGCTGTGTTCCCGAAATGATGGTTTCCTTCCTCCCTTTATAGTTTTTCTGAAGAGTAAATATTTTTAAAAATCTGAGCTTATCATTATAATCAGAGAAAAGTAGCTTTCATTTGAAAAAAAACAAAATTTTTATTGCATTAGTTTCTTCTTGCTGCTATAGCAGATTATCACAAATTTAGGCGCTTAAAGCAGTGTTAATTTATTTTCTTACACTTCTGAAGGCCAGAAGTCCAAAATGGGTTTCACTGGGCCAAGGTCAAGGTGTCAGTGGCACTGTGTTTCGTCTAGAGTCTGTAGGAGAGAACCTATTCCATTGCCTTTTTCAGCTTCTAGAGGCCACCTACATTCCTCAGGTCATGGTGCCTTCCTTCATTAGCAAAGCCAGCAGCATAGCATCTTCAAATCATTTCCCTCTCCCTCTCTCACCTCTGCTTCCATCTTTCTCAGACACTGACCCTACTGACTCCCTCTTATAAGGACCCTCAGGATGACATGGAGTCCATCCAGATGATCCAGGATAATCTATCTCCCCATCTGAAGATCTTTAGCTTAATCATGTCTGCAGATTCCCTTTGGCATATGAGGTAACATATTTACTGGTTCTGGGATTAGGACATGAACACCTCTGCAGGGCCATTACTCTGCCTATACAACAGTCAAGTACTGTGAAAATAGGGGAAAAGATGTGCTATACTGAGTAATCAGATCAGTAACTTGGGCATGCCAAAACTGTGACAGAACTTGAGAACACACAATTTTGTTTTACATTAAAAGTATCTCCACTGGCCAGGCACAGTGGCTCACGCCTGTAATCGCAGCACTTTGGGAGGCTGAGGCAGGCAGATCACAAGATCAGGAGTTTGAGACCAACCTGGCCAACATGATGAAACCCCGTCTCTACTAAAAATACAAAAATTAGCCAGGCATGGTGATGCACGCCTGTAATCTCAGCTACTCGGGAGGCTGAGGCAGGAGAATCACATGAACCTGGGAGGCAGAGGTTGCAGTGAGCCGAGATTGCACCATTGCATTCCAGCCTGGGAAATACAGTGAGACTCCTCTCAAAAAACAAAAACAAAAACAAAAACAAACAAACAAACAAACACTTTGTTTTTGGCTTTCAGTGACCAAAAACAGATGGGTGAGCATTGGCATCCCTGCTGGCCATAGGAATTTCTGGGAACTGGATAATGTCTGCAAGCCAGTGGAGAACCGGGGATCAAAGGTGCGGTGGCTATCTTCTGATCTTCTCGTGTGAAAGATGTTCACTGTGCACTAAACCTGTCATGGAGTTCAGTGCTTCCTTAAAACTTGGGGACTGCTAGCCAGGCGTGGTGGCTCACACCTGTGATCCCAGCACTTTGGGAGGCCGAGGTGGGCAGATCATGAGGTCAAGAGTTTGAGACCATCCTGGCCAACATGGTGAAACCCCGTCTCACTAAAAATACAAAAAAAACTAGCTGGGCATGGTGGTGCACGCTTGTAGTCCCAGCTACTTGGGAGGCTGAGGCAGGAGAATAGCTTGAACCCAGGAGGCGGAGGTTTCAGTGAGGCGAGATCACACCACTGCACTCCAGCCTGGGTGATGGAGTGAGGCTATGTCTCAAAAAAAACAAAAACAAAAACAAAAAACTTGGGGACTGCTGCTCTGTTTTTTTTTAGGTATTTGGAATATAAACTAGAGAAAATATAGTTTGAGTTTTACAATAGGGTTTCCCACCAAATGATGCCTAAAATATAGTGTTCCTATAAAAAAAAAACCATCCAGATTTTTTTTTAGAAAACCTATAATAAAACATTATTTGGGGAACTTAGGTGGTCTACAATATATGAATTCCCTACATTTTATTGACTTCCAAATATCCAAAACATTTAAAAACCTAAATATTCCATAATTAAATTCTTCCTACCCCCATGAACATGCCCAAAGTAGTTATATTTGTTAAAGTGCAAACAGAACTCAAGTTGTTTAAAGGGCAAAAAGCAGAAAAGAAATAATGAACATCCCAACAAATATATTTGTTTAATTGATCCCTTTCATTGTTCCTGTGCGCATCAGGCTCACAAAAAGGCGTATTCTTGGGAAGTTAAATTTCAAGGGTTTATCTCCAATCATGAAAGATTACAGAAAAGACAGTCTTAGAATTTGATTTGTTTCCTAGGTAACACCCCTTCAAATCTGATATTAGTGCCACATCATTTTGCTCCTACACATGGATAAAGATCCTAAAACTACATAGTGTATATTTTGGGAACAGAAGATGACTTGAATAGACATCCTAAAAGAAGGATCTCGGGTGGGTATTATTTTTTGGAAGAAAATTTAATTTATTTGAGTTAATAAAAATAGCAGGAGAAGGAAACAAAATTGGAAACTTGCTGAAACTTAATTCACTGCAGGATATTTTTATCTAACAAGTTAATCTTGGACCCCAACCAAATGATTTCATTTTCTGAAACACATGAAATTTCTCATATTTAACCCAATAGCTGTGACATGATATAGTTCCCAGAGGAGGAATAGAGTTAGATTTAAATGTTTAAACAATAGTGGCTGATTTGTGAAACTTAATAATGAGTAAGACTAGAACTACAACATAAATGAGACTTATATAGACTGAAAAAATGAGTAATTTCTCACATAATTCCAAAGTACAAATTTGGATTTCTAAACATATAAACATTAAAATTACTTCGATCAAAAGAGAGCCTTCCTTCAAGGTATAAAAACCAAGGACAAATCATAAGGTGTGTCTATGTCCCCATCTACTTCTGGAATATTAGTATTTAGGGAATGCTTTGTTCGAAATAATCATCAAAGGCAGCCTTGAACCACCAAACCAAAAGCAGAAACAAGAACAGCCACAGTAGGCAGACTGCTGCAGCAACACACAAAGCCAGAAGAGCTACTCACATTCAATATGCAGCCTCAAGGGTTGAGATGGAAGTGGAGAGGGAGGAAGGAGGAATATAGCCATCAGGCAGCCAGGCCTGATCCATCTAGTCAGCCAGCCCGAACGCCTGCGCCTTTTCAATGGAACTGTCCTAGGTTCCGAAATAGGCATCTGAATAAGCCTTGGTTCCCCTGATGACAATATGAAATTGTCAACAGTCACTGTTTGGCGTTGGCTGGAAACACTCTCCCTTTCTTCCCTTCTTCTACCATGAGTCACTGTGCATTTCCAGCCACCTGCTTCTCGCAGTGGCTCAGCACCTAAGCCTGGCCAGGAACAGCTCTGTTTGAAAGGGATAAACCAGAATACCTGGAGCTCATACAGAAATCTGTTTAAAGGTTTAGTGATTTATTTCCTTCTAGTATTCACTGGCTTCTTAAAAGTTATAAGACCCACTCAATTTGCCAACTGAGAATGATTTCAATAGTATTCAGTAGGATTTGCAAGTAGGAATCTTTACATCCTTTAACAAACTACACAAGCTTAATTACTCTATTTTTATGTTAATTGCCTTCTCTTCCTTTAGTAAATGGATATTATTAATATGCACACTGACATATAAAAATCATATGGATTCTGTGTACTTATTACTAACCTGAAGGGTTCAAACCATATTCCTTCCTTCACAAATGAGCCCATTATTGTTAAACGAGACAGAAAATTTTTAGTAATCCTTATTAAAAACTGTTATATTAATCCACTGAAATGAACATTTTCAATTGTTTTGGAGCTCAACTAATTACTATATAAAACTCCAGAATAAATTTTATCCCGGGATATATTGTCAGGGATTCCTATAACCTGTTTCCTTTTTGAGCACTGGAGGAATCACATAATAATCTGGATGATGATTTCTTACTCCTGTACAGATTACCCTCAGTGTACCTCACTTTTTACTCATCTGCACCTCACTTTGATTATCAACAATTCTAAAGCTCTACATTCAAGTATTTTCAGTAATAGATTTAAAACATGCCTTCATTCACCTCTAGAAAAAGGCACCTGACTAGTAAGTCACACATCAGACACATTTCCTGGCCAAATGTCTGCCAGGCTTAAAATAGGCACAGGAGGCATATTCTTGGAGTATACAGATATATCTAGATCCCTAAAAAGCTCTAGTTCTATAACAATTCAAATCTGTGCCAGGGATATGGTACTCTCTCATGAATTTTCCCCTGCTGCCACAAAATTTGGTTCAAATCCCAACTCTGACACAAACTTGTCCTGGAACGTTGAAGAAATACAATATTGCCTTAAGTACGTATTATATCATTTGTGCAATGTCAGTGATTACATATGTAAAGTACCTAGAACAATGCCTGGAATAAGTAGTGGTCAAAAAATAATATGGTTTGCCACAAACAATTCCGTGATGCACAAATACAGTTGACTTTCAAAGATGCAACTTCCTGGCTTACAGCTAAGTACAGAACAGCTAAGAATGCCAATGTGTCAATTGCTTTTGAACTGATAGGCACATATAGACATATGGAAGGTTCACTGGAAACTCAGCCCACAAACTTCAAGTATTTTAAGTAGAATGAGGTGCAACATTATACTCTGAGTGGAATTTAGATGTCTTTATCAAAACAAAAGTGAATCCATTTGTTTTTCTCTATACATGACACTAATTTGAAAACCTAGATGAAATAAACAGTTTTCTATGAAAATATAAATTTGCAAAATAAGGAGATACAGATAACATGAAATGCCAAATAACCAAAGAAGAATTGGAAAGGGTAGTCAAAATTAACCCCCACAAAGGCATAGATGGGTTTTGTTGTTAGGGTCTTGCTCTGTCACCCAGGTTGGAGTACAGTGCTGCAAGCTTGGCTCACTTTAGCCCCAAACTCCTAGGCTCAAGTGATCCTGCCACCTCAGCCACATGAGTGGCTAGGACTACAGGCATGTGCCACTGCACCTGGATAATTATTTTTCTTTTTATTTTTGTACAGATGGGGTCTATGTTGAATAACAATGCAATCATTATTTTAAAATGTATATATGGATTTAATTGCATTACTCTGTTAAAGCAGAAAAGCTTATTATCTTTTCAGTAGATAATAAAAAGCATTTGATAAATTTCAATATTTGTTCTTTAAGAAAAACTAATATAGGAATGGTGAAAAACATTTTTTTGTTTGTTTGTTTTTTTGTTTCTTTTGAAATGTGGTCTCACTCTGTTGCCAAGGCTGGAGTGCAGTGGTGCAATCATGGCTCATTGCAGACTCGACCTCCCAGGTCCAAGTGATCTTCCCACCTCAGCCTCCCAAGTAGCTGGGACCACAGGCATACACCACCACACCAGCTAATTTTTGTATTTTTGTAGAGACTGGGGTCTGCCTATGTTGTCCAGGCTGGTCTCAAACTCCTGGGCTCAAGCTATCTTCCCACCTTGGCCTCTCAAAGTGCTGGAATTATAGGCATGAGCCACTATGCCTAGTAGCATTCTTAATTTGAATAAAGAGGTCTACCAGAAATCTATGGTAAACATCACTCTTGGTGATAGAATATTAGAAGCATTGCCATAAAGCCATTAATAAGGCAAACATACCCATTCTCATCTCGACTAATCAACATTGGACTGGAAGTCCTATATGATTCAATATATAAATAATATAAGCATAAACATTGGGAAATGGCTATAACTGTTTTTGTCATAATATTCTGACACAAATTTTCTACCTAGAAAATTCTAGCAGCTCAATAGAAAAATCAGTAAAACTAACAAAACTCAGTAACATGTGAGATAGAAAATCGTATAAAACCAAAGTTGCCCTATAACCACCAATAACCAGTTAGAAAATATAATTAGAAAAAAATAAAAGAGTTTTTGACAGCACAAACAACCTCTGCTCCACACATTTATCTATCCACCCACCCACCAAACATGAAGAAAAGAAACAAATACTAAAACACTGCTGAGGAGAGAGAATGACTTGAGTCTTGGAGGCAGAGGTTGCAGTGAGCCAAGATTGCGCCACTGTACTCCAGCCTGGATGACAGAGTGAGACCCTGACTCAAAAAACAAAAATAAAAATAAACTACTAGGAATAAGCTTAATAAGAAATGTGGTGGCCCTATATGAATAAAATTATAAAATATTAAAGTGTATTTTAAAAGATTGAATTAAAAGAGAAACTGGAAGGGAAGACTCAATATTGAGAAAATTGGGCATTTTCACCCAAATAATCTATATTAATGGTTAAATTTATTACATACATATTTTGGAATACCATAAAGCTACAAAACAGCGAAATGGATTTGTATGTACTGAAAAAGATAACCGCAATACATTGTCTAGTGAAATGTTTCCCAGAATGTTTCCAGTAATGAAAAAAATTTAGTGCATGAGCATTTATGCACAGACACAGAGGTTGTATGGAAACAGTAGAATCACAGTGGAGCTCAGGGCAGGAGGAGGCCAGGAAAGTGTAATTATATTTTATTCCTATGACTGTACTCTGGTATTTTACATCAAGTTTTAGTTTATTAATTAAAAATTTTAAGGCTACTAAGACTGAATAGAGACTTATTTATTTGTGTCTTCTAAATGCATTCAGATACAAATTGTGTTTCACATCTTTCTAAGCATAAGAACATTAGTCTCCTCAAATTAGGTCAAAATATATTTTAGTGAAATCTCCCTAATATCAGCTCAACACACCTTAACTTACAATAAATATATGTTTGACCTTGAGTTTTTGGGGTAACAAAAATGTTCTTCAATATAATGGAACAGAAAAATGCATGAAAATAAGTGAATTATTTTAAAATGGATTTTAAAAAGCAAATACCCCTATAATCATATTTATTCTTACTATAAAATGTAAGATTTCATTTTTGAGTTTCCAAATAAATATCACCTGCCTTTAGCATGTGGCAATCATAAATTAAACATGACTTAGTTTTTTTCTTTTGTATTTGTTTGCTCCTTTGTGTTTTTCTCCAAATTGTAGGACTCCATTTGGCCACTCATTTCTGTATCTTCCTAACTGGTTAACTTCATCTCTCTTTTTACCACTTACCTCATCTCCCCAATGGGTATTGCAGGAGACCAGATTATGCCACCCCAAAATATGCCTCTTTTGCATAAGAATCATTTTGAGCTGATTATTTTGAGAAACTGCAGATACAGAGAAGCCCTGAAAACAGAGTAGAAGTTACCCTGTTGTGAGGGAAATTTACACTGATAAAGGAAATCTCCCATTTGTAAGGGTAACTTCCTCTCTATACCAGAAACAGAAGGACAACTAAATCACTAGAGACTCACTCACCCAAGTCTGCACAACAGACCTTATTCTTGTGTTTTTCCTGGTCACCTTCCCATAACTTGCCTCCCCCACACCCTTCTTTCTTTGTTTTAGCTGAAGATGATATATAACCCAAGCTCTAAGCCACTTCTTTGACATTTACTCATTTTCCTGGGCATCTCCCACATACACATGAGATAAACACATTAATAAACTTGTCTTTCTCTTGTTAATCTGTCTTTTGGCATACAGGCCCCAACCAAGAACTTGGAAGGGTAGAGGGAAAATTACTTTTTCCTCCCCTGTAGTAGCCTAATCTTATCTACCACACAGGAAGATTTAGTGAAGCACATAGTAAATATTATGCAGGAAAATAAATTGTTACTATTCCTAAATAGCATGGGATCAGAGAGAAATGTGCAGCAGCAGACTCAGATACACAGCACATTAAATTACATATATAATCTTGACTCATTACATGTAAACACAAAGAATACATATAATAACTATGTAGGAGAGTAGTGACTACAAGGCATACAATTTTAAAAGAGATGTTAGATGAACGGGGAGACAGGACAACCAGATACACACAACAGGTAAAGACAAGTGAGTAAGAAGTGAGGCGACTTCATAGATTGACTCTTTCGTTCCAGGCCAATGATCCATTCAGCACTAACTTTTACATAAAATAATGTTCTTATCTTATAGATAGTGGGGGGAAGTCTGATTCTTTATAGATACATTATATAAATAGCTAGGAAAATATATAGTTGGGGCTTTTTTCACAGTATTGGAATCATTATTTAAAATAGCTTTGTCCATTAAAAAACGGGCAAAAGATGTGAACACACACCTCAAAAAAAAAAGACACATAAGCAGCCAGCAACATATGAAAAAATGCTCAACAATATTAATCATCACAGAAATGCAAATAAAAACCACAATGAGATACCATCTCCTGCCAGTCTGAATAGCTATTATTAAAATATCAAAAAAAAAAAAAAACCAGTTCCTAGTGAGGCTGTGGAGAAAAGGGAACGTTTATACACTGTTGGTGAGAATATAAATTAGTTCAGCCACTGTGGAAAGCAGTCAGGAGATTTCTTAAAGAACTTAAAACAGAACTACCATTTGACCCAGCAATCCCACTACTGGGTATCTACCCAAAGAATACATATTAATGATATATGTTAAGAAATGGTACTGTCTCTCACTCCCATTCTCTCCAAGGTGTCATAGAAACTAGAATCCATCTTCCACAAGGCAGGTCATAGAAACCAGAACCCCTTTTCCAAAAGCCAGCCAGAGGATAGATACCCAGTAGTGTTATTCTACCAAAAACACACATACACTCACATGTTTATTGCTACGCTATTCACAATAGCAGACATGGAATCAACTTAAGTGCCCATCAATGGTGGATTGGATTTTTAAAAATATGGTACATATACACTATGCAATACCACCCCACTATAAAAAAGAACAAAATCATGTTCTTTGCAGCAACATGGATGCAGCTGGAGGCCGTTATCCTCCATGATTTAATGCAGGAACAGAAAACCAAATGTTGCATATTCTAAGTGGGAGTTAAACATTGGGTATGCATGGACATAAATGTGGCAACAATCGACACTGGGGACTACTATGGGGGGCAGGAGGAAGGGGGACAAGGATTGAAAAACTGTTGGGTACTATGCTCAGTACCTGGGTGACAGGATCATTCGTACCCCAAACCTCATCATCAAGCAATATAACCAGTTAACAAACCTACACATGTACCACATGAATCTAAAATAAAAGTTGAAAAAAAATTGTGACACTAGTACTATCAGACAAAAAGACATTAGATGAAATATTATGAGTACGGATAAAAAAGCACACCAAATTATGATGAAGGGAACAACACTTTAACAAGATAGGACAATCATGAATTTGTATGTACCTAACAAAATAGTTCCAAACTTTTTAATGATAGAACTGCAAATAAAAATTGAACAAAACAATAAAAGTGAGAGATTTCAACACACCATTATTAGATCAAGCGTACACAAGTTAGTAAGGATTTAGATCTAACATTAGATACATTTTTTATTTAGTATATTTAGAATCCTGAACAGAGAATGTACGTTCTTCTTAAGCACATGTGGGGCATTTATAAAAGGTGTCCGTACACTAAGTCAGGTGAAATGTCTCAATAAATGTTAAATATTTGAATAATACAATTGTTTAAAATGAACAATAAAGATAGCTTATTAAAAGTGTAAAAAATGACATAAAATAAAATAGGTTTAGAGACTGCTTTTTTCACTTAGTACAGTTTCTAAACCCCAGCACTATTGACTATTGGCCTAGATAATTCTTTGATATGGGGGCTGTTGTGTGGATTGCAGGATGTTTAGCAGCATCCCTGGCCTCTACTCATTAGCTGCCAGAAGCAACCCGTCCCCCAGTTATGACAAGGAAAAATGTCTCCAGACATTGCCAAATATCTCTGGGCAGGGAGGGGGGTTGCAAAATGACCCCTGGATGAAAAATCACTCACTTAGTGAAATGAAATAGTCTCTAAATGCATCTTTTAATCATTTTTAAATATAATCACATATAAAAATTTTAATAATTATATTTAATTAGATATTTTAGTTTCATCACCTTTTGTTTCATCATAAATAAGAAACACTTGCACACTTGTGTGTATACTTGTACACCACATCATGGTATAAAATTCTTATTTATTGGCATTTATTTTCCTACTTACCTTGCAATGAGCTTAAAGCCATTTTATTTTATGATTGACTCTTGTTGGGGCCCGGAAACCAATATCCAAAATATGGCACTTTGACATGCTGGACTGAAGAAGTCGATTCAAAGTCTCTCTAACATCCCCTCATTCCCCCATCTCTCAATCTTTTGTGTCTCCCAAAATAAAGGCTGAAGGTGTTCTCTAAACTTCCCCTATCTGCCTCATGTCCGGACTTGCCAAAGAAGAAAACAATTGCCTCTGGTTCCTTCCTGGAGTTTTTGTTAACTTAACTCATATTTCAGGAAAAGATACTAAGCACAGGTTAAGTGGGAAAAGAGACTGAAGTTTGTCAAGACACATGGACAGACTTTAGTCACAAATCATTGTCTGGTCTGTGGGCCTAAGAGACTTTGTCCCGGGCCACTACATGTTCTGCAAGACCATTAATTTTCCCCTAAAAATTATTTACTACAACCCCCAAATTGCCACATTTCCCTCATCTCCCTTCCCCTCTGAAACAAGTAAATTAGTGTGCATAACACGCAGATGCTTATATAAGCACTTCCCATTAATTTTTTATCTAAACTGTCTAGTAAACTCAGGCCTCTGGAAACCAACCCTCAAGCAAAGATTAAAAGGCAAAGGCAGAAGTGATTGTTTCTGTAACTCAAGAGCTGATAGAGAATTGTGTTCTATGTAATAGCAAAGTATGGGAATGGATATTCATAATGTTGCTCTGCATTTTCAAGATTTATTAAATGAAGTATAATACAGTCTGAGAAGATAATCACGGAAAGACAGAATTCTAAGGTGATCCCCAGGCTCGTCACCCTCTTGGTGGCAACCTGATGAGATCCTGAGCAGAGGACCCACTTAACCTGTGCTCAACTTCCTGACCCATGGAAATTCAGAGAATAAACGTGCTGTTTTAAGCCACTGTTTGTGGTTACTAGGAATAGAAAACAAACACTCTAAGAGGTGACTAATACTGATTTAGGATCACTTCCATTAAAATGGTTAAAATATTTTCAGAAAGTATACTTCAATTTATTGTATCTGAAAATACATTCTCTTAGAATATCTCAGGCCCCAACAAGACTTGGTGAAAGGGGGGCAATTTTTTGTTTTTCACCATTTCTTAACATATATCATTAATATATCACATAATTCCAAATTTATAACACACAGAACAGCAGACACAAATCCAAATTCATGATCTAAATATTTAAATAGCTTCCATTTATGCTAAAAGTAAGAAATGACACAAGAGAAATAACTAAAAATAGTAATTGTGATTTCAATTCTTTTCAGTGATGCTGATGAGACGAAATTAGGCTCTGTTCAAAAACACCATCATCAGTAATGTAACTAATTGATAGAGGAAAGCAGAAGGGATATCTGCCAAAATTTGGGTAATTAAAATAAATGCCTGTCTTTATTATGTAAACATTAAATTCATCATACAATTACTGTATAGTGTTTTTATTCCTTGTTTCAAAGCATTTTATAATACTAAGATTTTTAAATAAGCACCAGAAATTGGACTTAGTGGCAAAAAAGAAAACATAATTTATTCTCAAAGAAGCTTCTATTTTAAAGCAGACTATATTTTGTAAGTCATTTGAATAGACATAATTCCTAACAAATAAACATTACAGCATTATTTGCTATAATAAAACATAGAAACACCGCATATACCCATCAATACAGGAACTGGTAAATAAATTTTAGTATGTTCATATCATGAAATGTTATATAGCCATTACAAAGAACAAGTTTGCCAGCATGTACTGATGTGGATACATCTATATTTTATTAAATGAAATAGTTGTAACAGTTACAGTACAGTTTGATGATGTCGGGACTCAGAAAACAATACCCCAAAAATGAAAGCCTCAAAAGCACTCTGAAAAGCAAAAGTTTCTCTTCGACCTTCTCCTGCCCTCCTGTCTCTCACTCCCATTCTCTCCAAGGTGTCGTAGAAACTAGAATCCATCTTCCCCAAGGCGGGTCATAGAAACCAGAACCTCTTTTCCAAAAGCCAGCCATAACACCTAAATATATTACTCTAACTTCCTCCCCCAACATTCCTGTGTAGAAACTGGCCATGAAGAAATTATCTGACCTACCTTGTTTGACTGTAGGTCCTAAGACCCCCGTTTCAGAGAGGGCCCCTATAGTATTAGATTAGCCCTTTTTGTCCAATCCTATTTCTGTACAACTGTCCATATTTTACTGAACCTAAGCATAAAAATAGAAAATTCTCCCTGTACCTTTGGGCTCCCATGTATACACGTTAAATAAATTTGTATGCCTTTTCTCCTATTCTGATTTTTGTGAGTTGATTTTTCAGCAAAGCTTCTGCTGGCATATGGGAACTTTCCCCTTAGCCCTGACAATGATATTTTATTTTTAAAATATTATGTACAAATTTTTAGTTTGTACACATAAAATGGTTTGAAAAATACAAACTATGTAAAAATTTAAAAAATAAAGTATAAAAAATCAATCTGCTAACAGAAGATAATACTTGGGGAGAAAAAATGAGGAGGAAGAGGAACTTGGGAAATTTTACCTTTATTTTATTCACTATAACTCCTATGAATTCTGTACCCACAAGGCCCAAACAAACAGAATACTTATCGTTTTAAGTGTCTCATTTCTAATCGAATTTCTAAAATGTCTAATTATCCATATTGCAGACATGAAATCAGATTTAAGTCCTATCACCCAGAAACATCATATTCCCCTCCATCCTCTCTAGTTGGACATGCTTCTTCCTGACCTGTGGCCTTTTATGAACTAAAAGATAGATGTGGCCTATTACAAGCAGTCTCCCCCATGATTCAAACCCTTAGGCCTCATTTTCCTCTAGCCACATGTTAGGCTGTTCTTGCATTGTTATAAAGAAATACCTGAGGCTAGGTAATGTATAAAGAAAATAGGTTTAATTGGCACGTGGTTCTGCAGGTTGTACAAGAAACATGGCACCAGCATCTGCCTGGCTTCTGGTGAGGCCTCAGGAAGCCTCCAATCATGGCAGAAGGCAAAGGGGGAGCAGGTGTCTCAAATGACAAGAGTAGGTGCAAGAGAGGGGTGCAGGGAGGTGCCACACACTGTTAAACAACCGGATCTCGTGAGAATTCACTCACTATCACAAGAAAAGTACCAGGCCATGAGGATCCCACCTCCATGATCCAGACACCTCTCATTAGGCCCCACCTCCAACATTGTGGATTATATGTCAACATGAGATTTGGAGGAGGCAAACATCCAAATCGTATCAACTCATTCTCTGGTTCACTCCAAAAACCTTCAGAAACCGACCCAAAGCAGGCAAACTCTTATCTTCATTGAGTTAGCTCAGGCAAAGAGATTTTTAAAAATAATTTATCCCCCAGCTTTATTAGGATATAATTAACAAAACTACTTATTTACAGTGTACAATGTGATGCTTTGATGTATGTGTATGTTGTGAAATAATTAAATCAAGCTAATTAACAGATTCCTCACCTCACATATTTATCATTGGAAACATCTACATATTAATAAACTGACTTGTCACATCACACTTCTATAATAATTTTTTTATATCAGACATGTTTTGGCTGGCCCAAAGGTAACGAATTATCTCAATTGACTGTTCACAGATTAAACTCCTTGTTCTACCCTTTCCCCGCTTCTCACCACTGAATTTGACTAGTCTTAAAAAAATTTTTTTAAACATTTTATTTTAGATTACTTTAAAAAATTGATATACACTTCCTTTCCATTTGCTTTTCAGGAGTAATATTTGTTCCAAATAAAATAACCATTTTATGTTCATCTTGCCAGAGTTAGTTAAACTTAATTCAACAAATGTTTCCTGACCAGTTTTTGGCCAAAATGAAAGGAGTGACCAGACAAAGAGTAATGCCCTAAGGGAAATTACATTCTAGAGAGAAGAGGCAAAGGCTTAAACAACAAACAAAATAAATTAGTAAGTTATATGGAAGGAAAATGGAAAGAGAAGATGTGGGTAATGAGAATGGGGGGTCAGGGGTGTTCATATCAATTGAATGTTTAGGAAACTAAGCAAAGTTGTGAGGTGCCATGATGACTCAAACACCAGTCATAACACTGAAGACCAGTCCAAGGAGCAGAGGGAGGTGCTGGCCTATAGGAGGTATCTATCTGCCACCTTTCCCCACCTGCTTGTACTTTAAACCATTATCTGTGGATCTGCAAATGCTGACGGCCCCTCACCCTGAAGCCCATAATTGGAATTGATTGGCTGATGGGGTTTAGGACACACTACCCCCAGAATATTTTAAGCTGAAAGAATTTAAGAAAACTGCAGAAGTAGAAAGGCCACTCTCACCTCCCCTCTCCCCAAACACCACTCATCTCCTCTGGAGCAGGTCATAAAACCTAGGAAGGGTTTTGACTTTTCCCTAAAGCAGACTGTAAAACCCTCATGAAACCCTCATATGAGAGGCGCCCTCTCTATTCCCAGTGGAAGGGAACATCTTTATCTCTGAAGACATAGCATAAAGAGAAGAATCAGAATAGACAGGCCTTGATAAATTTCCCCAGTTTATTACCATTAGATCATGCACTCTTTGTCCAGTTATATTTCTCCATAACTGTATACTCTTCATGAAACCCAGCACAAAAATATACAAGTTTAACCATTTCTTTAGGTCTTTGTTTTCTTATAATGGCTCCCATGTCACATAAAATTATATTAAATAAATTTGTATGCTTTTCTCTTGTTAATCTGTCTTTTGTCATAAAGGTGAGGAAAATATATTTTTCTTCCCCTACAGTGGCTATTTACCTTTGTTTCCCAGGTGTCATCACTGAGAGATTTTGAAGAGGCTTAAGAACTGGCCACAATTTAGTTGTTCACCTAAAAGTTTTCTTTTCCCTTTTTTTCATATGTGATGTGCAGGCCTCGATTGAGCTTGGTCCAATTTTCCTTCCTTCTTTCCTTCTTCTTTCCTTCCTCCTTTCCTTTCCTTTCCTCTCTTCTCTTCTTTCTCTTTCTTTCTTTCTTTCTTTCTTTCTTTCTTTCTTTCTTTCTTTCTTTCTTTCTTTTTTCTTTCTTTCCTTTCTTTCTTTCTTTTTTTCTGTCACCCAGGCTGGAATACACTGATACAATCTCAGCTCACTGCAACCTCTGCCTCCCGGATTCAAGTGGTTCTCCTGCCTCAGCCTCCCAAGTAGCTGAGATTACAGGCATGTACCACCACACCCACCTAATTTTTTGTATTTTTATTAGAGAAGGGGTTTCACCATGTTGGCCAGGCTGGTCTCGAACTCCTGACCTCAAGTGATCAGCCCGCCTCAGTCTCCCAAAATGCTGGGATTACAGGCATGAGTCATTGCATCTGACCTTAAATTCAATTTTTAACAGTGTTTCACAAGAATCCCAAATCTTGCAATATGTCATAATTTAGCTAGAGAGAGCGTGATCCAAGTTTAGAATACACTGTATGTTGACTACTCTCAGACCAATCTTTTAATTTCCCTTAAACACTCCTCAACCTTCCTTGATAGCTTGGTTCTTGGCCTTAAATATGGCCATATTTATGTTGATAATATTAGGAAATTGTTGCTAATTTATTACAGGTCCCTTTTTGTTGGTGGCGATTGTTTTAAATAAGGTAATTGAGAGAATGCTTACTAAATAAGAGACTTAGGAAAAGCTCAATTGTAAGTCAATAGTCAAACTTTTTTTTTTGAGACACAAAATATTAGGAAAAGCCCTGCCTGTATGGTAACTGAATGGCCGTGGGGATAAAGCAGATAAAGAGACCTGCATACTTAATGATTGCTTTGGAATGGCTGATTGATTTGCCCAACGTCGCAGAGTGACAGAACTAACAACATGACAGAGTTTATGTATTTTCGGTTTTCAACTCAGGGCTTTAAGTATATATTCCTTTGCCCACTCATACAAACACCAAGCATTTTATTTGCGGGAATACTGTAAAGACACTGAGTACTCAAATGCCCTCTCTTCCCTACTCCCTTCTGACTTTCTCACTGAGTGAGATCAAAACTACAACCCCATAAATTTCTTGGATATGTTGGTTAGACCATCAATATAGCAAGCTCTAGGCAGAAAACAAAGGGCATTTAATGACCACAAGAAACACTTTTACAAGCTTCCTTTCTCTATAAATCTGACACAGTGATTTACAAAGAGCTCATTTGACTCTACTCCTGACTAGCAGAAATAACCTCAAGAATAAGGAGCCTGGTAAAATCTTGGTGTCTTTATTTGGCACAATACATGTAAAAGGCCGAATGCCATTGGACCTTATTGCCATGTTTATTAGACATATCTCATATGGTTAAAAAATTAAAAATATCTTTGAGGTATACCTTAAAATATGTCCAAATGAGTAATAAAATTGCTGGCTCCATTTAATAAAAATAAATATTTTATAATCTCTACAGTAAACACAGCTGAAAAGTACCTCCACTGACCAAGTTATTACTTCCCTCTTCTGTGCTTCTGAAGCATTTCTAATATATCTCTACCCATACGGTTATGTGACTGTTTTCTTCTCTAAAGTTCTTTCTTCTAGACTTGTAGGAAAGGGACCATGGTTTCTTTCTTTGTCATCACTTCAACCACCCCAATGATTGACACAATATTGGGCATTTATTGGTTGAATAAACAGATGGATGGAGGGTGAATGGATGGATGATTGTATCACTGTGACATTTATAAAAGGAGGGGGTGGGAGAATTGGACCAAGTCATCTCTAAGATCATTACAATTTTAAACAACTCTATTTTTCAAGCTTCAAATGCAATGCAAAGAAAAGGACACAATGTTTTAGCTTTCTCAATGTTATCTTATTTTGTACTTCTGAGTAAAAAGCTTCAAGTAAGTTCAAGCTAAAACAGATAAAACTGAAGCTTATGAAGTTGGAATATAAAATATTCTAATTTATTATATTTTTTACACTTTGTACCTGATCAAACAATTAAAAATTATCTTACTACCTTTGAAATACCAACATTTCCCCACTACTATCATCATAAAAGGTTTTATCTAAGAGTTTTCCTTCTCAATTAGTATATACCTCATGTAGTAATGTTTCCGTTGCTACCTTGGATACCCAAAAAAGTAAAACATTTATGATTAAAAATACTTATGTACTCATCACCCATCTAAATAAAATATTACAAACATATTTCTCTGTATGTACTTCTCTCTACACTCTCTAAAGTTGCATTATTCTGAATTTGTTGTTTATCATTCCCATGAACACCTTTATACTTTTTACTACATAGACATGTATCCTATAAACATACATAGTACTGTTTTGCATGATTTTAAACTTCATATACATGGTATTAGCCTGTATGTATCTTTATGCAATGTGCTTTATGTCATTCAACATGGAAGTTATCTATATTAATACATGGAGCTCTGGCTCATTCATCCTCCCTGCTGTGTGTGTTTCACTGTAGTAATGTATCACAATTTATCTATCCATTCTCCTCTTAATGGCTACTTAGGTCGTTTGTAATATTTGGTTCTTATGATGTTAATATAAACATCTTGTACAACTCTTTTTTTATTTGTGCACAAATATGAACTGTGTTTAAGTATGATTGGAACTATTTTTTGGCACTAGGATATAAACATCTTTGGCTTTACTAGATACTGCCACATTACTCTCTAAGGTAACTGTATCACTTTGTATGCCCACCTAAAAGTTAAAAAGCTAAGCATTCCAGTTCAGCTGTTAGAATAAACCCCTCAAAATTAGAAACAACTAATAGAGTAAAAAAGAAATGGAAAACAAAAAATGATAGAAAAAATCAATAAAACCAAATTTTGTTCTTTGAAAAGACTATCTTATACACACATATACAGTCATGTGTTGCTTAACAACAGGGAAACATTCTGAGAAATGAGTCATTAGGGGATTTCATTATTGTGCAAACATCATAGATTGTACTTACACAAATCTACATGCTATAACCTAATTCACACCTCGGTTATATGATATAACCTATTGTTCCTAGGCAACAAACCTGTACAGCATGCTACTATACTAAATATGTAGGCAATTGCAGCACAATTCTAAGTATGTGTGTATCTAAACATATTTAACCATAGAAAAGGTACAGTAAAATATGGAATAAAATAATAAAAATTGGTATATCTATATAGAGCACTTACTATGAATGGAGCTTGCAGGACTGGAAGTTGTTCTGGGTCAGTCAGTGAGTGAGTGGTGACTAAATGTGAAATCCTGGGACATTACTGTACACTACTGTAAACTTTATAAACACGATACACTTAGGCTACACTGAATTTATTTAAAAATACTTTTCTTTCTTCAATAAATTAACCTTAGAACCTTAGCTTACTGTATATTTTACTTTATAAACTTTAAATTTTTTAATGTTTTGACTCTTAGCTTTAAACTTTAACTTTTTGACACTTAACACAGAAACACATTGTAGAGCTGTACAAAATATTTTCTTGTTATATTCTTATTCTATAAACTTTTTTCTATTTTAATACTGTTTTCTTTTTAAACTTTTTTTTATTAAAAATGAAGACACAAATATACACATTAGCCTAAGCCTACGATGGGTCAGAATCATCACTGTCATTGTCTTTCACCTTCCCAACTTGTCCCACTGGCAGGTTTTCAGGGGAAACAACATACATGGCGCTGTCATCTTCTATGATAACAATGCCTTCTTCTGCAATACCTCCTGAAGGATTTGCCTAAGGCTCTTTTTACCATTAACTTTCTTTTTTATAAGCAGAAGGAATACATTCTAAAATAATAGTAAATAGTATAGTAAATACTAGGCAACAGGAATTTTTCAGCTCCATTATAATCTTATAGGACCACCGTCATACAGGCAGTCCATCATTGACTTCAACATCAGTATGTGTGAAGTCCTAGCCAGAGCAATGAGGCAAGACAAAGAAATAAAAGGCATCCAAATAGGAAGAGAGGAAAAACCATTTCTCTCTGCTGATAATATGACTCTATACCTAGGAAACCCTTAAGACTCTGCCAAAAGGTTTGGAGAACTGATAAACGACTTCAGTAAAGTTTCAGGATTCAAAATCAATGCACAAAAATCAGTAGCATTTTTCTACACCAATAACATTCACACTGAGAGCCAAATCAAGAATGCAATCTATTTACAACAGCCACACAAAAAAATAAAATACCTAGGAAGACATCTAACGAAGGAGGTAAAACATCTCTACCAGGAGAATCACAAAACATTGCTGACAGAAATCATAGATTACACAAACAAGTGGAAAAACATTCCACACTAATGGATTGAAAAAATCAATATTGTTAAAATGGCCATACTGCCCAAAGAAATCTACAGATTCAATGATATTCCTATTAAACTACCAATTTCATTTTTTTACAGAATTAGAAAAAAAATTCTAAAATTCATATGTAACCAAAAAAGAGCCTGAATAGACAAAGCAATCCTAAGCAAAAAGAATAAAGTGGGAGGCATCACATTATCCAACTTTAAACTATACTATAAGGCTGCAGTAACCAAAACAGCATGGTACTGGTACAAAAATAGACACATAGACCAATGGAACAAAATAGAGAATCCAGAAATAATGTCACACACCTACCGCCATCTGATCTTCAACAAAGTCAACAAAAATAAGTGGTGTAGAAAGGACTCCCTATTCAGTAAATAGTGCTGGCATAACTGGCTAGCCATATGCAGATGAATGAAACTGTACCCATACTTTTTACTATATACAAAAATTAACTCAAGATGGATTAAAGACTTAGATATAAGACCTCAAACTATAAGAACCTAGAAGAAAACCTTGGAAACACCTTTCTGGTCATTTTCAGCCTTGGAAAAAAATTTATGACTAAGTCCTCAAAAGCAATTGTAACAAAAACAAAAAAGTGGGGCCTAATTAAACTAAAGACTTTCTGCACAGCAAAAGAAACTATCAGCAGAATAAATAGATAACCTACAGAATGGGAGAAAATATTTGCAAACTATGCATCTGACAATGGTCTAATATCCAGAATCTATAAGGAACTTAAACAATGCAACAAGCAAAAAACAAAAACGTGGGCAAAAGACATGACAGACACTTCTCAAAAAAGACAAACAAGTGGCCAACAAATATATGAAAAAATGAGATCCACATCACTAATAACCAGAGAAATGAAAACCTAAACCACAATGAGATACTATATCATACCAGCCAGAACAGCTATTATTAAAAAGTCAAAAAACAACAGATGCTGGTGAGGCTGTGAAGCAAAGGGAATGCTTATACACCACCGGTGGGAATGTAAATTAGTGCAGCCATTGTGAAAAGAAGTTTGGAGATTTCTCAAAGAACTTAAAACAGAACTACCATTCAACCCAGCAATCCCATTACTGGGTATATATCCAAAAGAAAACAAATTGTTCTACTCAAAAGACAAATGCACTCACATGTTCATTGCTGCACTATTAACAATAGCAAAGACATAGAATCAACCTAGGTGCCTGTCAACAGTGGATTGGATAAAGAAAATGTGGTACATACGTATACGTCATGGAATACTATGCAGCTATAAAAAAGAATAAAAACATGTCCTTTGCAGCAGCATGGACAGCTGGAGGCCATTATCCTAAGTGAACTAACACAGGCACAGACAACCAAATACTGCATGATCTCACTTATAAGTGGGAGCTAAACATTGGGTACGCATGAACATAAAGATGGCAAAAATAGAACTGGAGACTATTAGAAGTGGGGAGAGAGGGAGGTAAGGGTTGAAAAACTGTTGGTACTATGCTCACTATCTGGGTGATGGGATCACTGCCATCCCAAACCTCAGTATCACACAAAATACTCAGGTAACAAACCTGCACATGTACTCCCTGAATCTGAATCTAAAATAAAAGCTGAAATTATTTTTAAAAATTGGTATGTACACACACATATACGCTCTTTAATTTTTTTGGATTTCTTCTGTTTATTAATCTAAGAATTTAGGGTTATAAATTTTTCTCTGAGAACTTTAGCTACATATCATAAGTTCTGAAATACAGTATTGTTTTATCATTGTTTAATTACAAATATTTTATAATTCTATTATAATTTCTTCTTTAATTTTCAAGTTCACAGGTACTTTTTCTTATATGTTTGTGGTGTTATATGTACTTTATATATGTGTGGTATTATGATATATACAACCATATATAAACCATATATATAACCATACATATATGTAGCCACATATCTATAATTACATATATAAAAACACATATATAACCATATATATAACCATATATACACAACTATATATATATAAAACCATGTATAAATAGTTATACATAACCATATATATGGTTATATATTGGTTTTCACTCACAGTTCCTGGCTTGTAACTCCTAAAACCTTTGGGATATCCAAAGTTCTGTGGATCTTTTGTTTGATAGGTTCAGAGTGGGGCTGGTCACAGGAAAGATCAAGGCAGGATTAGAGAGTTGGGACTTTCAGACTTTCCAAGGAGGGAACAGAGACTGAAGGTCAAGTTCATCACAAATAGCCAATGGTTTCATCAATCATGCCTGTGTAATGAAGCCTCTATAGAAACCCAAGAGGACAGAGTTAAAAGAACTTCCAGATAGCTGAACACTTGAGGGTTACTGGAGGGTGGTGTGCCCAGGGAGGGTGTGGACATTCCCATGCCCCTTCCCCCATCCCTCACCCTTCACATGTCTTCATCTGTATCCTTTGTAATATCTTTCATAACAAACCTGTAAGTATGTTTCCCTGATTTCTGTGAGCTGCTTCAGCAAATTAATCAAACCCAAAGAGGGGGCTGAGGGAACCCCAACTTGATGCAGGTTGGTCAGATGTTCTGGAAGCCCAGACTCACGACTGGTGTCTGGGGGTCGGGGGCAGTCTTGGGGACTGAGCCCTCAAGTGGTGGGGATCTGACACTACCTCCAGGTAGATAGTGTCAGAATTTAATTGGAGGACACCCAGCTGCTTGGCATGTGGGGAAAAACATGCACATGTTTGGTCACAGAAGTCTTCTGTGTTGATGACCTTTGCGGTGGTATCAGAGCAGAGAAAAAAACGTGGTGAGTTTTTCCTTACACAATATTTGTTACTGATTTCGAACTTTATTGCATCATGGTTGAAGAATGTGGTCCAGATGATACTAATATTTGAAAATTTGCTGAGACTTATTTCTTGGTCAATTTTGGTAAATGGAACATTTACCAAGAATAGTGTATTAATTCCTCTCACCATGAATTTGTTGGTTTCTCCTTGTGACTCTAAACAGTCCTTTTTATATTCAAGATTATATTCTTACTTTATCATAAAGGTTTAGAATGTGCGTATCTTTGTAGCTTTTTTCATTGCGTAGTGGTCTACTTTATCCCTAATAATAATTTTTGACTTAAAGCTTATTTGTCCCAAACTAATGGACATGTCTACTTCTTCCAGAGAATACAGGAAACTTAGAGCAATTTCACTCTGAAAATACCCCCATCTGTTTTACATGTCACTGAAGCTCATTAATTTATTTTACTCTTGCTTTTTTTGCCTCTAAAATTTGGGCATTTACATTGTCTCATATAGTCATAATATTTAGATATATCTACCTGTTCAGTGATTTTTTTCATCTTCTGTCCCATTCTTAAATCTCAATTCTGAGTTCATTTTTTCTCTTGCTAAGGATCCTTGGAGAACTATACACACTTCAGCAAAAGGATAGACTTGGGAAAAATAATCCCCATATTAGCCAAGAAAATCAGGGTAATGTATCCATCTCAACATGGGCTCTTGCAGGGGAAAATGGAAGACTTCCTCTGCAATTTAAAATCACAGACCAGCTCTCATATGGGTTTTGGGTTCAGATTTCAATATTGATATTATCTAGGAGCCTCAAAGCCAAGGAATGAGTGAATAATTTAAAATGGTTACCTATTGCTAATGCCCCAGGATGCAAAGGAAAAACAACCTTGAAAAGCCCACCCCAAGAAGTAAGTAATAAAAGATGGCTTCCCATTAGTAGTAATCCCGGAAGTAAACATCAAACATATTTGGAGAGAAATACCTTCAACTTAGGCCTCAAAATGATTCATTATCATGTGGGGCTTGCAAACCTTTTCCATAAAGAAACAGATAATAAAATTTCAGGCTTTGTAGGCCATGTGGTCTCTGTTGAAACTACTCAGTTCTGCCATTTTAGCACGAAAGCAACCCACGGACAATATGTAAATGAATGAGCATGGTTGTGTTCCAATAAACATTTATTTATGGACACAAATTTGAATTTTATATAATTTCCAAATGTCAATAAATATTCTTATTCCTTTTTCAAGATTTAAAAATGTTAAAAGACATCGTTAGATTGTGGGCCATCCAAAAACAAGCAATGAGTCAGATTTGGCCCACAGGCAAAAGTTTGCCAATCCCTAGTTTAGCACATTTTCTAATACATAGTAAATGATGTCTGTATTTGCTATTATTATTATAATCAAGCAGATTAATAATCGCTAATTAAAAAGAATACTTTCATTTCCATAGCATTTTCTCAGGAAACTGGCAAAGAGAAGCCCTTATTGTGCTTCTTAAGGCAAATTCAGAGAGCCTATGATACATGAGATCATAACTTTCTATGTATTATTGATCTAATAAAATAGTCGGACCTGCACTGTTCTGAAAGAGCAGAACTTTAGACCTAAGACTTAGATAGTTGGGACCTGAAATGTTTAAGTGACTTGATTAGTGTCTGACACTAGAAGAGTGGCATAGAAAACCACACTCATTATTCAAAATCCAGCTCAAACTGGTCACCTCCTCACAGATGCCTCCCTTGAACTGTCCAATGTTAATGTTTCTGTCATCCGAACTTACTTGACCCTTTGCACATCCTCCCTGGTAGCACTTATCAGTTCACTGGAAACTTTTGCTTTCTCTCTTGCTTGAGTGTTCCATACTCACCTTCCTATCTCTTATATCTGGACTAATGAAGCTGACACCAGCAAATCACTCATTTAAAGATTATTAATGAATAAATGTGACTCCAACAGAGCAGAGCTCATGTATTTCCAGGACACAGGATGAACTGACAGAGTTAAGAACGAGCTGGTTGCTTATCATACAATATAAGAAAAATGACATGGTATATAAATCCCTTGCATATGCATACAAAGCTCTGGATCTTTAGAATACAAGTTTTGTGATAAGATCATAAAAAATTATATGAACATTATTCTAGATTGCTCATTATAAAAATTATTGCTAAATTGATTTAAGACAGAAAGATTTAAGAGCTATGGATGAATTTTCCCCCAGCCCAAACAAGGTTTTATCATTCAGAAAATTGGTAAAAAATTAATTCAAATAGCCAAATTACACAAAAGGGAAAGCAGTAATTCATTTTCCTGTTAGTTATATAAAAAGCCTTTCTCATGAAGAATAAACTATATTTTATCATAAAAATGATATTTTTTACACTAAAAAAACAGTAAAATTGAGAAAAGCATGTAATTTATCAGAAGCTGCAGTGAATTTTCAAAATGCTAGAGAATAACATGCAGTGAAAAAAAATTAATTTTGCTAAATAAGACTATGATATGTATATTCTTCTATTACCAGCATTTCACAGAATAGAAGGAATATTTTAATATCAAGATGTAGGAAGAAAATGTTAAGTTGGCTAAAATGTAGTCCTTTAAATTAAACAGATTTAGCTTTATGAAAAGCATGTTAAATTGTTACTTTTTTAAAATTGTGCTATACATTAGAGAAAACATTTTCACAGGTCCCAAAGGCCCCAATAATCTACAGCCCAGTATTTGGGGACCACTGGATGAGAGAACACCTGAGGTCTCTTCTAGCTCTGATTTTTAAAACATAATTAAATTCTGATTATGCATGGTCATATAGTGTATGATGCCTGTACCCTTTAGAGCAAACCTCATAAGAGAGCACCTGAGATAGTTTTTTTTCAGAAGCTTCTTAAACGTTTCTTCTCCTGAAACTTGATATTGAATTTACTTTCTAATTTAAATCTTTATCAATTTCAATTATCTTATTGTTTGATTTATACGTTTTCATCATTAGCTCACTAAATTAGCTGGATATCATTTCGTTTACCACAAAAAAGTCATACATACATACATATTTATTTTAAAATCCTTACGGTTCATAGGGCTTTCAATGTATGACAGAGTGAAGATTTTGGCAAATTCTGCCACCAACAAACATATATAAAGCTAGGAAAAAATGGTCACAACCAACCATTTCAGAGCTCCAAAAAGTGACCAAAGGCAAACAATAAACAGAAAAGCACTTATCCAAGAAAAGCTCCCAGAACTTCAGGCAAGAACTATGAGAGTTTGTGACCTTCTTGCCTGGGGCTGCTCTCATCCCCACTGTCTGGTTCAGTAGATGAGAATGGTAATTGTAAGGGTATATGTCTAGACTAAAACCCAGCAGCTTCACTGCCAAAGAGGGCTAACTTGATCTGAAGCAGAGCAGAAAACTCATGCTCAGCAAAGTTGTCAGTAAAAGTAGCAAACTCAGTATAAAACGAAAGGGAGAAACCCACGGTCTTGCTAGCCTTAGGTTCTAGGGCAAGTGAGAAGCCAACCACAAATTTCACAAGGACATGGATCTGGAAATGATATCACCTTAGAAGTACAAGAAAAGCTCTCCACACATCTTTCACTGACTAGGAAAATGTGTGTATTGGCAGGATGAAATGAAAGGGCCCAGTGGAGAGTAAAAGCCGAGGTAGACGTAAAACTGCTTGAATTTTAAGTGTGCTCTCAACCCACACACAAATTCACTGGCAGAGTGTGAGAGTCAGACAGCTTGAAGTGTCTAAGCAAAACCTCTACCCAATTATTGCCTGAGTGCTAAGCTATACAGATTGAGCACAGGCAGGATATAAATAATGCAGGATAAAAATAAAAATTAGGAAAAAAATTGAACGAAGAGAACAATGACCACATACTACACATTACAGGAGAGCCAGATTCTATAGTCTAAGCAAGTTAATGAAAAAATATATAAACAAACAAAAATAAAACCTCAAGAATCCAAAATTGCTACAACATAAATACCTAAAATGTCCAGCCTTCAACAAAGACTTATGAGACATGCAAAAGAATAGGAAAGTGTTTCCCACACTCTGGGAAAAAAAAAAAAAGCTGTCAAAAGAAAATGACTTTAAATGAGTGTAGATGTTGGAGTTAGCAGACAAAGACTTCAAAGTAGCTATTACAAATATGATCAAAAGCTAAAGGAAACCATATTTAAAAGATTAAAAGGAAAATTTATGACAATGATTCAACAAATAAGGAATATCACTGAAGAAATAGATACTAAAGAACCAAATTGAAATTCTAGTCAAATTCTCTACCCCTGAGCCATACACCCAGTCATCCAAATTGAAATTCTAGAGGAGAAAAGTCCAATAAGCAAAATGCAAAATTCACAAGATTAATTCAACAGAAGATTTGAGAACACAGACGAATCAAAGAACTTAAGATATATCAATGGAAATTATCCAATTTAAAAAATAGAAAAAAGAAAAATAATCAAGTTTCCAAGATGCATGGGACTCCATCAAGAATACTAACATATTTCCATGGGAATTTGAGAAAGGAGGAGAGGATAAAGGAAGAGAAAAAAAGGAAGAAACTGTGATGGTAAACTTCCCAAGTTAGATGAAAAACCTTAATTTATAGATCCAAGAAGCTCAATCAGCCCCAAGTAAGATAAACACAGAGATCTACATGTATACAGATGATAGTCAAACTGCTAAAAGCCAAAGACAAAGAGAAAATCTTGAAAGCAGAAAAAAAAAAAAATGACTCATGATATACAGGGGCACAACAATACAACTAACAGCTGACTTCAAATTAGAAATCTGGAGGGCAAAAGGAAGTATATGACATATTCAAAGTGCTAAAAGAAAAAAGTTAGCCAAGAATTCTGTCCAGCAAAACTATCCTTTATAAATGAAGATGAAATAACATTACTGTGAGATAAAGAGAGACTTACAGAATATGTTGCTAGATCTACCTTAAAAGAAATACTGAATGAATCTTTCAGGCTGAAAGGAGTGATACCAGACAGTAAGTCAAATTCATAGGAAGAAAGTAGGAACACTGAACCATATATGTGTATATATAAAAGACTCAAAGATATTTTATCTTTTCTTCTCTTAATGTCTTTAAAAATATATTGTATAAAGCAACAATTATAACACTATATTGCTAAGTTTATAACACATATGTAATTTATAAGACAATAGTAACACAAAAGGGAAGGGGGAAAGGTAAAGCTGTATTGAAGGAAAGTTGCTATATTTTGCTGGAATTAAGTCAGTATTAATTTGAAGTAGAATGTGATCATTTAAGATGCGTATAGTAATCCCTAGAGTAACCACTAAGAAAACAATGGGGAAATATTTTTTTAATAATAGAATTGAAACAAAGCACCAAAACATATTTAATACAAAAGAAAGCAGTAAAGGAGCAATAGAGGAACAACAACAACAACAAAAAGAGATGCAGAAAGCAAATAAAATAGCAGACATAAGCCAGGTGCGGTGGCTCACGCCTGTAATCCCAGCACTTTGGGAGGCCGAGGTGGGCGGATCACAAGGTCAGCAGATTGAGACCATCCTGGCGAACACTGTGAAACCCCGTCTCTACTAAAAATACAAAAAAACCCCACCGGGCATGGTGGCGGGTGCCTGTAGTCCCAGCTACTTGGGAGGCTGAGGTTGCAGTGAGCAGAGATCACACCATTGCACTCCAGCCTGGGTGACAGAGCAAGACTCCATCTCCAAAAAAAAAAAAAAAAAAAAAAAAGGGCAGACATAAATCCAACTATATCAATAATGACATTAAAATAAAAGGAATAAAATCTATAATCAAAGGCTAGAGATTGCCAGATTGGCTGAAAATCAGTAGACTTCTATATGATGTCTACAAGAGAAATATATACATTGAAAGTAATAAGATAGAAAAAGACAAACCATACAAATGGTAACTATAGAAGCTGGAGTGGCTATATTACCACTAGAAAAAAAAGACAGATTTTAAGACAAAAAAAAAAAAATTACGAGATACAAGAGGAACTTTCCTAATGAAAGGATCAATATGTCAGGGAGACATAATAGTTATAAACATGTATGTACCTAGACATAGAGCATCAAATTATATACAGACAAAAATGACAGAATCAAAAGAAGAAATATACAATTCAACATTTCAAGTTACAGATTTCAGTACTCTCAATAACTTATAGAACTACTATACAGTAAATCAATAAAGATGTAGAAGACTTAGACGACACTATCTACCAACCTGACCTAATTAACATTTATGGAATACTGCACCCAATAGCAACATAATACATTCTTTTTTCTTTTTTTCTTTTTTTTTTTTTTTTTGACGAAGTTTCGCTCTTGTTGCCCAGGCTGGAGTGCAATGGTGTGATATCGGCTCACCTCAACCTCTGCCTCCCTGGTTGAAGAGATTCTCCTGCCTCAGCCTCTCAAGTAGCTGGAATTACAGGCATGTGCCACCATGCCCAACTAATTCTGTATTTTTAGTAGAGATGGGGTTTCTCCACGTTGGTCAGGCTGGTCTCTGAGTCCCTACCTCAGGTGATCCACCCACCTCGGCCTCCCAAAGTGCTGGGATTACAGGCATGAGCCACCGTATCCAGCCTTACATGTTTATTTTTCCTAAGCATACACAAATGTTCCTCAGAATAGATCATATTCTGATCCACAAAACAAATCTGAATAAATTTAATATTATTGAGTATTTTAATGTATGTTCTCCAACAACAATGGAATTAAATTAGCAAAACAACAAAAAAATAGAAAATTAAACAATAATTTTCTAAATGCCATATAGGTAAAGAAGAAATAAAAAGGAAAATTAGAAAGTATTTGAGCTGAATTAAGACAAAATCAGGTATATTAAAATTCCTTTGATGTATCCAAAGTAGTAAAGGATAATTTATAGCTCTAAAGATCTATATTAAAAAAAGAAAAATCTCAAACCAATAATAAGTTTTCACCTTAAGAATTTAGAAAAGAGGGGCTGTGCACACTGGTTTACACCTATAATCCCATGACTTTCAGAAGCTGAGGTGGAAAGATTGCTTGAGCCCAGGAGTCAAAAAAAAATAAAAATAAATAAATAAATAAAATGCAAAAATAAAAAATAATAAAAATAAATAGCCAGGCTTGTTGGTACATGCCTGTGGTCCCAGCTACCTGGGAAGCTGAGGTGGGGGGATCGCTTCAGCAAGAGAGGTCAAAGCTGCAGTGAGCCTTGCCACTGCACTCCACTGCACCACACTGATCATGTCACTGCACTGCAGCCTAGGAGACAGAGTGAGACCCTGTCTCAAAAAAAGAGAAAGAAATTAGAAAAAAAAGGAACAAACTAGAGACAAAGCAAACAGGAAGGAAACCATAAAGATCAAAGGGGAAATCAATCAAATGGAAAAGAAAAAAAATAGAAAAAATAAATCACTAAAAATTGATAAATTTCTAGACCATATGACAAAAAAATAGAAGAAACAAATTACCAAAATTAGGAATGAGTGTACATCACTATCAATCCTAGGGAAGTTAAAAGCATTATAAGAAAACATTATGAAAAAATTTATGCCAAACAATTATGCACATCAGTTGACATAGACAAATTCCTAGGAAGACATTTTGATCACAGACCTAAATGTCAGAGCTGAAACTAAATCTTCTAGGGGAGAACATAGGAGAATATTTTTGAGAAGTTAAGTTAGCTACTGATTTATTAGATATAGATATAAAAAGCACACACTATAACAAAAATTAGTAATTTGGACTTCATCAAATTGTTTTTCTTCAATAGACACTGTAAAGAAAGCACAGACACTCCACATAACTGGGAGAAAATATTTCCAAAAAAAATTCTAAAGAAGGGTTTGTACCTAGAATATATAAAGAACGATTACAACTCAAATAAGCTGCTAAAAGCACATTTGGATGAAAAATTAAAATTACAATGTTAGATTACTATACATCTCTTAGAATGGCTAAAATGAAGAAGACTGAAAATATCAAGTGCTAGTTTGGATAGGGAGCAACTGGAAATCTCATACATTGTTAGTGGGAATACAAGGTGACGCAGCCACTTAGGAACTAAATGCTAAGACTTTAGCATGTCTTAAAAACTTAAGCATACCACTTAATATCCATCCCAGATATTCTACTTTTGCTAATTACCCAAAAGAAATGAAATTATATGTCAAAATACTAGTATATTAATGCTAATAATGCATTTATTCACTATTAGTCAAAAACTGGAAAATAAATACCAAATCAATTGGTGAATGAATAAATAAATTGTAGTACATCCATACAATGAGATACTATTCCGCACTAAAAAGGAACAAATTACTGATACACACAAAAACTAGTTGAAACTCATCATAGAAAAGAATAAGATCCTGTCCTTTGCAGGGACGTGGATGGAGCTGGAGGCCATTATCCTTAGCAAAATAATGCAGGAACAGAAAACCAAATACCGCATGTTCTCACTTATAAGTGGGAGTCAAATGATGAGAACACATGAATGCAAGAGGAGAACAGCAAGACACTGGGGCCTACCTGAGGGTGGAGGGTGGGAGGAGGGAGAGGATCAGTAAAGTATCTATTAGGTACTAGGCCTAGTACCTGTATGATAAAAGAATCTGTACACCAAACCCCCATGATACGAGTTTACCTGTATAACAAATGTGCACATGTACCCCTGAACCTAAAATAACAGATTAAAAATAAAATAAAAATAAATAAATAAAATGGTTGAAACTCAAAAGCATTATGCTAAGTGAAACAAGCCAGACCCCAAAGGCCACACACTGTATGATTTCATTTATATAATTCCGTGGAAAATGCAAACTCACAAGAACAAAAATCAGATCAAGGGCCAAGGGTGATGGGAAGTAAAGATAAGTATAAAGGAGCAGGAGAAACTTTTTGGTATGATTGAAATGTTCTATATCTTAACTGTGGTGGCAGCTGTATAACTATATACATTTGTCATAATGCATCATGAATAAATAGGTACAAATGGAGGGTAAAGATTATTGACAAATATAATCCTCATGAGAAAACACAGGTATAGAAGTAGGTCTCCTCATGTTCTCATTCTAAAAACTCTAAATATTTACCTATCATCCAGCTGAGAACATTGGAGAACTACCTGGAAGTTTCATGAGTCAATACATTGCCTGTATGAGGAGAAAGACATGATACAGCTTTTCTGTAAAGTTCTAGTACCCGGCAAAGGTACTAGACAATCTCATAGCTACTCAATAAATATTTATATTAACAAATGGACAGATAAATGTATCCTCACAAAGATACTTAGCCAAGATCGGATACTCTTCCAGGTGTGGAGGTGGAATAGTAAATGGTGAAATATGAAAACAGATAAATCGTATAAATTAATGAAAATCCCCACATTACCGTGTCAATGGCATCTGGATGGCTGTTTTAGAATCTTTGCACATAATAATACTCCCAAATCAGTAAACAAATAAACACTTCTTAAAAGGGATCATGCATAAATAACAAAATGACTCTCTTAAAGATTAAAATAAACAAATTGAAATAAAGTCTACCCAAATCTCAAAATTCTATGCAAGTGAAATTAATCTGCATAGATTAGAAATTGCCTGAGCTGAAATAAGGTTTTATAATAAACTGTTTCACTTAAAATAGGAATAATTACTTATTTTATTGAATTTTTAAATAATGAAGCAAACTCAAAGGGTTCTCCGCAAGCCATTACTTTCTTAGCTCTAAATTATTTTCAAAATAATTTTCAAATCAATTCATATTATTTCTAAAGAAATGTCAAAATGTTCTCACTTGTTCTCAAAGATACCACTTTTTTCTTGTTCAATTTTTATCTTGCAAATTTTCCTAATAATATTTTTATAACAATTTTGTTTTTCTGATCCAGATGTAAGTTATTGCATTTATTTCTCATGCCTCTGCCTTTGTCTTTTATGACATTGTCATTTTGAAAAGTATCACCAGTGTTGTTCTAGAATGTCTCTCAATCTTGGTTGGTCTGATGTTTCTCATGATTAGACAATGATTAAGCATTTTAGGCTGGTATATCACAGATTTGATAATGTGTCCTTCAAGCTACATCACACCAGGAAGCACTTGATATTCATGTGTTCCATTATTGGAGATGTTAACTTGGGTAATATGGTTTAGGTGGTATTTGTCAGATCTTTCCATGGTAAAGGGATCTATTATCCTTTGTGATTAATAAATGATCCATGTAAAGTACTTTGATAGCGTATAATTTACTTCTATTACATATATTTTAACATTCAAATATTATGACATTGTAAAGTATAATATCTTTGAAAATAAACACATTTAATCATCAGTAACTTCATTCAGTATAGTTTGGAATACATTTAATTAAATGTATTCCAAATGATACATTTAATTACTGTGCATACTTCCAGAAGCTATCATACGTGCCTATCATTTCAAGGCACAGATTTAAGTAGAAGTTGATAGAAAGGCTCTTCAGAAATTACCTATGATTTTTTTCCTGTACCAACGTGAGGCTTGTGGTTTGTGCTTTGGGCCCGTGATCTCTGTTGGACAGTCATTTCCTCACTTTAAAATTCAAGAGCAGTGCTCTCCATTCTAGAGGAAATAAAATGCCTTTCCAATGTACTGAGAAATGTACCATTTTACCAAATATCAAGAAACCCAAGAGGCCAGACTAGATCAATAAATAGACTTCCAGCCCCTGGCCTAAGCTCCAATGATTTAGTTCCATTTATAAAGTGTTAACCTTGAAATACAGCTTGAGATAAAGTTGAACACACTTTATTACAATACAAACTGTTAATACAATAGAGACCTCACTTGCTCAAAGTTATCATGTTATAATAGAAAGATCCCTAGAGTCTAAGACAACCAGTGTTTTTAGCTTGACTCCATCACCGAAACCAGCCTTTGATTGTTCACTTTTCCCTTCTGAAAATCCATTTACTGATCTTGAATTAGAGCTCATGGTACCAACTTTGTGGTGTTGTATAAGCAATAAATCATCATACATGAAAGAGCTTTGGAAACCATATAACACTTACAAAGGTTAGCCAAAGAGGGGGAAAGACCCTCCAAAATACATACTCCAAAAATTATACTGTTATTTCCTACATTGAGAATCACTCAACTTGGACTTGATGCCAATGAAAATCATTTATTAAAAAAATTTTCAACACTTTGAATGTCTGAAAACGGAGCATCCTGATTGTGCAAATGAAGCAACACTGAATAGAACAGAATTTTAATGATGCCAAGAACCAGGCATAAACTGTTCAAGAGACTGACTGCTTTCTCTGCTGACTTCATGGAGTGAAGTAGTTTTAAGAGGAACAGCTGCCAACTTGAGTCGTCAGCCCACCACATACCTTTTACAGTGATGCTAGAGCTGCCTACACACAAGGCTGTAGGAAACACTCAAACGCTGGTTGCTTTTATCAGTTGTGTGTATACACGCACACATACGCATGGCCATGCATACACACAATGGTTCTGGCAAAGGAATAAATCAGTTAACCAAAGTATAACTCCCTTCAAGGACTGCCTACATGATGTTTTATGTATTCACCTAATCCAATTCTTGAATGGTTAGACTACAGGGACAGTGGCTGAGTGTACCTTCCCAGTAAAAAAAACCGAAAAGACTGGAAACGAATGGTCTAGCTGTATCATAGTTCCTGCTCGACTCCCAAGTGCTGAAATAAGCAATGGTAAAGCTAGTGACTGGAGCAGAAGTGTTATATAAAACAACCATGTACCAGATGAAAATCTTTTCAGGTAATCCAACTCCCAGATGAAGGAAGCAGCAGATGACAATAGCTAGATATATTGGGGCTAATAATGAAGGATAAGCAAAAGGAGCACTGAAAAAACTTGCAGCCCTTATAATACAGATAATGTTTAGGAATTGACATTTGAGGTAGGAAAATTAACTATCTGAATGCTGATCTTGCTTACAATCATCTCTCTCTCTATCCTGACCACTGCAGCCCTACAACAAAGACTGCATTACCTTTTTGTCTCAGTTGTCTTCCCACTCTGACCAATTCTTACCCCGTCTCCAGGACAGTCTTCTTAAATGTGTTGACAGTGATTGCTCAGGATGATGAAATTATGGTTGACTTTTTTTCTTCTCTCCCATATGTTTCCTCAAAGATGTCTCAAGTGAAATCTGCATAGTCTCCTCATCTTATAAATAGTATGGTTGGGAAATAAATCTACGGCCTCTTCACCCCACAGGGCTACTTCTGTAGATCATCAATCCAAAATGCTTGGCTTAAAATACCTCCTCTGGCCAGGCGCAGTGGCTTACGCCTGTAATCCCAGCACTTTGGGAGGCCGAGGCGGGCGGATCACCTGAGGTCAGGAGTTCGAGACCAGCCTGACCAATATGAAGAAACCCTGTCTCTACTAAAAATTCAAAATTAGCTGTGCATGGTGGCACATGCCTGTAATCCCAGCTACTCGGGAGGCTGAGGTGGGAGAACTGCTTGAACCCGGGAGGCAGAGGTTGCAGTGAGCCGAGATTGTGCCATTGCACTCCAGCCTGGGTAATAAGAGTGAAACTCCATCTCAAAATAAAATAAAATAAAATAAGATAAAACAAAATAAACTAAAATACCTCCTCTGTGTATGACACCCAGTACAACCCTCCTCTTCCCACCTGCTTGCCATTACCTTTAAATCTCTTCACTTATTCCATGAAGATGTTTATCCCTTAATAGTCCACATTAATTGCCTCTCTAGCACATATTAATTTGGATATTGCATTCAACATCTTTGTCTCTCAATCCCCTGACTTCATCTGTAATTACTTTCACTTTTGCTTCACTTCTGCCTTCTCCCATGGCCACATTTTTATATTGCCTTCACCTGAAAATCTCTGTGTCTGAAATCTTAAACTCAAATAATTCTCCTTGGACCGCAACTTCTTCTGCCTCCAGTTCTTTCAGTTAGCTATTCTTTGGCCTCAGAGGGACTCCCTGTTTCTTTGATCACTCTACTATTTTCTCCCTATCCATCACCCTCACCTCTTGTCATTCCTTCTTTCTCCATTTAATTTAGTTTTATGGACATTTATTTCCATAATACACTTTCTTCAATCCCCTCTCAAATTCACTTAGCCTAATCTTAACCCTAACAAACTCAACTCGCTAAATTGACACCACTTACACCAAGGTGCTGACAACCACTGTAGAGAATCCAAAACAGAATGGAGTGGTTGCACCACAATGAAGGTAGTCAGCCTTAACTGGTCTTTGGCATTCCTTTGACTAGTAATTTTTGTGTATTTCTGGTAATATCTCTTTCCCAATTTCAGCAACTATTTCAACCTTTCTTTGAGCTTCTCAAAATTCCTACCTACACATTTCTGAGCCTCACATTTATCATCTGTCAAATGAGAATTATCTTAGATGACTTTATCTTAGGCTTCCCAGAGAAGCAAGAAGTTCTCAGGCAAGTACTTATTTTCAGATGACTTTATCTTAGACTTCTTAGAGAAAAAAGAAGTTATCATGTTAAGTACTTATTTATTTACCACTGACAGATTCATAAATTTACCAGCAACTTCCATCATCGTTTTGCTTATGCCAGAAGGTGTTCTTTCTTCCTTCTAAGGCTAGTCTCTCCATTTGTGCTGTAGAAACCATTTCAGTCCAATTTTCCACTCTCGTTTGGTATCGACTTTCAGCATTCAAACACGTTCCAGTTCCTAACATTAATTTAAAATTTCCTCTCTTGGACCCATAGTCCTCTCTAGTAGTTTTCCTATTGTTCTCCTCTCCTTTAAGGGCAAATGATTCCACTGAAACTATTCTCATTGTTATCATCAATGATTACTTTCTTGCTAAATCAAAGGATATTTCCAGCTAACTTCTTTATACATTAAATACTGCCAAGGACTCACTCCTTTCAAACATTCACTCTAGGAAACACATCTTGCAATGTTCCTGTACAAGCGTAGGAGTTCTTTCTCCATTCCCTTGGCAAACTCCTCTTCTCTGCCTATCTTTGAAAAGCTGGAGCTCTTCCACCTCCCTCTTGGTTAGTTATCTTTTCAGTTTCAACTTCTATGGCTTCAAGTACTGTATGATGATGATTCTTAAGTTCATATCTCCACCCCAGTACTTGCTTGCATTTTCAGATTCTCCCCTGCCTGTTGGATCACACTACTTGAATATCCAAGCATGCATGTTTATTTTGTATATATTTTTTCATTCCCATCAAAATCCTCCTGTTTTCCTGTCTTAGTGGATGATGCCACCAAACCAAAATCTGGGGTTAGCTCCAGAATTCTCCCATACCTTCATCCACCACATCCAAAGAAACATCAAATTCTGCTGATTCCACTTCTTAAGCTTTCTCAACTGTGTCCATATCTTGTCACCTCCCACTGCCATAGTTTTGATCCAGACCACAGGTATCCCTTGCCCTGATGGAAGACAACTTATCTCTTAAGAAGTCCCTCTGACTCCATTCTGGCCCTGTTTCAGAAAGCAGAGGGAGCTTTCTAAAATACACACCTGATTACGTAAGTCTCCTGTACACAAACATTCAACAAAATCCAGTTGCTCTTACAGTTCAAATTCCAGACCAGCCCCTTGTTGTGGAAGCTGTCCTGAACATTGTAGCATGTTTAACAAGTATCACTGGCCTTCACCCACTAGATGCCAGTAGCACCATCTCTCCTCCCCTAAGCTGTGACAACCAGAAAACATCTCCAAACACTGCTAAATGCCTCCTAAGTGACAAATTCATCCCTGGTTGAGAATCACTGACCTAGAGTAATAGAAAAAAACCTTGACTCCTCAGCTTTTATCCTCCCAGTTCATCATCTATACTTATCATTTCCACCTTGCAATGGGAAGTTCACAGCCATGAACATTGTCTCTAATGTTTTGAGCTTTTGTTCTGGACATTCTTTTATTCCTCCAAGTTTGTTTTTAACCTGCCAAATATCTCTTGTAGAATTTATTTTGGAAGATTCTTATAAATAATACTTTTTTCTGTATAGCATTCATCACATTGACAAAGATGATGCATGCTTGTATTCACTACAGTTTCTACCAAAAGACTGACCTCCTGGGGAAAACATGACTGTTCCTGTTACTGCAAATTGACCAAGCACGTTGAAATATGCTGTTCTGTATTTACTCCTCCTCTACCCAATCCTCTCATAAATTACTGTGAACATTGGTGTTGTTACATTATAGTTTTTCCCTCTAGAGAAATTGCACTGTATACTACTCATACTACTCTTTCTAAGAACACTGCTAGTTAGCATTTGTTACATGTGTTCATTACCTGACAGACATTATGGTAGATATTTTATAAACATTATCAATCATCCTCACCCAAACCCACCTGTGGAGGCATTATTGGAATCTGTTAGAGTACCTTAGAAAAGGAGATGCTCAGTTGGGTTTGGGGTGAGGGGTATTAGATACTCAGCTCAAGAGGGAAATGTCTACCACAAAAACATAGCCTTTATTCCTCATCCTATTGCTTTGTTTTAGCTAATATTCTGTCTTTATCTCTAGTAAGTAGATGGCTACCTCCACCTTGCTTTTAGGCTTCATTTTCTTTTTCTCCCTGCTAGTGCTTGCTAATGGACAGTGTCTTCTCTAACAATGTTGATGTCCATTTGTCTTAGCATGGTTCAGGTTCCTCTTGTAACAAATAAATTGTTAGATGCCTGTGGTTTGTTGCCATTCCCAGATTGCCCATAGAGAATATATTGTTTTTGTTGTCTGCTGTATCACCTAATGCTGTATTTTCAGAAATTTCAGTTGCCAAGAAATAAGGTCTTCTCCGAATAGCTCAAGATGAGGGTTTCCAAGTTGATGACCAGCATCGAGACCTCCCCCACACAAAAAAAAGCTATTAGAAGAGGACCCCAAGTACCAACAGGTCTACCTGGGGATGTCTCATTTGCAGGTTTACTCCATCATCTTGACTGTGAGTGTCCTTTCTCTTTACTGTGGGGTGTTAATGCTAATAGAGTGGTGCTGAACTGGAAGGGAACAACAAAAGATGTTGCAACATAGATGCTAACTTTTCTAGAAAACCTTTTGCTTTGAGATGATCTAGAAGACATAGCATTCTCCTACCAGGATGCCAGTGTGCCTCATGAGGTCTGGAAAGTTTCTTATGATTCTATAAGTTAGACTGGTTTTTAGTGTTACCACAATAGCATAAAGGTAAAAACACGGTGGTGCTGTTAGGGGTGGGGTCCTAATATATGTAACAATTCTCATTTGATCTACAATAATTCTCATTTGACAGATGATAAATGTGAGGCTCAGAAATGTTAGGACCAGAAATGAGTATACAGAATGTGTTATGTTGAATTGGAAGGTCTCCAAGATTCTCACCCCCTTGGTATATATGCCCTATGTAATCCCCTCCCTTAAGTGTAAACATGGCCTGTTTTTATGATGGTGGAGTCATTCTCATGATTAGGTTATATTAAATGGCAGGGATGAAGGCATTTTTGTAGATATAATCAAAGCCCCTCATTAGTTGACATTAATTTAATCAAAAGGGATATTGGCTGAGTGAGCATGACCTAAAGAGGTGATCCCTTTAAAACAGAGTTTATGCAAAAAGAAAAAAAGTAATGGAGACACAGACTTTACACCCTTCAAAAAAATTAACTCGAAATGGATCACAGACGTAAATGTAAAATGCAAAACTATAAAACCCCTGGAAGATAACATAGGAGAAAATCTAGATAACTTTGGGCTTAACAATGACTTCTTAGATACAACACTAAAGGCATGATCCATGAAAGAAAGAACTGATAAGCTGGACTTCATTAAAATTAAAAATATCTGCTCTGCAAAAGACACTGCCAACAGAATGAAAAGATATGCCACTGACTGGTAGAAAATATTTGCAAGAGATATATCTGATAAAGGACTGCTATCCGAAATATACCAAAAACTCAATAATTAAATAAGTAACCCAATTTTTAAAATGGGCCAAAGAAATTCACAGACACTTCATCAAAGAAGATATACAGATGGCAAATAAGCATATGAAAAGATATTCCACATCATGTCACCAGGGAAATGCAAATTAAAACAACTAAATACCACCACACACCTATTAGACTGACCAAAATCCAGAACATTATCAACAAATGTTAGCAAGGTTGTGTAGCAACAAGAACTCCTACTCATTGCTAGTGGGAATGCAAAATGGTACAGCCACTTTGGAAGACAGTTTAGCAGTTTCTTATGAAACTAAACATACTCTTACCATACAATCAAACAGTTACACTCTTTGGTACTTTCCCAAAGGAGTTGAGAACCTATGTCCACACAAAAACTTGCACATGGATGTTTACAGCAGCTTTATTCATAATTGCCAAAACTTGGATGCAACCAAGACATCCTTTAGTAGATAAATGTATAAACTGTGGTACATTCAGACAATGGAATATTATTCATCACTAAAAAGCAGTGGGCTATCAAGCCATGAAAAGACATGGAGAAAACTTAAATACATATTACTAAGTGAAAGAAGCCAATCTGAAAAGGCTATATACTGCATGATTCCAACTATATGACATTGTGGAAGTCAAAACTATGCAGATAGTAAAAAGATCAGTGGTTCTCAGGAGTTGGGGGGAAATAAGAGATGAATAGGTAGAACACAGAGGATTTTTAGGGCAGTGAAACTTCTCTTTATGATACTATATTGGTAGACACATGTTATTACACACTTGTCTTAACCCATAAAATGTACAACACCGAGAATGAACCCTAATATAAAACATAGGCTTTGGGTGATAATGATGTAGCAATGTAGGTTCATGAATTGTAACAAATGTACCACTCTAGTGTGAGATGCTGATAATGGGGAAGGCTATGCATGTGTGGGGCTAGGGAGTATATGGAGAAATCTCTATAACTTCCTCCCAGTCTTGCTGTGAACCTAAGAATGCTCTAAAAAATAGAGTCTATTCAAACAAACAAACAATCCCCACACATTAACAACAACAAAAGAATGCCTAGAGATTAGAGAGATTCTCCTGCTGGTTTTGAAGAAGCAGCTGGCCACCAACAAGAAAAGTGGGGACTTCAGTCCTATAAGTGCAAAAGACTCAATTCTGCCAAAAACCTCATGAGCTTGGTAGTGGACTCAGCCTGGCTGACATCTTGCTTTCAAGCTTGTGACGTGCTGAGCAGAGAAGGTAGTTAAGCCACACATGGACTCCTGGCCCATATAAACTGCATGTTTTTTAAGCCACTAATTCTGTGGCAATTTGTTATGCAGCAATTGAAAACTAACGCATCCTTTATGTTGGGTTATAAAATTCAATGGTTGGCAACAGAAGAAGACTAGTGACTTATTTAATAAACTTGCTTCTTCCATCTTATAGGAACTTCAAAGATATGAGCACTATTTAAACACCAGACAATAGAAAATGGTTTATTTTCAGTGGTTTATAAGCAAATGATTTCTTTATATTTAAGATTACACTGGCCATTTCTCAGGAGTAATTTCATCTATACAAGTAACCTATCCCAGATATTAGTTTTACTATTCCTTTTGACTAGGAAAACAATTTAGTTTAAAATATTTCATTCGATGTCAATAACTGCATTATGAAGTCCAATTTAAAAGAATCAAGGACTGAAATATTTTTATTTGATTTTTTTTTTGCATCAGGACTATTGTTGCTTATTTTATTTATACCTCAGCAAATTTATTTTCAGGAAGCAAAGGCTGAAGAATGAGTATTGACTTCCCTGAACAGTTATTGCTGATCACTCTGTCACACTCGATGTAACAGGAAGAAATTGTTTCAGGCTGATTTTAGTTTTCCTCACACAGATTACTCACTCACATCACATGATGGCATCAAATATTTATGTGGTTGAGGAAATTATAGTTTCTCACAATTCAAGATTTGAAGATTGTCTCTAGCTATAGATAAAGAATACATTGGACTGATGAGAGAACAAACTGAGTTAACTTTGAAGACCTACAAGTAATAAGCCATCTAAAAAGCCTTAGTCATAAGGAGTTTAAGCCTTTTGATATGAATTTTCAGAGTAACAATGAGCCCTAGATTAGATTACTTCGTTTTTGCAAGTAAACAGGTTGAACAGATATAAGTCAAAAGGAAGCAGAACTCTAAGTGATATAAGAAGTTACAACAATTTCATCTTTTTAACAATCAAATAAGCTGCCTTGTGAGATAATGAGTTGACAATCACTAGAAGTGATTATGCAGAAGTTGGAAAATCACCAGTTATGAAGGCTATAGAGCAAATTCCTATACTATATGGGAGAGTGAACACAATAACCAGTAAAAGTCACCATTTCAATCTAAGAGATTTCATGATTCTAAAAACATGACGTGATCAGTTAAAGAGAAATCCTACACCATTACACGCTTGTATTAAGCCATGATTTATGACATGATATATATATATATATATCACCCATTATATATTACAAGAAAAATACGAATTAATGTTTTTTTTCCCTCCTTAGGTATAATGCAATCTTGACAATTATTGCTTGACCAACTCATTGATGGTGAAGGGCAGAATGCCCAGACACAGTTGCTGGTATTTAAGACTTCACTCCTAGTGATTCATACATGGGGAGGGTAATTAAGGAAGGAAAGAGAACAATTAAAGGATAGAATACAATGGCACATGCATAGCTTTATCAACCACCACTTTCTGCACAGTGCTTGAAAATTACGCCTTAAACAAGTTGGGATCAAGAAAGATCCTCAATATCATTTCCTTGAGAAATCATTAGTATATTGGGTAGCAATATGAAATAATATGATCTTCTTCTCATAGAACCAATTATCTCCTTTTCAGAGACTTTTCACATTTCTCGGTTAAATTAATTTATATCTCCCTTATTTTATTGCAAAATCCATGATGCAGGAACAATGTTAAGTTTTTATCTCCATCCCTAGTACTTAAAAAAGGACCTCAGTGATACATAAAAATGTATTAAATAAGTGAACAAATAAATTGATAAGGAAAAGAAGACAGGAGGATAAAACAACCTTAACATTCCCTAAGGATTCTGTCTAAAGACCTCTTATTTCTCTCTCAAGGCAAGAGATGATGGTGGCTTGGCCTAGTGTATGCCAACGGAGATAGAAGCTACAGGACTAGCAAATGGGTTGCTGTGGAGGATAAGAAAGAGGCATGAGTCAAGAAAGACTTTATAATCTGAATAGCCAAGTGAATTGTTTATTGATATGTAGACCACTGAGAGATGAATAGGACTTGTATTAGTTATCTAATACTATGTAACAAATTACCCCCAAAATGAGCAGCTTAAAATAACAAACATTTATTATGTCATTATTTCCGTGGGTCAGGTGCCCCAGTGTGGTTTAGCTGCACCCTCTCTGGCTCAGGGTTTCTCACAAGAGTGCAATTGAGGTGTCAGCAGTAGTTGCAGTCATCAGGCTTAACTGTGGCAGGAACCACTTCCAAGTTTACACTCCTGTAGTCATTGGCAGAGTCCAGTCCTTTAACAATCAAATGGTTGTTGGCCCAAGGCTGTTCTCAGTTCCTTGGTATGTGGTTCTCTCCATCAGGCAGTTCAGAACATGACAAATGGGTTCCTCAGAGTGAACAAGTAAGGAAAGCCACAGAGAATGCAAACAAGATGGAAGTCAGTCTTTTGTAACCTAATCTTGGAAGTGGCATCCCATCACTTTTGCCATAGATTCATTAGAAGCAATTCAGTGAGTCCAGTCTGTACACAAGGGAGGAGATTATACAAAGATGTGACAAAATGTGAATACTAGGAGGCCAGCTTGTTGAGGGCCATTTTAAAAGCTCTTTATTACAGGTTTACACAGAAAAATCAGGAGTTCCTTTTTTTTTTTCTTAGATGTCCTAAGTTTGACCTTGAATGGCCTCTGAGATACCTAAGAGGAGGAGTCAAGTAGGCAATTGTCATGATTCATGAGTCTGGAGCTTAGAGGGGAGGTATGGACAGGAGACACCACTTTGAAGAGTATCAACCTATATTTAAAGTCACATAAATAAGTGAGATCTTCCAGGAAAAAAAAAATGGAAAGAGAGATAAGGGAAAAGGATTCAAGACCAAGAGTGGGGAATTTTGACATTTTTAGGTTACACAGAAGAAAGAAGGTAATGAAAACCAAGAAGTAGCCAGAGGAGAAGGGGGAAAAACCAAGACTCTTGAGGTTATAGAGCCAAGAGAAAAAAAATTGTACAATAAAAGATGGTCAATTATGGCAAATGTTGCAGAGAGGCAGAATAAGATGCAGACAGTGACATTATTGTTTTTTAAATAAAAATGTGGAAAAAGAATAATTATATATTGGCAAGAGACCAGGTAAATAAATTGCGGAATATTCATACAATGGGCTACTGTGAGCAATTAAAATGAATGCAAAAGGGAGTCACTCCCAACAACATGGAAAAAACTCAAAAACATAATGTTAACAAAAAGCAACTGCTGCAAAACAGATATTATTTAAAAGCTTAAAAGCTAAAACTAAGTATATATTTGTATAAATCCATTTGTATATAGAAATAATGTAAAAGCAAGCATGTGAATTATTTTTTAAAATCATGAAAATGTTACCTCTGGGGAGGGGGTAGGGAAAATGTGATCAGGAAGAAGTATACAACAGCTACTTATCTGTAAGGCAACATTCCTTTCTAAAATGTGAAAACAAGTATAGGATAATACATGGATTTTCTTGATATTATTCTCTCTTTCTGTCTATATGCTTAAAATGTGTCATAGTGAAAGTTTTAAATTAACAAAATTTGACAAGATTTGGCAACTCTTTCAAGAGTGGCTTTAAGTGGAGTAAGTTAAAATGGACTAAAAAGAAACTAAACTTCACTCTCTGAGTGACCTTAGGGAAATTATTTTACTTCTCCGAACTTCAGTTTTCTCATCTGTACAATGGTATATAAGTGCCTGAATATGTGGGTGTGTACATGCATGAGTATGTATGTGTACATATATATGCATGACACATTCATAAATGCACAGACACACACATATGCACATATCATAAATGTATTGCAGGCAATAAACAAATTAGAGCTATAATTCAACCTTCATGGTGAGAACTAAAAAAAGACAATCTTTCAGAGCTTAGCTAGAGTACAGATTATAGATAAAAGAAATGGAAATGGAAGGCAAAAGAAAATGGCAGGGAATATTGCCAAATGGTGTTCAGATCTGTCTGAATTAGTACAAAGAAAGGAGAAGTAAAAAGAACTTCAGAAGCTTTGTGGTTCGAATGTAGTTACCTGACTTTAGAAAAAAAAGTAGTCTCCCAGCCCTACCTTCTTCACCACTGCCACTCTCCCAGAAAAGATTCAAGGAACAAAGCGAATGGGCATCTCTTTAGCAACTGCTTAACTAAGAAATGACAGGCTGAGGCAGGAACCTAAAGAAGATGATCACTGTAGTTATGACTAGGATGGGAAAGGCAAACTAAGCTTAAAGACCCTGAGCAGAAACTTAAAGGGAGTTATTGCTTAAAAAAAAATGGAGCAGAGTTCCTGGAGGTGGATGAGAGAGCATAAAGACCTGAGAACATTTCTCCAAGTGCCCCGTGTCCATTACTGGCAAAGAGTCATCCAACCATTGCCTTTCAAGTGACTACTAAGTGCCAGGCACTGTTCTTTGCATGAAGAAACCATCAGTAAATACGAAAAAGCCCATGGCTTCATGAAGGTTATATTCTAGTGGTAGGAAATGGTAAATAATCAAAGAAATTACAAGCAATGGTAACTTAGAAAAACAAAGCAGATGGGCACTATGGGGAAGGGTTGGAAATTAAAAATCCAGTGAGCAGGAACAAACTCATTGATAAGATGTCATGTGACATGCGTGGGAATTTGAGTCCAGGAGATGAGGGATGACTGAGGGGTCTGAACTTCTTGGGTCTCCTGGTGTGTCTTAGTCTGTTCAGGCTGCTATAAGAGAATGCCATAGACTGGGTGTCCTATAAACAATAGAAATTTATTTCTCAAAGTTCTGGAGGCTGAAAAGTATACGATCAAGGCATTGGCAGATGGGAGTCTGGTGAGTGTCTTCTTTCTGCTTCCTAGTTAGCCATCTTTTCACTGTAACCTCATATGGTAGAAGGGATGAGGGAGCTTTCTGGGTTCTCTTTTGTAAGGGCACTAATCCCATACATGAGGGCTCCAATTTTATGACATAGTCACCTGACAAAGGACACAATTCTTAATTCCATAACCTTGAGAGTTAGGAATTCAACATCTGAATTTCAGGACAACACAAACATTCAGTCCATAGCATAGTGCAGACAGGGATAAAAAAACAAGATGAGATTTGTCCTGATGGTTTCAAGTCACATCGATAGTGGCAGCAAGACTGAGTGTGGTAGGGGGAAAGAGGGAGGATTGGGGGACGTGAGACAGAGTGATCTAGCCAGCTGCATACAAATCCCCAGGGCTCCTTCTTGACTCTGGTTTGTTTTTTATAAGAAGTTTGAGATAAATACCCTACTGAAAGCCAAGACTAAATTGGCGGTAGAAGAAATACATTGTTGGTTCCCAACTCTGCTTCAGATGGGAGACACTGTGAAGGATTCTGTGATTAGAGGCATCAGCACAGGGGAGAGCCTGCATCCGAAGAGAGATGAGCATGGAGATACATAGATCTGGGCTTTCAGAGACATAATGATGCTGGTGATGTCTTGAGCATAACTGAGAAGGCTGGGTGCATCATGTCCCAGCCCAGCTTCATGCTGATTTAACATGGAATGACCTAGGAGCGAGCTGCTCCTGGCAAGGGAGAAGAGAAGTGCAGAAGTATTTAATCTTCATGTCCATTTCTGAGAGAAACCCTAGTACTGAAAATCTCTGATGTGTGTCTTTTAGCAGGGAAAGAGTGGGCCTAACTCTCAAGGAAGAGTGAACTCAGCAACTTTCCTGTGCTAGCACATGGGCTGAAGGTGTGCATGCTGTCGGCAGTTCTCACAAATGCAGATGGCCTTTTAGTTGAAATACTAGCAAAAAGTTTCCCAGTGCTTATACTGACCAGACAGTTTCTAAAGTGCTTTGTATGTATTATGTCATTGAATTTTTTTCATTTAAACATACATACTGTACCAACTATTGATTAGGCATCGTACCAAGTTCTGGGGACACAAAGGAATGACACATTTCTGGCTGAGAACTCATGATCTATGGGAGGGGATCCTGGGGATTTTCCAATCCAACCTTTTGATATGCAAGGAGGAAGAAACTGAGGCCCAGAGAAAGTCTTACTTGCCCATGGTGACACAGCAGAGCACAGCTTAGCACCAGAGCAGAGGCTGTCACCCAAGCCTTCCAGCTCTCACTCTGTGCTCTTTCAGCTATGCTGAAGGTCTCAACCAGTAACATGGTGTTGTTCTGGGACACAGTCCAACATGTCACCAGCAAGTTGATAAGCTCAAAAGACTTAAGGCTCCAAAATGCTCCAAGGAAAATATCTGCCTATATGCTTGATGTGAAAACGGGACTTCTTCTGACTAGTGATCTAGTAATATCCCAGGAACTAGCTATGCATAAATTTCCAGGGTCAAAATTTAACACTAGATGAGTATTTTAAGTGTTGAGAAAATAATCTTCCCAAGGGCCAATGGATTTTTAAAAAACACATTTGGGAGCAGATAGAAGCAGGCAGGGGAGGCTTTTCCTAATAGAACCTGTACTTGCATAGGTTATGAAGAACTGAATAGAACTGGAATAATAATTTTTAAATTACTGTTATGTTTATTTCATGTTTGAACCTTGTTCCTTTAAATGATATTGAGTTATTTAAGCCCCAAATGAATATTTTGTTAATATTTGATGAATATAATTGTCAATTTGATTTGTCAGCCATGTAAACCAATAATTTTTTTTTTTAAAGTAAGAGAACTGTTCAGTCCCCTTAAATTCACAGCCTTACAGGATGTAGAGAGAAGAAAGCACGGAAGTGTTTTTATAAATCACTTGAACACTGCTCTAACACTTCTCATTTGGGAAAGAAAAAAGAAGTATGTTAAACAGGTAAATATGTTATTATTTTCAGTTATTTTTTATATAGGTTTGAGGCTAGAAAAAACAGACTCAGCAAAATACCTCTCCACTCCTGGGCAATTTGATTTTAAATAAACTGATGCATTGACTCGTGGGTATATCTATCTGCATGCAATTTTTAATTTAATAGACAAATAATCTCTTATAGTCAACTATGAGAAGGCAGATGAGATCACAGGATTCTTGAATAGCACAGCTCACTAGGACAGACCTCTGTAAAACCATTTTATTTCAATACAGATTTGAAAGCTGATTAACATACATGTTTGTGGGGGAAATAATAGAAAAAGGGTATTATAACCAGATTTTGCCAAGACTTTAGACAAAAATTTTCTCAATATCCTGAGGACAAGGTAGAGAATCATGGTCTGCATGATTATTTGGTTTGGGGAATTTTTTTGAATGGTAGAAAGACTCTACTCAAAGGGGGTTGATTAATTAATTGAAACCCTACAATGGATGCATACTGCAGGGCTCTCTATAGCATGCATTCACTCAACATTTATTTGTTCTCGTGCAATTTTCTTTTCCTCCTGGACACATACATATGTAACTCAATTACATCTTTCAGCCTCCCCTGCAGTTCCATGTGGCCAGGTGACTGAGCTCTGGCCAGTAGAGTAATGTGCACCATTTCTAGGCCTGGCTCATGAAAACTTCCCTTTCGCAGTTCTTCATACACTATCCATTCTCCTACTGGCAGGAAGAAAGACAACCCTGGGGCGGTCCTGGAAGCCAGGTGATGAAAACAACAGAGTCATGAGGTGAAAGAAAACCAGGCCTTTACATTTTCCCTGGGAGAAGAGCCACCTAACCAGAAACACCTACAATGACTGGTTGTGTGAACAAGAAATAAACTTCACTGTGTTAAGCCATTAAGATTGCAGGGTTAATCCATATATTACTGTAGGTTGCATCACCTTAAACAGTAAATAAATTCTTGCTATGTGCAAAGTACTGTGCTGAAGGTTATGGGGGATACAAATATAAAAATCCAGATAACTTTTTAAATTAAAGAGCTAGCACCTAGATCAGGAGATAGATGTTGATATTCATAACCCAAGAGAGAGTGATAAATGATACAATAAGAGTACAATAAAGGGTACGGTGGTTAAACATAAGCTCTGGAGCTAGATGTCACGTGTTCAAATTCCAGATCTGCCACTAACAACTCTGTGACTTTGGGAAAGTTACTTATTTTCTCTGAACCTCAGTTTCTATATACATAAAACAAGGCTGCAAACAGGACTTATCTCACAGATTGTTGTGAGGATTAAACTAATTAATACATGCAAAGCACTGTGAACATTCCTGACACATAGTGAGTGCTTAAAAATGTTATCGTCATCATTATTATGGGGCAAGGGGAGGAAATGAGGTTGTATCCAACTGAAAGGGCCAAAGGCAGCTTCCTGCAGGTATCATTTGAACTTGGCCTTGATAGATGGGTAGAGCCTGGATATTTAGAAGTCACGGCTTGGGGTCCATATCTTCAAAGCAGAGAGGAAAGGCACACATACAGGGAGGACATTATGGGGCAAGTGATTAAAAAAAAAAAAGTGAGCAGTCCAGTTGAGTTCTCACCCAGGGAACCTGCAGGGAAGAAGAGGGTCCAGGTTGTAGAAGCACGAAAGCTCTATTGAGGAGTTTGGCATTTCTTTATGCCAAACTCTTTTATATTGGGAGTAACAGAAGGTACTAACCAGGGGAATGGCTTAGTCAGAGCTGTATAAGAGAAAGATTAATCTAGCAACAGAGTGTAAACAGGATTGAAGAGAGGAGAGAGAGGGAGAGAGAGAGAGAGACACTGGTTAGAAAGTTATGAATATGTGAAAGCCGGAGACAATTAGGAACCTGGTATGGTGGTTTAGCTGTGAATTAATGAGGACCAGAACTAGGATAATGACAACGGGGCTGAGGAAGAAAGATATTATGAGACAAAGATTTTCAGAGGAATGGTATCCAAGTCAGTATTTGATATTGGCCCCAAACCCATTATCTGCCATTCTGTTATCCAAAAAAAAAAAAAAAAAATCTCTAAACAAAAAATTGAAACTCATTTGGCAGTAAAGTGGGTTCTGAATGGATAAGATCATATCAGAGTTCTTTATTTATCTCACTTAGTGTTAATATAATTGTATTTTCTGTGAAAATAATACAGTGTTTGAACACATGGTGTTACTCTACAACGTGGTGGGAGTAATACTTAATAGATGGTATATGCACTGTACTGCCTTTCTACTATCTGAAAACATCTGAATTCCAAAACACCTCTGGCCAAAGGACTTTGTGTAAGAGATTCGTGCGTGTGTTATGAGTTGAATTGCATCTCCCAAAAAGATATGTTGAAGTCCTAACCTGTGGTACCTGTGATTGTGACATTATTTGAAAATAGGGTCTTTGCAGATGTAATCAAATTAAGATGAGTCATTAGGGTGGGCTCTAATCCAAAATGACTGGTCTCTTTATAACAAGGGGAAATCTGGACCAGGAATGGTGACTCACACCTGTAATCCTAGCACTTTGGGAGGCCAAGGCGGGCAGATCACCTGAGGTCAGGAGTTCGAGACCAGCCCGGCCAACATGGTGAAACCCCCATCTCTATTAAAAATACAAAAATTACCTGGGTGTGGTAGTGGGCACCTATAATCCCAGCTACTTGGGAGACTGAGGCAGGAGAATCTCTTGAACCCTGGGGGTGGAGGTTGCAGTGAGCCGAGATCGCACCACTGCACTGCAGCCTGGGCCAAAGAGCAAAATCTGTCTCAAAAACAAACAAACAAACAAACAAAAAAAAAAAAAAAAAAAAAGAAGGGGAAATCTGTACACAGAGACAGACACACACAGAGGGAAGAACACCCTGTGAACATAGAATATGGAGGCAGAGTTTGGAGTTAATGTGACTGCAAGCCAAGGAACACCAAGGATAGCTGGTAAACACAGAAGCTAAGAGAAAGGCATGATACAGATTTTCCCTCGATTCTTCAGAGAAAGCATGACCTTGTCAACACCTTTATCTTAGACTTCTAGACTCGAGAGCTGTGAGAGATTAAGTTCCTGGTTGTTTTTTTTTTCCCCACTGTAGTTTGCGGTTCTTTGTTACAGCAGCCCTAAAAAACTAATGCAAAGTGGTATAGTTTGTATGGTTCTCTTTTTAATTTATAAAAAAATGCTCTCATTATCTTAGTTACAAAACTCCTTGTGGAAGAGGTGATATTGAGCCTCATATTTCTCATCTATTAAATGGAAATGAAAAGACTAGGACAATGTCACTCAGCTAGCTATCCAGATAGCCAGGACCCAATTCAATAATTACTTCTCAAATACATACCATGCTCCAGTTACCAAGCTAGAACCTGGGTTAAATGTTGAAAATAACCCTTGAGCTCCTTTCAGTCTAGAGAATCAAGGTGCCGTGAATGTATACTGCTAATCCTCCCACATAGAGCCTCATATAGTCCATCTTTTGAGAGAGAATAAGGACCCCAAGATTTGAATTTGAACTATCAACAGAAAACCATATAGTCTTTAGTTCCTATTCCCTAGGGACAATAAAAGCATTTACAATAGGAGACAAATTACAAAAAATAGAGGAGAAATTAATAGTTTTATATCATAAACCTCTCCCTTATTTTTGGACAATATACTCTTGACCCTTCACTGACCATTTATTGGGCCTGAACGAGCTCTTTCATGAAGGGCTGTGTTTGATGTCCCTTTGACATAAAAAATGTTTTAAAAAAAGAATTGATAGTTAAGTACTTCAAATGTGGACATCTGAAACTGAGCTTACTCATAAAATCAGATTCCAGGGAATAACCAGTTCCTGACTTGCTGAGAGAGGATGTTATAAACACAGCCATGGGCAGAAAGTCTAGCTTCTATTTTGTGGCTGGAATATGTTCATGTTACATACTCATATAAATGTCCTGAACAGTCCCATCCTCTTCTGCTTCTCTGCATTCAGCCCTGCAAAAGAATTCAATGAGTTACAAGGGCCCAGCCAAAGAATCAAGGAAGCAGAGGCAGAGTGTTAGTAGTCATTGCTTGAGAAGGTACTAGAAGTGAGAGCAGGAAATGGATCAGAATCCACAAGATAAGCCAGTAAGGAAGCGTACACAAACTATCCAAGATCAGGGCAAGTAAAGAGCCCAAAGCTAGGTCAATCAGCATGAAGCAGGAGGATATAAATAGTAGCAGTATATGGAGCAAGCCTATTCTAAGGCACACAACAGCCTAGTCAATGGGGAAAGAAAGGAACAGTGTAAAGCTCAGGTCAAGATGCAAGCTCTGGAGAAGGAAGGCCAGGGTTTGCTTCCAATAGAGGCTTTGGCTTGCTTCATGGGAAAGGTGAGCTTTTCCCCTGTGTGGACAGGCTGAGGTCCATAGCTGGCGTCATCTGGGAAAATCTCTCCTGAGGAAGAAATGGAGTCGGGAGAGGAGAGAGAGAGGCGTTCTCTAACTTTAGTTGTACTTTGGCCTATATACCTCACCTTCCAAAAGCAGAGATTTCCATTTGTTGGCAATGTACTCTGTATATTTAAGTATGGAAAAATTATTTTAACCTAAAGTTATAAGGATAGTGCTCCATGTAATTTTTTTTTCTTTAGCTAACCTTCCTTTGCCTAATGACAAGAGGTATAACTCTCAAGGTCAAATAAGCACACTAAATATTCTATAACATAGATGAAAAGGGATTAGGTAAAATAATCTCCCTTCCCCAAAAGCTTTTCCGGAGAAACACATTTGCAGGAATGCATTAGTCATTATTTTTTTTTAAAAAGACAGCTGAGGATAGTTGTATAAAATCAATTCACTCCACATTTAATGCACTCTAGTCTTCTTAATGCACATAATAAGTACGCTAACCACATTGAGCCTCTCTCCTCCAACTCAACCACACTTCATAAGAGGAGCATTAGATAGCCCACAGACCTCATATTTTTCCTTCCATTTCCTTTGACTTAACTAATTCAAGGAGCAACTCTCTCATTTCTCTCTAGGGGTGTCTTGGCCTCACTCTCAACTTTCTTCTCTTCTACTGACTTCTCCAATCATGAGTTCCCAGGAAGGTGTATAATTTTCCCTGCATTACTGTCCAAAGCCAAGTTATAGAATCCAATGGAATGCAACCCTCTTCTCTAGGTAAAATAGTTTTCCTATCGTTCCTTCTTTGCTTATCTTTCTGTGCCACTGCAAGTAAGAGAAACTCTGAAAAGAAAATGGCAATGAAAATCAGCAGAGTGATTATTTTTCTTGTGTGAAAATAAAGCCCCAATGAGTATGGTGGCTCTGTGATGTCAATAGGGAGTCTATTTCACATCTGTCTTTCTGCTCAGCCTCAGCATAGTGTGTGGCTGTCATCTCATGCCTGCTGCCTCATGGTTACAAAGTAGCTGCTTCTCCTCTTCCAATATTGTGACTGTGCCCAAAGTAGGAACAGAAACAGGATGATAGGCAAAAGCTACCCAAGTCAGCTGTATTTCTTGCTATTCTAAAGAACATCCCTTGAAGACTAACTGTATGTATTTTACCTACAACTTAATGGTCAGTCAGAATTATGTCACATGGCCAGCCATAAATGCACAGGAGACTAGGAAATGTAGATTTTACATGGAAAAATTTCCACCCCAAACACAATAGGATTATTTTAGATAGAATAAAAGGAGCAAAATATGTAAGCTATCTGGTGACAGACACAAAAGAAATAATTACAAAAATGTACAATAACAAGCTTTGGTAAGTCGAAAAATGAAAAAAGCGCAGGTTGGTATGAAAGCATCCAATGAGGCAATGTGATCTAATGAGGGGAAGATGAAATGATCACAAAAGAATTATCGATAAGTGAAACCTGAGAAATAAATAGGAATTAGCTAAGATGAGGGGCAGTGTGTTCTCTTCTTTCTACCTTCAGACTGGGGAGATGGCCAAACAGACCTGGAAACTAAGCTTTTTAAACTTACTATGAAATGAACTACAATATAAGATAGGGTAAGGGATGGTAGCATGTATTCTTAAAATTCCTGAACTTGGAAATGACAATCTTGCCAAAGTTAGTCTACATAAAGATCAATCCCTTTGACCACACTTTTAGAATTAAAAAAAAATTGTCAAGAATGTTGCTTTTTTCAAAATCCAAGCATAGTGTTGCCAGTTACAGAAATGCAGCAAAGAAAATTCGCCCACTCTTCTTCTTCTTTATATATCTGTGGGTCCAACCACAGAGTCCTCATCAAGCTAATTTATTTGTCCTTTACTGTCTAGAATGGTGTTTTACACTGTTATTTATTGGGAAAGGGAGGAAGATTTGCACTTTAATCATCACAACTCCACCTTTAGATCCTTATATCCCACTTCTCTGTCATGGGCTACGGTACTTATGCAGTTATCGCCTCCACTGAAGCTTATACTCAATAAAAATCACAGAGTACTTGATGCTGTATATTTTCAGCAGCTATCCAGACACAGCTCTCTCTCCCTCAAATTCCCTAAACACACACACACAGAGACACACACTCCAGTATGTATATAATTCTGTTTTCTGCATCCATAGACTTTTTTCTTTTGCTCCTTCCTCTTTGAAGCACAAAAATCTCTAATGGAAAAATACTATCTTTTGCTTTCTTGCTTGCTTGCTTCCCATAATACCTCGTTTAACTCTCTGTAAAACGGGCACCAAGTACACAGGGATGCCTATATCCTATCTCTCAAGTCAGACCTAGTCAAATGTTTTAGCTTGCAGAAGTGAGCTTCCAGACCCATGAAACAACTGGAACGTAGCATTAAAAATAAGAACTTGTAAATATTAGGACAGATAGGATTCACTTGTCATTATAAATTCTAAATGGCATAAAAATAGTTAATTTAGAGCAGAATGATGAATGTCATGAGTTACTGGAACAGCAGATTGGCCCTTCATGGATAGCAGTTGTCTTCTCTCTTGTTTGAGCAGAGAGACCAGAGGATAGACTTTAAGTAGCTCCTGCTCCCTGTCACTTGTTGCTGTCTATTATCAGCAGTAGACTGAGGCACTGTTGAAAACCAGTGACTGTGCTGTCAAATCTGGGGCTGGCGTCTTCTGAATGAAGGTATAGAGGAAATCTGAGCAGATGACTCCTCTCCATTCATGGCATGGGGGAAAAGTGAGACCTGGCTCTAGTAAGGTTTTTAATAAGCACGTTATATGCTTGTCAAGAAAACTAAAATTAAAAAAAAAGTTATATAATATGTCTGATTTGAGGATCATTTTCTAAGAACTGCTAATAAATGGTTTGCATTAAATCAGTTCCATAAGGGTTAGTTCTCAGTATACCATGATGCTTTGTGATTTACATAATGGGCTTAAAGAATATACTCATGTAATATTTTCCTAATAATGCCAAGTTGGCGGATGTGACTGACAGCTGAAGAGAAACATTTGAAATAATTCTGACAAGCTGGAGAATTCTGTGGATACAAACATGGCACAGCCTGGGTCAAATGATAAAGGAAGAAAAAACTAATAACCTCAGAAATTGGCCTATGCCAGGTTCATGTACTAATGGTAATGGTAGCTGGATACCCAGGAGGCAGAGGGAGCTGTAAAATGGTAAATGTCTCCGGAAGGGGAAATGGACAATAAAGAAGCTGATCCTAGCCCTTCATTGATACAGGAGTTAAGATAGGAATGACATTACTGGAGCTTGAGAAAATAGCCTGTGGTCAAGTAAACTAAACATGAGTCAGCAGACTGGCACTGCAGCCAAAACAAGGTAACCTTGAAACTGAGCTGGATAGAGAGGAATATAATGCACAAGGGCCCTGGAGATGATGCTTACCATGTACCCCACAGTGGCGAGATCTTTGGGAGGTCATAAATCTGTTCTTGACATGAATACAAAGGGCTTGATTGATGACTCCTCAGATTAACATACAGAACATAATGGAAAGTTGGGGATATAATGGAGGGAAGGTACAATAAAACCTGTTTACCTTTCCTGGAGAAAGAAAGGCCTCTGAAACAATGTAATACAATGCTAAACTTGTGATTGTAAAGAAGTAGAGAGTTAATTTTTTTGTTCTGCTGAGAGACATTTCCTTAGAATCCAAGACACTGCTTAATGACTCCCTCTGAACCAGAGACCACTATAAACAATGGGATTCCAGAGCTGGGTTTGGTAGATCTGACCAGAGATTGAAACATTATGGGAAGACCTCTAGGATTCACATACTACCTACTTATGCTGCCAAAACAACTGAACTCAAATACATCAGTTTAGTCTCATCACTCACTAGTTCTTGAATTTCCCATCATCCTTTCCACTTCTGTGTCTTGTTCATGAAGTTTTCTCAACTTAGTGTCCCTTCCTTTCCCATCCTTCATTGTCTCTTATCTCCTTCTTCTGTCCTTTTCTGCCCCATCGAAGGCTACTATATAAATCAATAAACTACATTTTTTCTTGACAAAACAATAAGTTATAAACACTAATGTTATATAGTTCTTCTCCCAAGAGACAGCATGTTTCCTACTACAGTAAGACACAAATTTTGCATTGATTCTTTAGCAATAGCCTTAACATAGATGCCATGGATTTGCCTAATCCATCCATTTACTATTGTCTGGCCTTCCTGGTTTCCAGAGATAGAAGATTCTTTAGGGAATGGTAGGTATAACCAGTCACATAGCTGGTTTCTAGTACCATAAGGAGCTAAGAGAGCAAAAAGTAAATGAAGAGCTAAGAAAAAATGTTAAACAAATTGAATGAACAAAAGGGAGCAAGGACCAATATACCTTCATGATTAAACAAAAAAATAACCCAACAGACTTAGAAAAAAAGGGAACTTCCTCAACCTGGTAAAGGATGTCTACAAATAACCCACAGCTAACTTCATACTTAATGGTGAAAGACCAAAAGCTTTCCACCTAAGATCAGAAAAAAAGACATGGATGTCTGCCTCCACCACTTCTATTCAACATTGTACTGGAGGTTCTAGCCAGGGCAATTAGGCAAGAAAATGAAATAAAAAGCATTCAGGGCCGGGCGCAGTGGCTCATGCTTGTAATCCCAGCACTTTGGGAGGCCAAGGCAGGTGGATCACGAGGTCAAGAGATAGAGACCATCCTGGCCAACATGGTGAAACCCCGTCTCTACTAAAAATACAAAAATTAGCTGGGCGTGGTGGTGTGCGCCTGTAGTCCCAGCTACTCGGGAGGCTGAGGCAGGAGAATCACTTGAACCTGGGAGGCGGAGGTTGCAGTGAGTTGAGATCGCGCCACTGCACTCTAGCCTGGTGACACAGCGAGACTCCATCAAAAAAAAAAAAAAATTCAGATCGTAAAGAAAGAAGTAAAACTATCTCTATTTGCAAATGATATAGAAACAAGCAAAGAAATAATGAGAATTGCCTGAAAGCACAGAGATGGTATCACTGAAATGACAACAATGTCTTACATTTATGTAGCATTTTACAGCTTCTAAAGAGCAATCCACTATTTTGCCTTCATAACCACCTAAAAAAAAGTACAATTATTCCTCCATATCACAGATGACAAAACCCATACTTAGAAAGTAAAGTATTTGCTAATGAACTAACAGTTACCAAATGTCTTAACTGTCATCCAAACCTCCAGCCCTGGGAGTCTAAGCCAGTACTTCAAGGTTGCTTGGTTTCTCATCTCCTAAGAGCAGCATGGTCCAATAGAAATTTCTGTGATGATGAAAATCTTCTATTATCTGCATTGTTCAGTACTGTGGCCACTAGACACAAGTGGCTATTGAATACTTGAAATGTGGCTAGTATGACTGAATCACTGAAATTTTAATTTAAATTTAAATAGTCACATGAGGCTAGTGGCTGGCCATGTTGGACAGTGTAGCTCTAGAAAGTTAGTTCCTGCTCTGAATCAGACACACCTCCTCATGGTTCTATCCTCGGAGTGGCCAACCTACGTGCAATTCTTCATGGATTGATGAGTAATGTGTGAAGCAGCATGAAGGTAAACAAACCACCCCTGGGGATGATTACAAGTTGCAGAACATCCTTAGAAATACCTAAAATGATTCTGCAACATAGAAACATGTAAGAGTTTTCTAACCAACCAAAAATAAAAGTAATTCTTTCCTAACAACTACAGCTTAGTATTCATTAAGGGGGTGGGTTGAAGTCAGAAATAGTATAGCTTATGTTTAACTGACTATATATGGTTTTCCTGTCTTACACCCACTCCAGTGCATTCTTGCTTCTAACTCTACCCCTATAGATCTGCCAAATGCATTGCTTGCTCTTTCTCAAATATCTTCTCCAGGTTTCCACTTTTGTACTTTTTCTTGGGCTATCTTTTCTTCTGGTGATGTCTTTCTTCACCTCTACAAGTCCAAACATGATCACATCCTTGAAGGGCTATCTCAAATCTACAATCTCCTAGAAGACTTTCTTGCCTTAGCTGGATGCCATTCATTCTTCATCTATTTTGTTTGTAATATTGAGTATTCTGATCTCATATTATAGTTTTAATTGCACATCATCTATCTGATTAGAGGCAGGATGGGCAAACTGCAGCACGTGGACTAAATCTGGTCCTTTGCATGTTTTTGTAAATAAAGTTTTATTGAAAACAGATGTGCTCATTATTTTACATTTTGACTATGGCTGCTTTTGTGCTTCAAGAGCAGAGTTGTATAGTAGTAGAAACAGAGACAATCTGGCCCACAAAGCCTAATACATTGCCTAACTGGCTCATCACAGAAAACATTTGCTGACCCTGTATTATTAAAAGCTCTGGAATGGACTATAGAAACTACATATTATTTATTTTTTTAATCTTTATAAAAACCTAGAATATTACCCTAAATAGAGCAGTAACATCATAAGTATTTTAAGAGAATTTTTCGTTTACAAGAATTTAATGATAATACCTGCTTATGTATATCAATCTTCTATTTGCACATATTTATCCCATCTAATTTCTCATTTATGCATCAAGGTAACTTCCTGGCACAGAGAAAGTAGGTGTCATTATCCACATTTTCACACTGTGAGAAATTAAGGCACAGAGACTTGCCTATGGTCACACAACTACTCAGGAGGTAAAAAACTGGGACAGAAACCCAGATATTCTGATTTCTATTCAGTATACCTCATTCGGCCTCTCTGTGCTTATTTGCTTTCCCTTAAGTTGAACTAAGATGCCAATGGAACCCAAAATAAACATGTATATACATCTAGTTAGTAAATTAATAATCATGGCCCAGATAAGCCATGTTTACTTACTATTTTTATGAGAACCAGTCATTTAAAACTATTTTGTTTCTAAATTCAAAAAAATAATATAAACATTAAATTTAGAAACTTAATTAAGATTTTAAAAGGTTTACAAAAGAGCTCTCCCACATCGACCAAAGTAGAGGGAATTCTTTTCTCCAACACTTTAGAAGATACAAGAAATGTACGTTTCCTGTGCTGGTTACACTGATTCTCCCTTCTCTGTTTGTCCTCCTTACAAAGACAGTTGCTTTCTCTTTTTCATCCAACATTTTAAAGCTATCAACTTCAAGTTGGTAGCTATCAGATTAAACCGTAAGTGAGAATAATACGCCCCAATGGTGTATTCAGTCTACCCAGGCCAAGTTTATCTAATTCAAGTCCATTATCTGCTCAGCGACACTTCTTTACTATTTGGTATTGATTGTTTACTCAGCTGTTATGAAACACCGGAAAAAGCAGAATAGTAATAATAACAGGACATTTGTTTTACATCTTCTGTAAAAATTTTCTGGCTTTGTTCTAAATATATTAAACACTAGACTCATGAATTTTTAAACAATATTTGTAAGGACTTTGCATTTGTATTGGATAGCTACATTGTTTTGACATATAAGTAGGAATTTTTAAAAAATAACCACTTTTCTAAAATGGGTCATATCTTTTTAGCTTTAAGTATAACTGACAAATAAAAATTATATATTTAAGGTGTACAACTTGACATTTTGACATATTATGCATTGTGAAATAATCAACAGAATCAAGCTAATTAAAATATCCATCACCTCACATAGTTACTAGTTTCCTTTTTGTGTGTGGTGAGAACACAAGATCTACTGAAATGGCTCACATTCTTTACAGTTACAGACAGTCTACTTATTTCTGCCCAGTGAGAAGAAATCAATTCATTTTTAAGCCTCTAGGAGGTGTTACAGTCAGCTTAAATTATGTATTCAATTTAAAGCAAATGAAAGATTTCAATATAAGCAGGTGGTTCTCTGAACTGGAGGCTATCCTATTGGCAAAATACATATCATGAAATATTCATTTAACTCTCTGTGGGCACCCAATAAATGTTTGCAAGCTAAAATAATCTACATCTACATTTTTTTTTAAAAAAGCAAAAATTAATATTTTCTCAAGCCACAATGACAGGGGATATTAGAATGTCCATAAATGCAGGAACACTTGCCTAATGTAGATGTGACCTACTGTCCTGGTTCATCGTAGCAAACCAGTCATCCAGTCCAACCAGGCCTTCCTTCTTGGTATTCAGGGGTCAGCATTTCTGCTGAGCTAAAACCACTGGGCTAGCTGCATGATGGGCTACACCCCAACATCTTAATTCTTATTTCATGGAGCTACCATGGATCTTACATTTTCTTTCATAACTTATCTGTGTATTTGTTTATTTATATTCTGCCTTCTGCTGAGGATGACTTTGAGCAGCCTGCAAAGGCACATATATTTGAGATTACAATGTGTTTAAAATAACAAAAATGAAGTACCCCTTAGCCCAATTCCTCTGGTGCTTGACATAAGCCAAAGACAAAAAGTGTATTGTGAACTCAAACTGGGCTTCCCTCAGCTTCTGTGCCTAAAGTCCTGATGTCAGCCAAAGCCAATGACAAATAATAGAGCCAGAACCCCTGGGGTTGAATACTGGTTCTGAATTCTGATAATACACTGCCATGCCCACGTGACTCTGGCCAAGTATCCTCTCTGCTCTATGCCTCAGTTTCCTTGGGCATAAATCAGGGATACCAACAGCACCTACCTTAATTCATACAGGGTGTTGGAGCAGTACTTGGCACAAAGCCTCACTATGTCAGCAAGTAGAAGGAGCAGTAGTACTAGCCACAGTAATGATTTAGCATTGGCCCAGCAGGCAGTGACTCACAAGCAGCCTCTATTAGTCAGTGATAAACCACCTAAGTATATTTCTGGTGCCCTGCCCATTTCCTGGTTCCTCTTCAGTGTCTCTCTCCTTCCCCCTCTTAATGGTGAGTGTCCTTACCCTCCTAGCATTCATGGGGGCATGGGGTCCATCCTGTGCCCACTGACAGGCCAATCCTTACTCTTAGTTGATGTCACCAATCCCTGCCAAGAATGTAACAATATCAAAGATTTTAGTTATTCCTGTAAGGGCATACTTATGTCACCTAAGTGGGGATATAGAGGACCGAGAAGCTTTTACTCTTGATTAAAAAGCTTTCTGTTGGTATGGTGACCAGTAGCAGGTAGGAAATCTCAGGCTATTTCTTGCTCTTGACCCCAAACATGTTACCTAGCTAATCACTGGGCTCTGGAGGAAGGAAGGCAACAGTGTGTGGATGATGGAGCGAGGCTAAGGTACAGAGAGTATTTTAGATGACAGCATTTGCCAGGGAAAAGGATTGAGAGGACACATCCAAGGTCATCCTGGGTTTCAGAAGCTCCTGCAGGACCCTGTCTGAAAGGCTCTGGCCTTAGAGCTCTTGTCTAGTCTCAGTAGTGGCTCTTAGGGAAGCCATGGGAAAGAGTAGAAAAAAGAGATGCTATTATTCTGGATATCTGTTACTGCAAGAAGAATGACTTCGAAACTTAGCAGTTTGAAATAACAGTCTATCATCTATCTATGTTTCTGCTCAATCTCCAAGGTGAACAGGGCCACCTTCAGCTGGGGTCAGTTCTGCTGAAGCTAAAAACGATCCAATTCCAACATGGCTTATTCATGTGGCTGGCAAGCTGACACTAGCTAGTCTTAGTTCCTCTCAATGTGGTCCTTTCCACAGAGCTGCTTTGGCTCCCTCACAGCATGGAGATTGGGTTCCAAGAATGGGTGTTCCCAGTGACAGACTGTGGAAGCTTCCTGTCTCTTGAGGTCTGGGCCCAGAAACTGACACAGCAGCATCGCAGTGAATTCTATTGTTTAAGCAATCACGAAGCCCACTCAGATTCAAGTAAGGAGACATAGAGATCTTCCTTTAGTGAGAGAAAAGTCAAAGAGTTTGGGCCATCTTCATTTGCCACACTTAACTGTTTCAAGTAGAAGAGGAGAAGACTGACCTGGACTCATATACCCTCACTCTCCTCCTCCATCATCTCACCAAAGCAGACAAGCTACAGTTGGCTGCTTTACAATGATGGGCCCTTCCTCTAGTTTCGGACCACAGACTTGGACTTCAGGTGGTCACATTTTAGAATTCCTTCTCTTTGAGTTCCTTATATCCTTTTACGAAAATCTACCTCCTGCTCTCTGAAAATTGATGGTCTCAGTCTCATCGAGTAAGATTAAATTGTAAAAGTAAGATGTGGCAGCTGTGGAGAAGGAGGGAATCTGGAGTCTATAATGCAATGTGTTATATCCCTCCTAGGGAGTGGCTGGGCCTTATCAGCCACCAGGTGATTATGAATTTTTGATGAGCTTCTAAATGATGACATTTCCAACTATGCATATACAGATACAGTTTAATTAAGAGCAAAAATTGGCAAATGTGGTGGCTTTTCTGGTGGTGAAACCATTAATACCACATTTATTTAGCCTGAAGCAATGGAAACATGTTAAAAGTTCTTTTAACACCAAATTTAAAGATATCCAATAAAGCTCATTTTCAGTTATCCCTTCTTCAATATAAGATGATATCTATCAAATCCTTCTGTTCTTATGTGAAAATTTGTACATATCTAAGCCAGAGGGCTATTTTGCTAAGAATCAACTTCCATCATAAGAATTTATAATAAGCTTAAAGGGTAAATGTTCAGTGTATGATAAAATTAGTTTTTGAAATCCTAGGTTTGAGGGGACCAGAAAATCAAAAGAGGCAGGAGCTTTTCTAATAAGATGTGAAAGATCAAGCTGATTTGGATATTGGATGTAGGGACCAGGAACTTTAGGCAGTGACTGCTGTGGGAAGTCTGCCTTTGTCTAGAAGGGAGGCAAATGGGTTCATTGTACCAAGGCTACAATCATTACCATTTTTTTTTAAAGCCTGAAAATTTTCTCATAAAGATCAAGTTCTTAAAATTTACTCAACGGGAAAAAAAGAATCTTGGGAGAGACTAATGACTAATGATTTCGTCTCTAAAAATATATCCCACTTTTGAATGTGGCAGCCTGGGAGGAGACAGATCTGCTCACACATGCATGGAGTTGGGTGGTTTGAGAAACAGAATCACAAGCCCGCCCCTTCCCCACTTGGCACCAGCCACAGGGTTTTCTGTCACAATTCTGGGAACCCTCCCAAGTCAGAGTCGCAGCATGGTGGGCACACTGAAGCCATCATTTCACATCAGACCAAAGGCGTATCAGTTCTCTCTGTGGCGCTCAGAAAGATGACATAATGCATTTGCTGAGGGCTCACATGTCTGTCGAAAGATGATTCATCGGGGTAAAAACTAGGACAATAAAATTCTACAGAATGGTTCTGCATCTCCAGGTACTTAGGGATTAAAGGAAACATTGGAAATAAAATGGAGTCAGTCTAGGCTGGAAAAAAATAATAGTCAAAGAGAAGCAGTAAATGATTATCTTTTTCTGTCATAGGTCCTTCATGCTGGGAATTCTCAATAATGGTCAAGCTGAATTTCAGATATAAACTGTGAAGCCAACATGGGGTGTCTGTGATTTAGGCCAGGGCTATATTCAAAGCATGGCCTGTAGACCAGCATCATCATCATCATGTGGAACCATATTAGAGATCCAGATTCTTGGGTCCCATCCCAGACCTACTGAATCGGAACCTGTGGGAGTGGGGTCCAGCAGTCTGTGTTTTACCAGCTCTCCAGATGATTCTTAAGCACTCTATAGTTTGAGAAGCCCCACTTCAGACTGTGGATAAAAGAAAAATAATAACATAGAAAGACATTTGGTTTACTAAGGCTTAACTCTAATAAATACATATGAAAATGAGGCATATTTCATGTGTTATTTAGGCATTTAAAACATTCCCTAAAGTTAGATATGAGTCTAATAAATGCTAATCAATGAAACTTGACAAGTTCATCGATCTTGCTACTAAAATAATTTGTCTCCAAATCACTGATGGTCTATTCTAGATTCCAGGGGATGGTGATGAAGGTTATATGTGGGGTGTTAAAGATCTACATAATGCAAGGAAGAAGTTAAGCAGAGTGCCAGGCCAGCAGGCTGTGGTTCCTGCTCCAAGGATGGGGGATTACTTGGCCCCATCACAGAGGCCTAGCAGCCAGGTTGGGCTGGACAGAATGTTTACCCCTGGCAGTGAGAGGCAGCAGAGACAGACAGTCAACATCAACTGAGGATGAAAAAAACAAAAAACAAAAAAGGTCAGCAGACAGAAAACAATACCAAACATTCAGATATAAAGAGACAATTACAGATCATGAACAGAAAACACAACCACAAAGTCAGAGGCAGAAAATCTAACCTGTTCCAATTTGTTCCTATTTTTAAGTGGGTCAGCCAACACCAAGGCAACAAACAATATAAGAATTTGAGGGCCTACCTTCCTTAGATGATGGTTCCTAGTTTGAGTTGAGCCAGGCCAGGCTTGGTGGTGAACAGAGCCTGGCAAACACTATGTGGGCTGCATGGAGATTAGATGTGGTGATACAGATCAAAGGCCATGTTCAAAGTTGTTAAGCATGCTGTTGGTCTGTCCAAACCAGGAAAATTGCCATTCATGTATCCCATGACAGTGACTGAGCAAGCACCTAGTGCCAGCTGAATCAGAATTCCATGGCTTTGGTTTGGCAGTAGTATTTACCCGAATGAGAATGGCAGACCTTGGCCTCAGGCAGAGGTCCTCTTTCCTACCAAGACATACATGGAGCTCTGGTTTAGAGCAGGGGTTTTCAACCTCTGGAACTTTTGATACATAATGATGTTCAGGCTCAAATCAATTGTATAGCTGAAGGTAAGACCCAAGGGTATTTCTAGAGCACCCACCATGTCATTCTATGATACAGCCAGCATTGGGAATCAAGGCAGGGGGAAGAAGAGGGAGAAAAAACCAGTCCTGGCCCAGCCTGCCTTTGTGGAAGTAGAAGGAAGGAGAGATGAGGCAGATTCATGACTGGAACCTCAGCTGAGCTCATTATGTTAGGAACTCATGTGTCTGAAATGTCCACATGCAATCAGTTGTCTGCAGCCTGAGATAAAGCATAATGAAAAAAATTGTGCATTTTATATTAATGATGTATATTTGGGTGGATGAGTTTATTTTTTTAAAGGGGAAAGTGAAAGGAACCAGGTGACAAATGAGAAAGGGAACTAATAGATCCCCAACAGAATCTCAATATATACTTGCCTGGGCCGGGAGCGGTGGCTCACGCCTGTAATCCCAGCACTTTGGGAGGCCAAGGCAGGCAATCACTTGAGGCCAGGAGTTCAAGATCGGCCTGGTTAACATGGTGAAACACCGTCTCTACGAAAAATACAAAAATTAGCCAGGTGTGGTAGTGCATGCCTGTAATCCCAGCTACTCTGGAGGCTGAGGTGGAAGGATCACCTGAGGTGAAGGTTACAGTGAACCAAGATTGTGCCACCACACTCCAGCATGAGTGACAGAACAAGACTTTGTCTTAAAAAATACACACACACACACACACACACACACACACACTTGCCAAACTGAATTAAGTTAATGGGTGTATATGTACCAAGCCCTAAATAAGGTGTAATACGTTACTTCCCTTAGTCCTGTAACTGGCTCTATTAATCCTATTATATCCCTATTTTACAGATAAAGAAATCAAGGTTTAAAAAATATAAAGCAACTTGCAGAGCTAACATTTGAAATCAGTCCTCTCAGATCTCAGACTCTCTTCCCCTACCAGGCTTAGAACAGGTAGGAATGACAGGAGGTGGCCCAGCTCAATGTTGCTGCTGCTTCTGAGTCATTGTAGCTTGTGTTTTTGAATTTGAATTCCTGGAATGAATGGGGGTGTGCTATGAGTAGCTTAATGCCAGAGCAGCTTCTAGAGTAGTTGGTGGACACCTATTCAGTCCCTGCTTATTTTACTAAAACTCCACCTAAGAGTATCTCAGGGTCTGGGTCTTTGGGGGAGAGGTTCCCATTCCCTCCTCTGTTAGTGGGATTACTGAAGTTTGTGTCTACAGCAGCAAGTGTTAGTAAGTATATATTAATGTGTCTGCCTGTGCCAAACCCTATCTCCCTAGGCTTGAGAAGCTTAAGCATGCAATATTCAGCCTTGCACCTCCAACGCTCAATACTATGAGATACATAGTAACTGCTTAATAGTGGTCTGATGAATGAATGAATAAACACAGGGCTGACAACTCAGGGGATTCCTTCTTTAGTTTCCAACGGGGTTTCTTCATACATTCAACAAACATTTATTGAGCACCTACTATGTGCCATACACCATTCCAAGAAGTGGAGATATAGAAATGAACACAAACAAAGGCTCTCAGTTGTCAACACTATTATGCTAAGATTCAGGGCTTAAAAATTGGGCATAAGGTAGACAAAAATAGGAATGCTGTTTGGTCACCTTTGACTTCTAACATTACTTAATTTTACTTGGCTTTTTTGTTACATACTTGTTTTAAATGAGTCCATAGCATCATCCTGTAATTAGAAATACAATTCTAGGAATAATGCTACCACATTTCTGCAACTGCTGACCTGAAACACAATCAAAGCTGCCTGCCTATGAAAAAGCCTGGAAAATAACTGATTCCTATACCTACATGAACAGAAGCAGGCCGGCTATTGCTCCTATATATCATTTGAGCTGTGTAAAGGGGAGTGAGGGGCCAAGAACTCACTGGAGAGATAGAAAGTTAATTAAAATGCATCCTTAATTGTCCAGAATTTGGGTAATAAATGTTCTACAGAATGCATGAGAAGGAAGTCCAACACCCTGTGGTCACATTTTTGTATCTTCCCTTCTGGCATTATGAGAACTGGCCTCCAAGGAACCGCCTAAACCTGTGTTTGAGGCAAAGCTTTGTGTGTCAGTGAATGCTCTTCTGGCCCCCAGGAAGAGTAACAGCTGCAATTGTTATTTACTTCTTAGATTCTGATTACACACAGACATCATTACATTCATGGTTCCACTCTAGTTCATCATTTCTGAAAGCCCACTGGTTCCAGCCTGTTAATGATGGCAAGTCAATCTTTATTCAAAACCAATAATCTTTGGAAAAGTATGATGGAGAGATTATTAATGCAATGGCTATTCTAAAGAATTCATTTATAGGGAAGAATTCCGAGTCTCATTTAATTACAAAGATAAAAATATGTCAATTTTGGAGGTCAAGTCATTCTAGCAAGCCTCTAGTTGGGAAGAAAAATTCAAAATTGAAAATTGATATTCTGAGTGTACTAGATAGGATGACTTTCTCCCCTCCTCTTTAATTGTTTGATTGGTTTTGTTTTCTAACAATGCCTGTTTCTTAGTTTCAGGCACTCTGTGTTGGAGGAGATGGTATGGACATCATTGTTTTCCTGAATCAATATTTGTCCATACTCATATAACATCTGAGAAACATATGGTCATTTATATAGTCCCTTCTTTCTCTAGGTTGACTGCCTTCTTAATTTAAACTATCTATCACGAATCACCTTCTCATATTTTCGATTAAGGTTCTGAGTGATTGTCAAGTAAATCATCAGAAAAGTCAACTGAAACTCCTGCACTTCCAATTCAGTTCAATTTCACATGATCCACCTTGAAGGAGTGTTAGGAATCATATAATAGATGTGGTTGTCTTTCAGTCTTTGTTATAGCGGCTAGCACAACCAACCTTAATTAATGCAAATGCCTACACATTAAATGTTATGCCAGGGAGTGGGGTGTATATAGAGAGATACACCAGCTTCCATCTGAAACTCTTAAGGTTATGTGCATACCTGACTTCATCCTCTTTCTTCTGATTTTAGAAAGGCAAACAGTACAGATACCTTCATTACATAACCCATCAATAGAGACCAGAACAGCACCTTCAATGAAGTACTTTAACATTTCTGTAGCTGAATGCATGAATATTCACACTGGACAAGATAAATAAAGACTATAAATAGATTCATATTAGTTGTTTAAATGTACCCAATGAGTTACAAATTGTATCAAGTAGAAAACTCAGATTTACAAATAAAAGACTCATTCATTCAAAAAAAATCTTATGGCACCAGGGACTCAAGAAATGAAAGACGCAATTTTATGAGGAAAAATCTCCCAAATGAGTAAAGTAATTCAGTGTGATAAAGAAGGTAGCCAGAGGATGTTATAGTTGCGGAGAGAAAAGACACCAAATCTAGTTTGAGGGATTGGAAAGACCTTCTGGGGTGGGTGATGCCTGAGTTCAGTCTGGAAAAATATGATTGTAAACTGAAGAAGGGAGAGGGAAGTATGTTCTGGGCAAGGAAATTATATTCCAAGGCAGCTACTGTAAATAGGAAAGAGTGAGTAGAGGATGGCTCTGACCAACCTGAACTCAGCCTCATGTTTGACAATTTCTCTATAAGCCAATCATCTATCTTCGAACTATTATACTAGTACTATAATTGAACTTTTTCTGTTAAATACTGCTGCATATTTATATCAAAATTGCCTTGTATTTGACTCACTGCACCTTTGTTTCTCCTGCATAATTCCAATCACTGTTGTAGGGATATTTTAAAATAAGAGTTGAAATACAGATATGCTTCTTTGGCTTATGTACCACTTTATCTCCATGTAACAAAATCTTCACAGATTTTTTCACAGCTCTACTCTATGCCAAAATTAATTGGGGCAAATTAATCCAAGCTTGTATGAAAACCTACAGAAAATATTTCATGTGGTAGGAGCTGAGAGGGGGTAGAACAGAGATGGTAAAAGAGTTCAAGTGGGTAAAATACAATAAAGTGGGTTTTTTAAAATATCATTAGGATGTGTGATTTGGTATAATTAAAAAAGTAATAAATCTGAGAAGGCATATCATTTTATCACCTCAAGCTTAATTCTGAAGCATGGGCTTTTTAAATGTCAAGTTGAGTTCTGTTCATCAAAGAGTAGGAGAGAATGCAAAGCATAGAAAATCTTTTCATGGTGTGCTTGATGTGGTGACAAGGAAAGGCTCGTCTATACTACGTTTTGAATATCGCTGATGGGCTCCCAAAGACAGACAGAGCCATCAGCAGCAGGCACAGATGTTCATAATCATTCTGTGAAGAGGTTTTTAGTTGAGGGAGCTGGTGTGTTCTATTTGCTAATTGCTTCCTCTGCCTGTTTCCCTGTAATCTCCCATTCCGATTTGCTTTCTACCTTTTAAGAGTCTGTACTGTTATCAGCAGCAGGAGATGCAGACCCAGTCCCCATGTGATTGTCACAAGTATGATTGTCACGTTGCTTTGCATGTGCTAACTTATCTTGCCATGGTAAATTTGTCAACTGCTCTAACTTCCCCCATTATGTTTCAAACATGCTTTAATGTCAAATTGAGGGAATAGCTGCAATACACCCAATGTTGTTTATCTTAATGCATTTGCTTTTATCAGAATTGCTAAAGAACATTCACTCAACTTGAAGGTTTTCTGATTCAATGGTTACTGTTTCATTATTAATACTCCATGTTAATTTATGAGACTGTGCTGTTTCTAGATCTCTTTCCTTCTTGGGTTTCTTTGGAATGCTTATCATAGAGATGGTGCAAGCTGAACTATTCAGTTTGGATGTTGTATAGCTAGCAATATCTTTATTGCTTTTAGATTGAGTGGCACATCATGGACAAATATGGCAACTCTCAGGGGTGCCAGCCCTGTGGACGTGGATAGAAACAGGATATCAGCTCCCAGGATAAAGTTATGTGGTAGGTGAGGCAGTTCCACAGGAAACCATCTTCCAAGCCCCCTCCAGGAGGCAGCACGTGCAAGGGCTTTCTAGATGAGATCCTTATACAATAGCGGTCAGATGATCAACTATTATTTACTCTGTATCCCGTAGACACATAAAATTATCCAGAGATTACACAGCTTATATAGATAGGGATCCTGAACTGTCCCTGCATTAAGAAAGTAAAGCATATTTCTCTTTTATTATTATTAAGCAAAGGAAAAATATCTTCCCATACAAACTGAAAAGCACTTAGTCAACTAGTTTGTTTAAGTGACTGTGCAGCTGCTCCTGATGCAAGCTGTTTGGAAAGACAAGTTGTTTCCTAAAGAAACATTCAAAGTTTTCATAACTTTTCATCAATACTAAGAAATAAAAATTTTGGAGGTAGGTTACATAAAGCTAATGAAAACAATAATTTATCCTCTGAGTATGAACAATCACACATTACCTATGGTTTGGATATGATTTATGGATTGACTACAAAGAGATTTTTTAAACAATCCCCTTTTTCGGCAGAACTTTCAAAAACAGGATTTTAGACTGCAGTTAGGCAGAAAAGACAGTAAGGCCATGGTCTAGATTTCAATCTAAGTTTAATGCGATGGTAGCCAAATTGGATTTTCTCACCTAGATCTCTCAACTTTGTTCCAGACCCTACTTTCAGCTAATGGATGTCCTGTCCTCACCTCACACCTAAAAATGCCAAAACAGAAGAATCTTCATTTTCCTATCTCTCATCCCCCTACACAATAACAACCACAAAAACAAAACAAAGAAAACCTTTGGTTCTGCTTCCCAAGTTCCCAATTCTTTCTAAGGGCACCATCATTATCTGTCTCATTCAGTCCACACATGAAAGGGATATATAGATCAATGAGCCACATGTCCAACCCTCAGGGCACAGCATCAAAATGTAGTAGGTGTTATGCCAGAGTTACACATAAACTATCTGGGAATAAAGATAAGTAACATTGATTGCGGCCTTGCAGGGGGTGGGAATCAGAAAATCCTTCAACACTTAGAGACTTGAGGGACTGAAAGGACAGAAGGAGCATTTAGGCACAAAGAACACTGTGTCATAAAAAGGCATAAAACTTCATGATGAATTGGAAATAGGTCATTGCGATCAGAATAAAAGATAGGTGTGGGAACACAGCAGAAGAAGGATAGAAATGTGAGGAGATTGTGAAGAACCCTATTTAGTAAAAGGTTTGACCTTTACACAAGTAGGGAGCCATGTAAAGGTTTTAAGGTTAATGACATTTGCAGATGCATTTCAGAAAAATCACACCAATTGTGAAAGTTTGGATTATTGCCCAGAAAATACTCACTTAGCCTCTCTTCTCCTTGAGGTACATTAAGTACTTCCCTGCCCCATTGATTTGGGCTTTGCCATGTGACTTACTTTGACCAAAGAAATATAACTTGAAGAGAAGTCTTAAATATGTTTGTGCAAATTGGCTTGGCCTTTTGCCCTCCTATGATGACCATGAGAAGAGAATGTCCTAGGTAGCCTCTGTTCCTTCAGTCTGGGCCCCATGAGACCCATGTTGTAGAAGTGAAGCCTGAAATTCAAAGCCTGGTGCACAGATTCCAAAACCTAGAACCAAGCCCCACCAAGTTGCAGCCAGAAACAAAGCCACCCTGGCCAGCCCAAAGACTTATAAGCAAGATAAGTAAATGCATATTATTGTAAGCCACTAAATTTGGGAGGGATTTGTTACACAGCATTACCACAGCAGTAAGTGACTAATACTTGCATGTTAGGAAATATGACAATTTGTACATTCCTTTTAACCTTGAACTCCTTCTTCTTCCAAATCCAAACTACCAAGAAGATATTTTTCCAATCCTTCATTAGAATTGAATTACTGAAGCAGCCTCCTAACCAACATCTTTGAGCCTAGTTTTGCTTGGTTCCCATTTATTCTGAAGTCTACATCTAAACTATTTTTCTTAAATGCCCCTTCATGTCATACCCTATCTCATAATCTTCAGGGCTTGCTATTACATATTATTTCAGGTTAAAATTCTGCCTTGTTTCCTAACACCACCAAATAGTTAAATCCCCTTTTGCATCCCAGGCTAATTCTCAACGCCATGCCTTTGTTTAGACAGAAGAACCTCCCTCATACTGAAGCCCATTTAGAATATTCACTTCCTCTTTTCACTCTGTCTATGCTTCATTTTAAGCCACATTTCATGTAGTAATCACCCTCTCCAGACTTTTTAGAGCTGCAAGGACTATACATTCCTACGGCATTTTCAATCTATATCCCAGAAACATTTAATTAAGCACTGATTTTGTATATATGCATATATGTCTATCTTGTCTTCCCAGCTACCTTGAAATCTCCTTGAAAGGCGGAACTACATCACATTTTCTATATTCTCTTGCCTCCCTTCCCCCACCAAAGTTCTTTGCAGAATGACTAAACATAATAGGTAACAGATATTTGCTTGATAACCTATGATTAAGCACCTACTATGTGCCAGGCACTGTGATTCACATTGACTGAAAAAAGACAAACCATTGTCTACAGCCTCAAGGGCTGTACAATTAATAGCAACAGCAAATGATTTCACAAAGGAAGCATTATTGTTTTCCTCTGAAAGAATTTTGTTTTATTTGCAGCTTATATTTTAAATGTTTATACCTATTGTGGGAGTTAAAAGATGAAAGATGAGCACAATAGATGCATTTCCTAAAGTCACAATCATATCTTACCCGGAGAATCTTCTCAAACTAATTGTCACCACTCTGGGAACATGATTGTTAATCCTTAATTATTTTCTTTGCAAAGGCAGTGAGGGAGGTTCAAAAGGGTGTCTGGAGAGGGAATCTTCTGCTAACGCACACACTATTTATAGTTTTCCAGAATTTTCCAGAAGCAAATATTTCAATGTTTTCTTAATTTTCCCCCTTGTCATCTGACAGAAATGTAGCAACTTCCATAATTTATCAAAGAGGCAGCACATTGTGTTACAAAAATCAATGCACTACCTAATGGAATTATATTTTTTAGGTATACTGTCTGCTTTATTTTTTTTTCTTTTTATAAATGGAGAGCCTATCTAGACAACCAAATCTTTATGCCTGGCAAATCTGGGGGACAATTTTAAGTTCCATTGTTGATTATGAAACAGAACTCACTTATTTTTAAAGTAACACTGCCAAAAGATTCTGGAAAAAATGGCCTTGATGCACTTATAAAATGTGAAATTTTCTTGAAGACCACTTCCTGTCTCCAATGTTTCAGCCACGTCCTAACGCACATAAAGGTTGGAGCACTCTTATGCTATTTCAAGTGTATTTTGATATTAATTATGGAAATGGACATTCAACCACATAAGTGAATCATTTTATCCACACTTCTAGTTCAACTACAGTATGGTCCCCAGGAACGACAGATGCCAAATGAGAAGAGAAGTTGATATGCTTGTTTGGCCAAAGCCTTTGAATGACCAAGAAGGATTATATTAGCAATTATGGTGACAGACACAGTGAGATTTTGACAATTTAAATAAGTTTTTATTAATACTTTATATAAATGCATGTTTAAATACCTCAGTGGTGAAAGATATCCAAAAATCTATTATCTTCAATTTTAAGGAGTATTTTCCAAGTAGAATCTTCCCTTGTGCCTGTTGGTTAAGGAAAGAAGTCTGAAATATTGAAGATTAAACTCTATTTACAGCTTACTGGCAGCTAAAATGGGAAACCTCAGAAAATAAAGATAGAAGGACCCAAGCAAGAGTGGGAACGATTGGAATGACAAAATTAAATTTCTCTGGGACCTCTTCCAGGCTGATCTGTGCCTGAAAAAAAATAATAAGATGCTACAGTATGTCACTGTGAAGAAACAGATGTCAGGAAAGCCCAATTTTAGGGACTGCTGTGTCTCAAAGAACTGTAGTGTGACATTATTGGTGATCAACTTTGTTCTTCAGATCTCTTTGGAAAGTTTCTTTTAAACTCTTAATTAAACCCACTTTCATTGTAAAGAACTGTAATTTGGCAATGAGAAACATTTCAGCACACAGAGAAAGTACTTATTCTAGAAAACATAAAGGCCCAAAGACCACTTATTCAAGCTGTTTTGATAGAAAAAAAAGAGAAGTGTTGCAAGTATTTTAGAGCCTTAAGTGGAAAAGTAACCAGGAAAAAAGGATTTTTAAAGTGATACCAGTATTTCAAATTATTCTAGGCCTACTTCAGAGCAGACATAACACATCAAATATGCAACAATGAGAAGGAAAAACATGGAAGCAGAGCTGGAATGAAAGACTAAGCATCAATTCCTACAGAACTGATGTCTTCTAGAAGTCTATGGACTAAGTGTAAACTCTGGGCTGTTCAAGTTACTGAGATGAATAAGCCCCCTTATCACTCACAAAGTGAAGACCTAGAAAGCATGGGAAGTTCATCTGATAGAAATAGTATTTTAGATCTAATGTAAAATACAACTCTTATGCATACACATACACACCTGAACATACAGTTTGCCATCGTGTGTGTGAACCAAAGAAACAACCAACCACAGGAAATGATATAAGAAATTGAGGACAAACTTAACAGACTCCATTGCCTCTTTCAGCAGCTCCCCCCTTAAGTCAAATACTCTTCTTCGACTCTCAAACGCACTCCTCAAAAGTACTCTATCCTGCAATCTTCTTATCACAAGAGCAAATCATCTATAGGGTCCTGACTATATTGTAGTAACTCAGTATTTTACCTCTCCCAAGATTATCTGCCTTTTAAAAGAAGAGAATGAGAGGTCTGTACTAGAGCCAAAGGAATGAAATTCCACAGGCCATTAGGGGAGTAATTTTGGGAAAAAATAACATCCCTCTGACTTTCAAGTCACCTTTTGTGATAAAATCCATCGTTCTCCTATATCTGTGCCAGGGCTTTTGAACTTTGGCACTATGGACCTTTGGGGCTGGAGAATTCTTTCTCAGTGAGTAGGGGCTGTCCTGTGCATTGCAGGATGTTTAATAGCATCCATAGCCTCTACCCACTAGATGCCAATTGCACCCCTTCGTGCAATTGTGAAAACAAAAAATCCCTAGACACTGCCAAATGTCTTCTGGGGGGGCAAAATCACTCAGTTGAGAAGCACTGGTCTATATGAAGACAGGCCTTACTTGCAAACACCAGTAACCTTAAATTTATCACCTCATATTTTCATTCTGTTGCAGTTGCTATTAGTACATAAATCACTCTTTGGAAAAAAAAATCAGGAAACCTGTTCATCACAAAATAATTAGCAGAATTGGACCCTAGTCAAGAGCTTATGTTCTTCCTTCACTGAATATTCTTTGCCCTCAGACATATTTACAAATACCTACTTGAAAATGTATTAAAGAGCAAAAAACAGACTGTATTCCTTTAAACTCATTGTAGCTCTTGAAATTAATGCAGCACAAAAACTCTTGAAAAGTAACTTTAAAGAGCATGAAGATGTGGAGCTTTGTTTTCACAAAAATGCTAGTGTCAGATCCCTGACTTACACAACACATCTCTGGCTCAAGATAGACATAGTAATCTATAGAACACGTTGATTTAAAATGAATGTTTCTGTTTTTGTTTTTGTTTTTGTACTCTCTATTTCCATCCCTTATGGTTTCCCAAGACCAGTGGTTATCAACAGGGAGCAATTTTGCCTGCAACCAGGGTGCATTTGTCAACGTTTGGAGACATTTGTGGTTGTCACAACTGGCAGGGGGATAACAGACATCTAGTGAGTAGAGGCTAGGGTCACTGTTAGGCGTCACACAATGTGTAGGATAGCCCTCCACCACAAGGAATTATCCAGCTCCAAATGTCCATTGTGCTAAGGCTGAAAAACTCAGGACTGGAGACACAATTAGAATTCCTATTCATGGCCCCTGATTTGCTTACAACCTGTGGGGGAGGGAGGGTACCCATACCTTCTCCATACATGTAATCACCCATGATGCTTAATATAGGGATGTAGCCACAGCAGGTACCCCATAGACATTGTTATCTGAAAAGCCTAATGTTTTAGAAAAAGATATAAAAATAACCTATTCTCTCCAGTTAAAAAGGTGTTTGGTAAACAGAAAAAAATAAACTACAATTCGAATAAAATCTTATTTTTAAATGGAGGAATTGTATCATTTGCAAAAACAAAACAAAACAAAACCAAAAAAAAAAAACAAAGGACCAGGAAAGTCATACATCATTACATCATTGATTGTGTTGGAATGCAGTATTTGTTGGTTGTGCATTTGAGCCTCCAGGGGGAACTCAAGGGTCTTTTCATCACCCTGAATCCCACCTCTACTCCCTTACCTTCCACCAAGAAGAGACAGCAAACTGAGGAGGAATAATGCCGAAGTGGCTTGTGAGGCCACAAAGAGGCCACCATGCTGCTAGAGGTTGAGGGCAAATAGCGGGTGATAAATAGAACTCCAGTGGGGCTTGAATTTTCTTTGCCCTTTAAGTAAATTTCTTCACCACCTATTTATTTTCCTCTTTGCATTTCTTTTCTGGAATTCCAGATACAATTTTTGAATGAAAGCTCTATCTGACTTACTTACTTTTTTTAAAGATTGATGTAATCATATCCCTTTGCTCCAAGTTCTCTAAAGGCAGTGGAATTCAAATTACAACAAAAAAGGGCAATCAAAATATTGAAGTGCAAAACATCCAGGGAATGCAGGCATCTCACCCTGGGGACTCTGGGTAAGCCACATTAGGTTCCTATACTGAAAGACTAAAAACATGGCCACAGCAATAGCATGTTGGTTTTGTAATAAACCTTGAATATGTATAAATAAACCAAATCTCTGTAAATAGAAATCCTGTGAGCTCTTCTTGTGATTAAGAATTTAAAGTACTAATCTTCTCCTGGGCTTGCAGACTTTTAGAATAAAAAGTTTTAAGTGAAACTGGAAAACAGTTAAATATTACTGATGCGCCCATATTGCTCATGTAATATTTATGAGCCATGGAATGATCATTCTGATTATTCCCAGCTGATTTTAACAAGGGATTTTTTTTTTCTCTTTTAATTAGGTGCCTGCGTGCAAACAAAAGCCTATTATAGCACTCAGAAAGAACACACTGAATAAAATTAGAGCAGATCTTCTAAATCATTGGATAGTAGTCTAGATATAAAAAATACAATGGTTCCCTGTGATCTGGATGTGAGTGCACTTGCAATAAAACTTCAATGCAATTACAATTGGCCAGTCTTTGCAATTAGGGCAAGCAAACCTAAAATCAGCTCAGCTCTTCGGAGTCGTTGTAATGCATATCAACTAAGATACGTGCTTTATCAACGTCAAAGGTATTGTTATCTCCTATTCTGTTTAGAGGAGAAGTACCTTTGACGTTGATAAAGTATGTATCTTAGTTTACATGTTTTTAGTTTATAAAAGTTTTTATATCTTAGTTTCTTAAATGTTTTTAGGTAACTAAAAGGCAAATGACTTAAATTTAAAGAAAATCAGTTATCCTACTGCTCAAAGCAAAGAAGAAATATTTCTGGTTCAAAAGGATGTGAGAAGGGTGGGGCTTTTACAAGTAATCAATATCCTTAAGCTTGACTTGAAAAGTCTATTCAATTACAATTAGTATCTAAATTTAAATCCCTATCTGTTGATGGAATAGAGGTTAGAAATTCTAGTATAGTGTACACCTCCATGGTCTATTGAAATCTTATCATTTATTTCTGTCTTTCCAGAAAAAAAACAAAGTAAGTTCAAAGGTGTGGAATCTTTATAGGCAACGATAAGAGCTTGACTCCTTGTTTTACATGATAGTTTATGGAATCATTACTTCCATGGACTAATTATGGAAGTGTTTATGCCTGAAACACTGGATCTCATTTTGAAATGCTGTTAAGGATTAGACCCTGTAGCAGACACAACCTAAAATGACCCCCAATGAGTCCCACCTCCTGGTGTTCACACAAGCACATGATCTCTGTCATTGAGTATAAGCAGAACCCATGACTTGCCAACAAAATATGGTAGAAGTCATGAGGTTTCACCTTTAAGATTATGCCACTTTATATAAGACTGCATCTTTGCAAACTGGAATGAGACTCTCCTCATAAGAATGATTTAGTAAATGACCATTATGGAGAAGGTCCCATGGCAAGGAACTACAGATAACCCCTAGAACGTGAGGATGGCCTCTAGGAGCTAAGCATGGCCTCTATTCACTGGCCAGAAAAATACCAGAATACACAGTCCTACAGTTTCAAGAAAATGAATTCTCCCAACAAACTGAAGGAACTTGGAAGTTGATTCTTCCACAGTCAAGCTTCTACATTAGCATGCGGTCCAGTCAGTAGCTTGCGGCTCTGTAAAGCCCCGTGTAGAGGACCTAGCTCCACACCAGATTACAGATGCAGGGAAATTGTGAGTAATAAACATGTGTTGTTTAAAGCCACTAAGATTGTGGTAGTTTGTTGCTCAGCAATAGGAAACTAATATAGACACCAAGAATTCCATGAAATAAAGTAGAAAAGAAACATGGTGGAGGATATTATGGATTATGTTTAATGGTCCCCAAACATGTGAATGCAGAAAAAAGTATCATAGAAAGGAACTAGGAAAACAAGCCCAGTTCTCTGCTTTGGCACAGATATTTAGTAAGCTTTAGGGGTTTTCAATGTCTATACTTTCAGTTTTCCTGAGATTTCTTTTTTAATTTTTAAATTTTATTTAGGTGAAATTTGCAGAACATAAAATTAGCCATTTTAAAGTAAACAAGTCAGTGAGGTTTAGTACATTAACAATGTTATGCAACCACCACATTTATCTAGTTCTGAAATATTTTCATCCCCCCAATGGGGGATGTACCCACTGAGCAGTCACTCCCCATTCCTGTTCCCTTAGCCCCTGGAAACCATTAATCTGCTTTCTGTCTGTATGGGTTTGCCTATTATGGATATTTAATATAAATGGAATCATACAACGTAACCATTTGTGCCTGGCTTGTTTAACTTAGCATCATGTTTTAAAGGTTCATCCGTACTGTAGTATGTATCAGGAATTCATTCTTTTTTACAGCTGAATAAAATTCCATTGTATGTATATACCATGATTTGCTTATTTATTTATCCATTGATGGACATTTTGGCAGTTTCTATCTTTTGGCTATTGTGAATAGTGCTATTATGAACATGTATGTACACTTATTTCTTTGAATATCAATTTAGTTTTTTCGGGTACATACCTAGGAGTGGAATCACGGGGTATTTTGGTAATTTTACATTTAACTTTTTGAGGAATCACTAAACTCCTTTCCTTACTGGCTGAACCATTTTACATTCCCACCAGCAATGTACAAGGGTTTTAATTTCTCTACATCCTCATCAACATTATTTTTATATATGTTTTAATTTTTAATTTTTGTGGGTACATAGGTGTATATATTTATGGGGTACATGAGATACTTTGATATAGGCATGCAATGCGTAATAATCACATCATGGAGAATGAAGTAACCATCCCCTCAAGCATTTATCCTTTGTGTTACAAACAATCCAATTATACTCTTTGTTATTTTAAAATGTACAATTAAATTATTACTGACTATAGTCACCTCATCGTACTTTAGAATACTAGGCCTTATTCATTCTTTCTATTTTTTGTGCCCATTAACCATCTTCACTTCCCCCTCACTTCCCCACTTCCCCCCACTACCCTTCTCAGCCTCTGGTAACCATCCTTCTACTCTCTATCTCCATGAATTCAATTGTTTTAATTTTAAGCTCCCCAAAATAAGTGAGAATAGGCAAAGTTTGCTTTTCTGTGCCTGGCTTATTTCACTTAACATAATAACCTCCAGTTCCATCCATTTTGTTGCAAATGACAGGATCCCATTCTCTTTTATGGCTGAATAGTACCCCATTGTGTATGTGTACCACATTTTCTTTATCCATTCATCTGTTGATGGACACTTAGGTTGCTCTCAAATCTTGGCTATTGTGAACAGTGTTGCAACAAACATGGGACTGCAGATATCTCTTTGATATACTGACTCCTTATCTCTTTGATATATTTACTTCCTTTCTTTTGGGTATATACCCAGTAGTGGGATTGCTGGATCATATGGTAGGTCTATTTTTAGTATATTAAGGAACATCCAAACTGTCCTCCATAATGGTTGTATTAATTTACATTATCACCAACAGTGTGTGGGGGTTTCCTTTTGACTACATTCTCAGCAGCATTGGTGATCGCCTGTCTTTTCAATAAAAGCCATTTTAATTGGGGTGATATGATATCTCGTTGTAGCTTTGATTTGCATTATTCTGATGTTCAATGATGTTGAGCACCTTTTCATGTGCCTGTTTGCCATTTGTATGTCTTCTTTTGAGAAATGTCTATTCAGATCTTTTGCCCATTTTTAAAATTGGGTTATTAGATTTTTTTCCTATAGAGTTGTTTGAGCTTCTTATGTATTCTGGTTATTAATTCCTTGTCAGATGGGTAGTTTGCAAATATTTTCTCCCATTCTGTGGGTTGTCTCTTCACTTTGTTGATTGTTTTCTTTGCTGTGCTAAAGTTTTTTTAACTTGATGTGATCTCATTTGTCCATTTTTGCTTTGGTTGTTGCCTGTGCTTGTTGGTATCACCCAGGAATTACTTAAGAAATTTTTGCCCAGACCAATGTCCTAGAGAGCTTCTCCAAAGTTTTCTTGTAGTAGTTTCATAGTTTGAGGTCTTAGATTTAAGTCTTTAATCCATTTTGATTTGATTTTTGTATTTAATGAGATAGCAGTCTAGTTTCATTCTTCTGCATATGGATATCCAATTTTCCCAGTGCTATTTATTGAAGAGAGTGTCTTTTCCCCTAATGTATGTTCTTGGCACCTTTGTAGAAAATGAGTTCCCTGTAGGTACATGGATTTATTTCTGGGTTCTCTCTTCTGTTCCATTGCTCTATGTGTCTGTTTTTATGCCAGTACCATGCTGTTTTGGTTACTATAGCTTGGTAGTATAATTTGAAGTCAGGTAATGTGATTCCTTTATTTTTATTCTTTTTGCTCAGCATAGCTTTGGCTATTCTGGGTCTTTTGTGGTTTCATGTAAATGTTAGGGTTGTTTTTTTCTATTTCTGTGAAGAAGGTCATTGGTATTTTGATAAGAATTGCATTGAATCTGTAGATTACTTTGGGTAGTATGGACATTTTAACAATATTCATTCTTCCAATTCTTGAGCTTGGAATATCTTTCCATTTTTTGTGTCTTCTTCAATTTTTCAAATCAGTGTCTTATAGTTTTGATTATAGAGATCTTTCACTTCTTTGGTTAAGTTAATGCCTAAGTATTTGTAATAGCCACAAAGTAATTTTCTTTGTGGCTATTACAAATGGTATTACATTTTATTTCTTTTTCAGATTGTTCACTGTTGGCATATAGAAATGCTACTGATTTTTGAATGTTGATTTTGTATCTTTTAACTTTACTGAATTGGCTTATCAGTTTTAATAGGTTTTTTTGATGGAGTATTTAGGTTTTTCCAAATATAAGATCATATTATCTGCAAACAAGGATAATTTGACTTCTTCCTTTCCAATTTGGATACCATTTATTTCTTTCCCTGGCCTTATTGTTCTAGCTAGGACTTCTAGTACTATGTTGAATAACAGTGGTGAAAGTGGGTACCTTTGTCATGTTCCAGATCTTAGAGAAAAGGGCCTCAGTTTTTCCCCATTTAGTATGATACTAGCTGCGAGTCTGCCATACATGGCTTTTATTATGTTGAGGTATGTTCCTTCTACACCCAGTTTTTTGAGGGCTTTTATTGTGAAGCAATGTTGAATTTTCTCCAGTGCTTTTTCAGCATCAGTTGAACTAATCATATGCTTTTTGTCCTTTATTCTAGTGATATAATGTATCACCTGACTTATTTGTCTATGGTGAACCATCCTTGAATCTCTACAATATATCCCACCTGATGATGAATGATTTTTTAATGTATTGTTGAATTTGGTTTGCTAGTATTTTGTTGAGGTTTTTGCATCAACATTCATCAGTTATTGGCCTGTAGTTGTTGTTTGTTTTTTTTTTTATGTGTCTTTGCCTGGTCTTGGTATCAGAATTATACTGGCCTCATAGAATGGGTTTGGAAGTTTGCCCTCCTCCTCTCTTTTTCAGACTAGTTTCAGTATAATTGATATTAGTTCTTCTTTAAATGTTTGGTAGAATTCAGCAGTGAAGCCATTGGTTCCCAGGCTTTTCTTTACTTGGAGAGTTTTTATTATGGCTTTGATCACATCACTTGTTATTGACTGTTTGGGTTTTAGGTTTCTTGATGGTTCAATATTGACATGTTGCATGTGTCTAGAAATTTATCCGTTTCCTCTAGATTTGGCATATAGTTCCTCATAGTAGCCACTAATGATCTTTTGAATTTCTGCAGTATCAGTTGTAATGTCTCCTTTTTCATCTCTGATTTATTTATTTGGGTCTTCTCTCCTTTTCTTTGTCTGGCTAAAGTTTGTCAATTGTACTTATCTTTTTAAGCAACCAATTTTTCATTTTGTTGGTCTTTTGTATCGTTTTCTTCATTTCAATTTTATTTATTTCTGTTGTGAACTTTATTTCTTTTCTTCTACTAATTTTAGGTTTGGTTTTGTCTTGCTTTTCTAGTTCCTTAAGATGCATCACTAGGTTATTTATTTGAAGTCTTTCTTCTTTTTTGATGTAGGCACTTATAGCTATAAATTTCTCTCTTAGTACTGCTTTTGCTGTATCCCACAGATTTTGTTATGTTGTGTTTCCATTATCATTTGTTTCAAGAAATTTTTCAATTTCCTTCTTAATTTCATCATTGACCCACTGGTCATTCAGGAGCATATTGGTTAATTTCCATGTGTTTTGGATAAAATCTGGGAGAATTCTTTGGATTACCCAGCAGAGATTCTTGTTCTCTCCCCTTACTTTCTCCCAAACAAATGGAGTTTCTCTCTCTGTGCTGAGCCTCCTGGAGCTGGGGGTGGCAAGACACAAGCATCCCTGTGGCCATCAACACTGGGACTGTACTGCATCAGGCCTGAAGCCAGCACAGTACTGAGTGTTGCTCAAGGCCTATTGTAACCACTACTTGGCTATTGCCTATGTTTGCTCAAGGCCCTAGGGCTCTACAATGAGCAGATGGCAAAGCAAGCCAGGTTCGTGTCCCTCCCTTCAGGGTGATGAGTTCCCCCAGGCCCCAGGCAAGTCCAGAGATGCTGTCTGGGTATGAGGGATTAGAGTAAAAAACTACCTGGTCTTCTATTTTACTGCAGCTAGACTGGCATTTGAACCACAAGACACAGTCCTTCCTGCTTTTCCCTTCCCTTTCCATGGGCAGAGGAGCTTTCCCCATAACCATCACCACCACTCATCCCCAGAGAGTTCTACCAGGCCACTGCCAATGTTCACTTAAAACCTAAGAGCTCTTCAGTCAGTTTGTAGTTAATACTGTCAGGCCTAGGGCTCACCCTTCAGGGCAGTGGGATCCTTTAGACCAGAGCAGGACAGGAATAATGTCTAAGAGCCTAAGCCTATACTCAGGGACCACAAGAGCCCACTTGGTGCTCTTCCTCACAGCGCCTGGTACCTATGTTACAAAACAAAGTCCCCTTTACTTTTTCCTCTGCTTTTCCCAAGAAGGAGTCTTTCATCATAGCCACCACAGCTTGGAATGTGCTGGGTCTCATCTGAAGCCAGCAGGTCTCAGCATCTCACCCAAGGCCCACTGTGTACTACCTGGGTATCACTCTTGGTTATTCAAGGCCCAAGGTCTCTTTAGTCATCAGGTGATAAATCCTGCCAGGACTCTGTCCCTTCCTTCAGGACAGCGGGTTCCTTTCTGGCCCAGAGTGTATCTAGAAATGTTGTCCAGGAACTAGGGCCTGGAATGGGGGCCTCACAACTCTGCCCTGGTGCCCTATCCTACTATGGCTGAGCTGGTATCCAAGAGGCAAGACAAAGTCCTCTTTACTCTTGACTCTCCTCTCCTGATTTTTGGTTCTAATGACGGTGCTTTTTTCTGTGTAATTAGTTGTTAATATTTGGTGTTCCTGCAGGGAAGACAATCAGTGGAGGCTACTGTTTGTCCATCTTGCTCCACCTCTCTCCATTTTTTGTGTTCTTAATAGTAGCCCCCTAGTGGGTGTGAAATAGTACCTCATTTTCATTTTGGTTTGTTTCCCTAATGATTAATGATAAGGAGCATCTTTTCTTGTGTTTGTTGGTCATTTGTACATCTTCCTTGAAGAAATGTCTATTCAAGACCTTTGCCCATTTTTTCATCAGGTTATATTTTTGTTGTTGAGTTGTAAGAGTATTTTTTATATTCTGGGTAGTAGACCATTGCCAGATATATGACTTGCAAATATTTTCTCACGTTCTGTAGGTTGTCCTTTCACTTTCTTGAGATGATATTGAAGATGAAGCCTATAGTGGCAGACTATCCACATCAATTTGTGAGGCAAACATTCATCTTGTTCATGCCCTAATTGAAGAGGACCAATGATTAATAGCAGAAACAATAGCCAACACCATAACCATCTCAATTGGTTCAACTTACACAATTCTGGCTGAAAAATTAAAGTCAAGCAAACTTTCCACTCTGTGGGCAGCAAAACCATTGCACCCAGATCAGCTGAAGACAAGAGCAGAGCTTTCAATGAAAATTTTAAACAAGTGGAATCAAGATCCTGAAGTGTCTCTTTGAAGAATTATAACAGGAGAATGAAACACGTCTTTACCAGTATCATCTTGAAGACACAGTACAATCAAAGCAATGGCTACCAAGAGGTTGAAGTGGTCCAGTCAAAGCAGGTGTGGACCAGTCAAGAGCAAAGGTCATGGCAACAGTTTTTTGGGAATGCTCAAAATATTTTGCCTGTTGGAGGGCCGAAGAACAATAACATCTGCTTACTATAAGAGTGTTTTGAGAAAGTTAGCCAAAGCTTTAGCAGAAAAACGCCCAGGAAAACTTCGCTGGAGAGTCCTTCTGCAACATGACAGTGCTTCTACTCACTCTTCTCATCAAACAAAGGCAATTTTGGGAGAGTTTTGATAGGAAATCATTAGACGTCCACCTTACAGTCCTGATTTGGATCCTTCTAACTTCTTTTTGTTTCCTAATCTTAAAAAATCTTTAAAGTACATTCACTTTTCTCCAGTTAATGTAAAAAAGACTACACTGGCATGGTTAAATTCCCAGGACCCTCAGTTCTTTAGGGATGGACTAAATGGCTGGTATCATCAATTACAAAAGTGTCTTGAACTTTTTTTTAGTATAGGTGCTGCTGAAGTGAGCACATGTCTTGAACTCTATATAGGTTATGTTAAGAAATAAAGTTAATATTTTTTATTTTTATCTTTTAATTCCACGAACTTTTTGAAGTCCTCTTGTATTTTGTGCCAGGAATTTTACTGTAAAACAGCAATGAACAGCAGGAGTGACAGTGGATGTGACACCTGTTTTCACGGAACTTACAATCCAGAGTAGGAGGGGAAGGAAGTATTTATTACATTCTCTGTATGACCTTAAATATAATAAATATATTGAACAATCCTTCTGATGAAAATGACTAAAATGCTGAGTTAAATTATGAAAAAGAAAATATGCTTTATAATGTTTCACTGAGCTAGCATGAAAGTAAAAAATCCGGAGGGCAAAATTGAGTAAAAGCAGAAATCCCAAGAGGTAAATAAGCAGCAAAGTCAACTTTATCCTCTCAGGATTCTGCTAAAAGCAAAAGATGCTGAAATTCTGTGGTGGTACAGTAAAGAGGAGATAAAGACAAGGATCCATCTAAGGCAGACAATGTAATGGAAGTATACTAGACCACCCTTTCACTAAGAAGCTATACCCCTTAGTGTAAATGTGAATAAAAAATGAATCCACAATAAAAGTGGAGTCAACAAATAAATATCTATCTAGACTTTAGTGTTAGATAGCGGATAAAACAATTCCCTTAAGTATGTTCCCTAAAGCTTGTCCACACATGGGTGAGCTTTCTTAATTCATGTTACCTGTGTGACATGAAAAGCTTTAAGCTGGAACTTGAATTAAGAATAACCCTGGGTTGGAGGTACTCCTAGGTGACTGATAGGAACAAGCATCAATATTTTCTGCAGAAACTAAATCTTAATCCAGACCTAAAAGAATGACAGCAAATAAGGTTCCAAGGTACAAGAGATCTAGTGAAAAATAACAAAATAGACAAAACAACATGAGTAAGAGTCCGCAGAAACAAGACAGCAGAATCAGACCCGCTTCAGATATTAAAATCAGCAGATCCAAAATATAAAATAACTATTAAACATTTTTAACAATATAGAAGAGTAGCTTGAAAGTATTGGTAGGAGAAAGACAGCAAAATAATCATGAAACAGATTTGAAAAACAATCTTTAAATTAAAATGTAATAATTAAAATTTTAATAGATTTTTTTAAACCTTAATAGACAGATTAAACAGCAGATTTGATATCATTTAACTGTTGAGCTGAAAGACATCCAATAAAGTTCTTCCAGATACAGTCCACGGGACAAAGAGTTGAAAATATGAAAATGACAAGAGACGTGGTAGATAATGCAAGATGGTTTTATTCATCTAATCAGATTTAATGAGAAGAAACTAGAAAGAATGGATAGAAGCAATATTTGAAGTGCTAAGTCATTGAGAGTTTTACAGAATTGTTGAAAGACATCTCAATCATACAATGTAGGAGTTTTAATGAATTCCAAGCAGAATAAATAAGAAGAAATCCATTACAAGACACATCATAGTGGAAATGTATAGCAACAAAAGAAAGAGAAGATCTCAAAAGACGGGGGGAAAAAAAAGAAAAGATCGTTCACCTACAAAGAACTGCAATTTGATTGATGACTGTTTTCTCAACTGCAACAGCAGAAACCAGAAGATAGTGCTGAGAGAAAAGAACAATTCCACCGAGAGCACTATACCTAGAAAAATATCTTTCCAAAATATAGTGAAATAAATATATTTGCAGACAAACAAAAATAGAATATACTCACAACAAATTCTCACTAAAGGAAATTCTAAAGCATAGATATTAGGCAAAAGGAACGTGATGGAAGGTCTGAGACACAGAAAAAAGTAGTAAGAAATTTATAAAGAAGTGTAATAGACCATTGAGCACATAAAAATACTATCTAATTTGTAGAGTTACGAAGATACACCTAAAATGCTATACAGTGATATATAAGCTGAAAGGGATGAGTGGAGTGAAAGACTTCTAAGTTTCTGTTATTTGGCAGTAGTATAGCAAGAAGTTGATTAACTTTGTAACATTTACATGGTAAAACATCTGGAATTAGCAGTCAAAATGGATATAATTCATAGCTTCAAGTCTAATGGAGAGCAAAAATGCATTGAGAAAATGGGGGACAAAATATATCATTCCAAACAAAAAGAATAACACAAAAATGCATAATAAAATGATGAAATAATCAAAGTATATCATTAATAAAAATAAATATGATAGACCGTACTTGCTTGTTAAAAAGTGAAGTATGTCAGACAGAATTGAAATCAAGTCTTGTACATATAAGCACAGCTAAAACATAAGAACATAGAAACTGAAGTCAGAGAATTAGAAATTAAGAGTATAGCTACATTAATATCAGACAAGATAGACTTTAAGGAAAAAACAGGCAATCTTGGTATTAAAAAAGATTCACTACATAAAGATAAAAAGATCAACACATGATTTAGGCAAAACAATTCTAGCCTAATAATAATATAATGGCTAAAATTGAGCATCAAAAGATATTAAGCAAAATTGACAGAGCCTTAAAGAGAAACTGACAATTCTATTACATTGAGAGATATTAATATTACCTCTCTTAATTATTGATAGGTCAAATAGACAAACAATTCAGGAATAAAGATAACTTGAATATCATAATTATCAAGCAAATATAGAATATCATACTCAACAATTGGAAAATACACTTAGAAAATTTGAATGTATCCATGCTAGGATCATACACACTGTTTTCCTAGGCTAGAGGTTGGCAATTTTTTTCTATAAAAGGCCAGATATTAGATGTTTTAGGCTTTGTAGGCCAGATGGTCTCTCTTATAACTACTTGGTGCTGCTGGTGGTGTAGCCTGAAAGTTGCCATAGATAATAAGGAAGCAAACTAGTGTGGCTGATTTCTAACCAAGCTTTACAAAAACTACAATGGCCCAGGGGCAGTAGTTTGCTGACCCATGCCTTAGCTTTCGGACAATTATTTTAAAAATCAGTAACAAGGATAACCAGAAAAAAAACCATGTCTGGAAGTTGTGAATTACATGTGAGCAATATGTCAAAGAAACCACAATGAAAATAAGAAAATAATTTAGAATGGAATGAACATGGCAATCCTACAAAACAAAACTTTTGAGATTAGTTTAGGGTGATAGTTAAATGAGCATGTTCAATTTGTGAAAACTCATCTAGTTGTAAAGGTATGACATGCTCATCATCCTATATGTATATTATGCTTCATTAAAAAGTGTAGAAAAGGTAAAAATTGAAGGGATAGAAATATAGTAATATTTAGAGGGAAATTCACAGTCTAAAATGCTTACCTTAGAAAAGAACAACCTAATTTATTCAGCTAATTAACAAAATTAAGAAGTTAGAGGGGAAAATATCAGAAACCCATATGTTGAAATTGGGAAGGGATAAAAAACCCAATTAATGATATAGAAAACAAACCAAAAATGGATCAAAGCTATAAACGGGTCCTTTGGAGAGATTATAAAATAGACAAATCTCTGACAATATAAATAAAGAGAGGAAACAAATAAGAAAGCACAAATTTTAAAATATTAGGAAAAAAGAAGGCCTTAAACATGCTGCAGAGATAAAAGAAATAAGAGCATTTCATGAACAGTTTTATGCAAACGTTTGAAATAGATTAGATGAAATTGACAAATTCTTGCATAAATACAACCCAACAAAATACTCAAATACAAGTTTTTTTAATGTTTTAAAAATTTTAAATAGTCCCATAAATATAAACAAAATTGAAGCAGTGGTTAATCTTCCACAGTGACAAAATGAGGACGAGACAACATAAATCTACCACATACACATGTGCATACCCACACATGCATGAGCGTGCGTGCACACACACATTAAGTATTAAAGACTTAAATTTGAAAGGACCAGAAACCTTTAGCAAATAGAGAAAAGCTTTATGACTTTGGGTATGGAGAATTTCTTAAATAAGATATAAAACATAAAGGAATATTTGGATGAATTCATTTATAGTAAAACAAAGAACTTCTATTTATCGGAAGTCACCCAAAAGAGAGTAAATATATAGACCACAAACCATAAGTAGACATGAGCAACATATAGAGGAGACAAGGACTTATTATCCAGAATATATGCACAAATCCTCCAAATCAATAAAATGACAACTAGATAGAAAAACACACAAGACATGAATAGACATTTCTGAGGGGAACAAATCCTACTGACCAATAAACATATGAAAAGATGCTCACCTTCATCAGTAACCAGGAAATAAAAATTAAAACCACAATGAAAAATCACTTCATGCCACTAAATTGGCAACAATTAAAAATTTGGATAATGCCAAGCATCAATGAGGTATAGAGTGATGAAAGTTTCATCCCACAGTGATGTGAACCGAAATGAACACCGCTACTTGGCATTAATTAGTTAACTTGCACATGTTCCCAGTCTATGATCCAGCAATTCCAGTCTTAGGTATAAGATAAGCAGGAATGCTCAGAAGACCATTATTCATAAGAAAAGAACAAATAGGGAACAAACGTCTATTAACTGTAGAATGACTAAATATATTAATTTGATACATCATCCTGGATGAATCCAAAAACATAACCTTGACCAAAGAGACAGAACTAAATGGCATATTTTCTAGTGATATATACCTATGTATTAAAACCATAAAAAACAGCAAGACAATTTTAACATGAAATTCAGGGAAATGGCCACTGCTGGGTGGACAGGAAGCGGTACTTGGGGAGTGGCATGAAGGAGACTTCAAAAGTACTGGTGCTAGTCTATTTCTTTATCTGGGTGGTGGGTACATGGGTTTTTACTTTACTTTTCCTTCTTTAAACTGTACTATCCTATACATTCTTTTACATATATACTTTACCATGATTAATTTTTAAAGGTAGTAATAATTACAAAAGTGCTTAGTGCTACAAAGTACAAGGTACTATGGGCATAAACAAGGACCTATCCTAGTGTGAGTTGTTGGGGGCAGGGTATGGAAAGGGGGAAAAGACAGGGAGCATTCCAGTTCTATACACACCGAATTTCTGAAAACGCTGAAAAAGCAGCGACCCTAATTTGAATTAAGATCTTAAAAGATGTTCTTTTCTTTGGTCCTCTAAATTTCTAATTGCTTCAAAGTAAAGTTTTGTATTGTCGGGCATGATTTGTTCTCCACAAACACTCTACTCGTTAAGATTCCATTTTCATAACAGCCCTGGCTTATAGTGCTCATAATAACCATTTCATTACTTCAGTGATTCAGTTTAAAGTTCTCCTACAGTAATTACCAGAAGGATTTCTTTTTCTTCCCCTCTAAGACAAGTAGCATATATTCTTCGAATTGGTTTCCAATGCCAAATGTATTTTGTTTTTTTTAATCAGGCGAAATGCCCTAGATATTTCAATCTTGCTAAAGCAGATATGCTGCAGTATTCTTGGATATAGTTCTTGTAAACCAAAAATAAAATTCTAAGGCCCCCCAACCATCTGAATGGACTTCCTCCTCAGCCAGGGAACTTTTTTTTTTTTTTTTTTTTGAAACGGAGTCTCGCTGTGTCTCCCAGGTTGGAGTGCAGTGGCGCAATCTCGGCTCACTGCAAGCTCCGCCTCCCAGGTTCATGCCATTCTCCTGCCTCAGCCTCCCAAGTAGCTGGGACTACAGGCGCCCGCCAACACGCCCGGCTAATTTTTTGTATTTTTAGTAGAAACGGGGTTTCACCGTGTTAGCCAAGATGGTCTCGATCTCCTGACCTCGTGATCCGCCCGTCTCGGCCTCCCAAAGTGCTAGGATTACAGGCGTGAGCCACCGCGCCCGGCCTTTTTTTTTTTTTTTTTTTTGAGATGGAGTTTCACTCTGTCACCCAGGCTGGAGTGCAGTGGCACAATCCTGGCTCACTGCAAGCTCCGCCTCCCGGGTTCACACCATTCTCCTGCCTCAGCCTCCTGAGTAGCTGGGATTACAGGTACCTGCCACCACACCCGGCTAATTTTTTGTATTTCTAGTAGAGATGGGGTTTCACCGTGTTAGCCAGGATGGTCTCGATCTCCTGACCTCGTAATCCGCCCACCTCGGCCTCCCAAAGTGCTGGGATTACAGGCGTGAGCCACCGAGCCCGGCCGGAACTTTTAAAATTTAACCCAAGAGACTGGTTCAGGCCATGATGGGAAGTGGGGGTCGGACATGCCTCATTATACCTCTCCAGCATTAACATCAACACAGAATTTAAGTCTGATAAGAAACATTTTACAATCTGTTCTCTCTGAAGCCTGCTACCTGAAGACTTCCTCTGAAAATAAGAACTTTCTTTTCCACAATCCTTTATCTTAACCCAGACATTTCCTTTCTACTGATCCCAGGTTTTTAGGTTAAACTCAACCAATTATTAACCAAAAAAGTTTTAAATCTACCTATAGCCTGGAAGCTGCCCCTCCCCCAAACCCCCAACCCCAGCTTCCAGTTGTCCTGCCTTTCTGAACTGAATCAATATATTTCTTAAATGTATTTGATTGAGGTCTCATGTCTCCCTAAAATGTATAAAACCAAGCTACACCCCGACCACCTTGGGCACATGTTCTCAAGACCGCCTAAGGGCTGTATCACAGGCCATGGTCACTCACATTTGGCTCAAAATAAATCTCTTCAAATATTTTACAGAGGTAGACTCTTTTCATCAACACTCTCTTCTCATATTCCCATTTAATATGATTTCACATATCCTACCCTTTTAAAAAAGGATAGTCAACGCCTTTTAAATCACAGGGAAGGACTTCAGCCTTGGAGATTTCCAGGAGGAATAAGCAACACAAAGTCCCAATGGCATCAGATTGTTCTCAGTACGCATCAGAGCACCAGAGAATAAAAATATGTACACTGATAGATCCTTGATACCACCATTGTATAGACTCCATTTCTAAGACCAATGACTACATCAGAATAATTTTTAAAAGCAAATTTACACAAATGCAGCCATTTGCTCAGAGTTTGTTTTCCACAGTTCCACTTTTTAATAAGCAGCAGCAACATGTATCAATCTAAGTGCCTTTTTAACTTTTATTAAAAAACTCATTGTACATGAGAGAAAATACTATTTGCTTGGTAGTTCGGTATAATTTACCCGACTGTTTCCTTGAAGCAGAAATTATACTTTAAAAAAAAAAACAAACAAATGAGCAAAAGCCCTTCTTCAATAAATATGATCCCATGCAATGGAAAATTAAAATAAAAATCAGATGCATTTTTTTTTAAAAAAAGAACAAAACAAAATGAAAATGATCACAGAGTTGGTCCCATCAAAACTGATGAGTCATGGCAAATAAGGACGAAAGAATTAGATCTAATAAAGGCTGCTGAATCACAGCCATTTGGGGGCTCTTTTTGAGCAATGTTAATCTCTTAAATTGGCTAGCCATTGGTAATTTGTTTGATGTTAATTCTCATAAAGAGACAACTTGAATGGCAATGGGCTTGTTTGAAACAAAACAAAAGTGTGTGATCTGAAGAATTGCATTATAATTGATCAACTGATCTAATATTTAAAACTATGGCTTCCAATTCTTTGAACAATTGTAATTAGCACATTCAAAGGGTCAACCAGATTGATGCCCTTGCCAGAAAAGTAGGTTTTCCTTCTTATTTAAATAAAAATCAATTTATTGATCCAGACAACAGCTTACCTGAAAATGGATGTGTAATCAAGAGTGCTATGTTTTAAAGGGACTTTTGTTGAAAAGGAAGACCATGCCAGAACATCAAAGCTGCATGATTTTTTAAAAGAAAAACAATAGCTTTTAGAGGAAATACTTTTAGCTGCCATACTCATCACTATCAAGAGGCCAGTAAGCCCAATTTTTTAATTTCCTTACTTTTCCATGGGAATTTGTCTTTAATTTTTGTGTGTGTGATAAGCTACAGGTTATTCAGATATTTCTATTGCAGAATCTAAAATCTCAGGCCAGAAAATAGCTTGAGAAGAACCCACTCCCACATTTCAATGTCAGGGAAATCCAGGATTAACGGGAGAAAAGAGGCTCAGTCAGAGACAGAGTGTTCAAGAGCACCAAGGATAGGAAAATCTGAAAGCCTTCCTGTCCCCAAACTGCTCTCCCATGTACCTGCCACAACACTGAAAATTCCCAGCGTAAAATAATCTCTGTTTTGAATGGTAGCTTTTTTTTCTGGAGACCCCTGTTAAAATGCAAATGTCTTGTCTGTAACAGGTAGGATACTAATCTATACCCATCCATTAACTTCAATAGTAGCTGGCATTACACATAATTCAGCAAATAAATGGCATTTCTTTGATTTAAGCCTCAGTTTATAGACATGGACTTTTCAGGGATAGCACTTAAGAGGCTATAACTTTCTTTGAGGCTCTATGCCCTCCAACAGGTAAGTGGGCAGTAAATGACAGTTGTTCCTGGGGCTGTGCTGTGTGCAGTCTCTAGGTAAAGTTCAATTTTCCCCTCTATCATTTATATTTTTAACTAAGAATTACACCTGTCCTCATTCTCATTACTCAACAGAAATAGAATTAGTATTTTCATGCAGTAATGCAAAAAAAAAATTTAGTTATCTTCAAATGAAAAAAGAATAAAATTTTCACAATGAGGCAATAGTAGGTAGACTGTTCAGAAAGCAAGTATGAATAATTTCTACTCCCCGTAGTTATATTGTTGCAATTTATCAAACTCCTCCTATGTGTTTGGTGTTCTTGTGCTAGATGTTCTACATGTTTTAAACTTTTTGAACAATCCTGCCAAGAAAGGTAGAATTGTATCAGTTTTATGGATATGGAAACTAAAGCTCAAAGATAATTTTCCAAAGCCCCAGTGTGTCTGATTGCAGTGCCTGCAAATTTTCCTGATAGCATGCTTTATTCCATATTCAAAATGATATCACCTCCTTTGGATTAAGACTTAAACAACAGAAAATTCTAAACCTAGGTCCAAGTCTCACTGATTTGCAGATTCTTGCTCTTGCTCTCTGTAAGTCTCTGCCCTCCTTTGTGATATGATTTATGCTCAGGGTCATTCATGCAGATCAGGCTCTATGAAAGAACACAGAGAACAAATGGTAAAATCCCAGCATCCCAGGCCAACAGCCTTGTTTGTCTGACTCCTGCTTACCCTTTTGACTTAAGCTGACCTCCTTCTGTTGCTTTCCTGCCCCCCAAAAATCCTCAGGAACTCTTTGCTCCTCAGCCCTAGCATATCAGGAAAACCAGGGCTCCTCCATTAACCCTTCTCACTCTAGCTTCTTTGACTCAGTGGACTTCATCATTCCTGCCCAGCCTTGCCCTGCTTCCACCCACACCACAGAAGTCTACCTGGGTCAACAGCTTCTGGGTTTGCAGCTGACTCTCCCAGTGACCCTCTCTTTCTACTCCAGCCACAAGCCCTCCTTTCATAATAACTTCAGATTTCCAAGGAACCACACACAAGGCTCAATGTCCTACACTCATCAAGAGCACATCACTGGCTAAGAAAAAAAGATAATTCTCCTTAGTAAAGCTGTTTATATGGCTGACGCCCCATATCTCCTGCTTTACTTTTTTCGTACCTCTTAAACTTCTGTGAATCATCTGGTTTCTGATTATTGCTTTGGGCTTTTGTCTTAGTTGCCTTAGTGTTACCATAAAGGAATAGCTGAGGCTGGGTAATTTATAAAGAAAAGAGGTTTACGTGGCTCATGGTTCTGCAGGTTGTACAAGAAGCATGGTGCCAGCATCTGCATCAGGTGAAGGCCTCAGGCTGCTTCCACTCATGGCAGAAGGTGAAAGGAAACAGACATGTGCAAAAATCACATGGCAAGAGAGGAAGCAAGCGAAAGAGTGGGAGGTGCCAGGCTCTGTTTAACAACCAGCTCTCACGGGAACTAACAGAGCAAGAATGCATTACTGTGAGAACAGCACCAAGCTCTCCCTCATGGGAGAGATCTGCTCCCATGACCCAAACACCTCCCATCAGGCCCCATCTCCAATATTGGGGATCAGATTTCAACGTGAGGCTGGGAGGACAAACATCCAAACTATAGCCATATCGAACCTCTTTCTTAGCTGTTTCCTATCTCCTGACTTTGATTTTTTCTCTGCAAATTCTTTAACTCCATGCTAAGCAGAGTTCCACTCGAAACCACTCACTCCAGATCGCTAGGTCAAGCCTGACTCTCAGACTTAGTCCCTCCTGGGACCTAACTCTATGCTAACCTCTTTGAACTGTGCCCTGGGTCGGTTAACCCCACTCCCTCTCATCCCTGGGTGCACAACCTTCAATCATTGCCAACAGCTGCTGAATCTAATCCTGGTTCTCTTCAAGACTTGCCACCCTTACATTTTGTGAGATTTGTGTGGCAGAAGACATATTTTCCTGCCTATTCCTTAGTGTTATATAGCACTCCTTATCACCAGTGGATCTCTATTGTTCTCATTGCCCTCCTAATAAATGGTAGGTTTCTCTCTCAGTAACAAAGGAGAAGAATACAAAAGACAAAAAATGAAGAACGAACACTTATCAGCATAGAATCATACAGAGGCCTTCTTCCAATCAGAAGATAAGCTTTATAGTCAATTAGCTGCCTTTATCCAGATATGCTCCTGAGAGAGCAGTGATTCTCAAACTTTTGCAGCTATTTAAAGCACCTATTAAAAAATTTAGATTCTGGTCCAGTAGGGGAGGGGTGCTAAGATTTTGCATTTCTAATATGTCCCCAGGTGATGTCCTGGCTACATCAAGGTCCACACTTTGAGCAGCAAAGCCCCAGATCTACAGATACCTGGAGATGGATTTATACCTGATTTCCTTTTCAGGCAGTACACACAAAATTAGCCCTGATCTCTGATTCAGACTATAGCATCTTTCTTTGAAACACAGCATTTTATAACACGTTTGAGCAAAATCAAGTGTTTTCAAACATAAAAAATGATTTCTTTATTCATAGCTATAGATGGAAGTCTGAATTAATAGACACAAAACTTGTTTCTTTCAACAAAAGAGATGAAAAAGAAGAGAAGAAGCGTGAATTAGAAAGAGGCACTGAAGTGGCGGTTACTGGGCAACCAGGCAAAAATAAAGTTACTGAATTCCATTGCTGAAAGAATAGAACAGCCCATGGGAGAGGGAGGCAAAGTCAAGCCTTCTATTTCAAAATGTTTTACTAGACCAACTCAATAGAGGATTTTACATAATGTAGACAAATAAGAATCTTGTCTATTATCTTGTGGTCTAGCAGCTTCTATGGGCCAAAATGTCTTCCTTTTTATCAACCCAAATCTTTGAGCTTTCACAAAAACTAATTTATTCTTGTATACTCACTCACAAGGCTAGGCCACCTGATTATGAATTTTTCTGGGTATGGAATATAACTGAAAATGATTTCTAAATTTCTCCAATATTAATGACTAGCATTTATAAGGCACCCATTATGTGCTTTACATGTATCAATCTCATTTGATTCTGTTGACACTGCAAAGAATAGGTATTCTATAAGACCCATTTGTCAGATGAGGAAAGAGGAGTTAAAGAAGTAAGCAATGTGCCTGATGTCCTAGGAGTGAGAAACAATAGAGTCAGGATTTGAACTCAGGCATCTGACTCTAGCCCCTGTGCTTCAAAATACTACACTATCCTGTCTCTCTATTATTTCTTTTGTTCTTTTCCCCCAAACTGGACAATTTCAATTTATTTTCTTATAAAGTTTCCCTGGAAAACTCCTCTGCAATTCTAATGGAAAGTCCTCCAAGTTGGCTCAAGAGCAGAAATAGTTACTATCTGAGAACCTAGCTAGAGTGAGTGCATGGAAGGGATGTACTCCTCTTGCATTTCATTCTTTCATTCATATTTCATCCCAGATTATGGCTTGGATTTTTCTTCCCCAACAATTCTTACTCCTGTTCAGTGTATTGGATGTCCTTTCTGAGCTAAGTATCCTTTATTGAAACTCATATGTGAATCACGATGCTTTAGGTTACAAATTTAAAAAAAATAAAACTAGAACTGGCTTAAGTGATAAAGGGAATGTATTAACTCACATAACTGAAGAAATCTTGAGCAGAACTGTGTCAAGAACCTAGCTTCTTTTCAGCATCCTACATCACTTTGAAATTTTTGGCCACATCTAAAGCCAGCTACCCTCAGAATTGTAGGATGTTGATGACCAGGGACTCCCAGGGCCACAGTTTCCTCATTCTCACTTGAGAATAGGGGCATCTGTTCACCAAACAACCAAATAAAAGTCCTAAGCTCCACTCTGATTAAACCAACTCACCATATCACTTCCACTGTAAGAGGCATATTTGTAATATTGCAGTATATCTGAAGTGAAATACATCTTACAGTTGATGTAGTTATAATTATTGGCGTTTTTATCTCATTCTTTCTTAGGGGTACCTAAAATAGTGTCCCCTTCTTGGTATCTAACACTGGGACAATAGGCCCAGACCAGTCAAAAATTATCCCTAGAGCTGGGGTGACTCCAATCCTGGTAACAAATGCATTACTGCTATTTCCCATGGGGAAAGGTGGAATAGATGTTGGGAAGACAATAGAAGTGTTCTTCAAACAACTGAGCACATACTAATGGGGGAAAATCTAACAGTGCAAAGTCATTCTTTAATTTATTCATTAAAATGAAAGCATTTATTGAATGCCAGCTATGAGCTGATACTCTTCAAGGTGCTAGGATATAAATGATTAATGAAACACAGACCCTGCCATTGAACAGCTCACATTCTACTGATATTTACATTGTTAAATTTATACAAATATGTGTTTTCACATAAATAATAAAATTACAATATTGCAATAATTTCTGGGTAATGTTCTATGAATAATAACTAAATAATAATCAAATACAGGAAATGGTAAGGGAATAGATAATGTTAGGCAGAATGCTATACCCAAAAAGCATTGCTGCAAGTGAAAGAAAACATGTTTCCCTGGCCCTAACAAAATCTGGCGCATGTAAGGCAGCAACTCAGACTCCAATTTTAGAGTAAGGATGGCAGGCCAGCTCACAGCTAAGACACATTCAGTGACTCACATATTTCAGAAAGACAGGACATAAAGAAGCCCTGGAGATCAGATCATGACCTGCAGAAATGTAGGACACCCAGTAGAAAAAACCCTGACAAATTCAGTCATGGTAACTATGTGAAACACACAAATGATCTGGAAGAGGGGGAAGAACAATTGCCAATTTCATATGCTAACCACCAGATCAATACTATATTTATTTGTTGGGGAGGCTTAAACTGGGGGACACTCAAATGGAATTGGATTGAGCCACGGGGTAATTATCCAACTTCTATGAGATTCTTGGCTGGGAATAAATTTCTCTGCCTCAGCTGTGTGTGGTATGAGATAAATGACAGGCTTTTGGGATCAGAGCCCCAGTGAGGTCAAATCACATTAGCAAAACTAGCAAATGCTCTAAGCAATCACGAAAACTTTTCGGGGGAAAAAATCATTTCACACAGCTGAAGGGGCAGAGATTTGCAATCAGCAGAAATTTTACTCCCAACTTGGCTTTAACATCTACTCTCTCTGTTTCTCTGGAGGTTCTTGTATAGTTCATATCTATGAAGAACATTCACATGCTACAACTCACTTGGTCTTAGAGCATTATTAATTAATTTCTGTGTTTCCAACATAGTCAGTCAGTGCTGGAACCAAGTTCTTCTTCCCTGTTTTCTAGGTAGAGTCAGTGTGATTGTGTATTTGCCCCAATGACGGAGCATGGATGCTGGACAATGGAAAGGCAGAAGAGTGATCAAAAAGCTTGCGCACATGTGGTGAGCATCTGATCTCATCTGGGAATGTAGGTCTAATGGTTGTGATCAACTATTACAAAGTACAAAGAGCCTATAAGAAGAGAAGATCACCAGATAGACCCCAGGAAGAGACAAATGTACTACCAAAAGCTTTCCTCTTTAGCCTCTGTTGATAATCATTGCTTATTATGGGATGAAGGTACTGAGTTGAAAAGGAAATGCAGAACCTTAATAATATGCGGCTTTGGAAAAGTACATACCTTTGACCTGGGTAGAAGACCCAAATTGCCTACACTCTTGGTGCCAATAGGCATCATAAAATTAGTAGTTTCCAAAAATACAGCAAACTGCACCTGTCTCTGGTTTTGCTACAGTATCCTAGAAACCCCCAAAATGCCACAGCTACTGGAACTGAGGCTAGGAGAGGAATCTACTCACAATGGCTTATAACTGTAACTCAATAATAAGACTACCTGTATTTTGCATAGTCCAATGAGAGCTGGTGGGAGTGGAGAGAAACAAGATGAGGGGGTAGGGAGAGAAAGGATAAAGCAACTCATTAATAGTCTATGAAACGATTATTTGGAGAGATATAAGAATGAATGCACATGTGTCTTACATATTGTTAAATTACAAAGAAAACAATGTTTTATAAAATCATACAGATTACAGGCTTCCTGTACCTCCCTAATCCCAAATTTAGCCAGCCTTTCACCGACATGATTTTACACTTAAATTCATCAGTGGGTCTATAGCAAGACAGCCTTAGGCGCCTAACACTTTGAACCTGATGATCACTGCAATTTATTTAGGCAACTTTCAACTTAAACCCAATTTCCAAGCTGCAAGTCAACCCCCTACAATTGCTTTAAGGCCCTTTGAAATCTTTATATATATGATTCTTTTATTCCATTATCCACGTCACTGATGAAAGCCTCTCTATTTTCAGATTCAAGGCCTAAGCCCATGGAAATCCACTGTTGCTTTCACTCTTAGGATGGCAATGCCCATCTGCAATGTTCTCAGAGTACACTCCTCCACAGCAGAATTTGTGACTAGTAAATTCAGCAACTTGACCTAGTTTCAGTAAACGGGGTAGGGGCTATACTAGAGATCACCCAAGAAGATTTTCAAGGCATTTTGCCATACTGAGAGAGCTGAGAAGCAGCTCCTCCTAGCAGTCCTGTTACAGAAAGGAAACGTTGATTGAGAAATAGCCTCAGTATTTGGTCAAGTTGCCACTGACACAATACAGCTGGAGATAAGATCCAATTATCCAGAATGTTGAAGCCAAAGCTTACTACCCTCGTACCCAATCATGGCCTGCCCGGGATTTGGCTTGGTTTGTTTTCAGTAATCATCTGGAAGTGACAGAAATAATTTCACTGCCTCACGTAAGTGGGAAGGTTGGAGTGGAGATGGTATGTAAAATAACTGCATGACAGTGTAGCTTGTTGGTTGAGAACGTGGGTGCTAGAGCCAGGTTGCCTGGATTAAAATCTTTCTGCCAGCTATTACCCATGTGTAACTTTGGCTAAGTTATTTAATCTCTGTGCCTCAGTGTATAGCAGATGCACCTGACAGTAATAACAATGTAAACATACCCTGAGAATGACCCTGTATGGCAGACACACCTGTCAGCAATGAAAGCATACACTGACAATGACCCTATGGTGTAAGAGGAATGCATGTTTGGAGTTCCAAGCTAAGGAATTCAGGAGTGGCCAACCGAGAGATTCATTCCTTACCTATGAGGAACATCTGAAGTCCTGGCCCATTTCATGGAATGCAGGCCATACGGGGGATTGAGGCCCTTTGTGTGGGTTGAATGAAGGTTGCCAGGAGATGGTCGCTAGGGGGAGAGTGCTAAGCGAAAATGCTATGTAAACTGCATGCTTTTTACAAACAGTAGCAGTTCACGAGTCCAGGCTGCCACTACTGAACCACCCTGTATATAATTCACCTCAATAAACCCTGTGTCTCATTTGCTGGTTCTGAGACTCCTCTTTGGCCTTTCAAACATGGTACCATCCCTACTGAAGTCAATAGGGGTCTGGTATGACACTTAGTTGTCTGATCTTGGACAAAAGAGAGGAGAAAATACTAGCATCTTTCAACTGGGCTGTTGCCAATATTAGCACAGTGCATGACACATAACAGTAGCTTTTATCATGAACTAGATCCAAGGCTCAAACAATGGGCTAGCAGGATCTGTGGTGAAGGGAGGTGACCTCTATCCCTTGACTTTACTGTTCTCTTTCTTTTGACCTCATTTTCCCCTCCTGCAGAAAGACTTTGGGGCTACTGGGAAAATAGCCCACTGCCCCCGCCTCCAAATCACAGATGCTGTTACTTTATGCTGCTAGAGGTGAAAGGTTCCCCAGCTGATCACAGGAAAATGGAATGCAAGACCAAGAGAAGATGAAATGAAAAGAACCGGTGGACCTATGTGGTCAAATAGACATAAAAGGCAACACAAAATTCTAGATACTGGTCATCTCCCCCTAGTGAAGCTTCCTGCCAATCTTCCATTTCTTCTTCACAGAGAAAACTACAAAGACAGTGCCAATAACATCTGTAATGAACAAAGCTACTCCAGCTGCCACTGGTCAGCTTCCTTAAACACACACACACACACACACACACACACACACACACATCTGCCTAGAAATCATCCTCTTCTCCGTGTATTCCCGGTTCCTGTTAAGTCCAGCTCTGCAAGCTGAAGGAAGCTGATGAGCTTTCCCTCCATTCACGAGTAAGACCAGTATCTGGTTCTGAGGGACAACAAGAGCAGGTGCTCATTGTAAAAATGCAAATGATCAGATCCTACTGTAAGGGCTCAAGGCACCAGAAATTTACAAATGCAAAAGCATATTGCTGTGAATACATTGTGCAAATAAAAGTTACTCAATGACATGAAAAGCACTGTTCTGATTAAGGAAGTAAATTGTGACTCTAAAGCTAAACTTACACAAAAAAGAGCATCCATCAGGGTCTCACAAATGCCTCGTCTTATAACAGTGCTGTACATGCAAAACAGTTCATTACACTGTACACTTTCAGTAGTAATGGCTAGGGGAGATCATTAGCGGAAGGAAGTCACAACATGGATAAGATATGTTTACATGGAAAGTCTTTGTACAGCCAGGAATAGTCACAAATCTGTAGTCCCAGCTACTTAGGAGGCTGAGGGGAAAGGATTGCTTGAGCCCAGGAATTTGAGACCAGCCTGGGCAATATAGCAAGATCCCATCTCCAAAAAATAAGTATATATAAAAATAGTCTTGCACAGTTCAAACTCCAGGAAGGGAGTAAGATTTTCTTTTCTTTTCTTTTTTCTTTTTGCTGTTACCTCAGCCATGGTGAAAGAAAGAAACCTAGATAAAGGATTAAAACTCACACCCATGCCACTTACTTGCTGATGGGGTGGGTGCTAAAATTAGCATAATTCAAAGAGAATCCTCCAGTGTAATCCAAATAAGTGTGGCCACCCAGAAATGTTTAATCTATATTACTTGAAAAAGTCAGTTGCATTCATATAAGTCAGTCTCTTAAAAATAAATGAAACTGGAGATTTAAGGGAAGAAGCATTCAAGAGGATTTCAGATCAAAGCAAGAATCTGTGAATTAAAGAAATTGTCATTTGGCATTACTGGAAAGGTTAAATGAGGGGAAGAAAATGATATTCAACTTAGTTTGGTTGACTTATTGATTCTGCTTAAAAATACGAGATTGGGGAGGAAATTAAAATCCTTGGATAAAACCACATTTTGGGATCAATGATTTTTTACACAACCATGTTATCTTTTCAACCCATTGCCTTGGCAAATTGAGACTTGAGGCTATGATGATGATGATGATGATGATGATAAATCTGGGCTGCTATAATAAAATACTTTAGACTGGGTCATTCAGAATCAATAGAAATTTATTGCTTACAGTTTTGGCAGCTAGAAAGTCCAAGATCAAGTCACCAACAGATTAAGTGTTTGGTGGGAGCTCACTCCCTGCTCCAAAGATGGCATCTTCTTGCTGCATTCTCACATGGAAGAAGGGGCAAACAAGCTCCTTTATTTCTCTTTTACAAGGGCACTAATCCCATTCATGAGGGTGGAGCCCTCATGACCTAATCACCTCCCCAAAAGCCCCATCCCTTAATATAACCACAATAGGGATTAGGGTTCAACATATGAATTTGGGGGGCACAAACATCCAGACCATAGCATATTATTTGATGCAAATATGTTTCCATGCCATAGAAAAGTTTCAATTAATTCTAGCCTTTGTACAGAAGCTCTTTCCCTCCAACTTGGTGTATATTTTCACTCTATTTTAAGCCTCTTTTAGGTGACTTTTATGTCTTAGATGTCTTTTATCAAGTATAGTGCTTAACAAATACTCCCTGATTGAGTCACTAAATATTAAAATAGGAGTTCAGGAAGCATTATTCTATTGTGATAAATGTAGGAATACTATTATTTCCCCTTTGTAGGAAAGAACTTCTTGCCTCACAAGACTGTGGAACATAAAGTCGTTGCTTCTAAATGACAACCAAATCAAGACACTATTCAAACTCCATACTGGGGTGGAAATAGCTAATACCGCTTTCTTTTGCATTCAGGCATTGTTTGATTTTGATTTTTTTTTTTAATTTAAGATGCTGAGAGAGTAGAAAGCAACAGACAGGAACCATGTCCTATTGACAAAAGAATGGTGATTTCTATTCTCAACAACAATGATTAAACGGGAAGATGATTTTGCTGAACTCTCATTCTGCCAGAAATTCCAGGGACTCTTGGGGCAGTGAAACATTTACAGAATCAGACAATGAGAAGAACATGTTCCTGGAGAACTAACAGCTTTGGAAGGATGTAAATTGATCTAAATAGGCAGAAATCATGTTTTTAGACTCTGATATAAGTTATAGTAAATGGATGTGTCATATTTCTATTAAAATCCACTTAATAAAATTATTCTGGAATGCGGACTAAGTCACATGAAGGAATCCTTTTTAGGGGAATAAAACTAGGAAATGAAGATACTTTCATTCAGCATTTAGCCCAAATTCAACCTTAATTATTGAATGATTGCTTCAGCAAACACCCTTCTAATTAAAAGAATAACATGTAGACCTGTCCTCTTGGAAGCCTAATTTGGAAAATAGGGCATGTGGTAGGCAGAATAATGCCTCCCCCATCTACCAAGATGTCTATGCTCTAATTCCTGAGAACCTGTGAATATGTTACGTTACATGGCACAGGAGAATTAAGATTGCAGATGGATCAAATTCGCTAATCAGGTGACCTTACAATAGGGATATTAGCCTGGGTTATCCAAGTGAGCCTAATGTAATCACAACAATCCATAAAACTAGAAGAGGGAGGCAAAAAAGAATCAGAGAAATGGTAGTGTGAGAAAGCCCGCTATCACTGGCTTTGAAGATGGAGGAAGGATGCCCAAGCCAAGGAATGTGGGTTGCCCACTAAAAGCTGGAAAGGGCAAGGAAATAGATTCTCTTCTAGAGCCCCCAGAAAGAGATGATGCCATGCTGACATCTCAGTTTCAGTCTAGTGAGAATCATTTCAGACTTCTGACCTCCAGAACTGTAAGATAGTAAATTTGTGTTGTTTAAACCACCAAATTTGTGGTAATTTGTCCTAGCAGTAATAGACAACTGACACAGGACATAATCTTAAATAGATAAATAAAAATCTACAGTAATAATTGTCTAGGACCCAATGATACAGACCATACATTTCATATTAGTACTCTGAGACAGTGTCTCAATTCTCCTTAAGGGTCTAGAGATTTGTAAGACTGTTGGCAGTTCCCAGACAGGACACTGTGGGAAGTCCTACTATATTTGATCTGTAGTGCAGGTAACTGGTGTCAAAGCCATGAAGAACATTAGTAGAACATTGTAGTGGAGTGTCTTAAAAACACTGAATCCCGGCCGGGTATGGTGGCTCACGCATGTAATCCCAGCACTTTGGGAGGCCGAGGTCAGGAGATCGAGACCATCCTGGCTAACACGGTGAAACCCTGTCTCTACTAAAAATACAAAAAAAATTAGCCAGGTGTGGTGGCGGGCACCTGTAGTCCCAGCTACTCGGGAGGCTGAGGCAGGAGATTGGCGTGAACCCAGGAGGCGGAACTTGCAGTGAGCCGAGATTGCGCCACCACACTCCTACGTGGGCGACAGAGTGAGACTGTCTCAAACAACAACAACAACAACAAAAAAAGCACTGAATCCCAATCCCAGACTCAGATTCTGATTCAAGTAGTTCTGAAGTGGGAGTCCAGCATTTTGCATTTCTGAAAAGCTTGTCCCCACCTCTATGTGTAGGCAGCTGAGTTTGAGAAACATGTGCTAGGAAACCTTTTGTGGCACATCTAACCAACTTAGAGCAACTCAGGAGCAAATCAATGAAGAGTTTGTTCATCTTTAAAAACAAATGGTTGGACTACATTATCCCTAGGGAATTTTTTCACCTATATAGTCTGTGAGTCCCTGAGTTTGACCTGCATTCTGCCTCCTATCAATCCCCCACCCCCAAATTTCCCTTATAATCTGTCAACTTACTCCTGTTGTGATTCCCCAGAATTGCTCTTGCCCTTTGCCTTAGGCTTGCCAATTTTAACCTAGCCTTTCCCCACTTTTGTAAAGAAAATATCTGTCACATCCAGCACAAACTGGCTTGCCCATGCATCTCTGCCCTCAGCTTTCTGTTCTACTCGTCTTCAATTAATATATTCAAGCATTAGTTCTTGTCAGTTTCATCTCACTTGCTGGGTAGGAAATAGTTGGCCAGTAGACCAGCAATCATTGTCTTTCTCAAAAAGATTAGATGAATAAATTTATTTGAAAACATGCTAATGACAGACCTCTTGGCAAACAAACTAATGGCTGGTGGGAGATTCCTTATCTGTAGATTATTTTAGCAGGATATGCCTGGTCTGTTTAGGATTGCTTATGGCAAACAGGACTGAAATCTACTAATTTATAGGACATGGAAATGTCGTCTATGCCATATAAGATAAAAATGTTTTATGTCCAAAACATTTCTCTACTGTGTAACTACTGTAGCAGCAGACATCGGTTGGAGCCTCATATGTTAAATCTGAAACAAAGTATACCCTACACAAGAATGTGCATGAGGACATGAGTGAGTGGCTCCAGCCCTCTCCATGTATCACCTGTGCTTCACAATTATTTGTATTTTTGAAGTTATTAAGATCTCTGATTCATGTGAGTCTGATTTAACATTTCTTTCCTTTGTGTTATTTCACTTGCCCACCCTAGCATACATATTGAAAGAAATTTGATCAATGAAAATAAGAAAGGTATTGCAAGAAAGAGCAATAGTACAAATTCTCATTATTAGTGGTGGTGATGAGGGGTTAGTAGGAGGGAGAAAATGAAACCAAGTCAGCTGGATGTATTTTATGTGTATAACAGGGTAACAAAAGAAAATAGATCACATTTAAAATAGAAGAGATTGTGCTGAGAATCCAACCCCACCCCAAAAGGAGCTATGCCAGGTAAGTTATTGTTATTTAGCTAAAAACCAACCCTTCCAGATTCTGCTCTGTGGTGCTGGGGCTGGGACTCTGTGTCCTACATGTCTGCTTTGCCAGCTGTTCCCTGATAGCCTCTTTCAATAGGAGGCACTAGAGGGAAACAAAGTCAGGAGGAAGACAACAGAACTTACTCCTTCCAGTTTTGCTTTTCTGAAGGCAGGGTGTCAGCATGCAGTTGCTGTGCATGCTACCTCAGTAATGCTTCATCACTGCAGCAGCAGGAGTTTGTTCCTGTGGCTGAGCAGTGCCCCTCCTCAAAGGTGTTGGTCCCAGAGACATCAGCTGCTATTGGTTTGAATGCATGCGTTTCTCTAAAATTCATATGTTGGAACCTAATACCCAATGTGATAGTGTTAAAAGGTGGGAACTTTTGGAAAATGATCAAGTCATGAGCACTCTACCCTCATGAATGGGATTAGTGCTTTCATAAGAGACATTGAAGGGAGCATCCTAGTGCCCCTTTTCCCTTCTGCTCTTCCTGCTCTGTGAGGATACAACATTTGCCCCTTCTACCATGTGAGGATGTGGCAAGAAGCACCATCTATAAGCACAGAGCAAGCCCCCACCAGACACCAAATACTTTAGACTGGGTAATTTATAAATAACAGAAATTTACTTCTCACAGCTCTAGAAGCAGGGAAGCCCAAGATCAAGGCAAATCTGCAATCTAAAGTATTCTGTTATAGCAGTAGGAATGAACTAGGACAGCAGCTTTATGAGAGGTCTTCCTTTAGTTTCTAAGCTTCAATAATTCCAACGTCTTCCCTTTTGTCCTTCGGCCTTAGAGGTTGTAGTAGCTTTTAGCAATGGCTACCTCTGCTACTTCCTAGAATTCTCTTTTTATCTTTTCAGTGGTTAATAACTTTTTATTTAACTAAAAATTCTTTAAGTTTTTTTTTTTCTTTTTAACATTAAAGCTCTGTTCAAATTTTTGGTGTGGAATGTGGAAGAAGGCCTGGGAAATAGATCATGAAAAGGAGTACTCTAATCCTCTACAGTTTGGGTGTTTGACTCACACTCAAAATCTGAAAGGTGACTGTTGAGCTGGCTAATTTCTTTGAAGGTACCGCATAGTGAAGGGGCTTATTGAGATGTTGGTGTTTGACTCACACTCAAAATCTGAAAGGTGACAGTTGAGCTGGCTAATTTCTTTGAAGGTACCACATAGTGAAGGGGCTTATTGAGATGGATCTGAACTCTCAGTGTCTGTCACAAAGAATAATGCAGAAGTGTTTCCCAGGGACCAGGTGTCAGCTCTGTATGAGGGTGAGCTGATATGGCATTGCTTTAATCCAACCCAGAGGACTACTAAAAGGGGCAAACAGATCGTAGCAAAGAAAAGCTGGAGATATTTCTAGATTCCTTGGGACTGACAAGAGCAGATGAAAATTCCCATGATATGAAGAATCAACTTTCCATCCCTGCCAAGTGAGGACACCAAGGCTAGAGCACTCTGGCAGTACAATCAAGTAAGAATTTTCTTGCTTCCTTTCCTCTTCTTTCTTTTCACTCTAAAGGAATCAGAAACCACGGTTAGCAATCTGAGAGAGGAGGAAAAGCTCCAGAAGAGGAGAGAGAGTAAAAGCCAATCATGTACCATTCTCTGGCTGTAGATATCCTGCTTCCAGTAGGCCCAGCTTCAGGGTTTCATAGTATGGCACCAAACATTTTAATTACTGAATTAATCTAGTACTGTGCAACCTGAAGTGACTATAGAAATTTGTACTACCAAAGAGCAGTTAGAAAATTCCAAGAGCAAGAGAAAAAAACACCTCCACAGAACAGATTTAAAGAACGAAGACAGCAAAACTAAAATTGCTTTATGATTCCATCCCCTAGGTCCTTCTTGTTTCCAATACTGGTTATACGCAGATAATCAAAGAAAAATAAAGTAAGAAGTTAAATAGGGTTTTGATTACCAAGCTAAGAAGTTTGGACTTATCCCCTAAGTCAATATGAAATAAATTCAATTTAACTCAAATACGTATAGAACATTGTGCCAGGTTGTGAGGATATAAAAATGAATAGAACCAGGTTGCTTCCATGGAGGTAGCAGATATATACATACGGTTGAATTCAATATACTGACAAATGTTATGATCAAGATATGCATCAGGTACAGAGTGGATGGTGCACACAAGGCAGAATTTTATAAACTGCAGGAATTAAAATAGAGAATAAAGACAAAATAAATCCATAAGGAGATATGGCACATATATCTTTGTATTATAGGATATTTAAATCTTCAAATATCCATGTGGAAGTCAAAATTCTTAACCACACTTTGAGCCAAAAGAATCTTTAAAAAATTGCATCAGGAAACTGAGATAACTGACAATGATTTCAACATATCAGCCCCTGATATGTATCTCTGATGCATCTGAGTTTCAAGCTGCTTCTCAGGTCCTCTTTGGCAGCAATGCATGGCCTTCCCAATGACAGAGCGAATATGATGACACCCGAAGGAGGAAGCAGCTGGCAACCAATCAACCCCAGGTGAGAAAGAATTTGACTTATTTTTCAGCCTTTAAAATCCAAATGGTTCTTGGCAACACACATACAAACAAGCTGGAAAGGAAATCTGGAGGGAGGAGCAGGGAGGGGAAGCATAGGAAATCCTAACCGCTCCACAAGAAAGTAGTTTGGTATTGACAATTATTCCCCAACATTGTAATAATTTGTGCTGTGATATGCTGGGCTTGTTCTGGGATACACACCCCAGCTGCTGGAAAGGCTAACACATCTGCTGCTTGCTGTGTATGCTGTTCCTTCTTAACACTGACAGATTAGGGTTTCTTGGATCCATCTTGTGATGCCCCATCATTTGAAACACTTGAGCCACCAACAGAGCTGTTTTTAGCATCACTGATCACTGTTTGCTGAGGTAGTTTTTCCCCACCATGAAAGAAACAGGAGATGGAGCATATGTCAACTAAGGGCATTTATATCGTAAGAAATAAAAATAAAATTCGAAGTCCTCAAACTGATTGAATGGACTCCCTCTTGGCCAAGTGGACCCCAGAGAAACCTGAGAAGCTGACAGGTTGGGAGGTCAGACATGGCTAGTTATAACCACCCTTCACTAAGTACCATTAGGCTTCCTTCCCTAAGGGTTAAACAGAAACCAGCCCTTTCAAAAGACTCCACCACTGATATCAACCATATCAACCAACCACCTGACTGCTGTCCTTCTGCAGTTTCATCACAACAACCCACCAGCATTCCTTCCTGATAAGGGCCTCCCATTATGGAATGGTTCTGGCCAATCTATTGAGGACATGCAGTGAGGAGTTTCATGTCCTCTGCTTCACCTTTTGATGTCAAATGGCCAAAAACTCCACCCTTGGATGGTGCTAATGCTGCCATTCTTTGTACATGGGACCCCTGAAGGGACGTGACACTCCATTGCACATGACATACACGTTTCTCTTTTCATAAATAACTATGGCTCCTCCTGAATATGTATATTTGGCCACCCTGCTCAGCATAAATTCCTGTTCTCTTTACCCACTGCCTTGAAGTGTCTGTTTCTAGCTTCTGGCCAGAGGCTACACTTCCCAGTCTGCCAGAATGGCCACCCTGCAGGCTGCAACCCTTTATAAGAAATAAAGCTCTCCCTTCCAAATTTATGAATCTTGTCATTCTTCAGTTGACATCTTTTCCAGAAAGCACCTGTGGTGGGAACAAGATGTGCCTGCTTCACTTATGGAAATAACTTTAAAAAATACAACCTGCAATAATAAATAGTTTGGACTTTCTTTTAAGGTTTCAGGATACACCCTCACTGTGATTTTCGGTTTTGGTAGGGTTTTTTTTTTTGGCATCATGATTTAATAAAACTCAGTGGAGTCCAAACATAACTACCAAACACATCCTATGTTGGCTTTTTGTAGAAAATAAAATGTGACCCTCTCTATTGTATTGTTCATATACTATCACAAAATGCATCTTTCTAAAGTGATTCTAACATGAGAATTAGTTCCAAATTTGCGGTGGAGGGAAAAGCTATATTAAAATATATTAGTGTGATATGAGTATCTTAGGGATCTAAATACTATAAAGAAGATAATGGGTTCTATCACCATCCAACAAGTCACTTGTTAAATAAAATTTAGAGGTGGTCATTGGTTTGGACTGAGCTTCTGTAATTGGCTCAACAGACCAAATCAAAATGGAGTTATTCATGCTGAAGTTCCATGTCTGTAATGTGAAACTCAGTTGTTTATCTGACCTTCCATGAAATCAGGAGAGAGATAATAGCCAAATCCCCAAACAGGCCAGTTTTTAGCCAGCCTGATAAGGACGTGTCCTCTGCTTTAACCTCTATAAAGAAAGTAACTTGGAAGTGACCTGTCTGTTTTTTGTTCTGTTTTTGCTTTCCTCAACTTTTTTCTGTCTATAAAGCCAACCTCCTCTGATCAGCTCATCAGAACTGATTCTAGAATCACAAATAAAAGTCCATTAAGATCTTTAAACTAAATTTGTTGTAATTTTGTCTTTGGACACACTCAATGACCAGAAGTCATCTGCAACTCATGAAAACCTCCACCCCTAACACCTGCTAGAATATTCAATTTGTCAACTAGGTCTCTTATCCAGAGTATATCCACAGACTCCTCAAATCACTAGTGTTAAAGACATATGTCCTTGAGAGTCTGGATCAGAAAATCCAGAGATGGGTCTGGTAGCCTGTATTTCTAAAAATCTACCTGATTCTGATCAACCAGGTTTGAAAATCAATGTATTAAGTGCTCAAAAAATTGTAACTGAACAAAAGACCAATTGGGGGTTCTTTTAAATAATAAAAGATACTTCCTTAGGGTATATTGTTAAGGAAACTTAGTTGTAAGCCAGTGAAAGAAAAAGGAGAGAAGAAAATTATCCCAAGGCCAGGAGAAATCAGTTCTACAATTGACCTTCAAAATAACTACTTTCAGTCAAAAGAAGATGTCAGTTTGTAGGAAAACTTGGAATTAGGGAAAAAGATTACTATCTCCAAAGGGAAAACTATGCATTGTGTACAGCACAATTTTCTGAGTTATCCGATTCTAGCTTTTTATTTTCTTTGAGCTATTTTACAAATAGTAGAGTTGTAAAATAGCTCAAATAAAATATAGGCATGCAAATAAAATCTGTCTGGCAGCAGTTCAATTGACTCCGTCAATCATAGCCCTTGGGAAATAGCCAGGTTTGTGTCCACTTATAAGTTCGTTTCAATATGTTTTACTCCATATAAATCAGTGGTTCATTAATTCTACTTTTATTTTATTTTATTTTATTTTATTTTATTTTATTTTATTTTGAGACAGGGTCTCACTCACTGCAGCCTCAAACTCCAGGGCTCTAAGGATCCTCCTGGCTGAGCCTCTTGAGTAGCTGGGACTACAGGCATATGCCACCACACCTGGCTAATTCTATTTTTTAAATTTTTTTTGTAGAGACAGGATCTGGCTATGTTACCAGACTGGTCTCGAACTCTTGGGCTCAAGTGATCCTCCTGCCTCAGCCTCCTAAAATACTGGGATTACAGGTGTGAACCACAGCACTTGGTTCTCATTACTTCTACTTTAAAATGCTTGTGACATTTTGTTGGCTCCCTCATTTGATTGAGTCACATAAAATATTTTACGTGTTCATTTTATATTTGTATGTATGAGAGTCATGATTTTACCTTTTGTTAAAAGTTATCTTTTAACAAGTTCTGCCTAGGAAGTTGTTAATCTTCAAGGGGGATGACACCAACCAGTGAGCTTTCTTGTCCTATTTCCCATGACTCGCCAAAACCTACAGCTTTCCTGTAAGGGAGAAAATGTGCTACACAGATAAAATAAGTATTCTAGTCTTCTTGAAAATTGGATTTCTCAGTGTAAACAAGTGTTACTGTGATTGTAAGCCAGCCTCTTGTGAGTATAGTTAGGCTACGTATGGTTAAGGCTGATTGACTCTGAGCACCACACAATTCTAATTTCTGAAACTACAAACCTGCGGACCAGATCCTGGAACATATGTTAGTAGTCAGCCTCCCACCCTCAGTGCAATTCTACCTCAGTTCTCTCTAACTTTAATGTGGAAAAAGTATTTTAATACTCTTAAAACATTCTAAGTTTATTTTCTGAAAGGCCAAAGATGAAGAAAAAAAAGATGCTATTTACAACTGGTACACAAGAATGTTTCAAAGAGTTTGCTATGCTAAGAAAACATATTGATAAGAGGGGAATTTCCACAAGCAATGAAGTGTTAGGTTACACTAGAGGCTAATTTAAAAAGTGCATACATTTATCATGGGACTATAGGATCCCGAATCTACTAAGGATTAACCTAACTCCATACTTACAATAAAGTGAGCTCCTGCTATTACATTCAATGTCTTCTAGGTCTGGCTTTCTTACATTAGAATAGAAAATGTTCTCTAAAGAAATCTCCCCCCTCCCCTCCAAACCTCACATACATCTTTAATTGAATTTATTATAATACCATCCTTTGGAAAGCAAGAAATAAGAGTACAGAATCAGGGTTGCCTCCAGTTTCAGTAGGGAAAATGGAGCACTAATAAGAAGAATGGGGAGAACAGAGCGCCTAGTTCTAGCTATGTGAAGAGCTGGGTGGGCTTGAGGATGGCTCTATTTTGGCGGATACACCAGTGATCAAGCATATGGCAGACAATAAGAATTCCAAAGTTCATCTTCCAAAACTTGTTTTGACTGTCTGCTTGTGTCAAAACTGATTTGACAACTTGGCAAAGATGAGCCTAAAATGCAGTCATTATGGTTCACAGATGAGAGAAGCTGGAAAGACCAGCCCTACTTCTGCCTCCTTCATGACCCCTTACTGGTCCTTCAGAAATCTGGGCTCAAAGAGGGATACCTTTTTCTGCCATGCATGTTAGAAACTTCCTGTAGTGTAGTGAAAAGACTTGAGTCTAACCTTTTGGAAATTTAATTTTGTCATCTGTGGAGTGAAATGATGCCCACTTAGTAGGAGTGAAATGATACCCACTTAGCTGGTTGCAAGGTTTAAACAAAATAAAGTTGATAAACTGCCTATGTCTGGCTGATTCTTTTTCCTTTTTTTTTTTTTTTTCTTTCTTTTTGAGACGGAGTCTTGCTCTGTCGCCCAGGCTAGAGTGCAGTGGTGCAATCTCGGCTCACTGCAAGCTCTGCCTCCTGGGTTCACGCCATTCTCCTGCCTCAGCCTCCCGAGTAGCTGGGACTACAGGTGCCTGCCACCGCGCCCAGCTAATTTTTTTGTATTTTTTAGTAGAGACGGGGTTTCACCATGGTCTCGATCTCCTGACCTCGTGATCCGCCCACCTCAGCCTCCCAAACATACATACATACATACATACATTTATTTATTTATTTATTTAACTTTTTTGAGATGGGGTCTCACTGTGTTGCCCAAGCTGGACTCGAACTCCTGGGCTCAAATGATCCTCCCATCTCAGCCTCCCCATTAGCTAGGGCTACAAGCATGTACCACTGTGCCCAGCAAGCCTGGCTGATTCTTAATGTCTTCCTATTGCTATGGCCTGAATGTTTGTGTCCCCCCACGCACCCACCCACCAACCAAATTCATATGTTGAAATCCTAACTCCTAAGGTGATGATATTAGGAGGTGAGGATTTTGGGAGGTGGTTAGGTCATGAGAGTGCAGCCCTCGTGAATGGGATTAGCCTTCATGATTGGGCCTTTATCAAACAGATGCAAAGAAGCCCCTTTGCTCCTATCATGTGGAGGACACAGTGAGAATGCACCGTCTATAAGAAGTGGGCCCTCACCAGACATCAAATCTGCCCGAACATGGACTTTTCAGTCTCCAGTACTGTGAGAAATAAATGTTGTTTATAAGTTACCCAGTTTATGATATTTTATTATAGCAGCCTGAATGGACTAAGACACCTATTCTTGTTATTGTTGTCACTGGTTTTTTTTTGAAGGGGTTTTAGACTCATCCCTGATAATAAGACTTTCCTATTCTGCTAAAAAGCCCCCAAGGACACCAACAAGGTCAGGAACAAATCTCCCATAAGGAATTTGCAGTTTCTACCATCAATTTATGATGGTAGAAACTATATTGACAGATATAATGATAGAGAACAATAGTGTAAAACTGTAGAACATTCTGTCAAGACCCCAAGATGATATTAGAAAGGATTTCCATTATTTTATAGAGGCTGTAGGCAGCTAATGGTCACAGCGTACCACAGCACTAAAAAAATGTGGTATTTGAAAAATTAACCTTTTTCCCTCCTTACTTCCTACCTAAAGATCCCCCTGCTCTTAGTTGCTTTGCTTTAATTAAGCTTTCCACATGAAAAAAACACTTCAACCATGATGATTATTTTTAAGTGGTGCTAACAGGACAACCTGTGAACACCCTCTTAGCCACATTATTCTCTCATTACTGTGTAATTCATGACTCCTCAGCACTTCTTTGTTCACCAGCATGACATATTGTACGTACCAGATTTACTGACGTGGAAAAAATATGTAGTATCTCTTTCAGTTCCAACTCTTGCATCCAGCTTTAAATAGTTCATCCAATTCTATCCTCAAAGTATTTTTTTAAATCTCTGTTATGTATTTGCATGTATTTAATGCTAAGTTTGGTTACTACTTCCTCTCCTAAAAGAGGCATTTAGCAATTTATCTAATAAAGCAAATTCCATTTAATTACAAAACACATAGGTTGGCCAAACTGAAGTCAACAAATGTGTTTTGTAATTAAAGATAATTGTGTTATTAGATAAATGCTAAGAGGTTTTTATTTTTAAATGTTTCAGTGATATATACTGACAATGATATACACTGCCTGGAAGACAGCACAGGTTAAGAAATTCCTCCATCCTTTGGTGTCCAGAGGAAGGGCTTACTACACAGAACCACTCTTCTTAACCATATGACTTTAAGAAGACTTGTGAATAACCCCTTTGTTTACCTAGGACAGGCCAGACACAGACACTACAAATTTCCATTCATTGCCACAAATGATTAACTGAACTGTTTGTAAACCCCTGACTAATCTGGATAAAATGCCTGCCAATAGCATCAATATGCTGAACAACCAATCCCCCTTGAATGGCCCCTCAAGAGAATTGGCTGACTCTCAAGGAAAGGCATTTCCTGCTCATCGCTCTCCCCATGTCTGGTTCTTTCTAGCCTTGTTTATTCCTTCTTATAAAAGAAAATTCCTTTCTATCTGACCTTTGCGGTGCTTGCAGATCTTCTGGTGGGACCATTCGTCCTATTGCAAAGTTCTCTCCCCATATGCAACAATCCCCCACCCCTCATCGAAATAGTCCTTTTGAATAATGTTTCTCCTTAGCTAAACCTGGATTTGCTTTTTATTTGATAATGGAAATCTAGGCAAAAGTTTTAAATAGTACCATGGTTAGGAATCTTAGACTCCTAAATTCCATTGTCAGAAAATCCCACTCCTGAAAAGGGACATCTTTAATGAGACTTATCTTTAAATTAGAGTTTTAATGCTAGGTCAACAGGCACAGGATACAGCAGGGTTAAAAAAAAGTTTCCCTTCTTTTCACTCCATTTCCACTATTTTTTCTTTTCTTAATTTAATCTATTTGCAATGACATTGACAATATAGAGCTGCTTGAAGGAAGAAGGATATTACCAAATGAGAAACCAACAGGTGTAGGTAGGAAAGGGTAAGTCAAATTCATTTTTAGCCTACATGAAATGATACAATGTGTGAGTATTTATGGCCATGTGTAGATAAGCTTCAGAGGTTTGAGTTGGTCTACTTATTTTTTTGTATTGATTTTGCACTAGCTTTCACAGCCATGTCATTAGGTTTAGCACCCCGAGCCCTACCTGATCAAGAGTCTTCTCAGTGCATTTCCAATTTTAACGTGCAAATAGATCTCCTGGAGGACTTATTAAAACACAGTTTGCTGGGCATCACCCTCAGTGTTCCTGATTTTGGGGGTGCCTGAAATGTTGCATTTCTAACAAGCTTAAGGTGATGCTGATGTTGCTGATGGTCTCCACCTTGAGTGGCGCTGGTCTATTCATTATCCAGCCATCCTTGGCCCAAAAGTCCCAAACCACACTGCCCAAGGCAGCCATTGCCAAGGAAGGTGTTAGTGAAGAGGGGAGTTCCCAGGGTAAGATGCTATCGAATGTGGGTGGGTGATGACTGCAAATATATCCCTTGGGTTACCTTTCTCCCTCTTAGAGTCTTTAAGATAGGAGGAAATGCAAAAAATCAGGGCAAAAAACTGAGTTAACTGCTTCAGCCTCAAGCTTTCACATCTGGAAAAGGGAGGCATGGGCTGGATGGCTGCCAGGTCCCACTGCCTTTCGCAGATTACAATTGGGCTCTGGGGAAAGCAGAATTAGTTTTTCTCCCCTGGGATGCAAACTGCAGCATCTGAGACAAACTTAAGGAGGAGGTTCCTCTGATAAACATGACTTTCCTCATACAGCTCCAGCTGTGATCTAACGCTCCTACTCTGCTCTCCCAAGGAATGTTGATTTTGCGGCTTCAAGAAATAAAAGCACCAAACTTAGCCTGCCTGGGAAGGAGCCTGTTTCTTGTTATTCCTCTAAAGGTCTCCTTAGGGAGATAAAGCTCCCAGGGCCCTAATCCACCCATATCAGTGACCACTGGCTATTATATTCATGAAAGAAGGGCTGATTCATTTATAATATGCGGGAGGCATAGTGCCTAAGGCCTGACCTTGTGAACACACTAAACACCACTGAATTGGGCTCTTACTTGAAAGGGGTGAATTTTTTAAAGTATGTATGCATGTACGTATGTATTTATTTATTTTTGAGACAGGGTCTCGCTCTGTCACCTAGGCTGGAGTACAGTGGCGCCATTATGACTCACTGCAGCCTTGACCTCCCAGGCTTAAGTGATCCTCCCACCTCAGCCTCCTGAGTAGTTGGAAACACAGGTGTGTGCCACCACACCAGGCTAATTTTTTGTTGTTGTTGTTAGAGACGGGATTTTGTCTTGTTGCCCAGGCTGGTCTTGAACTCCTGGGCTCAAGCAATCTACCAGCCTCAGCTTCCCAAAGTGCTGGAATTACAGGTGTGAGCCACTGTGCTTTTCTAACTTTTAATTTAAGTTCATGGGTACATGTGCAGGTTTGTTACATAGGTAAACTTGTGTCATGGGGGTTTGTTGTACAGATTATTTCATCACCCAGGTATTAAGCCTAGTATCTATTAGTTATTTTTCCTGATCCTCTCCCTCCTCCCACTGCTCACCCTCAGGTAGGCCCCAGTGTCTGTTGTTCCCCTCTATGTGTCCATGTGTTCTCATCATTTAGCTTCCACTTATAAGTGAGAATATGTGGTATTTGGTTTTCTGTTCCCACGTTAGTTTGCTAAGGATAATGGCCTCTGGCTTCATCCATGTTCCTGCAAAGGACATAATCTCATTCTTTTTTATGGCTGCATAGTATTCCATGGTATGCAGATACCACATTTTCTTTATCCAGTCTATCATTGACAGGCTTTTAGGTTGATTCCATGTCTTTGCTATTGTGAATAGTGCTGTGACGAACATACATGTGCATGTGTCTTTATGGTGGAATGACATATTTTTTGGGGGTATGTAACCAGTAATGGGATTGCTGGGTCGAATGGTATTTCTGTTTTTAGGTTTTCAAGGAATCACTACACTGTTTTCCACCATGGCTGAATTAATTTACATTCCCACCAATAGTGTATAAGCATTTTCTTTTCTCTGAAATGTTGCCAGCATCTGTTGTTTCTTTCCTTTTTTTTTTTTTTTTTTTTTTTTTGAGATGGAGTTTCACTCTTGTTGCCAAGGCTGGAGTGTAATGACGCAATCTAGGCTCACTGCAACCTCCGCCTCCCAGGTTCAAGCAATTCTCCTGCCTCAGTCTCCTGAGTAGCTGGGATTATAGGTGTGTGCCACCACATCTGGCTAATTTTTTGTATTTTTAGTAGAGACAGGGTTTCACCATGTTGGCCAGGCTGGTCGAGAACTCCTAACTTCAGGTAATCCACGTGCCTCGGCCTCCCAAAGGGCTGGGATTACAGATGTGAGCCACTGCGCCCAGCCTTGACTTTTTAATAATAACCATTCTGACTGGTGTGAGATGGTATCTCATTGTGCTTTTGATTTGCACTTCTCTAATGATCAGTGATGTTGAGCTTTTTAAATATGCTTGTTGGCTGCATGTATGTTTTAAAAGGGTGAATTTATGGCATGTAAATTATATCTCAATTTTTAAAAAGAAATAAAGGAGGCTTTAATAGTTACAAGGGAGAAATGCGGAGATGCTGGTCAAAGAGTACAAAGTTTCAGTTACGTAGAATGAATAAGTCTGGAGATCTAAGGTCCAACATGAGGAATCTAATTAATAATACTGTGTTGTATACTGGAAATTTTCTAAAAGAGTACATTTCAGGTGCTCTCACCAAACAAACAAACAAACAAACAAAAAAGTTAACTAAGTGAGGTAATGTACTTGTGTAATAGTCTGTTCTTACATTGCTATGAAGAAATACCCAAGACTTGGCAATTTATAAAGGAAAAAGGTTTAATTGACTCACAGTTCCACATTGCTGGGGAGGCCTCAGGAAACTTACAATCATGACAGAAGGCAAAGGAGAAGCAGGCACCTTCTTCACAGGGTGGCAGGACAGAGTGAGTGCAATCAGGGAAAATGCCAGACAGTTATAAAACCATCAGATTTCTTGAGAACTCACTCACTATCATGAGAACAGCATGGGAAAAAACATCCCCATGATCCAACTACCTCCACCTGGTCCTACCCTTGACACGTGGGGATTATGGGGATTACAATTCAGGGTGAGATTTGGGTGGAGAAACAGAACCAAACCATATTACATGTTAATTTGGTTGACCATTAGTAATTATTTCACTATGTATATGTATATCAAGGCAGCATGTTGAACACCTTTAACATATACAATTTTATTAATTGCAAAATAGTTATACAATCTAAAAAAACCAAAAACAACTGAGCACCTTCTGGGAGTCTAAAAGTTGAATTTGACATTGTCTCAACCATCGGGCAACTCACTGGCAAGTAGAGGAGCCCCAGATTCTGCCAAGCCACAGCCCACTTGCCCTACTCAGGCTTCTGGGTCAGTGTGATCATTACCTATTGAAGCAACCAGCTTGGTGTCACTTGAAAATCCTGGGAATCAGAGACATTCCAGATAGGAGAAAAGAAGAAAAGGAAAAATATTCCACTTCCCACTTCTACCTCCCCTTACCAACACATGCGTATACACATACACACACACATATACACACTTTTGCAGGGTTCACTCTCGCCAAAATTTTGAAACAATCAGACTTGTCTTTGGAAACTTGCCACCTTCTGAATGTCTCCAACTTAAGATTAGCTGTTCTAAGCAGTCCTCCTCCCTCTTTTACTTCTGGACAGACACATGCTCAGGAAGTTTCAAGTTTCTTTTTTGTTTTCCCCACAAGACTCTCAAAATAGGAATCCTTGAAGCCCCAGTGGGGAGGAAAGGTGAGTAAGAAAAGCACCTTCTTGTGTGAGACTACATGAACCAGTCAGTTCATAAGGGAACGGCCATCTTGTATACATGCACCAGACACCACACAGTCCTAAATCCACACTGAGCCAATGTTACTCAGTGGCATTACATTCGCCACATTAATAGGACCATGAAAATGGAATCCATGTAACAGCCTCTCCTCCAAGTCTCTAATTTTGCCTTAAGTCAGAACACACTAATAACCTGTGCCCTTCAGAGCCACTAATTCATGAGCCAAGAAGAAGATTCTAGGAGCTTTAAGGAACATCTCATTAAATTCTAGCTAAGCAAAGCCCTCATGTGATTAACCTACAAATATCTATCTTTTGGTTTTTGAGGAGGCAGGGAAAATGTAAGGATATATATGCTCATGACTGCCAGAGCATTGCATATTTTTTTCAAATGTTATCTCAAGATGCTACATTAAAATCTTAATTGGCCAGAATACCAGGATTTATGAGTCAGTTACTAATTCATTTTATTTTAAAATAAAATGTATCAAAAAGCCTGGTTTTCAACAATTGCTACTGAAGATCTTTCTAAAATATATTTTTCAAATGCCTTTCAAGATTCCTTTTATCCACAGGACCTTTTTTTCAAAGAAAATCCTAATCAGATGCTACTATGTGATGGCAGTAAGGCAGAGTGGTTAAGGTTGAAGCAGGCATTGCTAGGTCAGGCCCTTCCCCTTCCCCTTTCCAAGAGCTCTGACATTCCCCAGCCTAGGGGAACTAAAAAGGTGCTTCAGAGTCCCTGTGTCTCAGTCATCTTGGGCTGCTGTAACAATGCATCATAGACTAGGTGACTTACAAGCAACAGAAATGTATTTTTTCACAGTTCTGGAGGCTGAAATTCCAAGATCAGGGTGCCAACAAGTTCGGACTCTGGTGAGGGCTTGCTTCTGGGTTGCATTCTTAAATAGCAAAAAGAGAGCAAAAGATCTCCCTGGGGCCCCTCATATAAGGGCACTAATCCCATTCATGAGGACTCCACCCTCATAACCTAATTAATTCCCAAACACCTCACCTCTTAATAGCATCACATTGGGGATTAGGGTTTCAACGTCTGAATTAGGGGAGGGAGGCACACAAACATTCAGTCCACAACACCAAAGAACACAGTAAAGCCCAGTTTGAAAATGTTAGTGTTAGGCAATTGCCTTCTCTTATATAGAGTTTCACAAGGATTGCTACTTTTTTTTTTTTTTTTTTTTTTTTTTTTGTGATGGAGTTTCACTCTTGTTGCCCAGGCTGGAGTGCAATGGCATGATCTTGGCTCACTGCAACCTCCACCTCCCAGGTTCAAGCAATTCTCCTGCCTCAGCTTCCCGAGTAGCTGGGATTACAGGCATGCACCACCATGCCCGGCTAATTTTTGTATTTTTTTAAATAGAGTCGGGGTTTCTCCATGTTGGTCTGCTGGTCTCGAACTCCCAACCTCAGGTGATCCTCCTGCCTCAGCCTCCCAAAGTGCTGGGATTACAGGCGTGAGCCACTGCACCTGGCCGAGGATTGCTACAATTTTAAAGTTAATATTGATAATAGCTAAAATTATTGCAGGTTAAGTATAAATGAATTCCATGCTAAGAGCCTTACGTGTTCAAATGACCTCAGTTAGTCCTCATCTCCACTCCATAAGCATTTATTTACAGCCACTATACTGTCCTTTCAAACAGGGTTTGCCCTGACTCCAGTTCATTATTTAAACAAGGCAAATTGTGAAGTAGCTGGAATAGATAACTTTTGCCTTCACCTCTTATGTTCTCTTTCTTTGCTTTTTGCCCTGAAGACTCACATTTCAGGAACTGTCTTTATGCCACCCATTTTGTTTAGCACCTATTTACTAAGTGTTCGCTTTATATCAAGCATTGAGGCTGCCAAGATACATGAGACAGTCCCTGACTTCCAAGAGCTCAATCCAGATGATGTTGCTCAGAGGCTAGTTAACTCTTTTCAGGAAATAGCTGTACTCACAGTAATGACACAGTTCAATTTTTCTTAGGGGAACATATCCTGATTCAAATATTCAAGTAAAGATCCGTAATCTCTTATCTGAAACCCTAAGTGATTTCTGTTTCAGAACTCAGGATCTTTCAGATTTTAGAAATGTAAGGTGGTATACTCTTGTATCTGTCAGGCTAGACTACATTAGGCTTCAGTAACAAAAATCCCCCAAATCCAACTTGTGGCAGGGGTGGGGGACTGTGCTCTATATCTCTTCAAGGTCCCAGGCTGTAAGAGTGTATTAGTCAGGATTCTCTAGAAAAACAGAACCAATGGGATATGTTTAGGTATATGTAAGAGAAGATTTATTATGGGAATTGGCTCACCTGGTTATGAAAACTGAGAAGTCTCACAGTCCGCCATTTGCAAACTAGAGAAACAGAAAAACCAGTGGCGTAATTCAGTCTGAGTCTAAATGCCTGAGAATCAGGGGGCTAATGGTATAAATTCCAGTCATAGTCTGAAAGCCAAAGAACTAAAAGCACTGATGGCTGAGGGCAGGAGGAGATAAATGCCTCAGATCAAGCAGAGAAAATTCACCCTTCCTTCACCTTTTTGCTCTAATTGGGCCTTCAGTGGGTTGTATGATGCCTGCCCATACCAGGCAGGGTGATCTTCTTTACTCAGTCTACCAATGCAAATGCTAATCTCCTTTGGAAACACCTTCACAGACACACCTGGAAATAATGTTTCACCAGCTACCTAGGCATCCCTTAGCCCAGTCAAGTTGACACATAAAATTAACCATCACACAGAGCAAGCACCATCAGGGGTGTTGCTGGTCAGAGTTCCAGCAGCTCTGGAAAGAGAGTTACAACTAAGTGCAAACCGTCTCTTAAAAGTGCTGCTTGGAAATGACATATATTACATCTGTTCACATTTCATTGGCCAAATCAAGTCACATGATCATACCTAACTTTAAAAGGAAAGGAAAGTGCAACCCTACAATGTGTCTAGAGGACGGAGGGCTAGAAACATTTGGCACACAGCACTTTGGATTTCCATAGCCATATATTACCTAACAGCCCTAGGTGAGTCTGCCGGAGCAAAGAATAGTAAAATGTAATAACTGTGCCACAAAAAATGTGAATATTTATACTATGATGGGCAAAAAAAGGATTAGACATGACCTTACATGGGTTAGATTCAGGTCTTAAAGGCAAATGAGTTTTGGGTCCAAATTTCCAAAACTTTTTAAAGCTTTGGGAGATTTCAGAATTGAGATAAAAGATTGTGGACATGTGCTGTACCCACAGATTTTTATTTTTACTCGGTTTTACATTTATTATAATTTGATTCTTTTCTATGAAGGAATCATCTATTTGCAAAATTAGATGTAGAGGCAGTGTAGCCATGATCTTAAATGCTAGGGATGGACCCCGAAGTCTGCCACTTACTTCTTGTGTGTAACCTTGGACAAGTGATATGGTTTGGATATTTGTCTCCTCCAAATCTCACGTTGAAGTGTGATCCCCAGTGTTGAAAATGGACCTAGTGGGAGGCATTTGGGTCATGGGGGTGGGTCTTTCATGAATGTCTTAATGCCATCCTCTTGGTAATGAGTGAGTTCCCTCTCTATTAGTTCACTTGAGAGCTGGTTGTTAAAAGGAGCCTGGCACCTACTCCTCTCTCTCTCCATGTGACATGCCTGCTCCTCCTTCACCCTTCCACCATGAGTAAAAACTTCTTGAGGCCTCACTAGAAGCTGAACAGATGTTGGTGCCATGCTTGTATAACCTGCAAAACTGTGAGCCAAATAAACCTCTTTTCTTTATAAATTACCCAGCTTTGGGTATTCTTTTATAGCAACACAAAATGGACTACTACAAGTAAATTAACCTCCTTGTGCTTTAGGATCTCTTTTGGTAATAATATGAAAATGATAATAATCCATCATAGGTTTGTTATGAAGATTAAATGAGATGATATATGGAAAGTGCTTAAAATAGTGTCTAAATTTGAGCTTTTATTAAATATGACATAACTCTCATAGTCTTATATTTAAAAAATCTTATGTTCTAAAACCATAATTATACTCTACAGTTTCCTAAATTTCCCGTCCCAAGTCAGAACACCCTTGCTCTGTGTCATGTCCTAGTGTCAATTTACCTTTGCTGAGGAAATGAGCTGATAAGAAAATCCATGGGGGGTTGGAGGGGCAAGAAAATGAGGTTTCAACCTGGTTGTTTACTGGAATCCTCAAGGGAGCATTAAAATGCTAATGCCTTGGCCCCACCCTCAGAGAGTCTGACATCAATAGTCTAGGGTGGGGCCTGGGCTTTAGGAGTGTTCAAAATTCCCCAGGTGATCACAACATGCAGTCATGTCTGAAAGCTGTTGCTTCTATAACATTTATTTAAACATTGAACAGTATTTTCATTGGAAAACACAGAGGATTTATTTTCCAGTTCTCTTTCCTCAGCAGTAGCACACTGAGAATGGCTGTGATTTGCTCTGGGAGAGGAAGGGAGGGGATTGTGGAGCATAATCACAGTTTGGGAACATATGTGCTGCTACTCCTGGCTTATATTTGGGAGCTGCTGACTCAGAGAATGGCTTCCTGTCCTATTTGCCACCATTGCTCGAGGTCTCGGGGTGCGAGGACTAGCAACTGCTCTCAGTGGCCTCAGTTCTACCCCTGGTGGGCAGTCAGAGAAGCTGCAGCCTCCCGATTATCAGCATGTTCTGCTGATCCTAGCCCTTCTTTGAAAGGGCTGTTTTTCTCACCTGCCCTTTGCAAGTTAGTCTCCTACGCTGACTGCACTGCCCATAATCTAGGTTCTATTAATTTTACATGAAATCACAAATGCTAAGATCCTACCTATTGCTGGAAATAGATTTCTAGATAAAGGCTGAAATGACAGTAAAATCTGTGTTACAAGAAAGGAAAATGAAGATTAAAAGATGCAAATTAGTGGGTGTAAAAAGCCTGTGGTATCTGGGTCCAATTACAGAAAAAAAGTAATGGAAATACCAGACTTTCATACTTCACACTACCCCTTATTCATGCTCACCTGTGGTATCCAGGTAAAGATGATGAAGAAGCAAAATATTTTACTTTCACTCCTAAAACTCCAGTAAGATGACTATAAAAGCATTAAAAATATACAGTCTCAAAATAACAAGAATTGGAGTGGAGACAAATGACAGCAACAAAAGCTTGGAAGTTGGAAAGGAGATGGATCATAAACCAGCGGTCAGTAAAGAAAGTTTTACTGGAACAAGGACATGCCCATTCATTTCCGTATCATCTATGGCTGCTTCCCTAATCCAATGGCAGAGTTGAGCAGTTGTGAGCAGTTGTATTTGATAGTTGAGCAGTTGTATGGCTTACAAAGTCTAAAATATTTACTACCTCACCCTTTAGAAAAGAAGTTTGCTGATCCCTGCTATAGATTACTTAAAAGCCTCAGGAACTGGCAGCATTAAGTACCTCAGGGAGTTGGGGAGAAGATGGAGTTATAAAAAAGGGAAAAAACCTGAAAGTAGGTTTAAGAAGCAACTAGATTTCCAGTTTCCCAGATCCTGTAGAAAATGAACATCCAGAGATTTTTTAAGAGTTCATAGGAATTAAAAATAAATAGCATTGTCTCCCAAAATTCACTTGTTGGAAATAATCCACAATGCAACATTGTTGGGTAGTGAGACCTAATAAGAGATGATTAGGTCCTGATGGTGGACCCTTCATGAATGGAATAATGTAGTTATCTTGGGAGTGGGTCAGTTATCCAGAGAGTGGGTTGTTATAAAAGCAAGCCCAGCCCCTCATGCTTTCTCTTTCATACACACTCCCTTGCCCTTCTGCTCTTCCGCCATGGGATAATGCAGCATGAAGGCCTACACCAGATGCCTGTGCCATACTATTAAACTTACTAGCCTCCAGAACTGTAAGAAATAAATTTCTTTTATTTACAATTTTTAAAAAAAGTAAATAAAAATAAATAGTATGGAGTAAATGCCCTAAAAGTAGAGGGGGAAGAAATGACAAAGGATCAGCAGCCCAGTGATCCAAAATCAGAATGTAATAAAAATTTTCTGTCTTTACTCCAGAAAGAGTAAAAAGAAAAAGGCAGGCAGAAAATTATCGATGAAATGATTTTTAAAATTTCTGGGACACAGGAATTCACCTGAAATTCTAGGCTCTCATCTATAGTACCTAGGTATTCCAACGCTCATTTCTGTTCAATAATCAAGATGCGCCTGTTTGTCCTTCACTTATGGTATGGCTAGCTTGCAGAAGGAAAGGTCTACTGATTGTGAAATCTGACTATTTGCTTTTATGCCACTTACCAAATGATAACTATGGCTAGCTTCGATTTTCTCCTTTTAAAAAATAGATCCAATTTATATGAAATATCCAGGATAGGCAGATACAAAAGACAGAAAGTAGCTTTTACCAGTTGCCTAAGTCTGGTACTTGGTTGCCAGGGGTTAGGAGGAGAGGGGAATGGGGAGTGACAACTTAATAGATACAAGATTTCCTTTTGCAGTGATGAAAATGTTATTGAACTAGCTAGTGCTGACAGTTGCACAACATTGCACTAAAAGGCCCTGGGACTGTATACTTTAAAATGGTTAAAATTGAATTTTATGTATATTTTATCACAATAAAAAATTGATCTTGTGCTTTCCTTTTACATATTCTAAAAATAAGAGACCAACATTGTGGAAGACAATCAAATCGTTAACACCCCTTTGTCAGGCAAAAATCTGATCCTAAATGGATAACAAATGTTACTGTGTTTGGGGAAACTTCCACTTTCTCATTTCCATTAGATTTCATGAGGCAGGAGGTTACTACGTCACCCTTAATTTTACTACAACTAGAGTTCTCCTTGTGCTTCCTCTCTGCCTTAACTTTTATTTAAGTCATTACACTTTTACTTAAGTAATGATAAATTTTAAACTGCACCTTGCAATTAGAAAAACAATCAACATAGCTGGGCACAGTGGTGCACACCTATAATCCCAGCTACTCAGGAGGCTGAGGCAGGAGGATCACTTGAGCCCAGGAGTTCGAGACTAGCCTGGGCAACATACAACATAGTGAGACCCCTGTCTCTCAAAAAAAAAAAAAAAAAAAAAAAGGAAAGAAAAACAATCAACATAATTGCCTATGAAATTCCCCCAGGGTAAGAGGTTGAAACAAATTTACCATAAAAATGTAAAATCTAGCATAAAATTATGCTAAAATATGACTCTTTTTAAATACGTAAGTTTATACTGAGAAAGAACAGTATAGGCTTTGACCTTGCTATTTCATTACATCAAAACCAGAAGCTAATTTCTTTAACCTTTGTCTATCTTTAAAGCTTTAACATTCATATGCATCTGGAAAGTGTGTTTTCTTCTTATCTCCACTGCACGTTCTTTCCAGAAGCCTCTGGTCTCAACTGACGAGTGACAACTGACAAGACTCCTATTAGCCTCACAAACACTGGCTTAGAAGCTAGTGTTGCCTTGGGAGGAAGGAGACCTCATGTTTTAAGCACAGCAGAAAAACCTTCTCAACTTGCAGAGCAGTAAAATTGTCCCTCCACAATTTCAGTGGCGCTAAAAATAACTTCCATGTCTTTAGTCTCCCTTGCCTAAGTCTTTTAAACTATGGGATAAATCTAGACGCTTGCTTGAAGCCGACCGGATTTCTTCAAACTTTGAACACTGGATTTATTCCAACTAAGGTACTGCTCTCTTTAAGCTTTTAAGTACTTGAGGCTGAAGTATTTCTTAAACACATTTTAGAATAAGCCACTGTATATTGGAGCTGTTTTTCCTCTCCAAGAGGGAGTGATGTGTACGAAGTACCTACAGATATAAAGTGGCATACGGCTAACTGTGGGAGAGGAAGAGTAGAATGCTTCTGTATTTTATCAAGTGCTGGGGGCTGTGGAGAATGCAATTGTAAGCAAATACCAGAATGACCTATAGGTAAACATATGGGATTTCTCATAATAATCACCTCTTAAACCTCCCAACAATACTGTTAAAAAAAAATCACCAATAGTTGCTGCTAGAAATCCAGTGTCACAAAAGGCCAAAGTTTATTGACAAATTGGTGTATATGAAAGACCTCGACCTTCAACATTCACAAGAAAAGATCAATTGCATGTAATTTGTCTTGCCCGTAATTTTGCTGTTCACATAATATGGTGAAGATCCCTCTTACTCTACAAACAAATTAAATTAAACAACAACAACAAAACGATCTTGGATAGCAATTGCTATGAACTTCAAGGACATCATTCATTCCTTCATCATTCAATCTATAAATATTTACTGACTGTCTGCCATGTGTCAGACCCTGTTCTAGGCCTTGGGAATAGAGCAGTGGGAGAGATAGACATTGTTCATAACTTCAAAGAGTTTATAATCTCAAAGGAACACATGTATGTAACTGATTATAAACAAGTAATTGTTTTAGAAAAGACAAGGGCTTCCTTCCTCAAGTTATCATCTCAAAATACTAAATGCCCCCTAGTTATATTTGGCAAAAACAAACTACTGGAACTGGAATTGTTCCCCAAAATGCTCTCTTTACATTTATAATGAAGATCAGTGTTTCTCATGACTTAAGTAAATTACCCTTACCATGGAGACTTCCCTGGGAATGGCTACAGCCTAGAAATCACTGTCTCAAGCAGCCAGGGAGATGCTCTCCATTTCTCAATAGCCTGCATATTGGTGTTGTGCTTGGGGAAATTGCGAATCAAGTGTTCCTTCCAGCCATAACGTCCTGTTTCTATGTACACTAACTACCCCTGGCTGAACTGCTTATGTGAGAACTCAAGCACACTTTCCTGCTTTAAGAGTTAGGGAGACTCAAGTAAGGCAAGCAAACAGATAAAATCTTAACAACTTCAAGTCTTAGTACCAAGTGAAGTGACCCAGTAAGTATGCAATGGTCCTCCCATCTACCCAGCATAGTAGACTAATTCTACTTTTCTTGCTTGGAATTATTTGAACTGAGATTATGTGGCAGTAGACTAGTTGCATGGCATGATCAAACCATCTTGATTAGCTCAACCACCATTTAAGTATGACTGGCAATGGGCCAGGGGAGCTGGGTATATACAATGAATGAGCCGAAACTATTTAACTGAAATAAAAATTCTATACCTTAAGTTCTCTTCTGAAGAGTTCAGTTTAAAAAGAAAATTAGCACAGAGGCAAACATAAACGAGGGAGCAAGGTTATTGCATACTTAGCACCAGATTTATCAAATGAATCATAATTAGAAGCCCTGCCACTAAAATAATGCAATTTGATGCTACATTTACTCTAGTGAGATATTGATTGTCCCTAAAAAAAACCCCACAAAGCCAGCCTCAATAACGTCACCAAATATTTTGGAAACTCTGTTTCAATCCTACAAATGCATACAATTATTCTCCCCATTTGGGAATGAGTACAGTTGGCTCCTGAAATAGAATTGATGGTGGAAGCATTGAGAAACAATGACATTTTTTATTCTTTGGAATTTCTGGGCACTTATTTGGGTGTAAGAAGAGTTGAAAATCATTTTGCAGCAATAAAATAACACATTTGATATTCTACTGGCTTTTTCCTTGCTGACTGCTACTCCACACATCTGGAAAACTTTAAACAATCCAAATGAAGGATATTTCCAACCAATCATTTTAGACTGCTAAGATAGCTCATAGCTTATAATCCAAAACTAGGGCAGCCAGTGGACGGTGGAATTGGGGGATGTGTCATGAGAGGAAGCCTGTCTTCCTGAGGAGTGTTGCAAAGGCATGGTTAGTGTGAAACAATAAATACCAATGGTGAGAAATCTTTAAAGAGGAAGAAACAATGTTTATTTACGATCCATGAATAATGAGGTCAATCTGGAACCAGCAGCCTTTTCCACAATCGGTGCAGATGAATCTAGGGCTGGAACCTAAGTCAGCAGTGTTTATCTTTCTCCTTTGCAAATACGTGTACCTAGGTCTGGAGTGTCTGAGCTCTCATCTCTTGTGCATTACGTTAAGCTGACGTTTGGGGACTCGGTCTTAAACTCCCAGGTATTTATTGAGCAACTGCTAAGTGCCAGGCACTGTAGGGCTGACAGTGAGAAAGCAGTGCCCCTGCTCTCAGTGGAGAGAGGCAAATTATAAACAAGAAAGCAACAACTGTATGTATGTGCCATGAAGAAAGTTAGAACAATGGGGATGCTATTTTAGCAAGGGTTGTCGGGACAGGCCACTCTGGTGAGTGGGGTGGAATTTGAGCAGGCGTCTGAATGGAATCAGGAGCAAATCCTGCGAAAATGTGAGTTCTAGACAGAGGAGGATGAAGCATATGGCAAAGAGTGGAACAAGTAAAGGCACCCAGGAACAGACATTCAAGTTCAAGTCTTTTTTTTTTTTTATGTTTGTTTTATTCTTTGGTCCTCATGAGTACTTCCCTTTGTTCAAACAGTAGAACAGTACTTGCTTTGGGCATTTAATACCTAGTACACAGCTTTACACACCTAACTCCCATTAGGACAGCTGACTAATCTCTTAGTAACACTTTCCCAAAAAGTTATTGTTATTTTCCCTCAGAATTTTGATATGACTTCTGTATGCTGCCTAAGTCAGTAAAATAACTAGTAGTATTTACTTTATAATATTAAAGCAATAGTACTGCCTTAAGTTAGAAAACTTATGACTTTCAGGATTCCTATCATAGGAAAGGAAGAAAAGTAAATACTAGGAAAAGTTAGGCAAAGGAAACAGTGTGATTTATGAATGAAGAATTATTCAGTAAAGATGAAATATATATATTGACTTTAAAACCTTTTCATTTTATTAAGTTTTTAAGTGAATAGCTCATCTTTCTGAATTCATGCCTGCAACAGTTTTATCTGCTAGATTATAATTCATAAACAAATGAAATATCATCAATATTTCTTTGTAATAAGTATCCCACCTAAACGGCAAGGGAGTGGACAAACAATGAGTCTTCCCCGGGCCTAGCATTGTGGTATATGTATGCACTCTGTAGTTAATAATATGATTTAATTAGTAACACCATTCTATGCCGACATTAAGCTTTTAATCAGACATGAAGCATTTCTTTTTCCAATCTAACCCTTAAACAATATCCCTGGGCAAGTTCAGTACTATATCTTAGCTATTAGCAAATCCTCTTTTTAAGGTCCCTTAGAAATGCTGAAACACGGCCAACTCTTTTGCATATATACCTTCATGTATTCATTCAATCCATCCATCAAATATTTATTGAATATCTGCAGTGTGCCTCCTCCATTTCCATTTGTACTGCTTAAGGAAAATGGCAAAAGTGCAACTTTTCAAAAATAGCCTTGAAATGGACTAAAGATGGCTGCCAGTTCTTTGTCTTTTCCCATCCAGAAATGGAAGTTATTTCTCCTTCCCTGAATCTGCTTTACTGTGACTGTTTAACCAACAGAATGCAGTAGAGTTAAGTCTGTCCCAATTTCGGACTCACTTTTAAGGGTACTAGCAGTTTCCACTTCTCTCTCTTGGAACTCTCACATTAAGACCCTTAAACCACCATGTAAGAAGTCACACTGCCCTTCTGGAGAGACCATGTGGAGAAGCTATGAGGAGAGGCAAGGTACTGAGACTACATGGAGAGGGAGACAGCTCAAGGCATCCTAGTATCCAAGGTGAACCTCCAGATGAGTCTAGACCCAGCTGGTTATCTGACTACAACTGTGGGAGACCCCAAGGAAAGCCAGCAGAAAAGCTGCACAGCTAAGCCTGGTCAATTCATAGAACTATAAAAGAGAAGAAAAAGGTGGTTGTTTTAAGCCACTAAGTTTTGGGGTGTTTTTCTATGCAGTAATAAATAAGTAAATAAGCCTCAATGGAATCTGGGGGCTCACTGATGGGACAGACACACACATGCACAGTAGCACTTGAAATATTCCTAAGGTCAGTATTACATATACTGTATGGTCAGATGATTACAAAATTTCTGTCTTTTTCAGAAAGAAATCACAGAAAATAATTATTTCTCCTCTCTTTAGTCATGAACTGGTTATTCAGGGAGCCAGATAAAGGCAGCACATTAAGTTTCCCCTGACAGGCTGCTGGGGTAACTCACAGGTTGGGAAGTGACTATGGAACCTCATGGCCAATGCAGATATCCCAGCTTCATCCCCACTACACTTCAAGACTCACCAACAACTCATCATTGACCTACTCCCCAAGCATAAGCAGACTGATAATAACTGTCCAATATCCTTCGGAGAGCCACCAGAGCTGCCTCTCTGATGTCCAAAGCAGACCATATCAGTTCAATCTTAAAGATTATCAAATTGCCTCCCCTGCCCATCCTCTGCTTTCTGGATGCTGTACAATCTCCTCAGCAAGACAGAGAGAATCAGATTCATCAAATCTTCATGCTTCCTGTGGCTGCCATAATAAATTCCCATAAGCTTCATGGTTTAAAACAATAGAAATGTATTCTCACACAGTTTTAGAGGCCAGAGTCTGAAATCAAGATGTCTATAAGGTTGCACTGTCTCTGAAAATTCTAGAGGAGAATTCTTCCTTGCCTCTTTCAGCTTGTGGTGACTATAGGTATCCCTTGTTTGTGGTTGCATCTCTACAGTCTCTGCCTCCATCTTCACATGACCACCTTCTCTGTGTGTATGTTTCTTCTCCTCCTCTTATAAGGGCACATGTCACTGGATTTAGAGCCCACTCAATTCAAGACAACACCTTTCAAGATCCTTACTAATTTATTTGCATCTGCAAAGTCCTTCTCCAAACAGGGTTATATCTACAGGTTCCTGGTGGGCATATCTTTTGGGGAGCCAACATTCAAGTCACTACATGTCATCTCTTTTCCCTGCATCCCTAGCCCAATGCAGGCTGTGATTGGGCCACGTTTTGCCACTTGCACTTTTCACAACACATTGTGCTTTTTCACATGTCTATATGATAGTGTTCCCATGACGGTGCCTTTTTTTTTTTTTTTTTTTTGAGACAGAGTCTCACTCTGTTGCCCAGGCTGGAGTGCAGTGGTATGATCTCGGCTCAGTATAAGCTCCACCTCCCGGGTTCACGCCATTCTCCTGCCTCAGCCTCCCGAGTAGCTGGGACTACAGGCACATGCCACCAAACCTGGCTAATTTTTGTATTTTTAGTAGAGACAGGGTTTCACCATGTTGGCCAGGCTGGTCTCGAACTCCTGACCTCAGGTGATACACCAGCCTCGGCCTCCCAAACTGTTGGGATTACAGGTGTGAGCCACCGCACCCGGCTGATGGTGCTCTTTTGACTAGAATTCTACTTGCCACCTTGCATTTTCCAGACTTCCCAACATCTTTCAGGCCAGCTCAAATGTCACCTCTTTCATACAACCTTCTCAATACTTCACAAGCAAAATTAGTCACTTCCTGCTTCTGACAGCACATTGCATAGGGCCTCACATGGAGAGTGTCCGGGGCATGGCCAAATGCTTAATAAATACTCACTGAACCAGTCAGGTTAAGACTAGCTTTATGAACAGATGCACACAGGTTCGACCTCCATCTGTCAGGAAGATCATTGACATTTTATTCTTTTGGGGCTCACAAAGCTTTGTGATATTTAAAAGGCTTTTGTTAAAACAGATGTGTATCCAGCACTTTATGCCAAGGTCAGTTAACACCCTTGGGGCATTATTAACAGCTGGAGAAGAGCCCCCTCAGGAAGTCAACACTGAGAACAGGCAATCATGCAGAGGGAAGTTATATGTTTCCTTTTCCTAGCCCCATTCTGAAAAAGTAATTCTAAGCCTCCCCTGTGACATAGTTTGTATGTTTGTCTCCACTCACATCTCTTTTTAGTTAACTTTTAAGTTCAAGGGTACATGTGCAGGATTGTTAGATAGGTAAACTTGTGTCATGGGGGTTTGTTGTACAGATTATTCCATCACCCAGGTATTAAGCCTAGTACCCATTAGTTATTTTTCCTGATCCTCTCCTTCCTCCCACGCTCCACCCTCTGACAGTCCCCAGCGTGTGCTGTTCCCCACTATGTGTCCATGTGTTCTCATCGTGCAGCTCCTACTTATAACATGTGGTATTTAGTTTTCTGTTCCTGCATTAGTTTGCTAAGCATAATGGCCTCTGGCTCTTCCCATGTTCCTGCAAAGGACATGATCTCATTCTTTTTATGGCTGTATGGTATTCCATGGTGTATATGTACCACATTTTCTTCATCCAGTCTATCATTGATGGGCGTTTAGGTTTATTCCATATCTTTGCTATTGTGAATAGTGCTGCAATGAACATGCATGTGCATATGTCTTTATAATAGAACAATTTACATTCCATTGGGTATATACCCAGTAATGGGATTGCTGGGTTGAATGGCATTTCTGTCTTTAGGTCTTTGAGGAATCACCACACTGTCTTCCACAATGACTGAACTAATTTACACTCCCACCAACAGTGTATAAGCATTCCGTTTTCTTTACAGACTCACCAGTATCTATTTTTTTTTTACTTTAATAGCCATTCTGACTGGTGTGAGATGGTGATAGAGTTTGGCTGTGTCCCCACCCAAATCTCATCTTGAATTGTAGTTCTCATAATCCCCATATGTAGTGGGAGGTAATTGAATCATGGGCACGGTTTTCCCCATGCTGTTCATATGATAGTGAGTGAGTTCTCAGGAGATCTGATGGTTTTATATGGGGCTTTCCCTTTCACTCAGTTCTCATTCTTCTCTCTCCTGCTGCCATATGAAGAGGGACGTGCTTGCTTCCCTTTCAGCCATCATTTTAAGTTTCCCGAGGCCTCCCCAGCCATGCTGAACTGTGAGTCAACCTCTTTCCTTTATAAATTACCCAGTCTTGGGTATGTCTTGATTAGCAGCATGAGAACAGACTAATACAGATGGTATCTCATTGTGGTTTTGTTTTGCATTTCTCTAATCATCAGTGATGTTGAGCTTTCTTCATATGATTGTTTGCCACACATATGTCTTCTTTTGAAAAGTGTCTGTTCATGCCCTTTGCCCACTTTTTAATGGGATTGTTTTGTTCTTGTAAGATTGTTTAAGTTACTTATGGATGCTGGATATTAGACTTTTGTTGGATACATAGTTTGCAAAAATCTTCTCCCATTCTGTAGGTTGTCTGTTTACTCTTTTGATAGTTTCTTTTGCTGTGCAGAAGCTCTTTAGTTTAATTAGATCCCATTTGTCAATTTTTGCTTTTGTTGCAATTGTTTTTGGTGTCTTCATCATGAAATCTTTACCTGTACCTGTGCCTATGTCCTCAATGGTATTGCCTAGGTTGTCTCTCAGGGTTTTTATACTTTTGGGATTTACAGTTAGGTGTTTAATCCATCTTGAGCTAATTTTTGTATATGGTATATGGAATGGGTCGAGTTTCAATCTTCTGCATATGGCTAGCCAGTTATCCTAGCATCATAATTGAATTAGGAATCCTTTCCTCATTGCTTGTTTTTGTCAGGTTTGTCGAAGATCAGATAGCCTTAGGTGTGTGGTCTTATTTCTGGGTTCTCTATTATGTTCCATTGGTCTATGGGTCTGTTTTTGTACTAGTACCATGCTGTTTTGGTTACTGTAGCCCTGTAGTACAGTTTTGATGTTGGGTAGTGTGATGCCTCCAGCTTTGTTCTTTTTGCTTAGGATTGCCTTGGCTATTCAGGCTCCTTTTTGGTTCCATATGAATTTTAAAATAGTTTTTTCTAGTTCTGTAAAGATTCTCAATGGTACTTTAATAGGAATAGCATTGAATGTATAAATTGCTTTGGTCAGTATGACCATTTTAACAATATTGATTCTTCCTATACGTGAGCATAGAATGTTTTTCCATTTGTTTGCATCATGTCTGATTTCTTTGAGCAGTGTTTTGTAGTTTCTTTGTAGAGATCTTTTACCTCCCCATTAGCTGTATTCCTAGGTATATTATACTTTTTTTTTTTTTGTGGCAATTGTGAATGGAACTATGTTCCTGATTTGGCTTGACTGTTGTTGGTATATAGGAATGCTAGTGATTTTGGCACATTGATTTTGTATCCTAAGACTTTGCTGAAGTTGTTTATCAGCTTAAGAAGCTTTTGGGCTGAGACTATGGGGTTTTCTAGATATAGGATAATGTCGTCTGCAAACAGGGATAGTTTGACTTCCTCTCTCCCTATTTGGATACCATTTATTTCTTTCTGTTGGCTAATTTCCCTGGCCAGGACTTCCAATACTATGCTGAATAGGAGTGGTGAGAGACGGCATCCTTGTCTTGTGCTGATTTTTAAAGGGAATGCTTCTAGCTTTTGCCCATTCAGTACGATATTGGCTGTGGGTTTGTCCTACATGGCTGTTATTATTTTGAGTGTGTTCCTTCAATACCTAGTTTATTGAGAGTTTTTGACATGAAGGGGTGTTGAATTTTATCAAGACTTTTATGCATGTATTGAGATCATCATGTGCTTTTTGTCTTTAGTCCTGTTTATATGATGAATCACATTTATTGATTTGCATATGTTGAACCATCCTTGTATCCCAGGGATAAAGCCTACTTGATTGTAATGGATAAGCTTCATGATATGCTGCTGAATTTGGTTTGCCAGTATTTTGTTAAGGATTTTTACATCAATGTTCATTGAGAATATTGGCCTGAAGTTTTCTTTTTTGTTGTTGTATCTCTGCCAGGTTTTGATATCAGGATGATGCTGGCCTCATATAATGAATTAGTGTGGAGTCTCTCCTCCTCAATTTTTTTGGAATTGTTTCAGTAGGAATGGTACCAGCTCGTCTTTGTACATCTGGTAGAATTCAGCTGTGAATCCATCTGGTCCTGGGCTTTTTTTTTTTTTTTTTGGTTGGTAAGCTGTTTATTATTACCTCAATTTCAGAGCTCATTACTGGTCTGTTCAGGGATTCAGTTTCTTCTGGTTCGGTCTTGAGAGGGTGTATTTGTCCAGGAATTCATCCATTTCTTCTAAATTTTCTAGTTTATGTGCATGGAAGTGTTCATATTATTCTCTGATGGTTGTTTGTATTTCAGTGGGGTCAGTGGTAATATCCCCCTTGTCATTTCTTATTGTGTTTATTTGAATCTTCTCTCTTTTCTTTTTTATTAGTCTAGCTAGCAGTCTATTTTATTAATTTTTTCAAAAAACCAGCTCCTGGATTTGTTGGTCTTGTGAATGGTTTTTCATGTCTCAATATCCTTCAGTTCAGCTCGGATTGTCGTCTGCTAGCTTTGGGATTTGTTTACTCTTGGTTCTGTAGTTCTTTCAGTTGTGATGTTAGGTTGTTAGCTTGAGATCTTTCTAACTTTTTCAATGTGGGCATTTAGTGCTATAAATTTCCCTCCTAATGCTGTCTTAGCTGTGTCCCAGAGATTCTGGTATGTTGTATCTTTTTTCTTATTAGTTTCAAAGAACTTCTTGATTTCTGCCTTAGTTTCATTATTTACCCCCAAAGTCATTCAGGAGCAGGTTATTCAATTTCCATGTAATTGTATGGTTTTGAGTGAATTTCTTAGTCTTGATTTCTAATTTGATTGCATTATGGTCTGAGAGGTTGTTTGTTATGGTTTCAACTCTTTCACATTTGCTGAAGAGTGTTTTACTTCGATTGTGTGATCAATTTTAGAGTATGTGCCATGTGGCCATGAGAAAAATATATAATCTGTTGTTTTGGGGTAGAGAGTTCTGTAGATATCAGGTCCATTTGATCCCGTGCTGAGTCTAGGTCCTGAACGTCCTGGTTAATTTTCTGTCTTGATGATCTAATAATATCAGTGGGATGTTAAAGTCTCTCACTATTATTGTGTGGGAGTCTAAGTCTCTTTGAAGGTCTCTACAAACTTGCTTTATGAATCTGGGCACTCCTGTGTTGGGTGCATATATATATTTAGGATACTTAGATCTTCTTGTTGAATTGAACCCTTTACCATTATGTAATGCCCTTCTTCATGTTTTTTTTTTTAATCTCTGTTGGTTTAAAGTCTGTTTTGTCAGAAACTAGGATTGCAACCCCTGCTTTTTTTGTTTTCCATTTGCTTAGATTTTTCTCTATCCCTTTATTTTGAGCCTATATGTGTCACTGCATGTGAAATGGGTCTCTTGAGGACAGCATACTAATGAGTCTTGGTTCTTTATTCAGCTTGCCACTCTGTGTCTTTTAATTGGGACATTTAGCCCATTAACATTTAAGCTTAGTATTGATATGTGTGGATTCCATCCTGTCATCATGTTAGCTGGTTATTTTGCAGACTTGTTTATGTGGTTGCTTTGTGGTGTCACTGGTCTGTGTACTTCAGTGTGTTTTTATAGTGGCTAGTAAGTCTTTCCTTTTCATATTTAGTGCTTCCCTCAGGAGCTCTTGTAAGGCAGGTCTAGTGGTAACAAATTCCCTCAGCATTTTCTTGTCTGAAAAGGATCTTATTCCTCCTTCGCTTATGAAGCTTAATTTGGACAGATATGAAATTATGGGTAGGAATTTCTTTTCTTTGAGAATGTTGAACATTTGCCCACAATCTCTCCTGGCTTGTAGGGTTTCAGCTGAGAGGTTTGCTGTTAGTCTAATGGGCTTCCCTTTGTAGGTAATCTGACCTTTTTATCTAGCTGCCTTTAATATTTTTTCTTTCATTTTGACCTTGGAGAATCTGAGGATTATGTGTCCTTGGGATGATCTTCTTGTAGATTATCTTACTGGGGTTCTCTGCATTTCCTGAATTTGAATGTTGGCCTCTCTAGCTAGATTGGGAAAGTTCTCATGAATGATATCCTGAAATATGTTTTCCAAGTTGGCTTCATTCTTTCCATCTCTTTCGGGGACACCAGTCAGTCACAGATTCCTGGAGGTTTTGTTCATTTCTTTTCATTGTTTTTTCTCTATTCTTGTCTGCCTGTCTTATTTTATAAAACTAGTCTTCAAGCTCTGAAATTTTTTTCTCCACTTGGTCTATTCTGCTATTAATACTTGTGATTGCATTATGAAACTCTTGTACTATGTTTTTCAGCTCTCTCAGATTGGTTACATTCTCCTCTATACTGGCTATTTGATCTGTCAACTCCTGCATCATTTTATCATGATTTTTAGCTTCGTTGCATTGGGTTTCAATGTACTCCTATAGCTGATGATCTTAATTCCTATCCATATTCTGAATTCTGTCATTTCAGCTGTCTCAATCTCAGCCTGGTTCCAAACCCTTGCTGGAAAGGTGATGTGGTCATTTAGAGGAAAGAAGAAGGCACTCTGGCTTTTTGAGTTTTCAGCATTCTTGTGCTGATTCTTTCTCATTTTTTGTGGGCTTATCTACCTCCAACCCTTGAGGTTGCCGACCTTTGGATGGTTTTTAAATTTTCTTTTATCCTATTTGATGACCTTGAGGGTTTGTGGTATAAGATGCATTCAGCCAACTGGCTTTGTTTCTGGGAGATTTTAGAGGTCAAGGCTCAACTCTCAACACCTGGACTGCATGTTCTAATGCTGGGAGACTTGTATTGGGCCCCAACTTTGTTCTCTGGCTCCTCAAGCTTGGAATCTACTGTTGGGGTGGGGCTGAGATGAGCAGCTGCAGTAGAGTGCTAGTGGATGCAGGGGTGCCTGCTTCCCTGAAGACACTCACCACAGTGTCAGAGGCAATGCAGCTGGGGTAGGGGGTAAGGGGGCCCTGTTGGAGACTGTATGCATGGTTGCCCTTAAGGTGGTGTTGGCTTGGGGTGGGGTGCTGGCCAGTGCAGGTCTAGGTGACTTCTTTGTGCCCTGCAAACAGGAGTGATCACTCAGGGTGTGGGAAGATCTGCTGTTCTCTGCACAGTGTTAGTGCAGGGGCAGGGCACTGGCAGGGGTGGGGCTTGCTGATTCTGTGCCCACCAAGGCTCCATCTGCAATAGGAGTTGGTAGTGGAGTGGAGGGGAGTGGACTGCTTTTCCACATGCTGGCATGGCAAGTAAAGCAAAACCTGCCCATGCAGACACATGCCAGCAAAGCAATGCAGGGAGTTGCTGTGGGGCTGGGGAAGCTGAAGTATGGGGAGGGAGCATGTGGGCTGCTGCATATGGCCAAAGGGGCTACCTCACTGGAGCGCTCCACTGGTCAGACATGGTCCACCAGTGCAGAAGTTATGGTGTGGGTCCCCAGAGCACCTGAGACTGCCCTGTAAGTAGGCATGGCCTGGCTGGGGCCCCAGGAGAGGCCAGCAGACCAAGGGGTGCTCAGGTCAGACCTGCCCCATCTGATGTGCAAGACCACCTTGCAGAGATCAGGTCCAACTGTTCCCTAGCGCTAAGGTCTCTTATGGAAACAAGTCGAGCCTAAGGGAATGGCCATCCCTGGCCATGCTCTACTACAGATGCTCCCACACCGAACCCTCTGGGCTCCACATCAGCTGGCTTGCTGTCCCACCACTTCGCTAAGCAGCTCTTCCTGCCACCTCAAGTGGCTGTGGTGGTCAAGGGGTCCCCTCCTTCTGGGGTTCCAGAGGTCCGTGGTGAGAGCAGGTTGCTCTTTGCCAGTTTAAATCACCAATTCCCCTGGAGCTTTTGTGGTTCCAATATAAGCCCCAGTGTGTGGTAGCCCATGCAGGGCTCCCAGCTTTTTCTCCCTTCAGCCCAGCTTCTGTGTCCCAAATCTCATGTTGAATTGTAATCCCCAGTATTAGAGGTGGGGCCTGGTGGGAGGTGACTGGATGATGGGGGTAGGTTTCTCATGAAAGGTTTAGCACCATCCTGTTGGTGCTGTCCTTGTGATCGTGAGTGACTTCTCATGAGATCTGGTTGTTTAAAAGATATGTGGCACCCCACACCCGCTCTCTTGCTCCTGCTCTGACCATGTGATATGCCTGCTCCCCCTTTGCCTTCTGCCATGATTTTAAGCTTCCTGAGGCCTCCCCAGAAGCCGAGAAGATGCCAGCACCATGCTTCCTGTAAAGCCTGTGGAACTGTGAGCCAATTAAACCTCTTTTCTTTATAACTTACCCAGTCTCAGATGTTTCTTTATAGCAATGCAAGAATGCCTAATACACCCTGCATTTAAGTTTGGACCACATGATTAATTCTCATCAAAGAAATGAAGACAGAGTGATATACCCCATTTCTAGGCCTGTCCACTAAAATCTCCAAATAAATCATTGGCTTTGTCTTGTTTCCAGCTGTGTAGCTACCCTCATGATACAAAGAGCTCAGATTTCTAAATTACTATTGAGAAAGACAGACAAAAAGGAGAGATACCTAACCTGCATCATACTGTAACTAAGCAAGAAATAAATTTTTATGTTACTAGGTGTATCTGTTAGCTTTTGTTAGGTTACGCTGTGGTAACAATCCCAAAACTCTCAATAGCCTATGACAACAAAAGTTTATTTATAGTTCGTATTACATGTTAACTGCTGTTGACTGTGGCTATGCTCCTTATGTTTTCTTTATTCCAGAATCCAAGCTGAAGGATCAGTCCCTATTTGGGGCTGTTCTTATGGCATAGGGAAAAATGGACCAGCAACAGAGCTGCTATGCAAAGCTTTTAAGCTTCCACTAAGATACAGCATCTATTACATTTGCTCAAATTCCACTGGCCAAGTCCTAGTCAATGGGAAGGAAACTCTACTTTCCCCCTGTTATGGACTGAATCATGTCCCCCGCCAAATGCATAAATTGAAACCCTAACCCCCAATGTGATTGTATTTGGAGATAAGGCCTTTAAATGGGTAATTAATATTAAATGAAGACATAAGGGTGGGACCCTAATCCAATAGGACTGGTGTCCTTATAAGAAGAGGAAGAGACACGAGGAATGCACATGTACACAGAAAAAGGCCATGTGAAGGTATAGCAAGGCGGCGGCCACCTGAAAGTCAAGGAAAGAGGCCTTGGAAGAAATCGTACCTGCTGGCACCTTGATAATGGACTTCCAGCCTCCAGGACTGTGAGAAAATTAATTTCTGTTGTTTAAGCCATGCAGTCTGTGGTACTTTGTTATGACAGCCCAAGTTGACTAATACACTCCTCATAGAAAGGCATGGCAAGTTACGGGGCAGTGGATGCGGATGACAATCTCCTTACGTAATAGGACCTGATCTATACCTTTAAACAATTGGGGGCAATTAAACCATTTACCACATTACAGCACTGAAGTTGGGGAATGCTTGCTAAAGCAGTTGGCGAGCATTACCCTGACTTTTCAGATGCCTCAGATTGTCCAGCTAGACACATGCACAAAGGTACTTTGGGGGATACGGAAGGTAAAACATCTCTCTCTCTTCTCCATTTGTCTAGGGCTGCCTCTGCTCCTAGACTTCCTAGAATGAGCAGCAGCTGGGCCCAGAGGAAAGAGGCTGGTGGCATAGCTATAACACTTTATCCTTGGAATCTGATCTCATCATCTACTAGCACTATGGCCTTGTGCAGATTTCATTAACTCTTTGAGTTATAATTTATTTGTCAAATAAAAAAACTGCTATTTGCTTCCCAGGGTTGCTGTGAGAAGCAAATGAGAGAAAATCCTAACACCCAGTAGGTTTTCATTAAATGTTATTTTTCTTTCTTCTTAGAAACTGAAAAAGTTCCTCCTAAGGGGAAGTTAAAGCTTAGTATGTCTCAGTCTTATCACAAGAGATATTCCCCTTTGTTCCAAAAATCATTATTTCAAGTCGGCACATCTTACAGGACTAATGACCGTACAGAAGATACTGTGATTAAACGTTTGGGAACTGGAGAAAGTAGAGATGGGAAAGGAAGGGCAGAGGCTGCAGGGACCAACCTGCAGGCAAGAAGAAATGTTCACTGCATTTATTTAATAGGGCCACTGTGCAGCTGACTGGAGTTTACTCATCATAACAATGCTGGCATTTAAATAAAGATGTTAGAATTAATCATCGATTGTGATTGAAGCCCACAGTTAGTGAAAAAAATGAAAAAATGCTGGGCTTTTTTTCCCCCTTATTTTCCCCCTGGTCCTAGCAATACAGAATCTCAACGGCCCAGAATAAAAATTCTCTATTTTTATTAGAAACACAATGGTGGGGGGAAGGAATCTTGGAAATTGTATCAGGAATTTAGATGGTAGGAGGGAAGAGAATTTGATGTGTTTGCCTAATGTTTCATAAAAGGATGCCAGCTGTGTTGTTTTTAATTTGGGAATTACAGAGCTAAAAAGAGATTTACTCACTAATAAATATCCATTCTCTGAATCTTCATTGCCATGTTATCCTGCAGTAATTCTTTGCTGATTCCAGAATAGTTTAATACTAATCCAGCAGATAGCATGCAGTGCTGTCACAGATACTGAACTCTTTACTGTGTATAAACTGACAATCTCTGAAGAGGGGCAAGGAGGAGAAGGGAGAAATTTTGTAAAGATGCTGTATTCTATTTTGGCTTTAAAACCTTGAAAATTGAGTACAATGAGGCAGTTTTAATTTGTAGCCTTGAATTTGAAACATAAACTAGTTTTCACGGTGGAGCTCCTGATTTGGGGAGCCTTTTTCCCAAAAACTTATCACCAGTGTCATATCTCCAAGTAGGCAGGAATTGTCATTGAATTTCTCCAATGATAACCACCAAGAGTGATTTATTTGTGTCTCCTTGACTCCCTAGAAGTTCCCTGAAGTGTTCCAGCCACACTAATCCTCCCTCCACAGCACTGATGATCCCCTGTGCACAGCCTCCCACTCCCACTCCCTATTGGCCCTGTCCTCCCAACCACCCAAACTGTAGGCTGTTTGATGGATTCTAATGGGCTTACCAATGATTCATAACAGATATTATATAGTCCCTCTTATTTGTTCTTTAGATTTTGGCATATAACCAAACCCTTTGCCTAGAGCAGTGGTTCTCAACTGAGGGCAAGTTTGCCTCTCAGGGGGTATTAGACAATGCTGAGATATATTTTTGTTTGTTACAATGGGGAGATGGGAGGTACTACTGGTATCCAGTATATACAGGCTGGGGATGCCACTAAGTATCCTACCATGCACAGGACAATCTAAAATACCAGCAATGCTGACACTGAGAAACCTTGAAGATGGCCTAGAAGATAATGGATAATAACAAGTCCACAGCAAGTAGCAGAAAAGTCTTCAATTAAAATGACTTTGTTAGAAAGGAACAGGAGAAAGAGAAAAAAAGACAGGTCACTGGGAGAAAATTCACAGGACAGATGTCCACCATGTCTACATGGACGGGAAGAAACCCTCCAAGGTGTCCGGCATTGCCATCCCATTCTGGAAATGTCTTCCCTCCTTGGCTGCCATCTCAGTTTCAGCCTAGTTCCACTCATGACTATCTCTGTGTTCATTTTTTCTCAACATTCACTGCTCCCACCCCTACCAGGAGGATTGGTGATCAACCCTTTTTAAAAAATTATCTGCATGCTCTGCTTAGATGGCTCACTTCCCCAACATGTCAATTTGCATGTATGTGTGGCTAGGACATACAAATCTATAACTTTAGTCACTTTCTCTCCCATGAGACCCAAATACACATTCATTCTAGCTGTGTCCCTTTCTTTTTTTGTTTTTGTTTTGAGATGGAATTTTGCTCGTTGCCCAGGCTGGAGTGCAATGGCATGATCTTGGCTCACTGCAACCTCTGCCTCCCAGTTTCAAGCGATTCTCCCACCTCAGCCTCCTGAGAAGCTGGGATTACAGGCATGTGCCACCACGCCCGGCTAATTTTGTATTTTTAGTAGAGACGGGGTTTCACCATGCTGGCCAGGCTGGTCTCAAACTCCTGACCTCAGGTGATCCACCCGCCTTGGCCTCCCAAAGTGCTGGGATTACAGGCATGAGCCACCATGCCTGGCCTGTGTCCCTTTCTATATCTCAGAGATATATCAAATGAATCAATCAAAACCAAATTTATTCTCTCCCTTACAAACAGAACAAATTAATAACTCAATTTGCACAACTAAACTTAAACATTTTATAAAACATTGGTATGTGCTTGCTGCAGTGTAAGCACTGGACACACATAATCCTTTTTCCATTGGAGTGATTTCAAGTGAAGTAAGAGAACACCTATTTAAAGGGCACATAAAGAGCAAGGATAGGAGGAAGTTTGTGGAGAATGGCAGTTCCATGTTTAGTCCAGAGCCTCAACAATATCAGGGCTCAGAATCAGCTTCTATGTTCTAGTCACCTTTGCCTCATTGTGACAATAGGGCAGTCACATATCTAACTGTTACATTTTCACAGAACAGTGTCTTTCTTTTGATGGCTATTATCTTTTTTTTTTTTTTTTTTTAGATTCACGGGGTACATGTGCAGGTTTGTTACATGGGTATATTGTGTAATCCCGGGCTTTGGGCTTCCACTGAACCCATCACCCAAGTAGTGAATATAGTACCCAATAGGTAGTTTTTCAGCCCTTGCCCTCCTCCCTCCCTTCCTCCCTCCTTTTGGAGTCTGCAATGTCTATTGTTTCCATCTTTATGTCCATGTGTACCCATTGTTTAGCTCCCACTTATAAATAAGAACTTGTCGTATTTTTGTTTCTATGTTAATTCACTTAGGATAATAGCCTCCAGCTGTATCTATGTTGCTGCAAAGAACACGATTTCCCTCTTTTTATGGTTGTATGGTATTCCATGGTGTCTATGTGCCACATTTTCTTTGTCCAATCCACCATTGATGGGCACCTAGGTTGATTCCATGATTTTCATATTGTGAATAGTGCTGTGATGAACATACAAGCACAGGTGTCTTTTTGATAGAATGATTTATTTTCCCTTGGGTTGATACCCAGTAGTGGAATTGCTGGGTCACATGGAAGTTCTATTTTTAGTTCTCTGATAAATCTCCATATTGTTTTCTATAGGGGTTTAATGAATTTTCATTCCCACCATCAGTGTATAAGTACTCCATTTTTTCTTCATCCTCATCAATATCTGTTATTTTTTGAATTTTTAAGAATAGCCATTCTGACTGATGTGAGATGTTATCACATTGTGGTTTTAATTTTCATTTCTCTGATGATTAGTGATGCTGAGCATTTTTTCAAACGTTCATTGGCCACTTTTATGTCTTCTTTTGAAAAGTGTCTGTTCATGACCTTTGCCTACTTTTTTGCAGAACGGCGTCTTTGAGCAGGAAGAGGTAGGAAGTTTCCCAACTCTCTCCTTCAGTCCTGGAAGAAAATCTTTGTACAGCCCCAGCCTCAGCCCCAGTATTTCCCCAGTTCACATTGGTCAGGATCGAATCATGTGCCCATGCCTTATGTGTGAGGGAGGCTAGGAACACAGGTATCTGGCATTTTAGTAGGAGGGGAGGGGAGCTCTGCTGACAAGAAAGAGGGTGTGGGAGGGTCCACGAAAAGGCACATGACAGTGCAGACATGGTCTAGTCCCCTCTTCATGGTATAGACACTGCCCAGTCCCCTCCTTATGGAATCACAACCTACCACAGGGAGAACCAGATTAACATAAGGCATTACTGATGACTGGGGGCCGCTGCCGTCTAGAGCTGGAATGTGAGACACAAAGCAAGGCACTGTCAGCACTGTCTGAGGAGGTCTAGGAAGCCTTCATGGGAGGTGAGATACCCAACCCTTCTCCTGAAGTCTCCACCCAAATCTTTGAATCCCCTCTTTCTGCCTCCCCACATGTAATTCATGCTGAACACGTACCAACACTCTTCTCCCTTCCACCTCCACACTCTCTCAGCCTGAGTTCAAGATTTCATTATCCCCCTTTTTCCCTTTCTGATTGACTGCTGGACCCCCACTTAAATCCATCTTCCACAATATCACCATAGTTATCTTGGATATGGTCATGTCAGAAACCTTCACTGGCTCCTTATTTATAAAATAAAATCTAGCCTCTTCTTCAGCGTGGCATGCAAGGAACAACAAAGTCTTTGTTCACCTGTCCTTCTAGCCTCACTTTCTGCCATCCATTCCTCTTTCCACAGACAAATGGGGTGATTTGCCATTGCCCAAATGTACCGTGTAATTTCTTGCCCCCATGCCCTTGCATAAGCTGTTCCACATGCCTGGAATACCCTCCCCCTCCCCATCCACTTCCCTTCTTCATTTTTTAAAATTCATCATTCTAAGTACAATTTAAATATCACCATTCCCACGAAGCTTCCTCAGTCTCTCTGGGTCAGAATTAATTTGCTGCCTCTTTTGGGTGTTCAAAATGTTCTGTGAAATGTCTACTGAGGAGCAACCCCAATATCTACTGTACACTTCCTATGGGTCAGGTACTTTTAAATGTATTTTATATGAATAAATTCATTGAATCCTCATAGCAGCCCTCATGAGTATCATTCCCATTTTGCAGATGGGGGAAACTGAGGCATGGTGCTCCCAAGAAACTCTTCTGAGTTCACACAGCTGGTTAGTGGTACAACTTAGTTTCAAACCCAATCAGTCTGACTCCAGAGGTGAGTTCACTATCTCTACACCAGTGCTGTCCAATGGATTCTGTGATGATGGACATGTTCTATATCTGTGCTGTCCAATATGGTAGTCACTACAACATATGGCTATTGAAAACTTGTCATATGACCAGTAGAACTAAGGAATTGGATTTCTAATTTTAATTAATTTTCATTTAAATAGCCACATGTAGCTAGTTGCTACCATATTGGACAGCACAGCTCTGTACCATATGCTCTCCATATGAGGGCAAGGACTTCTTTATTCATCAGATGTCCCATGACTCAGTTTAGATGTTTGTTAGACTGAAATATTCAAGCATATTTCCTTCTCTAACACAAATGTAGGGCAGCATTTCTACACCTTCAACTGAGGAATAAGACTATTTTGCTGGGTTTCCATTGTGCAGCATGTGCTAAGCAATCTCTATTATTAGAAAACTTGGTTAACCACTTTCATTGAAAATGCTTCCCCCCAAAATTGTTTTATTACTTTTCCATACTAAAAGCTCACAAAGCAATCTTATGCAGCTTAGAGGAGAATCTGACCTCTGTGTTCAGAAATACAATTTCTGTTATTGACAATTCCTATTTATATTTGCAAGGTTAACATCCAATAGTATTTATAAGGTCAGCACAATGTGCCAAGGAATAAGAAATAAAAGTCAACTCCAGTAAAAATAAGCACACCCTGAAAGCTCTTTTTTTTGCATTGCTAGAAAGCTCTTTTTCTCTTTTATCCCTAAAAAATATATATCCTATGGAGATTTATGCTTGCAAACTTTGGCAGATATCTGTATCAAGAAGTTACATTAATTTAAATTTCTGAATACAACTCAAATCTCAACGTGAAAATGTCTAAGTGACGAAGGCAGCATATGTTGTGTCTACACCACGTTATTTAACATATACATGAAAAAAGTTTATTTTTCTCCCCATCCAGAACAGTACACAGAGAATAATAATATCCATAGAAATAATTTTTTCCCATATGTTTAGCCACAGCTGCTACAGTTTAAAGAACACACAGGGTTGTTTGTTTGCTTCAAGTTTTGTTTTCTTTCTCTGGAGGAGAAGAGAGGCTGGCAACAAAATGGCATGTTAAAAGTTATAAAGAAATATCAAATAATTCAAGGGATTATAGCTTTAAAGCTCTACAACACACGCATACAACAGGACACCAGTTGGTTTTGCTTGGTTCAGGAGTTGCAAAGTGGTGGCCCTTGGATGTGTTTCATTCAGCCTCCCCAGTGTTCTTAAAAACGTGTGTTTAAATGCCTTCAGTTAGACTTGCATGCTCAAACTTTCCACAATTGCCATGGTCCCTTCTTGCTGCTCAGTACTCCTTTTTAGTTTACTTGCCTGGCATCCTGTAGGCATTTGAGTTTTCAGCCCCAGATGAGGTGGTATTCTGTTAGAGGAACTCAGAGCACTTAGACGTTTTCAAAAAAAAGAAAAAAGAAAAAAAAGTCATATTTCTACGTAGTTATTATTCAAAGGACATCATAATTGAAGGACACTGTGCAATGCACTAGTCAGATGCAACATGCCATCAATTTGTCATGCTAGATGTATTAATCATTTTTAAAAAAGACAAATTCACTTTCTGCATCTATGAACCTTCTGTAAATCTGGAATTAATTTATCCAAGAGATATTATGGAATACAGAGGGAGTTTTAGACTATGTTCTTCAAGTCCCGGAATTCTAGATGAATTAAAATTCTAGGATGTATTGGAAACTCTCACTGTCTAACGTGGTTAAAATGACTACAATTACCAAATCTAAAAACATGTCATTCTCTTTCCTTCATATCTGTTTTCTCCAGAGTTTGCTTGGAGTCCTACAGAAACAGGAAACTTGACCAGGCATGGAGCCCCTGCCTCTGCTCGCTCACTCAATTATCTTCACCCCTTGCCATTCTTCCCTAGTTTGATTTCATAGCTACAGGGAAATTCTTGAATTCTTCATCTTTATTCTACAAGAAGTACTGAAACAAAATCAGATTTTATCTGTAAACATTATGTTTTTCCTTATTTACCAAAGGGAAAATGATATTTAAAAATTTAATTCTAGAAAGAAAACATATATAATATATTTGGAATTTTTCCTTGAAAACTAAACAGTGCTTCCAATGTCAACTAATTTTCTTCTATGATCCAGGTGTCTAGAAGAGATCTTGAAGTTAGAGTCCAATATCTTAAATTTCCACAGAGGAGCAAAGACTATCAGTGATCATGCATATACTCAGCAATGAAACTGAGACCAGAATCAGCTAGATCAGAGATTCATAATCTTCACTGTCCATCATAATGACCATGACTCTGAGAGGGTGGGACTTTAGCCTTGACCCCATCCCCAGACAATCTGGGGTGAGGTGTCAAGCACCGGTATTTTGTAAACCTCTGAGATGATTCAATGTGCAGTTAGCATGGAGAACCTTAGGTCCAGACCAGCACTCCTCCAAGTATTGTCCTCAGCCAGTCAGCCTCACAATCATGGGACATGCCGGGAAAATGGAAATTCCTGACTGTACTCACCAAAAAGCAATAGAATTAGGATCCCAAGAGTCAGAGGCCAGGAATGTACATGTTATCTGGCTCTCCCTGAAATGCATAGGCCCACTAAACATTGTGAATCACAGGCTAGACAAAGTAGACAGCTTCAAAGACAACTGGCTTTGGAGGCAGATAAGGCTATGAATTTATGAATTTCAACTAGGTCACTTAGAAGCTGCAGGCCCCCTTTAAGAGGCAGTTTCAGGCTCCCTTTAGCCTTGGTTTCTTTATCTCTAAAATGAAGTAATGGTAATGACCTCAGAATTAAGTAAAGTAAAATGAAGTACTAAAACTGCAGTACCCAATCCCATGCGTGGGGCAGATTTGGTGACCCATAAATTCCCGGCCCCTTCACCATTTTTCTACTGTCTAGAAGCAGCTTCTTCTTCTTCTTCTTTTTTTCTTTTTTTTTTTTTTTTGTAATTCCATTTATTCTGCTATAAATATCAGAAAATAATCAATTTGTTCTCATGTCCTACAGTGTAATTGGACAACAGAGTAGGTTCCACATGTTTAAAAAAATACAAGTATTGATGGGGCTTTTAAAAGTTGTCTCTTTGACCAAATGGAAATCCACAGGCAAAGTTCAAAATTTTGTTTTGTTACCATGTACACACAGGACTTTTTTTCCTTCATAGGTTGAGATAAGTTCACTAGCTTATCAGGCCAGCAGATTCATCTCTCAAGTGATATTTTTGTCCTTGGAGGAATTTGAGCCTTTATATTTCTTTTATGTGTTATTATCCCAACAAGCCATTTGCTCTCTAACTTAAAAAAGCAGTATTAAACTCAAACTGTCGGTTCATTGTGTCAATCACTTAGATTGAAGACAGGGAGGAAAATACCTTTCCAGTAAATGTTCCCCTTTGTGATCTCTGAGAAAATGACAATAAGATTTGTCTTGTGTTAAGCATGAGCTTCCATTTCCAAGGGTAATATTCCAAGCCTGAGCTACATATAACAATGTGAGACCAACCTGGTTACACCAAAACTTTCAAACTGACAGGCAAAGAAAAAGAAAAGAGGCTGGGAGTGGCTTACAGAAGCTTGCTTCCCTTCCAGCTGCCAACTTCAATTGAAAAGACAAAGGGGCATGTTCTTCTTCGGTGGGGCTTCTGGATTGGAGAAGTCAGCACCTGCAGTTGAAGTAGCCTGTGAAAGCCTTCTTCTCTCTATGTACTGCTAATCTCTTCCTGATAACCAGCCAGTCAATTAAACCCACAAACAGAGCCAGGATACCACCTCCTTGCTACCATCAAAGCACCCTGAGGGAAAGTGTATGGATCTTGCCTGCCCATCTTCCATTCTCTGTCCAAATCTGGCTGTGGCACCACTTTGGCTCACCTTGGTTATTTCCTCTGATTGCTGAAATATCTTCTGGCTCAACAGCAATTACTTGCAAAGCAATTGGACTGAAGTCTCCTACTTTCCCACCTATCATTATCATTATAATCTCTCTCAATGTTCCAAAGGATGCCTTTCATGTGTCCACAAAAATGTCTGCCACCAGCAGTCATTCCCAAATGTCTACCTTTGTCTCTTTGCTTGCGTTTGCTAACCTGCTCTCCATCCCCTGCCCACTCAGTCATCAGGAGGAGCCTCCCTGCTACCAGGACCTATCAAACTCCACCAAAGTTATGCCAAAGAAGTTCTCCAAGTTGCCACCATGAAGTTGGAGTCCATTCAGAGGAAGGGAGAAGCCCTTTGCTGCAAAACAGTGTCACATTTTGGCAGCCAGCCCCATAAAGCTTCTTAAATGATTCTGTTAACCTTGCCCTCTATATTGTTTCCACTGTAGGAAGTTTAAAACCAGCTCAAGTGGGTATTCTAACCTCTTTCATCTTTCTTTCCACTGTCACCTTCCCTGAACAGAATGTCCTCTCACCTCTCTCAGTTACCAAACATATGTACAGAGACAAACGAAGTCAGTATTTGAATTGAGACAGGGCAAAACAGGGGTTACTGTCTACACCAGCAGTTGACAAACGACAGCTCAAGGCCAAATCAGATCCACCACCTGTTTTTGTAAATTATGTTTTATTGGAACACAGCCATGCTTATTTGTTCACATATTGTCCATGGTTGCTTTTGCACTATAACAGCAGAGTTGAGTAGCTGAGATAGAGATGGCAAAGCCTAACCATCTATCCCTTTACAGAAAATGTTTGCTGACCTTTTGGCTAGACTAACAATGAGCTCAATATATGGTGTTATGACACTTAAGGAGAATAGACAATCTCTCTAAAGGGATTCTTGGAAGATGTTTTTTTTTTTTTGTGGGCAGGGGTTACATTTCTTTTTTGTAACAGCAAAATTAAATACATTGCTTGAATAATAAAAATGGTGATTTTTAATGTCTAATATAAATGTTTAATATTAATTTACAAAAGACATATGTATATGTTCTACCAGGTATATCTCTGTGTTTTGACATGTCACATACCTATGAAGAAGGCTTGATATTTTGGTTGGAAAATCATATTAAAAATGCAGTCATTGGCTAGGCACAGTGGCCCGTGCCTGTAATCCTAGCACTTTGGGAGGCCAAGGCAAGCAGATTGCCTGAGCTCAGGAGCTTAAGATCAGCCTGAGCAGCATGGTGAAACCCCATCTCTATTAAAAACACAAAAAAATTCGTTGGATGTGGTGGCACGCGCCGGTAGTTCCAGCTACTTGAGAGGCTGAGGCACAAGAATAGCTTGAACCTGGGAGGTTGCGGTGAGCCGAGATCACACCACTGCACTCCAGCCTGGGCAACAGAGTGAGACTCTGTCTCCAGAAAAAAAAAATGCTGTCATAAATTCTAATCTTATATTACTATAAATTATTTTGTTCGTGTTTATATAATGTTTCAATGTGGGCATTAATGAGATCATATATTTACTTAGTGTATATGTTTTATAATGCCTCTTCTTAAATTATTTATTTTGGTAAACACCACAATACTCTGAGGTAGAAAGAGAATCAGCATTTTAACCATAAAAATTTGAATCCTGTGGCCTTAGGGGGATTGTTTACAATCATTTGGCTAGTGAGTGGAGAAGTCTCACATTTTAAATATTAAGATTCTTGAAATGGACAAATCAAAAATTATAGTTGGAGATTTAAAATTCCTCATTCAGAAGTTGATAATAACATGTAAGCAGAAAGTCAGTAGTGATATAAAATACTTGACAAACACTATTAACCAACTTGATATAAATTCCATCCAACAAACAAGAACATACTTTCAAGTATGTATGGTATATATTCATCAATATAGACCATATTTTGAGACATAAAACAAGGCTCAATACATTTCAGATGGTTGAGTAAAATGTTTTCTCTGAATTCAACAGAACTAAACTAGAGATCAACAGAAAAAAAACACTAGGAAAATCTCTCATACATTTGGAATTTAAACAGCACAATGCTAAATAACTTATGGTCTGAAGAAAAAATCACAATGGATATTAGAACACTTTTAATGGAATTTTGAAAATGAAGACACAACTTATCAAAATGTGTGGGATGCAGATAAAGCAGTGATTAGAGGGAGAATTATAACATTAATGAATATACTAAAAAGAAAAAAAGGTCTCAGATCAGTGTTTTAAGCTCCAACTCAAGAAAATCTGTTAAAGAAAAGCAAATGAAACCTAAAGCAAGCAGAAGGAAAAAAAATGAATAAAGAGCAAAAATCAGTGAAACAGAAAAACGATGAATAAATTCAATGAAACCATTATTGAGAAGATTAATAAAATTGGAAAAATAATAGCCAGACTAATCAAGAAAAAAAAGAAATATGCATATCAACAATGTCAGGAATAAAAAGGAAGCATCACCATACATCCTACAAACATTAAACGATATTAAGGGACTATTATGACCAATGTTACGACAATAAATTTTAAAACTCAGGTAAAATGGACAAATTTCTTGAAAGACACAAACTGCCAAAACTCATTTGAGAAGAAATGGATTACCTGAATAGCCTACATCTATTAAAGAAATTGAATTTTCAGTTAAAAGCCTTCCCCAACAGGAAACTCCAGACCAGATGGCTTTAATGGTGAGTTCTACCACATATTTAAAGAAGAAAAAATACCAATTATACACAAACTTTTCCAGGAAATAGAATGGGGGGAATATGTTTAGTTCATTTTATGAGGCTAGCACTACCTTGATATAAAAACAAGAAAAAGGTATGATAAGAAAAAGACAATAGAAACCAATATCACTTATGAACATGACAAGAAAATCCTTAATAAAATGTTAGCAAATCAAATATAGCAACATATAAAAAGGATATGTCATGACCGAGTAGGGTTTATTCTAGAAATGCAAGATGTAACATATGAAAGAAAAACTTTTGGTAATAGCAGAGTAATATGGTCAGAAAATATCTTCCCAAAACATAATTATAAAACTGGAAAAACTAAGAATAATCATTTCAAGGGCCTAAAAATAGATGAAAGGCTGACAACAAATTGAGATGTATTTATTCATGAAAAACTAGTGAACTCTGAGTAAAATGGTTGTGTCTGTGGTATTCTTGCCTGGAAATGATCACATACACCTCCATCCACCCACCCATATTAATCTGCAAAGTAGTGCTACTTTGTGGTAGTGTCAGATGCGGCTAGCAGTGTAAAATAGAAGATTTGCCACTAGATGGGGCTGCCTTGATTTGGAGCAGAGGGTGAAAACCCACAAGTGTCGCCAGTCAAATTAGCAAATTTGGTAGGAAACAAAAGGGATGAAAGTCCATAACTCTGTTAGCTTGAGGTTGTAGCCCCACTGGGAATGAGTGGCAGACTAGCTAGAAATCAGAAATTTAACAGGGATATCCTGGAAATTAGAGATCCATAGAGGGGCTAGAAATGCTCTACATACATCCTTGGCTAATTAGGAGGCTGTGTACAGGCAGAACTGAGTGGATCCAAGCTCTTCACAATCTCTGGATGATTGCAAGTCTCCTTGCACATGCAAGGAAGACCCAAGAGGATCCAGCAAAAAATTAAAGATGATTGAAAACGCCTAAACTTTGAAAGTGATGGACCTACACACGGAGCAGTCAGCAGAAAGTAGAATCTTTACTGGCATAAATTGTTTGAGCACAGTTTCTGTCTAATTATTGGCTGACAACTAAGCTATACAGACAAAAGGGTGACCCATAGGAAGCTGGGAGAAGGAAGAGTAAGAGGAAAAAGAAGAGGAAGGACACAGTAGGAAGAGGAGGAGAAAGAGGAGGAGGACAAAGAAGAGGAGAAGGAAGAAGGAAAAGGAAGGAGGAAGAGGAGGAAAGAAGAGCCACATTACAGCCACAAACTTGGGGAGTAAGGAAGAGGTGGAAAATATTCCACAGATTAAAGCAAAGCAAGTTACTAAACAAAATAAAACCCAGGGGAAAAAAGGTGCAAAAACAACAGCACTAAGGGGAAAAAATCAAGAACCCACAGTTTCTACAATATGTTATTGCAATGAACTGAATGTTAGTGTCCCCTCAGTATTCATATGTTGTGATCATAATCTCCAATATGATAGTTTTAGAAGGTAGTGCCTTTGTGAGGTAATTAGGTCATAAGGGTGGAGCTCTCATGAATGGGATTGGTGCCCTTATAAAAGGGACTCCTGAGAGCTCTCTCACTCTCTTTCCACTGCATAAGAAAATAAGAAGATGGCAGTCTGCAACTTGGAAGAGGGCTCTCACCAGAACCCAACCATGCTTGCAACCTCACATTGGACTTTCAGACTCCAGAACTATGAGAAATAAATGTATGTTGTTTATATGCCACTCAGTCTATGGTAATTTGTTATAGCAGCCTGAACTAAGACAAATATCTAAAATATCCAGCCTTCTATCCAGGTTTCAATAACACCAACAAAAAATAATGAGAGGAAGAAATAAGAAAGTATAACCCATATTCAGGGAAACAGAAGGGGTTGATTTTTTTAATGGACTCTGAGTGGGTCCAGTTACTGGATTCAACAGACTTTAAAGCAGTTGTTATAAACAGGTTCAAAGAATTAAGGGAAACCATGTTTAAGAATTAAAAAAAAATACGATCACAATAACTTAAGAAGTTGGAAATATCAATATAACAATATAAACATTAATTATTAGATGCTTAAAATATTAAATATTAATATTAATGTTAGATATTAAATATTAAAAATAACCAAGTGAAAATTCTGGAGTTGGAAAGTACAATAACTAAAATGATAAATTCACTAGACAGACTTGGTAGCAGAACTGAGAAGACAGAAGAATCAGTAAACATGAAATAGATCCATAGAATTATCCAATTTGAACAACAGAGAGGAAAATTTAAGAAAAATTAGCAGAGACTTGAAGACTTATGAATCAATATCAAGCGTACCAACCTATATGTAATGGGAGTGCTAGAAGAAGAAAGAAGGAGAAAAAAGAATATTTCAAGAAATACTTTTTACAAGTTTCTCAAGTTTAAAAATACACATTAACCTATAGACCCAAGAAGCTTAAGAAACCCCAAGTAGGAGACACACAAAGATATCTACACCTAAAAACACCATAGTTGGACTGTTAAAAAGCCATAGAAAAAGAAAAATCTTGAAAGAATCAAGAGAAAAACAACTCATTATATACAGTGAAAAAAATACAATAAAAAACTGACTTGTCAGAAGTAATGGAGGCTAGATGGCAGTGAAACAATATATTCAGAATGAAAAAACCCACAAAAAAACTGTCAGCCAAGAATTCTATATCTTAGCAAAAACTACCTTTGAAAATGGAGGGAAATTGGGCCGGGTGCGGTGGCTCACGCCTGTAATCCTAGCACTTTGGGAGGCCAAGGCAGGCGGATCACAAGGTCAGGAGATCGAGACCATCCTGGCTAACACGGTGAATCCCTGTCTCTACTAAAAATACAAAAAATTAGCCAGGTATGGTGGCAGGCGTCTGTAGTCCCAGCTACTCGGGAGGTTGAAGCAGGAGAATGGCATGAACCCAGCAGGTGGAGCTTGCAGTAAGCTGAGACCTCGCCACTGCACTCCAGCCTGGGTGACAGAATGAAACTCCATCTCAAAAGAAAAATAAATAAATAAATAAGTAAGTAAATAAATAAATAAATAAATAAATAAATAAAATGAAGGGAAACTGAAGCTATTCATTTCACATGCTAGAAAAGGCAAGACTATGTGATAGAATGAAGGTCAATGTTTCTCAAGATCAGGGGATTTGGGGAGAAGACTGGCTCTTTAAAGTGATGTAAATGTTTCATATCTTGATTTTGTGGCTGTAATAGAATTATACTTGAAATTTACATTTCACATTGGTTGATGTTATTGCTTGTAAGTTATACCTCATTAAACTTTTTTAAAAGAGTATTGTCCGTTCAAAAACTTTCTGTGTGCTTCATAAAATGGAGTCCATGACCCCAGTTTTTGCTCCCATAACTTTTTTAGTCTATACCTCCATTATTATACTTGATTCATTGTATCAAAATTATCTATTTAAAGTCAATCTCTCCCACTTGTTTATAAGATCCTTTGGGGTTAGGAGCACACGTTATCAACGTTAATACCCCCAATATATATCACAGTACCTTATGAAAGTAGGCATTCAAATATAAGTGTTCTGAGACTAGAGCACAAATCTGGGCTAACTGATGGCTCTTTCTAATAGGCTATGCTTGTTTCTACAAAGTATAGTAAGTAGATGATTTGCCTGAAAAATACAACAGAAGCTGACTCAAATAGGAAGATTTCTTGTTGAGGGATAGAATTATTAACAGTGACATGAACAATAAATATATTTTATTATTTCAAAATAAAAGAAGATAGGGAATTCCTGGTTTAATATCTCAGATCAACAATATCACCAAGGTCCCAGGCTCATTTTTTTCTTTCAACTTTGCCATCCTCAGCATTTTGTCTTAGGTTTGTAACTTCATGGTTTCAAAATAGCTACTGCAGATCTGGGAATCACATATAATCACATTCAGGGAAGGAAGAAGAGGGAAAGTTCAGTGCGGAGGAGGTATCCTTCCAAACTCTCTTTTGTCGGGCAATAAAGTATTTCCTGGATGTTCCCCCAGCAGTCTTGCCCATATGTCTCATTGGCTAAAAGTCACATGGCCACCTAATTTGCAAGAGGGGCTGGAAAAAGGAGTATTTGTCCAAGGGACATTTAATTGCCATGCACTGATTTACACCACCAGCTTAGACAACTGATTTAGACTCATCCTCTGGGCTGTGCACATTACCACCTAAACAAAATCAAGTTCCTGGTAGCAAAGAAGAAGGGGAAATGCCCTTGTGGATACAAACAACTGTGTCTGCCACAGAAAGTAATTTTAAAAACCACACTCTTGCTATTTGGAGCTATTTCTATTATCACCAAAATAGATTCCTACATGTCAATAATACTGTTGTATCATTAAAAATAATCATCTCTTAAAAGCTCAAGGGCTATGAGTACAAGGTCAAGGCTTCAGAGTCTTGACATTAAAGTGAGAACAGCAATCAAAGGATCAATAATGATGCTGTCCTAGTATGGTAATTGTTGATATTCTTAAAAGGTGGCTGATGAGTATTAATCTCACATAAGTCTTGGAGGTTAAGGCCAATGCAGAGTCAATTCTGGCTTGCTTCCTGAGAAGGGTGAAAGCAAGGAACAAGACCGGAAACTCAATGTTTGTTTCAGCTAATCATATAGAACCACTTGACTCACTGTTGGTAGAACAAAACAAAATGGTAAATTTAAAACCCAAATCAAGTTCTCACCTTTCTTGCAGCCAACATTTTAACAACGTCCCCTGCCTTTCATCTAAGAGGATCAAGGATAAACAGGACTCGATGAAAGAGACGTATACCCATATCCTTCCTTAGCTTTGAGCCTAGTGGCAAAGTCTCTCCTTGATTTTTTTGAATTCAGTAAGGCAGCACTTTATGAGGTCTACCTTTCATGATGGAGGGCTCTGCCTGGCTTTTCTTGAAACAGACATCGTAAGAAATAAAGAGAGCAATGCTTTAAACCCGATGATGACCATATGCACCTGTCCATTTGAAAGAGACAGAGGGGATAAATGAGATTATTTCAAAATAAATTGGCAGTGCTTCTACAATATCCTGATTATTTCACTTAACATTTGCAATATTACACTCAAACCAGCAGGTCAGGCCAGGCATGGTGGCTCATGCCTATAATCCCAGCACTTTGCGAGGCTGAGATGAGGGATTGCTTGAGCCCAGGAGTTTGAGGTCACCCTGGGCACGTAGTGAGACCCCCATCACTACAAAAAAAAATTTAAAAATTAGCCAGGTTTGGCAGCACATGCCTGTAGTCCCAGCTACTCTGGAGGTTGAGCTGAGAGCATTGCCTGAGCCCAGGAGGTCAATGCTACAGTAAGCCATGATCACGCTACTGCACTCTAGCCAGGCAACACAGCAAGACCCTGTCTTAAAAAATCAAAAACAAAAATCCCAGCAGGACATATTAGAAATCAAACAATAGAGGATTCAAAATAAGTCATTTTTTAAAAAGACAAAAGAAGCCCTTTACTAGCTGAAGGGCTACAATGAGAAATTTCTATGGAATTTTCAATGGAGAACAAATAATCTAAATTTACAACTATGATTCGAATATTGGGTTTCTGACATAATTTGATGACTTTTAAGTTTGTAATTTAAAAATGTCTTGACTTCAAACAAATAAAGCATGGAATTTAAAATATGGAATTTGAGGAAAATGAAATTGTAATTTGGGTTTGAATTGGAGAAGAGTAGGGCTATAAAGAATCAAGGATGTGTTTTTATGTAGTTTATTAATCAGCCTCATTATTTGTTATCTACACTGAATATTTTGAGGTTCTGGCTCAAGGAATTAAAACTGTATATAAAAATGAATTGCTTTAATCTGGTCTTCAGCCAAAGTTTGATGCAATTTGTTCTTCAATAAAAGTATTACCTAAGCATAAATATTAAAATAGAAAACATTATAGTTTAGAAAGCCAGGGCAACATATTCCATTTGGGGGTTAAAGCCTATGCTCAATACTGACACAAAAACACATACCATTTCCCTTTCCCAGCATTTTTCATTTACTGGAAAGATTTGGAAAATGTCCAGTGGTAGATTAGACTAGTAATCACACTCAAAGACTGTGAACAAAACGGAGAATGACAGCTGTCTCCTGTTCAATGCCACTTCATTCTGCCAAACTCTGCCTTCCTCAGTTTCCTTCAAAAACCTTGGAGTTATCTGTAAATCATACCATATATTTATCATTCAGCAAATCCTGTTAGTCCTATATTTAAAACATATCCACAATCTACACATCTCCTAAAAACCCCACAACCAGCCCAGTGGTCCTAGCCTCCATCATCACTCCCCCAAATTACTGCAATAAGTTCCCAACAAGTCTTCCTGCCCTCACCTTTGCTCTTTATTCTGCCATTCATGTTCCTTTTGAGAATTCTACCTCATATTGGATGAAATGGAGGTAAGAGGCCCCCACCATTTCCATTTCGATTCCATTCTAAGAGATTATTTCCCATGCCAAGTATGAGCAGCCACAGAGAAAATTCCTGAAGTGAGAGTTCTTTGACAAATCTTACTGAAAGGCTATGCTTATGGACTGTTTCACCCCAAAATTCATCTATTAAAGTCCTAACCCCCAATGTGATAGAATTTGGAGGAGGGGAGGTAGGGCCTTTGGGAAGTAATTAGGTTTATTAATAGATAAATTCATAAGGCTGGAGTCCCCATGATGGAATTAGCATCCTTATAAGAAGAAGACAAGGGACCAGAGTGCTCTCTTGGGTTCTCACTCTCTCGTTCTCACTCACTTGCTCGCTAGCTCTCTCTCTGCCATGTAAGGACACAGCACAAAGGTGGCCATGTGCGTCAGGAAGAGAGCCCTCACAAGGAACCAAATCTGCTGGTGCCTTGATCTTGGACTCTCCAGCCTCCAGAACTGTGAGAAAAAAAAAATGTCTGCTGTTTAAGCCACCAAGTCTGTGCCGTTTTGTTATAGCAGCCAAGCTGACAAAGACAGCAATTTAATAATTTGTCAAATTGCATCTTTCATAGAGAATTGCTTACAATTTGATGAAAAAAGCAAAAAAGAAGCATTAAAGTCAGTTCCTGACAGACCTGAAAGTGACCTATAGAAAACTGTTCAGAAGCATGTTCTACGCAGCAAAAGAAATAAGCAGCATAGTAAACAGACAACACACAGAGTGGGAGAAAATCTTCACAAACTATACATTCAACAAAGGACTAATATCCAGAATCTGTAAGGAACTCAAACAAATCCACAAGAAACAAATAATCCCATCACGAAGCAGGCAAAGGACATGAATAGACATTTATTTCTCAAAAGAAGATACAGAAACAGCCAACAAACATATGAAAAGATGTTCACTATCACTAATCATCAGGGAAATGCAAATTAAAACCACAATGAGATACCACTTTACTCTGCAAGAAAGGCCATAATTAAAAAGTAAAAAAGAAAAAAAAAGATACTGTTGTGAATGTGGTGAAAAGGGGACACTTTTACACTGCTGATGGGAATGTAAATTAGTACAACCACTGTGGAAAACAGTATAGAGATTCCTTAAGGAACTAAAAGTGGATCTACCATTCGATCCAGCAGTCCCACTACTGGGCATTTACTCAGAGGAAAAGAAGTTATATGAAAAAGACACATGTACACGCATGGTTTATAGCAGCATATTTCACAATTGCAAAGATATGGGAGCAACCTAAGTCTCCTCAACTAATGAGTGGATAAAGAAAACGTGGTATATGTATACCAAGGAATACTACTCAGCCATAAAAAGGAATGAAATAATGTCTTTTGCAGCAACTTGGAAGGAGCTGGAGGCCATTATTCTAAGTGAAGTAACTCAGGAATGGAAAACCAAATATCATATGTTCTCACTTATAAGTGGGAGCTAGGCTATGAGGATGCAAAGGCATAAGAATGATATAATGGACTTTGGTAACTCAGTGAAGGGGAAGGTTGGGAGGGGGTGAAGGATAAAATACTACATATTGGGTACAGTGTACACTGCTCAGGTGATGGGTGCGCTAAAATCTCACAAATAACCACTGAACTTACTCGTGTAACAAAAAACCACCTGTACCCCCAAAACTATTGAAATAAATCAAAACAAGCACACAAATTAGGGACAAGTAGGATGATTCACATGGCCACAGAGACTTAAATATGGCCACATTACCTTAGAGGGATTTTAGGCAAGACATCCAAAATACTAAATAATGGTGAAGGGTGGGAGAGAAAAGAATGAACCACTGATGTGGTGGCCATGGGGGAACAACTTGAAGGAAGCACCCTCTTTCTGCGATGGGGGTCAACAGAATTGAATATGAGAAGAGGAGGGGGTGGCAAGTCAGTTTGGGAAAGCTCTTTATGTGGTGTTAAAGAAACCCCCTTTCTCCAATCACAGCATCTTAGCCTCTCCAGCATCCCCCCACTACCACCCAACCACCAGTGGAGGTGTCGGGGTTGTGTTTCATGATGTCCAAGACACTCCAGGGCTACCATTGGCTGCAGCAGTGCCTGGATGACCAAGCACAGCTTAAGAATGTGTCTTTGCCTTGCCTAGGGGAGGGTATATATAGGCAGGGGGAGCTCCCTGGGACAGACCACTAGAAGGCTTCAACATGGCTGAGATTACAGACAAACCACAGACATTCAGCACAGATATGGACCAACCAACCACAAGAGCAGAAGAATCAGCCACAAGTGCTGAAGAAGAAAAGAAAGAGGGGACGACCCCTTGCCAGTGCAAATACAGAAACAGTTGCCAGGTCAGATAACCCTACCCATGCTCCTTCTCTTCTTCCCCATACATTCTCCCAAGAGTCCTATCCTGTCCTGGCCTGGCAAAAACCTTTCCTCAACCTATACCCTTTATGAAGCCCCCGCTTCCCATTTTGTCTCCATCTTCTTCCCCTAAACCAATGCCCTTCTGTGTTCACTCTCTTGCCCTACCAGGTACACAAGACAACTATGAGGATATAAATTGTTCCTTCCCCCTTCTGCAGACAAAAAAAAAAAAAAAATCCTCTGAAACAACTATCACCCAATCAAGAAAGCATAAGAGAGGGGAAAAAGCCAACAATAATTGTCTGTTACCACATGTTAAATAAGAAATGAAATCAAAACCAAAAGACCCCCGGATAACTCCACCAATCCAAGTAAGCCCTGGGCATAGGGAGGCCCAGAGACCTAAAACTATCTGTTACATCTCCAGAAGGGGCTGTGGAAAAAAGGTCAACTGTGTAGAGCGACCAAATCTTATACCTATAGGGTATAGCAATGGTGATAAATAAAAATAAAATCAACAAGTTTTGAAAGAAAAAACATTGTTCAGAAGTATGGACCACTGAATCACAAATTTAGTATTTTTCCAAAGACTGCATTAGGATAATACATTAATACCCAGTATTTTGTATTACATTCAGATGGTAATAACAGAAAATGATTGAAGAAAGTATGATGCTAGACTGATGGCGAATAACAGAATTGGTGAAAAACAGCAATATTGTTCAGTTGAAATTATGCTCATTATTGTTGGCAGAAACCAACCCATTAGTCAGCCATGAAAATTTTTCACGTAATAGTCCTTTTAAATGAATGTGTCCTTATATTCAAAACTCCTTATAAAAATGAAAATATTATTGGGGACTCAGCGTCTGTGGCTAAATAAACATGTTCATATTATATTATCTTTTAAATCTTAATCCTTCTCTCTATGAGAGGAAAGAGAAAGATCTCACTGGGGTAACAATAAAAAGCAAAAACAAACGCAAATAAATGAAAGGGAGGTTGGCAGCACAAAGTGTCAGCTGCAAAAAAAAAAAAAGTCAACATCACTCGTGAGTCACAGCAAGTAAAAATAAGATTAGGATTGATGTCAGGTTTTAGTCTGCCATAAACTTTTCACCCATTTTCTTCTGTAATAACAAATTATTCTGCAACATTCCTCTTGCTATAGTCACCAGCCACTTCCTGAAAGGAAGCAAATACATTCTCAATCACCCAGGTGCATTTTAGGCATGACAAATTAGGATGCCACAGAGAAGAATATAGAGCATTTTGCCATTAGCTACTATCATCATACAAAATGCCCTACAAATTTATAGTTCAGACTTTCTGTATTTCTCAATACTTTTTCAAATTTGCTTTGATGGAAAAGCCATTTCGTAGTTTTTAGGGAGCTATTGCACAAACATAATGTCTGGCTTTAAGGAAGTTGAATGTTATGTTCACTGCAGGGTGGAGAGTTTGTGAAACAACCTTTTAGCCCTTACTCAGACACCCCAAGCTGTCTTCTCATTGCAAAGGCAAGTCCATCTTTCCACTTATTCAGGCCCAAACCTTGGAGACATCCTTTACTCTCTGTGACTCTCATAGCACACAGCCAATCACTTAGGAAATCCTGCTAGATCTACTTTCAAAATAGTTCCAGAATCCTACTTCTCCCTACCTCCAGAGCTTCCACCTAGTCTGACTCCCCCATATTCTCTCATCTGGATAATTACTATTATCTTTTTCTTTTTTAATTAATATTATTTTAAATTAACAAGTCATAATTGTATATATTTATGGAGTACAATGTGATGTTTTGATACATGCATAAAATGTGTAATGAGTAAATCAAACAAATTAACATATTCGTCACCTCACTTACCTATATATTTCTATGGTCTCACCTGGATTATTGATGGAGCAGCTCAGAGGCTCCTCCTAGGCGATGCTGCTGCCACTGGTCCAGAGACTGCATCTAGAGTGTGTTTCAAAGTGAAGGATGTTTGAGAGGAGACAGACTGATAAAGAGGAGGGTATGCTCAATTGCAAATAATGGGATACCAAGCCATCTACAAGCAGCACCTGAGAGAAGACACTGGGACAGACCAAGTGAGTGCCTGCTTTCCTCACTTCCACCCCTGTCCATAGAGTCTTCTTAACACAGCAGTCAGGTTGCCCCATGCCAAGCTGCTTAAAACCGCCAGGGCACCTCCATCTCAGAGGAAAAGCCAATGTCAATACAATCACTGATCTAGACCCATCCAGCCCTGACTGCCTCTCTTCCTGCCTGCCCCCCATACCCCCAATACACACACACACCTTTCAGTCATGAGGACCTCTTTCTTGGTGTTGGAACCTTGAACTGCTCCTACATGAGGTCTTCTCACTGGTTGTTCTTTGCCTAGAATACTCTGTCCCCATTTATCTGCATGGGCTAAACCTCTCACTTCCTTCTGGATTTGATGCAAATGTCATCTTTTCAGGGAGCCCTGCCCTGAGCACCCAGCTCCTCAGTGAGCCCTTGCCTTTCCTACCCAGCCTTCCTCTCCTTTCAATTCCCTTAGCCAGCCCCGGTTTTACCATGGCACTTATGTCTAACATACTATGCAATGTATTTACTTATTGATTTTGTTCATTAGTTATACCTGTCTTCTGCACTATAATGCAAGCCCCAGGACTGTAGGAGGTTTTTCAACTTTATTCCTTGATTTATCTCCATTATCTAGCACAATCCATGGCACACATGGTACACAATGATTGTATACTGAATGAATGAATAAAAGCAGTCTTTGGTAACAATATTTCCTACATTCATAAAAAGCTTTAATCATCAGAGAAAACATTCCAACTGAAAACCACTTTTTAAAATATTTTGTGTTCTGGAAATATTCACATAAATACAGCAGTAGAGAATAATACAATGAGGGCCATGTACTCAACACGCAGCTTCAACAATTACTAACACACAGTCACTTCTGTTTCAGCCATACCCCCACCCTTTTCTCCAGCTAATTATTTTGAAGTTAATCCCAGGAACTGTACCATTTATTTGTAAATATATCAGTATTATGTCTAAGAAATAAGGACCATTATCACCCCTAACAAATTTAGACAACCCCACAACCACCACCAACCCCAGCAGGCAACCACTAATTTGATTTCTGTCATTCTAGATTAGTTTTGCCTGTTCCAGAATTTCATGTAAATGGAATCATATTAAATGTACTCTTTTGTGCCTGGCTTGTTTTGCTCAGCATGCTTTTTTTCTTTTTTTTTTTTTCTTTTTTTTTTTTTTTGTAATTCATCCATGTTCCATACCAGATTTTAAATTAGGAATTTGGAATGGTAATTATCAAGGTTTTTCAGGAAAGCAGAGTGAGGTGAATGTTAAGTAATTTACACTCAGATTAATTCAGATACTGAATTTAGCAGCTTCCAAACCCCCAAACACAAGACCAGTTTAAGTCCTCACTACTCCAAGTGTGGTCTGTTCTGGAGACCAGCAGCATTGGCATCCCCTGGGAGCTTGCTAGAAATGCAGAATCCCAGGCTTTGTACCAGACCTGCTGAATCAACATCTGCATTTTAATCAGATGTCCAGGGGATCGTGGACACCTTTCTGGTTTGAGAAACACCAGTTTAAACATTCTTTGGGGAATGGCTCAGTGGCCCAATCCATGGACCACAGGGCTCAGCCCCAAGCATATTTCACTGCTATGGTCACTTGACATGAACTACGCAAGGACTCCTAATGTTACATTGATGTCTTAGTCCATTCAGGCTTCTATAACAAAGCAACACAAAATGGGTGCCTTATAAGCAACAGAAATTTATTTTTCACAGTTCTAGAGGCTGGGAAGTCCAAGGTCAAGACACCAGCAGATTTGGTGTCTAATGAAGGCCTGCTTTCTGCTTCACAAATGGCACCTTCTTGCTGTGTCCTCACATGATGGTAGAAGGGAAGAGGCAGCTCTCTGGGATCTCTTTGATAAGGGCACGAATCCCATTCACAAAAGCACTACCCTCATGACCCAATCACCTCCTAATGACCCCACCTCCTAACACCATTATATTGGTGATTAGATTTCAACATCTGAATTTTGTGGGGGACATAAACATTCAGATCACAGTAACTTGGCCTCTTTACAAACACCACAATTGGGCACTGCGGGGGGTGAAAAGATAAGGAAAGAATACTGCAGGTGAAAACGAGTCATGTGGTTGAGTTTGAATTATTTTTTTTTTCTTTAAAATACTTCAATATGCCTCTACGATTTAGGAAAGCTAATTGAATTATTTGAAACTATGATAGCCTAAAGAGCTCAAGAAGGGTGTCTGTGCAATTACACAGGGGAAATCATTCAGAACTCAATGGCTGGAAGCCTGAAATTGAGAAATCACATCGAAGAGTATCACAAGGGACAGCTCCTTTGAAGGAAAGAATCTTTGAGCCCTTATATAGTCATCCAAAGCAGAAAGAGTAGCTTGATGAGAGCGGATAAAAAATACTGGGAAACAGATTCAGGTTCAAATATAAATAGTGACTTTTAAAATAACTATAAAATCTCAGGGTGCTTATACAACTGTGTCAGAACCATGAACATTGACCCAGCTACAGGAAGAAAACAACTTATGTGAGGTAGAGCTCTACCTATTACCTGGTTGAGAGGTTTCTAGAACAACACGGCACACAGGCCCCAGGTAGGCAGCTAATGGAAGACTAAAAGGCAGAAGACATCCCCAGTCTTAACATAATGTAAATGAACCTTCACGTTACAACAGTTTGTCTTCTCATCCCCTTGTCTCTGCAATGTTACCAGCAGCAGCAGGGGGAGTCCCATTTCCATCTCATTTAACTGCTGAATTTTGAAGTTCAAAAAAAATTTGCTGAGTTTAATAAGGTAATGCATGTTATATTGGATGAACCTAAGTCTCACTGTCCCCCTCATTTCCTTCTCCCCCTTGATCAAGTGCTCCCTGTTTACCAGAGTAATGATTGGCTCCATCATTCATTCTTCCTAACAGTTTTCATTAATGTTCTGAATCACTGATCTTGGACTTCAGTGCAACAGCCCTGTGTTAACGTTGTCTATTCCAGTGGTTTTTAACTGCAGGTGATTTTTGTCCCTCAGGGCATATTTTGCCATGCCTGGAAACATTTTTGTTGTTACAACTTGATGGCGTTGTAACGTGCTACTGGCATCTAGTGCGTAGAAGCCAGGGATGCTGCTAAAGATCCTGCAATGCACACAACAGCCCCCCACAAAAAAATCACTTGGTCCCAAAGTCAATAAGTGCTCCTATTAAGAAACTGCTCTGCTGTAATCTGTTGTACAAGCAAGAGCAAGAATCATCTTGTTGAAAACAACCATTCTGGGATATTTTCTGGTCCTTGGAGCATATATTTCTGGGAAGAGGCTCTAAGACCTTTTACTGATAACCCTCATTAGACAGGTGATTCCACTTGCTTGGTCTGTCTCCAATGCCTTCCCCTATCTGCTGCATGTAGATCACTCCATATCCTATTATTTGCAACCAAGGATACACTCTTCTTTTTCAGTCTGTCCCCTCTTCTAAATTATCTTTCACTTTGAAACACACTCTAGAGTTTTGCTAGCCACATGTGGTTCCTAGACCATCAGCATCAACATTACCTGGAAAGAGCCTCTTACAGATGCAGAATCTCTGCCCCAACCCAGACCTACGGAGTTAAAACCTACGGGATTTCTAGGTGAGTCTTACACACATTGAAATTTGAGACATGCTGCTCTAGTCTAAAGCACTGATTCCTGAATTTTTTTTATGCATTGGAATCTGATGGAGGCTTTAAAAACATGCCTGGATCCCAGCCCCAGAGAAACCGATGTAACTGGGATTCACCCTGGGCACTGGGTTTCTATAGTTCCCCAAGACATTCCAATGTGCAGCCAAGGATAAAAATCACTGCTCTGGATTAATCATTTTTAAAATGGTTGTTACTGGCTTCTTTCATTTGTACATTCCAATGCCTATGCAAGAGCCAGTATAATATAACAATCAAGAGCCCTATTTGGAGACTAAACACCATGACTTTGAATTTAAACTGTCACTGATCATGTGATCTTGGGAAAGTTATTTAATTTCTCTGTGCTTCAGTTTCTCTAGATGTAAATGGGAATAAGGAATAACTCTCATATGATGAGAGTTTCCCTCAGTCAAGGTTCAACCAGAGCAGCGGAACCAGATAATATGTATACTAAATAGATTTATTACAAGGAATTGGCTTATGTCATTGTGAAGGCTCCTTATCAAGTCCAATGTTCAGAGTGCAGGTGGTCAGGAAGGGAAGATCACAAGCAGGCTGCAGGCTCAGGGGTACAAGTTTCAGCTTGTCCACAGGCATTTCTTAACTCAGGGAAGCCTAAACCCTCATTTAAAGGTCTTTAAGCTGATTAGGTCATGTCCACCCAGTATAATCTCCTTTTTGATGAATTTAAAGTCAACTCGTTATGGATCTTAATTGCACCTGCAAAATCCCTTCACAACAACATATAGATTAGTATTTGATTGAATAATTGGGGCAAGATGTGTGTGCTACAAAATGGTCACTGCCTCTTTTTCCTCCTCTAACTCTCTAGGGACTGCCCCTTTTAGCCTGCCCTAACTGGAAAAAGAATTCCCTAGAAGGGAATCCTTGGATGGTAGTTGCACCTAGGCAAATTGATACATCCAAGGCCATCACAGAGTTAAGTACCTTACCACATTTAACTCACCAAAGACAGTACCTCACTCATAGTTAGCATTCAGTAACTGTGATTATTGCCCTTATTAAAGCCATAAAAGTTTAGTTAGCCAAAGATTCTTATATAAAGTGCTTGTTCATATAATGTATTTTGATATGGTCAAATCTCAATTTCAAATTTATATTGGCTTATATTATAGCCAAGATACATTTTCATTCCTAACTAAAAAAGGTTATTAGTCACCAAAATGTCAGAGATACTTGATAGGCAGTAAGAAATCTTAACTTAAAACCTTTAAGAATTCAGGCAAAACTTATATTCAAAGCCAAAATTCAGGTCCAAGTGTCTCTACAGGAAGGAGTTCTTAACAGCAGTGCTATTCTGAATCAAAATCTACTTGAAATTTGTATAAAGTAAATGTAATCTTGGCTAGTATTCCTTAAGACTGTCAAGGTCATGGAAAACAAGGAAAGACAGAAAAACTGACAGACCAGGGAAGACTGAGGAGACATGACAACTAAATGCAAACTGGCATCCTGGATGAGATCCTGAAACAGAAGATAAAGTAGTAGAAAAACTGGTGAAATCCAAATAAAGACTGCAGTTTAGTGAACACTAATGTACCAAAGTACCATCAAAATCAAAGGTGTTAACAATGGGACAGAATGAGGGATACATAGGAGCTATCTGTGCTATCTTTGCAACTTCTGTGTAAATCCAAAATTATTATAAAATAATCAAGGTTACTTAATAATAAAAAAACCTAGGATGTAACCCCCAAGAACTTTTTTCTTTTAATTTTGACGTCCGGGTATACGTATATCGAGAAAGCTCTCAGTGATTGTGAAGCAAATCTCAGGACTGAGACCCATCCCAAGCTTCACTTCTGAGAGAATAGATTATGTTCCCAATTCTTGTTATAAAATCATTCCTTCAGGAAACACAGGATACAATAGGGACAAGAGAGCAATCTATTCCTTGCTGGCCTCTCTCAGACTCTGACCAAAAGCAGCAGACCCCTAGGAAATGGGAGATTAGACTTCTTTCATTCTTTGCCCTTTCTTGAACTGTGAACGATTCCCCTCAGTTCCATGATCTCAGAACTTAATTATTGAGCAGGGTAACTCCGTTTCCTGTCCGGCAGATTTTGATGTACTGATTCTATGGCTTTCTGCTCATCTTGTCTTCCTTCCAGATGTGCGGGAGTGAAGGAGCTGGTGGCTATCAGACCTCAAGGTCTCCAACAGGACAAGATCAAGAGGGATTCCACTCCCACAGACCACTCACTCACCCTAGGAAGACTGTGAAATGCCTGTCCTGGTGCTTAGTTTGAATTGTTGAAAGACCATCTTTACGGCAGAAATGCTTTGTCATTTCACTTGATAAGGGCCTTGGGTTTCAAGCCAGTTTACTCTTTTCTGTGAGCATGAAAGCCACCTATAGATATGCTCCGAGGCAGGATTTTGACATCAAAGCCAAAATAAGAATTTAGGAAGAAAAGAAAGGGAGGGAGGAAAAAGGGAAGTTTGGTCCAGGAAAATAAAAATGCAGCGTCATTTCTGAGCAACTAAACAGCACTTGAAAAATCTGTCTATCCCCACCTATATACATATACTATATACCTCCTAAACATACGTACAACACATATACACAATCACATGTACACACATGGAAGTTTTCATTTCTCTACACATAAGCTACTGAGTCCGCTGATAAAGCACAAAATTACTGTTAGGATATTTGAGAATTTGTTCACTTATTCATTCATCAAATCATTCATTCATTCATCAAATAATACTGAGTACTACTAGGTGCCAGGAAGTGTTCTTGGAGCTGGGGATATAACAGTAAACTAGACAGTTTCTACTCTCACAATAATTTTGATACTACTAAATGACATTTATCAAATATGTATTAAATGCCAGTTACTGGACTATGTAATCACTTTACAAGTATTATCCCATTTATTACTCACAGCAACCCTATGAGGAGATAAAATTATTACTCCCATTTTTCCAGATGAGAACTCTGGGGCTTAGTAAGCTCAAGTAACTTACCCAAGGAACATGATAACACAGAGATTTTAATCCAGAGAGGGTAATTACCTGAGCTAGCACAATACTGCATACCCAGTGTTAGATGTCAACTGTTAACCTATCCTGTGGTGGCATGAAGTGCTGACTGGAACAAAGCAAACATAAATATTGCTCTCTTTACTCCAATGTGGAATGATTCTCCAGCTTGCTTTCTTGGCCCCCTCTCCCCTCAGCTTCTGGGTCTAGGAAGAGGAGTGTCCTTGCCTTGCACTTGTCCCTCATTCTTCATTTCTTCCTCTCTCATTCCTGGAAAGGGAACAGCAAGGAGGAAATTGCCTTTCCATCCCACGCACAGCTGTTGCAAGAAAGCTCTGGCAGGCGCCAAGCTCTCCCAGGAGAGGGAGTCCAGGAGGAGCCATTCCCTGCTCCTTCCCATGGCTCCCCCATTTTTGGATGAGCTTTATCCATAAGCCACCTGTTATGTGCAGCTCAAGGTCTGGCATTGGCTCCCAGTCAGAACCCAAACAGTGCTCTCTGTCCCAGGTAGAGATCCGAGGAGCTGAGGGAAGGCAGGAAGACGTGTCTAAAAGAGGAAGTAGAGAAAATGCTGGACTGCACTCTCTGAGCAACAGCCCTTGGAGACACCCCAAGAGGCAGCTGCCCAGCTGGCAAGGCTTGTGTCAGGCAGCTGTGTGCCCAGGAACAGGGAGCAGCACACATACGGCAGAGCAGGCCTGCACCATCTGTCACATGCCTGTGCCAGCATCTTCACTTCAGGCTAAGTGGGAGTGGGAAGGCTTCAGGAGAGAAGTGACAGCTCACCAAGCCAGCCACATGCCATGGCTCCCCTCTAACACTCTCTTCCTTTAAACATTTAGACTCCTTCACCGCTGCCATATGGCAGTTGCCAGTGGATACTCTACCATAATTAAGAGCATGCAATTTGGAGTCAAAAAGCCCTGGGTTTGAATTCAGCTTCTCCATGTACAAGTGTGGGTGACATGGGTAAATTACTAAACCACCTGTCTTTGAACATCAGTTTCCTCTTTTGTAAAATGAAGATATGATAATTATCCCTCAAGGTAGTTGTGATGATTATATTTGATAATATCCGTGAAGAGCTAAGGGTAAGGCTTTGAAAAACAAACCACATAATAGGCAATAAGTAAAACAAAGTCTTTTCCATGCTGAATCAAGTCCCTGACTACAAAACAATCTTCTTTTGTAGGTGGTAGGTCTTCTGTCTCAGTTGCGGAAGTAAAAAGAGCAGGAGAGTCTCGGCGCACTTTAATGTGCATTCAGAGCTCCTGGGAACCTTGGGAAAGGCAGATTCTGATTTAGTATGTCCTGAGTGGGGTCCGAGATTCTGCATTTCAAATAAGTTCTCAAAGGTGCTGATGGTGCTGGTCTAAGGACAGCACTTTGCACAGCAAGAGTCTGGAAAACCAGCTGTGGTACCTTAAACAAACTATTTCACTTCTCTAAACTTTGATTTTCTCAAATGCAAAAATTTAAAAGTTTACCTAGATAATTTCACAATCCTTCCTTGCTACCATGTTGTAATAGATTACTGCAAAAATGGCTGCCAACAGTTCCCCCAACCCTTCTGCTACATGACTTTGTCCCTCCTTCCAACAAGAGAAAGAGCCCTTCCCCTTGAATCTGGCTTGTCCTGTTACTTGTTTGGATCAGGAGAGTGTGACAGAAGTAAAACTTTGTGATTTCCAGGCCTAAGCCTTAGAAAGCTTGGCAGCTTCTGTTTTCTATTTTTTATTTTTTGCCTTCTTGGCATTCAGCTTCCATGTAGAGAAGCTCAGGCTAGAGTGCTGAAAAGGAAAAGAAAATGGTCCAGCCAGCACTCAGCTCTATTAGGCACTGCAGCTGAGATGCCAGACACATGAGCATAGTCCTCTCGGACATTCCAGCCCCAGTTGACTTCCCAGCTTTACGTAGCTACACAAGAAACCCCTGCTACGATTTCATGCAGCAAATGAACCACACTGCTGAACTCATCCACAAAATTCTGAGAAATAATAAATTTTTGTTGTTTTAAGCCATTGTGTCTTAGGATGGTTTGTTATATGGCAATTAATAGCTGTACACATGTTCTGCTCACATAGGAGATAATAGAAATTTTTAAAGCCACAACACTTGGAATAATTATAAAGAAATATGCCTATTAACTGGAGGGCTGAATATATGCTGAGAAGTGACTTTTACATTTATATAGTTCTTAATGAAGACCTCTCTTCTGTATTAAATTCAATTCATTCAGACTTACAATGGTTCAACTTACAACATTCAGTATGCTCCTGGACTTACAATGGGGTTATGTCCAAATAAGCCCATTTTAAGTCAAAAATGCACATTTAACTTAACAGCATTTTCAATTTATGATGGGCTTATTGGGATGTAGCCCAGTCTAAGTTGAGGAGCACCTATTTGTTCAGGGCTAGTGGGGAATGTGAGAAGTTGGGGACGTAATTCCAAGAAACTTGCATTATATTTGGGAATGCTATAGCATATATTACAAAAAAGTTAGAGAACACATATCAATTAATAATAGTGCACTAAACATATATTTGAGACTCAAATTATTTTAGCATCAATAATAAAATTCTACAGATGCCTAGAAGGTACTCAGTAAGTATATTCCAGAATTAGATAACAGTTCTATGAAGAAGTACAGGCATATCTCATTTTATTGCTCTTCACTTTATTGTGCTTTGCAGATAGTTTTTGCTTTGTTGCGTTTTGTTTACAAATAATGGCTTGTGGCAACCCTGCGTTGAGCAACTTTATCAGCACCATTTTTCCTACAGCATGTGCTCACTTCTTATCTCTGTGTCAGATAATGTTAGCATTTGTTTTTAGCAATGAAGTATTTTTAAATTAAGGTATGCATTTTTTTTAGAAATAATGCTACTGTACACTTAATAGACTATAGTATAAACATAACTTTTGTATATACTGGGCAACCAAAAAATTTGTGTGACTCACTTTATTGCAATATTTGTGTTCTTGTAGTGGTCTGGAACCAACCTGCAATATCTCCAAGGTATGCCTGTATAACTTAAACTTGGAGAAATGAGGGGGTAAAAAGAACTATGTAATGGTTGAGTCATGGTGTTCAAATTTTCTATATAAAAATGAAACAGCCCTATTGACAAATACATTCTAGAAAGTATCAGAAGTCCTTTACACAGAGGATGATAATTTTAAATAGACCTTTAAAATTATTTTTGCTATGGCACACATAATTTCACTAAATTAGTAAATTGTGAAGACACAAGGTTATTGTAAAATATATGCTATAGAAATATGAATAGAATTTCAGAGTTGTAATACAGGTAAAAAATGTGAAGGTGTAGTGTTAAAACCAAAAAAATGACAACATAGGACTCTTGAAAAGTGTACACAAAGTAGAATTTCGGAAATAAACGTAAAGGATTTGATGTACATAGTGATCATCTTTAGCCCTCTCATCCACATCCTAGTTATAATATGTTTTATTTGGAAAATATTTTCTAAGTAATTGCTATTGATAATGTGAAACCTCAGAATTAAAATTTTCCAATGATAGTCCAATAAAATGAGTTCAATGGTTAAGAATAAGATGTAAGAAAAAAAATTAACACTTGTTTTATAATATTCTTTATACACATTTCTGTAAGAAAATTCTGCACTTACAAATAATGTTTTAACTGTACTGGAAAATAAACCCATTTTTTAGAAAAGGAAATTAATCTTGTAGGCAACTTCTCAAAACTCCATTTATCTATGTTATCATTTTGCTACCTGTTTTTATGAAAACCCGAGGGAAGAACACAATTCTGATATACTGGTAACGTGAGCCCTCAGAATAACACCCATTTTAAATGAAAGTTCCAACCAAAAATCATGATTGAGTGTTCAAATATTCTCGGAGAGACAAAGGACTAGTTTAATAATGGTATAATACTACCTTCCTACCAGCACATAGATCGGCTGGGTACACAGTTAGCATTCAATGAAGTAATTAAATAAATCTGTCCCGGGTGTGACTGGTTGGAGCCAGTGTCACAGATGAAAAAAGAATTTACCAAGACAGTTGTAGGTAAAGAAAGGCAAATTTATTAAAGAAAGTACAAACATATGTTGCAAGGGTGCAATAGGCAGCACAGCAAAGAAGGTGCTGTCTGCCAAGAGGCAGAGGATGGAGGGAAGTTTTATAGGTTCATACTGGAGGGGCTATGTGCAGATAAGGTGTGCAGATAAGGTCCTGCTGCTGGGGCTACATGTGGAGCGAGGTATATGGGAACAGGGTGTGGTGCCAGCAGGTTGTCTGTGATTAGCCGTGTCTCAGAACAATTGTTCTCCCTGACCTGGGGCTCCTTCTTTGTTGTTGCTTACCTATCTTATTAGAACTCCACAGGATGAATGTCAATGCATATAAGCTTTCTCAAGGATGGCCTTGGATAGAGGAAACAAGAAGAAACAAGAAGGGTTAACTCAACCCACTGCAGTTAAATCTTCCTTGAATATTCTTTCATCTATTCATTTAACACTGAAGTTAAAAGGCCAAGATTGAAGAAGTTACAGTAACCTAAAATTGGAGTAAAAGGATATTCTTTGAGTACCTATATCTTGGTGGAGAAAAACAGACAATAGACACATGAATAAATGCATAAGAATGCTAGATGATTGTGAGAATGCTGTAGAAAACTAAAGCTGGGTCAGAAGAGTGGTGGGGAGGAACAATATTTAGGTGAGGTCATCAGGAAAGGTCCCCCCGAGGAGACATGTAAGCAGAGACATGTGGGAGAGAGCATTCCAGAGAAAGGGAACAATTAGTACAAAAGTTCTGAGTCAGAAAGGAGGGTTGGTATTAAGATATAATTATCAGATTTTTAAAATAATAAAATTAAATGGAGAAATAGAATAAGCAAAAAAGTTAAAAAAAAAGTCACGATTACTGGAGCTGACTTTATGTGTATAGAATATGTGAGCACCTTCTTCACTTTAGGGGTTTGAGTTCTGTTTTAGGAAGGGGAGATGGTCTTCCTGGGCAAACACATTAAATACACAGAATTTCTAACCCATTAGCTTCAGTCCCCTGGGAGAATTGTGTTAAATCCAGTCAGCAATTATCTGTAATACTGGATAACAATCTGTACCTGAGAGTGAGCTTTGAAAGGGCAAAGCACAGTCACTGTCAGAGAAGGGTCCTTCAGGTACATATTGAATTGCCTGGGGAAAGACCTTCTGACATCTCTGTTTGCTTTTCAAAGCACTGGCTTTGTGCTTTGTAATCAGGGAAAAAAAAATGGTTTGTCTAAATCGATCTCCTCTCTGTAATTTCAACGTATTTCCCCACTGTTTCCTTCTAGAAATCCACTTTATTGAGACAGAAGACTCCTTAGTTGTCACCTTAAAAATCTTCAAAAACTTGGGGTGCATATTGGGGAAAATTATGAATAGGTAGTACAGATTAATGGAGTTTGAATCATCAATTACCATTTGTTACACCTTCCTGATTTGTGTGGGAAAAGCAGAGAAACTAACAAATATGATTCCTTGGGGGCATGTGCAGCCCTGCAGAATAAAGCATGCTCTACTCTGGGCATCTCCCAGGGGCACCTTGGTTTTATAAGTATTTGGCCATAAAATCATCTCAGCCACTAAAAGTATAGATGGATAATCAATAGCATAAATGAACCTTAATAAGATTTTGCTTTATTTGGGTATACATTCAACTCAAAGCTTCGAAATAATAGCTTTCATGCACAATTTAATAAGGTCAGTGGAATAGAAACCACCTATGGGGTTATGCTGCTAAGATTCCCTTTTTGGGCAAGGGGATAACATGCCTCTTTGAAAAACTGAAAAAAGCGATGGGCCCTTTCTCCCAGGAAAATGCTTAAACAGATATAAAATTGCATTAAGTATACAGGAGTTCATGGATCTCCTGGATTATTGAAGCCCCATGCCCTAGAGACAATGGAAGACAAAAAGTGTAACAACAGTAACACCTCAGGTCTATACGGCACTAGGAAAAGAGTCCTAATTTTATTGGTGGTAGGTACACCAAAGCAGGGCATGTTAACACAATAGCTATTTTTTTAACATTTAAAAAATGTTTAATTGTGGTAAGATACACATAAAATGTGCTATCTTAACCATTTTTTAGTGTACAGCTTAGTAGTCTTAAATATATTCACATTATTATGCAACCAATCTCCAGAATGCTTTTCATCTTGCAAAACTGAAAGGCTATACTCACTAAACAACTCCCCATTCTTCCACCCCCCAGCCCCTGTCAATCACCAGTCTACTCTCCGTCTCTATGCAACAGATTACTCTAGATACCTCATATAAGTAGAATAAGTGCTATAAGTAGAATCATATAGCACTTTGTCTTTTTGTGACTGGCTTATTTCACTTAGCATAATATCCTGAAGGTTCATCCATGTTGTAGCCTGTGTCCATTTCCTTCCTTTTAATGGCTGAATAATATTCCATTGTATGAATATATCATATTTTGCTTATCTATTTATCCACTGATGGACACTGGGCTTCTTCTACCTCTTGGCTATTACAAATGATGTTGCTGTAAATATGGCTGTACAGATATCTCTTTGATATCCTGCTTTCAATTCTTTTGGATAATATACCTAGAAGTGGGATGACACAACAGTTTCGGTGCATCCATTTCGATGGGCCTGTTACATGCCAAGGAACATTATGATTCAGCAATTGTGAGTCGGGATCCTTGTCAAAAGGGCCCACCAAAATGTGAAATCTGTGTTTTATTACAAAGTCATGCACATGATAGACATCTCTGATCCTTATTCTATATTTAATCTCTCCTCTATTATGCAGATTTCACATTTTACTTTATTCACACCAGTATTTTAAAAATTTTTATAAGAATGAATTAATTTTATAATAAAAAGGTAATAAAGCTCTTTTTAAGTCTGTTAGAACTAAGTCTCAAAGGGTAACTCAACTATCTCTTAAAACCATAAATTCAAAGGAAATTTATAATATGAATATTGGTGGATATATATATATATTCATATTATGTGTATGTGTGTTTATGTGTGTGTATATGTATATGTGTGTATATATAAATACCTAACTGTTCTCCTAATGTGTGTTTGCATATACAAATATATACACACATACACATATATACACACACATTAGAAAAACACTTAAGAATTTATTTGAAGACTTTCTGCGCAGTATGGCACTGAGAATAAGGACATGTAAATTCCTCCTCCTTCTTCCCTTGAACAAGCAACATAACACTGATCAATAAAACTGAGTGTAACCAAAAAGCCTTCAAAATAGCAGAGACGTCTATCCCCTCAATTATCAAATGGAAAAGGAAATATTTTTAAGTGTAATTCTTTATTGAATATAAACAAGTAGAGCCATCATGATTTTAAAGGTGAAATTAACATGAGATGTAGACCATTTATTCAAGGTGTCCATGACGTCTCTAAGAATGAGCAATCACTCAGCTTAGAATGACAAAAGGTCCTTTATGAGCAGAGGACAAGGTTAGCACATGAATCCCTGTCATGGGTTCTTTGCCTGCCAGATGGAGCCTGTACCCTACCTCATCCCACCTCTGAATCCCACCTTGTCCCAACTCCACCACAGGGGAGATGAGGCCCTAAGATGAAGAAAGGACATCCATTTGTTTATTTCCTGGTTATCAGAACAGCTGGAATTTCAATGATTTGTTCTGGGACCACATCAACATAGTGGCATCAATAGGTACCTAAGTCACAAGAGCTCCAACACAGCTGGGTCAAAATTGTTTCAAAACGCATGTGCCCATCTGAATTATCTCAAGTCAGACCCAATAACTTGGCCTATGTCATTCCAAGCCAGTGTGGATTCAGGGCATCAGAAACCAGTTTCAATCCATATGCCCTTTGGAAGTGCCCTTGACAATTACTTTACAGCTCTGCCTGTGCATACGTACTGGAAGATTCAATCTCCTTAGCAGCCTAGAATTTCAGCTAGAATTTCAATCTCCTTAGCAGCCTAGAATTTCCTTATGGCTGTCCTCAAGCACCATGGACCATTTACAAAGTGTATAGGGGTGATCTCTCCTTGTAGATTTGAAGTGTTTTCAGAACAGGGACTAGATCTACTATTTATTTTCCATCCCCCCTAGAGCTTAGTATAATGCTTTGCATATCAGAGATATTTGTTAATCTTCAGACAATCTCCTCAAGAAAGATTAGAGAGCCTTTTACCAAAATGCCATAAAAAAAGAAGTATGGGTAAATGAGCACCCTGAGATTATGGCATAAGCTAGATACATCCCTCCTCACACATAAGGACCAGATCCAATGGCAAATCATTGAGAACTGAGGTGAAAGAAATAGATTATTTAACCGATGCCTAAGTTTCCAATTTCTGTCTTTGTGCCAATGATCCCCAATTTATATTTGTAGCCCAGACTGCTCTTCACTGCTAACATCTACTTACTAGGTGTTGCCAACCTGGATGTCTCAGAGGCCCCTTACACTCCAAAAAGTTGCCAAAGCTCAGCTCATTTGGCCCCTAAAATATCAGCTCTGTAAAGGCTGGGCTTTGGTTTCATTCACTGTTGGATCCCGAAGGCCTAGAGTAGCGCCTGGCAGAGAGCAGGCGCTCAATAAAGAGTGTTTGAATGAATTTAATAATGGATGAATGAATGCAGGGACCTCCCCAGGAGACACAGTCTTCCATTAAAGCCATATGTGTTGCCAAAGAGTTCTCTAGGACTTGACAGTTAAGACCAAACCCTATACCTCTTCCCATTACCTCATCCCTCCAGTCTCCTCTCTCTTTTATCAAATCACCCTCTCTGCTGCCTCATCCCTGGGAGCCCCTAAATATGCTCCAAATCTACTACAGGTTGAATATTTCTTATCCAAAATGCTTGGGACAAGAAGTGTTTCGGATTTCAGATTTTTTCAGATTTTGGAATATTTACATATACATAATATCTCAAGGATGGGACTCAAGTCTAAACATGAAATTCATTTATGTTTCATATATACATTATACACATAGTCTGAAGGTAATTTTACACAATATTTTTAATAATTTTGTGCATGAAACAAAGTTTTAACCATGTTTTTACTGCGACCTGTCACATGGGGTCAGGTATGGAATTTTCCACTTGTAGCATCATGTTGGTGCTCAAAAAGTTTCAAATTTTGGATTTTCGAATTAGGGATGCTCAAACTATATCATAAAACAAAATGCTCCTTTATTATACAAGGTCCTCTACAAATCTGTTCACAGTCTCTCTTTGCCAGCCCCACTCACACTATTATAATCTTGAACGCCCTAGAGTTCCCAACTCACACCTCACTCTTCGACCCCTCTGTACCTTTCTCAGGCAAGGAATGACTTGCTGAAATGTCCTCCTCCTCCACTGAAGAAGCCCTCTCTTGGCTATCTCCTCTTTACCCTTTAATTCCCAGGGCAGGTGTTGTCTCCTCTATGAAGTCTTTCCCTGGGAATTCCCCCTCCCAGTCTGCCAGGCAATGTGTTCCCCTTCTATGCTCTCACAATACACTATGCCAAGACTCTTTTCAAACTTTTTTTTATATCTTGGCACACATAGAAAATGGTTGAGGGTAGACAAGACTGTGCTTGGCCACAAGCAACTGGCCTGGGTCTCTGGCTTTCATAAACCTTGTGCAGCAACACCCAGATACTTTTGTAACTCATTCATTGCATACCAGCCTGGCATGTCAAGCTGGTTGGTAACTCTGTTCTTGGTATGTCTTAGTCTTAATCGCTGCATTCACTGCACTGTATTATACTTATTCGTGTTTGTGTTTTTCCCTCACTGAACCTATCAACTCCTTAAGGGCAAGAAACTAATATTCTTATTTTTCATGTTTTAAATGACTGTACAATAAAATGGACTTTTGAGGATGTACAGTCCCATAAACTTTATCACATGTATATGTTTGTGTAACCATGACTACAATCAAGATACAGAATATTTCCACCACCCAGGGTGCTGACACACCCTCCTCCAACCCCTAATCCTTGGCACCCACTGATCTGTTCTCTGTCACTGTAGTTTTGTCTCTCTGAAAATGTCTTATAAATGGAATTGTACAGTAAATAACCTTTTGAAACTGGCTTCACTCAGCCAATGCCTTTGACATTCATCCAATTTGTTGTATGTATCAATAATTTGCTTCTTTTTATCACTGAGTAGTATTCCATTGTGAGGATTTAACATAGTTTGTTTATTCATTCATCCACTAAAGGGTATTTGGGTTGTTTCCAGTCTGGGGCAATTTTGATAGACTTGCTGTAAACATTCATGAGAAGGTTTTGTGGGAATGTAAGTTTTTATTCTTCTAGGGTAAATACCTGGGGTGGGATTATATGAGCATTATGGCAGATGTATTTTTAGCTTTATGAGAAACTGCCAAACTGTCTCCAAAGTGACTGTACTATTTTGCCAATAGATTATACTGGCAATGTATGAGAGTTCCAGTTGTTCCACATCCTTGCCAGCATTTGGAATTGCCAGCATTTGGCATTGCCAGCATTTTTATTTTAGCCATTTTCATAGGTGTGGCATGGCATCTCATTGTAACTTTGTCTTCATCTTTGAACTCCAGCATTTTGCAATGTGGTAGGTTCTCAGTAAATATTTGTTGAACTGAAATACACTCATCTTGTTGTTTTGCCTCATTTAATAAACCCACTAATAATAAATTCAAGGCCAGGCACAGTGGCTCACGCCTGTAATCCCAACACTTTGGGAGGTCAAGGTGGGTGGATCACTTGAAGTCAGGAGTTCAAGACCAGCCTGGCCAACATGGTGAAACCCCATCTCTACTAAAAGTACAAAGATTAGCCAGGTGTGGTGGTGCGTGCCTGTAATTCCAGCTACTTGGGAGGCTGAAGCACGAGAATCACTTGAAAATGGGAGGCAGAGGTTGCAGTGAACTGAGATTGTGCCACTGTATTCCAGCCTGGGTGACAGAGTGAGACTCTGTCTCAAAAAATAAATAAATAAAAATAAGTGAATTCAATTTTCACTATACTTTATACTAAGCTTTGTGTTAGAAAAACAAAAAAAATTGCACAGGACAGAAGTATTAAACTCTCTCTCTCATCTTCCTGTACTCACTCCTTTTCCCAAGTCCTAAATGAATCATTCTTTCTATTAGGATATATAGCAATATAGCCTATAATTTTCACTCAACAAACTGAACTTGAAGGCATGCAATCAAGAGCTTTTGAAAGTCTCTATTCTCACTGCTAATAGTACTAACAATAAGTGATGATCTAGTTATCATGATCAATAACTAGATAATTGGATGAACCAGGCACTGTGTTAGGAGAAATTCCTATAGTAACTCACTTATCTCCCCAACCAGATGAAATAGGTATTATCCTCATTTTAGAGATACGGGAACTGAGGCTTAATGAAGCTGACAAACTTGCCCAAAATCATATAGCCAATAAATGAAGGCTCTAGGGTGCATACCAGATCAAGCTGGTTTCAGAAAACACGGTCCTAACCATTCCATGTACCTGCTTTACTTGGCAAAGGAACTAGCTGCTCTTTAATCAACAGCAAAACAACAAAAACAATCTCAAGTCACTTTAATTTTAAAGAGTTATAAAACTTTAGAAAAGTAAATCTCTCTCTTTACTTGAGTCTTATAAGTCCTTCAGATCAGCCATGAGGCATACAGATGGAGGAGCATGGAGACCCCCAGTCTGGGAAACCTCAATTGCTCCATTGGAAGACAGACTAAAAATTATAGACCTTATTCTAGCGAAGCTAACAGCATGAGTAGGACTCAGCTGAGCAAACTGAACTAGCGTCACTTGTGGCTCTATGATAATTATCCCTGCCTATTGAATCTTGAACTATATTTACATAGTTCTATAGTTGAGAGTGTTCTCCACTGCAGACCTAAGCTGAAGTGATAATAATGGTTTCTTTTTATGTTGATTCTAAAAATAAAATAGAATTATATATATAAAATAATATAGTAACCTGGATAATCTAATGACTATCAAACTATTAGGTGTATCCAGGGATAACAAAAAGCTTCAGTCTTTAGAGACATATATAGCACTAATTTTAAGAGAACAAATCACAGCCAGACCTTTTACTAGATAGATGCTATAATAGTCAAGAGACTATTGAACTGGAATTCAGTGGTTTGACCTAGTATTTTGATTTAAAATATTTCTTACCTCTTTTATTACTTACTTCCTCCCAAACCCATAAACAAGCTTCAGTGAGCTTGGAGCTGAATCTATTTCTTTGAATGTTATTGATTAGGAAAGATAGGAGGCACAAATCCCAGGATCCTATGTCTTAAGTGATGACTTTCCAGAGCCCAAACATTCAATCATTTCACCCTTCAAGTAAGAAATCAGGAGAAAAATGTAGGCGCTAAAAAGAAAAGTCATCCAGTGAAATTATGTTGCAAGCCAACAGCTTTTGGGGATCACAGTAGCTAGTTCCAAATGTCAGACTTTTTTGTGTGTTTGAGTCTCATAGAATAACATCAATTTCTAAATCTACCTTACAGTGAACTGCATAACAAAAAAAGGTTTCATTTGCACTCATCTCAAAAGTGTTGTAGACAAATAGTGCCACCAAGTAATTATTGACATGAAAAATTATGGCAACTCAAAAACATTTGGCTCAAAGTCTCAAGTAGCAAAAGTTGAGGGCAATGACTTTTATCAATTTGGAGAGCTTCTCTTAACCTGTGGCAGTTCCTCTATATTTGGGTCTGCACATAATGTTTGTATTGCCCTGCTTAAACACTCAATAATCATAGAATCTACTGAAAGAATATCATCTAAACAAATTTATAAGGGTCTTATAATATACAGTGCCAGTGATTAATGAGAAAGCATTAAATATCAGAATAACTGGAAATTTTCCAATCAGCATTCCAAAGTGTGTGCATTACTGATGAATTTCTCATATTTGAAAGCTAGACAACCCCAAGAAAAGAATTACATATTTATATAAATCATAAGCCATTCAGCAATAGTCTGAACTTTCTGTAAAATTGTGATGCTTCTCAAGGGAGAAAAACGTATTTATCAAGACCATTGAACATAAAGAAACAATTAAATACAAACCAATTTGCATAGCCAACATAGCATTTTCTGTTGAAAAATCAAAACTTTTCATCCTGACAGATATATTTGTCACTGAGAAGACAGCATCTTTAAAAGAAAATAAACACAGCACACAATTCAATTCCCTTGTAAAAAGTGCAGCCAAAAGTTTACTGTGAATTATAGCCTATTATAATACCATAGAAATGAACAGGCAGCTAAAATCAGTTTTTCTTTTCCCAAAAGTGCCTGTGGACATTTATTCCTAAGGAAATAAATGACCAAAGTAGTATACGGCTTTGTCCTTCTGTTTTACAGGATATTCATGCCTTGCCTCCAATATTCTTTTTAAATTTTTGAATTGCCTGAACAAAACTCAGAAGGACTTCATTTTTCTCCAAAGGCATCGTTCTTGTATAATTCTGAGACACAGCTTTCAATTCTTTCCAAATAAATTCATCCTACTGAAAAGCACAAGCTCATCTCAGAAAGCAACAATAAGACCCCTGATATTTTTTCCTTGAAGACCATTACTCACTGGCAAATATGTTCTCCTTCATCCTCAGCTGCCCTGCTGAAGCACCAGGGAATGGAGAAGGTCTGCCAGTTTTCTCCTTCAAGGTCCTCCTCCATGGTAGGAAGCCAAAACAGCCCACCTTTTCCTAAGGATGGAAAGAGAGAACCTCTTCTTTATTCTTTTATAAGAAGAATGATTGTATCATAACAACTGCTATCCAGGAAGAGAGAGAGAGGAAGGAGAGGAGGAATCGATGCTGAGAGGCCAATCATATTTCATCACTCAGCTACTTGGAAACCAGATATTCTTAAACAATCACGTGCTCCAAGAGATTTGAGGATGCAAAAGAGGAGTGGCTCTGCCTTTTGTAAATTATTAACAGGAACTTTTTTCCTGACCACGAGTAAAGATGTACAGACTACTTATTTAAGAAAACAGCAATTAGGTCTGACATGGAACATAAAAATGGACAAGTCAACAGCAAGATCTCTGACTGCAGTTCTGTGCTGACCCCTCTGAATCAGGACAACCCGGTGCAGTTAGAATCAAAGTGATATCAAACTGGGAATGAAGGGGCACCTTCTGAAGGTCTGAAGGGGCCATAACTGCAGCTTCAGCATCTGCCTCTGATGAAAAATGTGTATTTGCTCCTCCCCATCTGAGAACTCACGATGGGATATTTGGCGCTCTGAGCTGGAGTGAAGCCACCTGCACACAGTTCTCACATTGCTCCTAGATTTCAAATTGCTGCTTAACTTCTCCCATGGCTTTCTTGTGTTTCATCCAAATTTGAGATTTAACGCATCTACCTTAAAGCTATTTGAAAGTTGCCAATTTCAGTGCTAGATCCTATCCAGTAATTTAAACTCGGCGAGAAAAAGCTGATCCAGACAGCTTTTAGAAAGCATTAGCTTCCCATGCCATAGACAGAGGGCACTAGGGAATACTCTTTTGGGTGATACGCAATGTCTCCTTTTCTCTAGACCAGGGTCTCTCAACCTTGACATTATTGACTTTTTGGACTGGCTACTCCTTTGCTGTGGGGGGCTGGCCTGTGCATTGTAGGATGTTTAGTGGCATCTCTGGCCTTTGCTCAGTAGATATCAGTAGCATCTCCCCAGCTGTGACAACTAAAAGTGTCTTCAGACATTGCCAAATATTCCTGGGAAGCAGAATCAACCCCAGTTGAAACCACTGCTATAGACCCATTTCTTTAGTGAAGTTGTTCAAAACAGGAGGAGTATCATTTATATTTGAGATGGGCTCATGCCAAAGACAAATGGTAGGTAAACAGTCAAGGGTTTTGGTGAAACATACGACTCATATGCCCAAGTGCAGGTGGCCAATTTGATTTGTCACAATGGAGACACATTTAAAGTGGGGAAATAACTCTCCAATGACATTCTGCCAAACCTCTCACTGCTATAGTCTCCAAGTTCCCAAATCCTGCTATTTGGAATATGCTCACTTCTCCTCAGTTACATATTTCTTATTTTACCTTGGTATCTATCATCCATTGCAAGAAGGGTTTGTTCTGGAAAACTATGCCTAGTTGATCTTTGACAGCAAAACCAATCAAGGCAGAGATAATGAGGACATAAATCTTGAGCCCAATTGTGTAACTGTTATCAACCACAGGTGGGATGTTTCCTAAAGAGCCTTAGATTCAAGCAAAAAAAAAAAAAAAATGAGGAAAAAATTATTTTCAATTAAATACACGAACAACAGTCTACTTAAATTCAATGCTGAGAACATTAGATGGATTGCTCAAAAGCAAAAGTGCAATTCAGCAAGTTTACAGGTGATGGTATTTCATTAAAAAGAATGGCACGCCAGAGGGAGAAATAGTACAGAGTGGGAGTTGTCTTGGGAGTGAATGTGATAAAAAAGAAGACAAGATCCTCAAGTGGGGAGGCCGAGGCGGGCGGATCACGAGGTCAGGAGAACGAGACCATCCTGGCTAACACGGTGAAACCCCGTCTCTACTAAAAATACAAAAAATATTAGCCGGGCATGGTGGTGGGTGCCTGTAGTCCCAGCTACTCCGGAGGCTGAGGCAGGAGAATGGCGCGAACCCGGGAGGCGGAGCTTGCAGTGAGCCGAGATCGCGCCACTGCACTCCAGCCTGGGCGACAGAGCGAGACTCCATCTCAAAAAAAAAAAAAAAAAAATCCTCAAGTGGTAAAGATCCTCAAGTGGTAAACGGTATCAGCAAGGCTTTCTGTCCCCTCTGGGGGGCTTATTTTGGAGATTAGTGTAGAGGGGTCAGTGACTGAAGGACAGAGGTTTATGCTTTCCTATGGGAGAGGGTATTGAGTGTGCCGCAAAGAGAGGTTCTGTGTCTCATTTCCTTTGGGATAAGAAGGAAGAAAAGAGTTTTCAACAAAGCAGAATGGTGTTCTGAGATGGGTGAACTGTGTCCCCTTCTAGGGGCTGGATTCTAGGAGGAGGAAGCTTGTTGGCCTTGGGAAATTCACAGGATATTCAGTGCGGCCTGGATGGAGGTGGAGTGGGGGAGCTCCACTTGAGAGCTGGAATTTGGGAGCAGGAGCTTCAAGAAACAAAGTCTCTTGTTTCTAGCCTGTTTTCCAGATCTATTCCTTGGCTGTAGGTTGTGGATTTTTCTTTCCTTTTTTAAATTTGGAAATGCTCGTTTCTTACTAATGTTGAGAGCGTTTTTATATCACAGCTGGTTATACCTATCAAATGGCCTGCACAGCAGCAAATATGAAAGAATTAAATCACATGTCCCTGCCCTCAAAGAGTTTATTTTCTAGGATTATATAGAAAGATAATAAAGAAAATATCTATGAGCAGATTTGAAAGATTTCATGCTTTTTACATAAAATTATATTATTCTTCTTAGTTTTAAAATCTAAATGTACATTTTGAGTGCCTTTAAAATCATTTATGAATATGAGCTTTTTTTGACTGGCCAAGAGAAAAATAATTTTATGTCCTTTTAAGAAAGGTTGAGAATTATTTAAAGTTGTTCAGATGAACTCCTTAATCCACAGCCTGACATTCACGTTCAAGGCCTCTGCCTCCTCTTTCCAGTCTCACTTTTTGGCCCTTCCTCCCTTCTGCCATTTGTCATGCTTTTAGTGCCAATCCTGTTAAGGAATATGATGAGCTCCCTATGAATTTTCACCTCCAAACATTTGTTATTGTTGTTTTTTTTCAATATTCCCTGCCACTAAAACACCATTTCTCTTCTTCTTGACCAAAACCAATCTTTCCTCAAACACATGATTCACAGGCCATTTTCTAGGATGTCTTCCACTTTCTTCCAGGGAATTAATCTCCCCACCTCAGTACTTCTAAAGGACTTTGTACCTCTGTAAAAGTAGTGATCACATTCTGCCCTACATTTCAAGTACCTGTATTCACTGTAGAATGCAAGCTCCACGTGGGAGACTGGTTCTAGGACCTCCCTCTGATAATCACCAAAATTCGAGGATGCCCAAGTCCCTTATGTAAAATAGTGTAGTATTTGCATACAACCTATGCACATTCCCCTGTATATGTTAAATCATCTCTAGATTACTTATAATGCCTAATACAATATAAATGCTGTGTAAATAGTTTTTATAGCCAGGCATGGTGGCTTACGCCTGAAATCCCAGCACCTTGGGAGGCTGAGGCGGAAGGATCACTTGAGCCCAGGAGTTCGAGACCAGACTGGCCAACAAAGTGAGACCCTGTCTCTACAAAAATTTAAAAAACTAGCCAGTCATGGTGGCATTCATCCTGATCCCAGCTACAGGAGGGGCTGTGGCAGGAGGATCGCCTGAGCCTTGGAGGTGAAAGCTGCAGTAAACTGTGTTTGCACCACTGCACTCCAGCCTGAGTAACAGAGCGAGACCCTGTCTCAAAAAATAAAATAGTTGTTATACTGTATTGTTCAGAGAATAATGACACAAAAAAAAGGTCTTTATATGTTCACATGTTCAGTACAGACACAACCATCCTGTTTTGTTTTTGTTTTTCTTTTTGAGACAGAGTTTCACCTTGTTCCCCAGGCTGGAGTGCAGTGGTGCGATCTCGGCTCACTGCAACCTCTGCCTACTTGGATGAAGTGATTCTCGAGACTCAGCCTCCCAAGCAGTTGGGATTACAGGGTCCATGTCTGGAATCTCTATTTTGTTCCATTACCTATATGCCTGACTTTTCACGGGTAAGTTTTGGTAACTGTAGCCTAAAAATCAAGTACTATAGATCCTGCAATTTTGTTCTTCTTTTTCAAAATTGTTTTGGCTATTCTAGGTCCTTTCTATTTCCATATAAATTTTACAATTAGCTTGTTAATTTCTTCTTTTTTTAAAAAAAAAGAAAGCCTGCTGGATTGTAATTGAGATTGCGTCGAGTCTATAGATCAGTTAGGGACAACTGACATTTAAACAATATTGAGTCTTCTGACTCATGAATATAGTATTAACTCTGTTTATTTAGTTCTTCTTTAGTTTCCCTCAGCAATATTTTATAGTTTTCAGTGTACAGATGTAGCTTTGAGGTTCTATGGCAAAGGGCAGCAAAGAGTAACATTCTTTGCTAATTTATCCCTAAGTATTTCATATCTTGATGTTATTGTAAATGTTAATTATAAAATTTCAATTTCTGATTGTTCATCACTATATAACTTGTACAGATACAAGTGACCTGTATCTGTAATTTTGCTAAACTCACTTATTGTTCTATTAAACTTTTTGTAGAATTTTCTACATAGATGATCGTATAATATGCAAATGAAATCTGTTTTACTTCTTCCTTTGCTAATCTGTTTTTTTTTTTTCTTGCTACTCCACTTGTTAGGACCTCCAATAAAATACTGAATAGAAATTATTAGAGTGGAAATCCTTGCCTTGTTTCTGATCTTAGGGGTAAAGCATTCTTAAATAGTCCAGAGTTGATAAACTGAACCTTATAAAATTTTGAAAAGTGTAGTCTTCAACAGTGGGAAGTGTAGAGAAAATATTTTTGTGTTTCTGCAGATTTGGTGCTCTCAGGCATATACCTAGAAGTAGAATTGCTGGGTCATATGGAATTTCTATGGTTAACTTTTTGAGGAACTACCAAACTGTTTTCCACAGTGGCTACACCATATTAAATTTCAACCAGCAATGCACAAGGGTTCCAATTTCTCCACATCCTCACAGACACTTGTTATTTTACATTTTCCTTCACTTTCATGCTTTTGTTGGCTCTTCAGTAATTTCAAGCTTTTCTAAAAATATTTTATGCATAGAATTGGTCTAAATAACTGACCATGCCTTGATACAGATTTCAGCCCTTCTTATACGGCTGATACAGTGTTAACTCAAAATGTTAAACTCTAAAAAATAGATCACCCACAGAATAAATGATTTTAAGTTGGAACTACCCTTTGGAGAGCAGCCTGCTTGCATTTTGTAAAGCAAGAGTAAAATTGAGGAAGTGTTGGCTCTACTTTTGTGTTATCTACGTGCTGTCATTTATCTTTTTCCCTTTGTTTTCTCCGTAAAAGAGTAAGGAAAATATCACATGGTTTGCTGAGAATAAAACCAATCTTTCCCAACTTTGAACTTATAGTTAGAAATAAAAAACATAGAATGAGATTTTATCCTCCCTTTCAGCCTTCCTGAAGAAAGAAAAGGAAATGTCATTAAAAATGTAAATTGATTAGTCTTCTGAAATTGGATGGGAAATGTTCCGCCCAAACTCTTTCTCTCAATCTAAATGCTTCAGTAATATTGTTCAAGGTTCAGATAAGGTAGCTATTAAGTAAATTAGCTTTGAACATACAAGTGGCATTCAAAAACCTGTCTAACCATGAAAGATTTAAGTTGAATTGTACCTGCAGTGAAAAATGAGGAAAGCATTAGAAAAGCTCATTACTTAGAATTCACACAGCAATTCATATTTTCTATGCATTTATAATCAGATGCAAGTCATTGCTCAAAAAGGCTCTGTGCATTTTTCATTGGGCACCATATTCCATAAAACTCATAGCTGGCAAAAATTCATATTTCTATCAATCTTCCCTTCCTATCATTCATTCAATGTTTACTGATCACCAAAAATGAGTTAGGCATTGTGCTAGGCAGTAGGGATAGGGAAATGAATAATGTCTGTGCAAGTTTGGTCACTTCAACATCTCCCTCCCCACAAGGTTTGAGATTGCTGGTTGCAGTTTTGTTGTGCTGCACCTTGTTTTTGTCTCCCTGAGCAAGCCCACTAAATTGATAATTCCTTATTCACAAGCCTACACCCATCTACTCTTGGGTTCTTGATCCAGCTTCATCCCTGGACACTGTGCTTTAGGTCCACTTCACTCTCTCCACATTCTGCGTCTTCTAAGCCAATCCCAATCCACCGTTCCTTTCCCCAGCTGTGGAATTCAGTCTAGCTGCAATGCTCAATGCCCTCCAACAGAGTTGAGATTACAGATGACAGAAAAATTAAGGATGACTCCCATTATGTTTGAATTTCAAGTAAACAATGAATTTTGTTAGTACATCTCATCGAATATTTGGAATAGGATATACTTATACTAAGCAACTATTTACTGTTATCTGAAATTCAGATTTAAATAGAGTCCTGTATTTTTATTTATCAAATGTGGCCACCCTGGTAGGGGCAAATAAAATGTATTCCTCAAAGACCTGCCCACTGTGAATTAATGTGCATGCTACTAGACGAATCACAATAGAACTTGTTTGGGGCTGGTCTTCAGTTGGATTCCCCCAGATGCAGACCCTGAGATAAGGATCTGAGTGCAAGTGGTATTTTGGGAGGTGACATAAGAGAGAAAGGGAAGGAGCCAACACAGAGTGCATTAACCAACAAGTTACTGCTGTAGGTAAGAATGAACTTCAGAGATGCCTCCCCCAGGGAACAAGAATGCTAGGGTATCTTTCTTCAACTCATATTTGGTATTAATGGAGGATCGTTCCTGAAGATTTTAATGTTTCTGCATTTCCAGCCAAGCATGTCTCAGCAACCAGACCACAGCCTCTGGCAAAGCCATAGGTGCTTGCAGCACAGGCCCCAGAGATGGTGAGTACCTAGGGAATACAAACAGGCACTGCCACAGCTGCATCTGCTATCGTGAGATCTGTGGAGCATGAGCTTCATATAAGCAGAGTTAATTTGGGAGGCCAATGTAAGTTCAAAAACCATAGCAAGTAAGAATTGAGTAAGACCTCCAAGTTAATCTAGTCCAATTCCCTTATTTCACACACTAGTACATTATGGCTCAGAGAGTTTCTTGTCCAAAGGCAAAAAAAGTTACCTACTGCCGGTCCAAGATGCTATTTTTATTACTGTTGGGTCACAATTGAAGAGTGATGGATGATTTGCAAAGAATTTTCACGTTTCATAGACCCCTCCCTGGTCCTCCCATTCTATATCCCAACGGAGACACAGCTCTTGCAGTTTGGTTGGGAGTGGGTATCTGGGCACTATGAAGACCCAAAAGGGCCCCTCTCACCCCGGGCTGAAAACCCAGCCTCCTGCTTTTGTCTGGGAGGCAGCACAGTATAAGAATTATGAATCAGGCCTCTTGCATGCAGAGGTTGTCCTGCCCTAGCGCCATGTCACTGCCCTTTTCTCTGCCCTTAGGTTCATAAGGTTCCTGGTCATCCCCCATCCACATCAACATCCCATATAAAGAAGCTCACCTTGGGGAGGATGGAGCATCTCCAGGCGTTGCCAGGCTGGGCTCACCTCTTTACCCCACCACTTTAATATTCTTCCAGCAAGGGCCCACACAAACCTGAGGGGTGGGTAAAAACTTTGGTTTGATAATTTCCCAAATTTGGGGTAATCATCAAGTGGGATCATGGTGTGAAATCTCTAAATTTCCATAGATTTGCAATCTATGAAAGTTAACATAAAACAGATCTAGCTCCTGACACAGGACTGCCACACAGTAGAGGGTCAATAAATGTTTAATGAATGGAAAGACAGAATGCCTGAATTGCAACCCACTACTTATCCTCAGATCAAAATTCAATGTATTCTACTTCTTTTTGTGCAGTTTGTCAGAAACCCTGGACTATATGATTTGATGGTAATGTTCATATTCAGTGGCCCATGATATGGGGTGCAGTCAATAGTAACAGGGAAAATATGACACGTATGGAAAGAAATATCCAATGGAAATTTTGTGACCTGAACAAAATTTTTGCAGATCAAATGATCTTTGAAAGGTAACCATGAGGGGTTTATTTACTTAAGCACTTATAATTTAAACCAAAACAAGAAAATCAATCAAGACATAATACAATTGATTCTAACTTAATCAAGACAGAGTTTTCTTCCTAAACCAGAGTTTTTCTCCTGTGGTGTGTATTGACAAACAATTTTCTTATCTGGCTCAAAAATGACCTCACAGCAAGTCAAAGAAATTCAACCGTGATTTTAATGTTATATTTAACATTATTTTCATTTCTTTTAACATTACTATTATTTTCAATGGACAAATCATAATTGTACAAACTTAAGGGGTACAATATGATGTTGTGATATATGTATATAATGTGGTATGATTAAATCAAGCTAATTAACATATTCATCACATCACTTATCTATCCTTTTTCATGGTGAGACATTTGAAATTTACTCCCTTAGTTATTTTGAAATATATGCCAGATCCATGCTTAAAGCATTATAGATTGTAAGTGAACCCATTTATCTAGAGTTCTGAGTTACTTTACAATTAGCAAAGCCCCTGGGGAAAGCACTGGGAAGGTACTAAGCCACATAATGAATCTATTGCTTCAAGCACTTAAATATCAAACCACAGAAATGAACTCAATCTGGAATATGCCGTATGTCTTAGAGATATATGTGGTAAACCTTTATGTCCATTTAATGAGTACATAACTTCTTGAAATCATATGTTTTCTGAGAAGATGATGAGTACAACATTAAGTTAGTATCACCTTGAATTTCTTTATGGACATAGAGTCTTAGATTCCAGGGAAACCAAATGTGAGCTCTGAAAAGGATCTCAGACACCATTAAGTCCAACTCATTTTAGAAACAAAAAAAAATCAATGCCCATAGAAGTTAAGTGACATTCTGTAGCCTAAGGGTCAGCAAAGTTTTCCTGTAAAGGGTCAGATAGCAAATGTTTTAGGCTTTGTGGGCCATATAGTCTCTCACAGCCATTCAGCTCTGCTGTTATAGTGCATAAGGCACTACAGCAATGAGTGAGCATTTCTGTGTTCCAACAGAACTTCATTTATGAAAAGTGGTGGTGGCCTGGAATTGGCCTGTGGGTCATGGTTTACCAAACCCTGATGCAAACTGCATAGATGAATAATGTCAGAGACCGGCCAGACCCAGCTTTCATTATTTGCTATGGTTATTTATTTATTCATTCCTTTATTCATCTAAGACATAAGGCATGATAGGGGATTCTGCTACAGTTGATATGGTTGGTTCCAAGTTCAGACTGTAGGATTTTATCTACAGGGATAAAACTTAGCAGCCTCTACTAATTGTGTCTCAAGAATACATCTCCAGTTGGAAATCAAATTTCTAATCATGGAAATTGCCTACAGGACACAACATTTTGTAGAGTTAATAGCCTACTACATCAGCATTTTTAGGTTTGTGTTCCCAAATGCATAGGTGGCCTGATCATCTTATAACCAGATGTGAGCCATAAGGATTTCCAGGACCAGCCTCCATCCTCAACCCCTGGGTCATGAGCCTTTCTTCTAGGGAGTTCTCATAGCATTTGGCTCACCTTCCATCACCCCATCCTTCCTAACACAGTATCTCTGCCAAATGATATCATGAGGAAGAACCACTTTTGGAAACAAATGAGGAGAGGAGACCCAAAGGGACTGGCCCAAGTGAAACAGAAGAACAGGAGAAGTGCTGAGTCATTCATCGAATCTTTTCAGCCTTGACAATGTACTGCAGATAGGGAAGTGAATAGTGGAGACCAGGGTCCTGTTCTAAGGGAGTCTGAAGTAGAGTGAAGGAGCATTAAATAGATAGTAGTAACTTCTGTGAAAAAAATAAAATAAATAAGAGCATAATGGAACAAAGAGTAGGGGCTGCGGAAAGAGAGAAATGGGCTACATAAAATGCAGTGAGTAGGGAAGTCCTCTCCAAGAGGTTGTCTTTTGGGATAAGTCCTACATGATGGCAAGGAACCGACCTCATGGGGATCTTGGAAATGTGGAAATGTGCTGAGGCAGGCACTTATTTGGTGCATTCAGCGTGGTTAGACTAGAGCAGGCGAATAAGCACAAGACTGGTGTGAGATGAGGTCACAACAGAACACAGGGGTAGCTGCAACCCCTGGCCAGCATGCCTATGAGTCAATGTCTCCTACAAACAGGGGACACACTCCACAGGGCATGACTGAAAATGACCCATTGGGGTGCAGGCTGAAAATATCAGCATTTTTATTTAAATGTATTTTTTGTCTAAAAAAATAGAAAGAAATTAAGCTTTGCTAATTAGGTCATATAAAGATTGCCACTGGCACCCTCTCTCAGTCAGGATGTCTGAAGGTTATGAATCAGGTATGGTACTGGAAATTTCCCAAGGTGAAAGAGTTATCAAGGGGTCTATCAGGGCACCCGTAATACGTTCATTCTGTTGCAGCTGATATATGCCTTGTTAAGTGAATTCACAGATTATATTATCTAGCTGTAACTAAGTGAATACAATTGGCTTAAAAAGCTCTGTGCAAAGGAATCAAGCATTAGAAACAGAGTTAATAATGGAAGTACAAAAGGAAAGCAAGAAAATAGTAGACTTTACATTTCTGCTTCTACTATAAGCCCTTCAAAAGCTATAGGTTTTGGGTAAATACAATAATTATCTAATTCAACACTTTCAAAAGTGTTTGATCACCAGATTTCATATCATGATTCAGTATTCAGATATGCATATATGGACATGTAAATATATACAGATATAGAGATACAGTTATATAATTGAAATGAGAGCTTTTCAGAACAATACTTAATAATATACTCTGATATTTTCTCTATTTTATTAAATAATTATTATTAATATTGTAATCCCTCAATAGGCTGTTGTGATATGCAATTTGAAAAATACTAATACAATCAGATCCAAAGAGAAATCAGCCAAAAATTGAAATTAAGGAGACTATCTGAAATATGGATTAACATCCATTACTGTTAACTATTAATATTACCACAAAAGTATATTTCCCCACTTAAAAATTGGCTAATGGTAGCATGAAGTCACCACAGTTTGAAAAATATTTTAAAAATTAAACATCCAGACCAAGAAAACAAACCACTATAATATTTTTCAGTAATATTAAAAACACAAGACAACCTTCAGTCCATTACTTTAGAAATTTTACTAAACTTAATGCATGTTTAAAAACCTATTTTAAGATCTCTTAATATATTAATCTAGTTGTATATGTATATATTATTTGTAATGATCTATATACATATACAGACACACATCTATACTGACATTCTTACTATTTGTTTTTTGTTTTTCTCTTACCGAGGTGATATGTGAACAAGTAAGCTTGAAGACCATCACTGTAGCTCACAGAATTTGTCTACTCTGTATCTTCAGTGGCCATCTGTGGATTTCCAGATCCCTAGAATGGAGGACTCTGCTTCTTCACCTTGTTTCTCCTACTATTGCCTAAACCCAATGTTCTTGGCCCTTTATTACCTGAGCTATTAGCCTGGAAACTGTTAAATAAAATTTGTGGAAGGCCTTTGATTTGGGCTGAACTCCTGCATGAGGCCCCAGTAGACCAACCCAAAATGGAGTCACTCTTGCTAAGGTTACACGTCACCAAACTGAAACCTATACTGTTTACTTGTAAGATCTGACCTTTTTAAGAAATCAGAAGAGAGAGGATAGCCAAATCCCATGAAGCCAACAGGATTCCCTATAAGGAAAGTAACAGAAAGGACCAATCTGCTTTTCGTTCCTTGTTTCTGCTTTCTTCCGCTTTTTCTGCCTATAAAGCCCACCCTCTCTGCTCAGCTAATGGGAGTTCCTTTCTGTTTTGTAAACTGGATACTGTCCAATTCATGAATTGCTAATAAAAGCCAATTAGATCTTTAAAACTCAATTTCTTGAAATTTGAGTTTTAGACATAACTGTACCTACTTGCAAATTCTTGTCCCCACAGAAAGTATTAATGAACATAAGACATCATAAGAGACCTGGCCATATAATAGTTACATGTCAAAGACTTGTATGAGTCCGTTGATTTTGATTCAGCTCACTCTACAGTTGGATATCCATTTAGAAAACAAAGTGTGTGAAAGTTCTGGTTTATCCTGACCACCACTCAGTTTGCCAGTAACATATTCTGCCCTAGTTAAGAGTACTAACTTTGGAGAGAGACAAACAAACCTGGACTAGTCATATTAGACATATGAACCTCAGCAAATGTCTTAGCCTCCCTATGCCTCAGTTTCCATATTCATAAAATGGTGAAAATACTTACCTCTAATTAATCCTGCTATAAGGGTTGATTAGAAAAATCTATGGAATGCACTTTAGCACTAGGCTCAGCATAGAATGAGTACTTTGTAAGCTGTAGCTACCACTATTGCTATCGTTATAGTTGTCTTTGCTGTGGAGATTTAGTTCTGTGTGGTACATCTTTATATGTCACATACAGCTCTAGATGAGCTTTTAAAAAAACACAAGGTAACATATTTTCATGTTCATGAAGAAGAAAACAATACCATCCTAATTATATTTGCAACAATACTAAAATAATCTTTTGGTCAGACTGGCACTGTTGTCTTGGCCACTTTCTATTTCATAGCCACTAGGTCAACTCTCGAAATGAATATAACCACTTACCTGTATATTTCAAAGATGATGATGACATGGAAGGGCAAGGTTTGGGATCCTGTATTTTATTTTCCACTCTATGGGATACATTCAGGTCACTAAATCAACTTATTTTTTCACTTGGTCTCTTTTTCATTCACCTACAAGAAAAATGATACCTGGTTTGACTATCTTCTTTGTATAAAATGTGTTACACATTTTTAAAGAACAGCATAATTCACTCAGTTTTACTCAATGCAAAAATGTTCCTGGAAACATCACAAATGGATGTCCTTTTCTACCTCTACCACCCTCAATTTAAATAATGGTCAATTTTATGAAACTATTGCTAACAATGAATTATAGTGTAGGGCTTTTTCACATTTTTCTGCACAAGAACATTTACTAGAAAAAAAATCCATTTTACTAGAGAGGGAAACATATTTTACTATAAACAGAATAGTCAAGAATGCCAACAAAATCAAAGAGCCATAAGGTCAATGGAAAGTGTCCATTAAATTTTTTTTCAATTTTGGAAGGCATCTTTGTTCTTAGTGGGAAAGCAGATGAGTAGAAGTCTTGATGGATAAACAGGACGTCAATTCACCAGAATATTCACAAAGCAACAAAAGAATGACAGGATAGCTTTGCATATAAAGTCAAGAGGCATGATCACTTTTCAGTTTGCTAAATAACCCCTCAGTCATTCAGGAAGAAATATACACTTTTCCCAAAGGATATCAAAAGCTCCTACTGTACAATTGTGCACGCAAATCAAAAGCACTGGTTATTTTCTTCTTCCCTTCTACTTGCAATGTTTGGTCTTGGCTTAGTCTTGTGGGCTCAGGCATCCCCTAGGTGGCTTCCTCTGACCTCATCCCTCCCACATGTCTAACCACTCCTTTAGTGCTGCCAATGCAATGCCCTTAAACTGCCCTCAGTCCACACCCAGGATCCTCTCTGCTTGCTCCCTCATCCCTTCACTCTTGTTAACTTTCTGAGCAGTCTTTATTTATTCATTTCAGTTATTCCCGTAGATGTTATTTTCATAGATCCATGCAATGTGTGTGACTTGCCAAGTCCACAGCATTTGTGGGAATCCAGTCTTCCCCTCCTCTGCCTGGCAGCCTATTATCTCCTTCTAATAGCACCTGCAGCAAAGTCACAGCCTAAAGTTGTGACATTACCATGATATCCAAGCCAACCAATGGCAAGGCCCTAAACATAGAAGTATTTCAATGCAAGAGAAAGCATAACACAAATCTGAGTAACAGGCAAACAACATACAAGCTTCAGCATATACCTTTATTAGTATTAAATCGAGTCAAAGTCGTTTCTGACTGTCAAAAGAGTCCTTTCACAAATTATTCAAAGAAGGAGCACTGTAAGCTAAGACATTGTATGGCCATGCCAAAATTCCAGATAAAATGTATTGAAAGGATACTGAGGGAAACAAATAATGGAGAAAAACATTTCTAAGCTATATTCATCAAGCATTTAAGACATCAATTCTTTTTACCTCAGAAGCACTGAACTAGGGGCAGAAATTATCATTATTCACTATTTTTAACTTATATTGAATTAACTAGTGTTAATCTGTTTTCTTTAGTCATACATAATATTTATGACTTTGGTTGTAGTTTATGATTGCATTATAAAATAATATGTGTCATCATTCTTTTAATAAGGGAAAGAATGTAAATTACTTTCTACTACCAACATCCAGGGTAGCCTAGGGGGTGCTGTAGACCTCCATAATCTTCTTCAGTTCCCACCAAAGTCTCCTAAAAAAATTCATGCAATGTAAATAAAAGCAGCAGACTTGTTGTACAAACATAGCTTCAAAAAAATGTGGCACATATACACCATGGGATACTATGCAGCCATAAAAAATGATGAGTTCATGTCCTTTGTAGGGACATGGATGAAGCTGGAAACCATCATTCTCAGCAAACTATCTCAAGGACAAAAAACCAAACACTGCATGTTCTCACTCATAGATGGGAACTGAACAATGAGAACACATGGACACAGGAAGGGGAACATCACACACTGAGGCCTGTTGTGGGGTGGGGGGAGAGGGGAGGGATAGCATTAGGAGATATACCTAATGTTAAATGAAGAGTTAATGGGTGCAGCACACCAACATGTCACATGTATACATATGTAACAAACCTGCACGTTGTACATATGTAACAAACCTGCACGTTGTGCACATGTACCCTAAAACTTAAAGTATAATAAAAAAAAAAAAGAGAGAGATGCATCAAAAAAAAAAAAAAAAAAAAAAACAAGTTCCCTAACCACACACCTCCAATCAGGTTGCTACCCTTAAACACCTTAGTTAGTCCTAGTCCACAAAGTTATAGACATCAAGATGAGATCAAATGTAGATTATTTATTTATTTATCTATTTATTAGCAAAAATGCCTGTGTAAAGAAAAATACGGACAAAGCTCAGCAAGCTAAGAGAACTGACAGACTCAGTATGACTTGGATGAAAGAGTCCTAGACTTCCTTAATGTCTAAGGAAGGTTCAGCAAAACTGTCAGGGAGTTCCTGAGCCAAGCTCAGCCAAGGAAGGGGTCTGTCTCCTGGGACAGTGCATGTTAGTATCCCCATCATGCTCAGTCATTGCTAGGGAGCAACCTTTATGGTGCATCATCTACAAGGGATTATAGACTGTAGGAGCTGGAGCCCTGACACAACTGTAGGAGGTCTGTAAGGCACACTATCAGAGCCGACACTCCTATACCACTTCTGTATAGAAATTCAAGTGTTTATGCTTATACAATAAATTTTGAGCCTGGCATCCAAATTTTCCCCAATCTCTGCCTAATCCATGTGTAAACTTTACTTTCTAGAACTTCTTTTTTGCCACTTTACATTAGCCTAAATACCCCTTTGGTACCCATATGAGCCCCAAAGACCACCAAAATGCTTTCAGTCTTGCTGTTTCCTCCCTCTACTACATTTCCACCTGAAACCTTCTTTTCAATATCCTACCTACTTTTTAAGGGCCATTTGAAAAGCCATCCCAACACTGATAAGGTTCGAATCTGTGTTCCACCAAAATCTCATGTCAAATTATAACCCCCAATGTTGGAGGTGGGGCCTGGTGGGAGGTGGATTGGATCATGGGGGTGAATTTCCCCCTTGGTGCTGTTCATGTGATAGTGAGTGGGTTCTTGTGAGATCTGGTCATTTAAAAGTGTGTGGCACCTCCCCCAACCCCTTGCTCCTGCTCCAGCCATGTAAGACGTACCTGCTTCTCCTTTGCCTTCTGCCATAATTGAAGTTTCCTGAGGCCTCCCCAGAAGCCAAGCAGATGCTGACCTCATGCTTCCTGTACAGCCTATGGAACCATAAGCCAACTAAACCTCTTTTCTTTATAAATTACCCAGTCTCGGGTATTTCTTTATAGCAATGCAAGAACAGACTAATACAAACACTAAGGTTGAACTCATAACTCTTATCCTCACCATGCTCTCAACCCCATCCCTAGTAGAAAGGTCCTCTCTTACCTTAGAACCTCTATGGGACTTTACCTACTTGGAGATTAGAACTTGGAGTATTTAGCACTTTCTTTTGCTTTAGTTGTTATAAGTTTTATCTCTATAGTAGACCTCAGGTAGGATTGTACCTATTTCTAATTAGTATTGCCATAATACCATGCAAACCATAAATTGAATAGGCAAATGGATAAATTAGTGAAAGACATATTCTGACCTGGTGCTTACTATCTATCCAGGAGTAAAAGTTAAGCTAAATAACCTTCTTTATTTCATATTTTGTTTTTTGTGTTTGTGCTGATTTTCTTTTAATTTTATGAGATAAGCAGGAACTATCAAACCCAAAGTACTATTGATCCTAATATTCAAGGGGAAAAAAAAAGAAAAAAAATCACAGACCTGATAAGGAATATATCATCACTGCTGAAGTCATGGAGGAATACACATAGTACAATAAGCCACATAGCAAATTGACCCAACAAATGACTCTTTCTTGAGAGATTTGAGTATAAGGTCCTAATAATACCTCTTCAGCTATCCATTTCCTTTTTCTCAGCTATCGCTTATCTCAGACCTCAGTGTCAATTTCATATTAGAGCATATGCCTCTTGCTCATCTTTGTATCAAACATAACCATAATTACTAAAAAGAAATAAAATTATTAAATACCTCAAAATTTTATGAGTCACATGACAGAGACTAACTTCTTTATTTAAATTTTTTAATTAAATACTTTTTGAAATAATTTCAACTGAATTCAAGAGTCTCGATTAAAAGGAAAATCTTCAAATTGATTCTGCTCTTATGTGAATAGAGAACCTTGTAAACTTTTCAATAAAAGAACAATTAGTGGTAAATGAAGATTAATCAAACTTCATCTCCCAGGATAATAAGGAATGTGAGATTTACAGAAAGCCCTTAAAACTCATCCCACCTCACTTTCAGCAATGAAAGAACATCTATTACTAACTTGGTTTAGGAAAAACCCAAACTGACTTATAAAATGTTTATTTCTTTCATGAGTTCATTTATATCAGATTTTAAGAACCTCATTAGATGTTTCCCAGGCAGAAACATTTTTCTCCAAGACAATTCACCTATTTTAAATATCATTAAAGTGTGATTGGCACACATCCTGTGGGGAGCTGACACCCAGAGGGAGAACACAATACTAATAGTTAGTCAGGTGCCAACTGGCTCTAAGTTGCCAATTCCTTTTCAGAGAAAAACTAAGTATATCTAAGCAAAGGGAACTTTGATGATAATCAGGATACATTCTGTAGCATCAAAATTCTGCTTAGCAAGGGATAAATCAAGATTGCAAACACCACCTGAGTCAGAGTGTCTTCAATCACACAGTCCAGTTAAACCCTGAAAGCAGCTAACTTCAGGCCAAGATCCCATAGATGATCCTCAATCAGGCAGTTCGGCTTCTTGCATGTCAATCAAAAAGGTGATTAGCCTGAGACATAGTAACCAAGTGTAACAAGTTTGCTTAAAATAAAATAGACAGCCAAGAACCACAGCAACCCATTCTTAAAGAGAAAACAATATCTTGATAAATGATTCTTTTCTAAATATATGCCTATTACTGTATATTTGAACTGCTCCAGCAAATGCATCTTAATTTTATATTGTCCCAAGGAGTATCCTTGTTGCATTTAATTGGTAATTTGACTCATTTAAGTGAATAATTCTTGGGAGTTTGCCACATGCAAGGCAAAAATTAAACAAAGTTAGTAGAAGTGACAGTCTGGATCCTCGAGTATAAAGGGTAGGACAAGTGCACACAACAAAAGGAAGATACTGAAAAGAAAGAAAAGGGCATGGGCAGAGTGGAAACATCAGGAAATAGCAATGAGCATTTTATTTGAAGTGGCAGCAGCAGCTAGGGGTTGACAGGGCAGTGGGGACAAGAATTATAAGTACAATCTTAGTGTTGGATTAGCATTTAAACCTTAGGGAAACCACTTAATGTAACTGAAAACAAACAAACAAACAAACAAAAAACAGAAGCAGGATGGTAGAAATAACCCAAAAAGCAAAATTCTTAAAATATGTGGAGAAAACCATTTCAGTAATTCCTTCCTGACTTTGAGCTTCAATGTTATTTCTAAAATAGTTATAAATTGCACAGCAAAGCAAAGTACTTAGCTTCTAAAGCTTCTAAAACATGAAAAGGCAGGAATACAAAGTCTTGGAAAATGGCCTTCCTTACTTTATGCAAAATGAAGCAATTCTATTGTTCTGACAATTTTTTAAATTATCCTAGAAAATCTCCACCTTATCTCAAGATTCTAACTCAAAAAATGATCAATTCTAAGTTTGAAAGAACAAAGGTAAATATATTTTACAAAACTTTATCATTTGAAAACCTGAAATTCCTTTGAACACTGTGTAATAAAGTCTCAAAATATTGCATAATGATGTGCTTTGCTTCTTTGCTCCCTGCTTTTAGCTATTATCTCACCTTTATTGCAGAGAATAAAAATTTATATCCTGGGCAATTTTGTCCTTCTCTGCAAGTGTAGTTCTTCCCATGTGCAGTAAATGAATAATTTTTTAATTAAATAAATGTCAAATAGTTCAGTTTATGCATAGGAATGGCCTTAATAAGCCTATATTATGTACGCAAATGTTGAAGAACATGGTGAGGAAGCAAATAATATTTTCACTCCTTCAGCTGTTTATTAGAACCAAGGATAGGAAAAAATAAATTATTTGACAGCTAGATTTTTAAGGATTTCTGCAAGTATAATATTTGTGTTCTTATTAATTTACATTATAAACGCATCTTCTTATTAAATTTACCTTAGTCAGGAGAAGAGGAAGAAGCCTCATTTACACAGGACATTATGAACTGACTGAAAGTGCATTTCACAGGATATTTTTCAGGTAGAATCAACTTCTTTACTTCTTTGAGAGTTTTCATAGTAAGCATTCTTTTAAGTTTTAATTTTTATTTTTTCTTTTATTTTAAATTTCTGTGGGTAAAACAGGATGACTATAATAAGCATTCTTATTTCTTAACTTTTAAGTTCAGGGGTACAAGTGTAGGTTTGTTATATAACTAAAATTGTGTCATGGGGGTTTGTTGTACAGATTATTTCATCACCTAGACATTAATCTTAGTACCCAGTAGTTATTTTTCCTGATCCTCTCCCTCCTCCCACCCTCTGCCCTCTGAAAGACCCCAGTGTGTGTTGTTCCCCTCTGTGTCCATGTGTTCTCATCATTTAGCTCCCATTTATAAGTGAGAACACGTGGTATTTGGTTTTCTGTTCCTGTGTTAGTTTGCTAAGGATAATGGCCTTCAGCTCCATCCATGTCCCTGCAAAGGACATGATCTCATTCTTTTTTATAGCTGCATAGTATTCCATGGTGTATATGCACCACATTTTCTTTATCCAGTCTATCATTAATGGGCTCTTAGGTTGATTCCATGTCTTTGCTATTGTGAATAGTGCTGCAATTAGCATACACGTACATATGTCTTTATAATAGAATAATTTATATTCTTTTGGGTATATATCCAGTAATGAGATTACTGGGTTGAATGGTATTTCTGTCTTTAGGTCTTTGAGCAATCACCACACTGTCTTCCACAATGGCTGAACTAATTTACACTCACCAACAGTGCATAAGCCTTCCTTTTTCTCCACCACCTTGCCAGCATCTGTTATTTTTTGGCTTTTTAATAATAGTCATTCTTACTGGTGTGAGATGGTATCTCATTGTGGTTTTGATTTGCATTTCTCTAATGCTCAGTGATGTTGGGCTTTTTTACATATGATTGTTGGCTACATGTATGTCTTCTTTTAAAAAGGATATGTTCATGTACTTTGCCCACTTTTTATAGGGCTGTCTTTGTTTTGTAAATTTGTTTAAATTTCTTATAGATACTGGATATTAAACCTTTGTCAAATGCATAGTTTGCAAAAATTTTCTCCTATTCTATAGGTTGTCTGTTTGATGATAGTTTCTTTTACTGTGCAGAAGCTCTTTAGTTTAATGAGATCCCATTGGTCAATTTTTCTTTTGTTGTGATTGCTTTTAGCATTGTCATGAAATCTTTGCCTGTGCCTATGTCCTGAATGGTATTGCCTTCCAGGCAATAGGTTGTCTTCCAGGGTTTTTATAGTTTTCAGTTTTCCATTTAAGTCTTTAATCCATGTCAAGTTAATTTTTGTACATAGTGTAAGGAAGAGGTTCATTTTCAATCTTCTGCACACGGCTAGGTAGTTCTCCCAGCGCCATTCATTGAATAGGGAATCTTTTCCCCATTTTTGTCAGGTTTGTCAAAGATCAGATAGTTGTAGGTGTGCATTCTTATTTCTAGGTTCTCTATTATGTTCCATTTGTCTATAGTTCTTTTTTTTCTTTGTACCAGGATCATGATGTTTTGGTTACTGTAGCTCTGTAGTACAGTTTGACATCAGGTAGCATGATGCTTCCAGCTTTGTTCTTTTTGCTTAGGATTTCCTTGGCTATTCGGGCTCCTTTTTGGTTCTATATGAATTTTAAAATACTTTTCTTTAGTTCTCTGAAGAATGTTAATGGTAGTTTAATAGGAATAGCATTGAATCTATAAATGGCTTTGGACAGTATGGCCATTTAAATAATATTGATTCTTCCTATCCATGAGCATGTCATGTTTTTCCATTTGTTTGTGTCATCTCTGATTTCTCTGAGCGGTCATTTGTAGCTCTCCTTGTAGAGATCTTTCACCTCACTAGTTAGCTGTATTCCTAGGCATTTTATTATTTTTGTGGTATTTGTGAATGGGAGTTAATTCCTGATTTGGCTCTTGGCTTGACTGTTGTTGGTGTCTAGGATTGCTAGTGATTTTTGCACATTGATTTTGTATCCTGAGACTTTCCCGAAGTGGTTTATCAGCTTAAGAAACTTTCGGGCTGAGACTGTGGGGTTTTCTAGATATAGAATTACATCATCTGCAAACAAGGATAATTTAACTTCCTCTCTTCCTATTTGGATGCCTTTTATTTCTTTCTCTTGCCTGATTGTCCAGACCAGAACTTTCAATACTATGCTGAATAGGAGTGGTGACAGAGGGCATCTTTGTCTTGTGCCAATTTTCAAGGGGAATTCTTCCAGCTTTTACCTATTCAATATGATACTGGCTATGGGTTTGTCATTTATGGCTCTTATTATTTTGAAGTACACTCCTTCAATATCTAGCTTATTGAGAGTTTTTTTAACATTAATGGATGTTGAATTTTATCAAAAGCCTTTTCTGTATCTATTGAGATAATCGTGTGATTTTTGTCTTTATTCCTGTTTATATGATGAATCACATTTTTGATTTGCATATGTTGAACCAACCTTGCATCCTGGGAATGAAGCCTACTTAATTGTGGTGGATAAACTTTTTGCTGTGCTGCTGGTTTCAGTTTTCCAGTATTTTGTTGAGGATTTTTGCATCAATGTTTGATACAGTTTGTCTGTGTCCCTACCTAAATCTCATCTTGAATTGTAGTTCCCATAATCCCCACATGTTGTGGGAGGGATCAGTTGGAGATAATTGAATCATGGGGGTGGTTTCCCCCATTCTGTTCTTATGATAATTAGTTCTCATGAGATCTGATGGTTTTATAAGCGGCTTCCCCTTTCACTGGGCACTCATTATCTCCCCTGCCACCCTGTGAAGAGGTGCCCTCCTCTATAAGTGTCCTAAGGCCTTCCCAGCTGTGTGGAATTGTAAGTCAATTAAACCTAATTCCTTTATAAATTGCCCAGTCTCAGGTATTTCTTCATAGCAACATAAGAACAGACTAATACAGTTAATTGGTACTGCAGAGAGTGGGGTGCTGCTGTAAAGAAATCCAAAAATGTGGAAGTGACTTTGGAACTGGGTAACAGGCAGAGGTTGGAACCATTTGGAGGGCTCAGAAGAAGACAGGAAAATGTGGGAAAGTTTGGAACATCCTAGAAACTTGAAGGGCTCAGAAGACAGGAAGATGTGGAAAAGTTTGGAACTTCCTAGATACTTGTTGAATGCCTTTGACCAAAATGCTGATAGTGATGTGGACAATGAAGTTCAGGTTGAAGTGGTCTCAGATGGAGATGAGGAACTTGTTGGGAACTGAAATAAAGGTCACTCTTGCTATTCAAAGATACTGATGGCATTTTGCCCCTGCCCTAGAGATCTGTGGAATTTTGAACTTGCGAGAGATGATTTAGGGTATCTGGTGGAAGAAATTTCTAAGTGGCAAGGTGTTCTAGAGGTAGCAGAGCATAAAAGTTTGGAAAATTTGCAGACTAACAATGCAATATAAAAAGAAAAATCCATTTTCTGGGGAGAAATTCAAGCTGACTACAGAAATTTGTATTAATAATGAGGAGCCAAATGTTAATCACCAAGACAATGGGGGAAATGTCTCCAGGTCATGTCAGAGACCTTTGTGGCAGCCCCTCCCATCACAGGCCCAGAGGCCTAGGAGGGAAAAATGGTTTCCTGGACCAGGCCCAGGGCCTCCCTGCTCTATGCAGCCTCAGGACATGGTGCCCTGCATCCCACCTGCTTCAGCTCCAGCCATGGCTAAAAGGAGCCAACATACAGCTCAGGCCATTACTTCAGAAGGTGCAAGTACCAAGCCTTAGTATCTTATACATGGTGTTGGGCCTGTGGGTGCACAGAAATCAAGAATTAAGTTGTAAGTACCTCTACCTAGATTTCAGAGGATACATGGAAATGCCCGGTTGTCCAAGCAGAAGTATGCTGCAGGGGTGGAGCCCTCATGGAGAACCTCTGCTAGGGCAGTGTGGAAGGGAAGTGTGGGGTCAGAGCCCCCACACAGAGTCCCCACTGGGGCATTGCCTGGTGGAGCTGTGAGAAGAAGGCCATCGTCCTGTAGACCCCAGCATGTTAGATCCACCAACAGCTTGCACCATGCACCTGGAAAAGCTTCAGACACTCAACTCCAGCCTGTGAAAACAGCCAGGAAGGGAGCTGTACCCTGCAAAGCCACAGGGGTGGAGCTGCCCCATGCCGTGGGAGCCCACATTTACATCAGCATGACCTGGATGTGAGATATGGAGTCAAAGGAGATCATTTTGGAACTTTAAGGTTTAATGACTGCCCCATTAGATTTCAGACTTGCAGGGGCTTGTAGCCCCTTTGTTTTGGCCAATTTCTCCCATTTGGAATGGGTGTATTTTACCCAATGCCTATACCCCCATTGTATCTAGGAAGTATTACTAATAACTAACTTGCCTTTGGTTTTACAGGCTCATAGGCAGAAGGGACTTGCCTTGTCACAGATGAGACTTTGGACTTGGACTTTTGAGTTAATGCTGGAATGAGTTAAGACTTTGGAAGACTGTTGGAAGGGCATGACTGTGTTTTGAATTGCGAGGACATGAGATTTGGGAGGGGCCTGGGGCAGAATGTTATGGTTTGGGTGTGTCCCCACCCAAATCTCATTTTGAATTGTAGTTCCCATAATCCCCTTGTGTTGAGGGAGGGACCAGGTAGAGATAAATGAATCATGGGGGCAGTTCCTCCATTTCATTCTCAGGATAGGGAGTTAGTTCTCACAAGATCTGATTGTTTTATAAGGGGCTTCCCCCTTCACTAGGCACTCATTCTCTCCCCTGCTGCCCTGTGAAGAGGTGCCTTCTGCCATGATTGTAAGTTTCCTGAGGCCTCCTCAGCCATGTGGAACTGTGAGTCGATTAAATCTATTTCCTTTATAAATTACCTGGTCTCAGGTATTTCTTCATAGCAGCATGACAATGAACTAATACAATGTTCATCAAGAATATTGGCCTGAAATTTTGTTTTTCTGTTGCATCTCTGCCAGGTTTGGGTATCAGGATGATGCTGGCCTCATAGAATGAGTTAGAAAGGAGTCCCTCCTCCTCCTCAATTGTTTGGAATAGTTTCAGTAGGAACAGTACCAGCTCTTATTCGTACATCTGGTGGAATTCAGCTGTTAATTTGTCTGGTCCTGGGCTTTTTTTGGTTGGTAGGCTATTTATTACTACTTCAATTTCAGAACTCATTTTTGGTCTGTTCAGGGATTCAATTTCTTCCTGTTTCTTTCTTGGGAGGGTGTAAGTGTCCAGGTATGTGTCCATTTTTTCTAATTTTTCTAGTTTATGTGCATAAAGGTGTTCATAATATTCCCTGATGGTTGTTTGAATTTCTGTTGGGTAAGTGGTAATATCCCCCTTGTCATTTCTTATTCTGTTTATTTGAATCTTCTCTCTTTTCTTCATTTGTCTAGTTAGCAATATATATTTTTAATTTTTTTTTAAAAAATGGCTCCTGGATTCATTGATCTTTTGAAGGGTTTTTTCTTTAGTTCAGCTCTGATTTTAATTATTTCTTGTTTTCTGCTAGCTTTGGGATTTGTTTACTCTTGGTTCTGTAGTTCTTTTAGTTGTGATGTTAGGTTATTAATTTGAGATCTTTCTAACTTTTTGATGTGGGCATTTAGTGCTATAAATTTCCCTCTTAACACTGCCTTAGCTGTGTCCCAGAGATTCTGGTATGTTGTATCTTTTTTCTCATTAGTTTCAAAGAACTTCTTGATTTCTGCCTTAATTTCATTATTTACCCCAATGTCATTCAGGAGCAGGTTATTCAATTTCCATGTAATTGTATGGTTTTGAGTTTCTTAGTCTTGATTTCAAATTTGATTGCACTGTGGTCTGAGAGACTGTTATGATTTCAGTACTTTTGCATTTGCTAAGGAGTGTTTTACTTCTGATTATGTGATCAATTTTAGAATAAGTACCACAAGGCGATGAAGAGAATGTATATTCTTCTGTTTGAGGGTACAGAGTTCTGTAGATATCTATCAGGTCCATTTGAACCAGTGCTGAGTCCAGGTCCTGAATATATTTGTTAATTTTCTGTCTCAATGACCTGTCTAATATTCTCAGTGGGGTGTTAAAGTCCCCCTGTATTATTGTGTGGGAGTCTAAGTCTCTTTGAAGGTCTCTAAGAGCTTGCTTTATGAATCTGGGTGCCCCTGTGTTGGATGCTTATATATTTAGGATTTTTAGGTCTTCTTGTTGAATTGAATGCTTTACCATTGTGTAATTCCCTTTTTTGTCTTTTTGGATCTTTGTTGGTTTAAAGTCTGTTTTCTCAGAAACTGGGATTGTAACCCCTGCATAGTAAGCATTCTTTTAAAGTACACACAGAGAATTCTACAGGATAGCATATAGACTGGGTGACACATCAAGTCTCAATAAATTTGCAAAGGCTGAAATCATAACGAAGTATATTCTTTTTTTTTCTTTTTCTTTTTCTTTTTTTTTGGAGACAGGGTCTCACTCTGTCACCCAGGCTGGAGTGCAGTGGCATGATTATGGCTCTCTGCAGCCTCCAGCTCCAAGGCTCAGGCAATTCTCCTACCTCAGCCTCCTGGACAAAGTATATTCCATTACCATAAACCCTGAGAAAGTGAAGTGTGGCCCATATTACTCAGAAAGCCTGCTGCTCCCTCCTAATGATACATAAGTAGTTCCTAAATAGAAGATTGTGTGGCCCAGATGTTAGTAAGCATAAAGTGGCTACATAGGAATACCTCAATCCCCACCAAAGCCACCTTCCATTTTTTAGCCTAATGGGCTGAACTCTTATTGTCAGCTAATATCCAGTGAGAAAGTAAGTTTTGCCACTGGACCAAAACAAAGACTCTTTTCTTAATCATGCCAGATGAAAAGATTTTATTAACTTTATGATAAAGAATTAGAAGTTGATGGTAGAACCCCACTGTCTATCTCTTAGAGGTTTTTTTTTGTATAATATTTACACCTAAGTTACTTCAGGTAAACTGCATATAATTCACATTCCAAGGTATGAGTTTAACCATTCTCAAAAATTTCTACTGTCATCATACCAAAGCTAAAGTCAAGTACTTCCCAAGATCTTTCGTTAAAATCCAATAGAAGTGTTGAAAAATTAAAAATTCATTTCGTAAGTCTTTGTCTTAGAAACCTTATAGAAAGAAATGTAGGCTACTTTTTTTGAGGAAGATAGTTAGCATTAATCTGAAAGGAATCAAAGAAATGAACAGGGAAAGGAATGATTAATTTCTTCTTCTGAAATAACCATATTTACTTATTCTCTACCATAAAAACATCCTGCCCACACAATGAGACATAATGTCATGATAAAGCCAAGTGTCAACTACTTACTTATTAAAATGGGATACTATTTGGATACCTAGTAAAGGTGCTGTTTCTACTGTGTCTTAAGGAACCTTAGTTGGGTTCCCCTGAACTCATTCAGGGGCCGTGGAACATGTGACATAAAAGTCAGGGGGCAACCAAGCACAGCCAGAGTTCTCATTTTATTCCTTTTGTTTACTCTTCCAGTAATCTGTCAATGGAGAAGGGTCTATGACTCTAAAATTGAAAATCATTGGAGACAGATTCATTTCTGGGACGAAGAAATCAAAAATCCTCTCCCCATGAAACTGGACAAATCTGTTTAAAAAAACAACAACCATTTCAGCAATCTGAAACTTGACCATGAGCATACAACAAACAGAGAAACATTTATTCATGAAAACGACTGATCTTCAGGTAGGAAGAGCTTAAATCTGTGGCATTCTTACCTGGGCCTGCTCCCTCTAGCACCTTTCCACCCCACCTGTTCCAGTTATATTCATGCAGTAGTTCAACCGGGGCAGGGTAAGTCATGAACATCAATAGCTTCACTATGTCCACCAGAGGAGGCTCACTTGGTTGTCTTTTACTAATTTTTAAAAATTGTGGTAAAATATACACAACATAAAGTGTACCATCTTAACCATGTGTAAGAGTACAGTTCAGTAGTGTTAAGTACATTCATATCATTGTGGAACCAGTCTCCAGAACTCTTTTTATCTTGCAGAACTAAAATTCTATATCCATTAAACAAGAGTTACAGCCCATTCTTTGTTTTCCCCAGCACTTGGCAACCACCATTTCACTTTCTGTCTCTATGAATTTGACTACTGTAAGTACTTACATGTATAGAATCATACAATACTTGTCTTTTTGTGACTGGCTGGCTTATTATACTTAGCATAACATTCTGAAAGTTTATCCATGTTGTATCATGTTTCAGGATTTCTTTTCTTTTTAAGACTGAATAATAATCCACTGTATGTATACACCATACCTTGTTTATCTGTTCACATGGCAATGGACACTTCAGTTGCTTCCACCTTTTGGCTCTTGTGAATAATGCTGCTATGAACATATATCTGCAAATATCTTTCCAAGATCCTGCTTTCAATGCTTTTGTGTATAAACCCCGAAGTACATTTGCTAGACATTATGGTGATTCTATTTTTAACTTTTTGAGGAACTATCATACTCTTTTCCTATAGTTGTTGCAATATTTTACATTCCCACTAACAGTGCAAAAGAATTCCAACTTCTCCACATCCTCGCTAACAGCTAACACTTGTTATTTTCTGTTTTTTGTTTGTTTCTTTGTTTTTAATAGTGACCACCCTAATAGGTAAGTAGTATCTTATTGTGGTTTTCATTTGCATTGCTCTAATAATTAGTGATGCTGAACAACTTTTCATATGCTGGTTGGTCATTTGTATGTCTTCTTTGGAGAATTGTCTATACAAATCCCTTGCCCATTTTTTAGTCAGGTTATTTGGTTTGTTGTTGAGCTGTAGAGGTTCCTCATATAGTCTGAATATATTAGCCCCTTATCAGATACATGATTTGAAAATATTTTCTCCCATTCCATAGGCTGGCTTTCCATTCTGTTGATTGTGTCCTTTGATGCACAGATGTTTTAAATTTTGACATAATCCAGTTTATCTATTTTTATTTTGTTGCCTATGCTTTTGGTGTCATATTCAAGAAATCATTGCCAAATCCAAAGTCATGAAGTTTTTCTCCTATGTTTGCTTCAAAGAGTTTTATAGTTTTAGCACACATGTTTAGGCTTTTGATCTACTTTGAGTTAATTTTTATATGTGATATAAGATAAAGGTCCAAGTTCATTGTTCTGCATGTGGATATCTCTTTTTTATACCACTTGTTGGGAAAAAAAAAAAACCTGTCCTTTCCCACATTGAATTGTCTTGGCACCCTCATTAAAAATCATTTGACCATGTTATGTGAGTGTTTATTTTTGGGCTCTCTATTCTATTCCACAGGTCTATATGTCTGTCTTTATGAAAGTACCACACTGTTTTGATTACTGTAGCTTTGTGATAAGTTTTGAAACCTAAAAGTATGAGGCCCCCAACTTTTTTCTTTTTCAAGACTGTTTTGGTTATTTGGGCTCCCTTGAGGTTCTACATGAATTTTACGATGAACTTTTCTATTTTTTCAAAAAATGCTATTGGGATTTTGATAGGGCTTGGATTAAATCTGGATATAGCTTTGGGTAGTATTGACATCTTAATGATATTAAATCTCCCATTTATTTGTATCTTCTTTAATTTCTTTCAGCAATGTTTTGTAGTTTTCAGTGTATAAGTCTTACACCTCCTTTTATTCCTAAGTATTTTATTCTTTTTGATGTTATTGTAAATGAAATTATTTTCTAAATTTCCTTTTCAGATTGATCATTGTTATACAGGAATACAACTGATTTTTGCATGTTGATTTTGTACTCTGCAACTTCGCTGACTCCATGTATTAGTTCTACCAGCTTTCTCATAGAATCTTTAGGGTTTTCTACATGTAAGATCACATCACCAGTGAACAGAGATAATTTTCCTTCTTGTCTTCCAATTTGGATATACCTTATCCCTTTTTCTTGCTTTATTGCTCGGACTAGGACTCCCAGTACTATATTAAGTAGAAGTAGCAAAAGCAGGCATCCTTCTCTTGTTCCTGATCTTAGAAGGAAAGCTTTCGGTCTTTCACAATTGAGTATAATGTCAGCTATAGAACATATTGAATATAGTCAGTTAAAATGGTGATCTCAATTACAGGGCAATATGAAAGACCAGTGGCTCTGGGAGCCTGAAGTTTCTGTTTTGTTTGCAGCAAGCAATGGACTGGTAGGTTAGAAGGGGATTTAACAGGGAGTTCCTAGAAGTGGATCATCCACAGGGGGATTGATGAGCACCCTACATATCCCAAATTGACTGAAGAGTCTGCACATGCACAGCAGAGACTGAAGTGGGCCCAAACCACCCACATATCCCTGGATGAAAGAGTCTGCATGTATGTGCAAAGGAGATACAAGAGGACCTAATGAAAAAAAAAAAAAACACAGGTTGGGGAAGACTTAAAAATGGACTGAATATATTCCCTAGCCCACAAACAGATTTATCAGCAGACAGTAGAAACCCTACTGACTAAAAAGATTTAAGCACAACTTTCTGACCAATCTTTGCTGAATGTTAAGTTATGCAGGCAAAGGAGTAATACTTAGAAAGCCAAGTCTTAAAAAAGTTAAAATGAGGGGAAAAACAGCAGAGACATCAACAGCCACAAATCTCAGAGTAAAGCATTAGGGAAATTCCACAAATTAACTGCAGGCAAGTTACTAAACAAAACAAATCAAAAGAGAACAATCAGCAAACACAGAAACTCTCTAGGGAAAAAAATCAGAATTCAGAGTTGCTATAATATATTGTCTAAAATGTACAGTATTCCAAAAAACAAAGGACGTATTTGTTCTTTCTTTCTCCTAATCATATTATTTTTCTTTTTTTATTTATTTTTTATTTTTTTATTATTATTATACTTTAAGTTTTAGGGTACATGTGCACAATGTGCAGGTTAGTTACATATGTCTACATATGCCATGCTGGTGTGCTGCACCCATTAACTCGTCATTCAGCATTAGGTATATCTCCTAATGCTAACCCTCCCACCTCCCCCGACCCCACAACAGTCCCCAGAGTGTGATGTTCCCCTTCCTGTGTCCATGTGTTCTCATTGTTCAATTCCCACCTGTGAATGAGAATATGCGGTGTTTGGTTTTTTGTTCTTGCGATAGTTTACTGAGAATGATGATTTCCAATTTCATCCATGTCCCTACAAAGGACATGAACTCATCATTTTTTATGGCTGCATAGTCTTCCATGGTATAGATGTGCCACATTTTCTTAATCCAGTCTATCATTGTTGGACATTTGGGTTGGTTCCAAGTCTTTGCTATTGTGAATAGTGCCGCAATAAACATACGTGTGCATGTGTCTTTATAGCAGCATGATTTATAGTCCTTTGGGTATATACCCAGTAATGGGATGGCTGGGTCAAATGGCATTTCTAGTTCTAGGTCCCTGAGGAATCGCCACACTGACTTCCACAATGGTTGAACTAGTTTACAGTCCCACCAACAGTGTAAAAGTGTTCCTATTTCTCCACATCCTCTCAGCACCTGTTGTTTCCTGACTTTTTAATGATTGCCATTCTAACAGGTGTGAGATGGTATCTCATTGTGGTTTTGATTTGCATTTCTCTGATGGCCAGTGATGGTGAGCATTTTTTCATGTGTTTTTCGGCTGCATAAATGTCTTCTTTTGAGAAGTGTCTGTTCATGTCCTTCCCCACTTTTTGATGGGGTTGTTTGTTTTTTTCTTGTAAATTTGTTTGAGTTCATTGTAGATTCCGGATATTAGCCCTTTGTCAGATGAGTAGGTTGCGAAAATTTTCTCCCATGTTGTAGGTTGCCTGTTCACTCTGATGGTAGTTTCTTTTGCCGTGCAGAAGCTCTTTAGTTTAATTAGATCCCATTTGTCAATTTTGGCTTTTGTTGCCATTGCTTTTGGTGTTTTAGACATGAAGTCCTTGCCCATGCCTATGTCCTGAATGGTACTGCCTAGGTTTTCTTCTAGGGTTTTTATGGGTTTAGGTCTAACGTTTAAGTCTTTAATCCATCTTGAATTCATTTTTGTATAAGGTGTAAGGAAGGGATCCAGTTTTAGCTTTCTCCATATGGCTAGCCAGTTTTCCCAGCACCATTTATTAAATAGGGAATCCTTTCCCCATTGCTTGTTTTTCTCAGGTTTGTCAAAGATCAGATAGTTGTAGATATGTGGCGTTATTTCTGAGGGCTGTGTTCTGTTCCATTGATCTATATCTCTGTTTTGGTACCAGTACCATGCTGTTTTGGTTACTGTAGCCTTGTAGTATAGTTTGAAGTCAGGTAGCGTGATGCCTCCAGCTTTGTTCTTTTGGCTTAGGATTGACTTGGCGATGCGGGCTCTATTTTGGTTCCATATGAACTTTAAAGTAGTTTTTTTCCAATTCTGTGAAGAAAGTCATTGGTAGCTTGATGGGGATGGCATTGAATCTATAAATTACCTTGGGCAGTATGGCCATTTTCACGATATTGATTCTTCCTACCCATGAGCATGGAATGTTCTTCCATTTCTTTGTATCCTCTTTTACTTCATTGAGCAGTGGTTTGTAGTTCTCCTTGAAGAGGTCCTTCACGTCCCTTGTAAGTTGGATTCCTAAGTATTTTATTCTCTTTGAAGCAATTGTGAATGGGAGTTCACTCATGATTGGCTCTCTGTTTGTCTGTTATTGGTGTATAAGAATGCTTGTGATTTTTGTACATTGATTTTGTATCCTGAGACTTTGCTGAAGTTGCTTATCAGCTTAAGGAGGTTTTGGGCTGAGACAGTGGGGTTTTCTAGATATACAATCATGTCATCTGCAAACAGGGACAATTTGACTTCCTGTTTTCCTAATTGAATACCCTTTATTTCCTTCTCCTACCTAATTGCCCTGGCCAGAACTTCCAACACTATGTTGAATAGGAATGGTGAGAAAGGGCATCCCTGTCTTGTGTCAGTTTTCATAGGGAATGCTTCCAGTTTTTGCCCATTCAGTATGATATTGGCTGTGGGTTTGTCATAGATAGCTCTTATTATTTTGAGATATGTCCCATCAATACCTAATTTATTGAGAGTTTTTAGCGTGAAGCATTGTTGAATTTTGTAAAAGGCCTTTTCTGCATCTATTGAGATAATCATGTGGTTTTTGTCTTTGGTTCTGTTTATATGCTGGATTACATTTATTGATTTGTATATGTTGAACCAGCCTTGCATCCCAGGGATGAAGCCCACTTGTTCATGGTGGATAAGCTTTTTGATGTGCTGCTGGATTCGGTTTGCCAGTATTTTATTGAGGATTTTTGCATCAATGTTCATCAAGGATATTGGTCTAAAATTCTCTTTTTTGGTTGTGTCTCTGCCCGGCTTTGGTATCAGGATGATGCTGGCCTCATAAAATGAGTTAGGGAGGATTCCCTCTTTTTCTATTGATTGGAATAGTTTCAGAAGGAATGGTACCAGTTCCTCCTTGTACCTCTGGTAGAATTCGGCTGTGAATCCATCTGGTCCTGGACTCTTTTTGGTTGGTAAGCTATTAATTATTGCCATAATTTCAGTTCCTGTTATTGGTCTATTCAGAGATTCATCTTCTATTAGATTTTCTTTTGCTGCTTTCAAGATTTCCTGTTCACCTTTCTGTCACATGTTTATTTCTTTCTGTTTATTTTACTTGGGGTTTGAAAGAATGAAAGAGGGACCTATAATGAGGGGAAAAATAATCAATAGAAACTGTCTCTGAGTGTCTCCAGAAGCCAGATTTAGCAAAAAACTTTAAGGCAGCTATTATGAATACGTTCAAACCATACTGAAACAATTAAAGTATGATATCAATAACTCAATGAATGAAGAGTTTCAATAAAGAGATAATCATTATATCCAGATGGAAATTCTGACATTGAAAAGTGTAAGAAATTAAACAGAAATTTCATCGGACGGGCACAACAGTAGACTTAAGCTGGCAGACAAACCAGAACATATAAATTTAAATCAATAGAAATGGTCCTATCTGAAGAACAGAGGGTAAAAAAGATTGAAGAATAATAAACAGAGTGCACAGAAATTTGTGGGACAACATCAAATGTAAAAATATGTGCATAACAGAATCATCAAAGAGAGAAAGGAACAAATGTATTCACAAAAATAATAAATAAAAACTTCATAAATTTGATTAAAACATTAATTTATAAGTGCAATAACTCAACAAACTCCAAGTAAGATAAACACAAAGAAATTCACAACATGACAAAAAGGCAAATAGAAAATCTTGAAAGCAGCAAAAGAAAACCTAATCACTACATATAAAGAAAAAAATAATATGATTAGCAGCTAATTTCTCATCAAAAACAATGGAGGCCAAAAAATAGTGCATGTTAGGGTTCTTCAGAGACACAGAAACAATAGGAGATACATCCAGAGTAAACGTTTGACTAAAAGTGTGGGCACCTCATGGTCCAGTCAAGGTGTCACATAAAATTAACCATCCCAAAGTGGACTGATATATCCGAAGAGCTGGAAAAAGATAAAATAAAATGTCAACCACAAATCCTATATTCAGAAAAAAAAAATCCTCCAAAAATAAGGGTGAAATAAAGAAATAAGCAAGCACGTAAAGAATTCATAACCATCAGGCCGGGTGCAATGGCTCACACCTGTCATCCCAGCACTTGGGGAGGCTGAGGCAGGTGGATCACTTGAGGTCAGGGGTTTGAGGCCAGCTTAGCTAACATAGTGAAAACTCGTCTCCAGTAAAAATACAAAAAAAAAAAAAATAGCTGGGTGTGATGGCGCATGCCTGTAGTCCCAGCTACTCGGGAGGCTGAGGCACGAGAATCTCTTCAACTTGGGAGGCAGAGGTTGTAGTGAGCTGAGATCACACCATTGTACTCCAGCCTGGGCAACAGAGTGAGACATGACACTGTCTCAAAAAGAAAAAAAAAAAGAATTCATAACTATCAGATCTGCCTTACAAAAGAATGTTAAAGAAAATCCTTCTGGCTAAAAGGAACTGACATAAGATAGTAAATGAAATCCACAGGATGAAATGAAGAGCATAAGAAATGTTAAAAGGCCAGGTACAGTGGCTCGTGCCTGAAATCCCAAGTGCTTTTGAAGGCCAAGGCAGAAGAATTACCTGAGTCCAGCAGTTCAACATCAGCCTGGTGAACACAGCAAGACCCACAAAAAAATAAAAAATAAGTTGGATGTGGTCATACATGCCTGTAGTCCCAGCTACTTGGGAGGCTAAGGCAGGAGGATCACTGGAACCCAGGAGGTCAAGGTTACAGCGAACTATACCCATACCAGTGTGCTCCAGCCTGAGTGACAGAGCAAAAGAAAAAGAAAAAGAAAAAGAAAAGAAAGGAAAGAAGGAAGGAAATGCTAAATACATGGATAAGCATCAAAGACTATAAATATTTTTTCTTATTTCTTCTTTAAACTTCTTTAAAGAACATAAGAAAAAGTATAACACTATTTTGTAGGATTTATATCATATAGAGTTCCAATATATGTGACACTAATAGTAAAGAAAAGAGGGAGTAGGAAAAGGAGATATACTAGAGCCAAAAATTCTACATTAAAGAAAAAAATAGCATTAAACCTTCACAAACTCTTCCAGACTATAGAGAAGCGGCCAAAATACCATATACACAAAAAATTACAAACCAATATTCCTCATGAACATAGATGCAAGAATCCTTAACAAAATGTAATCAAACCAAATTCAGCAACTTGTAAAAAGGATTATACAAGATAGCCAAATGGAATATAGCTTAGGAATAGAAAGTATATATAACATGTTGGAAATCAACTAATTTCATGCACCATAATAATAGAATAAAGGACAAAAAACCATGTGATCATCTCAGTAGATAAGAGAAGTATTTAGCAAAATCTACCACCTATTCATGACAAAAATTCTCAGTAAAATAAAAATATAGCATGAAGGGTTGTTGAATTTTCTCAAAGGCCTCAATAAATTAGGTACTGATGGGATGTATCTCAAAATAATAAGAGCTATCTATGACAAACCCACAGCCAATATCATACTGAATGGGCAAAAACTGGAAGCATTCCCTATGAAAACTGGCACAAGACAGGGATGCCCTCTCTCACCACTCCTATTCAACATAGTGTTGGAAGTTCTGGCCAGGGCAGTTAGGCAGGAGAAGGAAATAAAGGGTATTCAATTAGGAAAAGAGGAAGTCAAATTGTCTCTGTTTGCAGATGACATGATTGTATATCTAGAAAACCCCACTGTCTCAGCCCAAAATCTCCTTAAGCTGATAAGCAACTTCAGCAAAGTCTCAGGATACAAAATCAATGTACAAAAATCACAAGCATTCTTATACACCAATAACAGACAAACAGACAGCCAAATCATGAGTGAACTCCCATTCACAATTGCTTCAAAGAGAATAAAATACCTAGGAATCCAACTTACAAGGGACGTGAAGGACCTCTTCAAGGAGAACTACAAACCACTGCTCAAGGAAATAAAAGAGGATACAAAGAAATGGAAGAACATTCCATGCTCATGGGTAGGAAGAATCAATATCGTGAAAATGGCCATACTGCCCAAGATAATTTATAGATTCAATGCCATCTCCATCAAGCTACCAATGACTTTCTTCACAGAATTGGAAAAAACTACTTTAAAGTTCATATGGAACCAAAAAAGAGCCCGCATCGCCAAGTCAATCCTAAGCCAAAAGAACAAAGCTGGAGGCATCACGCTACCTGACTTCAAACTATACTACAAGGCTACAGTAACCAAAACAGCATGGTACTGGTACCAAAACAGAGATATAGATCAATGGAACAGAACACAGCCCTCAGAAATAACGCCACATATCTACAACTATCTGATCTTTGACAAACCTGAGAAAAACAAGCAATGGGGAAAGGATTCCCTATTTAATAAATGGTGCTGGGAAAACTGGCTAGCCATATGGAGAAAGCTAAAACTGGATCCCTTCCTTACACCTTATACAAAAATTAATTCAAGATGGATTAAAGACTTAAACGTTAGACCTAAAACCATAAAAACCCTAGAAGAAAACCTAGGCAGTACCATTCAGGACATAGGCATGGGCAAGGACTTCATGTCTAAAACACCAAAAGCAATGGCAACAAAAGCCAAAATTGACAAATGGGATCTAATTAAACTAAAGAGCTTCTGCACAGCAAAAGAAACTACCATCAGAGTGAACAGGCAACCTACAACATGGGAGAAAATTTTCGCAACCTACTCATCTGACAAAGGGCTAATATCCGGAATCTACAATGAACTCAAACAAATTTACAAGAAAAAAACAAACAACCCCATCAAAAAGTGGGGAAGGACATGAACAGACACTTCTCAAAAGAAGACATTTATGCAGCCAAAAAACACATGAAAAAATGCTCACCATCACTGGCCATCAGAGAAATGCAAATCAAAACCACAATGAGATACCATCTCACACCAGTTACAATGGCAATCATTAAAAAGTCAGGAAACAACAGGTGCTGAGAGGATGTGGAGAAATAGGAACACTTTTACACTGTTGGTGGGACTGTAAACTAGTTCAACCATTGTGGAAGTCAGTGTGGTGATTCCTCAGGGACCTAGAACTAGAAATGCCATTTGACCCAGCCATCCCATTACTGGGTATATACCCAAAGGACTATAAATCATGCTGCTATAAAGACACATGCACACGTATGTTTATTGCGGCACTATTCACAATAGCAAAGACTTGGAACCAACCCAAATGTCCAACAATGATAGACTGGATTAAGAAAATGTGGCACATATACACCATGGAATACTATGCAGCCATAAAAAAATGATGAGCTCATGTCCTTTGTAGGGGCATGGATGAAATTGGAAATCATCATTCTCAGTAAACTATCGTAAGAACAAAAAACCAAACACCACATATTCTCATTCACAGGTGGGAATTGAACGATGAGAACACATGGACACAGGAAATGGAACATCACACTCTGGGGACGGTTGTAGGGTGGGGGGACGGGGGCGGGATAGCTTTAGGAGATATACCTAATGCTAAATGACGAGTTAATGGGTGCAGCACACCAGCATGGCACATGTATACATATGTATCTAACCTGCACATTGTGCACATGTACCCTAAAACTTAAAGTATAATAATAATATAATAAAATAAAATAAAAAATAAAAATATAAAGGAACTTCCTTACCTGAGAAAGGGCACAAAATCACTTATAGCTACCATCATACTTAGAGACTGAAAGTTTTAACATAATATTAAGAACAAAACAAGGATGAACATCCTTGCCATTTCTATTCAAAATTGTACTGCAGGTTCTAGTTGGTGCAATGAGACTAAACACATATTCACATACAGAGAGATTAGAAAAGAAGACATGCAATTATTTTGAGGTTATATGATTCCACATGTTAAAAATTCCTAAAGTTTACACAAAACCTACTACAACTAACATACCAGCCTAGCAAGTTTACAAAATACAAGATCATGAAAAAATTAATTGTATTCCTATGTACTATCAATGAATAAAAATGAAATTTAAAAAATTCATCCACAATATTATATAAAAGAATAAAAACTTGGGAATACATTTAACAAAAGAAGTGTAATATTTGTACACTGAAAACTACAAAACATTGCTGAGAGAATTGGGGAAAAATCTAACCAAATAGGGAAGCATTCCATATTCATAAATTGAAACACTCAGTACTGTTAAAATGGCATTTCTCCCCAAACTGATCTACAGATTCAATATAATCCCTATTAAAATCTCATCACACTGTTTTATAGAAATTGACAAACTGATTCTAAAATTTATATGGAAATGCAGAGTTAAAATATTTTTGAAAAAGGAGAAACAAAGTTAGAGGACTTACATATCCAATTTCAAAACTTACTGTAAAACCACTGTAATCTAAAGAATATGAGATTGGCATATGATAGGTATATAGACCAATAGAACAGAATTGAGAGACCAGAAATAAACCCTTTCATTTATGTTCAAGTTACATTCAACAAAGACACTGAGACAATTCAATGAGAAAAACAAACAAACAAACAGAAAAAACAGCCTTTACAACATACGGTGCCAGGAAAATTGAGAATCAATTTGCAAAACAAGAAAAAAAAAAGAAAGAAAGAAAAGGAACTTAGAGGCTTACCACATACCATACATGAAAATTAACTCAGAGTATATCCTAGACCTAAATGTAAGAACTAAACCTATAAAAAAATATTTAGAAGAAAACAGAAAAAACTCTTCATGACCTTCAACTTATAAATTGGACTTTATTGAAATTAAAATATTTTTCACTTCAAAGACACAATTAAAAAATTAAAACACAAACCACAGAAAAGAATAAAATATTACAAATCATATATCTAATAAAGGGCTTTTATATAGAATATGTAAAGAACTCTTGCAACTCAGTAATAAAAAGGCAAACAACACAATTTTAAAAATGGGTAAAAGACTTAAATAGGCACTTCACCAAAAAAGACATACAAATAACTAATAAGTATATGAAAGGATGCCATTAGTCATTAAGGAAACGCAAATAAAAACCACAATAAGATACCATGACACACACACTAGAATGGCTACAGTAAAAAAGAAACAATAACAAGTGTTGGTAAGGATTTGGAGAAACTAGAACCCTTATATACTACTGATGGGGATGTAAAATGGTACAGCTATTTTGTAAAAACAATTTGGAAGTTTCCTTAAAATTTAAACACAAACTAAATATGGTGAGGATTTGGAGAAACTAGAACCCTTATATACTACTGATGGGGATGTCAAATGATACACCTACTTTGTAAAAACAATTTGTCAGTTTCCTTAAAATTTAAACTTAAACTGAATATACAAGCCAGCAATTCTACTTCCAGGAATCTACCCAAGAGAAATGAAAACATATATCCACATAAACACTTGTATATGAATGTCTATGGCAGCATTATTTATAATAGTAAAAAATTAAATAACCTAAATATCTATCAACTGGTGATTCCATAAACAAAATGTAGTGTATCCATACAATGGAATATTATTCAGCAAGAAAAAGAAACTACTGATACATGCTACAAGATGGATGAACCTCAAAAGCATGACATTAAATAAAAGAAACCAGATACAAAACACTACATATTGTACGATTCTATGTATATGAAATTTCAAAAGACAAATATGTAGATATAGAAAGCAGATCAGTGGTTACCTGGGCCTCGTGGCAGCAGAAGTGGGGAGCATAGTGGTGGGGATTGACTACAAATGGGCTCAAGGGAAATTTTGGGGGTAATGGAAAAATTCTAAACTAAGACTGAAATGATAGTTACACAGCTCTATACGTTCACTAAAAATACAAAAAGAAAACCTTTGGGTAAATTTAATGTAAAATATTTATTTTACAAACAATGAAAATATCTTCTTCATTTTATATGGTTTGTTTTTGCCATTTTGATTCCTACCCCCAGAATAATAACTTTTGCACAATACACCAATCCTGAAGGCAGCTATTAAATGGTTACAGTTTCGATATTGTAAGAGCTATCTGGATTATTTTGCTATTCCCAGGCCATCTATTCATGAATTGTACTGAACCGAAGTATATATTTATATTACAGTTTTTTTGTGGGTGGGGGGATCTTGATATGCTTTTCATTGATTTGCATAATTCACATTAAAGATGAGAAAGGGTTGGTGCCTTGTAAATATGTAGCAGATCTTTGTGGTGTGTTCTGATGTGTGCATTAACTTTATTAGAAAAGAACACTTGTGGTATCAATCTAGACAAGGTGCCAAATGTAAGAAAAAAAGTGTCTTCAACTTATAAAAATATGTGAATATCCTTATAGCATCTTTTGTCTGTGTGTCATATTTGAGCTCTGATATTGCTTTCTAATTTTTCATGTTGGGGGTCTTATTCCCCATGGAATTTAGAGTACCTTAGAATATAGGTCAAGAATCTGTGCTAGATTCTTAATGATTTAATTTGAAGTGAACATATTTGCTTTAAATTCATAGGAATAAGGTTGGTGAGACTGAGCGATTCTCCTAAATCAGATCTACTATAGTGGATTTTCTACTTATTTATTACTCAGCTTGTACTGCTACAAATTCCTTAAACATACACAAGAAAACTCATCCAGGGGCAAACAAAAATAGCCTCTAGAATTTAAAAACAAACGAACTGCATTCTCATTGTAAATTACTATTCACTTCTGCTTTTCATGATTAGCAGTTTGAAGAGTCTGACATGCAGAACGAGGGGACACACTGGGTGAGCTCTAAGATTCCCTCCAGTCCTAACATGAATCATGCCCTCTATTATTCTTGATAAAAATGTATCATTTCTATCCACTATTACGTATTTTTGCAGTAGTTGAACATGAATCTATTTTTGTTGCATGATTCTTTTACCACATCCTTAGGAATCTAAGCTTTTTCGGATCAAAGGTAGAAGAAATGTATCATCTCAGCTTTTGGAAAAACTGAATATAAGGACATTCCAAAAAAATTTTCTCAAAATTCAACATCAACATAAATATTTAAGACTCCTATCTTAAAGAATTGACAACTAGTATTTTTTAATGAAAAAGAAATGTACTGAAATACAATTCTTTTTCAGTTGAAAAATGAACTGAAATATAAACTAAAATATAATTCATAGTCAGTAATATAATTCATAGTCAGAAATGCAAATTCAGTCCCACATGGCCATGGCCACTCAGAATGCTTAAACTCTGCCCAGAAAGGCTATGAGGAAAGTGATTTGTTATTTTAAGGATTAAATTTAGATATTTTGGGGCTCATATCTTTTTACTTGATATTTTACAGTATTAGGCAATGAGTAGGACAATAAGAAAACAGAAAAGTGGCTCCAATGAGGGAATAGAATGGAGGAAACTGTTGAAAAAGGACGTAGATTTTGACTTTTCACTTTGCACTTTTTTGAACTGTCAGACCTTTTTATCATGAACATATACTTCTCTTAGCTTTCAAAACCTAATAAGAATAATGAAATAGAACTTTTAAATTTCCTCATGTGCATTTCCTTTGAAAGGCAGGATATAGCAATAATGAACACTAAGAAGAAAAAGCATACATTTGCCATCAGAAAGATTTAGATTCAAATCCTATAGCACCCCAGGCATAGTTTTCATCAGAGTATAACAATTGGGTGTATCTGTCTGTTTCCTCCCTAAACAACTCTGTAGCTTGTTCTATGTTTCATTTATCATTTTCTCTTGTATATAGCATGTTGCCTAGTATATACTAGTTGTTCAGTAAATATTTGTTAAACTGAACTAAACCTCTGAAGCCCTGCCTCCTCTAGCTCCCATCTCTGTAATTTTTGGTGAGTCAACTTCCTCACATTCAGAGTAGGAGTGATAATTACTACCTCACAGAGTTGTTTAAATGACACATGTATATAAAGCACTTAGCACAGTGTCTGGTACATAGTAGTTGCCATTCACCCTCACCTCTAATTTTAAAATAAGTCTCTTTCCAATGGGAAATAATAATAATTTTCACAAGGAAAAATCTCAGTAGTCCTTTATCTGCCTTTTAAATACCACTTTGAAGCTAACAAAAATGGGCCAGGCAAAACATTAGCTTTGGTATGTGTTGCAGAGGTCCCAACACCACCCACACATTTAGCAATTTCTAGAAGGACTCACAGGCCCCGTAAGTAGTTGTATTCATGGTTATAGCTTATTACAGCAATCACCAAGAGGAAAAGATATGTCAGGACGAGTCCGAAGGAATCCATGCATAGGTTTCCTATGTTCCCTCCCTCACACCAGAAAGGACTGTGTTCCCTCCTCTAGCAATGATATCTAGTAATACATGTATACTGTTTCTTTCCACTGAGGCTTGCTTGAGACTCAGAGTCCAAAGTTTCTATCATAATGTAGGCACAACGACCTGCCACAACTACTATAATAGTAAATTCCCAGAAGGAAACAGGTGTTTAGTGCCCCACATGGGCAAAACAACCTATGATAGCTTAGAGAATATTTCAAATGCAAAGTTGAAAGAGGGCCTTTTAAAAATACCAGTGTCAGGCCCACTCTGTTAACGTTTTCCTGCACAGCATGTCAAGCGATAATACTGGGAAGAGGGCAGGAGTTACCAGAAAGAAGACTAATAAAAACTGGGGAAAACAGCCAAAGGACAAAATGGTTGAAAGGGAAGAGAGGAAATGAAGTAACTGGGCAGGAGGCAAGGAAAGAAATCAGGGAAAAAGAAGAGGGAAGGCAGGAAGGAGAGAAAGTAGTCACCTGGCTAAGCCAAACTGGCTTCTTACTCAGGCCACTTGACCCTATAGTACCCCTGCTCAATGTTGCTCATCCCAACGCCCTACCTCCCATTCCACTTCCTATGATGCCACGTTGTACGTGCTTATTTCTCATCCTCTCTATTTATGTACATACCTGTTCTCTTAGTCCTGCTGCCTTCGTGCTATCTGGATGCTTTGATAAGAAAGAAGGAGATGGAGGAGGGAGAGAAAGCCTGATAGTGATAAGATTAGGTAGAAAAATGTGTTTGAGCTAAATGGAACAATATGACAGTAACAGGCTCCCAGAGCTCCTCCAAACTTATAAAGAAATATGTAGTCTTTCTGGCTTTAGAAGACAAGAGACACTAGGAAAATATCATGGCAGAATGGGCTCTTCTGAGTGTACTTTTAAAATCACAGTGGCCTCTTTGACTTCTGTAATGAAGTCAGTGGTCAGTGGTTACTTCTCTCATTTTAACTCATAGAGCAAGTTTTTTAAAAAGCTGATAGGTGCTAAGGTTATATTCTCCCAACCCTTCCTTTTTTGTGAGTTCCAAAATTCATAAAAGGGAAAAGAAGATAAAGGAGCTATTCCTTGCCTTGAGCTTTTATAATTAAAAAAATATGACAGATCCTTTTCTCCTTTTCTCACATTTTACATTTTATAAATTGCTGTCAGACTAAGGCTTTGCCAAGTTTCAACCCCAAGTGAAATCTTACCAAAAAAACTAAAAGTATAAAAAGCAGATGGATAATAGGTATAATCATTCAGCCTATGCATGTGTTATGGTTTTTTAAATAAGTTCATTCCTCTTGTGTTAAATGTGTAATATTAGTTATAACTATATTGATGTACTAAAATACCTATCCTTCCATCATTCTACTTTCTTATTATTAAGAAGGTTTCACTTTTCTTTTATATACATATATATTCATCTGGATAAAAACAGACACCCTAGATAATAAATTTGAAGGAATATGACAGCTTTCCATCTTCAGCTACCTGCAAGTCTATCACATGGAAGAAGATATTTTCACAACTCCAGAGAATGGAGGTTGACCAAATAAATACAAGATAATTTTCATGGGGCACATTAAGCTCACCTAAAGAAAAAACCAAGACATCATTTAGACTCTTCTAAAAACAGACGGTGTGGTATTATGTGGTAATTGTCACGTGAGGGGTATTGTCATCAAGGGAGATCAAGACTGGAACCAGCTGGTATCAGTGAGACTCTGAGAAATAATTGGAGAACCAACGGAAGGACTGGACAGACAAATAAACATATAGATTCCCACAGAGTCCAAAGACAAAGATCAGCCCCCCCGAAATGAACTGGGTCCTTGGAAAACCTTATTGACATGGATAGATTGCTTGTTGAGATGGGTCAGGTTGCCAACTATAACTTAAGTGGTCTGAAGTTAAAGTGTAGCACAGACACACAAGGGAGTTATAACTGGATGGAGAGAAAAGGACTAAGAGCCAAGAGAGAACTTAAGGGTCAGGAAAGAGAGGCGTACTAGTCAGATAAGGCTAGGCTATGTGGAGGTAACAACCCTAGAATCTCAGTGGCTTAACATAACAAAGATTATTTCTTACTCAAGATGCATGTCCCAGTTCTGAGGGATCTTTGTTCCACACAGTCTTTCTGGGGCTCAAGCTCATATATCTGTCACAGCTGTTTCATCTGGATCACAGAGTACTCCAAGGTCTCTGAACATAAGAAATAGAAAAAGGAAGAAGCTCATAGACTCTTAAGTGAGCCCGATCTGCAGTGAGGCTTCACTTCTGCTCATATTCCCATTGGCCAGAGCTCAATCACATGCTCCAACCCAACTATAAGAGAGGCTGCAAAATGCAGGGAAGGAAATAGATATTCAGTGAGCTCTCTGCTGCAGGAGGGTGCACTGCCCAAAACCCACACCGAACCTTGTCTGTGTCCAGGTGCAGAGGCTGCAAACATTCTTTATTTCAGCTTACTCTCCTGTAAAGCTCTACTTTTCCCAGCCACTAAAAGTATCCTGAATTTCTGACATGGTGAATTATCATTTTGGGGGGCATTCAAAAAGAAGCCAAGAGTGGCCAATATCCAAAATCAAATACTAGTGACGATGGGGGAGCAACAGGAACTCTCATTCCTTACTGGTTGGAATGAAAAATGGTACAGCCACTGTGGCAGACAGTTTGGCAATTTCTTACAAAAGTAAACATACTCTTATCATATGATCCAGAAATCATACTCTTTGGTATTTATCTAGATGAATTGAAAACTTATGTCCACAAAAAACCTGCACACAGATGTTTATAGTTTATAGCAGCTTTATTCATAATTGTCAAAACCTGGAAGCAACCAAGGTGTCCTTCAGTAGATGAATGGATAAAGAAACTGTGGTACATCCAGTGAAATATTATTCAGCACTAAAAAGTAATGAGCTATCAAGCCATGAAAAGACAAGGAGGAAATTTAAATGCATGTTACTCAGTGAAAGAAGCCAATCTGAAAAGTCTACATGCTGTATTATTCTAACTATATGACATTCTGTTAAAGGCAAAGCTATGGACACAGTAAAACTATTAGGGGTTGTCATGGGTTAGTAGGGAGAAAAGGATGAATAGGCAGAACACAGAAGATTTTTAGGGCTGTGAACCTATTCTGTGTGATACTACAATAGTGGATATATGTCATTATATATTTATCAAAACCCATGGAGTGTACAACACCAAGAGTGAACTCTAAAGCAAACTATGGATTCTGGGTGATGATGTGTCCATGTAGGTTGATTGTAACAAATGTACCACTCTGGTGATGGATGCTAATAATGAAGGAGTCTGTGCCTGTGTGCAGTGGGACAGGGGATATTTGAGAACTCTGTACTTTCCACCCAATTTTGCTGTGAACCTAAAATGGTTCTAAAAACTAAAGTTTATTAGTTTAAAAAAGGAGTTGGGGATGCTCCTCTTTAATAAGGTAGTAGAAGGGACATATTTATTTGGTAGAAAGTGAATCAAATGACCTCTTCAAGCCCCTTCCAACCCCGAGGTTCCCTGATTTCTATGCTCTGTTTGATATCAAGAGACCATTGACTCTTAGGACAGAAAGGTATTTTAAAGGTCATCCAATGGATGAATTCTGATAGATGAATTATTTCCTCTGCAGCACAACTGCTGAAAGGTCATCTCGTCTGTGCTGGATGATGCTCAGAGAATGGAAATTTGGTGCCTCTTTGATTAACTCTTTCAATACCTCCTTGAATCACTTTGTCTGAGAGTCTTCCTTGCATTGAGATGTCTGTCTCCCCATAGTTATTGCCCATTAGATATATCCATGGGAATCAGAAAGAGTAGTGTCTGGAGGCAAATCCGGTATCTGTTAAACAGAGTATATCACCAGTAAATGTGAAGCTCTTGCAAGACAGATGGGCATTGGAAGAAAATGAGGTAGGGATCAGCAATAACGTAACAGAACCAGGGAGGAAAGCAAGCAGGGCTCAGAGTGACCTTGAGTTCCTGGAGGACAAAAACAGGGGCTCAGTTTAGGTGCTGGTGAGGCTACCACTGTGCAGGGCTATGGGCAAGTTGAGCCAAAAAGCACATTCATTAGTTTGTGCCCAGGTCATTTTCCTCTTGAAGGATATTCAGTTTATTTCAACTAAATACTCATAAGTCATAATTTTCCCAAGAGGTTCTTTTAAACTGTTTGCAGACAGAAAGATCTATCTTTTAAGGAGTTCATGGCCTTGTTTAGAAAATAAAAAATACTTTGCCAAATCAACTGGATACTTCCCCATCCTTATTTCACTTGGTATTCCTTCAATATTTAAAACTGCTACTACTCTTTTCCTTGATACTTTCCCCTTCTTGGTATTGACCTCATTTATCTCCGGCCCATTTTCTCTCAATGGATTCTCTTCTCTCCCTTCTAATAATGATGGTTTTCCCAAAGCCCGATCCCTACCCTTGTTATCTTACATGAAACATCTTTGCTGGGTAATCTATCCAGTCCCATGGCTATATCTATACTCATATGCTGATGAACTCTAAATGTGTGTCTCTCCTAAGAGCCCCAGACTCATCTTTGCTTAACTAGGTCACAGATAGTAAGAGTTTATGTGCTCACAATGGATTTAATTGTTGTTCACTCCCCTGCTCATGCATTTCCAACTCAGCATCATATTTACCCAGTCACCAAAGCTGGGAGACTAGACAGAAGTAATCTTGCATTCTTACCTTTCCATGAACCCCCATAATCCAGGCATGAAATCCCATCAACTCTACCCTCAGGCAGCTCTAAAACCAACCTCTGCCTTCCATCCTCATTACCAATGACACAGTCCTTCATTTCTCATTTGGACTGTAATATTCCGCTTTAAGTTTTAATTTTTTTTCATTATAAGATATCATAGTTCAGGTGCTTTTATAATGAAGAACAATTTATTGACTCAGTCTTACCCTGTCCCAATCTGGCTCCCCATAAGCCACTAACTGAAACTACCACCGGTTTTTGATCATCTAGTAGTTGTCTCAGTATCTCTAGATAGTATGTGCTTTATGTGACAATTTCTTGGTTTATCAAAATAAGATATTTCTTTTACTTTTCTGGTACTAGAGATGAAGAATTAACCTACTTCCTTTACCCTCAAGTTTCCAGTAGCCCTTCCCAAAAGTCCGTATGTAGCCAAATATAAGGCAAGACTTTTGCTCAAAATTATCCCATAAAAAATAAAGTCCTTATTAAGACCTTCATATTATAAGCAGTCTCTCAATTACTTAATTTCAAAAGACAAATTACTATTTGGGGAAGACACAGTAACCTGAAATGACCTCAATCAAAGCTAGATTTGGATGTTTATAAAGGGTATCTGACATGACGGGGGAGGGTAAATAAATTTAACACAGATTGAGTCAATATTTCTGGAGAAATGGCTTCAAACAGCAGTTCTGGATGCCACTGCATACAAGATTTTTTTAAAAATTACTTTATTAAAATACATTAAATACTTATGTTGTGGAGCTTACTATGAATTAATGAGTAGATGTAAATTAGGATAAAATTTCTAATGGCAACATCAAACTCAGATTCAAAAAGTGCTGTAGTCAAACAACTTAGTGGAAGCAAATATGGCACTATGTTTTCAAGTGGCTCCAGATGAAGGAGAAATGAATGCCAATGTGCATGTGTCGCATTTGAAAAAAAATCATGAAATATGAGAGTGAAAAAGAGCAATTTTGTATAACAGTGTAGTTTACATAACATGTGGTTTAAAACATACATATATAACTAAAAGTTAAAATATCATAGGTAGACATTGGCTATTTCAACTCTTTCTTTAAATGTTGTATATTCAAGTTGAAAAAAGAAAAGTTGTTTCCAACTTTCTCATTTAGGAAAATGATGGTTTGACTCATATTCAGGGTCCACTTATATTTAGACATATATTATAGTTATATCTCCAGATCAAGACCTCCATTAGTCAATGCTGTCACTGACAGCATTCTTAAGCGTTCTAAAACATGCTTCTATTTTTCTATTTTATGTTCTGTGCACCATAGGCAATGTCTCTTGGTTCTCCACTTTATAAGGGAAAGCAGTAATGTTCTCCCCTTCTCCTCCAACTCTTTTTCCCAGTCCTCACCAACCTGATTCTGTAACAAAACTTGTCTGCAATTTGTCCAGCAAGGGTCACAAACTGTTGGTCCCTTAAGTGAAAGACGATATAGTTTTGTTTGATTTAAACAGAAATTTATAAATTGAACGAGTTTCCCTGTATTTTAAACTGAGATTTCATGTGTAACAGAGGTCCTATTTTCTTAATATTTCTATTGTGCTTTATTCTTTTGCTTTCTCAGTGACATGACCTTCACCCTAGAATGCTCAGTTATCCAACTGTCTGGAGAGAGACCAGAATTTATTACAGAGGAAATTCAGAGACAGAATCTAAGGAAATATTCATCTTCTGATCTTCAAAAATAGACTTATGAAGCAGGACACTAATCCTCCCAAACTAGTGGTTATTCTTTTTTAAAAATAACTTCAACTTTCATTTTAGATTCAGGGGGTACATGTGCAGGTTTGTTACATGGGTATATATCATGATGGTGAGGTTTGGGATACAAATGATCCCGTCACCCAGATAGTGAGCATAGTATCCAACAGTTAGTTAAACTATTTATTTTCTTGAGAAAAGATTTTCCTAGTTTACTTTATATTTCTCTTAAGCTTTCCAAAGGCCACACTTCAAGGATCCAGCCTCATAGATTTCTATAATAGCCTGACAATAGGTAATCAATCAGTTTATCTCTGCCAGTATATTATATATACTATGATAGTTGAAAGCCCACTGTGATGGTTAATTTTATGTGTCAACTTGACTGGGCCATGGGGTACCCAAATGTTTGGTCAAACATTATTTTGGGTATTTGTAGGAGGGTATTTCTGGATGAGATTAACATTTAAATTGGTAGACTGAATAAAGCAGATTGTCCTGCATAATGTGGGTGAGCCTCAGCCTATCAGTTGAGGGTCTGAGTAGAACAAAAAGGCTGACCCTCCTCCCAGTAAGACAGAACTCCTGCCTGGCTGCCTTCAAGTTGGGACATTGGCTCTTTCCTGCCTTCAGATTCCAACTGAGACATCAGCTCTTCATGGGGCTTGAGCCTGCTCGCTTTCAGATTAGATCTGCACCATCGACATTTCCAAAATTGTCAGTGGACTAACAGTTAAACAAGATTGACTTTTAGGTGTTGCTGGTGTTTTGTTGTGTTTTTCCTTGAACCAGCAGCAGAAGAGATTGGGAGCAGGCCATAATTGCAGACTAAATAATGAGATTCTTTTCTTCATATCCATTCTGTGGTGTGAAAAAAACTGCGACCTTGCAACATGCATAAAGATCCAGCTTTCTGGTTCTCTTGAAATTTGCTGTCTCGGAACAGTGGGATAGCAATCCTGTAGGAAGGCACCTCTCTCAGTTCAGCAGCAGCAGCATTTGCCCACTTTCGATGGGGCACACACTTGCCAGTTTGACAGGCCCACCCCCTTCCAAACCACTCTCTCACTCACTCACAGTGCCTGTATAGTTCTGAATATATTTGAATTTGTGATTCCTGGTCAATAAGCCCATTCTAAAAGTTAAACACCAATTAAGTGTTTACATATTGTTTCAATTAGGAATATGGTTAGCTGCAAATAACAGATACCTAAATAGCAGGACCTTCAACAAATAAAGGTTTCCTTTTCTCATATATCAAAAAGTCTGGTGCGGGCAGTTGCTGAAGTTGGATCAATGATATATGATACAATGTTGCAGAGGCTACTAGCTGTCTACTAAATGTTAATTTTCTCTTTTTTGTACTAGTTGAAACCTGAGATTATTTGAAGGGACAATGTAACAAGCTACAAGCAAGATTTCTAGCCTTCCTTACAACTAGGAACATTTTAGATACTCCTGGACAATTTTAGGTTATAATAATCACAAATGGTGACTTCCAGGAAGGCAATTTTAATGGGGATAACACAGTTGGCATATGTCTTCTTTACTGTGCTCTATCCCTTCTTCATGTCTGAGAATAAAAATATGATGGCTTGAGTGCAGACAGCCATATTGAGAACAGGAAGATTAGGATCATACCCAAAAGATGACAAAGCAGAAAGCCAAAGGAGCATTGGTCCCTGTTTATATCATGTTGCCATCAGACCAACCCTGGACTACCCACTCTGGACTTAATAAAGCTATAAATTAAGCCACTCTCTTATAATTTTTTTACTAGCAACTAAGTATAAATTTGATTGATACATTGTTGATACACTGTCCATGCATCTGTAGCTCTTTTGGCATTTTCATTAAAGTTTTAAAATTTCTACTACCTTGCTCATGGCAAGAATATGGAGAAATGGGAATGAATCCGTCACAGGCACAGCTTTTTGATTCCCTTAAACGCAGGGTAAGCACCAGGGCATTATTCAGGCGCTAAATGGCTATCTTATCCAGTTGTGATTGGAAGTACGAACAGACAAATTCTTCATTAAATATGGACTACTACATATCTTCTTAGAAGTCTTGCTACTTGGTACAAATAAAGATGACATCTATGCAAAACAACCACTGGAACTCAGAATATGCCAGTGATGCTCAAGTCCAGATTCTTTCAGTCCCATGTCCCCAACTACCCTTTGCTATGAAATGACTCGGTTTTCTTATCTACTTCCACCCATTCAAACTAAAGCAAATTACTCATTTGAACTAAACTAAACTAAGTCACTCATTTGAACAGTGCACAGATGCATGAAGATCACATGGAGTATTCAATAAGATACACACCCACACTCATCCAGATGACTGGGGAAAAAAGAATTATACCATATATATGATATAATATATGTAATTTATATATGGTATCATTTAGGTATAAAAGGTATAATTTATAAAATGTATATTATATATAATTTACATATATTATATATAAAATACACCTTTTATATATGTTATATACAGAACATATATATTATATATATATATATAAAATTTCCATCTAAATAAAACACAAAAATTTTAAATTCTTGTGGCAAACTCAGCATGCCCCAGAAATTCACCCTTCTTGCAGGCCCAGTTTGCCACACACTGTCCAAAACAGTTCATGACACCTCCTCCTCATACCTTTCTCTGAGCCTTGTATGTACCTCTCTCACGGTGCTTGCATTTTGTAATACACTTTGTTTTCTAGTCTCATTCCTCTTTGTCTGGGAACCTTTTGAGGTCAGCAACTGCTCCTCTTTATTTCCTTACAGACAGATCTAATTATTTAACACTGGATAAATGTTCTATTAATACTAGTTGATTTGAGTGAAGCTCTAGATAGAATTTATCACACTTCGAAGGAGGCCCATTGGTAAGATAAATCTGAAATTATCTGTACTTGTAATTTGTACAACATGCCAAAAAGAGAAACCTATTAAAAAGTACTCAAGTCTTTAGGAACTTGACTTTGATGACCTATAAAAATGACTAAAGAGAATATGTAGTTCCCCTTGACAGGTATTTATTATTTATCCTTCCTGTCAGAAATCATAGATTTTGTTTATCCTTCCTGTTCAATCAGCATCAAGAGGTGTAATGATTGTTAAAGGTCCCTAATGTATTTTCGCCCCCTCCTATCCTCCTCCTTTAGGGCAGAGCGAATGAGCTCATTTGCAGAGAGGCTTGCCAGGCTCTGCATATGGTTTGTAATATAAATAGATCACATCTTAGGCATATCAGCAAGATAGAAGATGCTTGCCCTCCCCAAAGTCTGCTGAAATAGAAATTCTCACCTTAAAAAGTAGGCAAGCCACCTCTACTTTCTACTTCTCAGGGACTTTAAGAATGTGTTGTGTGACTATTTCAATCTTTGGCAAACTTAGATGAGTCCTGGACTATCCAAAAATAAAATATGCTAAAACTAAAAACTAAATGGCAGTCCTGTTTAATTTCAGATTTTCACCTATAATTGAACTTTGTGACTACATGCTTATTAAGAGCAATTTAGGTTCATGATCTGGATTATAATCTACTGCATTAGCTTAAACATATATTGATCAGATTTTATTTTGTCTTTTATAAATAAAACCTAATAATCTGGCTTACTTATGGTACACGTCTCTATTAAAAACCAAAAATGAATCCATGAGGTAAAGGTGACAATAAAACAAAATGATCCTGAGCTACACAATAGTCTTAGCTTTTATTTGAAATAGTTTAAGACTCACAAGAAGTTGCAAAAATAATACAGAGCTCTGTGTACCCTTCACCCAGCTTTCCTAAATGAGAACATCTTACATAACTATAGCACATTGTCAAAATGAGGAAATTGACACTGGTACAATAGTATTAACTCAACTAATAATCTTGTTTGGATTTCACTCCTTTTCTGTGTTCTTTTGGTGGGGGGGTGCGGTATATATAGTTCTATGAAATTTTATTACCTGTTTAAATTTGTGTAACCACCACTATCAGGATACATATTGTTATTATTTTTAAACATTTACAGGAGTCCAACTAAGTATTAAACACTGATAATCACTCCTACATAACCTCATAAGGTAAGTTTATTATCCTCATTTTGAAGTGAGAAGACTTAAAAGGAAAAAAAGCAGACATTTCCCTTTCTTTTGGTATTTTATTATCATGTGACTAAGAGGCACACTTGTTTAATGACATTAATTTCAATATGAGGGATTCAATTTTTTAACCTTTGTGTTGAGCCTTTATCAAGCCATAGCTCTTCAATTTTTAAATGTATAGAGAGAGTTCACACAATCCGTTCACTATTTTTTTTTACTACAATTAGGCACGAGATGAGTGAAGAGACCACACACACACACACACACACACACACACACAAAGAAGACACATCCTGCAGCTCAGGATGCTAAAAACCACATCTCTCAAGTACTTTTGCTTTTCCTCAAAACCACAGAAACTCTATTTCTGTTCTTGTTTTTTTTCCTGCACCCAGACCATAACAGTTTTATCCTTTGAGAGTTATTTCTAAAAATAAAATGAGAAAGAAGAAGAAACATGTAAAGGTATCTATCTTTGGTTTCCCAATGCTATTTTTAACCACTTTTTTTTTTTTTTTTTTTTTTTTTTTTTTTTTTTACCATTCTCTACTAGAAAACACTCTGTCCATTGCATCACCCTCAGGCTCCATGCATTTAGAGCCTGGTTTACCCCATCCCTTTAACCACCACTGGAAATCCCATCAACAAAATATTGTGGAGCTCACTGTGGCTCAGCCCTGATCTCTGGAGCATTACCTCTTGTCCACACTCCACCTCTGGCTTTCAACAAATGTTAAACCAAGTCTAGTCTAGACATTTGGGACCCAGCATATGAATTTTTCTACTTACTGACTACTCCTTCTTTGTCTCTTTTCCCATTTTCTCCTCCTCTTTCTGATTTCCAAAGTTGGAGTCATGAAGGACCATTCTCAGCCTAAAATAGTGATTGTCAACCAAGGATGACTTTCACCCCAGGGGATGTCTGGCGATGTCTGGAGATATTTTGGGTTGTCACAACTGAGGGGAGTATGCTATTAACATTTAGTGGGTAGAGACTAGGGATGCTTCTCAACATCCCACAATGTACAGGACAATCCCTACAATGAAGAATTACTCCACCCCAAAGGTCAATGGCCAAGGTTATGAAATCCTGCCCTAAAAGATGCCATGATGTACTCAGATTCAGTCTACATGCTAATGGCTCTGAAATTTCAATATCTAGTCCTGCTATCTCTCCGAATTCCAGATTTCTATATCCAACTGTCCCCACTTACGTCTATTATGTGCCCCAAACTTAACTTGTTCAAGGCTAAACTCTTGATGTTACCCACACACCTACTCTTTCCCCAGTCTTCCCCATATTGCTGATGGCGCCACCAAATTTGTCACCTTATATTCAGATTGTGATTTTATGGAAATTATTTGGTACAGGCATACTATGATTAAGACGAAAGAATAGTGGAGCTGTTAGGAATCTCATCTGGGAAAGTTTTTAAGACATACCTAAACCTATAAATTTAATTTGATGGTAGAGCCAGAATAAGAACTATGGTCCCATAAGCTTCCCCATATTTGGCTTGGCTCCCTTAGGTAAAATATGTAGCTCAGTTGCTTTCACTTCATTATTTTCATAAGTTGTTAGAGAGGCAGTTTTGTACAGTGCAAGGATGAGCAAACTATTACCTGTGGGTCAAACCTGGGTTGCCGCCCGTTTTTATATGGCTTGTGAACAGAACAATGTTACCATTTTTATGTGATTGAAAAGAAACCCAAGGAACAATAATAATTCATGACATGTGCAAATTATATTCAATTCTGATTTTAGTGTCTGCAAATAAAGCTTTATTGGAATATAGCCACATTCATTCATTTACGAATTGTCTATGGCTGCCTCCGTGCTACAACAGCAGAGTGGAGTAGCTGCAACACACACCGTATGGCTGGCAAAGCTGAAAATATCTACTATCTGGTCTTTTACAGAAAAAGTTTGCTGACCCCAGTAAAGTCATATGAGCTCAAATTTTAGAATTTAAATAGGAAAAGAAAAGAAATATAGATTTCAGTTTTGTCTCAGCTGGCAGTGTGATCTTTGAATATGATCCAATGTCTGTGAGCCTCAGGTTAAATGGGATAATGATACTTCCCTTGAATTGTAAGGAGTGTTAGAAGTAATGCCTGTAAAGTTTTCGAATATAGTAGGAACTCAACAAATATTAGCAATAAATGGTAATAATAATTATTATTATTATTATATTATTATAAACTTAGCCCTCAAATGTCCCCTTTGGCATGCTTTGAGAGTTCCTGTGACAAATGCCTTTTTCTAAAATCCAAGCAAATATGTAACTTAAATTGAATGCCTTTAGTCTCTTGCATCCGTTAGTTAGGTGATGACAGAACAGGTTTCTATCACATCATGGGTTGACAGCAAACTGAAGTTAATATCTCTATAATTCACATGTCATCCCACCCAATCATGAATTCCCTCAGTAATTAGTTTCCTGGAAATTGTCTCCTGAGTGATGAAGGTGACAATATCTGAAACTGGAAATAGTCGGGACGTAGCCAGTCTCCTTTTCAACTTTCCTATGCCAAGAACATCAGAAAACAAGTTTAGTTAATAGAAAACTATTAACTAAAGGAAGAACCAGAAATAAATTAGTAAATGGCACATAGAAACAGTCCCAACCAATCAGACCCAACTCTTTTAGATTTCCTAAAGGGCACTGACAGTATCCATAGAAGTAGAGACTAGCCTTGATTTTTGATTGGCCTCCCCACAAATTTCCAGGCAATACAGATGGGGGCATGCCTGACACTCACCTCGTCAGTGGCCTCTGTCAAGACCTTGGCCTCTGCCCTGGCCACCACCTCCAATCCTTCAGGAGATTCTGCCATCCCTGGTGGAGTCTCAGCCTCAGGCTTGCCTCCTGGCTTACATCTCATTCCCAGAGTGGAAAAGAGGTCAACTCTAGCTCTTTTTCTTTGTGTGACCCCATCCTTTCCCCATCTTGCACACTGCCATTTTCTCCTGCTCTCTAAGGCAGTTTTTGCTGAGCAAAGAGTCACTTCCAGCCTCCTTAGACTTCCTCTTCTCACTGAACTCCCCTTTCTATGGCACTTTCTGGGATGATCCACATCCCGCACGAGTGACAAGGCACAGGGTGTCATCCTGCTAATTAACATATGGCCTAATTATGGCTGCGTTACACTTTAGAAGACAGATTTAAAGCCTGAAGTGACCTAAGTAATTAGAAGTAGTAGACAGAAACATATGAAAGCAGCAGCAATAAGGTTGGGGTGGGCAATGACTTGGCCATGTCCTATGAGGCTGAAAAGGTCCAGAGGTCAGTGAAAAACAATCAGCCACGACTCAGATACATTGACACCTTGGGATCGGCTATAAGCTTTACAAGCTGTATTAAGAAACAAGCATCAAATGTAGGGCAAGATGGAATTTTCTTTCCTCTGTCCCATCTTCATTCTGTCCTCTACCACCCCTGGTGCTGAGGTGGTGCTTGGTAAGATAGATGCAACAAATTAGAAAAATTCATGCCCACAAAGTTGAATTTTCATATGGTGCTGCAGTAAAGATGGGGTGGGGGATAGGGGCTGGTAGCTTAACTGAAGTTCTGAAGTGAATGGTAGGGGCAAGACCAGGACAGACAAAGACATGATGCACGTATAGGTTTGCATCTTAGTCCATTTTGTGCTGTTACAACAGAATACCTGAGACTGGGTAATTTATAATAAATAGAAATTTATTCTCACAGTTCTGAAGGCTGCAAAGTCCAAGATCAAGGGACCAGCATTTGACCAGGGCCTTCATGCTGCATAATCACTTGGCAGATAAGTAAAGAAAGGGTAAGAGAGAGAGAAAGAGGGGGCCAAAGTCATCTGTTTGTAAGGAGCCCTCTACCACAATAAGGAGTCCCACTACTATGTTAATAAGCCAACTCCCACAATAATGGCATTAATGCATTCCTGAGGGTGGTGCCCCATGACCCAAACAACTCCCAATAGGCCTTACCTAATACCTTTGCATTGGGAATCAAGTTTCTATCATACAAACTTTAGGGGACATATTCAAACCACAGCGGTTGGATACCCTTAGAAGTCAACTGTGGGTCAATAATGTGAGTACAGGTAGTTTCTATGGGAAAAGATCTAAGAAACAACGGCAGATGAGAAAACAAGACAAGGAAAGGAAAGAAGGCAAGAGAAGGTATGTTATCAAGGAAGTCATTATTGAGGACAACTGGAACTCAATTCAGCTGGGGAACTATGAAACACAGAATAGAGCAGTGATTGGCCAACTTTTCTTGTAAAGGGTAACATAGCAAATATTTTAGGTTTTGTGGGCCATGCAGTCTCTGTCACATTGACTCAGTTCTGCCCTTGTTTAAAAAAAAAAAGCAGTCATAGATACTTTCATCCCTCAGGTACCCTTGGGGGATTGGTTCCAGAACCCCCATGGATACCCAAATCCAAGGATGCTCAAGTCCCTAATATAAAATAGCATAATATTTGCATATAACTTATGTCCTCTTGTATACTTTAAATCATCTCTAGATTACTTATAATACCTAATACAATGCAAATGGTATATAAATAGGTGTTACACTGTATTTTACTTGTATTATTTTTTACTGTTATATTTTTATTATGCTGTTATTTTTTATTATTTTCTTTTTTCACATATTTTCTTAAGTTGAATCCATGGATGCAGAACCCAAAGATATGGAGGGACAACAACAATACATAAGTGAGTGGGTGTAGCTGTGTTGCAATTAAACATTTACAAAAATAGGTAACCAGTGCAAAGGCTACAGGTTGTCAACCCCTGCTTAGAATAATGTTTCTCAAACTGCGGTGAAGAACCAATTTTTAAAGAATGTCCAGTCCACTGCAAAACAAGACTTTTACAAATACAACAAAGATGAATCACTAGAAAATGAAATTTTAAAAACATACATATGAAATACAAGCTTTTTTATTATTAGATTCAAAAGACACAAAACAACTGTCCAATTGCTTGATTCTTTGCCTGTATTAGCTATAATCCAGTTGACAACCCTGCAGGGAAGATGCTGTTGACCTAATTTTAAGGAGGAAACTGACCCTCAAGGATTATGAGTGACTCATTCAAGGCCACACAGCTAGTAAGAAACAGAGCTGGGACTCCAACCCAGGACTGTATGATTCCAACACTCACACTCTACATATGCCAAGTTACTGATGAAAAGCCTGTGAGACAAATCACTGTTATAAGTGCAATCTGGGCTGGGAAAGAAATAAGAAAAGACTCATAAAATGGAAAATGATCTACAGGGAAGGTAGCAAAGAAGTGCCCTAGATATAATTGAAGTCTTTGAAAAATGGGAATAGGAAAAGTACAGTCACATGACTGGGGCCTTTTACAGTCAGACTAAGGTTTTAAAGGTATTTGTCAAGGCAGTGGACACTAGAGACTCACTCTCAATGGGATTTTTCTAGGAGCTGGAAATAATTATTTAAAATTCATATAAAAAACAATTTAAGAAATTAAACAAATGAGGGTGCTACAATTTGAATTTGTCCCCCAAAAGTTAATGTGTTGAAAACTTGATCCCTAATGCAACAATGTTGAGAGGCAGGACCTTTGGGACATGAGGGTTAGTTATCACAAGAGGAGGTGTGATAAAAACCAGTTTGGCCATCTCTCATGGGCCCCTTTGCTATGTGATGCCCTGTACCACCTCCAGACTCTACAAAGAGTCCCCACCAATAAGAAGGCCCTCACCAGATTCACCCCCTCAACCTTGGGAATCCCAGCCTCCAGAACTGTAAGAAATAAAATATTATCCTTTATAAATTACCCAGTCTTTCGTACTCTGTTATGGCAACAGAAAAGGGAATAAGACAGAGGAAGAAGACTAGTCCCCAAAGGAATTTATATATATTATAGGCAACAAGATTTCAAACAGTACAATACTGGCTTAAGAACAGACAGAAATCAGTTAAAATGAAAGAATCAGTAGCCCAGAAAATGAGTTTCCTTTGTATAAAACTGAATATTTAATAAAGAAAGCATTTATCAAACAACAGAAAAGAAAAAAATTATTTAGCATATGCAGTTGAAGAAACAGATTAAGAATAAAGTATTTCCCCTACATCATATATCAAGGTAAATTCCAAGCGGACTTTTTATTTATTTATTTATTTATTTATGTATTTTTTTTTTTTTTTGAGACAGAGTCTTGCTCTGTCACCTGGGCTGGAGTGCAGTGGCATGATCTGCAACCTCCGCCTCCTGGGTTCAAGCAATTCTCCTGCCTCAACCTCCTGAGTAGCTGGGACTACAGGCACGTGCCACCACACCCAGCTAATTTTTGTATTTTTAGTAGAGACCGGGTTTCACCATGTTGGCCAGGCTGGTCTTGAACTCCTGACCTCGTGATCTGCCTACCTCGGCCTCCCAAAGTGCTGGGATTACAGGCATGAGTCACCGCACCCAGCCCAAGTGGATTTAAGAGATTTTTTTTAAGTTAAATATAGAAAAAATGGAAGGAAGGAACTCAAAGCCCAAATTTAATTTCTGGCAGAATATCCTTAGGAAATAATCAAACTTATGGAAAAAAGAAAATGCAGAAAGATATTCACACATCTAATGTTCATTTACAGGGTGTGATTAAGGAAATACCAGCACTTCAGCTCCGTAGCATAATATATGGCCCTTCAAATAATTACAAAAACTATAGCAAGATAAAAAAATGTTTAAGAATGATGGAACTATAAAAATGAAAAAAACAAGGTGTATTAGTGTTCTATTGCTGCTCTTAACAAATTTTCTCAGACTTACCTGCTTAAAGCAACACAAATTTATTATCTTACAATTCTGGCAGTTAGAAGCCCAACATATCTCACTGGGCTAAAATCAAGGTGTCAGCAGGGCTGCATTCCTTTCTGGAGGCTCTAGGGAAGGATCTAGGTCCTTAACTTCTTCAACCTCTACAGGACACCAGCATTTCTTGGCTGATGACCTTTTCCTCCATCTTCAAAGCCCCAAAAGCCAGCAGAGTCCTTACATTGCATCACTCTGACCTCCTTCCATAGTCACATGTCCCTCTGAGTCTTGTTCTGCCTCCCTCTTCCACTTTTAAGGATGTTTATGATTACATTGGGCCCACCTAGATAATCCAGGATAATTTATCTATTTGAGGTCAGCTGATAAGCAACTTTCATGGCATCTGCAACCTTAATTCTGAATTTATCATGTCACCTAACATATTCCCAGGTTCCAGGGATTAGGACATGGGTATCTTTGAGGGGTCATTATTCTGGCCTATCTATTCTATGTATCTATTCTAAACCTATTGTACATAGTTTTCAAACAGATGAAGAAAATATAGTAAGATGTGACTATATATTAAGGGGATAGTGAGTAAATATTGTCTATTTTCCAAATGTTTTATATTAGCATATTATTCTATAATTTTTTGCAAACATAAGAGTGGTGGTTGATGGAGGCAAATATGAGAAATGTATGCTAAATCTCAGCGTAATAAATGTTGGACTAGCACAATAACATCTGTTGCATTTTTCCATCCATCCATTCTTTTCTGAACATTTTTAGATTTTCCTCAGTCATTAATTCCTTGGTGCAGTCCTGACCCATCAGAGTGGTCAGCAATGGTTGCCAAATGCAGTGATGATGGCTGACTGTCTTGCTATAGCAAGCTCTCAATTAATAGCATTTGCCTTTCTCATTTGGCTGGTCTTTGTTTATTTTCACAGAAAATGTAACTGTTTCCTTAAGCATTGAGCATTTTAATGTTTTTATTCCAGCAGTTATGGTATCCTCAAGAATGTTGGGTCATCTCCCCAAGTGGTGTTTGGGCTTGTCTCAGAATTCTGTGGAAAGAGGCCCAGGCCTCAGACCCTATGAAATACTTGTGCACACACAGGAGGGACTTTATAGTCACTACATTAATCCCTCCAAACTGGGAGGTCTCCTAAACCACCCACCACAAGCACTTCTTATTGAAATCACTGATTTCAAACCAGCTTGCAGTAGAAATTTTGTGAAGCAACCATAGAATTGTTTCCATTCCTAATTCTAGAAATGAAAGCACAACTATTCCTCCATCACATCATTTAAGGAAGAAAATAAAAGATGATATGCATTCTATCTGTTGCAGTGGTACAACATCAAAACAACAAGGTCAGGACAGGGGTAGCCATGGAAAAAAATATAGTTAACATCATCTAGTTTCAGAAAAATTGAATGAGTTAGCCTTCAGTCCACATTCATGCATGATGTGGTTTGACTGTGTCCCCACCCAAATCTCATCTTGATTTGCAGCTCCCACAATTCCCACATGTCATGGGAGGGACCCGGTGGGAGGTAATTGAATCATGGGGGCAGGTCTTTTCCATGCTGTTCTCATGATAGTGAATAAGTCTTATGAGATCTGATGGTTTTATAAAGGGGAGTTCCCCTGCACATGTTCTCTATTGCCACCATCCATGTAAGATGTGACTTTGCTCCTCGTTTGCCTTCTGCCATAATTGTGAGGCCTCCCCAGCCATGTGTAACTATGAGTCCATTAAACCTCTCTCCTTAATAAATTACCCAGTCTCGGGTATGTCTTTATTAGCAGTGTGAGAACAGACTAATACAATGCACAATCCATGAAACCTCATGTCAGAAGAGTTACTCTTCTCAGTTGTTCTGCAGTCCTCCCCGACTTTCCAACTTGACTAAAACTTTAAAAGTGCTCCAGGATTAACCCTCTCTAGTTCCAACCCTTCTACTTATTGAATAGCGTCACATAACTTGCAAATAATGCTACATCTATGTCCAGAGTCAAGCTGTGTAGTTTGATCATTCTTTCTCCCCATGACTGTAAAATGTTTTAGTATCATGGATTGTGTCAACTCTAATCACAGTTATTCAAAATATAAACAGAGCTGGAAAGGATCCTAGCAATGATTCATTTCTTAGTTCTTAATCTTGACTGCACGTTTAGAATCACCACAGTAGTGGTGGGGGCAGCTTTTAAAATCTTGATGCCCAGGAATGCCCCCAAACAGTTTCATAAGAACCTCTGGGACTGGGATTCAGGAATCAGTGTTTTTAAAGCTCCCTAGTACCATAGCCAAGGTTTAGAACCACTGCTCTAGACTAAAAAATGAATGTCCAGGCAGATGAAGTGACTTTACTAAGATAAAATAGCTAAATAGTTGCAGAACCACCAGCGCTGTGCTTACTTTGGAGCTGGTACTGAAGGAATGAATTCTATTCTAGGTTGATCCAAAACAGTGGTCCCAACCTTGGTGTCTAATGAAGGTACATGGAAGCCTTTAAAAACACAGTATGTAGATTCCTACCCCATACCCCAACAGAGATTCTGTTTGCTTTGTTTGGCGAAGCTCCTCGGGTGATTTTAATGTATAGCCAGGGTTGAGAACTACTGATCTAAATTTTAGAAGATCATGGGCCATGTGCAGTGGCTCATGCCTGTAATCCCAGCACTTTGGGAGGCTGAGGTGGGCAGACTGCTTGAGGCCAGGAGTTCTAGACCAGCCTGGCCAACATTGTGAAACCCTGTCTCTACTAAACATACAAAAGTTAGCTGGGCATAGTGGTGCATGCCTGTAATCCCAGCTACTTGGGAGGCTGAAGCAGCAGAATCACTGGAACCTGAGAGGCGAAGGTTGCAGTGAACCAAGATCATGCCACAGCACTCCAGCCTGGGTGACATAGTGAGACTCTGTCTTAAAAGAAAATTAATTTCAGAAGGTCTTCTAAAATTTAGAAGATCAGTAGTTCTATAACCTATCTGCTCATTTTTCTTAACCAATAACCTATCTGCTCATTTTTCTTAACCAAAGACCACAAAGTAAGCGGATGTGTCTCCTTCATAGCCAAGGAGCTTTATCAGAAGGAAATCATGTCAGTAAGCTCTTAATGTCAAGAAGGAGAATGCAGAATGTATACAATACATTAAAATTATCCCAAAATTACAGGAATTTCTCTCTGAAATGAAAGGTGTTTCCAATAACATGCTTCATTGTTTAAAGCTTTAATGTCAGAAAGAAATTTAACATTAATGATATAATAATCAATCCAGGGCACTACATTAAAAAATTTGTCGTACAAACATTACCTTAAATATGAAATGTTCAAAAATAATAGGAAAACCAAGATATGCTCTTAGGTGTCCTGAGTGAATTGGTGTGAGGAGGAGTTATTTAGGAGTAAGTGAGGATGTGGAGATGCCTAGATTGGGGTTCAACCAAGGAAGGTGTACTAGGTTTTCTATTGCTATATAACAAACTACCTTGAAATTTAGCAGCTTAAAACAGTAAACATGTATTATCTCACAGTTTCTGTAGGTAAAGAACTTGAGAACAACTTCACTGAGCGGTTCTGGCTCAGGGTCTCATGAGATTTCAGTCACGATATTTTTGGGGCTATAGTCATCTGGAGGCTTGACTGGGGTGAAGGATCTGTTCCCAAGATGGACCATGTGGTAGACAAGTTGATGCTGGCTCTTGACAGGAGACCTCAGTTCCTTGCCACATGGACCTCTTCATAGGGCTGTCCTTATGACATGGTGGCTGACTTCCTCCAGAGTGAATCCAAGAGTGAGCAACAAGGCAGCTTTTATGATATAGTCTCAGAAGTCACATATTATCACTTATACCTTATTTTTTTTATTAGAAGCAAATCACTAAGTAAGGACCACAGTCAAGGGGAGAGGAATTAAGCCCCACTTTTTAAATAACATATCAAAGAATTTGCGGACATATTTTAAACCATCACATAAGGCAGGAGAGAACAGACAAAGACAAGTGTGCTTGCTGGTAAACCTAATGCAAACTCCATTTGGAAATCATCATTCTCAGTAAACTATCGCAAGAACAAAAAACCAAACAACGCATATTCTCACTCATAGGTGGGAATTGAACAATGAGATCACATGGACACAGGAAGGGGAATATCACACTCTGGGGACTGTTGTGGGGTGGGGGGAGGGGGGAGGGATAGCATCGGGAGACATACCTAATGCTAGATGACGAGTTAGTGGGTGCAGTGCACCAGCATGGCACATGTATACATATGTAACTAACCTGCACAATGTGCACATGTACCCTAAAACTTAAAGTATAATTAAAAAAAAAAAAAAAAGCACAAGCCCTTCCCTTTTTGACAACTGCCAAAAGGTCCAGGAATAGGCCTTTAAAACTAGCTAGAATAGCTTCTGGAAGGAAACAAGGGATTATCTTCGATTTTAGGAATACTTTTGGTTCACAAATGTCTTCCTGAATGCTGGAATTATTATTATATAGAGGCAAAAGCCACAACTAGAGATGAGACAACAAATGAAAATGGTAAATGAAATAAACACTGATACTGCTGAAAAAGGAAGAGTTTACCAGCCAATAGGTGGGGAGACTCAGATCAAAGACATAACCTTCTCATGTAGAGGGAGAATGGAAGAATGGAAGAGAATTAGAAGAAAAAGAACAGAAAGGTTAGGCTGAGAACTAGGAGGACTGGGCTTCAAAGACCCAAAGGCCCAGGAGAGGTTTCCAAGTGTTAAGGTCATTAATTGGCTACCTCGGTATTTTTGCTTCATATTCTATACACTGAAAAATCTTCATCCGGACAGTTAAGATCTTATACTTTGGACCTCCGGCGGTGAATCTCAGTAGGACTCTTTCCTTGTTGTGTACTGTAGCAAGTCCTGTAAGCACCCTGTACCTTTCCTTCCTCATCTAGACAACAGGGAGAATAATAATGCCTACTTCATAGGTTACTAGGTAGATTAAACAAGTTATTATTTTCTCATTATTAAAAAAAAGAAAACAACTTGTGATAGTTGGCAAAATACCCCAAGACTCAAGCTTAATATTTCTTAGCATCTGCTGATTAGAAGAAGTAACTAAACTTCTAGAAATCTACTTCCTCAATTGCCATAGGTATTTATCCTTCCAACGGACTCTGATGTGTCATGAGGCATTTTAGTGAGCCTTCTTGTTCACATACATATGTCAAGAGCTAAATCATAATCTTTGGGTAGCTTCTGACTACTCAAAAATAGAAAGTTTCAACATTAAATATTGATGAGTAGATTTGCTTTTTCTCATATGTCAGTTTTTGCACATGAAAATATTTAAAATTACCTTTGATGTTAAAAAACTAATTTATTAAAATTTCCAAATCAGAAACTAGTCCTTCTCAAGCTTTTAAATTCAACTCACTAATCATATTATTGTATGTACAAATCTACCAAGTTTTAATAATCACTCTTGGGGGATCTTTAATTAATGTTTGTTCCCATTGCCAATGCAGTTGATTAGACTCTCTCTAGTATGTTAAGCAATATTTAAAATTTTAATATATTCTATTTATTCTATTCCTTTTTTATGGGCTTCAATTGTGTGAGTAATAAACCTTCCCACGTACTCATGTACTATTTATAAATCTAATAGATTAAATTTGTAAATATATTGGTAAACTTAAGTTTCCTGAATTTTCTAATATTGCGGATAAACGTCGTAAGATTTCAAGCTAAAATCATAAGTTTAAATCAATAAGTCAAATACACATTTTGAATGGTATCACAAAGCTGATAAAGTTATCTTAATAAGCCAAATTCTCTAAAACGTAGTAAACGTCTAAAATACCAAATATGTATATAGTATTCTTAAACACAAAATATTAATGCTATAGTTTTGGTTATTTTATTTTTTTTCTAAATTACAATTTTTCTTTAGATTAAAAGGAAACATAACTGTTGAATTAAGTACTGAGCATCTTGATGTTTTCAATTCAACCAGTATGGCATCATCCAGGAATGTTGTGTTACATCCCCAGGTGATATTTGGGCTTGTCTTCCAGTTCCCTGAAAAGAGGCCCGTGCCTCAGCCCCTAAGAGATTCTTATACACAACCCTGAAGCGAAAACTGAACTCTTTATGGCCAACGCAATAACACTCTCCAAATGGGCTGGTCTCACAGCTCAACTCTATGTAATCCCATTCCTGAGTCCACTAATGGAAGCCTGGAACCCCTCCCCAAGTCTAAACAATTACGTTTTGAATTTAGCGGGTTCTAAAGATACTCATCACATTCTCCTCTAGCTCTAGAGACTTGAGTGGTCCCTGTAGTCTTTTCTTAGCCTTCCTATATAGGAAAGTCACAGCTCTCTGTATATTAAAATAACAGACAACTGGAGAATAGATTGTGGAGGCAAAAACAGAAGCGGGAGAAAGAATTAGGAAAGTATTTCAGTGGTTCAGGTGACATGTGACAGTGGCCGAGACCAGGGTGGTATTAGTGGAGATGAAGTGGATTGATGAGAATATGTTCTAGAGGAAATATTAACAGGACTTGGTGATGGATAGTAGCTACTGGGAGGGAAGAAAGGAATTGGGGATAATGCCTGGATATTTGCCTGAGCAACCAGGTGGTTGGTAGTCCTGTTACCAAAATAAGAAAAACTTGAGTGGAAGGATCTTAAAGAGAAACTTCAATAATTCTCTTCTAGGTATGTTAATGTCGAGATATACTTTAGACAACCAAAGAGCAATATTGCATTACAAATTTGAGCCTGCGGTGCTGGAGAACGAGCTCACAGGATACAGAAGTCTGCTCCTTCATCGGATACTTCAGGTTTACTTCCAGGAGGAAAGATAAGGCTTGGATTACCCTCTACTGGGCATATTTGCTGCCAGGATCTGAGAGAAAAGATCCCACTCCCCCTTTATCATTTCTATAGAAACTAAGCAACAACTTTATACCTATGGTAGGCATCGTTTACCTTCAAGTAAGCAAGAATAAATATTTTCATTTACAAAACTGTGAATGCATGCAGTTCCCTATCGCAAGATTTGTGATCATTTGACTTGCTTTTGAAAAATTGGACTTTACTATAAAAGATTTTAGTTCCAAATGACCTAAGAGTCAAGTATCCCCTATATGTTATTGTGATGGTTAAATTTTATGTTTCAAGTTGTCTAGGCTATGGTTGGTAGCTTGGTCGAACTCTAGTCTAAGTATTGCTGTGAAGGTATTTTGTAGATGTGATTAACATCTATCATCAGTTGTCTTTAAGTAAAGATCACTCTCCATAATGTGGGTGGGCCTCATCCAATCCATTGAAGGTCTTAAGAGCAAAACCTGAGGTTTCCTGGAGAAGAAGCAATCCTTTCTCAAGGCTGTAACATAAAAATCCTGCCTGAGTTGCCGGCTTGCCAGCTTGCCCTACAGATTTTAAACTTGTCAGGCCCCACAATCACATGAGCCAATGCCTTAAAATAAATCTGTCTCTGTACACACACATATTTAGATATATAGATAGATACATACGTATATATCCTATTGATTCTGTTTCTCTGGAGAACCCTAACTGATAGTTATTATGCACATATTTCATGTAGGTAAAAATTAATAGGAAAATTACATTTAATGGTCAAGAAGTATCTGTGGCCTCCCATGATTATGTGTACCAGCTCTTGGTACATCAGAGGTGCTTCTTACATTTCCATTTGTGAACTGAACTTTTCTGGAGTTACTGCTTGGATAGAGAGAGAGAGAGAGAGAGAGAGAGAGAGATATCATCCGTAACAGCTGGCCTTGCTACTGATGAAGACCAGCCTCAGCACCTCTTGGAGGGTTTGCCATGTGCCACTCATTCAAGAAAAGGGCTGATGAGTTGTTCTGTATAGAAGCTGAGGAAAGAGATTTCCAAAGCCATAACTATTTCTAGAGACAATATGCCATTGATAAGAAATTATTTCAAATTGTGAAATGCATCTGTGTAAAAGAAATGCATGTGAAAACCTGCACATTCTTTTGTTAGCGAAACTGAATTCAGCTAGATTATCTTTCCCATATTATTACAAAGCAAGTTTTACATTAATTAGCAAGCTCTTCCAACAGAATGAATGAAAGGCTGCTGATTTTCTAAATCACTTGCCTACTAATACATGATTGCAATTTAATAGGAAACTATAAATATCTTATTTTTAGGACATATGTTTTGCATGCCATTATTTTCACAAAGAGCTGTTTTATTACATAAAGTGTTTTTCTTGTCCTTGACAAATTTGGATATAAGTAGTAAATAACAAATGCCTTCACCGGATCAGAGGCATAAACATAAAAGCAAAAATAATACAATGTATTGAGGAAATCGTAGAAAAATATAATCTTGACCCTGGAGTAGGCAAAGATTCTTTAAGACACAACCCCAAAAGCATTAACCATAAAATAAAAAATGATAAATTGAACTCTAATCAAAATTAAAGACTTCTGCTCACCAAAACATACCATTAAGAAAATGAAAAGGCAAGCCACAGACTCTGATAATATTTACAATACATAATCCATGACAAAGTACATGAATCCAGATGAGAAGAGAATGACTACAAATCCATAATAAAATGAGACAAATTATTTAATTTTTTAAATGAGACTTGAAAATACACTTCACAAAAGATTATAGGTGGCCAATAAGAACATGAAAAGATACTCAGCAGCATTAGTCATCAGAAAATGCAAATTAAAGCCACAAGATATTATTATAAACCCAATAAAATAGTTGAAACAAAAAGATTAGCATTAACAAATGTTAGCTAGGGTATGGAGCAACTGGAATTCTCATATATTGCTGGTGTGTGGAGGGGTGTAAAATGGTGAAATATATTTGGAAAAGAGTTTGACGCTTTCTTATAAAGTTTCCATATTCTTACTCTTGTTTCCACTCCTAGATATTTCATTTCCAGTGGAAATAAAAATGTATGTCTACACAAAGACTTGTATGTAAATGTTCATAAGAACTTCATTCATAGTAGCCAAAAACAGGAAACACCCAAACTTCCATCAGCAAGGGAGTGGATAACCAAATTGTAGTATATTCCTACAATGTTATACTACTCATCAACAAATAGGAACAAACCACTGATAGTTGCAACAACATGAATGAATCTCAAATCAGCACGTTCAGGGAACAAAGGCAGGCATGAAATAGCACATATTGCATGGCTCTATTTATACACATTTCTAGAACAAACAAAGCGTCTATAGTGACAAAAGCAAACTGGTTGTAGCTGGAGTTGGTGGTGGAGGAGTCAGGGGTAGAATTTGATGGGAAAGGGACAAGAGGGAACTTTCTGGGAAGACAGAAATGTTCTATATCTTGATTGAGACCATGGGTACATACACTGTTGCTTCCACGTTTTACCCATTCCAAAATCTTTACACGACAGTCAAGATTTTAAAATATAAGTTAGTTTTTTTCAAAGGCTCCAAATAAAGCAATACCTTAAGAAATTACTGCAACTGTTCTAACACTGTGTTACTAATACTTTCTATAAAAAAGACAGGATATAATAATAATAATAAGTTAATAGTTCATGCTGTTTCTATGGGTTCCACTAGCACAGAGAGTATAGAGGTTCAAGGTCACGTGTGGAAGAGCAAACGGCATTCTTTACCGCTCTGCTACCCCTTTCAGGAGCCTTATACTCATCCAGGTAATTTCAGTGCCCCCCATGGCATCTCACACCTGTGTTCTATCGCCACAGCTGTGCAGCTCTCCGTAGTCAGCTGTGGGGCTCTGTGTCCAGGTGGCCGGGTACCCCTCTGAAAATGAGATTGGTTCTGCTGCCCCCCTAGCATCTGCAGTGATTGCCTGAGGGGTCAGGCAATCTTAACCAGTCTTTCCACAGCACACAGGGGCTCTCGGTATCACATGTTCAGTCTCCTCTCCCTAGAACTGTGGCATATGTCTGTGAACTAGAATTGGAGGATAATTTGAGAATATGGAAGGAGCCATTCTTACAATGGTTCCTCCATTCTGCCTTGTCCCAAACCTCCAATCTGATTATTACTGGGCTCTGAACTGTAAAGTCTTGAAGCTCTGCCTTGTCCACCTTCAATCCTTTGGCCTTGCTGTGTGACGTTCAGCTGCTTCCTCCGCAGCTTGGATGAAATAGACCACCCAACTCAGCACTCCTTTTTCCACCCTACAGATTCCAGCCCCGGATCCACGTACCAGCTCATCACCCAAACAGGCAAGCCCTTCCTTCTTCTCACTGTCCTTTCTTTCTTTCATTTTTTGAGATGGGGTCTCACTCTGTCACTCAAGCTAGATTGCAGTGGTGCGATCATAGCTCACTGCAGCCTTGAACTCCTACCCTCAGGCGATCCTCCTACCTCAGCCTCCCAAGTAGTTGGGACTACCGGCGCACACCACCATGCCCTGCTAATTTTTAAAAATTTTGTAGAGCTGGGATCTTGCTATGTTGCCCAGGCTGGTCTCACACTCCTGGCCTCAAACTATCAGCCCACCTCAGCCTCCCAAAGTGCTAGGATTACAGATGAGAGCCACTGCACCAGGCCCCAACTATCGAGGGCATCTTACTGTGGATGCACTTGCTCCCAACAGAGGTAGAGAAATTATGTTTAATAAGTAGTAATACATTGATGAGAAAGCTAGACAGTTGAGAATAGTTTAAAAAACTAAAAGATTAGCAAGTTTATATTATGCCAAATTTATAAATCAGTTCTTCATATTTGTAAATGTAGTTGAAAAAATCCTACCTCACATAAAACTTTGGGAAGGCAGGTCACACTGGAATTTTGATGCACTGAAATCATTTTTTCTCAGCTTGCTGTTTTAAGGTATATATATGAATGAAAAGTTTCTTTGAAATGCTACAGTTCAACACAGACACACTCAAACTTAGGAGATAGTAATAGATTTTCATAAATAAAGGGCTGAATTAGGAAGATGACAATCTTTTCTATTATCTGAGAAAAGCATTTTCTTTCAGATACATTTCCTGACCCTGAGCTAACTTACTATCTAAAAATAAAGTGGCCTTGTTTTGGTCTTCTACCCATCTATCCAAGTGTAGGAACCAACCTTAGCTTATAGCCAAACCCAAGTAGCACATCTTTATAGACTTAAATTTATTTTAAAAAATAATTTCTGCAAAATTAAGTATGCACCGCACTTGAAAACACTGATCTCAAAGATAAACTTAGACAATCTGAAGAAACTCTTTTGTCCCAAGCTGAAATGCAGCAGACTGAAGTACGATTTAGAAGCCTGGAACTATAATCCATTATTTTTCACCCTAGCCAGTACACTGTTAAAATGGAAAATCTGTCTAATCAATTACAGCAGCTGGGGTGGAATATTGCATAGCTTGTAATCTCTGAAGCTTAAAAGAAAATCTGTTTACAAAAATTCAGAGATACATCAAAATGACAAGGGGAATGAAAGTTCATTTTCAATTAACACCAACCAGAGTTTTAGAAACCTGTAACATCCTTATTCCCCTTACTCTTACCTCTTCCGAGGTTGTCCAATTTGACCATAAACATGCCATGGAAACAGAATTGATGGAATGTTTACAAAACAGATGTGTTCACGGGATGCTAATAATATATTTAAACCCAAGACCTACCTTTCCAAAGGGACATAAATTATAAGTGACAGTATACAAAGTACAAAAGAATGCACTAAAATATATGCCACAGAGCAGACAAAATTGAGGAAGATATCGCCTAGTCCATATTTATTAAACACTCACTATATGAAAATTCCCAAATTTCTTCCAAAGAATATTCTTTCACTCTGCCGAATTATGTACTACTATCCGTTTAGAAAATGACTCAGAAAGAAAAGTATAATATTTCACTCTACCTAGAATCAACAGGGGAGGAAACAAAAATATTCAAGATAAATAATGAATGAATGATAGTATACATATACACATATATATGCATATGTATATACACATATACATCTTAATAATGATGAAGTGTTTTTTCTCAACTTTTTTTTTTTCTTTTTGAGACAGAGTCTTACTCCCTCAGTCACTGAGGCTGGAGTGTAGTGGCACAATCTCGGCTTACTGCAACCTCTGCCTCCCAGGTTCAAGTGATTCTTCTGCCTTAGCCTCCCAAGTAGCTAGGACTAGAAGCACACACCACCACACCCAGCTAATTTTTGTATTTTTAGTAGAGACAGGGTTTCTCCCTTTTGGCCAGGCTGGTCTCAAACTCCTGGCCTCAAGCGATCCACCCACCTCGGCCTCCCAAAATGCTGGGATTACAGGTATGAGCCACTGCACCCGGCCTCAACTTTTTTACAAATGAAATATGCTTGTGTCTTCCAATGGCAAGTGCCCTCGATGAGGAACTCTGGTTTGCTAGTGGTATAGAGGTCTGATTGTTGTCAGTACTCTGTCATTCCTATTTATTTTCTTGTTTCTCTGTGTGAACATACCTTTGTCATAGTAAATACATGTTTTTGACCTATAACCCTTCACCCACTACACAGCAGGAAGATGATTCTTTTGGTAACCCATCCTCAGTTTTGTTATTGCCACTAAGTCAGTGGTTCTCGATCACGAGTTAGTCTGTACCCTTAGGGACATTTGGCAATGTCTGGAGATGCCTTGGATTGACACAACTGGGGAAGTGATGTTATTGGCATCTAGAGGACAGGGATTCTGCTAAATATCATACCATGCACAGGCCAGCCCCCAGGACAAAGAATGATCCAGTTCAAAATATCAATAGTGCTGAGATCAAGAAACTCTGCTCTAGAGTTAGGTAGGACTAGGTCTACTGTGTGACTGACTCACTGCTGAGCCATTGCATTTTTGGATCTAAGATACAAATAGATCTATTTCCATTTGATTATTCAAACTCCCCAGTTTATGGCACATATTCATCATTGGACTCTTCTCGGCCTTATTTTGTTCTACTTTTCTATTTCCTTTCCCCATTCCACCATTCTAACGTATATGACGTATATCCTTTTATTTGTATGTGGCTTTGGGTAGCATTTGGGGGTGTGTTTGTGTACACGCATGTGTACATGTGTTACACACATGGTATTGGGCTCTAGACTCACACCATTTTGGCTTTTTTCACTCAGCATTGTTTTGAAGTAAAATAATTGCTTCATTGCTGTGTGCAAATCGAGTATGCGCCTTCTAATTGCTAAAAGACACAGCAGTTTACTAATATACCACCCCCATCCCCATTGTCACAAGTGGTAGTGTTTCCAACACTCTACTCCTAAAAATGCCATGAAAAACAGCCTCGAAAATATTCCTTATGTGTCTGTGTGAGAACTTCCCTGAGACATATATCCAGAAGAGAGTTCTCAGTGCTTTCTCAGATATTATCACAATTGACCTTCAAGCAATGATGTGAGACAGGCATCATTGTTTTCCAATGATGGGGAAGCTAAAGCTTAGCGAGATTACATAGGTTGCCCAAGGCCACATAGCAGAGTGGGGACTGTCTGTATTTTCTGAAGCTCACATCTCACTTTCTCCTTAGACACTTCCAGATGCAAAAGAGAGTGAAGCCCAGAGCAGAACTGGCACTGACAGCAGGGAGACATGGAGGGATTTGTGTGAGGCTGTGCTCACATCCTAGAGCTATCTGCCCTTCCCCAGATGAGGTATTTTTCCTCTCCAGCATTTTATTACACCCCAGGATCTCTGGGACCAAATACCACAGGGTCAACTGGACCCATCAGACTGAGGATGAGGAGGACCTGATGGCCTGAGCCACAGGCCCAAAGGAGATGTCACAGAGAAACCAAAAACTTCTCCAGGCGTGTATCTTCACCGTTCATTGTTTCATTCATTTTCACTATTAATTGATCGGCTACTATGTGTAGCAAGCTTGTCAAGCAAAACCTATCATTCAAGGGATTGTGCTCCTATCTGTGACTCCATATTACAACCAGCTAGTGCCCTTGCTTCTATGGCTATCCAAGCCATCACACACATGATCCTTAGGGAAACCAGCGAGATGGCCATAGCCCTTAAATGCCAGAAGAGTTGGCAGCAGACATGGGGCCAACTTCTCCCTTATGTCCATGAGACCTCACTGCACATGAATGTGTTGGAGATCTCTTGCACCTAGGATCATGATACATAGGTCACTAGGAAACCCTAGCAGCACCCTCCAAAGAACAGGGACATTATAGTGGCTGAGGTCCCTACACTTGACTGAACACAGCTATTTGGTCCCAAACTAACATGCTAAGGGAACCAAAGGTTAAAAAGTCCTCTGCAGATGGAGGGAAGATTGTTAACCTATTGTATTTTCACATGTTTTAAAGTTGAATCATGTTTAGAGGTTTCAAAAGTGGATTTGGCTGTGTTATTTTGAACCCAAGAAGGTGTAAGCGGGGGAGGAAGCTAGTGGAAACATCCCTAACCCAGAAATCCAGATACCTGGGCCTGGGTCTCAGCATGATAATTGATCCACTGTGTAACTGGGAGCAACTCAGCTTCTCTGGGTCTCACGGAATTCCCCTGGGAAAGAGGTGAAGTTTCAGATTGTTTCAATGAGCCTTAAGGGTCAGTGAACGTCCCTCAAGGGCCACTCAGGATGGGAGTTGAGATGTTAGGAATGGGAGTTGCAGTACCTGCCCAATTTGACCACTTTGACCAAGTTTATATCTTGGCATTGCATATAAGAATTCATCTTTTTACAATGAGTTCTAACACAAAAGAAAGATTTTTAAAATGACTGATCACAATGACTTTAAAACTCTGCTTAGTGCTAGATATACTTTGCTTCTGTGACTCATTTCATTTCTCTCAACCCCAAAGCTCTGGCTTCCCTTAACTTTCCCTTCTCCTAGAAAACCAATAAATTGAAAGAAAAAGAATCTTACAGTGGACAGGGCCAACTTCTCCAATCAGGCTTGGATAATCAGCCCAGGGCCAGAGCCCAGAATATGTTTAAAGACCCATGAAAATTTACTCTCTTAAAATTTTAATCTTTTCCAATCAGAAAAAAAGAATAATAATGTGTACATAATAATGAATCCAGCTCTGCTTACACTTGTCTTTATGCCATAACAGCCATAAAATATAACTATTAGTATTTTTGGTGAAGGATGGACCCATGGAGGCAAAAGTACTTTCAGCCCATGAAGGTATCATCAGTTCTAATAGCAGGAAATATGTGGAGTTTGGAGACAGCACAGATCTGGGTTCAGATTCCTGCTTTTAACATAGCTGCATGTGATTTATCTCTGTGTCTCTGTCTCCTGGTCTACTCAACAGGGACACAGATTCCTCCAGGACTTGCTGGGAGGCTTAAGTGAGCATGCACGTGATATCCTGGCCCAGCAGGTGCTAAACTAATAGAGGTCTCTCCTCTCCCCTCCTTTTCACACAAACCCCCAGCCAGGTGGCATGGACAAACATTTTAGGGGGCACTTAGCCAACATTTGCTCCCTGGCTTGGGCTTGAAACTTCTAAAACTTCCTGCCAAGTCATTCAGCTCTGCTTTGTTCTCTCCATACTAGGAATTAAACAGAACTCATGTAATGGTCTTATAATTACCTCCTGCTTCTGTACAGAAAAATCCCAATTTTGACTGAAATAAACTGAGGTAAATGAAACAGCCACAGCCTGGGCCTCATCCTTTGTCATCTGTATCTCCAAGAACTGAGAAGTAGCAAGACCTGATGATAGAAATAGCATTGACAGAACATATGGCTTGGTTGACATAAAAGATCTGTCCCAAGAAAGATGTAAATAAATCTAGTTTTCATAAATTGGATGATGTTTATCTTTTAAAAACACACACAAACTTTTACATTTAAATATGATTATTTGGACACTTAGGTTGCTTCCATATCTTGGCTATTGTGAAGAGTGGTCCAATGTACAGATATCTCTTTGACATACAAATTTCATTCCCTTTGGATATATACCCAGAAGTGGGATTACTGGATCATATGCTACTTCTATTTTTAGTTTTTTGAGAAACCTCCATATTGTTTTCCATAATGCAAAAAGAAGGGTATTCTGCCATTTGCAACAACATGGATGAACCTGGAAGACATTATGCTACGTGAAATAAGCCAGACACAGAAAGACACCACAAGATGTTCCTTATGTATGGAATCTAGATAAGTCAAGCTCATAAAAGCAGAGAGTAGAATGGAAATTTCCAGGAGCTGAGATGGGGTTAAGTAGGCAAGGAAATGGGGAGAGGTTGGTGAAAGGATACATAATTTCGGTTAGACAGGAGGAATAGGTTTTAGTAATCTACTGTACAGCACGGTGACTATAGTTAATAATAATGTATTATATATTTCAAAATCGCTAAAAGAGTAGATTTTTAAAGTTCTCACCACAAAATAAGTATGTGAGGTGATGGATATGTTAGCTGGATTTAATCATTCCACAATATATGCATATACATAACATCACATTGTACCCCATAGATATGTACATAATTAGTATTTGTCCATTAAAATAAAATATGATTATGTGCTGTTTTAATTAAAAAGAATATAACATTAGCAAAACCACTCCATGTTAAGAGCATACTAAAAACAGAACTGACATGATGCTTTAAAGGTATGAATGTAATATAAAGAACTCTGTGTCTCAAAGTGAACTAGAATCCACTTTAGAAACTGTGGGGAATATGTGTGCATATTTGTGTGTGCATAGACAGAAAGACATTTTTATATATTATGTATGTATATAATATACGAAAAATCAGAATAAATAAAGAATAGAACAATAATGTATATAACATATACTTGTATGTAATCTTGGGTCTTGGGTAGCTGACCTTTCTGGGCAGGTCCTGAGAACATCTGGCACACAAACTTAGGCTTCCAGTGCCAACCTTCCAATGATCTAACCCTCGACTCAGCTTCTGTCATGCTATATCATAAAATGAAAGCTCACAAAGGGCAGGGCGTCCAACACATTCACAGCGAAAAGCCCTGACTTTAGCGCTCCTTTCTGCGGAACCCTGGAATTATGAGGTGCCCGTGCTTCTCAAGTCGATCCTGAACTCATAAGTCCACCCTTTCCCTAATAGTCTTTCCCTATACTTTGTAACATATAATTTATCTAAAATCCTAATGGGTGACCCAGAGACAGTCAAAGGAACAACCTGCGTGACAGCTGTAAGCTATATATTGGTAGTGATCATTGCTGGGTGGTAGGTCTATAGGCAATGGCTAATTTTTCCTTCCTACTTTTCTGACTTTCCAAATTTTCTACCTTACCCTTAGAATGCAGGAGCTGGGAGGGGGGATAGTTATTATCTAAAATGAACTTGAGACTGCCCAAATAGGAGCCCTTCAAAAGAAGTTAATCTGCTTGGTGATTGGGTCCGGAACTAACCACTGGTTCCTTTAGAGATGTAATCTACAAGACACTGATTGTAAAGGAAATCTAATCTCTGTTCTCAATTTATCACCCTAAAAGTTGTTAAGAGAGAAACTAGTCCATGTCTCTTTGGTTTAGAGAATGACAGTCTCCGCTACAAACGATAATTTCTTGGAAAACATCTTTTGCTTCTTTACAAGGTTCTTTTCCCTCCAGGACTTTCAGGGAAAGCTATTCTTAGGACAAATAATAAATCAAGCTAAATAAAATATGGCCTAAAAAAAGATTTACACTTCCATTTACGAGAATGGGTAGTGGCAGTAGATGGATCAAAGTCGCCTCATTTAATTCATGGTCCTAACAAGGGTGGTTATCTGGGTTTCCAGCCTATGAGAAATAAAAGACGTGAAATGGGAAAGGGATGGAAAGAGAAGGTTTGAAGAAGTGGACTGCAAGGCTGGCAGCAGTGAGCAGACAAAAATTCCTGCCTGATTCAGAGGGTAATACTCTTGATGATGTCTCAAGAGATACTTAAAAAGTAGATATAAACAAAATTTGTGGGGTACTATCAGATCAGACTAAAAACAAAAGTTGAATTTTCTGGTTGTGTTTTATGAGCAGTGCCTGGCACACAGTTGGCACTTTACAGATGTTTGTAAAGCATAAATATCACGCAGCCCTAACAAGGGATAAAGTGAAATGGCCACACAGGCATGGCTGTGCCAGTAGAAATTGAGTTTTTTCTTTTTGGAAAATAATTTAGAAAAATGCCCATAGCTTTGGATTCAGTAAATTTTAGGAATCTGATCTAAGGAAATAATCTTAAAGTAAAAAAAAAAAAAAAAGCCTTATGTAAAAATATTTTCAATTGATTGGCTATTAGCAGTAACACTGGAAACAAGTCAAATTTCCAACAAAGAAGAATAGTTAAATGAGCTTAGTGGAATATTACATAACAGATAATATATATTCAGGATAACCTATAAAAATATTTTTAATGCTTTAAAATGTTTAAATTTTTCTATCCATCTATTATGTGTATATATATGTGTGTACAAAAGCATATACAGTATGATTATAATTTAACCATTGAAAGAGTAAGCATTATTTCCTATACTAACTGTACTACAGGGTAATCAAATAATTGTTAAAAGAAAGTTTCTCTTTATAGAAGTATTCTAGCTGGTAAATGAAGATTGAATGAATGAGGTAGAGTAACACTAAATTAATTATCATTACTGAATAACAAATTACCCCCAAACATAGAAGCTTAAAACAACACACTTTCCATGGGTCAAGAATTCAGCAGTGGCTGAGCTAGGAGTTTCGGCTCAGGATGGTTCAGGAGCTGCAATCAAGATGCCAGCTGGGGCTGCAGCTACCTGAAGGTTTGACTTCCAACCTCACTCATACAGCTACTGGCAGGAGGCCTCAGTTCTTCTCCATGTAGTCCTCATGGCTTGGCTGCTGGCTTTGCCCAGAGCAAGTGGCCAAGAGAGAGAGGAGTAGAAGCTATGCTGCCTTTTATGACCTATCCTCACAAGTGATATAACAGCATTTCTGTTATGTTCTATTGGTCATGCAGACCAACCCTGAAACAGTGCAGGAGGACATTACATGAAGCCGTGAATCCCAGGAGCCAGGGAGCACTGGGGACCTCTTCAAGGCTGGCTACTGCAAACACCATTTATCAACCCTCAATGAATTAATTGATCTACACTATAATCATCAATGGCCACTGACATCACAACAAGAGAGACAACCAGGCATGAAGTGCCACTGATGGAAGTAACAACAACAGCTATGAAGTAGTCCTGTGAAAAAAATTGAACTTGAATCTGATTAAGTCTCTGGTTCTACATACTAATATACAAGAACTCAAGGGGACAAAGGAACATGTTAACCAATACCATGTAAATGCAGCTTCCATGTGAGTGCAATACCATGTAAATGCAAGTCCAGACTGTGAGCAGTTTTATAAGACAAAGAACTAATTTCTTGATTAAAAAAAATTGCAAGGGATAAATGAGAGAGAGAGAGAAGGAAAACCTACAGATTGAAAGAGACTAAAGGACATTTCAATAATTGTAACATTTAAACATTATTTCAATCCTAATCCAAACAACTAAATTTTGAAAAACATGACTAAGCATATGAATAGAAGTAAGGGAGAAACTTTAAAGCATACAAAAACAAAATACAACATTCTGTAATCATTCGTTGTAAGGGAAAGAATAATTCTACACATATAATATCTTAAGAAAATATTATAGTAAAAATGTTTCTATGTTTCCTCATTCATTTATCCATGCAGTTAATAAATGCTTACTGAGTACCCAACGTGACTAAGGCATGCAGTAAGTATCCTGGCAAATATAGAAAAGGTTATGTAATACCTGATACCCAGTGTTCAAGAAGGCAGCTAAGTACAAGCTGCATTTTTGAAAGTTGGTATTAAAAAATGATTCAGCCTCAGTAACTAAAATGTGACTTGGGCAGAAGACATCAAATAAATTTTCAAGGCCGGGCACAGTGGCTCGTGCCTGTAATCCCAGCACTTTGGGAGGCCGAGGCAGGCAGATTGCTTGAGGCCAGGAGTTCAAGACCAGCCTGGCCAACATGGCAAAACCCCATCCCTACTAAAAATACAAAACTTAACCAGGCATCATGATGCATGCCTGTAATCCCAGCTACTCAGTAGGCTGAGGCAGGAGAATCACTTGAACCTGGGAGGCAGAGGTTACAGTGAGCTGAGATTGCACCACTGTATTCCCGCCTGGGTGACAGGGCGAGACGGTTTAAAAAAAAAAAAAAAAAGTCATACCTCCCTTGTGTTAATTTTATAATTGACATTTTAAAAACACTTCACCATTTTTCATTAATAATGATCATGCTTGCCCTAACCCCACAAGCTTTTAGTGGCAAAGTAGATCTATGTATTTTTCTTCAGTGTGATTAGATACTCATATTTCCATAGCATTTTTAAAATTTGAGATATGATTGAAATATTACAAAATTCTCTCCTTGAAAGTATACAGTTGGGCAGTTTTTTATTGATTTGTTGATTTGTTGATTTATTGAGACAGAGTTTTGCTCTTGTTGCCCAGGCTGGAATGCAATGGCGTGATCTCAGCTCACTGCAAACTCCGCCTCCCAGGTTCAAGCGATTCTCCTGCCTCAGCTTCTGGAGTAGTTGGGATTACAGGTGCCTACCACCACGCCTGGCTAATTTTTTGTATTTTTAGTTGAGACGGGGTTTCACCATGTTGGCCAGGCAGGTCTTAAACTCCTGACCTCAGGTGGTCCACCTGCCTCGGACTCCCAAAGGGCTGGGATTACAGGCATGAGGCATCGTGCCCAGCCAGCAGTTTTTAGTGTATTCACAAAGTTGTGCAACTATCACCACTATCAAATTCTCGAGCAATTTCATCACCCCCAAAAAGAAACTCTGTACCCATTAGCAGTTCCTCCTCAGACCTCCATTACCCTCTGGCTGCCCCTCCACCCACGAACCCTAGGCAACTAGTAATCTACCTGCTGCCTCTGCCTCTATGTATTTGATTATTCTGGATATTTCATATAAATGGTATCAGATAATATTTACGGTCTTTTGGGACTGGCTCCCTTCACATAGCACAGTGTGTTCATGGTTTATCCATGTTGTAGCATGTGTCAGTACTTCCTTTCTTTTTATGACCAAATGCTATTCCATTGTATGGATTGACCACATATGTTCATCCATTCATCAGCTGATGGGTTCATGTCATTTCCGCTACTTGGCTATTACGAAAAATGCTGCTGTGAACACTTGTGCGTAAGTTTTTGTGTGGACACGTGTCTTCATAGGAGTGGAATTTCCAGGTCATATGATAACGCTAGGTTGAACTTTTTGAGGAACTGTTTCACACTTGTTGCTATGGTTTGGCTCTGTTTCCCCATCCAAATATCATCTCGAATTGTAATCCCCACGTGTCAACGGAGGGACCCGGTAGGAGGTGACTGGATCATGGGAACTGTTTCCCCCGTGTTGTTCTCATGATACTGAGTTCCCACAAGAGCTGATGGTTTTAAAGTGTGACACTTCTCTCTCTCTCCTGCTGCCTTGTGAAGAAGGTACCTGCTTCCCCTTTGCCTTCCACCATGACTGTAAGTTTCCTGAGGCCTCCCCAGTCATGTGGAACCATGAGTCAATCAAACCTCCTCTCTGTATAAATTAACCAATCTCAGGTAGTATCTTTATAGCAGTGTGAGAATGGACTAATAATATATACTTTATTTATTTACAAAATAAATATTTATTGAACAATTAAAACATTTTAATCTGGCTCTTAATTTACACCTAGTTCATTATTTTGTAATAGTTTGGGGTTTTTTTGGTCATAAAGTTGACATTTTAAATGCCAGACTTTCCTCCATTTTCTTGAATTATGTTGACATCATAGCTGCTGTTACCTTATATTTTATTTATACTTTATTTTGTCCAAGTTTTAAAAAATGCTTCTATTTTTAAAGGCAATTTTATATGTAATACTATCTGGAATTTACTTCAAAATAATATGAGAAGAGGATGAGAAGTCAGTAAAAGTATAGAAAAAGAAAGATGAAACAAGATTGGCCATGAGTCAATAATTCTTGAAGCTGGTGATTATACCTAGGGGCTCAATATTCTCTACTGGGTCAAGCTTTGTATATGTTCAACATTTCTCATAATATAGTTCTGAAATAAACATTTTACTTTAATAGATTTAAGCCAATTTTTTAAAACAATGAATTTATATTTTTCATTTCAGCTGAAAATCATTACACCATCCTTTTCTGTATTAAACATAAAGTATATTTCATTGGCCAGATGAATTTTCTCTTCTTTCTTTGTTCCAGAGGTACTTGAATATATAATTTGTGTTTGCTTTACATTGTGGATTTGGAATCAATGTGCAGAGGATCTCCTTGTTCTACCAACACAAAATGAGTATTACAGAGTCACATAGAAATCCCCAAGTTAAGTCATTTAATTTAATGCAACTTAGAGCAGACTCCATCCTAACAAATTGGCTACAGAACAGCTAACTATGAGTAACAATACTTCAGTTAGAGCAGCCGAGGCATGGATTATTTATCAAACTGACCATGATGAAGCCCATTAGGAACAACAGGATCTGAAAACACGTACTCAAGCTGACTGAAGGCCAAGCCGTGATTCTAGCAAGTCCCCAGCAAAAAGAGTGTGACTGCCACTAATTTCCAGGTATTATTTGTATAATGCTGTCTTAAATAATTTCATATTTTAAGTTGACTACAATATGCTCAGATGCTGTTTGCTTGACTTGATCAAAGTACACAACTCACTGAAAATGTTGTTCGCAAAATCATTCTGTCTGCATATACTGATAGCAAGCCAATTTTGCAGTACATCACAGGAATAGGTGGTAGATTTGGTTTACTTAGGTGTAGAAAATCTGGGAAACAGAAAAGTATCCTCAGGAAAACAGTATCCTTAAGACAATCACTTACAATGAGACCTTAAAGATAAAATAATTCATTTCAAGTTGCTGGGCGTGGTCACTCACACCTGTAATTCCAGCACTTTGGGAGGCCAAGGTGGGTGGATCACAAGGTCAGGAGTTCAAGACCAGCCTGGCCAAGATGGTGAAACCCCCGTCTCTACTAAAAATAGAAAAATTAGCCGGGCATGGTGGCAGGTGCCTGGAATCCCAGCTACTCAGGAGGCCGAGGCAGAGAATTGCTTGAACCCGGGCAGCGGAGGTTGCAGTGAGCCGAGATGGCGCCACTGCACTCCAGCTTGGGTGACAGAGACTCTGTCTCAAAAATAATAAATAAAAATAAAAAATAAAAGTATGAACAGTCTCTTAGAAGAATTTTTCAAAAATACATACTGTGAAGTGTCCATGGAAAGCATATCGATGCTTCTACAAAGGCAAGTAGGTTGAGAAGTGAATGGCACCTCCTAAACAGTTCATTTTCCACCTGCCAAGGCCTGGATCCTTACTAGCTGGTAATCTACACAGTAATCTAGGAAACAGAAATAAAATAATAGCCATTTCTAAGTCTTCAACAAACTATTACTGGCATTTTCAAACTACTCTATGCCTTTTAGAAAATATAGGAAAAGGGGTGTTCTGTTTCACAGTTGATCCTTGCCTGCCCTCTCAAACCTGAATCACCAACATTAGCCATCAGCCAGACAAGCATATTTAGTGTCTCAATTTCGGTATCTGTAAAGAAGATATTTCAACAGATGGTGGAAAAGGAACTAGGACAAGAACCAAAGGAGACAATTCCGAAAGGAAACTTAGAGAAACAAACCCAGTGCCTGGTAACTTCATATGTACAAAACAGTGCCAATCAGCTAGCTGGTCGATGAAACAGAATGAGGTCTGTGTGCATCGCTTTGGATTGATTTTCCTTAAGAGAAGCATAAAAGAAAAATTGCCCCTCTCAGATACGTAGGCTCCAGGCTGGGTTCTAGAAGCCTGGTCCTATCAAGTCAGAGGGGAGGAGCCAGTGCTCAGGCTGAGTGCTCAGGAGTGGAGGAACACATCACAAAATGAAAGGTTAATACAAAGGAAACATCCATTTAGAAGGGTTAGGAATAGATTCTATTTCTTTTTATTTTATTTTTGAGCCATTTCCTGGAGAGACTTATAGGGGTACAGAGAAAACTTCCCCTTCACCCTCTAAAGGTTCACTGAAAATCAGCTGACAAAAGGCAAATTAATAAAGGAAAAGGCATGCAATAGTTTATTGTAATGTGCATAGCATGGGGGAAACCACAGGAGAATGATTACCCTCTGACCGACAGCAGTGCAGAAGCCCATATGCCCTTTTTCATAGGGGACGGAGAGATGGCTCTCCTATCAGGTTCAAATCAGCCTCGTTGTGCTAACTGAGGCCAGGAGGTTTCACACTGAGTAGGTGGCCAATTAAATGCTGATGAATCCATGGTTTATTGTGAGGCTTTCACATGCCTACAATCATGCAAATATATTCAACACACAAGGGCACTAGTAAGAGAGAGAGGAGGGTCACAGCTTGATTATCTTACGAGGCCAGCATGCTGACTGACAATCCAGCAGGTCCTGTTATTTTTTCCTAGGTCGGGGTTGGAGCGGGTGTCACTGTCACTGCTCTTCTCCCAGCAGACCTTCCTACAGCCCCTGCCGATGGAACAGAGGCCTCAGAGTTGCCACGTGCAGAGCTTCTGCTGGCATCTTGACCGTGGTCAGTTTCTTTGTGGTTTTTATGGCCCTCCATGGCCATGATCTCAGCCACCTTTTGGCTTCACTCGCTTGTCAGGTCTCAGCAGTGCCTGGCCACAGCAGGTGACATCTTCCATACATATGCTTATCACTCTGAGGGGTCAGCAATTTCACTGTAGGCTGAGCCATTTGTCATAAGTGACACCATTTTGAGACATTTGGGATCAAGAAACATTATTACATATCATTGGGGAATTTAGACAATTATTTTCAGGGGCAGTAAACCATTAGGGAGAATAAATGGACTGTGGAGGTGAGAAACAGACACTAAGAAAGGTGAGAGGTGGAGGTGCACAGGAAGAAAGGTTGTCTTATTATGCAGATGGAGTCTTCCAGGTCATCTTTCTGAGCTGCCCTCAGAAGAATAGATGAAAAGTCTGTCTGGGTCTGGTGCTAACTCCCAGTTTTTTATCTTCATAGATGGTTGATCTTTCCTAGATATTTGATGAGATCCCTAGGGAGGCGGTTTAAGACAATTACATTTCTTTTGGAAAGATGCTTTCTTAGTGAGATAAGAAAATTCCAGAGACAGTCCCTCCCAGAGCTTGGGGGACAAGAGGGAGGCAGGGGGAGACAAGACAAGGTAAGAGGGACCTTGATTCTGACGCCTCTCTGCATGTCAAAGCACGAGTCTTGGGGTATTGCTTTCTGAGCCTCAACAGACTCATGTCAGGCAGAGGAGCTGAGATAACTTCTATGGCAGGAGTAGGAGGAGCTCAGGCAACAACTGCTATTCTAGTGATGTATAAATTTTCAGTCTAAAGCAGTTCACATGTTGTCTGTGTGAAGCAATGAACACTGAATGCCCAGAGCTATTTTAACACATGAGCTATATGGACAAGGATACACAAGAGAAGTTAATCAAGTCCCTTCACACTTACCAAATAGGTACTTTGTAAAAGCAACTCTCCAGAGAGACGTGGGTTTTTCTCACAATTTCCCCCGGGGAGCACATTGGGCCACGCACCTCCCTCCAAACCTCTGCTGCACCATCTCAGGAAGCAGAGGCCTGGAACCGTGCCTGAAACTCCTTCACTCTTCAGGTGCGTGGTGACAGCCTGGCCCGGGTGGCAGGCTGGAAAATATGACGACACAACCACAAAAGGCAGCATTTTCACACTAGCTCTTACAGACTGTTAGTATCTGTCATTCAACATTAGAGAAAAACAAAGCCCAGAGGGCAGCAAGATGAGAAGTATTTCTATGCTGGTGTCTCATTTGCAAGGAAAAAATAAAATGTGACCTCATAAAGCACCAAAGTATCACCAATGAAATAAGAGATGTTAAGAGTTTGCTGAAAAGTACAGAAGTTAAAAAAAGTACTAACTACTAAAAAGTGGTCAAGAGGGTTTTGAAGTCATAACTTTCCTTTTGATTCATTATTCAGAACCCAAGAACTCAAATATTTGGTGTCATGGGAACATAAAGCTAGTAAATGTGTTCTGCAAATAGCAACTATCCCACTGTTTGTCTTTTGCTTACCAAATAGCATTTCACGTTATCAAATATCCTTTTTCCCAGGACATTAAATGATTATATGGAATCTAAAAAGCAATGGTAATTAAGTAAGGAAAAATGTTGTGCCTCCATGTGTACCCTCAAGTAATAAACAGATTCAATACATGGTGCTTGATGCTATTAGTAGGGGATGATGCAGATGATACGAAAATAACAAATACAAGCTCACTATGTGATCATTTTTGTATTAACTTCAGTTAGTTTCAGATACTTTATGTGGGTATTATTAGAATCAGAGATTTCATTCCTACATAATTCATTTTACTTTATTTTTTATTTTTATTTTTTGAGACAGGGTCTCACTCTGTCACCCAGGCTGGAGTACAGTGGCACAATCTCAGCTCACTGCAACCTCTGCCTCCCAGGCTCAAGCAATCCTCCCACCTCAGCCTTCCAAGCAGCTGGGACCACAGGCGTGCATCACCATAACTGGCTAATTTTTGGATTTTTTTTTTTTTTTGTAGAGACAGGGTCTCTCCATGTTGCCCAGGCTAGTTTCACACTCCTGGGCTCAAGCAATCCACCTACCTTGGCCTCCCAAAGTGTTGGGATTACAGGTATCAGCCACTGCTCCTGGCCTCATAATTCATTTTAAATCTATTTAGAATGCAGGAAAAACACTATTTATCTAGACCAGAGGTCAGAAAAATAAAATCCACAGGACAAATCCTGCCTGCCACCTGTTTTTCTGTTGTTTTTGTTTGTTTGTTTTTGTAAATAAAGTTATATTAGAACATAGCCATGCCCATTCATTTATGTATTACCTCTGGCTGCTATTACACTATAATGGCAGAGGTTGAGTGGTTGCAACAGAGACTTTATGGCCCACAAAGCCTAAAATATTTACTACCTGGCCCTTGACAGAAAATATCTGCTGACTAATACACTAGACATTTCATTATTTACCCTCACTATCACTATGGCACAATAAATAACATATGTAAAATTTCAATATCTGATTTTCCTGGAGAAAATTAAAGGAATTTATATTAAGTTTTGGTATATTCCCTGCAAATATGGTTGCCAAGTAGTCTGCCTTTGCCATCAAGACCTGGAGTTTATTTTCCCTTCCCTTGAATATAAGGTGGTCTTGTGACTTGCTTTGGCAGCACAATATGGTAGAAGAGGCCTGTCAGCTTCTGCTTTCCCTCTTGGAGCCCTGAGTCACCATGTGGAGAGTTTGTCTCCTCTGCTGGAAAGAGAGGCTCAGCCAGTCCCAGACACACCAGCTGTGGTACCAGTCTTTGAGTGAAGCCATCTTGGAGATCCTGGCTGCAGATAAGCTCCCAGCTGAATGCAACCCCAGGAGTGGCCACGACCAACACAGTGTGGAGGAGAAGAACTGCCTGGCTCAGCCTAGGCAACCAACAGGGTGGGGAGAATAAATCATCATTTTAAACCACCAAACTGTCATTATGCAGCAATAAATGAACTCAAAGTTTTGATGTTCCATTTAGTATTTCAAACTTTCTTTAGGATGTTTTAAAATAGTTCTAAAACAAGACAACTCTATCGTCTTCTTTTATATCTTAAAAGCAAGAAACATCATTCTGTTCAGATGGCAGTGTGAGCAGATTGGATGAAAAATGTCTCTCATAAACTGCATGTAAGACATGGAGACTCAAAGAAAAAGCAAAGTTATCTGGCAACAGCAATAAGATACAAAATCTCATCTAAATGCTGAGAAAAAGATTTTTTTTAATCCACGAGCTAAGTGGTCAGGGTTTTCAGAATCTCATTTTTTAAGAAAGCATTTCTTTTCTCAATCTATTTGTCTTACTAAAAAGCAAGCAGGTCAGGAGAAAGAGACTTCAAGGAAATAAAAAACATTGTTAAATTTAAGTTAGCTGGTGGCAGGTGATTTACAATTGACTAGTAATATAAGAATAAAAATTGAGAAATACTCCCAGAAAAAAGAGAAAATAGAGGAAAACAATAAGAGAAGAAATTGATGCAAACATGACAATAAAAGTCTTCAAGACAGAGACATTTCGAGCAGGGGATTGTATTTTCCATGAGGCATAGAAAAGGGGGTTCAGTTAGGTGACATTTATTTAAATTTTATTTAAAGAAAATGATGACTTGAACTAACCACTGAAACACTTGTGCCTCATAAAGGAGACAAACTGGTACAGTGCCTACCAGAAACGGCATGGATGTTTCTCAAAAAATGAAAACAGAATTGCCATATTATCCAGCAATCCCACTTTTACTTCTATATCCAAAAGAATTGAAAGCAAGATCTCAAAGAGATATTTGCATACCCATGTTCACAGCAGCATAATTCACAATAGCCAAGAGGTGGATGCAACCCTAGTGTCTACCAACAGAAACAAAATGTGGTCTATCCATACAGTGGATTATTATTCAGCTTTAATAAAAAGAAATTCTGACACATGCTACAACAACATAAACCTTCAGGACATTATGCTAAGTGAAATAAGCCAGTCACAAAAAGAAAAATACTGTATGATTCCCCTTATATGAGGTACCTGGAGTCATCAAATTAATAGAGATGAAAATAGAATGGTGGTTGCCAGAGGCTGGGGGAAAAGGGAAGTGAGGACTTGTTTAATAGGTTCAGAGCTTCAATTTTGGTAGATGAAAAAGTTCTAGAGATCTGTTGCACGACAATGTGAATGTACTTAACACTACTGAACTGTACACTTAAAAAATGATTGCAATGGTTAATTTTATGTTATTGTGTTTCTTTACTATTAAAAAACTTAATTTTTTTTTAAAAAAGAGACTAGAAGGAAAAACTCCAAAATAGTTATGGTGACTAGCTATGGCATCATGATGTTGGATGATTTTTTCCCCCTTTTATCTGTGCTTTGATGTGTCTGTGTCTTTTTGTTTTTAGTTTGTTTTTATATTTGGAAAATATTAGTTTCCTATAATTTTAAAAGAAATGGGAGTTAGTTGGGTCAAAAATAATAATAATTACCTTAATATATTTAGACAAGGATTTTTTAAGTCTATAAGTAGGATGAAGGAAATAATTAAAGCATCAAAACAAATATATTAGAAAATAGAAAACCATAGCATTATTTACAAGCCCAAGAGTGCAAGTTTCTTGAAAAAAAAATACATATATATATAAAGAGAATAGCTTTGCCAAATATAATCAATAGAAAGGGATGAGGAAAATGTCCATTAAATGAATTATGAATGTTAAAATAGCAGCTGCTGAAAAAAATCCTTTGAAACTGCAAGAAATAACTAAGCAGGCACAGCTGTAATATATTTGAAAATCTAGATCAGGCTTGGCAAACATTATCTGTAAAGGATCAAATAATGAATATTTTTAGCTTTGTAGGCCATGCAGTCTCTGTAGCAACCACTCAACTTCTGCCATTATAACTTGAAAGCAGTTACAGACACTATTTAAATGAAAGGGTGTGGCTGTGTTGCCATAAAACTTTAGAAAAGCAGGCAGGAGGCCTGATTTGGCCCACAGGTCGTAATTTGCTAAGTGATAGAGGCTGGGGTCACTTTTCCTTCACGTTCTAAAATTTGGCCTCCCCACATCACTGTGACAACCTTCACCAAGGTAATAAAGAGCTGGAGCTACTGTATCTTTTTCTCCTGGGCCACTGACATCCTCATGGATAGCATTCCTAATTAGATACCACTAAACAAACACTGATTCTGGATACTCAGAATCCATAGGCATCCCGCTTCCACATTTTATATTTTATATTAAAAAACCAAAGTGTCATAAACCTTAGAGGGCAAACAGAGGCAAAGTAAAACTTCCATCATGGTCTGTCAGTACTCACAACTTCCATCATGGTCTATCAGTACTCACAAAGACTCTCTTTTCAGGAAATATCTCAGGCCCACTCCTTGACATAAGGAAAACTATAGAATATGCCATTCTAAAAGCTTTTGAACATAGGAACCAAGGCTCTAGGTTTTGGTGAAAGTATTAATTAGAGTAAGAGGCTCTAGCCAGGGGTGAGAGGGAGCACAAATACAGAAACAAGGTCTTCCCTTTGCTATAGCGATCCAGTGCAGTTACCCCAATTGGGGTTCAGGTTCGACATTCTCCTTTAAGTCCCTTTTTTATTAAAAAAAAAAAAAAAAAAAAAAAAAAGTCAGCAAGTAGTAAACAATCTGAAAAATCCCATAAGAGAGTTCATGGAGTTTTCAGATGAGGAAACTGGGCAAGCCATGAAACTTGTATTCAAATGCCAGAACTGTGGGCCCTGATGATTTTGAAGTAGATTTGGTTCAAACTTTCAGGGCCTGGATAATTCCAAGTCAAAAACTCAGAAGTTTGAATATAAAAACATGAAAAGTTATGCAATTAATTTCAGAAAGCTTCAACAGAATCAGAATCTCCAGAGGTAAGCTCTGGGACTCTATATTCCCCCATAATTCTGATGCAGCATGTCTTGGAGCTAGCATTTGAGAACCACTGAATTCAAGAGTTAAATATAAAAATCAACCAAAGACAATGATTAGTTAATTAGCAACAATCGTATGGGAGGGGGTTTCTGGAAGCATTTTCGCACATAACCAGTGAGAGTGTAAATCACGATAATTCGTCTGGAAAGCAATTTGGCAAATGTATCAAGGACTTTAAAAATGTTTATAGATGTTGATACCTGCGGAGGAGGGAGGGCTACCCGGCTGCTGCTGGGAGCAGGGGTTTAGAGGAGGAGACGCCAGGCTAAGCTCAGGCCGCTGAGGAAGGGGCGCCTCCCAGCTGTTGCCGGTGTGACCGACCGGCCCCAGGAGGATGCTTCTGGAAGTGCGGAAAGAAGTTGGAGGCTGCCACCAGCCGCTGCAGCCAGAGTGAAGCGCCCCTGCATCCTGACGAAGCAGCAAGCCAATCGAGATGAACCCCTCTCTCCCGTCCAGTTGTCCCTCTCCAGTGCCCCCTGCTGGCAAAACACAACAGGAAGCAAGAGAGCAAAGGAGTTTTCAGCACAGCAGAAAGCGATGTATTTGGAGCTGCCTGATAATCGCCGAAAAACTGACAGCACCTGAAATCTCTTTATAAAATTCCCCTCACGTGTACAAAACATGCAGGATATTTCAAAAACCAGAGTCTTGATTGCCCAAATCTTAAAGGAAAGAACTAAAAAACTAGCGTTAGAGGTTCCTTTCAGAGTGATTTCTGGAAGCCAGCAGGATTTCACTTCATTAATATAATTATTTTATTACTTGGACTAATCAACATTTTGTCATCGGGCTGGCTTGGGAGTTTTGAGGACAAAGATGTCGCTTTCCCATAGTTTTATTTCTCCTCATTTTTCTATACAAAGTGCATGATATAGTATTACTTCTACAAAACAGCAATTCTTATCACCAGTTGTAAGAATTTAAAACTAAGAGCGTCTCCATTATAAAATATCTATAATGTAAACTGACATAAACCAAGAAAACCTCAGGCAGCTCTCAGATATGGTTACAAACCGAAAGAATAGGGTGATGTTGACACCATCCTGTTATGATCAGCTGGTTTGCACTGAGCCCAGAAGACAAAGGGTACACACAATTTGTTGAGAAGAACATTTATTATGACGGCAGGCTTCTTGTGTGCTAATTCACTTTGGACGGGGTTGTGTAAAAATCTAAGAGCACTTAGCTACTTACTACTTAAGCAACAAGAGTAATGTTCTGTTTACAGAGGGAAAGTTGTTTGAACTTGACCATGATCATACCATGGTATGTTTACCATACCATGTCTTGGCACGGTAAAATACAAGATTTTAAACTTGACTTCTCCATTGAGAAAATCAAAACAAAACAAAAGAACTGGTTTGCCTTATTGAATAATGAATCTGAGACTTCTCAGAAATGATCTAATGTGATGTGTTTGTCCATTTGGAGAACATTTCAAAGAGATTTCAAGTTTCCATCTAGCTTTTCTTTTATTTTAGCTTCTTGTGTTATAAATTTGTCCCATAAGACAACGACTCTGAAACTTACCATCAAGGAAATCTTATAAAGCCAGGTTCCTGTCTGGTGGGATAAATTTAGACTCTAGAAAATGCAAAAAAGTATGTGTCCCACCATCCAGAATTCTGGGTGTGTGACCTAGAGAAAGACTGGCATTTGAATACAAGGAATTATATACAAGTGCTATTTATTTCAGCACTATGTATGAGTAAAGGGGGAATTTGGAAGCAATCTGAATATTCAACAACGGTAAAGGAATTAATACAGGATATTACATCCATGTGATAGACTATCATACAGCAGTTGAAAGTATTAAACTAAACATGTATATAAGTAAAACACATATTTACATATTTATGCATATGTTATACATGTATGTATATCTACATATGGATGTATGTCATATATATGTATGTCAAAACTATGATGAGTAAAAGAGCAAAAAGTTTCATTGTACAATGTGAGTCCACACTATACCACACTCAGGCTATTTTTGCCTGTGGAAGAAAGGCAGGGGCTTGAGACCCAGGTAATGGTTAAAGGGAACTTTAGCCAAATATAATTTTTTTTTTGTCTTACAAATAGTGGTTGAAACAAATATTACAAAATAATAACAGTTTTTTTAACTTTATAGTGAAAATGTATTTTATATTCTCCTTTCTAGTTTTCTGCAAATTCTAAATTTCTTACCAACTGCCCCCCACCTGCCCCCACCAGACTTCATGCTAGCTACAGGATCCCAAAGATGTGTTGCTGTCTCCATCTACTTTCTTCCTTGTTATTTGAGCAGTAGCAAGGGTAGGTATATGTTCCCTTGAGCATCTGATGGCTTCTGAACATGCCAGGGTTTCAGTGATTTCAGCCAAGGCAACGAAGTTTAAACTGTTCCACAGAGAGGGAGTAAAACATTTGCACCACAAAAGGCACGTTGTGACATTAGCTATTGCTGTATAGCAAAGCATCCCAAAATTCAGTGGCTTAAAACAATAAGCATTTATTATTGATCAACAGTACATGGCACCTGGATGGGTCTGCTAACTTGGGCTAGACTTAGCTGATCTTGGCTGGCTTGTATATGCATCTGTTGAGAGCTGGCAGGTAAGCTGGGGGTTGGCCAGTCTAAGATTTTTTTTTTTTCACATGTTGGCCAGTCGGCTGATTGTTGGCAGTGGTAATAAGAATAACAGGCCATGTGGCTCTTATCGTCTGCAGGTTAACTGGGATTTGTTCACATCTCAGCAAGTTTCCAAGGGAAAGAATGGAAGGGAGTGACTTCTGCCATATTGCCTTGGCTAAAGCAAGTTATAAGACCAGACTTTTCTTTGCCCTTTTCAAGAGCAGAGAAAATAGACCCCACTTCTTTATTAGAGGAACTTCAAACTCACATTTCACAGGTTAGGAAAGGGAGTAGTGGTGGTGGTGGTGTTAGGTGTGTAAAGATTTAGAAACATTTTTAAATCCATCTATCACACCATGGCTTCTTGTGGACCACCAAATTAACTAAGAGTCCCTGATTGGTTATATTTCACATGCTACAGAATATAAAAGACAAGATGAAATATCATATATCAAAAGAAAATCTTACTAGGTTTTCCCTCCAATAGAGTGTTTTCGGTTTTCAGACTTTGTTTCGTATACTGCCCAAGCACATTTAAACAGCCTTTATCCTCTGACACTAATAGGTGTGTTTCTATGCAGCTCACAAATCATCTCACCCAAAATTATTTTCTGGATACTAATGGACGACTAATAGAGGCTGGTGACCTGAAATTGTCTCAGAAGTCACCTTTACAATAGTGAAGATTGAGCAGTAAATAGAGCCTGCAGGCTGGTGTAATTTACCTTGTGCCAAGCCATATCTCCAAAATGGCTTATTAAATCATCCCACTGAGAGTTGTAAATCTAAGTGGGAAAAGTACAAATCAATAGAAAAACATAGTCAAGCACTTTACTACCTATGATTTTCATGATCCTCTGGAAGGATGAAGATTGATGTTGCAAAGAAATTCCAAAACATGGAAGACTTGTAAAGATTAACTGGCTCTGGTTTGCTTTAGTCTTAACAATTCATTTTATTCTTGCTGTCACTAACCTCTGTGAATTAACCTTTTTTGCTTATATCACAGTATCAGTATATACTTATTCCTTATGCCCTATCTTGCTAAGCAGGAGAATCAGAAAGCCAAAAAGTTTGAAGATCTGTCAACCCCATATTTGCTTACAAAGGAAGCTGTATAAAGGCACAGGTTTTCTGACCTTCAGAGGAGGTATGAACTCAGAGGAATGACAAGAGGAACCTTGGCCTGTTTTAAGCAGTGATGCTTGAAAGAAGCCTCACTGGAGTATTGGAATAAGTAGCCTTTCAGCTCTCAAAAATGGGTTTTCATAGTGTATTTTCCTTGAGTTTTAGGCACAGCCAATTTTTAGAGACCCCTTTCTAAAAAGTGAGATATAATTCCCTGTTTTAATCTATTCTCACATTGCTATAAAGAAATACCTGAAACTGTAATTTATAAAGAAAAGAAGTTTATTTGGCTCATGGTTCTGTAGTCTGTACAGGAAGCATAACACCTTCTGTTTCTGGAGAGGCCTCAGGAAGCTTTCAATCATGGCAGAAGGCAAAGGGGGAGCAGGCTTCTTACATGGTAGGAGCAGGAGCAAGAGAGAGAGGTGGGAGGTGCTACACACTTTTAAACAACCAGATCTTACGATAACTCACTCACTATCACAAGATCAGCACCAGGAGAGTGGTTCTAAACCATTCATGAAGGATGACCCCCATGATCCAATTACCTCCCATCAGGCCCCGCCTCCAACATTGGGGATTACAGTTCAACATGAGATTAGGCAAGGACACAAATCCAAACCATATCATTCACATACCATAAAATTTACCCTTTAAATGCTGACAATTCGGTGGTTTTTAGTATATTCAGAGTGGTATAATGATCACTACTGATTCCAAAAATATCCATCACCCCCCAAAAAAAGCTCATATCGATTAGCAGTTAGTCTCAATTCCCTATCCTCTGACAACCACTAATCTACTTTCTAGCCCCATGGATTTGCCTATTCTGAACATTTCATGTAAGTGGAATCATACAATATGAGGCCCTTGTTTCTGGCTTCTCTGGGATCCTTTTTGATGAATGAAAGAGCACATGAACCTGATGTTCCTGACTCTCGGAGTGTCCTTGCTCTTTCTCTGCCTGCCTGGAGGCCTGTTTCAGCCTGGCAACCCATTTCCACAGAAGCTCAAAAGCACAAATCCAGCTCCTCAAGCATTAAGCGAATGTCTGACATTTGAGCAGCAATGAAGGGCAGGCTCACAAAGCACATCACCCAGCAAAAATGCCCCTGCCCCATTTTCAATACTTCTCTTTTTTCTGAAACAAATCCTTCTTTACTTTTCTTTTCCTTTCCTCCTCAGAAATCTCTGCCACCCCCTTGAGCCACAGCTTAACCTCCTCCCCAGATGCTTCTCCAAACTCTTCCTTTTGGTATCTCACTTAACAGCCAGAAGCACGGGCTCATCGTGGGCCAGACCACACCACACCTTGCCCCCCAAGGGCCTCCTGGGGGCACTCCATTTGTCTCATCACACACACATTCCAGAACAGGACCCCCTTCAGGTTTTGTGGGGCCTCAAGTTTCTGTAATCGTGGTGGCCCTCTTTGAGAAATAAAGCACACAATTATGCCTACAAAACTGAGGGCTTGGAATAGGTGCACACAAGCAAATGAGGAGCCCTGAAGTTTCAGCTTCACCAGCTCCACGGTCATTCTACCTCTGCTCCAAAGCCAACACCATGGATTGTTGGAACATCTGAGTAATGCAAATGTTTCCTGGCCTCACAGGCCAGGACTCTGTGATAGGCAGAATAACAGCCACCAAAAACATCCACATCCAAATCCCCAGGATCTGTGAATATGTTACCTCACATGGCAAAAAGAACTTTGCAGATGTGATTAAGACTAAGGACCTAGAGATGAGGACATTATCTGCATGGGCCCAATTTAATCATAGGAGTCTTCATCAGCAGAGATGCTTTCCTGGCTGTGGTCGGAGAATCAGAGAAATGGCAGCATGAGAAGGACTCAGCCAAAACTTGCTGGCTTTGAAGATGGAGAAAGAGGCTACTAGCCAAGGAATGCAGGAAGCCTTGAGAAGCTTGAAATGGCAAGGAAACATAGTCTCCCCTAGGGCTTCCAGAAGAAACACAGCCCTCTGACACTTTGATCTTCACCTAATGAGACCTGTATTATATTTCTGATGCCCAGAACTGTATGCTAATAAATGTGTGTTGTCTCAAGTCACTAAATTTGTGATTATCTGTTACAGCAGCAGTAGAAAATTAATATGGACTCCAAAATGTTGAAAGTGTTGTAATCTGAGCATAAGTGAAAAAGACGCTTATCTTCCTACAAACCTGCCCTAACAGGAACCAAACCCTTAAAACAGGTCCCTCTGTTTATCTGGGAGTCATCACAAACCAGTTGGCTAGCTGTGGTCACCATGCAGTCTGCCAAGTTCTTCCTCCCTAACTGCCTTAGGAGATCCTTGGAAGAGGAGGAGGAGGTGAGGGAGCAGAAAGGGAGTAAGTAGGAGGATAGTGAAGAGCTGATTTGAAAGCTCCCTGAAAGAGACTTTCCTTCCTCCACATGATGATAGATAGGGCCGTGGCGAGAGTATTAGTGCTGCATGCACCTTGGGCTACCTCCAGATGGCCCCAAGCTTTAGTTCTCATGGAGTCAGAGAAGTGTGAAGCTTGTGTCCCCTCTGTCATCTGGGCCCCAGACAGCTCTGTTTGAGTCTACAAGTACTCTTGTGAGGTCTCCCCAGCTTCTGGCCTTCTGCCTTTGCCCAGAGGTACAGGAAGTCCCTTAGGAAACACATTGCTTGGTTTTAGGCCCTCAGGCTTCTATTGCTAGGGACTCGAGCCCTTCATGGCAGCAGACAGCTCCTCCTCTCCATCCTCCGCCTCCCTCTCTTCTGCACTGGCCTCCCCAAAAGCCCCTCCTCCCAAAAACCAGCTGGAAATGATCTCCTGCATTTCAACACATGAGCAAGCCCATGAGGTGGCTGTCCAGGCCAGCAGCCTTTGGGCCCTGCTTGGTCAACCAAAAGGCTTTGGAAACTGGAGGAGGGGACAGCAGAGAGAATTAATTCTTACTCCCTGCCACATTTAGACTCCCATATGAGTACATAGCTTTTTTGTCTTTTTCATGCTTTTTGCTGTGGACAGGTCTCCTTGCCGCAAGCCAAGTAAAGAATCTGCCACAGAGAGTTATACAGCAGCAAGCCCAGACATGATATAGAAACTCAGCCCTCAAGACCTAGTGTTAAGGGCCACCTGCACCTGGGTGTGCTTTCTTCTGTCCCATTGGGGTCCATGGTGTTGAATACACCACACTTGAGAGGCCACCAGAGTTTGAAGGCTGTTGTGACTTGTGTGTTTTGAAGCCAGTGCTTGGAAAGGTGGCCAGGAACACACTGAAGGGTCCCTGAGAGCCCAAAGTGCTGGAAGAGACTCTGGCTCTTGACTTGGTTTTTTGGGGAATAAAGTCTAAGTCCAAAGTTGTTTGTAATCAGCACTTTAAAGATATTTGTCAGCCCTGTCTTTTGCATTTGGGGTTGCTGATAAGAAATCCCATGTTCTGGCCTAACACGGTGGCTCACACCTGTAATCTCAGCATGTTGGGAGGCTAAGGCAGGCGGATCACTTGAGGTCAGGAGTTCGAGACCAGCCTGGCCAACATGGTGAAACCCCCATCTCTACTAAAATACAAAAATTAGCCAGGCATGGTGGCAGGCCTGTAATACCAGCTACTTGGGAAGCTGAGGCAGGAAAATCACTTGAACTCAGTTCGAGGCCAACCTGGACAACATAGCAAGCCCTCATCTCCACAAAAAATTTTAAAAATAAATTAGCCTGATGTGGTGGTGCACAGGTCTAGTCCCAGCTACTCAGGAGGCTGAGGTGGGAGGATCACTTGAGCTGGGGAGATGATGGCTGCAGTGTCACGCCACTGCTCTCCAGCCTGGGTGACAGAGCAAGACTGTCAGAAAGAAAGAGAGAGAGAGACAGAGGGGAGGGAAGGAAGGAAGGAGGGAAGGAAGGAAGGAAGGAAGGAAGGAAGGAAGGAAGGAAGGAAGGAAGGAAGGAGGAAGGAAGGAGGGAAGGAAAGAAGGAAAGAAGAAATCCCATGTTCTACTCAGTCCATACTATCTTCCCCGGTGACCTTAGCCAATCTCAGAATTTACCACCTATGTTCTGGTGACTTCACAGACTATATTTCCCACCCAGTTCTTCCTCCTGAGGTACAACTTTCATCTCATATAAGTCTCAAAACATTCTGTCTCCTCTCCTCATCCCCATTTCAATAATTTTGTGGAGGCCACTATCTCCCAACTGGCCTACTTTCCTCTCACCTCTTTTTTTTTTTTTTTTTTTTGAGATAGGGTCTTACTCAGTCACACAGGCTGAAGTGCAGTGGCATGATTATAGCTCACTGCAGCCTTCATATCCCCAGCTCAAGCAATCCTCTCACCTCAGCCTCCTGAGTAGCTGGGACTACAGGTGTACACCACTACGCCAGGCTAATTATTATTATTTTTTTTTGTGTGTGTGTGTGTGTAGAGATGAGGGCTTGCTATGTTGCCCAGACTGGTCTCGAACTCCTGAGCTCAAGTGATCCTCCCACTATGGCCTCCCAAAGTGCTGGGATTACAGGCTCATGAACCACCTAGTCCAGCCTTCCTCTCACCTCTTTCTAATCCATCCTCCACAGTGCAGCTGAGTGAGACTCAGAAAATACAAACTTAATGATGCCAACTATTGCCATTGGCAATCATTGCCTCCAGGACAACATGCAGACCCTTAACACGGTCTATATGGCCCCATATGATCTGACCCTCAGCTCCTGACCCTTTACCTCTCTGACCTCCTCACTCTGCTCCAGCCACACCAGCCTCCTTGCTCTTCCTCCAGCAATGCCAAGAACACTCCTGCCTCAGGGTCTTGGCCCTGGCTGTTCCCTCTGCCTGAATGCTCCTCCTCCAGCTATCTGCATGTCACACTCCCTTAAACTCAGGTTTTTGCTCAGATGTCACCTTATCAGTGAGTGAGGCATCTCCCTAGAACTGTAATCACTTTACCTAAGTACTAATTAACTTTTACCTTGGAAATCAGGTTAATTAATAAATTCAGTGACATTCAGAATAGATGATAACTGTTAACATCAGTGAGACTAATAAAAAGTGAAATAGTTTAATGATAAAAATACAAGATTCCACTATTGTGTCAATTTAGATAGATTGTGTTAATCCATAGAAATCAGTCACTATGAGCACACTAGTACCTTGAAATTACTTCCTGGTAGTGACTTGAGTTACTTCTGCTAAGCTAGAGATCTATTTCCCAGTATTCTCTGAATGCAGCTATGATCACTGTGTCCATTTAGCACATATTCTATTTTACGGTTCTCATTACAACCCCATGCAACAAAGGATTTGGATGCCAAAACTAAGATATTTTGTTAAATCCTCTAGGAAGCCAAACATCTCTAAAACTCTTGAAAGTGTGGTCAGTGAAAGATGTTGTCATTGAATCTTGGATGAACTTAATATATTTCTTCTTTTGCAATCAGCCCTCATATTTCAGAATTACAAAACATAAATCCAGTTTAGATCTAGCTACATAAACGATAAAGCCTTAAACTAACAACTGCCTCTTCCTTTAATACCAGAATCAAGCAAATGGCCAAGCAGATGGCAGTTTAAAACAGTAAGAATCCTGGGAACACGTGGGAAGGGTGAAGAAGATGGAGAAAGTGGAGAGACTGCAGAAAAATGATTCCAAATGTTTCCCTACTTCTTTCCTCTACCCTCTGACCCATAAAGCTTGCCTATTGTCTTGCCTTGGCTTGGAAAAAGTTGCGGTGAAATAGCTTTAGAATCAAAACAGATCTGTTTGAATTCTCTCTTGCTTCTAACTAATCTGAATTCTAATTCCTTGATTTATGTAAGACATAATACCTTCCTTATGTAGCTATCCTGAGAACAAAAGGAAGAACATAAAGTATTGCAGAAAGGACTGACTATGTCTGAATCCTGCTTCCTACCCGATTTCGTACATCCTATCCCCTCAAACAATATCTCAGAACCTGCCTGCTCAGTGTGCAGACTGAGGGCCAGCAGCCTCAGCATGACTGGGAGCTCACTAGCAGTTCAGGCCGGCTGACTCAGAACCCACATTCTAGCAAGACTGCCCATCAAAGCAGGAGAAGCATCATCCTGTAGGAAAGGTCTCCTGATTTCCAGCAACCCAACTGTTCAACTACATGTGAACTCTTGCTTATTCACCCATTTCTAGTAATTGCATTCCTCACTGTGTGATGAAAGATCTAACACATGTATTTTCCACGTATGACGCATGTTGGCAACATGTCCATTCTGGATATGATGTGGGATAGCCTCCCAGTTGCTGTGCCTGTCACCATGCAAAGAGAGTGGTGCTGGCTAGGTACATCCCAGGCCCTGAGACAATTTGCTGGGGACTTGTATTCTGCTCATTGGTTAGATATCCCATAATTTACACCGGAGGGAAGGCTGAAGGCAAGAAATAGCCATCGATAAACTCATGTTGAGTTTAGAAGATGGATTCCAGAGAATAGGGAAGCACTTGGTCTTTTGACCAGAATAACATAAAAATAAATACACACTAAAGTCATCCAGTTCAAAAGATTTAACTAGTTTATTGAGGAGTTTCTTGCTTCTTTGGAGTATAAACATGATTTCCAAGTTATTGCTTTCAACTTAATCTATTGAAACCCCTTTACCCAAGTGTATATCAAGTTCCTTAACACCATCTTGGCCAGATTTCATAACTGATGAAAACATTCAATGATCAAACCCTCTGCACTGAAAACCAGTTAATAGAAGCATACTTTATTTTTGGGACAATGGAAGGGTTAATTTTGGAAAATGCTGACCTTTATGGGTTACATTACACTTTTGTATATTATGAACTGATTAAAGTAACACACTTCCTTAATACCAAACTTGATTTAGTAAAAATGATGGTCAGTGCCTGTAAAAATTATCTTAACTGTATTCCAACAAGGACCATGCCTTATTGTTCTTCCCATTTCCAATACCTAGTAGTTTCTGGCAGCAGAATAAGTAGTCAATAACTGCTCAGAAAAACTTAACTGTTGACAAGCCAGATCTTAAAGGGCAAACGCTATTGAACTATTTTTTTAACTGCAAAACAGGGTCATTATACTTGTTCAAATTTTTGAGTTGACAATATCTAATGAGAGACGGCAACTTTTATAAATTGATAAGTTTTCTTTGGCTTCTTTAGTGTACGTCATACCCTGGAATGATTTATATATTCCACTTCTGCTCAGAAATGGTTTTTTTGTTCTCACAAGTTTTTGTCAAAGATCTAGTACAAGGGTCTGATACAGAAATTATTGAAATATTGTTTTCAACATGCCTTTAAATTACTACTAAAAGGAAAACATTGACAATGAATATAAGACTTAACAACTGTAAGGTTTGGCAGTTTAAGAAAGTAACAATTTAAAAATTAACAAAAGGAAGATAATTTGTAATTTGTATAAGGATTATATAGACATTTAAATATTTTTATCTGAGGAATATTTTGAATTATTAGTAATAAACAATAGAGGGTTAGATGTTTTGATGAAAAATTAGTACTTAAATCAACCAAAGCTGCACAGCATCAACTGTTTTTATTTCTTTTTTGAGATGGAGTCTCGCTCTGTTGCCCAGGCTGGAGTGCAGTGGCGCCATCTCAGCTCACTGCAAGCTCCGCCTCCTGGGTTCACACCATTCTCCTGCCTCAGCCTCCCGAGTAGCTGGGACTACAGGCGCCCGCCACCACGCCTGGCTAATTATTTTGTATTTTCAGTAGAGACGAGGTTTCACCATGTTAGCCAGGATGATCTCGATCTCCTGACCTCATGATCCGCCTGTCTCAGCCTCCCAAAGTGCTGGGATTACAGGCGTGAGCCACTGCGCCCAGCCACATCATCAACTTTTGAAGTTATATTTAAGAAATGCCTTTAGGGGAAGAAAATAATTGTTCATTATTAGAAAATGAATTAACTGTAAACTCAAGGTATGTGCCTATATAAATGTCTGTGCTCACTTCATTGGAGACATTTAAACAAGTTGAGTCTTACAAAGGAAAATCTTTTTCCTTTTCCTGGCCATAAGTAATTACTGATTCAACTTTTTAAGCAATTCAGAGCACACTGCAGGTGCGCCAGATTCAAACAAGCATTGCATAAACCAAATGGAGATAAAAGCTACCAGGAACCTGAGTACTACTCCGGATGAGACACCAAAACCCATGTCTAACTTAGCAACTAAGTGCACAGTATTAATTCTCATTGGTCAGTGTATGCATAAGTCACTTTGATGAAACCATCTACAGATTTTTAAAAAATCCTTGTGGCCCTTGTTCACAACCAGTGATCTTTGGAAGTTAAGGTCTGCTGAGTTGAGTTACAAGGCAGGTGCTATATTCAATGCTGGTATGGTACTGATAACATTTCTACGAAGTTAGAACTTTCTAAAACATCTGAAGATAGGGGAGGCATGTGAGACTAAAATAAGGATTAGAGGAGTGACTGCAGAGACTGTCAGTTGGTAATGAGGGAGGAGGAGGATAAGCTGGTGTTGGCCCCAGATGAGACCACAATGCAGCAACAAGACAGCACAGAACTGCAGGAATTTCTAGGAACCACTGTCTGGTCCTGCTGCCAAGTGAGGCAAAACCAAAGAGGGATTTAACAAAAAAAGGCACAAAGGAAAAACAAAATGAAACCTAAAGTTATGAGTCAAAAGGTTACCCCACTGTTACCCTGCATTAAAGAGGACAAGGCCAGAGTGAAAACTCTCCTCGTTCTTTCAAACAAGACAGGCTTTATTTAGATCACCAAAAATAACATTTTACAGAAAGGGAACCATAACATTACACAACAAAGTATAGCTGTAAAATCTCAAATAAGAAAGGCAATGCTTTCTTTAGATCACCAAAAATAATGTTTCACAGAGAGGGAACCGTTAGAAGCAAATGCATAGCTGCAAATTTTCTTTTGCCATCAATATCGATTCCCTCTAAAATACTTTGAGACTACTTTGTGGTTTCCGAGTACAAACTAAACCTTTTTGGACAGAGTTGCTCGGCTTCATCAAAAAAATAAAACCAATTTGCAAAAAAAAATTTGTTTAATGCTAACAAATAAAGAGACAATGTGGTTCTTGCTAACTAACTGCAATGTCTACTGAAATGGCCTAACCTATTCCACGAATATTTCACTGTGAACATAGTTGCTTTTTCCTTGCCATCACAGATGGCCTGCAAAGTAACAAGTGTCGTGTCAGAGCACTTTCAGGCACCCAGGAAATCATTCCTAACAGAATAACTGCAGTATGTGGGCAACTCAAACAACAGAGCCCCAAGGTGGGCATTGTGTTTGCGCTGTGGGTAAAGACCCACCACCTTGTTAGTTATTCACCTGGAACCCAGAGCGCCAAACTAGACAGAGCAGTTGCTCTTACAGAACCAACAACATTTTAATAAATTGCCCGGGGGTTCTTGGTGCTGTAATGTGCCTCACAGGCAGCGACATAAGCCGACTCTGGGAAGAAGTCATCGTGGTATTCTGCTAAAAACCTGGAAAAAAAAATAGCCCCAATGAGCACCATACTAAGGACTAAATACCATCAAGCAAAATATTGACTTTCAACCTACTAACATTTCAACTGTTTTTTGGTATTAGGAAGAAAAAAATGACTATAATTTTGATCTCTCTATACTGATTATTTTCACTGCACTTATCCAGCTTCTATGTGAATTACTACTTATCTGAATGCCTTCACCATCATCAGGTGTACAAATGGAAACAGAACCTACACTCCACTAGGTGGCAGTCTGGTTATATAAACACTTCTGTTGGGGGCGGAAAAAAAAAAAGCCCATGAATGTTTCTACGTTTTTCTGTTGTTCAAACAAACTATTAAAAACAACAGATTATAGGCTGGGCACTGTGGTTCACGCCTGTAATCCCAGCACTTTGGGAGGCCGAGGCAGGTGGTCATGAGGTCAGGAGATCGAGAACATCCTGGCTAACACAGTGAAACCCCGTCTCTACTAAAAACACAAAAAATTAGCCGGGTGTGGTGGCGGGTGCCTGTAGTCCCAGCTACTCGGGAGGCTGAGGCAGGAGAATGGCATGAACCTGGGAGGCAGAGCTTGCAGTGAGCCGAGATCATGCCACTGCACTCCAGCCCAGGCGACAGAGCAAGACTCCATCTCAAAAATAAATAAATAAATAAAATAAAAAATAAAAAACGATTATAAACAATAAATCTCACTTCAGAAATGTACATCATTTATATGAGCAAAGTCATACAAAAATTGAACAGAACAACTAGTAATGGCATTTGGTGTCCTAATTTGCCATGCCAAAACATGTTACAGTTCTAGCTAACAGTACCAAGACACAGGAAAGACTCATATGTATGAAGACGGATGTTAAAAATGTGCTGGTCATTCAAGAATCTTCAATATACATATGATATCTTGACTCAAACTTCAACTGATTTTGCCGTGGAGGGCTAAGACATTCTCACATGTGCAATATTCACTAATAAGCACATTTGCCTTATGCTTGCTTCCCAGTGACTCCCACCTGCCCAAATTCCTAAAAATGTGCAAACCTTCTTCAGTATAAATTGAGTCAAAACTCATTGGATAGCTAACTCTTTTTCTTCTATGAGTGTACTCTTTTTATGATCATTATTGAGTCCATTGATTCTGGTTGATATCTTCGAATACATTTTTAAAACCTCTTACTAGGTTTATTATAGTAAGTCCTCCTAAGTTACTTCCTAAAATTCTAATTTCTATTTTGTATTAGGCATGCATCAAAATTAGCAGGATTTCCTATGCTATCCTGCAACTGACTCTTCATATTTTCTTGGCACTATTTGATTTCAGTTTACAAAATTTTATGCCAAACAGAGTTGTGGGTTTTGTTGAGGAAGAGGCTGGGAGGGAAGAGGGTCTTTTGGAAACGTGTTTCCAAGAAAATGTTGTGAAGTCTAATTCCACTCATGGACACTTTATTCAAAATGCCTACATGAAAGGATCTCTTAAAACCACAAGACGATTTCCCTGGCTGGGATACTCTCCACTCTGTGGTAAATCCTACTTGATGAGTCAGGGTGGGGCCTGGATACAAGGAAGAGATACTCCTTAAAGAGAAGGAAGAAACAAAGTCAGGTAGCTAGGATGAGCTGGGTGAGGCAGGGGGACAACTAGCCTTGAAGGCCAAGGAGAGAAAGTGGTCCATAGACATCATCTGGAAGGGAGAGGACACAGCAGAGCCTCAGATCAAATGATCCTATTAGATAAAAAAATGACTAGCTTTGTCAGCTGCAGGAAACAATACCTTGGTCTGAATTCATACATGACAACACAGACAAGGGGTCTTTTCTCTTAATTCTAAAGTAAACACCAAAATCCAACCTATAAATGCTACTGTTTAAGTTAGTTTATGTACATGCAACAAAGGAAAGTCCAATGCTTGAGGTACTGTTGAATAAAAAAATGTAAAACTAAATTATCATCAATCTCAATCACTTCTACTTTAGAAAATTTATTTTCTATTTATAAGGTTTTTTTTAAATTAAATTCTTCTAGTGAGACAAAAAAACTTCACCTCTGTACAATGAATGCCCCTAACTCAGAAACCAGAGAAATTATGGAAAAAAGAAATACCAAAAAAACCCACTCCTAATTCCCATTACGGTTAGAACCAACCATGCTTAGGTAATACTTCTACTATTTAAAATACCACAGAGCTGACTTCCCCATGTGCTAAAGAGAAGTTCAGAAAAGCCACATATATGGCAACAGATGTAAGTTTTGACAAAGTAATAAAAATACCTCAAAAAGAGATCAAAGTGCTTCAATAAAGCCTTCAGATTCTTCTCAGAAAAGGACATCTTTCCAAGGATTTCTGGAAGTTTCACTGCATTAAAAATAAAGGCAAAACCATTTACAATTAGCAGAATCTGACAATGCATAGGATTCACTCAGGGAAGGTCTGGGCCCCTCCTTATCTCTATTGGAACTGAAATTAACATCCACATTATCAAACAAATCCCCAAACTCTTACTGAACAAAGACAGAGTAGCAGTACAAATATTACAAACATAATTTTTATGAAATTTAAGATTCATTCAATGCCTTTTCTTTGATAGATTACTTTTAATTTTTCTTGGATCCCCAAATTTCTTAGTTACATAATTATAGCCCAAACCACAAGGTGTACAGAAAGCTAACAGGAGAATACAAAATGAAAAATGGAAAGAAGGCAGGAACCAGGATTCTTACCAAACAATCGCAGCAAATGTTGTGCCCCATAAATGTAAGAGGGTGGAGGCGGCTGGTCACCTGGGGGGTAATTGTCAGGCACAAGCTTCCAGGAGAGGACCTGGAAAAAGCACGAATTGAATGCTTTTGTTATTCTTAATGGAGACACTTCCAACAACCTAACAATTATGACAGTAAATTGTACGTAGAGGGGAAAAAATAAGTGATTGGCTCAAAATAAACACAAGCTTACAAAAAACAAAGATGAAAGGCAAAAACACTTAAAATAGATCAAGAAAGTCTTTAATTTCTTAACTCGCAACAGTTATTCTCTATAAATAACTGTAACTGTTTAGGTTCTTTAGTCCTTTCTCTTTATTGAAAATCCTGCTGCATGGCCAGGCGCGGTGGCTCACACCTGTAATCCCAGCACTTTGGGAGGCTGAGGTGTGTGGATCAACTGCGGTCGGGAGCTTGAGACCAGCCTGGCCAACATGTTGAAACCCCATCTCTACTAAAAATACAAAAAATTAGCCAGGTGTGGTGGTGGACGCCTGTAATCCCAGCTACTTGGGAGGCTGAGGCAGGAGAATCACCTGAACCAAGGAGGCAGAGGTTACAGTGAACCAAGGTTGTGCCACTGCACTCCAGCCTGGGCAACAAGAGTGAAACTCTGGCCCCCTTCCCCTCCACCCAGAAAAAAGAAAATCCTGCTGCACTAGAGAGAGAATGAAGCATTAAAAAGTAATCCATAGATGTTCTGAATAATATTACTGTTGTTTCAAGATTCCTTAATTTCTTGCTGTTAGATTCATTATGGAAACGAATTTGAATCTTTTAACCTCTTGAATCAACTGAAATAGACTTCAAACCTGATAACTGATTTGTCTTCATTCTGAATTTCAGAACTGTGGGTGGACCTGGGGCTTTTGTTAAAGGGAGAGTTGCATTTCAAAACTCTCTGATGAATTTCCGTAAAAGTACTTCAGCAAATTATAGAACCAGAGCCTACTCTACTGAGCTGCTACTTTGGCTTTTGGGATGTCATATTCAATATGGAAACAGTCAGACTGGAGGAAGTCCACCAGCAGACAAAGCAGAAAGAAAGATGCCCCCACAAACTCAGAAACACTGATATAGTCAGTTTAACAACATGGAACTGCCAGAAGCTAATAAGCACCAAGGTGGCCCTGAAGGATCCAGAACAAAGGCCTAGCTTCACTTTGGCCCCTGCCTAGACAGGCCTAGACTCTCGCCTAGGTCTCCACCCCCAGCGCCCCACTTCTGCACTGTGGAGCACTGAGGGAAGGGATCGTTCCAGCATCTTTACAGCATCCCCAGCACCTGCCCAGTGCACACAGCTGAAGCTTTGGAACCATTCTGAAAGTGACTCAAAGGAAACATACAGGACTTTGCAATCTCAGAGGCATGAACAGCACTTGGCACGTACAAAAGCAGGTCATCTGGCTCTATCTCACTCACTCAATTCTGTGTTTCAAGGCAGTTTATAATCTTCTATTTATGAAGACACATTTTCCGGGGAAAAACGGTAGGTTTCTAGTCGGGGGATTCCCAGTGGGGTATGCATGGGAATCATTGATGAACCTTTACTGGCATGTGCTGGCCCAGACCAGCCCCTAGTACTGTGGAGCAGCGATTGGAACTGAGAGAAAGAGCCCTGGTCAAAAAACACGGTGGTAGACGTACGTAAGAAGGTGGGAATCCACGAAGGTCTCATGAGTCCTTGTGAGAGCCGCCTGAACCCCAACCATTTCCCAGACAGCACTTTCAAACTATAAGTTGCAGCTGTACCTATAACCACTAGATGGCGCATTCGCACTGCAGACCAGAGTGGGAATAGCCCTTACTTGACAACTCAGATGCCCCTTAAATTCACGATTTCCCTTCAATAATAAAATTCGTAGTGCATTCTTATCTGAAAAATGGGCATGTCAGGGACTGCTTGAACTAGGGATTTCCTAACCTACCCTCAACAATCATCATAACACAAATTAGGCTTTCTAGATTCTCTATGGGGTCAGCCAACTGTAGCCCCTGGGCCAAATCCAGCCCCATGCTCATATGTTCAAAATGGTTGGGGAAAAAAAATCATATGAATAATATTTTGTGATATGTGAAAATCACATGACATTAAATTCTCAGTGTCCATGAATGAATTAAGGGGGCAGCACACAGAGCCACACCCCTTTGTTTATGGCAGAGCCACGTCCCTTTGTTTAGGGCTTTCCTGCTGGAACAGCAGAGTTGAGCAGTCTCTCAAGAGACCTTAGGGTACACACTACTGAAGACAGTTATCGTCTGGAAGAAAGTTTTGTGACTTCTCTTCCCATCATCAAGTGCTCTTTGCCTAGGCTGGGCACAGTGGCTCATGCCTGTAACCCCAGCACTTTGGGAGGCAGAGGCGGGAGGATCACTTGAGCTCAGGAGTTGGTGACCAGCCTGGGCAACATGGCAAAACTTAGTCTCTACAAAAAAATGCAAAAATTAGCCAGGCCATGGTGGCATGAGCCTGTAGTTCCAGCTACTCAGGAGGCTGAGGTGGGAGGATCGCCTGAGCCCAGGAGGCAGAGGCTGCAGTGAGCTAACATCCTGCCACTGCACTGCAGCCTGGGTGACAGCATGAGAGTGAGACCCTGTGTCAAAAAAAGAAAAAAATGTTCTTTGCCTAGCAAAGCCATTTTCCCTTGTGCAACTCCTACTCACCTTAAAAAAAAAGGAAATCTCACCTCCTAGGAGACGTTCACAGAATATGCTGATAAACTGAGACGTCTTCAGAATCCCTGACAAACTCACCACCTACAGATCACCTAATGGGCCTTAAAAATAGTTTTAAAATGAAAAGTTTTCCCATCTATCAAGTGGAAATCTGGTGGCAAGGCTGATCTCGAGAATTCAAAGTAATTTGGTTCAAGTGTCTGGCACAGTGGTGGCCTAGAGCCCATCCCTGAAGGGACGGCTATTGGTATTACTGTTAATGATGGAGGGGAATCAGGGATTTAAAGTAGGAGTCAGCAAACTACAGCCTGCTGGTCACATCCCGCCCAACTACTGCCTGTTTCTATATTGCCCACAAGCTAAGAATGGATGTTATATTTTTAAATGATTGAAAAACAAAAAAAATTTTCAAACACATGAAAATTAAATGCTAGTCAAATTTCAGTGTCCATAAATCAAGTTTTATTGGAATATAGCACACTCATTTTATTTACATACTATCTGTGGCTACTTTTGGAGTTAAGTAGCCTTGACAGACACCATATGGCCCACAAAGCCGAAAGTATTTACCCTCTGGCCCTCTGTGGAAATTGACATCTGTTCTATAAAGTAAAAATACTGGTATTTCAATAATTGCACTTATTTAAAAGATGATTGTCAGTGTAGGGCTGGAATCCTAACAATTTTCTCACTTTAGAAACCAAAACCCACAGTGTTAAGCATAAAATTATGTACAATTTTGATAATGTTTACAGTAATAGCAGCAACATGATGCTTTAAGAACCTTGACTTCCACCTATAGAATTGAAGTAATCACAAATGAAGGAACCATTGGGAACAAACATCAAACATTCTTTACCTCGTTTATTTCATTAGTTCTTCTCCCTTCAAAGCCAGCAAACACAGCACTCCCTTCCTTGCTAGGAGTCAGAGGAATAGGTGAAGATGATCTGCTATGCACAGGTGTCTCTTCCAAAGAAAAAGATGAAATTATTCACACAGCAACTGAATTAAAGACTGCCTCAAGACTGTTAAAAACTGCAGAACATAAATCTAAACTTGGTTCTCAGAAATTACCAACCTTTAACGATAAGACTTTCCTTTTATAACAGATAGCACCTGAATTTTATTTGGTTAAAAAAATAAGGAATAAAGCACTGACACATGCTACAATGTGGATGAACCTTAAAAGACTATGCTAAGTGAATGGAGCCAATCACAAAGGGCCATATACTATGTTTCCATTTATATGAAATACCCAGGGTAGGCAAATCCAGAGAGACCGAAAGCAGCTTAGTGGTTGCCAGGAGCTTGCAGAAGGGGAAGTGGGGAGTGATTGCTACTGGGTATGGGGTTTCTCTTGGGGGGTGCTGAAAATGTTCTGGAATTGACTGTGCAGATGGTCGCACAACTCTGTGAATACACTAAAAACTACTGGATTGAACTGTATATGTGGATGTGTCAATGAAGCTGTTAAGTGCCACTGAATTATTCACTTTACAATGGTTAATTTTATATGTGAATTTCACATCAATAAATACAAATAAAAAATAAAAAGTACAAAGAGAAACAGAAAAAGATAGCACTTTATTTTGTAGCACCTTTTTAAAGTCTTTTTAAAAATTTTCCCAGCTGACCCTTTTCAATCTTCAATCAACCAATCCTTATTAACCACTTACATACAGATGATTCCATTTATATGAAATGCCCCAAACTGGCAAATCTATAGAGACAAATAGATTAGTGGTTGTCAGGGGACATAGGGAGAAGCAAATGAGTAACTGCTAGTCGATGTGGGGTTTCTTTTTTGGAGTGGTGAAAATGTCTGAAACTGATTTCAGTGATGGTTGCCCAACTCTTTAATTTTGCCCAACTAAAACTATTTTGTTAGTTATCTATCAGACAGGGTGGTCTCTTTGTGTCGCCCAGGCTCGACTGCAGTGGCCCAATGAGAGCTCACTGCAGTCTTAGACTCTGGGCCTCAAGCGATCCGCCAGCTTCAGCCACAGCCACAGCTGCAGCCTCCCAAGTAGCTGGGACTATAGGTGCACATCATCACACCTGGCTAACTTTTTCTTTAAGAGATGGGGTTTCACTATATTGCCCAGGCTGATCTTGAACTCCTGGCCTCAAGTGATCCTCCTGCCCCAGTCTCACAGGCATGAACCACTGTGTCTGGAGACACTAAAAACTTTAAATGTGTGAATTTTAAGGTATGTGGATTATATCTCAATCAAGCTGTTTTAAAAAAGCACCTGATTTTGTTTTAGCACTTGATTATTCAAAGGGCTTCTCTTAAAGGTATGCCTTCTTCAACTCTGCCCTTCTGAGCCTTCCCAATCTTCAAAGAATCAGCAAATACTTTCGCGCACCTGGAACTATGCCACCAACACTGAGCTGTGATGGGGTGACACAATCAACAAGTCAGACCTTTCTCTCAGGAGCTTATGGATGTGGCAGGGACAGGATGTACACAAGGAAATGGGCACCTGAACACAGAATGGCACTGGGATGACTTTTGGGAGTTCCAACAGGATGATGCTTAGAAGGACCCCTGAAGGAGTCAGCACAGCAGGAGAGGCTGAGGGAAGAACAGGGCACAGGTCATACACAAGATACACCTACTGGGGCATGGGGATTCGACTCCAAGTAGTTTTACCCTGACCTTAGCTTTGGAGGTGTTTTTGATATTTATGAGGGGTGTCTTAGATTTCACAGCCTGCGAGCAGCTGAGCTCTGTGAAAGGAAGGCCACCAGGCTTCCATCTCTGGAGCTGGGTGCTTGGCGCCTGCTGGCGTAGCTCTGTTTCCACCTCCACACAGTGTGCTGGGGGACAGGCATGCAAGCTGCCTCCCCTGCTGCTGACTTCCTAACTCACTGAGCCCGCGAGGCACCAGGTGACATCGTCGGCCCTGCTGCCATCAACTTTCCATTTCACACATTTTTGGCAGTCAAGGGTGGAAGGATATAAGCACAGAGCACCCTGTATTTGTGAATGAGGTCTTCAATGTAAAGTGAATACTACTACTAAGAGGGCTTAATTAGCATAGGCTAAACAACCAGATTGTAATTAATTTGGGAAAAATGTCTGGTTAGTGTATGATAGCTAATGTTAGTTTCTACAGTAATTGTACCTGATTCATGGCACCTGTTTTAGCAGTTTTTGAAAGTTTAAAATGATTAATTAGCAGTGGTTTACTTCTAAGTTTTATATTACAGCAAATCAACCTGTGTGTATTTTGGAAAAAAAGAAAGTAAACTTTTCTCTCATTTATTTTGCTCATTGAAACATTCCAGCTCAAAATCAAGGTGAGCAGATCTGATGGAGTTTGAGTTGGGCTAAGAGGAGGTGAGAAGAGCTTATGGAAATCTGAGCATTCTTACTTTGATAATTCAGGACAGACCTTTCCAAATTAAACTTTAGAATGGAGAGACTACAGAGACAGAGTACAAAGAAAACAAAAAGCTAAACAACCCATTAGCATTGCTCATTTTGAATGCTTCATTAGGCCTAGCTACACAATACATAAAATTCTGATAACTCAATTTGCTCACAAGTGGTAGAGTGATGGCAAAAAAGAAAGGCTGAGGAAACAGCCCAGTCCTGCCTCCAACACAGCTGCGCTGCAATCTGCGCCAGGTGTTTCAACTTTCTACAGCTCCAGAAAGCAGGCAGCATGACAGCACTTTGGACATAGGAATCACACGCACTGTACACACACACATGTAACCTCAGCACCATGCCTGGCACTGACTAAACACAAAGTACACGCTGGCTCTCCCCGGCCTGGGGCACCCGAGAATGAACCTACTCTTTTCCAGGTGCAGGAAGAGCTTGGGCATGCTGGCGGATGTGTCCTGCTGCCGGCGCTTGGGCTGAGGTGAAGCGCTGCTCTCAGAAAGCCTGTCACAGTTGGCACTGTGGCGCGTGGACCGCCTCAGAGACTGCAATGCTTCTGGCTCAGCTTTGCGCCTTTTGGGGGTGGCTGGTTCACCGGTGGTCGGCTGACTCTCTGTGGACTGTGGCGTGGATGGATTCAACAAAGGCGGACTGGGAGAGAGTTCCTCCTGGCTCCTAGGGAAGATGGAGAATGTCACACATGGCTCAAAGGGCCTTTCCAGAACATGGAGTGCTTCTGAAGACACGAAATGCTCTCTCTACTCCAGGAGGGTCGTAAATATGTACCTAAGTCACTTGGACCCTCTCCATAACTCTGCAAGGCACGCTGGCATTAAAGATTGTGATGCCCCTGTTATATGTGTCTTAGAGCAGTGGGTCTCAAGTGGGAGCAATGTTGCCCTGACAGGGAACAGATGGCAATGTCTGGAGACAATTTTGGTTGCTGCAACTGAGGAAAGAGGTGCTATCGGCATCTAGTGGGTGAAGGCCACTAATGCTGCTAAACATCCTATATTGCACAGGCAGCCCCACAACAAAGAAAGATCTGATTCAAAACATCAATAGGGCCGAGGCTGAGAAACGCTGGTCTAGAGAACAAGAATACCCTACCACCTCATTGAAACGTAACTACTGGCAGGACTAGGAAAAGCATCGGGGTTGCTGTGTGAAAACACACAGCCCACCCCGGAGGAGTCTCAAGGTTTGAAGTAGGCCCTGGGGACTTTGACACAGGTCCCCAGTGAGTCCTGCAGGCCTCTCACCTGGGGTGAAACTGACATGGGGAAAGGGAAAGGAGAGAGAGAAGCTACCAAAGGAAGGATGGCTGAGAGGAGATGGTGGCCAGGCGGAAAGAGAAGCTGGGGAGCTGACAGCCATGAAGCAGAGGGAGAAAGGGAGGGCAGGGCAAGGTGGCCGAGAAAAAGGGCAGCACACTGCAAGCGGGAGGTTATCAGTTCACGTGCAGGCAAAGTTTTGCAGCACAGCAGTAGACGAAGGCAGATGATAAGTGGTTAACAGAGGAGACAGATGAGTGGAAATCATGAGAACAGACCACTCTCTCAGGAAGAGAGGGAAGAGGGAGCGAGCACAATACCTTATAGAGATTAAGGGAAAGACTTTAGGTTGCAGGATCCCCCTCCCTGCCCCCTCAAAAAAGAACAGAGCATGCTCGGTAACTGAGGGAGGAAAAGTGGTGACATCGCAGAGCAAGAAGAGAAGTAACTTTTACTGAAGGCCAAAGTTTGCAGGCCCTGTGTGAACATTCCCATTTAATACTACTAGCTAGGCCTGCCTTCCGTCCATCCCACACCTGCAAAAGAAGGAGGCTCCTAAGAAACCTCTGCAACTAACACAAACAGCCAGTGAGGGGACTCAATTCAAACCTGCCCCTTCCACCCTCCCCGGCCTGTGCTCTCTTCACCCCACCCACTACCGTCTTCCCCAAAATGGGAGAGCTGCTCATCATCCCACCTAAGTTCTCTATGCTGGGGTCTTCACTTGGTAAAATCTGCCAGAGCCATATGAAAGTGAATGATGACTTAGCTTACCCAGGAAAAAAGAAAACCACCAGGACACACACTTTTCATTTCCTTCCCTCCTCCAAACATGTTGGCCCACACCATCAGATTGAACTCTTCAAAACAAGGATCTGATCATTGTACTGCTGACATGTGAGGGTGAAAGTGCAGGCTATATAACTTACCTGTTAGTGCTTGTGGCACTTTCCTTAATTGGAAGAAAAAATTTAGACGAAGTCACCTTTTTATACTGAGCTTGTTCATATGGATAGAGTAAAACCAACGGGAGAGTGTAATCAAAGGTTATTCTTAATCCATCCACCATCTCCTTACAAAGGTCAACACTGGGAGGATTAAAAAGAAGAGATTAGAGACACAAGTAAGAGGTACTTTCCAAATGTTCACAATGAAGTTGCCGATTTTTAATAGGGCAGTTTTAAATCTAATCATTATATATTACACCTACGTACACACAAATTGAAATGGATTTGTAGCTACTGTCAAGATTACATAGGAAAACATAAAGTGTAGAAAATACAGCAGTCACTTTAACTTACCCCATTAAACACAAATAAATATGTTTGAGGCCACACGAGGTGTCCAGCAGCCTGTGCTGCAAAAGTGGACAGGTGGACACACCCCTATCACTGCAAGCTGAAACGGGTTAACCCTAGTGAACCCCTAACCCTTGCTTTAACTCCAACACTCCACCTTTCTGCCTCTCATCTAGCTGGGTCATGTGTACCAGGCAGGATACAAGGAAGCTTTCTCTGACTGGAATGAAAACCTGTTTGTAAACAAGCTTTGAGAAATCCTCACTGCCCATTCTGGTGCTTCTCAAGGAAAGTTCTCGCCCTAAACAGTATCACTGAAAAAACTGTCTCAGTGCTGAGGCAGTGCACTTTCAATGCATCCATGTAAGATGTGTAAATAGTTATTGAAGTACTGAAGATTTCACAAAAGTGACAAGGTTTTAATATTAGATGATTCAATGAATTATCAATAAATTATTAAATATTAAATGAATTCAAAATAACGGAATAGAGACAAGTGTCACCTGTTCTAAATGGAAGCCACCTCTCTAATACAGAGAGAACCACAAAACACCAAATATGCCAGTACTCACTTCTTTTCTGCTGGGATATAATGCACGTTCATGTTGGCATGTGGCATAACGTGATGGTGACGAGGCCTCTCATTGGCTGAAAAGGCTGCATTGATAGCAAAATGCTTCACATAGGATTCCAAAATCGTTATGATGTTGGTCTGGCATGGAAGTTTCACTAACTGTTAACAAAAACATAGACATCTGATGTATGCATCCTAATGTAACAAACCACATATTCCAAGAAACACTGGTCATGTCTGTATCATTTTTTAACTCAAAAATAAACCAAAGCCAATTCTGTTTGAATAGAACTTCTTAAATATGTTCGCAATCTCTTTGATCTTTTTTTCTCTACTGATCATAACCTTATGTAGATTACAATATTACTTTTTTGAATAGATGTAAGCAGTGATTCTTAATCTCAGTGATCTGTTAGAACAACCTGGGGAACTTCTTCAAGTATACCTGCAGTTGGACTCCACCACAGATCAATTAATTCTTAATTTCTGGGCTGAAGCACAAGCAGCAGCATTCTGGAAAGCTCCCAACACAACCCTAATGGGCAGCCAGAGCTGTGTGAGTTTCAATTTTTATCAGCTGCACAGCACCACTGGCAGAGAACTTTAAAACCTGACTCAATACAAAGCTGAAAAATATAAATTTCGTTCCACCAAGATTCGCTATTGCTTACGTCTATGATTGCAAACTATGGCAAAATGAAAATGCCAAACAAATTAATGTTTTATACATTCTCCCTACATACCCGTTTCCTCCTGTTAATGTAGTAACAATCATCCTCCAGCTGCTTCTTCAGAACCTCAGGGATTTCTATAGTTATTGTTCTTTCTTCCATTTCCCTTCTTGTTTGAAGCTCTGGTTCTTCTTTCTGCAATATCAAAATTCCATTTTTAACTATTTAAAACAGTAGAAGAGTCAATATCCAAGGAAGGCCTGCTATGAAACAAACCCAGCTAATCCTCAACAATCATAGTATGCCACGTGTTCTAATTAAAAGTATGTTAAAGGCCAAAAGTTAACTTGTTTGGGGGCACTAAACACAATGCAAATATGTATTTCATTTCTTTCCCATTTCAGTTTACCACTCGGATTTATATTAACTTTGGATGCAGGCAGAAGACATCACAGTCTGTAGGCTCCATTAAAAAATTAATCATTATAAAACAAATAATTTGACTGGAAAGAAAGATAACTATAATTTGTGGAAACATTTTAGGGGCATAAAGAGCCACTGAGAGACTCATACGGCGACTATAAATAAGGGTTGTTTTTCTTTAAATGTCAAATAAAAATTTACATTATTGGTTTAAAAGATGTATCTTTAGAAAACAATTCACAACTGGAGTATTTCACTGTGAATTTTTACCACTAAAATATATAACAAAGAGAAAGTTTTTACAATAAAAACTTTATACCACTTCAGTCTTTTCTTCAATATCACTTTCTTCACTTATTTCTTCATCCTTGTTTTCACTACAGTCAGAGGAACTGCTTAATGCTAGGTGAAACAAAAGCATCTGGTAAACTTGCATTTTATACTTCACCAACCCTTATGTCTACAGATCTTCACATGTAGTGCGGGTGCTACTGGAAATAATAAACTGCAATTCCATGTATTTTTAAATGCCAAACACAAATACTGTATCTTTCACAATAGAAATTTATTTTGACAACCAATTTCAATGGATGCAAAAATCACACTAGCTAATGATCGGAAAGTGTATTGTCAGTTAGGATCCTACAGTTTCCTGTTGCATTCATAAATGGGACCAAGGCCTGGGAGGTGCCAAAAAGAGAACAGATCCCATGAGAACACACCCATGAGGGGTTTGTACAAAGATGCTGGCCGAGAGGGCAGTAGTCACAAGCATGACTCTGCTAACGTTCTATTACTGATTTACTGACTTATATTGACTGCTACTTTAATTGTCAAAAATAAATGGGGCAAATATTATACATAATGAGCTTGAAGTGTTTCCCTGTCTAGAATTTCAGTGAATCCTTCTCTCAGTCTAGGTGGAAGTTCTTTCAGCCAAAAGAAATGAAGTGAAGCTACTCACAGTTTTCATCATTTTCATCTTTTTCTTCAGTGGGGAGGCCTTTTAAGACAGAGTCCACACCAGGCAACCTGCAGCGCTTCTTCTTTCTTCCTGTGCTCCTCCTGAAAAAGAGTAGCAAACAACTGAAATAAGTTTTGACATTGAACTTGTGAGTCTTGAGATCAAAACAAGATATAATAAACAATGAAATACATTTGAAAAATTATTAAACTTTAGAACATAAATGGTAATTTCCATTTCAGAAAATTATACGATAACCACTCTGAAAACACTAAGGTTATTTAGAATACCATAGGAACACTCTTCCCCTTACACACTTTAAATATTTAAAATTATTTAATAAATGATATTTGTCATTGTATTACTTTTATATCATAAAAATCTAAAACACTAAGAGAAAACACATTGGATAACATTTATATCTTGATTTTTGTATTCTTACAGGCGAGCTACAGCTTTTCTTGCCAATTTACGCTGTAATCTACGATTTTCATCGGTATCACGAAGCACATGATCTTCTGCTGCCCATCTATCCCAGCTAATTGAACAAAAAAGGAAAATTCAGTACTTTAGTTTGATATGAAACAAAGACTAAAAGTACCTCAAAGCAATAGAAATGCCCCAGAATTACATTTTAGAAAACGATTTAAATATTTTAAAATCACAAAGAGGAGGCAAATAAACTGAAAAAGTAACTCATTCAGACACAGAAACAACTGGGGTTTCCAGAATCACCCAGACAGAATCCAAATACAATCGACTTAAAAGTAACTATTCGTCACAATAGGCAAGTTCTGGTAACAAAGTAAAAACAGGAAATGAATCAAACTTCTCTACAAGTGTTTCTAAAACTTAAAGAAGTTTGCAACGCTACAAAGTAAAGACAGGAAATGAAACAAACTTCTCTACAAGTGTTTCTAAAACTTAAAGAAGTTTGCAATGCTACAAAGTAAAAACAGGAAATGAAACAAACTTCTCTACAAGTGTTTCTGAAACTTAAAAGAAGTCTGCAATGTTTCTATGCAGCAAAGACAATCAATTTTCAGTCTGGTTTAACAAGTTCACTCACCTTCTGTTCCAACCATTAAAATGGATCAGATATTCTGGGATCTTTCTGCCTTTTTCGTCTTTCCCAACAATAACATCAACAATCTGAAACGAAGAAATATTTCCCACAAATGGCAGAACATACAGAAAATTAGAAGTTAGATCAGGAAAACTAATTCACAGACCCTTTTTTAAAGAAAGCATTCTCTCCTCTTTTAGACCGACAGCCGGGTTGAAATATTTTTCCTTTCATTTTTTTCCCCCAAGTGGACGCCTTCAAAATAGGAAACATCCGTCCAACCACCCCGTGATTGGTCTCTGAGCGTGAGACAGTGTGAGGCTTCTGAAGCCATTGGCCGGCCGATTTGTCACTAAGGAGAGACTCCAGGCTAGATGAAAGCTGCAGCCCTGAGAGCTCTGGGAGTTGTAGTCTCCTGGGCTCCCCTATGTCCAGTGCCAGGACGGCTAGCTGGAGACTCTGGAATCCCTCCCTGTTGTGTCCCTAGAGGGAACAACTAAAACTAATGATGGGGCGTGTCCCCCCCCGCCCCCCCCCACCCGCCCCGAGGAGGCTGGAGGGCGAGGAGAAAGAGGGATAGCAGACGCGGTTAAAAGACAGGAGCAGCAGGGGAGGGAACTGAAGGCAGAATATGCTCATCCCTTTAGGGATGTCCTTTAGCATCTCTAATGGACAGAGCTGTCCAGACATCGCCAAAGACACACCTGGGACTGCCCTTGTCCCTGCCGCCTAAGGCTTCGCCCAGGTGGCCCTAGGAACCCAGGTCTCTGAAATGAAAGCACCTGGGTGCTTTCCTTGGGGATCTGGGAGACCTGGTGCCAACTCCTGCCCGCCACCCAAATCTGAGGAGCTGCAAGATGTGGCTCAGCTCCCGGAGACTTAGGTGGACCGGCCCGGGGCGCGATTCCCATCAACTATGGTCAGACCCACGTAAATCCTTCAGAGTTTGAAAACGTAAATGCTGCAAGGCCCTGGGGTACGAAAACACTGGGCCAACCTTGCCCTCGGGATGGGGTTCACGGCCTACAGGCGGGATGGGGCCTAAAGTGGACTAGGGTCCCAGGGACACAACGTCGCAAGTCAGCGGCCAGCGCCGTGTAACTATGAATTAGAACCTGGATCGGACGGCCAGGGCGTCCCACAGGAGCCCACCCGGCACCAGGCCGCACAGAAGGAGACATTTAACGCGAAGACAGAAACCGTATTCGAGAGGCCTCCTCCCTCAGCGGCCACCGTTGCAGTCGGGGCGCAAACGGTAGCCCCGGTAACGCGACAAAGCATGGGCGAGGCTCCCAACCGCGCGTGCGCCGCCCGGCCTGACGGAAGGAAGTGGAAGCATCCCAGACCCCGCCCCGACTCCCGGGCGTAGCGCCCTGTGAGCGCCCCCTGCCGGCCGCACCGCTCCTCGCAGGCCGAGGAGCCCGGCCGGTCCCTCAGCTCCGCGCGGCCGTCCGCCCCCGCCCCCGCCCCCGGTCCCGGGTCCACCAGCCCGCGCCTCCTCCCTGTCCCTCCGCGGCGGCACCTTGGCATCGTACAGCACTCGCGCCTTGGTGGGGTCAGGCTCGAAGCACAGCACTTTCTCCCCTGAGTGGAATTTAAATTTCATGCCCTCGCTCGCGCTCATTTGCTCATCGTGGCGGAGGGCGAGGCTCCGGGGCGGGCGGAGCGCGCGCGGTGGGGGAGGGCTGGCGGGGGCGGGGAGGCGGTGCGCCGTGGCCGGGGGGGGCCGGGAATGGCGGAGGCTGCGGCCGCCCCGCCCTCGGCCCCTCCTCCGCCCGCCCCGAGCCGCTGCCGGGACCTCGGAGGCGCCTGGCGGGCGCGCTCCCGCCCGGGCGCGTCCCCGCACGTCCCCGCCGGGGCTCCGGGAGGGGTGCGGGCGGGGAGCGCGACCCCCTGGCCAAGATCTACCGGCAGGACGTCTCCCGTCGCCCCCATGGGAGAGGGTCCCCGCGGCCTCCAGGCTGCGCCCACGTGCGCGCAGGGTCGTCCGTCGCCCCGAGCGCCCGCTCTCCGGCCCGGGCGTGGGAGGCGCCTAGGGAGAGAGAGAGCCGGTCTGGAGTAGGCACCCGGCGGCCAGGAGGCTGGACGGCGTCTGCCCCCAAGAGCTCCCTGGCCGTGCGCGCCGCGTCAGCCCCCTTGGCAGAGCAGCGCGCCGATGAGTGTGGCCACGCTTGGAGAACGCAGCGCTGGAGCTGGCCCCAGGCGGGCAGTGGCCTCGGGCGAGGGCAGAAGGGCACTCCGGGCTGTGAATAGAACACTTGCTTATCCCTTCAGAGGACAAGCCGGTGGCAGGCCTGGAGCCCCCAGTGACGGGGTGAGCAGTGGGCAGCGAGGCAGATGGGTCCTTAAAGAGTAGCTGACGTCTTCAGTGTCAGCTTCTAGCGTGGCCTGACAGCCCCCAGCATCCCCGGAATGCCCCCCACGGTCTATCTGCTCCAATAGACTAAAAATTCCCTAAATAGAAGCACCCTTGAGGCCGCTATCAATATGGTACCTGCACAGAGTGGATGTTAAGTAAATACTTGATGAGCGAATGACAAGTGATGGGAGACTTGAAGGACAAACTTCCAGGGACAGGAAGGACGGTGCTGGGCTTTTTCTTTTGAGTTTTGGGAAGCCATTGGGCAGTGTAATTACTGGATTAGGACCGGGCTGGAGACCAGCTTCCAGGCTAATCTCTGCGGACCTGGTGAACTTCCCCTTCTCTGTTCTAGCCTCCAGAAAGTTGCATTGGCTTCCCCTCCGCACGCTTCCTTCACCAGGTTCCTGGTATACATCCTTCACATTTCAGCGTGGGCATGCCAACAGAAAAGCCCTCAGGCTTCCCAAGATGAATCATAAAGCCCTGAGGTGTTCCCTCCCAGGACTCTGCTTAACCCCTTTCTTGCATGTACCACTGTGCTATAGAATGGGTTGTTCATTTGCAAAATGACCTCATTAAGACAGTAAGCTCTTTGAAGCTGGGGGTAGGGGTCTTATCCAATTCATCACGGCGTATTCGTGGCACATAATATGGAATGAATGAACAGATTGATTTAGGAAATAGAACCCACAAAACTCAGTGGCCAATTGGATGTGAAGGAGAGGGAAGGAGGAATCTTGAGAGACTTCCAGGTTTTCTGGCCCAAGGAATTGGGTGAGTAATAGCTGCATCCGCCAGAATAAGGCTATACAGAGGAGTTAAAGGTTGGGGGAAGATGGTCAAATGGCCTTTGGGGTAATACGGTGCAGAAACTAGAACTGGAACCATGATTCCTCTCCAGGTTGTGGTTTATCAGAGATGAGAACAGTAGATGGTGGTGTTCCCCACAAATGGCAGGGGCGGCTTGTAAGCACATGTAATTGCACATCCTGTGTAAACCATAACTGAAGTATTCACCTTTTTATTTTTCCTGCCCATGATTGGAGAGAGTTCTGCTGCAGGCTCTACCCTTTCAGGGATAGGATTTTAGATGCTTTCCTTTGTTTCTCCCCATTTCCACCCCTTCTTATGTCATTGAGGAATTCCTCTTTCCCCGTCCCTCTAAAAAGTCCAAGAATGCAAAAGCCTTCAGGAACCTAAAAGTTAAAAAGCCTGCCAATGGCAGCACCCCTTACAGTCCTCCTCCAGATTAGGATCCACTAGAGAGGGCTCCACCCTTAATGCAGGACATCATTTTTCCTCTCGGGTGTAAAGGTTAAGAACATGGCCAGCTCTGCAAACCACTCTCCAGGACCCAGTCCCCTGCTTGTCACTTTCTAGCTTGTGACCATGGACAACTGGTTAGTCTCTTTGTAATGCACTTTGTTCATGTTTAAAATGAAGGAAATAGTGGCTTCTACTTCATAGGGTTTTTTAGGAGTCAATGAGTCAATTCAGTGTACATGGCTTTGTGTAGTGCCTGACATATAAGGGCTGGGTAAATATTTGCTCTTGACATTAGGCATTTCTTATCTGTTTCTCCCTGTCCCCCATTCATTCATTCATTCATTCAACAAATATTTATTGGACCTTCTGTGTGCTGGTTGCTAGACACACAAAGTAGAATACATACATTACCCCTGTCCTCCCAGAGGGCACATTTCAGGAGGGCGGAGCAGCAAGCAATCAAGTTCAAGCTTTATGTGCATACCCTGATAAAGCTGGTGTGGAATAGAGGAGACAGAAGAGCTTACTTCTCTCTAGGAGGAGGGAGAGTATCTGAAAAAGCTCCAGAGAGGAAGGCACTCTTGAATTGCAACTTAGGTGTTTTCCTCATTTTCCAGTTTTTGAGGTTTGGATAGTAGTTTCGTCTGTATTCGGGCATGATTATAGAATGGTCTTGTTTTTGTCGGGATTAAGATAACCATTAAATCTTATAACAAATCTTTTTGATTTCTCATTATAGGTCACCTACAGGAATTGCTTCTCTTAGCAAGGTGAGTGCAGTGCGGGATCCAGTTAGTTGCGTCGCCCGCCGCCCCGCTGGCAGAGGCCCAATTTTGTTCAGGTGTTTGCCATCCCACATTGTTAGAGCAGACCTCCCACCAGGGCTGGAGTGGAACTTGATCGGGCTAATACGGTAGGACTCACTTCTGGGTATACATTTGGAACAGCTGGGGAACTTTGAAAACTTGTTAAAATACTGTTGCCAGGAGTTGGAATTTTGTTTCCAAAGTTCCCAGGCGATTCCACTGTGCAGGCGGGGCTGAGAACTACTGGTCTAAACCAATCCCGGCAATCCCCTTCCTCTTACAGTGATTGGTTTAAGTGTGGTCATGTGATACACGCCTGGCCAATGAGAAATTCTCATAGCGAGTTAAAATGGGGAACTGTGAGTACTTCTGGAAAATATTTTCCACCTGCCTCCCCCTAAAAGAAATACATCTGGCATAAAGTCTCCTCTTCCTCACTGGGTGTTATCGTCTGCATCAGAATGCGGCGTTGGGGAGGGTGTCAGTGCTGTAGCCACCTTGGCACCACGGAGCTGGCCATCATCACTGAGGCTCTGAGGATGAGAGCCCAAGGCTAGCACTCGCTCACCTGGGTCACTGGGGAGCTGTTGAGCCCCTGACGCACTAAATTAACTAATCCTGATGCCTAACGCCAAACTTCTTGCTCTGTGACATAATAAACCTCCATGCAGCAAAAGCATCCTGATCACGCCCCTCCTGCAGTTGTAGAGTTAGGTTATTGGCATCTGGTATGTTGTCTATTGCTAATTTTGGTGATACTGATGAGACAGACCTCTGATGGTGAGAATGCATTTTTCCATGGACATGTAGACGTAATTGATGTTGCATTTGAAATATTGTTTCACATGTATTCAGTATTCAGTAGGCTTTGGGAATGAAGGGTAAACCTAGTTACCATTTATGATACGGTTTCAACTAGAATGTCTCTTTTAGGTTAGAAACAAACTTTAAATGAATTTCTGGAACAACCCATTTATAAAGTTAAGAACAATCTATGATCTTACAACTTTGACCTTAGAACTGGATGACCTTACAATTGGATTTTTTTTTCTTCTTTTGGTCTTAGGTGATATGCAGACCTACATCCTAAGAATAATTTTGTGGTTAATGAATATTCTGATAAAAGTTATAGTGATCCTTTTACAAAAGTTGCAATGCTTCTTAATCCTTAATCCTTGTTGGTGCTTCTCAGGTCAAGTGGAGTTGACTTTCACTGCTTCTTGGTTTCCACTCGTAATTCTTCAGATGTTATAGGGATGTAGTTCCAAGGGAAAAACCAAGCTACCTACATTGTGGTTATATTATGAAGAAAGCGTTCCAGAATACTGCCATCAGTGCCCTCCAGCCAAAGACCACTAGGAACACACTTGTTGAACTTGCGTTGAACAAGTTGTATATTGTTTATTTCAGCCAGGGAGAAGGCGCGCCTTGGGAAGTTGTGGGGAGCCTCAGTGAGGGAGTTAGAAAAGGCTTATTGGAAGACTTGAGTTTGTGTTCCATGATTTGGTGGCTTGAAGCCCTTCTCCTTGTGAAGGAGTTAAGGAAGTAAGGTTTTCCTCTGCATTTGATGATGTCATGAAGAGGTGATTTTAGGATTGGGTATTTGATTACATCTTACCTAGGAGGAGGAAAGACCAGATTGCAGTTGAAGCTGTGATTGGTAAAGAAGTGGCTGTCACTCATATTAGCCAGGAGAAGGGACTGTTTTGGATTTTGTGGTTTGGACAGTAGTTGTGTTTTGCCTGTGTTCAGGCATGGTTGGAGTGGTCTTGTTCTTGTCATGATCCATCATGGTCCCTAAGTGGTTTCACCTGATATTCTATGACACTGTTTATGATCAATATGAGAATAGCCAGGCCCAGCTGTTCATGCCGGGCCAGCTCCTGGATGTCAGAGGCTGCCTAGTTTTTCCTCAATCATTAAGGTTTATTGAGTGTTTTCTATGTGATAGGCATTCTGCTAAGCACTTGACATATTCAGATCCAGTCATTCTCGAAACCTTAGGAGGTGGTATTATGATCACCCTTGTTTAACAGAGGTAGAAACAGGGACCTGCATTGCTAACTGACTTGTCCAAAGATGGGACGTGAGTTCAGGCTGACACCAAAGCCAATGATGCTGGTAAGCACACCTTTCCACAAAATGATGTGGCTGGGCTTGGGCTGTAAGATTCAGGACTCAAGTCACTGTCACTTTATAACTAGCAAGAGTATTAACATACATGATGTCTATCTTGCAAGTTTGAAACAAAGTCCAGCAGCATGCCTATATTATGAAACCATTTAAAGTTATGTTGTAGACAGATATTTACTGACATGGAAAAACTGTGAACAGTATGGTAACAGACAAACACATTAAAAAACAGAATTTGGGTGACCTGAGGAGCTTTTTACAGCTGCAACTTTGACTCATTGAATTGAAATATCAGAGTGGGATTCCAGCATCTGTGAATTCAAAAATTGAAATTCTTGCTGTACAGATGAAGCCCAGTGTTCTGTTTCAGGTGTAAACTGAGGCAGGTACTTGTCAGGCTTTCCTGTTGTATGATCAACAACCTTAATGGCCAACATTCAGGATATAATTGGGTTCTGATGAATTCAGAGCTGTAGAATGTAGTCAGTTTGCACTTTTGTGACACTGTACTTAGGGTCAGTGGATACTTTTGAAGATGGTGAGAATGATTATTTACATCTATTGGCAAGTTTGAGTAAAGCCACCTTGGGCATAAGATTTGGCCCTGGTACAAGCTTAAAAAGTAACTTTAGGTCCTCAACCTTCTTATTCAAGATTAAACATTCAAAGCTGAGGTTTATTCCATTTAACAGAACCAAATAATAACAGCAGCTATTTATTGAGTGGCTACATGCCAACTTTTCCACATGTCATATTCTTTAGCCCTTAAACAGTCCTCTAAACTAGATAATTATTATCTGCACTTAAAAACAAGAAAACTAAGGCTCAGAAATGTTAAGGGGCTTACCCAAGGTAGCACATGAATAAACGTCAGAATGGCAAGGTGTTTTCCAATCTAGTTCTATCTAATATCCATGTCCCACTTTCTCCATTTGTTAATATCCCAAGTTTTACAAGCTTTTAAAAAGGCTTATAAAACTCTAAGGAGGTTTCAAATATCTCTGTCTTTGTACAGCTATGTAATCAATGCTTTCTGCACCTGTGACATATCAAATTAGCACAAACACAGAGAATATTATTTGCATTAAAAAGGGTACTGAACTTGCAGTCATATAATCATTTTAGTCTTCATGAGATTGAGTCATATCAGCTACAAAAGCCAGATTAGAAGACTATCCTTACAGTTGAAATTCCAGAGAAATTTACACAAAATCATTTTCAAAAAGGTTCAAAATATCAAGTCGGGTTTAAAAAATGTTAACTAGATGACAACCTTCAAATGCCAAGACCTCGGAAACATTAAAGCCTATTTGAAATTTGGCAGAAGAATTTTAAAAGGAAGATTGAATGTCTTACTCACCTGAAATTTGCTTTACTTAAGACTCACATGATGTTTCTGAGTAAAACAACTGTCCTTGACTAATTTCATATAAAAATGATGATGTATTATGAACAATAAAATTACTATTAATTGTACATTATGAACTGTTGTTGAACCATGACAGGGGAACAAAATACACATAAATTGCAAATTTTGCTGTTGAAATATATTCTGGAAATTATTAGTTTCTTGGTCATATTTCAGTGAGTGACTCTTAAAAACAGTATTCTCTGTTTTTATCATATTTGAAAAGCGGCTTTGTCACCCTTGTAATTAATTTTTGTTAAGTTTTTGAAGAAAGAGTGGTAAAAAGAATCAGGCTACATTGAGTATTTATTATTAGCTTTCAGTTCTCCCAGGAACCATGGCTAGATACAGCTTCCTCTTTACTCAAATCTATAATTAATGTTCACAAGATATCATACTGACATTGTTTTTTGTTTTGTTTGGGGGGGCAGTTTTTGTTTGTTTGCTCTTTTAGAGACAAGTGTTGCTATGTTGCCTAGGCTGCAGTGCAGTGGCTATTCACAGATACAATCATAGTGCACTACAGCCTCAAACTCCTGGCCTCAAGCCATCCTCCCACTTCAGCCTCCTGAGTAGCAGGGACTACAGGCACTTGCCACCTCACCTGGCTGACATTGTTTTTTAAAACAGAATATCATGAGGAAATTACCATATGAGTCCATGACTAATGGATCATGAAAATATTAGCTCAATTATCAAATTAAAAATTATTGACCTAAATTATCCTTCATTCTACTTGGATTATATGTAGTAAAACCTAAACTAAAAATGGTAATTTTTAGATCAAAAGGTAACTGAAAATGATTTTCATATTTTAGTTTTCAGAGATTAATAATTTACTACAAAGATGACTTTAAAACCTTAAAAATTCTAAGAATGTACAGTGACTTTTTTTATCTCACCCCAATCTTATTAAGATGATTGTCTCCAATGACAATCATCATTCAAAGTGATGACTCTGAGGTATTGTCACTTCTTTTTTTCATGCTACCCGAAGTACTGGATTCTCGTCGTCATCGTGTGAATTGTGTTGTAGTGACTATATTTAGTCTGTCTTGTTAGATTTGCCATCTTCTTTATTCTGGTAGCAGACCTTTTCTTCTGACCACAAGTTGGGCAGATGGCCCAGGCGTGATCCAAGGCAATATCTCATTTCCTCACCAAGGTGATTGGGCAAAAAGGCACCTTGGTGCGATACAAAGCCAATGAGAATTATTCCATGTTCTTGCTACTTGGACACAGGGGGAAAGCAACTCAAGTGGAAAGAAAGCAGTTTATTGTTCAGGTAGGTTTCTGTCACTTGCAACCAAGAGTTCTAATGAATAGAACCTTCTGAATACCTCAAGGTGTAGCCAATATTTTATGTAGTGGTTTTCAGGAAAGCAGGAAAGTGAACCAAATTATTTTAGACATGTTTTTAACAAGGCTTGAAATAAAAGTTTCTCAAGATTTGTACCAAATCTAATTTCTCGTTTTGTTGATATCCAATAAAGTTTAATAATGAAAAAAATAAATGTTAGCTATAATGAGTGTTCTAATCCCATCTCAGGTTTGCAAATAGTTTCCTGAAAGTGGTAAACAATGAGCCTGGCTTGGGTGTACTGTTCCATACACGTTGGTATGTCGCAGTAGTAGAAAGAATGGTGAAAGACCAGTTCTCAGACAGGAACAGTAAGATTGCAAAAGAGGCTGAAGTGTGAAAATAATTCTGCTTTTCTTCACTCAGTACATGATCTCACTATATTGGAGTAAAATGGTGACTAGTGGATCTGATTCTCAGTCACTTTGCTTTCCTGGAGGAGAGCCAGCAGTTAAACCTAGGGAGATTGCATGGACAAGGTATAAATTACTGAGAACTGTATAAACATGTTACTGAAAAGAGGTTGCACTCTTTTGTTAATTTGGACTTTCATTAATTGGACTCTGCATTAATTAATGCAAGAGGTAATGAGACCTGCAACCTTATTTTCTTAACAGTCGTGCTTCCCCACAGTCCCATCTCAACCCCGCTGATGGGGCATGTGTAACCTGCAAAATGATGACTCCCCATACCTATGTCTCTTCTCTAGTCTTCAAGTATCAGAGTGCTATCCTGTAATCATATGCTAGCCTCATACCTAGGGAATACCCAACGTATCTAAATGCAACAAGTCCAAAATGCAACTCATCACCTTTCTTCCTAAGCCTCCTGCTGTTTCTCAGTTGATGTTAGTGGCTATATCACCATCCATCCTATTGTTCAAGCTGTATATCTATCTGGATACTGCCTATTCATTTTTCTCCCTCACCCCTAACATTCAATCAGTTCTACTCCCTAAGTAGCCCTGAAAATGTGTAGTCATTCTAGACAACCCCTTTCTCTCAACCCTCTCTGTAATCCCTAACCAGGTCCTATCACATAAGTAGCTTTCTAGCTCATTAATCTTTTATTACATCTCTACTACTGCCACTCTGGTGTGAGCCACTGTCACCTCTCCTGCATCAGTGCGGAAACCTTCTAACTGGATGCCTTGTATCCAACTGGACTCTGTAGCATCTTTTTGTCACATGGACTCTGTAGCATCTTTTTTTCACAGTGTGGGTAGGATGAACCATTGTAATATGTAAATCTATCATGATACTAACTGCACTGCTTTTAGTCTCCCAGGGACTTCTCTTTGCTATTAGAAAGAAATGGCATGGCTCACTAGGCAAAGTATAGTCTTGACGAGGCCTTTCTCATGCCACTGTCTTCCTCTCTTGCCCTACACCACCCACACTGATCTTGTCCCAGTTCCTTTAACACCTTATCCAGAATGTTCTTCCTCTGCTCCTTTGCCTGGTTGCCACGTTGGTCTTTCCAGACCCAAAGGATAGGCTGTGGTGCTTCATTATGTCTCCACTGGTCCCTTCATTTTATAGCCATCGTCTCAGATCATCATCATACATTCGTGTGGTTGTTTAATTATTTGTCTCTTCTACTAAATTGTAACTTCGATGAGACCCAGGGCTGTGTCATCTTTTGCAAACATGTATCCCCAAAGCCTAGCATTTTTTCATAGATATGACATAATAAGTGATTCAGTGTATTTGAAATAGAACTATTAATACCTCATGTATATTATGGGTTAAATAGGCTTTGAGTGCTGGAGGGTAAACCTAACCATCACTTATAAAACAGTTTCATTCAGAAACTGTAGTCTAAGTTGCCAGGCACAGTGGCTCATGCCTGTAATCCCAGAACTTTGAGTGACAGAGATTGGAGGATCACTAGAGGCCAGGAGTTCAGGACCAGCCTGGGCAACATAGTGAGACCTCCATCTCTAACAAATAAAAATTTAAAAAATTAGCCAGGCCTGGTGGCACATGCCTCTAGTCCAAGCCACTCTGTAGGCTGAGGGGGAAGGATCACTTGAGTCCAGGAGTTCAAGGTTGCAGTGAGCTATGATCATACCACTGCACCTAAGCCTCGGCGACAGAGTGAGACCTCGTCTCAAAAAAAGAGAAACTGTAGTCCAAGATGGAAAAATCAAACTGTAAATGAATTTCTGAGACTTCCCACTAAAAATGTTGGAAAATTGCCTCTGAAATTATAGCTATGTATTAGACACTGATTTTTGTTTTAGTAATGTAATAATATTCAGACTATAAGAATGTGTTTGGAGGTTAATGAATACTTGGAAAAAAGGTCTCAAATAAGATTTTATAAATATCTCTTACTCTACTTCTGAAAGCTACTCAGGAGAGCAGGGACTATGTCTATTTTTATTTATCAGAACCTTATGCCAAATGCTATGTCTGTGACATAGGAAGCACTCAATAAATATTTGTTGAATGAACAAATGCTGTTTTGTTTGTTTACTTTTGGCCATTTGCTTTGATGCAATATTTCTACCTGTATTCCTCTTTGCCCAGTTAGTTCATATTTATCTTTTATGCTTCAACTCAGGCATCGTCTCCTGTGCAAAGTCTTCACAGATGCCAACTGCCCCTGGCCAAAGGTGAGCTGGGGGCTCCTATGCGTATCTCCACATGCATCCTTCTATTATTGTGTTTATCATACTGTGGGATAAATCTGTTTATGTCTCATTTTCTCCCTGTGCAATAGGAACTCCTGAGATCTCCTCCATATCTCCAGGGACTTGTACAGTTCCGGGTACATCATAATTTCTTGAGGAAAAAAAAAAGCTTGTTAAATAAAATAATTAGCAAATATTCAGCCTTCAAAGTCCCCAGAGACTCGTTCTTGGTGCATCCTAATTGCTTCAAAATTGTTTGTTGAATGAAAAAAATGAATCAGTGGTTCTTCAGGCTTCAAACATCATCCCAATCTCATTTTAGTTTAAATTTAAAATGTGGGCTGGGTGCCGTGGTTCATGCCTGTAATCCTAGCACTTTGGGAGGCCAAGGTGGGTGGATCACCTGAGGTCAGGAGTTCAAGACTAGCCTGGCCAACATGGTGAAACCCCGTCTCTACTAAAAAAAATATATATATATATATATATGAAAATTAGCCAGGCATGGGTGGCGTGTGCCTGTAATCCCAGCTACTCGGGAGGCTGAGGCACAAGAATCACTTGAATTCAGGAGGCAGATATTGCAGTGAGCCGAGGTTGTGCCACTGCACTCCAGCCTGGGTGCTAGAGTGAGCCACTAAATAAATAAATAAATAAATAAGTGACCTGAATAGCTTTAGCATAAACCCAAGTCTATATATTTTATTTCCTTTTATTTAAACACACACACACACACGCACCCGCACGCAAATAGGCGAGATCCAAGCAGCCAAACAGAGGTACACTCCTTTAAAAATATTGGTATATGTTACATTAATATTCAAGGTGAAAATCATATGCCAGAAATTTATCAAGTACTACTGAATGTTGTTAAATTAAATAATTTAAAGGAACTCAAGGTTACCTTTTTGATAAGAAAGAGATGGATTCTCAAATGAAGCAAACTACTCATGTAATGAATATTTTAAATCTAGGGATAAAAAAATCATTACAGAACATTGCACTTAGCATGAATTATGGCAAACTTTTCCCCTGAGATGGGGACTAAGACAGGATGCTCATTTTACCTCAATTCTATACAATATTGAGATCTTAGTCAAAACAATAAGGCAGATAAAAGGAATTAAAGGCATAGAGATTGAAAATGAAGAAATAAAGCTATCATTATTCTCAGATGACACAATTGTCTATGTCACAAAAAAGTCCCAAAACTCTATCTGTAGATAAGCTATAAAGATACTTTGTAAGGTTGCTGTATACAAAGTCAATTGTGTTTCTGTATGCTAGCAATAAGCAAGTAGAAAATGAAATTTGGAATAGCATTTACAACAGTATCAAAAAGGTCAAATACCTAGAATGAATCTAATAGAAGATGTGAAAAACACATAATTATTAAGAGAAATTTAAAAAGACCTAAGTAAATGGAGGAATACATCATGTTTTTTTTTTTTTTTTTTTTTTTAATTGATAATTCTTGGGTGTTTCTCACAGGGGGGGATTTGGCAGGGTCATAGGACAATAGTGGAGGGAAGGTCAGCAGATAAACAAGTGAACAAAGGTCTCTGGTTTTCCTAGGCAGAGGACCCTGCGGCCTTCCGCAGTGTTTGTGTCCCTGGGTACTTGAGATTAGGGAGTGGTGATGACTCTTAATGAGCATGCTGCCTTCAAGCATCGGTTTAACAAAGCACATCTTGCACCGCCCTTAATCCATTTAACCCTGAGTGGACACAGCACATGTTTCAGAGAGCACAGGGTTGGGGGTAAGGTCACAGATCAACAGGATCCCAAGGCAGAAGAAGTTTTCTTAGTACAGAACAAAATGAAAAGTCTCCCATGTCTACTTCTTTCTACACAGACACGGCAACCATCTGATTTCTCAATCTTTTCCCCACCTTTCCCGCCTTTCTATTCCACAAAGCCGCCATTGTCATCCTGGCCCGTTCTCAATGAGCTGTTGGGCACACCTCCCAGACGGGGTGGTGGCCGGGCAGAGGGGCTCCTCACTTCCCAGCAGGGGCGGCCGGGCAGAGGCACCCCTCACCTCCCGGATGAGGCGGCTGGCCGGGCAGGGGGCTGACCCCCCAACCTCCCTCCCGGACGGGGCGGCTGGCCGGGCGGGGGGCTGACCCCCCCCACCTCCCTCCCGGACGGGGCGGCTGGCCGGGCGGGGGGCTGACACCCCCACCTCCCTCCCGGATGAGGCGGGCTGGCCGGGCGGGGTGCTGACCCCCCCCACCTCCCTCCCGGACGGGGCGGCTGGCCTGGCAGGGGGCTGACCCCCCCACCTCCCTCCCGGACGGGGTGGCTGGCCGGGTGGGGGGCTGACCCCCCCACCTCCCTCCCGGACGGAGCGGCTGGCCGGGCAGAGGGGCTCCTCACTTCCCAGTAGGGGTGGCCGGGCAGAGGCGCCCCTCACCTCCCGGACGGAGCGGCTGGCCGGGGGAGGGGGCTGACCCCCCCACCTCCCTCCCGGACTGGGCGGCTGGCCGGGCGGGGGGCTGACCCCCTCACCTCCCTCCCAGACAGGGCGGCTGGCCGGGCGGGGGGCTGACCCCCCCACCTCCCTCCCGGATGGGGCAGCTGGTCAGGCAGAGGGGCTCCTTACTTCCCAGTAGGGGCGGCCGGGCAAGGTGCCCCTCACCTCCCGGACGGGGCAGCTGGCCAGGCGGGGGGCTGACCCCCCCACCTCCCTCCAAGACGGGGCGGCTGGCCGGGCGGGGGGCTGACCCCCCCACCTCCCTCCCGGACGGGGCGGCTGGCCGGGCGGGGGGCTGACCCCCCCACCTCCCTCCAGGACGGGGCGGCTGGCCGGGCAGAGGGGCTCCTCACTTCCCAGTAGGGGCGGCCGGGCAGAGGCGCCCCTCACCTCCCGGACGGGGCAGCTGGCCGGGTGGGGGGCTGACCCCCCCACCTCCCTCCCGGATGGGGCGGCTGGCCTGGCGGGGGGGCTGACCCCCCCCACCTCCCTCCCAGATGGAGTGGCTGCCGGGCAGAGACGCTCCTCACTTCCCAGACGGGGTGGCTGCCGGGCGGAGAGGCTCCTCACTTCTCAGACGGGGCGGCTGCCGGGCGGAGGGGCTCCTCACTTCTCAGACGGGGCGGTTGCCGGGCAGAGGGTCTCCTCACTTCTCAGACAGGGCGGCCGGGCAGAGATGCTCCTCACCTCCCAGACGGGGTCGCGGCCGGGCAGAGGTGCTCCTCACATCCCAGACGGGGCGGCGGGGCAGAGGCGCTCCCCACATCTCAGACGATGGGCGGCCGGGCAGAGACGCTCCTTACTTCCTAGATGTGATGGCGGCCGGGAAGAGGTGCTCCTCACTTCCTAGATGGGATGGCGGCCGGGTGGAGATGCTCCTCACTTTCCAGACTGGGCAGCCAGGCAGAGGGGCTCCTCACATCCCAGACAATGGGCGGCCAGGCAGAGACGCTCCTCACTTCCCAGACAGGGTGGCGGCTGGGCAGAGGCTGCAATCTCGGCACTTTGGGAGGCCAAGGCAGGCGGCTGGGAGGTGGAGGTTGTAGCAAGCCGAGATCACACCACTGCACTCCAGCCTGGGCACCATTGAGCACTGAGTGAACGAGACTCCGTCTGCAATCCCGGCACCTCGGGAGGCCAAGGCTGGCAGATCACTTGCGGTTAGGGGCTGGAGACCGGCCTGGCCAACACAGCGAAACCCCGTCTCCACCAAAACCAGTCAGGCGTGGTGGCGTGAGCGTGCAACAGGCACTCGGCAGGGTGAGGCAGGAGAATCAGGCAGGGAGGTTGCAGTGAGCCGAGATGGCAGCAGTACAGTCCAGCTTCGGCTCAGCATGAGAGGGAGACCGTGGAAAGGGGAGAGGGAGAGGGAGAGGGAGAGGGAGCTACATCATGTTTATAGATCAAGAAGCTTAATATTATAAAGATGCTAGCTCTCCCTAAATTGATCTATAGATTCATAAATACAATGCAATCCTAGAAGTTTTTTGAAAATTGAAAAGCAGATTCTAAAATTTGTATGGAAATGAAAAGGGCCAGAAACAGCCACCAAAATTTTGAAAAATCAGAACAAACCTAGAGGACTTTTATCATCAGATATTGTGGCTTCTTATAAAACTGCAGTATTTAAGATGCTGTGGTACGGATGTAAGAAAAGACAAATAGACGAACTGAACAGAACAGAGCAGAGGTCCCCAAGCCCTGGGCTGCAGACTGGTACCAGTTTGTGGCCTGTCAGAAGCCAGTCTGCACAGCAGGAGGTGAGCTGCAGTCGAGCCAGCATTACCATCTGAGTTCCTCCTCCTGTCAGACCAGCATTGGCATTAGATTCTCATAGGAGCACAAACCCTATTGTGAACTGCACATGCAAGGAATCTAGGCTGTGCACCCCTTATGAGACTCTAACTAATGCCTGATGATCTGAGGAGGAACTGTTTCATTCCAAAACCATGCCCCCCTTGACTTCCACAAAACCAGTCCCTGGTACCACAAAGATTGGGGACCGCTGGAATAGAGTCCAGTAACAGACCCACACATGCCACTTGAATTGTGAGAAGGGGGTTGCTTCAGTGCAGTGAGGCAAAGATGATCTCTTTAATAAATGGTGCTGGATCAATTGCATGTCCATATAAAAAAGGAATCTTGATCTCCTACTTCAACCGTATGTAAAAATCAATTTCAGATGGATTGTAGATCTATGTGTGCAAGGTTAAAACAATAAAACATCTAAACAAAAGCATGAAAGAATGTCTTCATGACTTTCAAGATAGCAAATTTTTAGACACAAAAAGCACTCATTAAAAAGAAAAAGTGGACTGCATGAAAACTAATAACTTGTGTTCATCAAAGAGCACCATAAAATTAATAATGAAGCAAGTCACAGTGTGGGAGAGGATATTTGAAAAGGTGATGAACTTCGGTAGGGAAATGCAAATTACAAAGATTTCACTGTGTTTTCTCCAGAATGTCTTAAATGGGCAAGACAAATAATACTAAGTCTTGATGAGGCTGTGAGCAACTGCCACCCCCAAACACTGTAGATGGGAGTATAAGTTGAAAAACCTACTTTTGAAACTTGTTTGGAAGTATTTATGAAAGCTGAACATATAGTACTCTATCACCCAACTATCGTATTCCTAGGTACGTGCCCTGCAGAAATGCAGACATGAATTTCCAAAAGACATGTACAAAGGAATGTTCATAGTAACACTCTTTGGAAGAGCCCTGAAGCTGTCATCAATATCTGCTGACTGTCTGTAGCTTCGGTAAATAAATTGTAATACATTTATACAATGAAATACAATATTATCAGAAATAACAAACAACGTAGATGAATCTTTTCAGAAATACTATTGAATGAAAGAGGCCATACACTAAACAGTACATAGTGCGTAATTCTATTCATATAAAGTTCAAAAACAGGCAAAAATGATGCATAGTGTTAGGAGTTGGGATTGTGTTACCCTTTGGAGGACGACACAAGGGGATATTCTGGGTGCTAGTAGTGTTCTATTTGGTGATGTGGCCACTGGTAACCTTTGTGAAAACTTGCTGAACTATACACTTATAATCTGTGTACCTTTCTGTCTGTATGTTATATATTAATTAAAAATTTACTTAAAGAATTTGCTTGCAATGTGGAGGAAGATGATGTCAGAGAAAAGGTTTTAGAGAATGCTTAGAAATCAATAAGGAAAAGATTAATGACCTAAAAGAAAAATAGGCAAAGCAAAAATATAGGCAAGTAACAAGGGAGAAAATTATAGTGGCAGAAGCATTTCAAAATAGGTATGACCTGTTAGTGTTTAAGGAAATGTTTCTTCTAAAAACAATGTAAGTTTCACATTTTCAAATTGGCAAAAGTGTGAAGGCTATATAAAGATGCCAAGAGGTGGGAATTCTCATCTGCTGCTAGCGGGAGTGTGAATGGGGACAAGTGCTTTGGAGAACAATTTGGCCACATATAAAAAAGTTGGAGACACACCTGTCTTTTGATTCTCCAGTTCAATTTTTAGATATGTATCTGGAAAAATACTTTGTAACAGAAGATGAGTATTATAATTTTGTTTCTAGTATTGCTTATTATTACAAAGATTATGAAAATGATCTAAGTAGTAATAGGTAAGTATAATATTTATACAATATAATACAGCAGCACATAAAAGAAATAACATAGAGCCATTGTATCAAAACTGTAGCAGTCAGTAAAAAAAGAAATCTTAAAAACATACAATAGTGTATATGATGTGTGCATAAAAATGCACAAAAAATAAACAATAAATCCAGAATGGTGGTTGCCTCCAAGATAGGAGAGAAATAGGATGAGGGAAGGAGTACATATTGAGGAGGGAGTGTTCCGATTGCATAATTATTTTTTACTTAACTGAAACAAATAGGACAAAATATAAAGATTTGACAAGGCTGTATAGTGAGTACACAGGTATCTGTTATATTATTCTAATTTTCTGTGTTTGTAATATTTCATAATAAAAAATTTTAACAGGAATAAATGGTCAAACATTGGGCTGTTTTCCACAAAAGTAATCCCCTCAGTAAAAGAGCTAGTTGTGTGTATGTATGTGCAGAAGACACTTCATGGGATATATCTTACTGATCAATACCTTGTTTCTATATTCAAAAATGTATCTAAAAGCCTAGAAAATTGATTTTAGCTAATAATAGCTAATTGTTATAAAATGCTAAATTTATGCTACGCTTCTTCTTTCCTGTTCCCGCCTTGCCCCTCTCCTCCTTCTCCCTCTCTTCTCACCTTCCTTTCTCCCCTCCCACCCTTCCCTCCACCCTTCTTCTCTTCCTCCTCCCCTCCTTTCCTTCTTTTTTTCTCTTCCAACATTTTTGTTGTTGTTGTTGTTCTTGTTCTTGTTGAGACAGTGTCTCGCTCTGTCACCCGAGCTGGAGTGCAGTGGTACAATCTCAGCTCACTGCAACCTCCACCTTTAGGGGGCTCAAGCGATCCTGCCACCTCAGCCTCCCCAGTAGCTGGAACTGCAGGCACATGTCACTACCCCTGGCTAACTTGTATTTTTCGTAGAGACAAGGTTTCACCATGTTGTCCAGGCTGGTCTCAAACTCCTGGGCTCAAGTGATCCTCCTGCCTTGGCCTCCCAAAGTGCTGGGATTATGGGCATGCGCCACCATGCACAGCCCCAACCATTTTTTATTATAAAATATTACACTCATATAAAAATTGTATAAAACTTAAACCCATGACTTAACAAATTATTGTAAAATGAATACTTCTGTAACCACAACTGAGGTCAAGAAACAGCATGGTCAGTACCTGGAAAGCCTCCTTTGTATGGCAGGTTCAGTTCTAAGAGGCACACAGAAATAGCTCATGGTGGAACCTGTATTCCAAGCCAGGTCATTTGGTTCCTTGCTCCACGTAATGTGTGCATGTGTGTGTGTGTGTGTGTGCGTGCGTGCATGCTCATACATGTGAAAATGCACATCTCGATTTTTTTTCTGTCAATTGATTAATGTATCCATATCTAACTCAGGATTGTTGGAAAGATTAAAGGATAATATACTATAAGGTACTTAGCACAGTGCTCAGTATGTATAATTGTTTCCTATCATCATCATTGTTGTCATCATCCACCACTACTTTATTCTGCTCCTCAGGTCCCTTCTGAACTTGGTCAAATGTAAACTCCAAAAGTAGAAATGAACACTCCTTTCAGAACTTTCCTTTTCTGCAGCAGTGTCTGGGCAGGCAGACTAATGAAAATGTATAAAGTAAGATACAGGTAAACTTTCGTAGTATATTACAAAAATGAACACATAAAAGTTTATGGCAGTAAAACCGATCCAATAGTCCCATAGATAATTTTTTGGATAAAGAGAAATTGACCCTTCTGGGGGCCAGGTGCGGTGGCTTATGCCTGTAATCCCAGCACTTTGGGAGGCTGAGGCAGGTGGATCACTTGAGGCCAGGAGTTCAAGACCAGCCTGGCCAACATGGTGAAACCCTGTCTCTACCAAAAATACAAAATCTATCTGGGTGTGGTGGCATGCCTATAATTCCAGCTACTCGGGTGGCTGAGGCAGGAGAATTGCTTGAACTCGGAAGGCAGAGGCTGCAGTGAGCTGAGATCACACCACTGCACTCCAGCCTGGGTGACAGAATGAGACTCATTCTCTCAAGAAAAAAAAAAAATTTGACCCTTCTGGTCTTAAAACTTGAAACTTACATTTGTGTTATGGGAGCTCCTTCCTCAGGAAGCAAAGATCTTCAGGCCTCTCAAAATAAATAAATAAATAAATAAATAAAAGTGTCAAAGAACTAAAACTCACAAGATCAGCACATCCAGACAATTAGAGGCTGGACCCCTCATTCATGATGGTTGCTTTCTTGCCCCTCCCAGCTCCTGTTTTCTCACACATTGTTACATTTCTTCACTACTATTATAAACCCCTAGTTTTAGCTGGTCAGGGAGATGGATTTGAGACTCAGGGAGACGGATGTGAGACTGAGTTTTCATCTCCTTGGCTGCAGCACCCAATTAAAGCCTTCTTCCTTGACAGTACTCATTGTGGCTTTCTGTGTGACGAGCAGCAGCACCTAGTCCAAACCCTGGTGCTTCAGTAACAGTGGGTGCAGTTCAGAACTTGAGAGTCCTAAAGAGACCTGCACCTTTTCTATCCAGCAGTACTTTTACACCAAGGAGATAAGTTTACAAAAGTTTATGTAAAATGTTACAAGTTTATATAAAACTTATATAAGTTGCAGTTAATCTATAATGTAAATTCTGCATTTTCAAAGATGTGTGTGCACCAGAAGAAACACAGTGACTGAGAAACACCAAGAATAGGAATGAGAATTATGCAGTATGGTCATTTAGAGTTTTCATTTATCCAGAAAGTATTTATTAGACACTAGACACTAGAGGAGATATGAGATGGCAGCACATTAGTACAGTCCCTAGCCCTATGAAGCCAAGACTAGTTGAATTGACAGATGAATTTACAAACTTAATGAAGAAAAAAAATGTAATGAAAAAGGAAGTACAGAGTGCTATAGGAGGACATAGCAGGGGTGAGCAACTTCATGGCTGAAGGTCAGAGAATATCTGGAGCACAGATATTCCTCCTCCAGAGAAATTGTGCTGAAAGATAAGAAGAGATCAGAGAGGAAAAGTTGATCGTGGAGCAAATGGAAAAAGCATGTGCAAAGGTTTAGAAGATGAAAACAAAGTCCACTTTGGCTAAAGTCTAGACATCGAAGGGAGGTTCAAAAGTTGCTTAATGCCCAGCATGACATTTTTGACCACAGCTAACAATGAGAAAATATGGTCAAACATGTCACATCAGTTCACCGTGTTTGCTAAATCCTTGGATTGTGGCTAACCTAAGTCTCTTGTCTTATAAACATACCTAACATCCTTTGGACCTGCTCATTGAGATTGATAGATTAGATGTGATAACTATGTAGTTCTCTGTATTTAATCTCATGTGCCATTTTTTTCCTTGTTTATATCCCAAAGGAAAAAATACAAATAATACTGGATTAATTTTATAAACAGAAAGCTACCAGATTCCCTATAAAGACAATGTCTCTGACCAGATGGATTTGTGCTATCAAACTTACTTTTTTGGAAAACTTTTGAAATTTTCATCCAATATTGTTTAAAAAACAATTTTAGTCCAGGCGCAGTGGCTCATGCCTGTAATTCTAGCACTTTGGGAGGCCGAGGCGGGCGGATCACGAGGTCAGGAGATCAAGACGATCCTGGCTAACATGGTGAAACCCCATCTCTACTAAAAATACAAAAAATTAGCCAGGCGTGGTGGTGGGCACCTGTAGTCCCAGCTACTCCGGAGGCTGAGGCAGGAGAACGGCATGAACCCAGGAGGCGGAGCTTGCAGTGACCCAAGATCGCGCCACTGCACTCCAGCCTGGGCGACAGAGCGATACTCTGTCTCAAAAACAAAAACAAAAAACAAAACAAAACAAAACAACAACAACAACAACAACAACAACAAAAGATTTTAAAGGATTGTAATAAACTGATGTGGTAAAATAGTGCTTGGGACAAGCCAGGCATTCTTTTCTCACTGTTTAAACTGTATCATTTCAACTAGACCTAAATATTAATTCACTTTTATTAGCTTAATAACATTTTCCAGGCAGTTTTTAAATGAGTACTGGTTATTTTGCAAATAGGTCTCTTACAGACGTGAGACCAAAAGACATCCCCAAAAGAGCATGAAAGCAGCAAAATTGTATATTCTGTTTTTCATGTTCTTTCATAAGTGAGGATGATAAAGCTTTTAGAATAAAATACATGTATCTTCAACTTGTATACTAATTTAAATTATATGCTGTTTACATTCAGTTTATATCATATCAATGTTGTTTATACTAGATTTTAAGTTCTAGGGGGCAAAAAATGTGGCTAATAAGTTACTGAATTATTTAATAAATTATTCTAGAAGATACATTAATATAGTGGGATTTCTCATGGATTTAGGGATAAGAATTAAAATAAAATAAATCTAAAACCCATGGCATGGCTTTGTCCTCCTAATGACCCTTCCTCCAGCCTTGAGAGCACGTCACTGCTTTGACTCTCATTTTCCATATGAAAACTAAAGACAGCCGTGCATGTCACCCTCCAAACTACTAGTACTCACCAGTCTTTTAAGGACTTTACATCCTATTCCTTTCATACTATTTTTATAATTTGGAGACAAAAGCCCAGATCCTGCTGGATAATGAAACTATTTCCCAGAAAGTTATGTTAGTAGATGTGTTCTAAATTTCACCTAGTGACTTTATTTCACGCAGTAAGCAATAGAGGGCCTTTAAAAAAAAAACAACAGCTTATTAGGATAACCCACTAGAATATAGGGGTCTCTAAACTGATTTGAATCTTTAAGGCCATCTGAACTAACTGCACCTTTGAGCAAGCAATATAACCTTTTTTAAAAAAGGGATGCTGTCTCTCCTCTTTCAACCCAATAACCTCCTCATATTCTTCAGAGGAGTGAAGCATGCATTCCATTAAAACTCCTTTCACCAAGACCTTGGTGCTAACCCAAGTAACAATTGGGTTTTCTATCTTGCTTTTCTTGGCCCTCTGGCAGCATTTACTCAGGCGCTAACTCTCGCCCTTCTGGAAACACTCCACTACCTTTGTCTCTGTTTCCCTATCTTTCCCATTGTTACTACAAGCTCTTGAGCCACTCTCTGTTTCCTTTGTACATGCCCTTCCTTTATATGCTGATAATAGTTAGGGCTTTCTTCTAGGCCTTCTTTTCTCTCACCCTAGATCAGAAGTTCTTTTTAATTTGTTTCATAAACATTTTTTGTTGGTATAATATGCTCAGTTGATAAAACTTCCAAAGATACAAAGGGTGTCAAGTGAAGAGTCTCCTTTGTATTCTGTTGACTCTCAGACACCCCATTTCTCTTTTTAGGGGAATCTCTGTTATGGATTTCTTGTGTATCCTTGCAGAGATATTTTATGTATACACACACATAGACACACACAAAATACTGTATAATACTACATACATATTGAGTCTTGCTTTTACTGTTTAATAATGTATCACGTAGATTGTTGCATATATGTATATATAGAGCTACATCTTTTGTGTGCATGTAGATGTAGAGTGTGTCTACATATGGATGTATTATAATTTATTTAACCAGCCCTCTTAGAGTTTAATGCAGGAAGTAGAAATTCACTTGCTTTCTGGTATGTAAATAAAAGGAATTAGGTGAGATGAAGTAATCGAAAGGGAAGAAAAAGTGGAAATAATGGGGTTGCCCCCGAATTACTGGTTTCAAAGTTATACAACCATAGCTGTCATCCAGAGATTCAGAAGTTGCTATCACCATGGCCACAAATGGCGTTGTCTCACCACCAAATGGCTGGTGAGTAGACCCTGGAAGATGGAAACCAACAGCCACATACATTCATACCTGTCTGACTTTGTATGCAGCCTGCATAATATCACAGAGATGGCCTTTGTCTTACTTTTAGTCTGGATGCTTTTCAACTTGGAGTCACTTTCTTGTTGTATAAGAGAAACTCATGGCAGAACCTAAATAAAACAGAAAGAAGAGTGGAAAAGGATATCAAAGCCTGATTGAACAACACTGTCTAGCCATTTGGATTATTCACCATAAATATCTATCCTTCCACCTATCTTTAAATTGCAACAATATGGTCACACCTTATATTATATATTACCTTCTACAGCGAAAATATATTCACCCTCTCTCCATAAAGGGGAACCTATTCTATTAGTTGCAGAATCAAACTCTGAGTGATTTTAATTACTTTTTAAAATTAGTCACAATTGAAATTTTATGTCTTGTAACACAATGACTAAACTATAACTAAACACTATACTAATTTAGTATAAACTAAATTATACTTATAACACCTTTATGTAAAATAAAGGTGAAGGAGAAAATGGAGAAATGAAATTTGGTTACTATATAAAGGTATATACACAAAATGGCAAGGAAACAATGTATGTAGCTACTATATTCCTTGATTTCACAACTACTCATGAGGTTTTTCTTGGTGAAATTTCTTTCTTCATTTAGCGTTCTGTTTTTCCTTTGCCCTTGAATAGTATTTCAGCTGGATAGGGTTATTTATATGGTAGGACAATACAAACTAGTATGGTGTTGTTATCACTGTCATCAAACACAAACAGGTTAGATAACTAATTTTAGTTTTCCATCTTGGTGCCAAATACTGTTTTATTTAGGATTATGTGCAGTAAACACTCTAGGCATTTTAAGTAGAAAGAGTTTTAACACAGAAAATTAGGTGCTTGGAAACTCATTGGGAGCAATTTAGGGGATTGCCCATGGGCTAATGATTTAAAAGTCACATCATTCTCATGCTTTCTGGTATATTTTTAAAAAGACAAAAGTCATACCATAATTGCTGTGATTACAAAGTCAGAGAACTGTGACTGATGCTGTCACGACACTCCCACAGCTGAATCTCATGCTCATGAAGCTAGTGAGTACATGCTGGAATGTGGAGTCCAGCTGCTGCAAATGCTCATCTCTGCCTCATTTTCCTTTTCAGACTCCAAAGCATCAGGAAAATGTCTCATCACTACATTTCATGAAAATGCAGCTCATCGATGAAATCTAAATCATGTCACAAATCCTAGCTGCATCAGTCTGATAAATGTAGTTTTTAGTCTTCTAAAATATTGAAACCATTGTAGATATAGAGTAGGAACAAAGAAGGGAGAAGAAAGTGCTAGCACACTTATGATGACAGATATTGGCGTAGCTTGCTATCTTTTGTTTTTACACCCAATTTCATGAGGAATATCTTAGAACACACACCATTTCCCACATATGTGAGAATAAAAGTAGGAAAAATTCATAGAAATGGTATTGATGGTTTAAGAGAGACTTTTATTTAAAAATTTATTAAATATTTACAAATTACTAGAGCTTATAACACAGAGTGTGGTCTGTTCTGTGGACCAGCAGTACTGGCCTCACCTGGGAGTTTGTTAGAAATGCAAAATCTCGGGCCAGGTGTGGTGACTTATGCTTGTAATCCCAGCAGTTTGGGAAGGGGAGGTGGGCAGATCGTTTGAGCCCAGGAGTTCGAGAACACCTTGGGCAACATGGCAAAAACCCATCTCTACAAGAAATATAAACCAGGTGTGGTGGCATGCACCTGTGGTTCCAGCTACGAGGGAGGATGAGGTGGGAGGATCACTTGAGCTCAGGAGGTCAAGGCTGCAGTGAACTGTGATCATGCTACTGCACTCCAAACTGGACAACACAGTGAGACTCTATCTCAAAAACAAATGCAAAATCTCAGGCCCCTCCCCCAACCAGCTGAACCAGAATTTGCATTTTAACAAGATTCCCAGGTAATCTGTGTGCACATTTCAGTTTGATGAACACTGGGCTAGAGGTGGTACATACTGCATTCCCAGTAGCAGCATATGTATGGAATTTTTCCTCTACTATCACTAAGACTGTGCTCAGTTGTCTTCATATTTTTCAAATTAATATTTGAAAATGGCATTTCTCTTGGCCAGGCATGGTGGCTCACGCCTGTAATCCCAGCATTTTGGGAGGCAGAGATGGATGGACCACATGAGGCAAGGAGTTCAATACCAGTCTGGCCAACATGGCAAAATCCTGTCTCTACTAAAAATACAAAAAAAAAAAAAAAAAAAAAAAAAAAAAGCTTCGCATGGTGGCGTGCACCTGTAATCCCAGCTACTGGGGTGGCCGAGGCATGAGAATCTTGAATCCCGGAGGCAGAGGTTGCAGTGAGTCATAATGGTGCCACTGCACTTCAGCCTGGGTGACATAGCAAGACCCTGTCTCAAAAAGGAAAAAAAGAAAAGAAAAAAAAAAAAGAAACTGGCATTTTATGAAATTGAGCATCTTTTCAAGATTCAAAAAAGTTTTTGTATCAATTTCTGTGAACTTGCTTTTCGCATTTATTCAGTTAGTCTGTTGGTCTTTTTCTTATCAATTTAAGAATGTTTTGCTGTTAAGAAAGCCCTTCGGCTTTGGTATGAGTTGCAAAGTGTTTCTCATTTTGTTATTTCCCTTCTAATTTTGTTTATGATTTTATTTCCATGCAGAATACAAATACACACAGACACACACACACACACACACATACACACACACATTCCTGTGTGGTTGAATTTTTTAATCTTTCCTTTCATGTGTTAGAGATTTTTGTCTTATGCTTAGAAATGCCTCTATCACACACAAGATTTTTTAAACTCTTCCATGTTTTCTTTGATAATGATCCAATCCTTGAGCCATTGGAATGTGTTTTGGTGAGAGCTATGAGGTAAGGATCCAACTGAATAGTTATCCTAGATAACTATACATCAAGAGTTCTTAACCTCGCATTCATGAATGCCTAGAGAATACTTAAGCCCCTAAAATTGCATGTGAAATTGTGTCTGAATTTGCATTTTTCTGAAGCAAAGATCATTAGGGTTCATTCAGTTTTCCTCAAAGATTAAGAACCATTGCTCTATGTAGTGTCCCATCATCCAATATGGCTTCAGTTGTTTTCCGTATCTTTATTACTCCCAAGTGTCCAGTCAGAGCCTTCTCTTGACCTCCCTACTTGGGCATACCAAAGTGGATGAGTCCAATGTAATCACAAGGACCCTTATAAGAGTGAGGCAACAAAGTCAATAAACAAAGGAGATGGAATGACAGCAGCAGAAATTGGAGTGATGCACTTTGAAGATGGAAGAAGGAACCAGAGCAAAAAACTGCCTTGATTTTAGCCCATTAAAACTCATTTTAGACTTTTGAGCTCCAGAACTGCAAGAGAATAAATGTGTATTATTTTAAGCCACTAAACTTTTGGTAGTTTGTTATAGCAAATAAGAAACTAATACATGGTATAACATAGAGAAGGCAGCAACAGTCTAGCCTCAGGAATTTAATAAATTTACTGGTCTCATTATAACTGCTGGCATCATGAGTCAGCCCAATACAATATCCAAGCCCATCTCAATGGGATATATTTCTATAAAGTTTTATAAAGTAAACAAATAGACACAATCTACTTACAGACAAGCCCACATCTATTACCTTACAACTGCATCTCATTGCAAGTGACCGGAGCATCATTGAAACTGGTGGAAGGAACCAGCATGCCATATTGGCCCTTGGGTCCCATCTAGCAATTTTACCATCTTCATCTTTTAGACATCAGCATCTTTTGACATACACCACCTTTCTGCAAACACTGAAAAAGTTCTAGCAGTGTGTTATTTCTCAAATAAGGAAAAAAATGAAAGGAAATATTCTAAGACAAAAGGGAAAAGGGGCAGCTAGGCATGCCCAAGGGTAAGGAAACCTAAGGCATTAGAGAACCATAACTGAGTTTCACTTGGGCAGGGGGTGGGGAGATTAAGAAGGGAGAGAAACACTAGTCAAAGCAGGTTTGAATTTAGTCAACCATCTCCTGAAACTGGGCACCTAGTATAGCTTAGCTCCATGTCATCTGACTATCATCCTTCTAAAGCCTACCCTAAAATAGCGTAGCTGTGACAATGTGGTCAAACAACCCAACTGCAGCAAGGCAGAACTCTGCAACCAGGGTAAGCTTGTAACTCCGGCCTGTAGCTGCTCAGGGGAATCTGCAGAGGTGAAAATGACAGGCTCACTAAAGGCTATAGGAAAGGAGAATCTTTGAGGGAACAGTTGGTACTGGAGATAGTGCCCCTTGCCCCCAGTCCTCTGCTCTTTCATGCCAGAGAGGCGCTGTCATTCTCTAACCACAGTCAGGGAAAGCGTTTTGTAGAAGGTATTGATGGATAGATAAAATGAGCCAAGCCAAGTGTTTGGTGAGTTGCAAATACGAACAGACATTGTTAGAGGGATGCTGAACAGTTCAGAATAACTGAGAACAGTCATTACCTCTGTGGAGAAGCCTCAGAGTGGGTACAGGAGGCAAGAATATCAAAGATGAATTAATGAAGCTGTATGGGTGACTATCTTACAAATGAGAATGCATTCATGTAGTCATCATGTAATTAAAAATAAATTTGCAAAGAAAGCACTTGTACTTTAGAAACTGAATGTTAATGAGCTAAAGGCCAAGAAACAGAACTCTAGCATTCATGAATCAAACAAAAGAAAGCAAATGTCTTTACATAGACTTTCATAATCAGCCTGAATGTGGATTAGCAAGGAAAAGAGAACCATATGACATCCAGATAATGAAAGAAGAGAATCTGGAGCTGAATAAAGGCATATGGTGAATTTCTAGGGGAAGAAATTGTGTTAGTCATCTATGTTCCTCTGGTCTAGTGCAGTGCTGTTTCCTTGTAGCTGTACATGTCCCCAGGTGTCTGTTGACTGCCTGACTAAAGAGGCAGATGGCACAATCCCATCCACATTTAGCTACATTCTCACACATTCCTGATGGAAAGGGCTGTGTAAACACTACTTGGCCTTTTATAGTCGCCGTGAACCCTGTATGCCTACTACTATTTGGACATAGTTTACCCATTCACTTCCTAGACCAGACTCAGGATTCTCAATAAATCTTCTTGTTTCTTTCATAAAAACCCACCTTCCAAGAATCACATTCAGTGATCCTGCCCCCAACCCCAGTGAAAGCATATGGGGAATCTAAAAAACAATTATTACAAGTAAGGCTTAGCCAAATAACTCAGAGGATCAATCAATACAGAAAAATGAGAAAGCATTTTGTACATGGTAACACTCTAAGCAAATGTGATCAGTAATTACAATCGTTCAGTCTCCTGTGGTTTGTCAGTGCCCTTTGCGGCTGGGTCTGAGTTGCTGAACTGCTCCTGGTAGGGCCAGTCTTTGTAACTGGCTCAATTGTTCCCCACAGTCCTCCATTTCTGGTGTCCTTAAGCAGGTCTTGCTCCTTTCTCTTTGGTGGTGTCGATGGACACAAACTGGTCCATTATCTTTTTTATAGGATGCCTTTCCTCACCAATGTTGCCAATATACAAGAAGGTAGGGGAACTGAGGTCCCAAACAGCATATTGTGATCCTAAGTTTATTTAAATGGATGGAATTGAAAAATGACAAAATGCCCAATGAGTAAAAATTTTACCATTAATTTTATTTTTGCGAAGAATTAAAGTGCCCTATCAAAATGCACATAGTTACTTGAGAATTATAAATAAATCATAGTCACTGATCAACCATTAGCTGGAATTGGCTCATCACATTTTCTGTGCAGTTACTTAGCATGGCATTGAGACAGTGAGGTAATAAATACATAAGCATTGATAGTGAGAAGTAGAAAAGGAGTGTCCAGAACAAGAATGGCAAATCCATGGCATACGTGCTTTTCTCGTTCACTTCCTACACCCATGGCAAACATCAGACTTTTACCAGCCTCTGCCAGACAGAGCCTCAGAATCCTGTTCAACACAATGCTCTAGGAAACCACTGTGAATTGAACTTTGTGTTGGCAAAGGAGGTAAAAAACTTTTGGTCTTTTCTGGCCTAAAATATAAGGTAGAATGTTAGAAGAGTACCATAGGAGGATATAAGAGTACCATAGTAGAGGAAGGCAGGCAGGGGCATCAGGAAGAGGCTAAGCTGCTGGGGAACATGGTGTTACAAAGGGACACAGTATAGTGACACAACTGGGTCATTATCTTTCCATATTCACGGAGTTGAACAGCAGTACTTCTCAAAATTTAGTGCACATAGGAATCATCTGGGGTTCTTGTTGAAGTGCCGATTCTGATTTAGTAGATCTTAGCTGGGGATCAGGACTCTGCAATTCTAACAAGCACATAGATGCTGTTCAAGTTGCTGGTCCAAAGATTATATCTCGAGTAGTGAGGATGGAGTTGCTTAATGTGGATTAAAACTCATGTCTTGGGCACAGGACCCTGGGTTCTTTCCCTATGCTGTAGAGGAGGGAAACTGGAGTCGAAGTCAGAACTCCCAAGTTCAAATTGGAGTCTGCCACTTATCTTGTGACCAAAGTCTTCAAGACCCATTTCTTTTATCTGTAAAATGGGAACAAAAACATATACCTTATGTGATGCTGATGAAGATCAAATAGATATTTTAAAGGACTCAATAAATATTAATTAACTCTGAATAAGCCACAGTCAGTGAAGACACAGAAGCTCTGGCTACACACTCCCAAATAATCCAGAAGAAAAATTTTATCAGCCTTCCAGGTGGCTGTCAACATGAAGCCAAACATACAAATATTTGGAATGCATGCAAAACATATTCAACAAGCACCTTTCTCCCTTTCCGATGGGTGTTTTGGCCTCAAGAAGACAAAGAGTGAGGGGCTTTATGTAGAAAGATGCTCTCTATCTAACTTCACTGTCTTCTTTGTATACTTTGGAGCTGCTTACAGATGCATTGGAAAATGATAATTCATACAACATGGATAATCTCAATTTTCAGAAAGCCTTTGATACTGTTCCATACAATGGGCTGCTTAAACCCAAGACAGCAGGGATTCTTGATGGAACCCTGAGAAAAAGGAGAAATTGGCTAGAGAACAAAACAAAAAGTTGAGACTGAAACAGAATGGAAAATAGAAGATGAGATTACTTTCAAAGAGCAGGGGAGGAAGTCTAGATGTTGCAATTGCGACTGTCACATAGGTTGGTATACAGGGTGAGCAATGAGAGAAACAGCGATTACAGCTGTGGCTCAACCATGCATGAGCATCAAGCTTGACAGTGACACGCACTTTATAGGACAATATCTTAACATTATAAGGGCTACATATTAATTAGGCTAGACAGACTGTTAAGGCACTTGAAATGATGTGAAAACAGGTCCCACTTAAGAATCAAAATATCCAGCTACAGCATGACACTTTTAGTAGAAATTTTATATTTTTCATTAATTATACTCATTGTAACCCTGGGAAAATAAGAGATCCACATTCATCTAAATCAGTGGTTCTCAACTGATGGTTGTTTTGTGCCCCTGTCCCCAGGACATTTGGCAATATCTGGAGACATTTTTGGTTGTCACAGTGGAGCTGGGGATGCTCCTGGCATCTAGTAGGGAATGCTCAACATTCTACAGTACACAGGACAATCCTCCACACACGAGAGTCATCCAGCCCCAAGTGTCACCGGTGCCAAGATTAAGAAACCCTATTTTAAACTATTGTACCCTAATGTGTGCACAGGAGAGGCAAATTCATAAGGTAAGAATTTTGTACAAAAAACATTTTAAAAATAACTGCCATTTGTGGAATAAAGTATTCATTTTCACCAAACTATAATATGCTGTTCTAAAACTAGAAACAGGAGCGAGGAGGAGGGGCTGAAGAGAACAGAGAAATCTGTGGAGAAAAAGAGATACAGGAGAGAACAGAAAACAAAAACATCTAACCTCTGCCGGGACTTCCATGCTCTGTACAACCCACTTTCTTTGTGAGTCTTCTGCCCAATTCACTTCAAATGATTGGTCTGGAGTTTGCTTCAGATGGCACACAGATGTTTGAATCTACTCATGCCAGCTAGTCTTCCGGACATCATTTTGTTTTAGAGAAAAAAGCAGGTCTAATGAGAGAATATGGAAAGTAGTTAGAAAAAAGAATTTTACAACTTTTAAAAAATGTATGAAGTTGCTTCGATTTCTGACTCATAAATTATAGAAGAAGGTAATTCCTCTAATTGGTACATTAAAAATCAAAACAGTCCAGATTTCCATAACCGCTTTCTCTTACTAGGCGAAGATGCAGCCCTGATGGAGGGGACGAAACGGTTTCAGTGGACCTGCAGAGGAACCCACACCCTGCTAGTAACTCTACCTCTTGTGATGTCACAGTTATAGTCACTACCTTCAGAAATTTTGTCTTCTATTATGGTATGAGTATTCTCTGCAAGTTTCCTCAAGTAACTTATTCAGTTAACTCTTTTAAATAGATCATGTGGACGATGAACCAGAATAGAACGCAGCTAGGGGGTTCAGAAGTGGGAACAAAGAAATCTCTCTGAAAACGCTTCCTTAATTTACATTTTCTTCAAAAGTCAAAACTATTTGTAGGAAGGCAGGGCCCTGAATCATTCAAAATTTCCTCTAATTTAATTCAATGGAAAAGAAAACACAGCTGTGACATGTTCTTGGCTATCAATGGCATTGATTGACCTTTGGCTGAGTCCATTTAGGAGATGGTAACATACATCCCAGGAACCTAACCTGGTATCCTAAAATGAAAGGGTTCCTCAGGACAAGGTTGAATTATAAATGATTACATGATTGGACATCAGCAACCTGCAAAACAGCCAGAGCTGAGGACCACAGAAGCAATGGGAATAGAACTCTACCATCAAGCCTATTTATCCACAAAGATACACAGATGGTATTGCCTTGAGTTTCAACACCATTGTCATCATTTTTGGTTGGATTCCTTACCATCATTAATTGATAGAACTCCGTGGATTAATTGATTTTTTTCTTTTTAAATTAGGTTTAATTTTTACAATTAAAAAAATTGTATATATTTTTGTGTACCACATGTTTTGAAGTAGGTATACTTTGTGAAATGGCTCAATAGGGCTAATTCACATATGTATTGCCTCACATACTTATCACCTGTTGCAGTGAGAACACTGAAAATCTACTCTTCTAATGATTTTCAAAATACAGTATGTTCTTTTTAACCATAGTCACCATGCTGTACCATAGATCTCTTGAACTTATTCCTCCTATCTAACTGAAATTTTTTATCCATTGACCAACAACTTCCCAACCCTCCATCTCCCCAGCCCCTGGTAACTACCATTTTACTCTCTACTTTTATGAGTTCAACTTTTTTAGATTCCACATATGAATGAGATCAGACAGTATTTGTTTTTCTGTGCCTGGCTTATTTCACTTAACATAATGACCTCCAGATTTATCTATGTTGTTTTGAATAACAGGATTTCTCCTCTTTTTTAAGGCTAAATAGTTTTCCATCCTGCATTTGAACCACATTTTCTTTCTCGTTTTTTTTGTTTGTTTGTTTTTGTTTTTTGAGACAGAGTCTCACTCTGTTGCCCAGGCTTGAGTGCAGTAGTGCAATCTGGACTCACTGCAACCTCTGCCTCCTGGGTTCAAGCAATCCTCCTGCCTCAGCCTCCCAAGTAGCTGGGACTACAGGTGCACACCACCACGCCCGGCTAATTTTTGTATTTTTGTAGAAATGGGGTTTCGCTCTGTTGGCCAGGCTGACCTCAAGTGACCTCAGAGGCTGCTTCAGCCTCCCAAAGTGCTGGGATTACACGTGTGAGCCACCATGCCTGGCCTGGACCATATTTTCTTTATCAATTCATCCAATGATGGAAACTTAGGTTGGTTCCATATAAGCTACTGTGAATAATACTGAAATAAATATGGGAGTGCAGATATCTCTTGGATATAGTAATTTTGTTTCCTTTGGATGTATACCCCAAAGTGGGATTGTTGGATCATGTGGTAGTTCTATTTTTAATTTTTAAAGGAACTTTCATACTATTTTCTGTAATAACTATGCCAATTACATTACCACCAACAGTGTGCAAGGGTTCCCTTTAAAGTTTCCATATCCTTTCCAACTTTATATCATTTTTTTTGTTAATAGTCATTCTAACATGTGAAGTGATATCCCACTGTGGTTTTAATTTATGCAATGATTAGTGATGTTAAGCATTTTTTCATACACCTGTTGGTCATTTGTATGTCTTCTTTTGAGAAATGTCTATTCAGGTCCTTTGTCCATGTTTTAATCAGGTTATTTGTTTTCTTGCTGTTGAATTATGTTGAGTTCCTTACCTTTTTTTTATATTAGCCCCTTATCAGATGTATAGTTTGCAAATATTTTCTCCCATTCTGTAGATTGTCTTTTCATTCTGTTGATTGTTTCCTTTGTTGTAGAGAAGTTTTTTAGTTTGACGAAAAGTTTGCTTTTTGCTTTGGTTTGTGATATGTGTATGTACACATAAATATACACATATGCATACACACTGACATAACCTTAACAGCTGAATTTGAGCATTGTTTTCATTCCCTTGTACATATTTTGTTTTACAGTTTGTTATGGTGTTAGTGAATTTAAAGGTCCATATTTGACATGTCGGGGCCAGGTATACTTCTCTTTACTCTTTACCTATGGATCCTAGCTCATCATTGAAAAAATCATATATTTAGTCACAAGGAGGAAGGAGCAAGAAGACAATGATGAATCAGTACCACCACTTATCCTCCAATGACCCCTTGGTGAAAGGGGTCAGTGAAAGCATCTCTGTACACAAACAGGAGCATCTTAAATATCTTTAATATACCAAAAATAGTTCTCAAAGGAAATATATGCTTAGCACAAGTTTATACCATCCACTGAGCAGCTAAGAATCTATTTAGGTGCTCATTTGTTTTTCAAATATTTCATGTAGTTCATTCAATATGATAGAAGTGAGTAATTGTGGTGCTTTAAGCATAAAGATGGTCCCTCACTGGTGCTCCAAACATTAGTGGTCTGTTCAGAAATTCATTTTGCATATGCACAAACTTTGGGGCCACTTTCAATCACTGTTAAGACTCAATTTTTCCCCATTTACTTCAGAATGATTAAGGGGGTAATGAGTAGTATTGATGACATGGAAACTTCACAAATTGAATCAACTCAGTTTGCATATGTTGATTATCATATTACATTTTAGCCATACCTCATCATCACCATAAAACATAATTTAAATTTTAGGATATGGAGACAGAAGTTAACTTTCTACATATAAGGGACTGACTCATGACTTAGCATCAACCAGCCAAAATACATGTAGAATACATAGAGAAAACACACGAAAATAAAGGAGAATTACTGATTTCAAGCAGCTTAAAAAGAAATATTAAATATTTATATTATACATTGTTCTTTACCCACAATAGGCATTTTAAAAATATGCTGTTGGCACTATCCCTTATAAATTCTTTTGAAGTTTCTGTGCATGTTCTATGAAGAAAAAATATCAGGTATCTACACCTGGATCATCCTGTATGTCATGTGATCTTAGAGAAAATCAAATTGAGTCCAAATTACCAAGCACCTACCATGTGTGAAGTTCTGACCTTGGAGGGGACACAAGGCTTCTAAGGAATAGTCTTTTCCCTCAAAGAAACTACATTCATAATGGTGGGGAGAGGACATAAACTTGAAAAAGTTAAATGGCAATAAAATGTTTTACTTATATACCAGGACATCGATAGAAGACATGTCATCAGCGACAAGTACAGCCAATACTTCCATGCTAGACAGAATAATGGTCCCCCAAAATGTCCACATCCTAGTCACCAGAAACTCTTAATATGTTACCCTACATATAAAAGGGAGTTTGAAAGCATGATTAATTTAAGGATCATGAAATGAGGGGGTTATCCTGGATTATCTTGGTACCAAGGCCCAGTGTAATCATAAAGGTTTTAATAAAATGGAAGCAGGACAGTCTGAGGCAAAGGAGATGTAAGGATGAAAGCAGATTAGAGGAAGGCGGGGCCATGAAACAAGGAACTCAGGCAGCCTCTAGAATCTGGAAGGGGCAAGAAAACAAGTCATCCTCTAGAGCCTCCAGAAGGAACAAAGTCCTGCTGACCTATTTTGGACTTCCAACCTCTGAAACTAAAATAATAAATTTGTGTTGTGTTAAGCCACTGAGTTTGTGGTAATTTGTTACAGCTGCCAAAGGAAGCAAGTACACTTGCTATTATAATCTACTTCATGTCAGTGGGCCCCAAAGTCCACAGCTGTCAAAGGGGAGTCATGAGACTAAATCAATATTCCAACACCCCAAATTATACACTTGACTCATGCAACAGCTAAATACACTGTCTTTGGAGACGAGGGTAGGAGAGGAAAAGCAGCAGAAGTGCAAAGGAGAGGAGATGGAAGGTGCTGGAGAGTTTGTCTCTCTGGGCCTATACTGGTTGATTTGCAAAGCACTGAGCAAAGACAGTATGTTTTCCAGGTCTCACCCTCCTGTATAGGGTGAAGTATAAAAGAAACCAGACCAATACTGCCCAAAGCAATCTACATATTCAGTGCTATCCCTATCAAACTACCAATGTCATTTTTCACAGAATTAGAAAAAAGTATTCTAAAATTCATATGGAACCAAAAAATGAGCCTGAATAGCCAAAACAATCCTAAGCAAAAAGAACAAAGCTGGAGGCATCACATTACCCGACTTCAAGCCATACTACAAGGCTACAGTAACCAAAACAGCCTGGTACTGGTACAAAAACAGACACATAGACCAATGGAACAGAATAGAGAACCCAGAAATAAAGTCACACACCTACAACCATCTGATCTTCAGCAAACTTGACAAAAATAGGCAATGGGGAAAGGACTCCATATTCAATAAATGATGCTGGGATAGCTAACTATGTGAAAGAATAAAACTGGACCCATACCTTTCTCCATATACAAAAATTAAGTCAAGATGGGTTACAGATTTAAATGTAAGACCTCAAACTATAAGAATCCTAGAAGAAAACCTGGGAAATACCATTCTGGACATCCACCTTGGGAAATAATTTGTAACTGAATCCTCAGAAGCAATTTCAACAAAAACAAAAATTAACAAGTGGGATCTAATTAAAATAAAGAGCTTCTGCACAGGAAAAGAAACTGTCAACAGGGTAACCAGACAACCTACAGAATGGGAGAAAATATTTGTTAACTATGCATCCGACAAAGATCTAATATTCAGAATCTATAAGGAACTTAAATAATTCAATAGGCAGAAAACAAATAACCCCTCTAAAAGGTGGGCAACAGACATGAACAGACACTTCTCAAAAGAAGACATACAAGTGGCCAATAAACATACAAAAAATGCTCAACGTCACTAATCATCAGGAAAATGCAAATGAAAACCACAGTGGGATACCACGTCACACCAGTCAGAATGGCTATTATTAAAAAGTCAAAAAACAACAGATGCTGGTGAGATTGTAGAGAAAAGAGAGCATTTATACACTGTTGGTGGGAATGTAAATTAGTTCAGCCACTGTGGAAAGCAGTCAGGAGATTTCTCAAAGAACTTAAAGCAGAACTACCATTTGACCCAGCAATCCCATTACTAGGTATCTACCCAAAAGAAAACAAATGGTTCTACTCGAAGACATATGCCCTCACATATTCACCACAGCACTATTCACAATAGCAAACACATGGAATCAACCTAGATGCCCATCAACAATGGACTGGATAAAGAAAATGTGGTACATATGCACCATGGAATACTACATAGCCATAAAAAGGAATGAAATCATGTCCTTTGCAGCAACATGGATACAGCTGGAGGCCATCATCCTAAGTGAATTAACACAGGAACAGAAAACCAAATACTGCATGTTCTCACTTATAAGTGGAAGCTGAACATTGGGTACTCATGGACATAAAGATGGCAACAAACACTGAGAACTACTAGAGGGGGAATGGAGGGAGGGTGTCATGTGTTGAAAAACTACCTATTGGGTGCTATGCTCAGTACCTGGTTGACAGGATCATTCATACCCTAAACCTCAGCATCATCCAATATACCCATGTAATAAACCTGCACATGTACTCTCTGTCTCTAAAATAAGAAGTTGTATTTTTTTTATATATAAAAAAAAGACCAGGCCAAGGAGAATTGCAGCCCAGGGCTACCAAAGCCATTAATTACTAGTTCGATTCTCAATGATAAAGGATTTTACTGGTTTCAATTTTACCCAAACTCATGTCCCCATTATCAGCTAATATTAAGATATTATGGCATGAACTTGTTTTTTCTAATTTTTATTCTACAACACTTTAGTTGATTATTTTTGCAAAGGAATAATCTCAATTTATAGAAGACTGTGGGTGGGATGTAGGCAGTCAGGGAAGACAGGATCAAAGTAGAGATGCTAATCCAGGAACAACCGCACAGTAAGGGTAGCCAATTTCTCCCTGTGAGTCAAGTGCTTTTCCTGCTGAAATCCACAAGGACAAGATAGATTGTCATTATCCCAGGCTCCATAAAAACAAAACATAAGAAAGTCACTTAAGAGTGAGAAACCACTTGGTGTTCAAAGAAATTTAATTTGTTTTTATTGCTCTTTATTTTTATTTTTAATTGCTCTCCCAGGAATGGCTAAATGACATGGACTTTTCATTTCTTAAAGATCTCAGGGGGCTCTAACTTCAAGACAAGATGATTAAAAAAACCTCTATGTACATATGAAAGGCCAGATACCAAAGTAGCAATGGAGGATCCAAATATAGCCTGATGACTACAATAGGATACCTCAAATATCACTTGATACAGTGACAGTTCTCACTAGGGAAACTGGTCATGATGGGAACTTAGTGCGAGATGGCAGGGAACATACAAAGAAAACAAATCAAACCCAAAAGATAGAAAGAGAGAGGAGTTAAGACAAATAAAAATGATTTATTCAAGACCATTGTGTGAGAGAGGAACACTTTAAGAATTGGAGAGGTTCTGAGGTATCATCTTTAGTTCCAAGATCAGCGCCGCACTCTGAGGTCTCTTATGTGCCTCTCAGTTACAGTAATTATAGTGGCTAACAAGAGTCAGTCCCTGTGCTAAGTCTTTCCTGCATTTGTTGTCACAATCTCCTTGTGTAAGGTTGGTTGACAGATGAAAAAACCAACTCTTCAGTTATTTACTCGGGGTCCCAGGTTTTAAGTGACGTAATCATGACCAAACCAAAATCTCTTTGATTCCAAAGTCCACGTTTTCATGCACTCTACAATACTAAAATCGAGTTTACACATGCCTAGAAGAAAATGTCCTGGACATATTTTGGGCTTTAGCCTTTGGATTATTACCTCTCTCCATCCCTTTAGCTGTAATTCCTACTAATTGTATGTTGGAGTTTACCGTTTATCTGTCTTGTTTTTTAACTTCTCTTTAGCAACTTCCACGTCTTTTGCCTTCTGCACTATAGTTTGGCCTGTTCTTTAGAGCCTTCTCTAAATTCATAGTTCTCTGCTGAGCTGTGTTTACCCTACTGTTTAATTCATTTATTGACTCCTTCCTTTTAATGGTCAAATCAGACTCTATTATCTATAGTTCCTTGTTATTGCTCATGGCATTTGATTTCCTCAAATGCTTTGTAAATTTTGTCTGCAACCCTATATTTAGAACAAACTGTATTCTATAGGGCTCCTTTACTCAGCCTATTAGCTTTTGTGGTCATTTGCCAAGGCTCTACAGGGTTCAAAGTTTCTAGACCAGAAGGTACACTAGTCCCACAGCCCCACACACTTCTCGAGTATATGGAAATGCAAACAGGAGATACTCAGCACAAATACACACTATGTATCCTTCACAATATTCCTGAAGGAAAGCAGTTTATATAGGCTAGGCCAGGTGTCTGCACACTATGGACTGCGAAACATCTCCCACCTGCTGCCTGTTTTTGCAAGGCCTGCAAAGATGAGAATGGTTTTTGAATTTTTAAATGAGTGAAAAATACAAATAATGTTTTGTGACATGTGAAAAAGATGCAAAATTTAAATTTCAGTGTTAATAAACAAATATTTATAGGGACACACCATGCCCATTCGTGTACATATTGTCCATGGCTACCCTTATCCTACAAAAGCAGAGTCAAGCAACTGCAACAGAGACCATATGGCCCACAAAGCCTAAAATATTTACTATCTGGCCCTTTGCAGAAAGCGCTTGCTGGGCTAGGTCATCTAATTGAAATCGTCTCTGTTTGAAAGTGAAAGTACAGTCCACAGCTGTGTGTCAAAGTGTTCTGCCTATATGAAGAAAAACTTAGAGCGTATAAAATAAAAAAGAAAGACTGTGATTGCCAATCCCTTAAGACACCAAGGAAACTTTTTTTTAATTTCCCCAGTTTTACACTTGCCCATAATTTCTTCAGTGAAACATGCCATTCTCTACTGTGGCCACCAGATGGAGACTCCAATAACGGCCTAATGGTACATCAAAATTTACTTACCAAGATACCCTACGCATAATTTTAAAACACTTTGAGAACAGTGTGAATAGAGAGATCAACTAAATCATGTCAAACTAATAATAGGCTTGGTAAGGAAACAGTCTGGAGCCCAATAGCTTTTGGGGAGGTGGGAGCACCCCTGGAGTTAGTCTATGCTTGATCTTATCAATGGTCTCAAACTGTAATGTACAAAGAATCACCTAGAATACTTGCTAAAAAGGCAGACTCTCAAGCCACGCTGTTAGACAGTCTGAGTCAGCAAAAATGAACATGCATTTTTTTAAAAGCAACCCTACATTTGATTCTGATGTAGGTGATCTAATGACCGCAGATATAAAGGTACTGATTTCAGGAGATTTCTTCTCTGTAGGCCTGAATAAACAGGTGGCTGATTGTGCAAATTACAAGATCCAATGAGTGCAAGGGCATTTGGCACCACTTCTTGGGCAGGGGTTCAAACTTGTGGTCAGGGGTGGAGAAAGCTCTCTCTCCAATTTCAGCACCCAGGGAGAAAGTCAGAAAGGATTGTCAAGGCCCCATTCAAATGGAATGGCCCTCAGGCAGAGCTCCTAATGGGGTGCTATGACTAGAACATAACTTGAGGAGATGCTGGAGGGACTGAGGATCTCCGTGTGAAGAGGTCCAAGTGTAGAGGCAGCAAGAGCCATGCTAGACCCACGTGATGCCAGACTTAGGTCCGCTTAGGTGAGGTGGGCGAGGCTGACCTGGCAGCCTGAATGTTGAAGTTTCTGTAGCTCTTTAAGAAGAGGAAGTCAGGGAAGACATGTCCTAGTGGTCTTTTTTCTTTTATGATCTTCTTGTGGACCCCTTGTCTTAATTCACTGATTTAAAGCATTACATCATCTGGCAGTCACAGCTGTAGTCCCAGCACTTTGGGAGGCCAAGGGGGGCAGATCTCTTGTGCCCAGGGGTTCGAGACCAGGATGGGCAACATGGCAAATTCCCATCTCTACAAAAATAAAAAAATAAATAAGTAAATAATAAAGCAGTACATCCATTCTGAAAACTAACCTCTCTTTATAAAGTGAAGGGTAAGTGCAAAAACTTCTATATCTCACACATACTGATTCTCTTAAGCGCTTCTCCTTTCTTTTCCAAGCGTAATCTTCAAAGCAGCTTCCACAACATGGACAAACCCTATAACAGCCTGGTCTGAGGCATTTTTAGGTGATTTTTGTTTGCAGGACCCTAGATTTTCTATCTTAGAACCACTATGACGAACTTATACACGTGCTCAATAAGTGGTTGCTCAATAAGTGATTCTTTCATTAAATGAAAGAATCAAATGAAGAATAAAATTTTCTCTTAAAAGGAACAAAATCCAATTTTTGATGGCTCCATGCACTTTCTGCATCATTTCCCTCAGCAGCATAGAGAATGGAGAAGTGTAAAAAACCTCACTTGGTTAAAAACTCCTATGTCTTTATTTCCAGTCTTGTCCTCTCTTTAAGTCTTCAGTTGCCTGCTAGATGTTTCTACATACATGCCAAAGACTACAGAAGAACTAAGCTCACCATCGTCTTCCAACATCTCCTAGAATCATCACCATTTTTCTAGTCAAGCACGCACAAAAACTTGGGGTCCTCTTTACTTGTCTGCTTTTTCTCATCCACTATCTTGCTGGCTTTGTGCTGTATTAACTTAACTCAGCTAAGCCTAGGTTTCACAGCATCCCCTTTGCCATTTGATTCCAGGCAATATTGGCCACCCAGGACATTTTGTGTGCAACTTGGAAATTGGAATTGAAGCAGGAGTCATATATTGTACACTCTGAAGGTTTGAGCAGGGCTTCTGCACATTGTCACTGATCTGCTGACATGAGATCTGCTGACATGAGGCCAGCACCTGCACCACAGCTCCGCCAGCTCCTTCTGATGTCCCCCTCAGCTTCCCCAAGGCCTGGGCCAGGTGTGCAGACAGCTGGCTCTGTTGCGATGGGCATCAGTGTCATGAACGGTGTCAAGCTTTCCTTTCAGATTCCTCATCTTTGTAAATTGCTTCACCAACTCCCACAATTGCATCAGCCTTATCCACTATAAATGCATCCGTTATCCATTCCTCTCTCTTTGTCTACTTCTGCTGCCATAGCAAGATACCTCAAATTGGGTAGCTTAAACATCAGAAATTTATTTCTCACAGTTCTGGAGGCTGGAAATCCAAGATCAGGGTGCCAGCAGGGTCAGGTTCTGGTGAGGGCCCTCTTCCTGGCTTTCGGACAGCCACCTTCTCACTGTGTCCACACGTGGTAGAGGGCAGAGAGTGCAAGTTCTCTGGTGCCCCTTCTTATAAGGACAATCATCCTATCATGAGGAGCACACCCTCATGACCTCATTTAAACCTACTCACCTCCCAAAGATCCCACATCCAAATACCATCACATTGGGGGTTGGGGCTTCAACATATGAATTTGGGGGGTAACAATTCAATCCATCGCACTCTCCTAGCAGTTTTCTTTCCCTCATTGAACCCTGATGGTTACAGCTCTTGTCATTACTCAGGAAGTCCTACAAGATGTTGCAATTTTGTCTACCTGCTTCTTCTTCTTTTTTTTTTTTTGAGATGGAGTCTTGCTCTGTCGCCTAGGCTGGAGTGCAGTGGCACGATCTCGGCTCACTGTAAGCTCCACCTCTCGGGTTCACGCCATTCTCCTGCCTCAGCCTCCCGAGTAGCTGGGACTACAGGTGCCCGCCACCACGCCTGGCTAAATTTTTTTGTATTTTTAGTAGAGACGGGGTTTCACCGTGTTAGCCAGGATAGTCTCGATCTCCTGACCTCGTGATCTGCCCGCCTCGGCCTCCCAAAGTACCTGCTTCTTGTTTCAACTGCCTTTGCCACCACTCCAGTTCAGAGCCTCTCCCCTGGATGTGAATCTCTGCAGGAGCTTTTTGGATCAGCCACTACCCCTAGTTTCAGGGGCCACTAATCCATCTCGCTCCTGCTGAATCATTCTGGTCTCAAAAACCTCAGTGTCTCTCTGTCTCACCAAATTCAGTTCAAATGTCTTTGTTTTTCAAGGAATTTCTTTTTTTTAAACCTATACCTTCTTATTTATTTGTTAATACACACATGTGGCAAGTTCCTTGGACTCTCTGTGCCTCAGTTTCCTTAGGCATAAAATGGGACATATTAATGGTGTCCACCCCAGAGGGTTGTTGTGAGTATTAAATGAGTTAACTTATGTGAAGCATCTAGAAGACTGCCTGTCTGCCTCTTAAAAAGTCCTCTGTAAGAGTTAGCTATTAGTATGAGCCATTATTATTCCCATGGCATAGCCTCTGAACTAGACCATGGATGCTCCAGGCTCTGTTTTCGTGTCTTTTTTGTTTGTTTGTTTGTTTGAAACAGAGTCTCACTCTATCCCCCAGGCTGGACTGCAGTGGCATGATGTCAGCTTACTGCGCCTCCCGGTTTCGAGTAATTCTCCTGCCTCAGCCTTCCAAGTAGCTGGGACTACAGGCACATGCCGCCATGCCCAGCTAATTTTTGTATTTTTAGCAGAGATGAGGTTTTGCAACGTTAGCCAGGCTGGTCTGGAACTCCTGACCTCAGGTGATCCACCCACCTCGGCCTCCCAAAATCCTCCCTGGGATTACAGATGTGAGCCACCACACCCGGCCTTTGTGTCTATGCTCATGTTGAGCAACCATGCCACCTCAAAAGATAAAATGACATCTATCAAGAATAAGCAATTAAGATAGAGGAAAGACTACTAGAACATACGTTGGGTCTGTGCTGGACTTGTCAGACATACTAACCTGGAAAGTGCAAAGTTCCCTCCTATTGGGCCACACCCCATCCACAGTGCCTTGAAGGAGAATCTGTGACAGCCTGTTCTTAGCATGAGGTAGCCACCTGGGTGGGGGTAGGGTGGCCCAAGAACAAAGAGTGGAGTTTCCATAGCTTGGGGAGACCCCTGAGGTGGCCTGGTGTAAAGGCTTTGCCCAATGCGGTGGTGGAAACTCACTAGGCTGGTGAGACTAGCTCCCAGTGGAATCTGGATAGAAGAATACAGTGTGCATTAGCCAGTCAGAACATGGGGAATCATGGAACACACGGAAGGAAGCAGAGGTGTCCATGAGGGAGATGTCAGAGGAGCCATGGAAGACGAGAGGGAAGTGTCCTAAAAGCAGCCTGGGGGCCTAGGCAGAAGAACATTTCTGCCCCAATATTGTTTATTGCTTCTTATAATAACTCCTCCTTTTCCAAAGGCCTTCTTAGAACCCCAAGAGGCTAAATCCAGAGGGCCATTTTTGAGGAGTTCAAGAAACAGAGGATGGAGAAAGACACATACACTGAGAGGTAACTGTCTCTCTGAGGGAGTTTGAATGAGGCTGATGGAGTCATGACTAAAGGGCTGTATTTGTCCAACCAGCCCCGCTCCCCATTGCCCCACCATCAGCCAGGCTTCCTTTGGCAAATATAAAGTAGAGATATGTAAGAGTCAAAGGTAGGCAGGACACAGGGCCTGGGAAGCGTTGGTGTGACGGTTTTGTCCTCCATGTTGGTACTGGATTGATGTATTGGTTTCTAAGCGCAGCTGTAACAAGACACTACAGACTGGGTGGCTTTAAAGCAACATATATTTATTGTCTCACAGTTTTAGAGGCCAGAAGTCTGAGATGAAGGTGTTGGCAGGGCCGTGCTCCTTCCGAAGCACCTAGGGGAGACCCCTTCCTTGGCTCTTTCAGCCTCTGGTGTTGCTGGCAGTCCTTGGCATTCCTTGGCTTGTAGGGCATCACTCCAATCTCTGCCTCTGTCATCACATGGCTATCTTCTCACTGTGTCTCTCCCTTTTTTATAGGGACATCAGTCATATTGGATTAAGAGCCCTTCCTACTCCAGTAGACTTCATCTTAACTAGTGACATCTGCAACCACCCTGTTTCCAAATAAGGTCACATTCTGAGGTACTGCAGCTTAGCAATTCAACATATTTTGTTGCGGGACAAAATCCAATCCATAACAATGGCTAAGTTTCTTTTTTTCAAATTATTTTGAGTTATAAAGGTTCATTCATGATGGCAAGATGCAGGATGCCATCTGTCCACTGATAATTGTCTGCCCTTTCGATCATGTGCTGTGGTCATGGTGAGGCAGCTGCCCCACCCAGCATTACCTTTTCCAGCTGCCTTTGCTTCCAGTTGTAACCACATGACTAGTTCTCACCACTGATGTGTGGATAGAGTTGAGGTTTGTCAGTTCAGTTTAAGTCTTCAAAGACACTGGTACCTTTTCTATTCTCTTTTCCTGAGGCAGAGGACTTGAGGCATTAGGGGATAGCAGAACTCCATGGAGGATAACTGCCTGCCCAGTGACCGAAAATATTCAAATTGTTTTTTTATGGAAGTGAGAATTAAGCTTCTGTCTTGTTTAATTTAGCCATTGAACTTAAGTGGTTTACTTGTTATAGCCACCCGCAGCAACCTGTTTCATTCAAAAGACCCAATTGTTTTTCCTTTCATCATTTTCTCACAGAAGTTGATATTCTGCTAAATCCTCCTTTAAATTCCAATATGATTTTAAACTAATCATGAAGGAAAGCAAAAACATATTGTATCATCCTAACTTTGGACAAGCTATAGGGATAGACAGATATTATATACCATATTTCCTACGAAGTAAAAAGTCCTTATGTAGTACAGATATATCAGTTATATTAGTAACTTCCTTTTGAAAAACTAATTTTTTGCTTAATTTTCTATTGCTATTGATAATGCCGTAACCCATGGTCTTTATACTACACAAATAAGGAGAAGCTAAGGGTGATAGAGGAGGTAATGTGTTCTTCTTGGGTCACTTTTTCATTTATCATTCAAATATCATGCAGTCCTACCCGGTTTTGGAATGAGAATAGAAGGATATTTTAATTTCCAAATGCACAGACTTTTAGGCAAATATCTGTCTGTGTGTCTGTTTGTTAAATCTTTTTGGCTCAGACGTCTCTGGTGACTTGTTGTGGCACCATTCACATTTTAGTATCTCAAGAATAACAGGAAGAAGCTTAAGAGACTTCTCAGGAGAAAAGGCAACTTCATGCCATATGGAGATTTAAGAATAAAACACTCATGCTGAAGGCTTAGAGATGGCAGGTGGTCTTTATAAAGGAACATTCTGTGGGTTCTGACAGATTTACCTATTGCAGAGGTTCTCCACATGGAGCAATTCTACCCCCCTGGGGATCAGTTGGCAATGTCTGGAGATAAGTTTCGTTGTGACAACTGTTTTGGGGGTTGGGGGCTGCTACTGGACTCTAATGAGTAGAGACCAGTGACATTGATCAACATCCTACCATGTACAGGTCATTCCCCCAATAAAGAATTGTCCAGTTCCAAATTTCAGTCCTGCAAAGGTTGAGAAACCCTGACTGGGAGTAACACGTGAAAATTAACTATGTCTACATACTCCTTTGATGAAGTTTGCTTTATGCTCAAAGCTGAAGTTTCAAGCAGAATAATCGTGAAAATCCTAAGAATGATATTGACTAGCTTTCATTGAAATCTATGTGCCCAAGCACTGTGATAACTGCTTTACACAGCAAGGAGTGCTTTACAAATTTATAAATCTCAGCTTTGCTTTTTTTTTTTTTTTTTTTTTTTTTTTTTGAGATGGAGTCTCACTCTGTCACCCAGGCTGGAGTACAGTAGTGAGATCTCAGCTCACTGCAACCTCCACCTCCCACGTTCAAGCAATTTTCCTGCCTCAACCTCCCAAGTAGCTGGGATTACAGGCATATGCCACCATGCCCAGATAATTTTTGTATTTTTAGTAGAGACGTGGTTTCACCATGTTGGCTAGACTGGTCTGGAACTCGTGACCTCAGGTGATCTGACCCCCGCAACCTCCCAAAGTGCTGGGATTACAGGCGTGAGCCACCATCCCAGGCCCTCAGCTTTGCTTGTAATGCAGAAAATAAAGATAAGAATCTAGGAAACAGAAAATTAGAGACATTTTTTAGAGTAAATTTAGATTTAATTGAAAATCACAGAAACACTGAATTAAACCATCAAAGAAGCCCAACTTTGTGAATGCTAATACTTTTAGAGGAAAAATTATCATAAAAACACTGAGTCAAGCAAAATATTACTCAAACATAAATGAGTTAAGAATAGTATATCTTTCTGAAGAATATTTAGCCCTGTGAGAAAACATGCACAAGATAATGTTCAATAAAAAATATTAAGCTGGACACAGTGGCTCACGCCTGTAATCTCAGCACTTTGGGAGGCTGAGGCAAGTGGATCATTTGAGGCCAGGAGTTCAAGACCAGCTTGGTCAATATGGTAAAACCCCATCTCTACTAAAAATACAAAAATTAGCTGGGCATGGTGGTGCGTGCCTGTAATCCTAGCTACTCAGGAGGCTGAGGTGGAAAAGTCGCTTGAACCTGGGAGGCAGAGGTTGCAGTGAGCAGAGATTGCACCACTGCACACCAGCCTGGGCGACAGTGAGACTCCATCTCAGAAAAAAAAAAAGATAATAATTCAGCTACAAAACTTAAAAGTATGATCCCAATTCACAGCTATGCTTTTTTGATGAATGAATACATTGATAAAAATATTGGAGAGAAAATATACCATAATGAAATACACTGAAATGTTGTCTGTAGGTAATGAGATTTGTTTCTTCTTTACTATTTCAATTATTGTGTAAATTTTCCAAATCGAGCATGTATTATGCACTACAAGGGAGGTAGATTAAGGAACTGGAGGAGAGAGATGAAATCTCTTTGGACAGAAACTGTTTTGACAACATCAGTGATAACAGATATGCTCTTGATTGAACTATTTATGACTGTTTGTATTGACTGTATTCATGAATTGTATGGGATAGCTCTGGTGGAATAAATGACTTTCTTAAGCAAATGTAAGCGAAACATGACTAATTAGTTCACCTAACCAAATGTGCTTTGGAAGCGTTCATTTTCATTATGCTGTATTTATTTTTGTTGGGTTTTCTCTGGAAAGCATATGAAAAAGGGGGAAAGAAACATTTCAAACATTAGATACAACTATTTCAAATATTCATAGGCTAAATAGAGGAAAAAATTGAGAAAAATGTCTTGCCTATTTAGTACTTGTGTTTAATAGTTCCTTTACTAATGAGTGTAAGAACTGACTGTTAAGAGAAATTTTCTTTCACCTACCATTTTCTAAATTCCAATTTGAGGGCTTTTACAATTCAGATATCTTAGAACCCTGGCTTTTGACCACAAAAGCCTAAGATAAATAGTATGGAACATAAAACAAAACAAAACAAAACAAAAAGCTCAGTAGTCGGAGCTTTGATGTTGGGAATGCAGCACGACACACTCAGATTCAGGAATCCTTTCTGTTCAGTTGCAAGCACAGATTAAAAGTCTCCAGTCCAAATATAGGAATAGTCTCCCCCAAAATGAGAAATCTTATTTTCCAAAATGAAGCCAACAGAAATGTGAAAACTAGTTAGAAATTTTATATCGAGTTTACAGAGAGGCCATTCCAATTAGGGATGCTAAGAATAAGAGACCCATTTCTCGTTATTCTTTATTATTATTAAAAAAAACAGTGAATCAACATTTGTGCTCAAGTGCTGGTAGCCAGTGTTTCTCAACCAGGGTTACTTTTAACCCTCAGGTTACATTTGGCAAGGTCTGGAGACATTTTTCAGTTGTCACAACTGGGGGATGTGACTTGCTACTGGCATCTCTTGGGTAGAGTCCAGGAATGCAACTTTAAAGTATGCATTCAGTAAATACAGATCTCATCGATGTTGATCCTAATCCCAAACTGGATTTAGAATTTTTTTTTTTTTTTTTTTTTTTTGAGACGGAGTCTCCCTCTGTTGCCCAGGCTGGAGTGCAGTGGCATGATCTCGGCTCACTGCAGCCTCTGCCTCCTGGGTTCAAGCGATTCTCCTGCCTCAGCCTCCCAAGTAGCTGGGATTACAGGTGCCTGCCACCACTCCTGGCTGATTTTTGTATTTTCAGTAGAGACAGGGTTTTGCCATGTTGGCCAGGCTGGTCTCAATCTCCTGACCTCAAGCAATCCACCCACCTAGGCCTTCCAAAGTGCTGGGATTACAGGTGTGAGCTACTGCACTGGCCTGGATTTAGAATTTTTAAGGCATCAGTTACTGAGAATTAATTGATAGAAGCCCTGAAATCATGAATCTAGGATAGTCAAACATAAACTATGTAACTTCTCGTTGTAAAAGTGGATAGGTTTTTATTATTTAAATTCACATACATTTGTTCCTATGTGGGGATTTTTCTTATACTGAAGCATGGACTTAAATAGATTATTATTAAATTAGGAAGTATGCCAATCAGTAAGCTATTGTATCTCAGCTCAATCCCAGTCTTCCACACTCCTCTTGGATGTTGGAGCTGAGAGTCTTTTGCCAGTTGGCTCCCTAGTAGGTTCAACCAAAACCAGGGATGCAGGGAGACTTTGAGGCTGGAGGAGGCAGAAGGGGCCTGCTCTTTACTGCCTGCTTGTTCCTGTCAGTGTCATCCCAGCGATGTCTCTATGCCTGGCAGTGGCAGTTCGTTCGTTTCCAGGATTTGTTTTTCATATCTCTAGAACCAGTCTCATTGTACCTCCTCAAATACACTAGCATCAGCCAAGCAGTGTCCCCTTTTCAGAAGTCTGGAGCCCATTCCTATGTGGCCTCTCCTCTGATCTCCTAGGCTCTGATAACCCCAAACTCTTCCCTTTGTTCTTTCAGCCCAAGAGTGGTAGCTGCTTCTTGAAGTTACTGCTTCTACCTTATCTCAGTGGCCCTTTATGTCCCTTCAGTACTCCCATACCTGTTCAACCAATTTCTTAGATTAAATTCTTTCTGTTCACGTACTTGATTTGATTTTCATTTTCCTGACTGGACCCTGATTGAAAATTTAAACCTTGTACAAAAGTTTATCACAGTATAGTTGTTTATCCTGATCTGAAATATGAAGATGCATAAAAAACATAACTTTCAATCGTTTGACTTGATTTATTACACAACAAAACCACCAGAAAATCAATGAGACAACAGACACAGCCACCAGTGTTGTTACTTATAGTCTGCTATTTTATCCATGACATCTTCAGGCTGACTGAAAATAATAGCACATATTGAAACTTGCATTCCGTTTCACCACTGAAAGTCTTTGGACAGTCTTCCTTGGTCATTCAGGGTTTTGGTGAGTTTTTCTAGTTCCCTTTAGGACTTACCAAGCACTCTTTTAGGTTCATAAAGGGTTAGCAGCCATAATTATTGTATCTGACATCACTGATGCCCAACTACTCTTCCTATTATTGAGAGCAACCAGACACAAAATAAAAACTTACTGTGCTCAGGGGATAGCCCAACTCTCCTCCTGAACAACAGGACTTTGGAAAGAGGTACTTAAGAAAGCCTGTTTGAATCTTGAGTCTTTCTAAAACAGGACCAATGGCACTGTGTTGTAAATATTGATGGAGCCTCCAAGTAGAGCCCATGCTCTGTGTTTTGCTTTCCCCATATATAAAATATGTAAAAATGAGCCAACTGACCAGATGACCTTGAAGTGACTTCCAACACTGACTTCTCTTAAAAGCTGTGATAGTTACTAAAAACTTTCTGGTAGCTATAAGGTTTGCTGGAATGATTGGAGGGTAATATGGAGCCTAATGTCTGGCTGGCTCATATAGAAAGAAAGATGGACAAAGATAAATCTCCACATGGAATTGAGTAAACTAAGAGAGGAGGGCATAGAAGGGAAGGGTTTGTTAGAAAGACATGATGCAGGAACCAGGTAGTGCCCCAGAAAGTTCATTTGGACAGCTGTCCCCTGCTCCAGAGTCTTCTGGGAAAGCTCAAAAGTTGACCCCTGCAGTCACAGCTACACTTCCCTTGACAGTTTTCTTTCCCTAACCCAACTTCTTGGAGATAGGGTTCCTGCCCTCGAAGACCTCATAACATGCATGGAAAAGATTGAGCTATAATTCAATGTCTTAGTCCATTTTATGCTGCTACAACAAAATACCTGAAACTGGATAATTTTAAAACAGAAATTTATTTCCTCACTCTTCTTGGGGCTGAGAAGTCTAAGATCAAGGTGCTAGCATCTAATCTGGTGAGGGCCTTATTGTTATATCCTCATGTGGCAGAAGGTAAAGGGGCATGCTGGCCAAACCCTGCATGAAGCAAAGCCTCTTTTATAAGGGCCCTAATCCCATTAATGAGGGAGGAGCCCTCATAGCCTAATCATCTCTTAAAGACCCTACCTCTTGATTCTATCACATTGACAGCACCTGAATATTGGAGAGGACACATTCAAACCATAGCACTCAATAACTGCATGATGATAATAAGTGTAAATGAATGAACAACTCATCATATCTGCAGTGGTGGTGCATTTTAACTAAGAAAGGCATCAAAGATACCATTTGAATTGAATTTTGGGGAAGTGTTCTAGATCGGTGGAGGTAGGGAGGGACTGTTGAGATAGGGAACAGCATGAACAAGAGTTCATGTTCTTGTGGTTCATGGTTGAATGTGGGGAAACGTGTGACCTGTCTGGGGGAATGCTCTGTGGGGAATTAGTTGGATTGGCAGCCCTGAAAGGAGGAGGTATATGTGATTATTTATGCTAGAAATGTGGCCTATGGCTAGGTCTGGAGACCTTATATGCTATGCTAGGAGCAGAATTTATTCTGCAGCCAAAGGGAAGCTATTGGATGATTTTAATGAGGGAAGTGACATGAACAGCTCTGTGCTTTAGAAAAATGCCTCTGTAGCAATGAGAAGGACCGATTGGAGCAGAGGGGAATTTGAGAGACCCAAGGGAGAAGACATCTTTTTATCCAGGTGGGAGAAGGTAAAGCCATGAGCCAAAGTGATGGCTGTGGAGGCAGAGAAAAGGAGATTCAAGTGGACCAGCAAAACAATACAAAAAAAAAATCTGTTGAAAATGGAAGCTGGGAGAAATGGGAAATGACAACTGAATGAAAGATCCTTGACAAAATGATAAATATAAGCATAGTGGGTGAGGACAGTTTTACCTTCTCTCTTTCCTCCAGTGACCCTCTTACCATCACTTTCCACCATTCTTTGTGCATAATAGGCACTCAAATATTTGCTGAATTATTTCATTAATTAAGCTAACCTTTTGTGCTATTCTCACACCTTTATTTTGCAGATAAATTGTTTTAACTTTGGTTTTATTTGTAGCATTTGAATTTCTGTAGTAGGTAAGGATAATTCATGACACATTAAAATATTGACATGTCAGGAAGAGGAAGCCTTCTTTTTCTTTTCTTTCCCTTCTCTTCCAATGGTTTTTTGGAAATTCACTTTGATATTCTAATCAAAATGTAAAAACCAAAAAATGAATAGACAGCAGAGTTGTTAGGTGTTTATTATAATAAATGTGCAAATTGCCAAGTTTCCCTTCAGTAGAAAACAAGATGACTTTGGGAGGCCAAGGCGGGTGGATCACCTGAGGTCAGGAGTTCAAGACCAGCCTGGCCAACATGGTGAAACCCTATCTCTACTAAAAATATAAAAACTATTCGGGCGTGGTGGTGGATGCCTGTAATCCCAGCTGCTTGGGAGGCTGAGGCAGGAGAATTGCTTGGACCCAGGAGACGGAGGTTGCAGTGAGCCGACACAGTGCCACTGCACTCCAGCATCAGTGACAGAGTGAGACTCTGTCTCAAAAAACAAACAAAAAAAACAAACAACAACAAAACAAACAAACAAACAAACAAAACAAGATGAAAACCTAGTGGTGACGACTGAATTTGGTGTGGGAAGGTTGGCGACACAGTGGGAATGTCAGCATTGTGCTTCTGTGGGGCCCAAGTTGTCCTCAGAATAGTAATAATAATGAGTAGACACTGAATTAAATAGTAGACATCAACCTGCTAGAAATCATGTTGTGGATATTGGTCACAGGTGCTACTATAATGAGTGCTGTTTAGAAACCAGTTTTGAGTTTTGCTTGGAATTTATGTTGTGCTTGAGTGTTTTATAACTTGTTTTTCAAAAAATTAAATAGTGGATTGGGGGAAAGGGGAATGGAGAGTGATTGCTAATGAGCACAGGGCTTCTTTTGGAGGTGATGAAAAAGTTCTGGAATTTGTGTGACGGTTGCACAACTTTGTGAGCATAATAAAAATCCCTGAATTTGAATTTGAATCATAATTTTAGCTAATGTTTTAATTATCATTTTATGTTCTATTAACCAGATCAAAAACTTGTTTCACTTGATTTTTAGTAGATTTTATTTCATTTTATTGTTATTTTTGAATAGTTCTTTGATTTACTTGGTTCAAAAGGCAAAATACACGAAACATTATTCCTCAAGAAGTTTTACTCCTATGAATATTTATTCTTATTTTCCACCTTTTCTTTACAAAAGGTGGTGTTCTATATATATAAATATACACACACATTGTTCAGTGCCTTGGATTTTTCACTCAACAATATGACCTGGACATCTTCCCACATTGGAACTTAGAGAACTTCCTAGTCCTTGGATTTCCAGTTGCATGGTATTCCACTAGTGGAAGTAAGACAACTTATCGAATCAGTCCCCTGAATCATCTGATTTTTAAAATATGAAGATATAATTAAATAGAATTTTGAAATGTCAGTGGATAAAGAATACACACACAACTCACATGTACATCTGGTTTGAAATATTTTGGCTTATGGAATGATCAGAGAAAAGAAATTTGTTACTTATAGGCTCCAAGATAATAATTTATAAAAGAAATCCTGTAAAAACTAATTTTGAATCAAAATGCATAGCAGTTATAGAAAAGAAGAAAATCAATGTGCATAGAGCCATTATGTTCTAATATTTTAAACAAGGATATGTTTCTTATTAGAGTTTATTAAAGCTCGAATTATGTAATGGTGGCTATTCTGTAACTTTACGTTTAAAAGTAAAATAACTAAAGCCTTTTGTGTTAGCAAATTAATTTTTTGAAATTTTATTCATTTATCCTGGGTTGATGTCAAGATTTCAAAAACAAAAGCAACATACTTTCATTGATTGTAGCAAAGCAGAAACATAATTAAATATCAGATTAAAGCTCAAACCATGAAAAATGATCTAATGTTTTCCTTTCACATTTATTAGGAAAACAATCAAAACCCTTTTCTAATATTAAAGTTATTTTTTGAAGTCTTACTCAAAGGAATCCTAGATTAATCATAGATTTAAAAATCCGCCCATTCATGTGTGGGGTTGAGGTCCTCCCTTGCCTAGGCAGAGGTGGGAGCTTATTGGTGCTGCTGCGGCCCTGCTTCCTCCTCCCCGTTTCTACGCTCCTGGGACCATGTCTGCACTGGTGGGTGCTAGAGCCAGGAGAGACTTTTGAGATAATGTACAATCTCCTCATTTTACATATGAAGAAACTGGGGCTTAGGGAAGAAAATGAAGTTGTCCAGGTCACTCAACTAGTGGTAATGCCAGGACCAAGGTGAAGATGTCTGGAGGTGTCAGGGCTGTGGGGATCACATTGCTCCAAGCCAATGATGATACAGGACTGTCAATGAAGCCTGGCACAGCTGTTGCTTCCCGTGTTCAGAATGCCAGGATTCCCTCATCGGGTGGTACTATGAGAAGGACGGGAAGCTCTACTGCCACAGGACTACTAGGAGACATTTGGGGAGGTCTGTCATGGGTGCTCCCTGCTGATGACAGGGCCCATTATAGTGGCTGGAGATGTTACAGTAGGTGGTTAATCAGACATGTGCAGGGCAGGAGAGGGCTCCTCCACACCAGGAATGTCAGGCGACCACTAGGTGATGGTCGGGCAGTTGTTAACCATCTAAAATAATAATTGGTTGCAGCTCGTACCAGGGAAAGGCAGTCTCCCAACACATTAAAAAAAACTCTGAAACTGGTGATCAGCAGCTTCCTGATAAGATCTCAGGAGTTGGGTGAGTGGGCTCAAGCATGTGCACTAGGAGGCAAAATGGTGGACTTTAACTGGTCTATGACCTTCCTCTAGGAATGCTCGACTGGTAAGGGGAAAAGCACCTCAAGTGAGCATGTGCACAACTTCAGTAAACACACTGTGCATGCAGCCCCTCCCAAGTGTTAGCAGCCCACTGCACATGCGGACAGCCCACCCCAAGGGAAGAATCAGGGGAGACAAGATGCAGACCCCAGAAGAATGCCAACATGTAAAACCCCAAGTCAAAGGTCAAACTGCACACTTGATCTCTGAAGTCTCCTGCTTGGCCCTCTTCCAAGTGTGCTTTACTTCCTTTCATTCCTGCTCTAAAGCTTTTTAATAAACTTTCATTCCTGCTCTGAAACTTGCCTTGGTCTCTCACTCTCTCTTATGCCCCTCAGTCGAATTATTTCTTCTGAGGAGGAAGAATTGAGGTTGCTGCAGACCTATGCAGATTTGCTGCTGCTAATAGGGAGTTCAAGTACCATCCAGAATGCTTTGCCTGTATGAGCTATAAGGTGACCATTGAGGATGGGGATGCATACGCCCTGGTGCTGCGTGTCACCCTATACTGTGGAAAGTGCCACAAATGAGGTGATGCTGGCACCCATATTTGAGATACTCTCCACAGAGTCCATTCAGGACCAGCTGCCCTACTCTGTCATGCTCATGTCCATGCTGGCCATCACAGAGGGCAGGCGGAGCTTCTCTGTGTCCGTGGAGAATGCCTGCTCCAACTATGTTACCACCGTGTCAGTAAAAGAGGTCAACCAGATGCACATCAGTCCCAACAGCCGCAATGCCATCCACCCCAGGGACCACATCCTGGAGATCAGTGGAACCCCCACCCACACACTCCAAGTAGAGGAGTTGGAGGATGCAATTAGCCAGATGAGCCAGACACTTCTGCTGTTGATTGAACATGACCCTGTCTCCCGGTCCCCAGCCCAGCTGCGGCTGGATGCCTGGCTCTCTCCCCACACGCAGAATGCTGGACACCCTCATGCCCTCAGCACCCTGGACACCAAGGATAATCTGGAGGGGACGCTGAGAAGATGCTCCCTAAGACTCAGTAACAGCATCTCCAAGTCCCCTAGCCCTAGCTCTCCAAAGGAGCCCCTGCTGCTCAGCCGTGACATCAGCTGCTGGGAATCCCTTTGTTGTTCCAGCACTTACTCAAAGCAGAACTTCCGGTCCTGTGACCTGATCCACGGGGAGGTCCTGGGGAAGGGTTTCTTTGGGCAGGCTATCAAAGTGACACACAAAGCCACAGGCAAAGTGTTGGTCATGAAGGAATTAATGTGATGTGATGAGGAGAACCAGGAGACTTTTCTGACTGAAGTGAAAGTGACGTGAAGCCTGGACCACCCCAATGTGCTCAAGTTCATTGGCGTGCTGTACAAGGACAAGAAGCTGAACCTGCTGAGAGGACATTGAGGGGGGCATGCTGAAGGACCTTCTGCAAAGTGTGGACCCGTTCCCCTGGCAGCAGGAAGTCAGCTTGGCCAAAGGCATTGCCTCCAGAATGGCCACCACCAAGAAACGTACCTTGCACAAGAACAACTTCAAGAAGTGCTACATGGTGGTGGGAAACCTCTACTGAATGATACCTGAGATGCTGAATGGAAAGAGCTATGACGAAATGTGGATGTATTCTCTTTGGGGATCGTTCTCTGCGAGACCATTGGGCAGGTGTATGCAGATCCCGATTTCCTTCCCCAAACACTGGACTTTGGCCTCAGCATGATGCTTTTCTGGGAGAAGTCTGTCCCCGCAGACTGCCCTCCAACCTTCTTCCCCCTGGCCATGATCTACTGCAGACTGGAGCCCGAGAGCAGACTGGCATTCTCAAAACTGGAGGACTCTCTGTACCTGGGGGAGCTGGGCATCCCGCCGCCTGTAGGGCTGGAGGAGTTGGACCACACTGTGAGCATGCAGTACGGCCTGATCCAAGACTCACCCCACTAGCCCTGGCCCAGCCCCCTGCAGGGGGGTGTTCCACAGCCAGCATTGCTCCTCTGTACCCCATCCCTGCTGTGAGCAGGGTTTTTCGGGCTTCCTGTGGATTGGCAGCTTGTTTACAAGCAGAACAAGCCGGCAGGGTGCGGTGGCTCACGCCTGTAAGCCAGCACTTTGGGAGGCCGAGGCAGGCGGATCACCTGAGTTCAGGTGTTGGGGACCACCCTGACCAATATGGAGAAACCCCATCTCTACTAAAAATACAAAAAAATAGCTGGGTGTGGCGGCACATGCCTGTAATCCCAGCTACTCAGGAGGCTGAAGCAGGAGAATTGCTTGAACCCGGGAGGTGGAGGTTGCAGTGAGCCGAGATCGTGCCATTGTACTCCAGTCTGGGCAACAAGAGCAAAACTCTGTCTCAAAACGCAAACAAAAAAGAAGCAGAACAAGCCATCTCTTCTATCTCCCCAGGAGACGAATGGATGCAGCACCAGGAAAATGTATCTCCACAGGTTTGAGGGCCTGGTTACTGTCTGCAAATCCAGCACTCACCTGAAAGCTGTGAAGAAGACAAAAAAAAAAAGCCCGGCCTTTGGGCCAGGAGGAAATCTGTTACTCGGATCCACCCAGGAGCTTCCAGGTCACGCTGATTAGTGTAATCTCTTACACTAATCAGCGTGACCTGGACTTGCTAGGCAGGATCCCAGGGTGAACCTGCCTGTGAACTCTGAAGTCTATAGTCCAGCTGGGTGCAGGAGGGCAAGTGGGAGTGTGGATGAAGGAAAGACTGGTGGCCAGAAGGCACTCAAAGGGTGTGAAAAGACAGTGGTGCTCCCCACTTCCACTCTGGGTCCTGCCCTTCCTGGAGCAGAGGTCGAGGGAGTAGGTTTTGAAGAGTTTTGGTGTGTGGCACAACTGGCCAGGAGTCAAGAAAAGGGCTGGCTTCTGTTCACCTGCCAGAGGGTGACTCTAGCCAGCCCAGGGACAACATCAATGTGAGGGGAAGCTTCTACCTCATGTTTTCAAACCTAATTACCCGAGACTGGCTGAGAACTTATGGGCAACAACCTGTCTGTTTGCAACAGTCACCTTCAAGCAGAGGAAGAAGCTGGGGGACTAGAAAGAAAGAGGCCCTGCCCTCTAGAAAGCCCAGATCCTGGCTTTTGTTACTCATACCCTGGTGGACTCCTCAGTCAGAAGCCTAAGACATTTTGCCTAGAGCTAGATGGGTTCTGGAGGACAGTGTGGCTTGTCACAGGCCTAGGGGCTCAGGCAAGGGAGTGGGAGTGTCAGCAATCTCTTGGCCTTGGCCTTGGCCTTGTGGCAGCCACTGTTCACCCTTCAACATGCCTGGTTTAGGCAGCAGCTTGGGCTAGGAGGAGGTGGTGGCAGAGTCCCAAAGCTGAGATGCTGAGAGATACACCTCCCCAAGCTGGGCCAGCTGACTTCTACCTCCCTCATTGGCTGTCCCACCTCACTAGTTCCTGGCTGCAGCTGCCTGAGCCACAGCTGCGGGTACTGGAAAGCTCTGAGGTGACCCTCCACCTAGGCTCCCAGAGCTCCAGGGACTCTTTGGCTCAACTAGATTTGCATCCTCCTAACTGTGAGCTTGCACCATATTTAACAAATTGAGAATAGGTTTGGGGTATTAATGCAATGTGTGGCCGTTGTATTGGAGTGGTGTGTTGCGGGGCGGGGAGTGATCCAGGAAAGTGGTTGTTGTTAATATTATCTTGTCATTACATCTGTTGGGTGGTATGTGAAATATCGTACATAGACCTGATGAGCTGTGGGATCAAATGTCATCTCTGGCCAGAGTTTCCTTGCTATACAGACTATACTTACATGTGAAGTTTGCAAGCTTGCTGTAGGGTTGAGCCTGGACTCCCAGCAGCAGCTCACTTCAGTATTGTGTGGCTGGTTGTGCCTCAGCTGTCCCCAGTAAGTGTGGGAGTGGTGGGCCTGAACTGGGCCATTGATCAGACTCAGTAAATTAAGCAGTTAGTATAACAAGCAATTTTTTAAAATCCAAGATTTTTTAAACTAGGGGAACAGTTTGCATGCATTCGTGCATTGCAGTGAGGTTGAGATATACACGTCAACTTTTGAAAATGAGCCAAGAGATTATAAATCAGCATATGAGACTCTTTCTATTCATCTTATTAAAAGTACTGACTTTGTATCATTTACACATTTAGAAATTGTATTTTGCTGTGCAGAAAGGGACAAAATGTGGGGGCAAGTATTAAATTAGGCAATATGCCAGGAAGAACAATCAGTTATTTGTTAGGTACCTATTAATGATTTGTCCAAGTGAAAACTGGTTTCTGAGACTGTTATCTGTAATAAAATACATTTCCCGGTGAGGCAGTGAGGGAGATGATCATAGGTGAATCTTTGCCAATCCTGTGTCTGTTCATTGTTTTGCATGTATTATACACTGGGAGGTCTTGAGGACCAAACATGGAATGTATGACTTTTAAAATATGTCTGGCCAGGTGGGGTGGCACATGCCTGTAATTCTAGCACTTTGGGAGGCTGAGGCAGGCAGATCACCTGAGGTCAGGAGTTTGAGACCAGCCTGGCCCACATGGTGAAACCCCATCTCTACTGAAAATACAAAAATTAGCTGGGCATGGTGGTGGATGCCTGTAATCCCAGCTACTCGGAAGGCTGAGGAAGGAGAATCACTTGAACCTGGGAGGCAGAGGTTGCAGTGAGCTGAGATTGTGACACTGCACTCCAGCCTGGGTGACAGAGTGAGACTCTGTCTCAATAAATAAATGCATAAAAATTCAATATGTCTGGTGATATTTTAAAATATCAAAATCATCCCATTTAAAAATCAAGCATGATTTTTCAAGGAAATTAATTTTGCTACTTTTCCATTCATGGCACAGGGAGTTGTTTTTGAGAAGTGTTTATTCTTCAACTTGCCCCTTGAAAGTAAATTTATTTTCTTTCCCTGGTCTATAGGGCAACACCAATCATAAGACAATTCCTCTTTCATTGCTCTCTTAATGTTCTCCAGCTCACAGGAAACTTCCTCTTCAGGCTTTTATCACTGTACCTTTTAAGTGTCAATTAATGAATTCTATCTGTTATTCCATTAATGTCTTTTAAAAGTCTATTATATGAAAATCCTTGTGCAACTTGTTATTTGAGAAGCAAAGGCAAAAAATAAAGTCGCTTAGTATATATAGTATGACAAAATAGACACACACGAAAATGTAAATAACAAATTATAATATGAAATACAGCAATATGAGGGGAGAAGGATAATGCAGGCAGATCATACTTGATTGCTGGGCACATAGGGTCTCCAGACACCAAAGGGGTGCAGACAACAAGGTGCACATGGACGGAGTAATTTGTGTGGCTTCACAGAGAGGGAAAGACCGCAACAGGCCATGGGACAGCATTTGGGTGGGCAGAGGGAAGAAGATCAGCACTCACTAAAAAACCTTGGTGGTGAAGAAGTCCCCCTATTTAGGAGTCAATGACAAGGTGAATGTGGCTGGCATCAAAAATTAAAGGAGAGGACTAGCAAGCCTGGAAAACTGAAGTTGGATTCAGCCCATAGAAGTTCTTGCATGTGAGAATAAGGAAGAATTTGGAGTTTACCTTCTTTCTGTTGGATGATTTATTCATCACCAAGTGTTTATGGAGTGCCAGGAACAGTCTCAGGAGTTGATAATGCAGTGATGATTAAGACACTCAAAGTCCCTGCTGCTCTGGAACCTTCATTGTAGAAGGGAGGAAGACAGAAAATAAACCGGAAAACAAATTAACAAGATCATTCAGGCTGTGTGTGGTGACTCACGCCTGCAATCCAAGCACTTTGGGAGGCCAAGGCGGAAGGATTACTTGAGCCCAGGAGTTGGAGATTAGCCTGGGCAATGCAATTGCCCATAGAGACCCCGTCTCTATGAAAAATTAAAAAAAAAAACAAACAAAACAAACAAAAAAACAAAAACTAGCCCACTGTGGTGGCACACGCTTGTAGTCCCAGCTACTCGGGAGGCCGAGGTGGGAGGATCCCTTGAGCCTAGGAGGTAGAGGCTGCAGTGAGCAGAGATCATGCCACTGCACTCCAGCCTGGGCAACAGAGCAAGTCCCCATCTCAAATAAATAAATTAATTAAAAAAATAAGATCAAGATAATAACAATTGTGGTAAAAATAATGAAATAAGATCATGAGAAAGAGGATGACTGGGGCTAGGGACACATTTTTATTTTTATTTTTTATTTTTATTTTTATTTTTATTTATTTTATTTTTTTTTTGAGACAGAGTCTTGCTCTGTCACCCAAGCTGGAGTGCAGTGGTGCGATCTGGCTCACTGCAACCTCCGCCTCCTGGGGGTTCAAGCGATTCTCCTGCCTCAGCCTCCCAAGTAGCTTGGACTACAGGCATGCACCACTGTACTCAGCTAATTTTTGGAATTTTAGTAGAGATGGGGTTTCACCATGTTGGCCAGGCTGGTCTTGAACTCCTGGCCTCGAATGATCTGCCTGCCTTGGCCTCCCAAAGTGCTGGGATTACAGGCGTGAGCCACTGTGCCTGGCCTGATCATTTTTTCAAAGCAAGGAAATAACACTATCAAAACAAAGATTTAGAAAGTTACATTTCTTTTTGCTTAATAAACACTCATGCACTAGGGAAAGAACAGGCTTTTGGCCTCCTCTCTTCTTACTTCTATAAAACATTTATTGAGTGGTGCTTTTCTGGGGACAACTCTTTAATTTCGTTTTCTGAATTAACTAGGGGGATCTCTAAAAATAGAGACTTTTGATCCAAATAGAAAAGTGAGAAGTCCGAGACAAGTTAGCACTTACCCAGTGGAGGTCAGCAAGTTTCTCTTTTGGCTTTTGCTAATGATGATGTTGCTGAAGGAGCCAGGTTTTTCAGAAAAAGGCAGGGAATGTTGGGTCTGCCGTTGATCCATACAGTGTCGGTGACTGTCCACTACATCTGGATCCAGATATTCCCTCACAATCACTTCCACTGAACATTATCGTTCTTAAATAAAGGAAAAATATAAATCTGCCCTAATGCTTGTTAATTTGAGTCCATGTTTTCACAGGTTATATGAATCAACACCATTTTAGGCAGTTCAGATTTGCCCAATTGAGGCCTCCTGACCAGATGTGCTATGCTAAGCCAACAACAGTCAGCAGAACTGCCTACGAATATGAACAAAAAATGAGTGTTTCCGATAAGAAATGATCTCCCAGACTTCGTGTCAGAAAACAACTGCATGAGTTTAGAGTTCTGGCTGGGGATTTCTGAAGCAAGCCAATTTCATAATGTTGTTGGTTGCTTCTTTATCCTTAACAGCTTTAGTTTTTCATCTGAATTAAGTATGTGCCTGTAATTTGCCATTCAAAATGTAAACTCCCTTCTCCCCCATATTTTCCCATCTTGTTCTCTTCCCGCCCCCACCGGGACTTTGATCTCCCTAATCTCCTAAATTCTTCCCAGAGATACAGACTTTAGCAGTTCATTCTCTTGGTCCTTCACCATTAAAGCATAGCTTCCCTCTCTTCAAAAGTCTTATTCACTTTCCACCTTCTTTCAACATGTAGCCAGAAAGTCCATGTAGTAGAGCAGAAAGAGGTGGGCTTTGAAGTCAGCAGGACCTGGGTTTGAAAAGCAGCTCTGCCTGAATGGCTCTGGAATCACTTCATGTTTTAAAGCCCTACCTCCTCACCTATGCAGTGTGCTTGATGGACAAAGTAAATGCTTACAGTATCTGAGGTTTAAAGGAAATAATGAATATAAACTACAGCTAATATATATATGTATAAATGCCTGCCATATAGAAGGTGATATACAAGCAAATGTTTGAAATTGAGCCTCCTGTTTCCCCCTTTTTTCCAGTAATTGCATGTTTGGAAAATTACCATTATTCTATATATATGTACATAGAGTATATTTTTCTCTGTGTTTCTATAATGTTTTAGAACTATGATTTTCTAATTTTAACATGCATGCAAATCACTTTTTTCTCATTTTTTCTGATTCAGGGAGTCTAAGGTTGGGCCTGAGATTCTGCATTTCTAACAAGATTCCAGGTGACATTGAGGCTGCTGGTTCAAGGACCATGCTTTGAGTGGCAATGTCGTAAAAGGAAAGTTCACAAATGTGGTGTTAGGAATGTATTCAGCTGCATGTAACAGAACACCAGCTAACAGTGTCAGGATTTGTTCTCATGCATTAAGAATCTAGAGGAAGTAGATGGCTACTAGCATTGGTTTTGTGTGGCGCCATGATATCAAGCCTAGCATGACTGTGATACTCTTGCTTTTCCCTCAGGCTTGTTGGTGAATGGCCATAAAACTGGATGCTACAGTTTCAGACTTCATGTTCACATTTCAAGGTAGTGAGAAGAGACATATCCCATGCCAGCTGTTTGCTTCTATCAGGAGAGCAAAAGTTTTTCAGAACCTCCTGAAAGCTTTGGCTTATGTTATAATGATCATCTTAGTGTCACATGGCCAATCCACACTCCAAGACAGACTGAGAAAGTGAGCCTTCTGAGAAGAAAGAGTGGGTACTGAATAGGCAACTAGCAGAGACTGCTCTATTTAGGTTCCTCCTACCTTTGTTAAATAACTTCTATATAACTTTCCTCTGATACCTGATCTTTTCATACATACTCAGAAGATACTTGGTAACCCTTCGAAGGTTTACTTAGCTGCCCCAGTAGAGGAATTGCTTTTCTCAGCTCTTATATATCACACAAGTCTAATATGATATTTCTTAATACACAAAGTATAATTGTGAGTTAATAAAGTCAGCTTTCAATTCCTTAAGAAAATGCTCAGACTCTTACTGAACACAGACCACGTCACTCACTTAAATAATTTGGGCTCAAATTAAATACTTTAATTTATATTCAAATTAGCTCTTAGTGAAGGAATTAGATGTCAAGAATAATAGGTCAAAGGGAACATGGGAATGTTAATCCCTTGTCTATAAATAGAAGACTAGTGATACACAGATCAAAATTAAGTTCAAACGGCGTGCCTAAAATAGAGTTTTGCAAATGATGCTTCTAAGGAGGAATTATTTGAGTAAAAATAACTCTAGCTCCTATTTTAAGAAATCTTAGATGTTACAGTAATGTATTTAACTCATGGCAAATAAATTAGTGGATGTCTAATAAAATTATTGCACAAATAAGAATTCATAACAGGAAAAAGACAAGCAGATTTAGTTTGTAAGAAAGTTGAACACTCTATGGAAATGGGGAAGAGAAACAAAATTCATACCTCATTGTGTCAAATTAGAGGTCAATAATAAAATCAGATTTCAATTATTTGAGACTATATTGACATTTCCACCAACTTTATGAATCAGTCAGTCAATATACATGGGAACTTTAGTCTATTAGAGGCTATAAACAAAAATATCAAGTCAACGTAATTACTTCTGTGCCCCAGGGATGGTATGAACCCCCCAGCCCCCAAAAAAGACATTTCCAAAGTTGATGTGCAAAGACATGACTTTGAGTTTAAAGCCTTTTTCAGCTGTTTGACTTCGGACTATTCCTTTGCCCTGATGGCAATGTTGACCAAGTATAATTGCTCTGAAGATTAAGTGAGAGGATGTAGGGAAGGTGTCAGGCATGCAGTAGGCTCTTGAAAACTTTCTTCTTTCATGCTCTGCACCATTTAGGGAGCTCACACTCTGTTTTCTGTTGTTGCTTGGTTTTCTGATATTAGAATATTAGAAAGGTGCTTGGAGAGAAAGCATACTAGGGAAGACCATAATATCTTAACAAGATGATTCCATTACTTTAAAGGATTGTTAAGTCCTCAGGATATCTAAGATAAAGACTAAAATAACATCTAAAGGCAAATGTAAATGATTTGACAGTTCTCCACTGTTTCACCATTTGGAAGTCTCAACCTTTAGCAAGCTTTGTGTGGTACAGATTATTAAGAACTGATGAATTCCATAGACCAGGTCAGGCTTAATAATAGCTTGTTTTGCTTCATACTTCAAGTAACTTTTTTAAAAAAATTCACATCAATTAGTGTCTGAATTTAAGAAGTCTTAGAGCAGACAGAACTTTGGCAGCAAAGATCATTTCCAATGAAAGTGGATATACCAACACGGCAGAAATGAGAAGCAACTTCCTACTTGATGTTTTGGTTCCAAAATGGCACAGTCACTATTATAGCAATATCACATTAGACTGATTTCTTCTTCCACAATATAGTGATCATATTTGCCAGTTGTTCCCAAGGTTATAACAGTAATTGGTCATATTCCTGATGCAGAATCAGAGGAGGCAGGAGATGGAGGTAAGAGATCAGAAGAGGTAGGAGATGCCCATTAAGCACTGTGAGCATCTGATCAAGGCTTTGGTGCTTTTCAGGGACTTAAAAATCTTCAAGACTTGAAATCAAATTTATGGGCTTAAAAATACAAAGCGAGAACTATAAAATATAAATAAATGTTTAATTAAATGTATACAAAGCCTAACATCATGTCAACTTCCCTAATTAATAAATTTAGTATCTATAAACATTTCACTACATTTAAAACCATATATAAGTCATATTTTCTCACTTTGTGAGAGTTTGTGTATATGCATAGTAACTGCTGAGAAATTATAACCAATTCATAAGTCAAAAGTTACTTGTAGCCAAATATCATAAAACACAATTATAAAATCCTGAACTTTTTTTTACAATAATCAATTATGCTTCCTGTGGGATGGGGGTTTGTTTTAATATGTTTTATTTATTTATTTTTATTTATTTATTTTTTTGAGACGGAGTCTCACTGTGTTGCCCAGGCTGGAGTGCAGTGGTGTGATCTTGTCTGCCTCCTGGGTTCAAGTGATTCTCCTGCCTCAGCCTCCCGAGTAGCTGGGACCACATGCACGTGCCACCACACCTGGCTAATTTTTGTATTTTTAGTAGAGATGGGGTTTCACATGTTGGCCAGGCTGGTCTCAAACTCCTGACCTCAAGTGATCCACACACCTCGGCCTCCCAAAGTGCTGGGATTACAGGCATGAGCTACCACGCCCAGTCTAATATATTTTATATAATGTGGAAGAGAGATTCCAAAAGTAAGACAGCATAGGGCTACAGTATGTTTAGACCAGCCCTGCAGACATATAAAAAAGTATGAGTTAGTGAGCACTCGTCCTATAGAAATCCTGTAATTGAATAAGATCAGTATTTGATATGCAATTATTGCAGTTATTTGCAGAAAAAATCTCCAAGTTTTATGCTTTAATGAAAAATTTATCTTTAAAATCCGTCTCTTTAAAATCCATCACTCCTCTCTCCTGTCCTCTGTCCAAAGTCCCTGCTGATTCTATATTTTAAGACTTTTCAAATATAAAATTCTAGGCTTGGTTTTCATGGAGCATCATAATTTATTCCTAATCGACCCAGTTCTCTACACCTACCAGACTAATACTTTGTCCTTCAGGCGTCAACATTGTCCTTTCCCATTGTCCTTGTAAATATATCCTTCACCTGGAATGATATTCTTTATCCTTAATCCTCATTCATTCATAAGTTCATTTTGTATTTATGGAGCCTACTATGTGCCAAGCAGTGCTCTAGGTTTTGGGAATGCAAAGGTGAATGAAACATAGTCTGTGCCTCAGATAACTAATAATAATTTACCTTGCCACTTAGACTGTGGTCTTTGAACCGGCATCCCCAGCATCAGCATCACCTTGTAGAAATGCAAAGTCTCAAGTCTCATCCCAGACCTGGTGAAACAGAATCTGCCCTTTAACAACACTCCCAGGTCATTCATATGCACATCAAAGTCTAAAAACCACTGTGGAGTAAGCCATGATAGACAGATAAATATTAGTAGCTATTAAAAGAATGCTATATTATGCAATGGATATACTTTCTGTTAGTCAAGTGCTGCTCATCAGACTCAGCTTCTCTCTCTCACCAAACCGTTCCTTCAACTCCATCTCCCAATGCCCCTTTCTGAACATCTACAGTACAGCCTTCTACCACCAGCTTAGCCCTTAATCATACTTAATCCTTGACCTTTCTCTTGTTTGCTGTTTTTTTTGGGCATGAAATGCTCTTCTTCTCAAATGGAGTTTCCATTGGCTAAGAGCAGGAGTAGAGATTTCTTACACTTCTGTACCCCATGAAAGCAATCGACACTTACTGAGTCTATACAATTTGCAAATACTTTTGCTTCATCAGTTTAACAAAACTACTAATATAAAATAGGTTTTTCCCGCTGAAAAGTCTAGGGAATATACTAGTGGATAACATTCGTGACAGATGTAATATCCTCAAAAAAAGAGACTAGATTGGGACTACTTATCCATCTGAATGAAAATGAATTGAAGTCAAATATTTCTCCAACTACCTAGAATTACTGTTATGCAGATAAGAGCAACTGTTCAATCAGACATACCCCAGACCTGCTGGGGGAAAACTCAAGGAAAGAGAAAGAGTGGCCCATGTGTAGATCTCTAATGCCTCGTCACACTCCAGGGCAGTGCCCAGCAATCTGGCAGGAACAGGCATCAGAACCTAGGAGAGGAGAAAAATAAAATAGGGAGGAATCTTAAACAATCCAAAGGACAGCAGGAATAAAGAAGAGGGAAGAGGGAAAAGAAAAACAAAAACTGGAACTAAGGCAAAACATAAAATAAGGTGGAAAAAATGAAACCAAGCAGTTTTGTAATCACAACAATTGCAACAAAACTCTCTAGTTCAAAAGCGATGATCATAGCCTGAATGTTTTTTTAACAAAAACTTCTTGTAAATTATATCATTTACAAGAAACATAACTGAAATAAAGGAGCACAGGAATGTTGAAAGTAAAATGACTGGAAAAGTCATACCAGACAAATATTAATCAAAAGAAAGTTGGTATATTTGTGGTACTATTAGACAAAACAGACTTTAAGGCAAAATATATCACTAAGAGTAATATACAAATATATTACTAAGAGTTTTATGTGTGTGTATATACACACACATTACACAAAACAACTGGAGAACACATAATATGTTTTTCAAACACACCTGGAACTTCACAAAATCCGACTACGTAGTGGAACCTAAAATAATCTCAAAAATGTCTAAAAAACCATTACCATACAGTTCATCCCCTCTGATCACAACTACACTAGAAAACAAGAACAAACAAAACAACAGAAAACAAAACATACCTCACACTTTTGGAAATAAAAAAAAGCAAATTAAAAAATATGTAGGTCACAGAAGAGATAACATTGGAAATTAGAAAACACTTATAATTTAAAAATATTAAAAATAATGCTGGGCAGGGTGGCATGCACCTGTAGTCCCAGCTACTTGGGAGGCTGAGGCAGGAAGATCACTTGAGTCTAGGAGTTTGATGCCAGCTTGGGCAACAACATTGTGAGACACTGTCTCTAAAAATAAAAAATGCTACAATCAAATTTTGGGGGTGCAACTAAAGTGGTTGTATTAGTCTGTTCTTACACTGCTAATAAAGACATACCTGAGACTGGGTAATTCATAAAGAAAAAGAGGTTTAATGGACTCACAGTTCCACATGGCTGGGGAGGCCTCACAATCATGGCAGAAGGTGAAGGAGGAGCAAAGGTGCGTCTTATATGGCGGCAGGCAAGAGAGAGAGCATGTACAGGGGAACTCCCATTTATAAAACCATTAAATCTCATAAGACTTATTCACCATCATGTGAACAGCATGGGAAAACCTGCCCCCATGATTCAATTATCTCCCACTGGGTCCCTCCCATGACATGTAGGGATTATAGGAGCTACAATTCAAGATGAGATATGGGTAGGGACACAGCCAAACCATATCAGTGGTATTTGACAGGAAGTTTATAGACTCAAATGCTTATATTAGAAAAGAAGGGTAAAAATAAATTAAACTTCCACATTAAGACGTCAGAAAAGAAATACTGAATACACTTGAACAATGTAGAAGGATGAGAATAATAAAGTTAAGAATGTAAATGGAAAGATATAAGAAAGTAGATTAAAATAAAAGCCAAGTTATTTACTTTAAAAGACTAACAGTAGTGACAAGCAACTGACAAAACTCATAAAATAGAGGAGAAAACAAAAGAAAACATCAATACTATTAGGAATATAAAGACAGATAGCTACAGATGCACAGAGATTTAAAAGATAATGAGAACCACTGGATTGGAATGTGAATAGCTCTTCCAGAAGGAAAAACTGGAAGGGAGAGTGTATAGCATAGGTATAGTGCTGAAATGATAAGGACAAAGTCTTCTGTTCTCAGTGAAATGGAAAATAAGAACCCTCATATGGTTTGTCTTTGTGTCTCCACTGCCCAAATCTCATGTCAAATTGTAATTCCCACATGTTGGAGGAGGAGCCAAGTGGGAGGTGATTAAATCATGGCAGTGAATTTCCCCCTTGCTGTTCTGGTGATAGTGAGTTGTGTTCTCATGAGATCTGGTTGTTTAAAAGTGTGTAGCACTTCCTCCACTTTCTCTCTCTCTCTTCTGCCACCATGTGAAGATGTGCTTGCTTCCCTTTGGCCTTCTGCCATGATTGTAAGATTTCTGAGGCCATCCCAGCCATGCCTCCTGTACAGCCTGTGCAACTGTGAGTCAATTAAACCTCTTTTCTTTATGAACAAACAGTCTCAGGTAGTTCTTTATAGCACTGTGAGAACGGACCAATACAAACCCCAAATGAGAGTGAGGAGGGCAGGTAGGGAGTAAAAAACCTATCCTGTAAAGCACCGTGGTTGATATTTTTTTTTATGCAATCTCACCAGAACCTATTTCTCTAAAAGAAGGACAAGTATTCCCTTCAACAAAGACTTGGGGGCATTAAACTTACAGAACCCCTCTTCCAAAATTATGCTTAGTGCCACAGTGATAATTCTTTTGAGAATACATTTAATTTTTTGACTCAGATAGAAACCACTTGAATCAACCCTGATAAGGAAGATGAGTAGAGGAGAAAAACATGTATTTTAAACCAAAATAATATGTAGCTTTAAAATAAAGAAACAAGCATTATTTCCTTCTCAACTGGCATTGGAAACTCTTTGGATTAAAGGGCTTTCACATATTTTAAGCAATGAAAGCATAAGGCTAAGAGGGGCACCACCTCCGTAGGCAGTTATGTTGGAGACCTCACTCAGCTGGCAGATTTTAAAAAGAAATCAAATTGCCTTGCTCATTTAATGTTTCTTAGATTGAGGAAACAGATGAATAAACCCATTGACTTAATACTTCATAGGTGCTCAATAAATGCTAGTTATTTTACCAATGTTTAATATCTTGCATATAATATCTCATATATTAAAGAAAAGTATGGTTCTTATTTTCAAGAGCATATTTATTTTGAAAAGTGTTTGAAATTTTGGAGCCAAGTATTTTAAACTTTGGAGCCAAGCATTTTAAATTTTGGTGGCACATGCCTGTAGTTCCAGCTACTCAGGAGGCTGATGTGGTAGGATCACTTGAGCCCAGGAGTTTGCCTGGGCAACATAGTTTGCCTGGCCAACCTCATCTCTTAAAACAATTTTTTAATATTGTAAATTTTATTTTTAACTGACATATAATAATTGTATGTATTTGTGGGGTAGAATGTGATGTTTTGATATATGCTTACAGTATTGGAATGGTTAATTTAGGCTAATTAACAGATCCATCATGTCACATACTTATTTTTTTGATGGCGAAAATATTTAAAATCGACTTTCTTAGCAATTTTGATCTATGCAATGCATTGTTATTTATTAGAGTCACCATTATGTGCAATAGATCACTAAAGATTATTCCTTCTAACTGAAACTTCGTACCCTTTAATCAACATCTCCTCTTTCCCCGTTTATCCCCCATCCTCCAGACTCTTATAACCATCTCTACTTCTATGACTTTTTTAGATTCCACGTATAAGTGAGATCATGCAGTATTTGTTTTTCTGCACCTGGCTTATTTTACTTAGCATAATGTCTTCCAGGTTCATGTTGTCATGAATGACAGGATTTAACTATTTTTTAAAGGCTGTATAGTATTCTATTGCATATATATGCCACATTTTCTTTTTCCATTCATCTGATGATGTACACCTTGGTTGCTTCCATATCATAGCTATTGTGAATAGCGCTGCAACAAACATGAAAGTGTAGGTATCCCTTTGACATATTGATTTCAATTCCTTTGGATGTATACCCAGAAGTGAGATTATTAGATCATATGATCATTCTATTTTTACTTTTCTGAGGAACTTTCACATAGTTTTCTGTAGTAGCTGTATTAATTTACATTTCCACCAGCAGTGCACAAGGGTTCTCTTTTTCTCCACACCCTTGTCAACACTTATCTTTCATCATTTTGGTAATGGCCATTCCAACAAGTGTAAGGATATATCATTGTGGTTTTAATTTGCATTTCCCTGATGATCAGTGATGTTGAACATTTTCCATATATCTGTTGGCCATTTGTATGTCTTCTTTTGAGCCATGTCTATTTAGATACTTTGTCCAGTTTTTGATTGGGTTATTTGCCTTCTTGCTATTGAGTTGTTTTGAATTCCTTAGGTATTTTGGATATTAACCCCTTATCAGGTATGTAGTTTGCAAATATTTTCTCCCAGTCTGTGGGTTGTCTCTTCACTCTGTTGTTGCCTTTGTTATGCAGAAGCTTTTTGATTTGATGCAATCACAATCCCATTTGTTTATTTTTGCTTTTGTTCCTTCTGCTTTTGGAGTCATATCCAAGAAATCTTTGCCCAGACTAATGCTGTGGAGCGTTTCCTCTGTTTTCTTATTGTAGTTTTATAGTTTCAGGTGTCACATTTAAATCCATTTTGAGTTGATTTTTGTATACAGTGTGAGATTAAAAAGCACATTTTTGATGAGCTATTAAACAAAGATAACAATAGGTTTATTATCCTTATTTTATTAATTAAAATTTAGGATCTGAGTGATATTTAAAGAAATTACACACACCTCTAATAATCATAAAATATTCACCACAGACCAATAAGATGATCAATCCTTCTATTTTTATTGTGAATTCTTTCTATGATTGTCTTCCCAGATTAGGGTAACATCTTGTCAATGGGTTGAACTGAGTAGGCTGAAAACTGGAGGTTTAGATTTCCTTATGCTGACAGTAAGCAAGGAATGGTAGGATAAACATTTGTATCCTCTCTTCCTCTTTATGCAGCCAATAGCTCAAAGAACAGTGCTTTTCCATTTGGATTTCATCATTTATTGTGTTTATCACTTCCTGGCCCTTTCCCATGGGACAACCACAAACCAATGACTCAAGTTTCAAAAAGCCGCTGAATAGGTCCAAGATAAAGTTACTTTTCTTTTCTAATTCTCTAACTAGCCCCCCTTGCTCCTTGCTTGCTTTTTTTTCCCCCACGGGAACAGTGTTGAGCTGTATCATAATACACACACACACACACACACACCACTTTACAACAAAATATTAACAAGCCATTTGCAACTTGTCCCTACATCTGCCAATAGAGAGAACACCACTTTTTAATATTTAGCTCAAAGTCAGGAATTTTTGCTTCAAGAAAAATATACCTTTCGTTGTTGTTGTTGGTCCTGCATAGACAGACTAATTGGTATCATAAAGCAACAAGATCAATTCAGGTTTCTAAGATCAACTCTGAGGCTTGGGTTCTAGGTCCAGCTCATATTGATCATGTCCCATGAGTAATTTCAACAGGCAATGTTCTTTTCTCCTTCAAGATTTTTTCCATTAGTCACTTCCATGTCCCCAACATATAGCCACATGTTATAATGGCTAAATAAGATGTGGCTTGCAAATAGTGTAAAGTTCCCAGGCAGAAAGCTAATGAATGTGACATTATCAGTAATAGCTCAAGATAAAACTTTAGTGTAAGTAAATACTTCTGGAAGAGTTCATGGTTTTAACACAGTGGGTTGAACTATTAATGGCTAATTAAAACAATTATAGTTCTCTTTGGATATAAGTAATTTTAGAGTTCTTTTAAAAATTAATTTTTCACATTTTATAAATATTTGCCTTCAGTCTAAACTGTAGGACATACTTACTACAAATTGTGTCAAAATAGCAATAATATTTAATAAATCCAGATCCATTGTTTCATATAAAATAATAAGGATTTTCCCTATTTATGTTGGCAGATGGTTGAAACAGGTGAACCTTCCATTTAGTCCCACAAAAGCAGTTAACAGTTTTTCATTAATCAAAGCAGAAAGGGAATTTTGAGGGCAACTCTCCTGCATGGAGCCTACCTTGTCTTCAGGCCCTTGAAATGTAGGCCTCAGGCTACATTTCACATGACCCTCCTCAACCCCATTCTCTAGAGTTGAAATGGGAGTCGGGAAATGTCCGGTAATTCAGAAGGTCTAGGTTATGTTCACCATATATCCCTAGAATCTGGAAGATCACCCAAACACACATGGATAAGTGAGCTGCAACAGATCCAAAAACAAAAGCTGCCACACAACAGCTATGTGGGTTCAATAGGTGGGCCATTTCTCTTCCTTTGTTCTCTCCCTCCCTAATTCCCACATAATGGCTGCAGGCTTCTAACAATGGGGGGCAGGCATCAGTGTCCATCTGGGAGCTGGAGTCCCTGCTTTGTTTAATGGATTTCATATTTGGAAGGAAAGGGTTCATTTCTGAGGTGCAGGCCCTTCTGCTTGCTCCCCTTGCAGCCCTCCCTGGTGACATGTCAGGATTGTTATCTGTGACTTTCTGATAAGGAAACCAGGCCCAGGGGAGTGGAGTGGCCTGTTGGGCCCCACAGCAAGTCCTAGGCAGAGCAGGCATTAGGATTTTCTGTCTGACCCTTGGCCTGTTCTCCATCACTGCCTTCCCAAGGGATCCTCAGATGCCAGAAGAGACATCATACCATGAAGACAGACGCTCTGCTGCTCTACAGACCCTGACCCCGTTGTTCTAAGTAATCAATCTGGAATGTCCCCTTGTTTAGGCTTTTAATTTCATTATTTAAACCTAAGATCCACAACTGAGTTACTTATATTCCTCAGGGCATGATACACCATCACCTACAATATCCATTTAAAATTTTCATTATTTTTTCCTTTTATTTTCCTCTCATACTATACCACCTTGACAGGTTCAATATGTCTTTACATCTGAATGTGCCCATGAAAAATTCTCATTCCAGGTCTGATATTACCATCTGTTTGGGTAATCTCTTTTCTTTTTTTTTACTTTACTAATTTTCTCTCTCATTCTGTACCTTGCTTTAGGCTTACACTGTAACATGGTTAATATATATCTTCGATAAGAAGGTCCTCTGAAAAAGCATTCATTGTTGCTTTTATCTTCATATTTCTGATTTTTAATTTATATAAATACTGTTATAGTCTAGATCTCATTGTGTTTCTTACTATTTTCCTTATTTTAAAGATCTATCTAACTTTACATACTTTATTTCATTACTTCTGATTACTGCTTTGTTTTCCATCTTACACTTTTACTACATTTTACTAATTTGATGGATGACTTTAATTTCTAGATTTTTAATTCATTTTGAGGTTACTTTTGCACAATCATTTGGGATAGTGATCCAAAGTATTTTTCTTCATAAATGGAGCCAATTTCCCCAATATTATCTAGCAAACATTTTTGGCATAGTTTCGAATGAAATAAATCAAGGTACTCTCTCCTCCATTATTTTGAAGAAATTTAAGTTGAAATGAACTTAAAATGCTTCACACAGCATCTTAAACATCATGCTTTATTTCTTGATATGGTTAAGCAGCCCTAAGTCCATAGAATTTAATTAAATAAATATTTATCAAGCCTATATTCAAAGTAGAATGCTGAGTACTAGGAAATCCAGATGAGCTAAAGCTGGTGTTCCTTTTTTACTTTGCAGTCTACTTGGGGAGACACATCCACATTAACAACATAATGTGGAAACTGCAAAAATGATGACATGCACTGAAGGTTATGAGAACTAAGAGGGAAGATTTCATAGAAGTGATGTTTAAGTTGGGCCTTGGTTTTTAAGGAGGTTATATGTCACACCCCCAAAAGAGGAAAAGGCCTATTTAAGATACCAAGGTAGCCAGTGGCACATGTCTGTAGTCCCAGCTATTCTGGAGGCTGATTGTTTGAGCCTAGGAGTCTGAGCCCAGCTTGGGCAACAGGGTGAAACCCTGTCTCTAAAATAATAATAATAGGATACCAAGGTATGAAAAGAGAAGATGCCATTAGGAGGATGGAAGGATGTGAGGATGAAATGCCAAGTTGGGGCTAGATTGTGACTGGTTAAGACCACACGTGCTTCTGAGAGCTGGTGATGGGTCCCTGTGATACTTAACTGAGAGTATGTCATGATTAAGTTGAATTTTTGACAGAAAGCTTTAATGGCCAGGTGAATGGAAGAGAAAGAGACTGGTATCAGGGAGAAACATTTAGAAGGCTATGGCAAGAATAAAGAGTGAGGTGGGAATGCTTGGTCCATGGCAATAGCAGTGAAGATGCAAAAGAAGTAAGGGGTTGGAGAGGTATCCAGGGAGCACAATTAATTTCTAAACCAACAATGGCTTTGAAAGTTGAGCAGAAGGCCTCTGGATTGAGATTTTGATGTTCTCTTTTGATTTTGTTTTACATGGCCATGACCCAAGAAAAAGTAGTGCGATGTTTAGAAGGGTAGTTGTGTATGTATGCTAGGAGATAGAATTGAGGAAAATAACTTCTCTTTGGTTTAGGAAAACACTTCATGAGCCTTTGTGCTCTGCAAAGGTCACATCTCTGGACCTAGTCGCAGATCAGGAGTTTGAGGAAGATGGAGATACCTGCTTTCCACCATGGGAGAGATGAAGTTGAAGTCTTAGAACTGAAGGAAGAGGAGAGAGGCAATACATTGGGAGGCTGAAGCCTGAGGAAAGAGTTGATAAGAGATTTCTCCATAAGCTATATTCCTCCAGAAGCTATAGCTGAGGAAACCCAGAGGATGTTGATGTCCAATTTTAAGTGATTCCTGGAACTATGTAGCAATTTTACTCTCCACCTTTTTTAACCTTTGGTAGACTTTGTTGCATAGTATGGCACTTTTGTTTGTTGCACCTTAACAGTGAAGGAGAGGAGCCTATGTGCATCCAACCTAGACAAAGTAGTTTGACAACATAGGTAGCAAGAAGCCTGGAGAAGTAACTGAGGATGGGTGATGATGGGTGGTTCAGGTGAGGAGCAACAGATGTCCACCACTAGGACACAGATGCAGCCAGAACCCATTAAAAATACTGGAGCAGGCCTGGGCATAGTGAAGTGAAAGAAACACTAGACTCGAGTTAGTTTATTTGGATATTCAAGGACCCAGCGGATCAGAAGACTCAAGCACTCCAGTTACAAAATAACCAGACTATTTATACCCGAATATAAGATGCAAAGACTAAACCCAGCTTGGAGTAACTTTCACCAAGTAATATTTTGCATGGCCCCAGTTTCCTCAATAACTGAAGGAGATGGGTTATACCAGGTCCAAGATAACTTCTGGTTCTGAAAATCTTTTATTCTAAACTAACCTGGTTGTTTGGCTGCTTGACGTGCTGACTGATGTGGAAAGTCTTGCAAATGGCTTTAGAGTATTGTTTTGGGGCCACCATATTGTAAACTAATGTCAAATGGGTATTCTTGGTATTTTACTTCTCATTCCCTCTTTGAGGCTTTTTTTCTCACTTAGATGGGGGAATGTGCCTAATTAACACTCCCAAATCTACAATCAGTTTGAAGTTTTTGTGCAACCACAAAAAAGAAAATATTGTGTTTTGTTTTGTTTGAACCTCAAAATGGTTTAAATTATTCACTTCAGAGCTGGAGGAAATTTAGTTTTCCTTTTGCCAGTGGAGGCAGGTCTCCTTGTGCTGATGAAAATTTTGTAAATTCTGGACTGAAGAACAGACTTACCTCCTCTATTCCATTTTATGAACCATGCCCCTCCAGGACTAGGCTGGAATTCTTGAGCACCTTTATCTAGGTTGAGCCCTTACTCCACTCCAGTCCTTTGGGGCTACTGCTTTGTTTCCCACTTGTGAACTTGAGATTTCTCTCAGAGTAACGTTTGGAGTAACATTATGGAGTTCATGTCTTTTCTCATTGTACCAGAAGTGAGATAGATATACTATTTTTATTTTCTAGAATTATTTAGATAACAAATAGTTGCAGAGGGAAAGTATTTGCTTATACCTTTCTACCCAGCAGTAGGAAGAAAAACAGTTCTATTTAACATCTATAATTTTTTTCCTAGTCTTACAATCCATATGTTTTTATTGGAGATGTTTATACTATTACATTTAATGAGGCAAGGTTAAAATCTGCCATCTTGCTATTTGTTTTCTGTTTCTTCTTTTCCTTCCTAGCTTTTATTTTATGTTCAGGGATACATGTGCAGAGTTGTGACATGGGTAAATTGTGTGTTGTGGGGGTTTGGTGTAGAGATTATTTTGTCACCCAGGTAATAAGCATAGTACCCGATGGGTAATTTTTTGATCCTCACCCTCCTCCCACCCTCAAGTAGGCCCCTGTATCTATTGTTCCTTCTTTGTGTCCATGTGCACTCAACATCTATAATTCTTATTAGTAGTTATGTTCCTTGAGTGCGACTATTGGTATATGCACTGATGACTGTTAGAAGGGTCCACGTGTCCAGTCAAAACTGAGGGTCCAAATCAATCCACGTGCACCCTGAACATGCAGCTTGGAATATTTGAAGGAATTCTACAAAAAAAAAGTTAAAGAGAATGGTGAGCTTTATAAGGAATATGTTAGTGTTGATCTGTATGCATGTGCACTCCTGGGAGCCAAGGAAGGCTGTTCATCGTGTCCTTGGAAGAGCATTCCCAGGGTGCTTGGTGTCAAGGGCCTGTGTGACTTGCTTCTTAGGTTTCATGTAGAAGACTCTTGGCCACAGGCACAGGATAGGAATATAATTGCCTGGAGAAAAGTACACTTTTAAACATGGGTATACACCAGCTCCCAGTAGGAAAATATACCTTTCTTAGGAGGAAGGGCATTTGGCTAGTGGGCACACTAGCTTGCTTTCTTCGGCAGTATTTATACCAGCTTTTCAAGCAGACTTTATGTTTTCTGTAAAGTAATATGCTAAAGCATCAAAACCTGCTTTGATGTCTTATGGCCTTTGGACGTGATCACTTGATATTTATCCTTCTTGTTGAGAGCCAAGGGTGAATTTTTAAAGTTCCTGTGTTTAATTCCCCTGGCATCATTCACTGAAGAGAAGTTATTACACATGGAAAACCATTAGAAATATATACAGAAGAAAGCTAGGTGGACATATTTATAACATCTATGCTGTATATACGTGTGTGTATATACATATATATGTATATATGTATATGTATATACGTATGTATATATGTATATGTGTATATATATATGTGTGTATGTATATATATGTATATGCACATTCACAAAAATAATTGGGACACATTAGGGATTATCAGCAGTCAGCCTCTGTATCTGTGGGTTTGGCATCTGTGGATTCCATCAACCACAGATCAAAAGTATATTTTTAAAAAGGATGGTTTCATCTGTACCAAAGATGTACAGACATTTTTTCTTGTCATTATTTACTAAACAATACAGTATAACAACTACTTACTGATCATTTACATTGTATTTGGTATCATAAGTCATCTAGAGATGATTTAAACTATATAGGAGGATACGCCTTTAATCCCAGCAATTTGGGAGGCCGAGGTGGGTGGATCACTTGAGGCCAGGAGTTTGAGACCAGCTGGACCAATATGGTGAAACCACATCTCTACTAAAAATACAAAAATTAGCTGGGAGTGGTGGTGCGTGCCTGCAATTCCAGCTACTCAGGAGGCTGAGGTACGAGAATCGCTTTAACTCGGGAGGCAGAGGTTGCAGTGAGCCAAGATCATGCCACTACACTCCAGCCTGGATGAGGGAGTGAAACTCTGTCTCTAAATAAATAAATAAATAAATAAACAAGCAAATAAAGTATATGGGAGGGTGTGCTTAGGTTATATGCAAATATGATACCATTTCGTATAAGGGACTTGAGCATCCATGGATTTTGGTATCCATTGGGGTCCTAGAACCAATCCCCATTGATACTGAGGGACAACCATATTTAGAAGATAAATCTATTCTGATTTTTCCTTTTAAATAACCCAGCAGCCTAGAGTTAAATGTGTAAAAATTCATTGTAATGATAAAATTATTTTGTATTCCATTCAATATATTTTCTTTGGGGAAAACAATTGGCATTAAAATACTATTGGGGAAATAAAATCAATCAAATGTAAATCATCTACAGAGTATCCAAATTGAAGTTGTAAGAATGCAGAGCAACTAGACAGAAGCAAAGTAGTGTAGGAAACAGAATCAACTCAAAGATTAACATTAACTTGAAATGATCTTTTCCAAAATATGAAGAATAGTAAGACAGCTATTTTACATTCTGTAAAAACAGTTTTGAGTTAACAAGAGAAGTCTGGCTCCAACAAGGACCACCAGACTCGAAGCTAAAGATAGTGCTGAGGACACTAAGTAGCTCACTCAACTCACATTCTTGTGGCCACCCCATAACAAAGGGAAAGCCTGTGGCATCTTTTATGTCATTGTTGAAAGGGGTTTAGGTCTAAGTGTTGAGGGCAAAGCTTATTTTCCTATATATCCTAGGATCATTGGTGCATATCTTTTGTGGACAAATATATAAATATTTTGGCTTACTTTTGAGAATTTTTCTGCTCTTTTTCCTGCCAAGTGTTACTTATATTTTCCACAGAATAAATGTGTGCAACTTCAAAAGCAGCACCATCCATTAGAAAAGTTTCCATAAAATCACAAATGGATTATTTGAAAGCCCTGTGTTTAATAATGGAGAAAAAAATCCTCAGCACCTACAATGCATTGTTGTAAACATGCTATGCAGGAAAACAAATATTGGGTGGCCTTGATGGAATGAATCAACTTTCCGAAGACCAAATTCATTTCAGAGAAAAAAATTTTTTGATTAAATTTCTATTACAGAATTTACTCAGAAATTGTAAAAATTATAAAAATAAATGGAATATTATAAGCAGTTGCTCTTTATAAACAGAAATAATTGGAAAGAAAGACATGAAACTGGCCAGGCTCAGTGGCTTACATCTGTAATCACAGTGCTTTGGGAGGACAAAGTGGGTGGATGGCTTGAGCCCAGGAGTTCGAGGCCAGCCTGGGCAACATGGTGAAACCCCATCTCTACAAAAACAATACAAAAATTAGCTGGGTGTGGCGGCATGAGCCTGTAGTCCCAGCTACAGGCTGAGGTGGGAGGATCGCTTGAGCCCGGGAGGTCGAGGCTGCAGTGAGCCATGATCGTACCACTGCACTCTAGCCTGGGTGACAGAATGAGACTGTGTCTCAAAAAAGATAAAATAAAATAAAATAAAAATGAGAATAAAAGAAATAAAATTATGAGCCCTCAAAAATGCTTCCTGTTTTCTATCAACTGCTAAACCTACCAAAACATGGATTAAAGAATGCTGGTGTCACTGTCCTTATCAATTTAGCAAACACTCAGACAGTGTTCATTGTGTGTCAGGCACAGTTCTAAGCATTTTACAAGTATTAACTTATTGAATGCTCATCATAACCCAGGAGCAAAGACTGCTACTGTCCCATTTTACAGCAGGAGAAACAGAAGCACAGAGCTGGTAAGGAGCAGAGCCTGAATTCAACCCCAGCTCTGATCCCAGCATCCCTGCTCCTCACCCCTACTCTTTTGCCTCTTGGATATACTTTCGCTGTTTGTATTATTTTCTGGATGATGACCCTTTCAGAAAGAAAGCAATTCAGGCTAGGCATGGTGGCTCATCCCTGTAATACCAGCACTTTGGGAGGATGAGGCGGGCAGATCACTTGAGGTCAGGAGTTTGATACCAACCTGGCCAACATGGCGAAACCCCATCTCTATTAAAAATACAAAAATTAGCCAGACATGGTGGCGGGTACCTATAGTCCCAGCTACTGCAGAGGCTGAGGCAGGAGAATCGCTTGAACCTGGGAGGCGGAGGCTGCAGTGACCTGGGATTGTGCCATTGCACTCCAGCCTGGGCAACAGAGCGAGACTCCACCTGAAAAAGAAAGAAAGAAAGAGAGAGAGAGAGAGGAGAAAGAGAGAAAAAAGAAAGAAAGAAAGAAAGAAAGAAAGAAAGAAAAGAAAGAAAAGAAAGAAAACAATGCAAATTGTGTGGCACTGCAGTATGCCATGGCCAGCAATGCTTGTAACAGGGGGCCTGAGAGAGCTTTCTTATTTGTCATTTGTCATCTCCCATTGCATTCCTCTCCCCACTTCCTGAGACGCTGCAAGCCCCTTTGCATCCTGTCTGCCTTCAATTTCTGACTTTACCGCTTTTTGATTTCCCTCCCTTGCCTGGTTTCTGTTAGTTAAAACCCAATTGGATAAAGAGGAAACAATCTGGGTTGGTGGACTTGAGTCTTTCCCTGTTCCTCTTAGTTTTCAGTCTTTATTCTAAATCATTATCTTCCTGAAAGCTATGAATTTATCTCTGAGTCTCATAGATGATTGGGCCTAGCCTTATACAACCTAGCCTTAGGATGTATCCACTGATATGCTAAACTTTATATGTTCCAAGAACCAGTATCGTAATTAATCTTGGTTCAGCCCCACTTCTCAAAAGCATTCTTTTATCATCTCTACAGTGCTGCAATACTCAGGAAAGTCTTTTAAAAGCTGCTATTTTTCCATGAGAATTAGTCATGTAACTACCCAGCTATCCTGTTTAATTCCCCTTGTGGATTCTGTGGAAATAATAAGGTAAAAATAATGGCTTGGAAATTGTGTTCTACAAATTATCCTTCAAAGCCTAACAAGTAATGAAAGTGATATGTGTTAGCATTGCTTCAGATGACACATATTTATTTTCTTTTAAAGCCACAGTGAACTGATTCTGTTAAATACTACTAGGGCATTTGATATTTACATAGCACTCGCTCACTGTGGATGAGTGAGTGAACAAAGATACCTGACATGTTTTAGTGGACTTTTATCACTGTTCTCACCATCAGACTAGCAAGCTAAAGGGATGCAATTTTTAGAGACTTAACCAAATTGGAACATGGTTAGTTGAGGTAAGGAGTAGTTCCTTGACTCCTGGAGTCATGTTTAATTAGTTTATTTATTACTGATCATTTGAGTTCTCTTGTATGTTTATGACCAAGAAATCATGACCTCAGGACCAACCCAAGGCGAAGTAGGCTCCAGAAAAATAACACAAAATATTTGGGCAGATGATGAATTCAGGTAGCACTCATCAAGAGCTCTGTCATCAATTCCTCCCAAAAATAGATACTCTCCTTGAATGTTTATTTTCTCTCCCTAAAATAGAGCGTTTTATTTCCCCCTTGAGTTATCTGGGATGATTGTAGCTCTGTTGACCTGGCCTCAGAAAACTGGAGAGGATCCTGACTTCCATTTCAGCACCAGTTTCTGGATCTTGTCAAGTCTTGTATTTATTTAAAAGATGATATATTATGAGGTCAAATTAGTCTACGCACCAAATTTAGGTTTTTGTAAAAGAAAAAAAGCACGAGGGCAAAGGTTTGCAAAACCTAATATGACCAGAAATGTTTGTGTAAGATTTTTTAAGAATTAATGAAAACATGGGAGGTCATTTAAACACTGCCCCCGCAGGGCTGTGAACGCAACTGGTGGCAGCCTCTGAATGCATGAGAACTAGAAAGTGAACATGCCCTTAAAGGCAAATATAATGCAGGAAGTCAGCCAATGGCATATGTGCCAAAACTAAATTTAGTTCTGGAAACTATATTTCGAGTGTAAGTGAAGTGTTTTTACAAATAGGTTTTTTTTTTTTTTTTTAAGTCACAGAAGTACTATCTTTTCAAAGTGATTGTAGCTCTATGGGTTGAATTGGAACACCTGGTCTCTTAAAGGTGCACGTCACTGGATTAAATCAAGGCAGGTGATAACTTAAAGCCTCTACCAGGGCTGGGCACCTGTAATCCCAGCACTCTGGGAGGCCGGCGCCGGTGAATCACTTAAGGCCAGGAGTTCCAGACCAGCCTGGCCAACATGACAAAAAACCTGTCTCTACTAAAAATACGAAAATTAGCTGAACGTGGTGGTGCGTGCCTGTAATCTCAGCTACTTTGAAGGCTGAGGCAGGAGAATCGCTTGAACCTGGGAGGCGGAGGTTGCAGTGAGGCAAGATCGTGCCACAGCACTCTAGCCTGGGTGACAGAGCAAGACTCTGTCTAAAAAGAAAAAAAAACGCCTCTACTAGGTCTCTTGAGAGAAGCTAGACTTTACTTTTCTCATAAGAACAGTGAGGCAAACCTTAGAGAAAGCTTCAGGGTTATTAAGGCTCAGGGTTTAGGTTTTCCTTGATTGCTCAATGTATATAGGATTACTATCATTGACCTTTAGAGTTATTGTCTTAGTCCAAATCAACTACCACCTCTTCAGAAAGGTCTTTTCTCACCACTGTAGCTAAAGCAGCTCACCAGTCTCTCTGCTTTCGACTCTTCATAGCATTTACCAGTTCTTGAAATTGTATATTAACTTGTTTATGTGTTTATCATGTGCCTCCCTTCACAATTTGGTAAGCTGTCTGAAAGCAGGGACACTTTCTTTCCTATTTACTGCTGTATTCCAGTGTTTAGGAAAATTCCTGGTACGTAAGTGATTACTCAATAAATATCTGGTGGCTGTCTGACTATATAAAGCCATGATCACTCATTTGAGGATGAAATATTTCAAGAGATGCTTTGAGTAGAATTTGAAGGCTCCAAGGCACCTGCTGAAAACTATCTAATTTGGAGGTCAGGTTAGTCAACAGATCTATGCCAAATTTTCTCTTTCTCCAGAAAGGTCATGTGTGAAAATCAGTATTTCCAAGATGTCTTGTGGTTGCCACATAAAGGGGGGCACATATTGGGAGAAGTTTTATTTCCTTTAGCAATAAAACATAAAAAGTGACTCTCCCCCACCCCCACACTCCGGCTCAATAAAAGGAAGAGAAAATGTCTTTCTAATTAGTAGTTTACTTCCTTTTGACTTTCAGTCTTATCAAATGAAAGTCCCATTGTGTTCATGGCTTTCTTTAAATAGTTGATGATGTTCTGGATTAGACTAACAACTTGAACTCCTAGAAGAGAAAGGAACTGGTTGACCATGAATTAAAGAATTTCAAATAAAAAGAGGCACCATCCGAATAGTCCTTGGGGCTCTGGTCTGTCCCAGGCTGCAGAAGGGGGCTTGAGGTCACCATTATCAATTACTCCATCCCTCTAGGGTGGTTTGGAACTATGTTTTATCTGGCCTTCTCATTTCCAGTGTTTTTAATTTGCCTTTTAAAACAACAGCAAATGTCAAACCAGGACACTGAAGCAATCTGTGAAAATAAATGTTTTATCTTGCTGGAAATCAGTAATAATAAATCCATCTGGCTTCGCCTTAGAAGTCTGTAGCCTCTGGATCTGGTCAATCATCTGAGAATCTCATGATTCTACTTTGGAAGCTCTTCTTATTAGCAAGATGCTGATTCAAAAAAGCAAGCTCCTCCTCATAATAATTTCACTACCAAGTTAAAAAGGTACTTCAAACTCTCTTTTAGTTAATAGCCAACATATATTTTGGAAAATACACTCAATTCTCAATTGGTGGTCTCAAGGGATGCATTAAGTAAATCAAGAGATGGATTCCAAAACTTGTTTTAACTGTGCACATTTACCTTGTTTCTTAACAAATCTTTAAGCAGACTTTAAATAAATGTATGTAACATCACTATTTAGCTAATTTGAGTGAAACTGAATTAAACGGAAAATGAGTGAATTTCATGGCATGTGAATTATATGTCAATAAAGATGTTAAAAACAATGAATGGCACTCAGTGAATTAATGTCACAGATGTGATTCAAAATAATATGGACAGTGACCTTGGTGTGTCAGGTAGCAAGAATTCTAGTTCCAGAAATCTCTTATTCATCCATTCACTCATTTGTTTATTCCCTTTAATGAGTGCCTATTTAGTGTCAGGCATTGTAGAATATTCTGGGTATGAAAAAATGAATGCAACACAATCTCTCATTTCATGGATGTGATACTTCCTATTTCTATGCTATAGCTTTCTCCATTCCATAAGTAAATGGACTAGACACTTGTATTTCGAGTCTCATTGCTGGTAGAGATGCTAACACCTAGGTCAAAGTGAGAGGTGTAGGTTTAAGGAAATATTAAATGCATAAAATATTGCCTTATCAGTTGCTGTGATGTAAGTAGTATCAAAAAAGGGTCTTGTTTATTTTTTTTTTTAATTCAGGACTTTTCAATAAAAGGTTTTTGCAACCAAATCAAGTTAATTATTATTTCTTCAAATCAGGGTGTCAAGTAAACATTTTTTTTGTTGTTGTTATCTTAATGATCCAAGTTGTGTTGTAAGCTTGAGCTGAGTAGATCCTTTTGTTACTGAAACAAGGGGTTCAGTCTAGGTCCTGCTGCTCACTTCACAGAAAGCCAATGACTGAGATGATGAGTATTGCCAGGGAAGAAGGATTTAATAGGGTGCTGCAGTCAAGGAGCTGGGAGCTCAGTTTCAAATCCATCTCCCTGAGGTACCAAAACTAGGGGTGTATATAGCAGGGAAGAAATAAACAATGTGTAAGAAAACAGGAACTATGGAGGGGCAAGGAAGCAATCATGATGAATGAGGGGTCTGGCATCTCATTATCTGGATGTGGTGATCTGGTGAGTTTCAGTTCTTTAATACTTTTGTTTCCTGAGGAAGGAGCTCAGACAAAATAAATGTAAGTTTCAAGCTTTAAGACCAGAAGGGTCAATTTCTATGTTTATAAAAATAAACTATCTATGGGACTATTGGGCGGGTTTCACTTTCTTGGTTCTCTGCTTCATCTGCTCAATCGCCATTTGTAAAGACACTGTAAAGCATACAATTTGGAAATGCTTCAAGTATCATCTGGTTCAAGTGCACTGACTTTCCACTGATGAGAACTCATTTGGGCAAATGGAACTGTTCTGAACAATAATAGGGAATTTAGTAAGAGCAACTTCTCATAATCTTGGAACCCAATTTGTCAGGATTGGCCTTTTTTCACCTTACAGATAACAAGAATTTGATGTACAAGATTTATTTACCACCACCCTAAAGACATTAGGCAAATCACAGAGGGTGAATAAAAGCCTTCTACACAACTTCTTAATCAGCACAGATAAATCAAACTAAACACAGCTTGGATATGTCGCTTTAGAGAGCACTGTGTCCAGTTTGGGGCTTCACAACTTAAAAGGAATAATGCAGCACATAAAAAATTCCCAAAAGAACATGTTTACAGCACATAATAGACATGCCAGAGGAAAATACTTAAAGATTTAGCCTGGAGGAAAGAAGGCTAGAATTCTCTTAATAAGTGGAAATATCCATAGGAAACACAGAGCTGTAGCTAATTCCCACCTGCTCTCAGAAAGTACAAAGGGCAAGTACAAGTTAGGAATATGACATTCCTGTTCATGGTCAAGTTTTCTGATGACTGTGATTATTTAGATTTGCTAGCCAGATTATCCATTCAAGAAGTATTATGGGGAACACATGGGTTGTGACATGACAGACGTGGGTGTGAATCATTGATTTCTGAAATGGGAATAAGAATATTTACCTCACAGCAATGTTGTGTAGAAATCATGTGTGTAAAGTTCTTAGCACAGAATAGATGCTTGGGAAATGCTAAGCCCTCCTTCACCATATCTGATCCCCACACCCCGACACTCCCAGTCCTGTCTATGTAGTGCAGATCATGTGAATGGAGAGATGAGCATGACTTCTATTTGTCACACATTTTTCCATAGAAAACATGTTTTAAAAAGTGACTTTGTATAGTGTATGAGGATTAGTTTGATAGCTCCATTATTTCCTAGCTAACTTGGGCAAATCAATGGCTCCACCATTTACTAGCTCACTTAAGCAAGTTTTTAACCTCTCAGTGACTCAGTTTCCTCATTTGAACAATGAAGATGATAGAGAACTACCTCAACGAGTTGTGAAGAGTAAATAAAATAACCCATGTAAGACACTAGTCACAGTACCTGATACATATTAAAGGTTGACTCATTACTACTGTTATTGTTAGATATTCAATTTTATAATATGTACAGATAGGCAAACCTGAATAAGCCATATTATGTATCTTATTTCTGTAATTAATGTTAACAAATTTATTAATAACAGATAACAGTTATTTTGTATTTGTTCTATGCCACAAAACATACTAAATGCTTTACAATGTATAGCTATTAACTCTGTGTACCAGAGGAAGAACTGAGCCTCTGAAGAATTAAATGACTTTACCCAAGGTAGACTGGTTGGTCTCTCTCTCTCTCTCTCTCTCACACACACACACACACACACCCCATGCACACTTAGGACTATAACTTGGAGATGTCTGACTCAAAGCCCATACATTTAACGAAATATTAACAATTTTGACTAGCAGACATCTATATAGTTATCACTCATTTTAGTTCTTCTGTGACAAGTCAAATTAATAGAACTTCCCACTGATGCCTGAGGATAAGTCCAAGGTCTCTGAGACACAGAAGGCGACAGCTGTCAGAGACCTGAAGAGCCAAGTTCCAGATGAGGAGACTGAGGTTAAGAGGTGAATTATGGTTATCGATCGAGCCTTTATTCTTACGTGAGATGAGTCATTCTAGCACTAGGATTACAAGGGAAACCAATCAGTGATGACTCTTGCTTCATGAAACTTAGGGTCTTAGGGATGTTAGGGATTGAACATGCATAATTGCACTAATGAATCCCATATGCTTACCACTTTGGTAAGTGCTATAATAAAGGGAAGGTCTGAGAGTAGGAGAGTTATACCATGAGAACTAACTTAACTGGAATAGGAGCCTAAGGCAGAGCAAGAGACATTTAAACCAAGTAGGCTTAAATGGTGAGTAGGGGTTTCCTTTGCACAAGGTTAGATGACTGAGCTAGTTAGTAGCCAAGCATCTACTAAGAGTTAGATCTATGATTCTCATTACTGCATTTTTCTTACTGCTCCATAAACCTCCAACAACTTCCATCAGTTTGCTTTTGCCAATTCTATAAAACTGGTTCGTGAAGCCGTTTCTATTTAAAGGGGGGAACCCCTTACTTTTAGCTCCCTGATCCACAACCTGCTTATTACGATCTTGTGAATGTCTTATTTTCCTTCCTATATCTTTAAAGGGGGCTGAGAGTTCTTTGGTATGTCTCTAATCTGTGTCATGCTACAAAGCAGTGAACTGTGAAAAATACCCAAGGAATTCCCAATAAATCATACAGGAGGCAAATAAAGGGCATGTGGCTGTTAGCTTAAGCAGCTCTGCTTTTTCAACTGGATCCCCGAAAGTTTTCCCTAGAGAAAGGCTTACCAGGCTTTGGTTTCCATGAAGCCTGTTGAAGAGTTTCAGCAGCTTCCATCTCCTTTTAAAGACATTTCTTACTGGCTTGTTCTGGCACTCGAGCTCATTTGTGTCTCAGGTGTGTGCTCAGCCCCTTTAATGCAGAGCAAATTAAACACCAAAAAAGGCAAACCAAAGCATCTCAGCCCTCTGAATTTGAGTGTCTCTTTCTGGTTTGAGCCCCTTTTGTTGAAACAAATGCACAGAAGGGCAGAAGTCCCCCAAGGGGAAAGTGAAGTCCATCCTGAAAGAAGACGGAGCCGTGCACACGTGGGACCTAACTGCAGCTTGGCTGCTGACATAATGATGACACCATGCTTAGCAGGAGACAGGATTTCTAATCCATCACTTTTCCTTTGGAAATGAAACACTGATAAGCATTCATTAGCCATTCTCTTGTCTTCTTTTAAAATTCTTTGGGATTGCTTTTTGCTCAATGACTTCCTTGGGTTTTATTAAACTGTTTGAAAGAAGGAGAACCAAGCTGTGGCAATAAGAAATACAAAATTTTCCTAGGGCTGGCATGACAAACTACCACACACTGGGTGGCTTTAAAAAAAAAAAACCAGCTTATTCTCTTACAATTCTGGAGGCTAGAAGTCAAAAGTCAAGGTGTCAGCAGGGTTGGTTCCTTCTGGAGGCTCTAAGGAAAAATCTGTTCCGCCTCTCTCCTAGCCTCTAGTGGTTACTGGCAATCTTTGGCGTTTTTTTTTGGCTTGTAGCTGTATCACTCTAATTTCTGCTTCTGTCTTCACATGGCCTTCTTCTGTGCACACGCATGTGTCTGTATTCCATTTGCCTTCTCCTTTCTCTCATAAAGACACTAGTTATTGGATTTAGGGCCCATCTAATTCAGTCTGACTTAATCTTAACTTGATTACTTGTGCAAAAACCCGGTTTTCAAATAAGGTCCCATTCACATGTACCAGGGATTAGGACTTGGATATGCCTTTTAGATGAACACACTTCAACCCACTACAAGAACTAAAAAAGCTCTGTTCTCTATTTTGTCCTCCCTCCCTCACGCTCTTCTTCCCTCCTTCCCTTTTTATATTGGCCAAAGGCACTACTCAACCATGAACATAGCAAAACTCAAGTTGTCAATGTTCATTGAACATTAATAAAAGCATACACTGGAGGTGATAGGAATGTTCTGTATATTGATCGTGGTAGTGGTTTCATGGGTATACACGGCTGCCAAAATTCATCTATATAGCTTATTGTATGTAGATTCTCAGTAAAGTTGACGTTAATATATATGTATGTGTCTATATGTACCCTAGGCATAGTACCAGTTGTTTTATTTTCTTCTTTCCCTTCCATACCCCATCCTACCTTGTCACCAGAGAAACATGTTAGGCAAAATAGGTCCTCCTGTTTCCATTCAATATAGAAAAGTGAAGATTCAGGGGAAAAATTAACATTTCATAGGCAATGAAACCTCATGTTATTTGGTTGCTTTTTAAAATGGGAAATATTGATGAATGCTTAGATTATGAACAATTTAGGGTAATTAATAAAGTATCTATTAAAATTGTTTACATTATTACAGAATTCTTCATCCTCAAAAGTAGTTCTGAGACATATGCTACAGAAGATTTTAAAAATTAGTTTAAGTAGTTAGTACAGCTGAATTATATACCAGGTTCAGATAAATTTAACTTATTTTGAGATTCTAAGTACACTTTCACCACAAAGATAGAACAAAGAATGCCACTAGCACACAGTGTGTGTTCAAAAATGTTTATCAACCAAAACTGAATTTGGCTTTCAGCCAATTTATATTACTAAAAGTCTCCTGAGATCAGGATTCAAAGCCTAAAGCAAAAGGGATGATGGTCATACATTTAGGATTTGATATTGGAAGATTCGTTCACATGCCACAGGTAGAGTAACCACTGTTTGGTTCAGGAGTTGCCCCTGTGATCCTGTTGAGCACATCTACACTGCAACTTGGTTTAAGATTCTTATACAGCCTTGTTTTTCAATTGCCCTGCTAACTTGGGCAAGTGAAAATAGGATGGTTAACATTTAGAAATAGTGTACCCCGACCAGGCGTGGTGGCTCATGCCTGTAATCCCAGCACTTTGGGAGGCCGAGGCAGGAGGATCACTTGAGGCCAGGACTTTGAGACCAGGCTGGCTAACATGGTGAAAACCCATCTCTACTAAAAATACAAAAATTAGCCGGGCATGGTGGCAGGTGCCTGTGATCCCAGCTACTGAGGAGGCTGAGGAAGGAGAATCGCTTGAACCTGGGAGGTGGAGATTGCAGTGAGCCGAGATGGCGCCACTGCCCTCCAGCCTGGGCCACAGAGTGAAACTATATTTAAAAAAAAAAAAAGAAGAAGAAAAAAGTAGTGTACTCATACCTGCTCAAGAAATAAACATGTAAGCGAAAAGGCAGAAAATGTGCCTATGCCAAACTCCTGCTTTTTTAAGTCTAGAAGATAAATATTAAACACTAGAAAACATAGAACATGTTGCTAATATTTGCACAGAAAATGAGAAAATGGACAATGTTGCAAGTGGATGTTCGTGTGTTCAATGCAGATGCTGACACAGATACAGTCGTTTTCTTTTATTGAATTTAATTTTTTAAGGTCACAATTGGTGAGAAATGGCAAAATTAGGCACACAGAGTGGGGAAAAACTGGGAAAGATGAATAAGAATAGTCATTTGGGTTTCCGAATATAACGTCAGAAAAAAAAATTTCACAGGTCTAGATATCAACTAGAGGAATATTAAAACCTCAAGTGTGTACCTGGAGGGTTCATGGTTCCAATTCTGGGCTATGTGAAATTGATCCAAAATATTGAGCCAAAAACCTTGCCTGTTGGTATATAAATGTAATAGAAGACAAACATTTCCTGTACTCAAAGACTCTAGGTTTACCTCCACTGACGTTTGTCGATTGTAATTTAAGTGCTTTGGCAGCTGGCATAGGAATCTAAAGAAACATTTTTAGTTCAGGCATGGGGAAGTTGGGCTATTTAATGCAATTTGCATTCTTAAGCCTTGTAAAATTTCTCCACATATCTCTCATATATTCCATGCATATCACACAGATTTAAATGATGCTTCTTTTTCATGTTTCAGGAGCTTGGAGACAGAACCCGGACTTTTATGGGCAAGTGAGATGCTGTGAACTGTTTACCCACTAAGAACATAGAAATGATATCGGGGGATCATGATCAGTTTGAGAGACATGGGCAGGATGAAATGAAAATCAACAATGCTAAAAGTTGGGAGCCAATCAGATAGAAGTCTGAAATATTATATAACACTCAATCAGAAAGTTCAATGTGATTTGAGACTGTTTAAGCAATGGGATTATATAACAAACAAGAGCAAAATAGGATGCCCTAACCTGGAATATTGGACCTCAGGACTGAAAAACAAAAGCAACTGGAGGGAGTCCAGAAAAGATCATCTACAGTGATGGTTTTAAAGCAAAATATGAACTTTATAGTGTAGCCAAACCAGAGAGTCAGACCCAAAGGGCATGATAAAAATCTACAAATAGCTTTGGGGTCTAAACACCAAGGATAAAGAGGAATTTTGGCTGGAGATATGAAAAGCTTCAAGGGATAAAGTTAAGGAAAAGGAAATTTAGGTTAAGCATCAGAATATATCCTTTGATAGTAAGATGTGTGTGTTTGTAGAACAGTCTCTCAAGGGAATAGAAAGAATACTGATGAGTTTTCTAGGATCTCTGATAAGAGGATAGCTTGATGTCAGTCCAAGGATTCTAGAACTTCCATTGGAATATTCTTGTGCCATGACCAGATGGAATAGATAGCATAAGATGTTTTTTAAATCCTAGATTTCTACAATAATTATCATTGGGAATGAATAGTGAAGAGAATGTTCTGCTCTTTAATGAAAGGTATCCCAAGTCTTTGATTAACTTTGTCTCTGAGGAAAAAATTAACAAATATAGGCACTATTTTCAATATCAAATGCCCTAATAGAGAAGCAAAGCAAAGTCTTAGAAACCTGCTTTTGAAAGCATATACATTAAAACTATTTATTTCTTGACTACCAATTATAATGCTTCTGAAGCTAGCTGATGAATTGTAAGAAGGATTCTGGGAAGCAATGTAACAAAACCAGCCATTTTTTGAAATTGGTAACCAAAACCCATAGATCTTCCTTAACTGAATTTGGCATAACCTGACAGTTGATCAGAAAGGCCAATGTGAGTTGAGTCTATATAAACAAAGAGAATATATAACAAACAAGAGTTAAATAGGATGCCTTAAATAGGAATGAATGAATCCACCATAAGCCACTATGACTGCAAGGTAAACCTAATAGCAGTCAGGTTGAAAATCAAAATAGTTTTTAAAAAATCCAAAAAAATTCTTACAAAGTCTTTCTAGAAGAACATCAACATCCCCTGCCCCATGTATTAAAAGCACACATACTTACACTGAGTTTTTAAAAGGAGCCCCAGTCTAATTTGATTAATATTTAAAACAATTTATTCACTGTTCCCAACAATGACACAAGTTTCCAGTTTCCTGGAGGGTCAGGAACACTTGGAAACTAGATGATGAATTAACTGGCATGTGTCTGCTCCAAGCCCTAGGAGTGCTAATAGAAGAATCCCTCTGCTGGTTGGCTCTCCAACACCCATGACCAAGAATGTATGCCCTTGTGCCTGGGGGCATTCATACTAGCCTATACAGTCATGGCAGGGGTTCATTTGCTACCCCATGGTTATCATATGGGGTTAGAGAAATATATAAATCATCAAATACAATCATCAAGTTGCTCACCCCCCTTGAGTTATAAGTGATTCTGTGAAGTGACTCTGTTAACCATCTACCCCGAATGCCAAACTCCACTGAGGCATAACCATGCAATGAGGCATAACCATGCATTGGTATCCCAGTGGTAGAGACATTAAGCGTTTCCATTACCAGTGATAAATTACACAGTTTTGTTACTAAAGAAAGGGCAGACAAGACCCACACACTTTTACTTCTAATGTGACTTGTATGAGGAGGGAAGAAAGCCAATGCCAACAAGCCCCCAAATGTAACTTGGCCTGGGTGTAGTTAGGCAGGGGAGCAAGAGCTCTTTTTAAACACTGTGCCTGTCAGCAGCACACCTGATTGACAGCCGCTGAAAATACTTAAGAAGCTCAGGGTGAGAAGAGATGGACAGCGATGGGGGATGGGAAACTAGAATCGAACTCTGTCTTCAGACAGCAGATAGCTCATTAAAGCTACCGGAAAAAAAATCTCTAAGGGTGCAGTCTGTTCGGCTGCGTTTACAAAAAACGAGTACAGCCAAGACCTGGGAGCCCGACGCCCTTTGTGGAGACAACGAATTCTCCTAATTAGATTTCATGACGTACCTCCTCCAAAATAGCTGAACACCTAGGAACACCAAACACGCTTTTCAAAGAGTCTAAGTAAATTAACTTTTCCCCTGAATATGTCATAGGGAATAAAGGAAGCCTTCCAGAATCAAACTTGGACAATTCTGGTAGATATGCAAGAGGAATGTTCGTGTCCAACATCTGTATTTATAATTTCATTGTATTTTTTCTCCAAAATAAAAGAAATGGTAAAGTCACCTTTACATTTATATAAAATTATCTTCATCCCTAAGTGATAAAAGAGGACACAAACACAAAGTAGACATTTCCAACATTCTGTCTGCTCCCTGCTGAGATGGTTGTTAAGTGGCATTGCAAAGCTTAACTGTTACATCAAAAAGCCCTCAAAGAGGGCGAGGCTGTGCGCTTTATAGATTCCAGGGGTCCGACAGCGGGAGAAGCTGCTTTCAGACCCATCTCCTTGCCGGGAAGATTGATTTCCCCAGCGTTCTCCAGCTTCCCAGGACTGTGGCCACCGCGCTGAGACCGGAGGCGTCCCAGAGCGGGACGCGGAGACAGATCGCTTTGTGAGCGCCAATCTCTGCAGCCTCTGGGCTGAAGCTGCGCCCGGCGCCTGCCCCCTACCCGGCCTCACTCACCCCTCCTCCTAGAGCACGTTTCCGCACGTGCTCAGGACCCCTTCCACGGCAAAGGCTCCTCCCCCTCCACTTTCTTAGTAGGTCTCCATCTCCAGCTCATTCATCGGCAGCCACTGCTTTTAGACAGTCTCCTATCTATCCTTCCTTTTTAAAAACAAAAACAGCCGGGACGGGGCGGGGTGGGGGGGGGGCGCGGGGAGAAAAGGCAGGAGATTTAACTCCAACTTCAGAGCAATCGTCCCCGGCTGCCCATCTGACACCAGTGGGTGGGGTGCAATCTGACACTTCCCTTCCTTTCCAGAAACGTGAGTGGAGCTGGCGCGACCCTTGATCTGGGGGTGGGGAGACGGGGGAGAAGGTCCGCACTTCCGTCCTCACGACTTTCTCCCCAGGAGACCCGGTATCAGTGGCGAGCTGCCTTCTCTCCTCGCCGCCTGCAGGTTTGGCGCCTGGAAAACTCTTCACGTTCTGCTTTCTCCTGCTCCTGGCTCCGCCCCAGCTCCAGCCCCGGCATTCCTCTAGCTCTACACGTCCTGGCCGCCCCCTTCCCGCTGCCTCTAGAGCGAGCGTACGGGGTCATCTCCGCGTCTGCCCTGGGCCCAAGGCTGGGCTGCGAATAGCGTGTTCCTCTCCGGCGGAACACACACACCCGGCCTTGGGGCTGTCTCCTGAGCTCCCTCCTCCACGGAGAGCGCTGAGCGCCGCCGGGAATTCCATCCCACCGTGGGCACGCAGTCTTTGGAGGTCCCGGGCGCAGCACGCTCGGTGTCCCCACACTGCAGCAAGACAGAGACCCCGCGGGAACCTTGAGCTTGGAACAACCCTTGAGCCTCTCCAGTCGGAAGAGTGGGCGCAGCAGCCCAGCGGAGGCCAGGCGCGCAACCTCGGGCGCCGGGCAAGGAGAGAGTGCAGGGAGGCGCAGCTCAGGCGCCCGGCTCAGGAGCGGGAGGAAGTTCTCGCGGCGCCGGGAGCGCGGTGGACGCGCCCTGGGCGCACGCCCAGGCAGCCTCCTCCCTGGCCCTCGGGACTGTCCTCGGGCCGCAAGGAGGAGCTTGCTGGAGTCTTAGAGGCCGTCCAGAGCCAGCGAGCAGGAGCGCTGCGTCTCCCGCCTCAGCTAGGAAGGGGGAGTGGCGCTGGCAGGCTGGAGCTGGGAACCCAGCGAGCGCCTGACCTTCCTCCTCCTCTTCCTGACCCTCTTCGCGTCTTGGGCTCCGGAGGAAGGTTCTAGCGGCTGCAGGAGGTCCCCAGACCCATTTTCCTAGAAGGCTGGTGATGGATCTGCTGCTCCTGCCGCCGCCGGGGCACTTGGAGCGCACCGGCGGCGCGTGAGCTGGGCTTTGCTCTCCACCGCCCTGGGCAAACCCCGGGCCAGCCCCGCCTGGCACCTTTGCCTGAGTCCCTTTCCGTTCCCGACCCAAAGCCACCAGCGTCCAGGGAGGGAGGAGGAGGTGGTCCTCAGGTGCAGCCCCGCCGAGATGTCCGCGCAGAGCCTGCTCCACAGCGTCTTCTCCTGTTCCTCGCCCGCTTCAAGTAGCGCGGCCTCGGCCAAGGGCTTCTCCAAGAGGAAGCTGCGCCAGACCCGCAGCCTGGACCCGGCCCTGATCGGCGGCTGCGGGAGTGGCGAGGCGGGCGCGGAGGGCAGTGCGCGGGGAGCCACGGCGGGCCGCCTCTACTCCCCATCACTCCCAGCCGAGAGTCTCGGCCCTCGCTTGGCGTCCTCTCCCCGGGGTCCGCCCCCCAGGGCCACCAGGCTACCGCCTCCTGGACCTCTTTGCTCGTCCTTCTCCACACCCAGCACCCCGCAGGAGAAGTCACCATCCGGCAGCTTTCACTTTGACTATGAGGTTCCCCTGGGTCGCGGCGGCCTCAAGAAGAGCATGGCCTGGGACCTGCCTTCTGTCCTGGCCGGGCCAGCCAGTAGCCGAAGCGCTTCCAGCATCCTCTGTTCATCCGGGGGAGGCCCCAATGGCATCTTCGCTTCTCCTAGGAGGTGGCTCCAGCAGAGGAAGTTCCAGTCCCCACCCGACAGTCGCGGGCACCCCTACGTCGTGTGGAAATCCGAGGTAGGGACCAGCGCTGCGCGTCCCACGGCCCAAGGAGGCCCCCAGGCAGTTTCAGGAGACCGCCTTTAATTCCATTACATTTACAGAGCAAGGCACCCACTAAGGGGTTTCCGTGGTGTGGGTTTTCCTCTTCTACTTGCTAAATGGTGCCTGGAAATGGGATGTCCCTAGTGGCCACCCGCTTGTGCGTCTTGTAGGACTTGTTGGCTCTACTTTGGAGCAGTCGTGGGAGCTGGAGAAAGAGATGGTGTTCTGGTTTTCTGTTAGTGCTGCAGGCAATTTCAAAGGGTCACCTTATCCCTTCACCCAATGTTGATATTTTTTCCAACTCAAATATCTCTTGCTAAGCTGTTTGTAACGATTGGATGAAATATATTTTGAAATATGTCTGCCATCTTGTTCTGTCGAGAATTCAGAAACATTATTTTGGAGGGTGTCATTGACTGTATGAGTGTGTGTGTGTGTGTTTGGGTGGCGGGGGGACAAGAATTCTCTAGTTTTCACCTTTTCTTTCCCTGAAAAGGCAATTTCAGAAATCTATGGTACTGAGTATTCGTTTAACCTAGGAGAAGAAGAAAATCTCTGTGTAGGGGTGTGAAAGATCATGGAAATATGCTGATGCCTAAATTCCATTTAGAACAATTAGTAGTTTAGTGAAGAATCAACAATACATAGGGGACTCAGAGGGAGCTATCAGATACCCTTAAAATATTTGCTGTCCAGTTAAGAAAAATAGTGAATTGACCTATTGGGAAACTGTCACTGATGGGCGCTTTGAAAATAACACACTTTCAGAGAATAGTAATTGTTTTAAAAATGAACAGCCCCTATCCCCTTCAGTCCACAAACTCTATAGGTTTGCCTTGGATCTGTTTCCATAAGGGAAGGGAGATTCCATCAGTTGTAATTTAATATTTTAAAGTACAGTTAGCATTACAGAAATGAAATGAAATACCATGTAATTGCTGGAGATTTAGGCTAAATACACAACCAAGAAAAACTGTTTGAAAATAGCATCTGAGATCATACTCAGCTGTGTTAATGTGAGATAACTGTTAGACTTTGGCTTTAGTAAACCGCCTTAGAAAAATAAGCATCATTTATCAGAATTATTAGCATCACATATTATTAATGTTAGTTACTGTGTCAAAGTAACTGAGGCTGTTAGGTGTTGGGGGTGCAGATTACAAAAAACTAACAAATTTTGCTAGGTCTTTTGCCCATTTTCTTGAGAAAGATAGGCAGTAGAAAGGAAAGTCGAGGCAGAGGGCAAGATGTTACCTCCAAACCAGGGAACTCAAGATTAGAAAGAGCATCAAAAATTGAAATGTTGAATTTCTCTTGGTCTTTAGGAGGGGCTGGATTCTCATTGTATTTCAGAAGCACACATTATCAGATTAATCTGTACAAGTTGAGAGAAAGAGAAATACAAAAGCAAGCCAGCATTTTGGATTAGCTAGCTAACATTCGTGCTTAAAACTAATTGCATCATTAAGAACATTTCTGCTTTTCTTAGCAACCATATACATACTTGGAATATAGTATACAGATGCTGCTCATTACTGTTATGACCAAAAGGCATATGGCTGTAGATGATTTCACTTGTTGCAAATTATCTTCTTATCCATTAGCATCTCATAATCAATGGACAAGGATCTGAACTGCAGTGATACTGGGTGGCTTCTATTCCATACAGTGGGCAGTCTGCACAAAACTCATCTACCATGATTTTTACCTTTTCATTGTGGTTAAAACTAAGGATGTAGCCATCTAGCAAAAAGCCAGAATTTTCTCATAGAATATGTGTGTATGTGTGTGTGTGTGCTGGAAATTCCTTTATGCTTGAGGCAGGCATGGAGTGATTGGATAGAACTCTAGCATGTAGCTCCAACCCTGGTTTTGTTTAATAAAGGCCAGGATATCCTAACATAACCCCTGGATCTCTAATTTAATGGCCTGGATTACCTTTCAAAGGTTTAACGCCCTGGAACCCTCTCAAAAACCAAGAAAATGTATCCTATTGGGCACTGCCTGTCCTTTTCACTTGCAGGCAAGCTGGGTCTTTGGTCCTTAAAGGAGAGTCTTTACTAATGACATCAAAATGTCAGCCAATGAGCATCTTGCAAGGCTGCTTAGAGGCCCTGGAGGGAATATCTGGTTCATATAGATTTGGTTTTGAACTTTTCTGGTTGCTCTGGCTCAGGGTTTCTCAGCCTTGGCACTATTGACATTTGAAGCTGAATGATTCTTTGCTACAGAGCTGTCCTGGGTATTGCAGGGTATTTACCAGCATCCCTGGCCTCTTCCCACTAGATGCGAGTAGCACTCCTCCAGACCAGTGTGACAACAAACAATGTCTCTAGACACTGCTGAATATCCTCTGGGGATCAAAATCGCCCTAACTGAGAACTGCTGCGTTAGTGAGGTTGACCATAGTACCCCATGCTGGCCATCAAGAGAGTGCCCACAGAAGTGTTTACAGCTGGCCTAAACTTTGTTGGGGCCTTCGTTTGATTCCAAAACCACGAGGATCCCTCTGGAGTCATGTACCCCTTACAGTTTGTTCAAATTTTCTATTTCTCTTCCATTGAATCCATATGAAATCCTAAGAATTCACCTTCAGGTTTAGCCATTGATGGATCTCATCCATTTCCCACTTTGTTCTTTCAGAATGTTGTCTGCTTTTAACCTAAATTGTCCATACAACAGCCCCTGCTCCCAAGACTCTCACAAATGCCTGCAGCTTTGTTACTTGTGCTCGTTCAAAGCTTACAAATGACCATTTTATGGCCTAAACCTGGGAAGTGTTAGGCAAAGTCAGCTACAATCTTGTTAGCATTTCCTCACTACGTGTTTCAGGATTGCTTTAACAAAATCTGATTCCTGGACATGCTGGGTAGATCATCTATTGAGTAGAAACATGGAGGAGACAAAGGGTAAATGGTACGTGGTAACACAGTTGGAACATGTTTCTCAACTTGTGTTCTTAGCAGCCAAGCTCTGCCCCTGACTCTGATCACAGGCAAAGGAATAAAGTCTCATTTCAATCCTGAGCTTCTCCTAATTCTTGTGGATCAGAGCTGGGATTATGTCCATAGCTAACCTGGAGTTTGCCAACTTTTGCAACCCATAATTAAAATGATTTCTATATATCACTGGCGTTTATACTTTTCTTCATTCATGGCACAAGCATTTCTTGAGCATACGCATTTCTGTAGGTACTAGGAATGCAGAGAGGCTAAAGAGCTCAAAGTCTAATGAGGGGACAGGTGAGTTAACTGATAGGGGGAATACAGAAGATCAGCAGAATGAGGGAACAGAGAGGGGCGGGTGATGATTCACTGTGCTTTGGGAGGCCTTGGAAGGCTTCACTGTCCAGAGAACATTTAAACTTGATCTTCAAAGATGACTGCCATTTCTAAGAAGAAGGAAAGTGATGCCTTCATGAGGCAGAAAAGAGTGGACAGGCAAAGGCGCAGAGGTGTTGGTGATTCTACAGATCCCGAAAAAGAAGACTTAGAGGGCCCTAAGCGCAATAATTTGTTTGGAGGAGCAGGTTAGGGCACCTGCAGTTTGATACATGTACAACCACATGGCTTTTCATGTAATAAAAGCCTGACCGAATAAAGTCAGAAATAAGACCTGTTGGGATTTTTTTTTTTTTTTTTTGAGAGAGAGAGTCTCACCCTGTTGCCCAGGCTAGAGTGCGGTGGCACGATCTCGGCTCAATGCAACCTCCCATGTTCAAGCGATTCTCCTGCCTCAGCCTCCCCAGTAGCTGCGACTACAGGCATGCACCAGTAGAGACTGGGTTTCACTATGTTGGCCAGGCTGGTCTTGAACTCCTGGCCTCAAGCCATCTGCCTGCCTCACCCTCCCAAAGTGCTAGGATTACAGGCATGAGCCACCACACCCAGCCTCTACTGGGGGGATAATTATGGGTATGGATAAAAATGAGAGACTGGTCAAAGCACATTACTCTCCAAGGAGCCCCTGGGCATCACAACTGCAGAGAGTGAAGGCATATTGAGTGTTGCCCAAGTGAAGTTTGGTGTGCCTGGAGAAGAGGATGTATCTTGCTGTGTGCAGGATAATAGTGTTCAACAGGTAGGATAGTGGTAATTACGAAGCATCTCACTGTGCTCATCTCAGGAGTTTGGACTTGTGTAGAGCAGTGATTCTTAACCTGGAGGTGACTTTGTCCCCAGGGGACATTTGGCAGTGTCTGAAGACATTTTAGAATGTCACAACTGGAAGTGGTGGTGTATTAATTTCCTATCACTGCTGTAATGACCACAAACTTAGTGGCTTCAAGCAACACAAATTTATTGTCTTACAGCTCTGGACCTCAGAAATCCCAACAGGCTTCACTGGGCTAACTTCAAGGTGTTGGCCTGACCGTGTTCCTTCTGAAGGCTCTAGGATCTGTTGTGGTTCCTTTTCCAGTGGCCCCCTTCCTTCATTTTCAAAGCCAGCCAAGTTGCATCTCATCCACTCTTCTTGTGTGGTCATTTCTCTCTCTCACTCTTTTCAGGACTCTTGTGATTACATTGGGCTCACCTGGATAATCCAGGATACTCTCATTATTTTAATGTCAGCTGATTAGTGACCTTTAATTCCACCTGAAACCTTAAGTTCCCTTTGCTATGAGGTATTCACTTGTTTTAGGGATTGGGGCGTGGGCATTTTTGGTGGTATATTATTCTGTCTACCACAGGGGAGTTCCTACCAGCATCTAGTGGGAGGCCAGGGATGCTTTTAAATACCCTGTAGTGCACAGCCCCACAAGGAATAATCATCTGGCAGTCAATGTTAGGAGTGTGGAGACTGAGAAACTCTGCTGTAGAGAGTGGGAGAAATTGGTGATTTTTAAGCATGAGGTGTAACATGATCAGATGTGTTTTAGAGGTAAACTGGTGTCTGGGGGAGCATGGGTTAGAAGCATAAAACAAGTGGAGGACAGATCCTCAGAGGAGGTGGGCATGGGGAAATCATGCCAAGCATGCATCCTATAAATAATTGGGAGTTGGCATATAAACATAATACTTTTATATTTCCCACTTCTCTGTTTTAGTAAAGTTTTTCTTGCACTGTTGAACTCCTTGAAAGCAGAACTGTTACTCATCTTTGAATTCTTAAAATCTGGCCCCTGTACTCTGGGGGTTTTAGAGAGATCATCATAAAGACCAGTGGTTCTCAACCAGGAGAAAGTTTGTACCACAGTGCACATTTGGCAATGCCTGGCAGCATTTTTGATTGCCAGAACTGGGGCAGGAGTGTGCTACTGGCGTCTAGTGGGTATAGGCCAAAGGTACTGGTAAACATCCCACAACACACACAACAGCCCCCACAAACAAATACTTATCTTACATAAAATGTCAATAGTGCTGAGGTTGAGACGCCCTGTATACAAGAAACTGAATTCTAGGTTTTGCTTTTCAGTACCATTTTCTCTCATGCTTGTGGCTTCACTCTTTGTCATTTTCCTCTTCTTATCTAGTATATGTCAACCAAGGCTTTGAAATTCAAAAAAATGACTTTCTATGGGTATTGAGCATATGAAAAAAAATAAGGGATGTCTAAATATATCTATAGGGAAGAAGTGAATGGTAAATATATAATGATGGAAACTGGAATTAAATTTTAAAATGCAGCAGAGAAAAATATTGTGTTTAAAAATAGAGGCTCATTCATGTCACCAAAGAGAAAGTAATTAGAATAAGACAGCTTCAAAAAGAAATTGACAAAAAGTGTTTTACAAGGATTTTTGTCTGAAATCAGTATAATGCCTTAAGGTTTTTTTAAGTTAGGAAAAAGAGTTATTCAACTTTCACACATACACTCTCTCTCAGGCTATCTCTCTGCTAGAATTCCTTCTGAAGGCAATTTTTAATTTTAATGGAGAATACTGTGAAGATAGCTTCTCAGATGACTTAGAATTGAGTTTTCACCAACATTTTGAGATTTGAGGGTTGGGAAGAGCAAAGTTTAGACTCAGAAAGAACCTTGGGTAGCATCTAGCTCCAAATTGCTTATTTTACAGTTGAAGAGAGGGACTGTAAAGCTTAAGCCACTCAAACTCAGGCAAAGAGCCAAGGGCAGAACCACCCTGAAATCCTTCTTGACTCTCTATATAAACTGCCAAGCTTCTGGAAAAAGTAAGTGACCACGACTGCTTTTATTCTCTGGTGAGGACCTTAAACCTTGGCAATCACTTTTTATCCTGATTACTTACTGAAACTATTCTCTCAAAGTTCCCTAAGTTCCAAGAATCTTCTTAGACTCCTTTGGCTAGACTTCTGGGCAAAACTGAGAGTACCACGTCCCCTCCCTGCTCCTCCTATCCCCATCACACACAGAGAATCTTGGTTTCCTCCTTACCTTTCTTCCCACTCCTCTGACTCTGGGATTGTCTTGGCCAACCCTACAGTTCTGTGTTTTTCCTTCAGGTCATTGTCCCTTGATTGTCTCATTCACTTTTGTGACCTCAACCATCATCCCTCTGGGGGAGACTCCTCACTCTGTGCCTACCTGGAATCTTGTAGTTGAGCTCCCAATATATATTTTCTGATTTCTTCCTAGATATCTGCTCATGGATGCCCAATGGACTCAAATTCTACATGTTTGAAACAGAACAAATCACCTCCCATTTCCTCTGAACATGTTTCATTTTATGTATTCCTTATTTTGGTTGGTATCGCTCTTCTTCTGCTTGCCTAGGTTTACCAGGCCAGAATGCCTTTACTCCTCCCTTTTTTGTTTCCTCCTTTATTCTTCCATAAGTTTTCGAACCCTGCAGTGTGTACTTCCCATTTGCTCCACTCTAGAAAGGATTTGAAGTGGAATGTGTCTGAGTTCTTACATCTCTCTCCAGCTGTTCATTCACAATGTCACTGCCTAGTTTGGGTTCTCATTTGCTGTGACCCCCTTCTTGGTCACCCTGCCTTCAGTTTCTCCCTGTTGCCATCTTGGACTTATCCTCAAAAGATGCAATTGTAATCATGTTAACCCCTGATTGAAAACCTTTGATGGGTCTCAGAGTGTACAGAATAAAATCCAAACTACTTAGCTAGTCATTCCAATGCCTTTTACAACATCATCTCAGCCTGCCTTCTCCCAGGAACTCTAGTCCAGCAAAGCCAAGCTGGCCACTCACACAGATAGTCATCAAATATTTATCGCATGCCAGCTATGCAATGGACACTAGGAATGTAGGTGGAGCAAATAGGTATGGCTCTGCAAGGTGCTTCCAGTTTATGAAAGCAGTAACTTCAAATCAATTAATCTCTATAGTTTTTTCAGAGTGTTAATTGCATTTTGACGAGAGGACTGTGGTAGACAGAACAATGTCCCCCAAAGATGTTCATGTCCTAATATCTAGAACCTGTGAATATGCCACTTTACATGGCAAAAGAGGATTTTGCAGATGCGAGATTATCGTGGATTGTCTGGGTGGGGCCAATGTCATCACAGGGATCCTTATAAGAGGGAGGCAGGAAGGTCAGAGTCAGATAAGGAGATATGAGGATGAAAGTAGGCAGAGAGAGAGAAAGAGGGAGAGAGGAAAGGAGGGAGGGATAGGGCAATGAGAGAGATTTTGAAGATGCTACACTTCTGGCTTTGAAGATGGAGGAAGCAGCCACAGCCCTTGGCTGTAGCAGCCCCTAGAAGCTGGAAAAGGCAAAGAAATGGATTCTTAGAACCTTCAGGAGGAATATAGCTCTACTGACATCTTGATCCTAGCTCAGTGAGACTTCTGACCTTGAGGACTGTAAGAGAATATGTCTGTTGTTTTATGCTACAAAATTTGTGGTAATTTCGAGCAGCGATAGGAAACTGATACAAGGCATAAACAGGTCTGGGATGTCTCAGCTGAAATCATTGGATGAGGAGGCATTTGCCAAACAAAAAGAAAGGGCACAGAGCTCCTGCGAGAAGGAATGGCGTGTATTGAAGAGGGAACATAGCATGCTTCAAGAATTTAGAGAAATCCAACTAGAATGGATTATGGGATTGGGAAGATGGTGAAGAATAAGTCTCGCTGGACTTTGGGCTTAATGATATGGATTTTACCATTTAATGTAAAGATTCCCCACATAGATTTTGTTTCCTCTCCTTCTCACTTTACTTTTGATAACTTGGTCCCATATCTACCTGAGAAGGCTCCATTTGTACTTTATGGCTCAGCCAGGTGCCTCCAAATAAATGAGCTTGACTCTGGTACATGTCATGACACATTCAGGATTTGCAGAAACAGAAGCTCACGTTTTCATAGTGAGATTCACATTCTTCCAATCTGGTGCTTGAAAAAGAGAAAGTGTGTTTCATATCAAAATCTAGTCAATGACTGAGGGAGTCTGCATGCAGATAGCAGTTCTCCCAGATTCCCAGAGGCTTGCCTTTGGGGCGTGACATCTTGTTCTAAAATTTACTGCATCCTCTCTGAGCCATTACTTAGATAAAGAGAGTGAGACTCTGATTGTAACTATGTTACGACATGGCAGAAAAACCCTTGGAATGTAATGTGTGAAAAAATGAAATTAGTTGTGTTATCTGGTAAAGAACAATGTTTTCATTAGCTATTAGGGAAACGTGAATCAAAACCACAATGAGATATCATTTATACCCACTAAGATGGCCATAATAAAAAAAGATAGATAATAACAAGTGTTGACAAGATGTAGAAAAATCGGAACTCTCATACACTGCTGGTGAGAATGTAACATGACGCAGCAGCTTTGGGAAACAGTTTGGCAATTCCTCAAAAATAAAACAGTTACTCCAGAGCTCAGCAATTCTACTTCTGGGTATATACCTAAGAGAAATGAAGATGTATGTTCACACCAAAACATGTATATGAATGTTATAGCAGCAGTATTCATAATAGCCAAATGGTAGAAACAATTAAATATTCATCAACGGATAGATGAATGGTTAAACAAAATGTGATTAATGAAAAATTACTCAACAATAAAAAGGAATGAAGTACTGATGAATGCTATGCCTTGGATGAATTTTGAAAACATTATGCTAAGTGAAAGAAGCTAGTTACAAAGGTCCACATATTGTATAATTCTATTTATATGAAATGTCTAGAATAGGCAAATCCATAGAGACAAAAAGATTACTTGTTGTCAGAGGCTGGTAGGGAGGGATGTGGAGCGACAGCTAATGGGTATAAGGTTTCTTCTTAGGGTAATGAAAATGTTCTGGAATTAGATACAGGTGATGGTTGCACAATCTTGTGAATATATTTAAAAAATCACTGAATTGTATACTTTAAAAGGGTGAATTATATGGTCTGTGAATTTTACCTAAAAATGATATTTATAATTTTCAGAAAATATGTTGTTGCCACATCTTGTTTTCAATAAAACATAAATATAAATGTAGAAGAGTAGTTATATAGTCAGTTGAAGCTTCATGTATTCAGCATGAAACTAGGGAGGTAGTAACGGCTCTGGGAGATTGAACAGAGGAGTCAGCAGCCAGCCATGGGATTTTCTGAGATTGGTTACTGTGGAAATTCAATGTCCTGATTATTGCACTTTGAAAGCAAGCACAGAGAAGCTATTAAAAGATTGCTTTTTCAGAGAGGCAGAGATTTAAAAAACTACTTACAATCTTGAAAAATTGCCTGGCCTTATCTCACCTGAACTATTAAAAAGCCTAAGATTTTCAGGAGCCGTTAGAAGTAACAGCAATTCTAGAAACCACCTATCGAATGATATGCTGATGGATCCAAGAGGAGAATGCTGAGCCTAAGAAGCTCTCCACATCTTTAGAGAAATTGGAAGTGAATTGAATTATGTGGCTTGATGGACCAAGAAAATAACATGTTTTCATTTCTGTAGAAGTGGACAGCTCATGGAAACAGGTGAATTAATACCACCTATAGGAGCTGAAGTGTCAATAAGCATTGGATCAGTTCTCAGCTTGTATTGCTCAGAACTTCATCTCTCGGGGGTTTGAAAAACAATTGGGCAAGCTGGTACTTTGAGGCCCAGATGTAGATGGAGTAGGGGAAAGAGAAGCCTTAGGCAACAGTAGCCATGCTGCCTCAGCGTTTAATATAACAAGGGCTTTGATATAGCTAGTAATTTTGTCCAGGGAAATCCTGGACTGGGCCAGCAGACTTTCTGAGCAAAGTGTAATTCTGCTCAAATTAGAACCTCCAGGTGATTTCTTGTTCACTTATTTCAGTCAAATAATCGTTGATGGGTGATGATGATGATGATGATGATGATGACAAACAAAATAACAATTAGTATTTGTAGAATGCACGCCAGTTTAGTGTTCTTAGAACAACTCTGTGGGGTGATAGTATCAACCTTCATTTTATGATTGAGGACACTGAGACTCAGATTCAGAGGTAGGCAGATTTAGCTGCAGAGAAAATGAAGTGAATCGGTTCAGCTAGACTCTGAACCAGACTGCCTAGGTTTAAATCCCAGCTCTGTTCTGTGACATTAAACAAATTATTAAGCCCCTTTTTTGCCTTAGTTTCTTCATCTATCAAATGAGGATGATGAAAGTGCCTACCTCAAAGAGTTTTTGTGAGGATTTCATGTCATAATTACCTGGAAAGTGCCCAGCACATAGGAAGTACTAAAAGATGCATAATAGGAGTGCAAGGCTAAATAACATTAGAGATGTGGTCACACACTAGGAAGCAACAAAGGTAGGACTTAAGCTAAAGAATTACTTTAGTCAAAAATAGTTATCGTGCACCTACTATGTGTGCCAGAAACTTTGGTCAGTGAGTTAAGCCCAGCTGCATGAGACAACAGCAGGAAGCAAGTGGAACTTTATTTTGCGAGCTGTTAAATAAGGTATAGTTTTCATGGTAGGCATTGGAGTGACAGCAGGCTGTCACTCCAGGCATTTTGGCCTAGTGACTTGGAACACAGGAATTTGTCAGACTTGTATTGTGGATTTGGTGTAACCCAAGACATGCCAATAGGCCAAGGGGCTGCCTTCATTCCAGTACATGGTAACTTCATTGCATTTAGACACTTTTTAGTAGAATATTTAGAATGTTGGAAGCTGAAAAGTTCTTAGTCGAGCCCTGTTCTTTAACTGGTAAATGGCAGTGTGCTTCTCATTTCAAGCCAGGTGTGTTTTTATTTCCACGTACTACAGTGATTACATGAGACCAAGTTGACTGCTTTTCAAGGCCCATCTCATCAACATCTTTCCAGGGTAAAAATGCAGCAGCACTAAGTTAAGACAATCCTATCTACAATCAGATTCTCTTTTTGCTCAAAATCTAAACGTAACCTCCATTAGCATTTCTAGACTGATTTTAGCATTCTACGAGCAAATAGAATATTAGGAAGAAAAAGTCCTTGAAGGTCTTCTGTCTATTCCAAACATCCATGTGGTGCTTAAATCCCATCTATGACACCCCCAGTCTATGCCTAGCTATCACCCACAAACAGAGACCTTCATGGTTCTGCCTTTAGATTATAATAGACATAAAAATTCTCCATGGAACTGTGTTCACAACCAGTCTCCCTGAAACTTTCATCATGTTACAGACAAATTCTGCCTCTCTGGTTTTCCAGAAAATCACTAATACTGAATTATTATTGTTGCTAGGGAAGTACGGGTTGGCCTAGCTTGCTTTCTGAGCATCAGCACAAAAGTTTGGGTCATATTTTCTTTCTGGCAGATGAGAATTGTGAATATATCCAACTACAACTGGAAAATATTTTAAACGAAAGTTAAACTCTTGCCCCCAAAGGTATTTTGCAAACTGCTTATAGAAACTAGGTTTAGGCAGGGAATCCTTTACCCATTGCTTGTTTTTGTTGGGTTTGTTGAAGGATTCCCTATTCAGTAAATGGTGCTAGGATAACTGGCTAGTCATATGCAGAAGATTGCAACTGGACCCTTTCCTTTCACCATATACAAAAATTAACTTGAGATGGATTAAAGACTTAAATGTAAAACCGAAAACTGTAAAAACCGTGGAGGACAACTGAGGCAATGCCATTCAGAACATAGGCATGGGCAAAGATTTCATGACAAAGACAAAACCAATTGCAACAAAAGCAAAAATTGACAAATGGGATCTAATTAAACTAATGAGCTGCACAGCAAAAGAAACTATCAACACAGTAAACAGCCTATAGAATAGGAGAAAATTTTTGCAATATATGCATCTGACAAAGTTCTAACATTCAGCATCTATAAGGAACTTAAACACATTTACAAGATAAGAAGCAACGCTATTAAAAAGTGGGCAAAGGATATGAACAGACACTTTTCAAAAGAAGGCATAAATGTGGCCAGCAATCCTATGAAAAAAGCTCAACATCACTGATGATTAGAGAAATGCAAATCAAAACCACAATGAGATACCATCTCATACTAGTCAGAATGGCTACTATTAAAAAGTAAAAAAATAACAGATGCTGGCGAGGTTGTGGAGAAAAAGGAACGCTTATACACTGCTGGTGGGAGTGTAAATTAGTTGAACCACTGTGGAAGACAGTGGGGTGATTCAAAGACCTAAAGACAGAATTACCATCTAACCCCAGCAATCCCATTACTCGGTATATACCCAAAGGAGTATAAGTCTTTCTGTTATAAAGATACATGCACATCCCTGTTCATTGCAGCACCATTCTCAATAGCAAAGACATGGAATCAACCTAAACGACTGTCAATGATAGACTGGATAAAGAAAATGTGGTACATACACACCATGGAATACTCTGCAGCCATAAAAGAGAATGAGATCATGTCCTTTGCAGGAACATGGATAGAGCTGGAGACCATTATCCTTAGCAAACTCACACAGGAACAGAAAACCAAATACCATCATGTTCTCACTTATAAGTGGGAGCCAAATTATGGGAACTCATGGACACAAAGAAGGGAACAACAGACACTGGGGCCTACCAGAGGTTGGTGGGAGAGGATCAGGAAAAATAACTAATGAGTACTAGGCTTAATACCTGGGTGATGAAATAATCTGTATAGCTAAACCCCCGTGACACAAGTTTACCTATGTAACAAACTTGCACATGTACCCCAAACCTAAAATAAAAGTTAAAGAACCTAGGATTAGTACTCACAGTCTCTAGATTCCCGCTGTTGATGCAATGAGTCAGGCTTCTGCATTTCATGATTTATAAGAGAGCTCAAAGACAGATACAGTTTTCATATCATATCAGAGTGTTACTCTAGATATTTCAGCAAGTCCTCAAGGAGGTGTGTTGAATCTGGCTTCTAATGTTTTAATATATTGTCAATAAATGATATTGTCAGAATGTGTCAAAATGCTGAGAAAGTAAACATGAAAGGTGATATGAAGATTATCCACAGGCTTGAAGGTCACAAAGTGTGATATGAATCCCAGACCAGCTCCAGACACTCCAAGGCATGAGCTCAGCAAATATATTGTTGTTCTGCTGCAATGGCAATATTTTAATCTTCTAATTTATGATTGAATTGTAAATATATTACTTTTTCTCATGTAGCTGAAAGTGTATGGTGAAAGATAGGTATAGTGTTATGGAAGTAATCAAATATTTAGGTTTTTGTTCAGGGTTCTTTAGCTGAAATTAGTTATTCAGAGTTACAAGTTTAAAAAATGTGAAATAGTTCATTTTCTTTGAGCTATTCTGTTTTGGTGCTCCCTGGGGAGAGCCGGATGCAGGAGAGTTAATGGATCTTGATTGTCTAGTTTGCCTTTCCTCATCAAGAAATAGCCTTTTTTACAGAAAATGTTTAAAATCCTACTGTGTATTTTACTCTCCTTATGAGGTTATCATTTCTAATTTATATAAAGATATAGTAGATGCTGCTTATATAAATGTTCATTGACTGAATCTAAAACCAATCTAAAAATAAAGTTATTTTTTAAAAAGTTCATTGAATAAGAAAGTTGAATGATTGGGCCAGGTGCAGTGACTCACACCTGTAATCCCCTTGAAAGCAGGCTGAGGCAGGAAGATCACTTGAAGCCAGAAGTTTGAGACCAGCCTGGGTAACATAGTGAGACCCCATATCTACAAAGGAATTTTAAAAATTAACCAGGTGTGGTGGTGGGTGCTTATAGTCCCAGCTACTTGAGAGGCTGAGGCAAGAGGATTGCATAGGCCCAGGAGTTCAAGGTTGCAGTGAACCATGATCGTGCCATTGCACTCCAGCCTGGGCAACAGAGTGTGACTCTGTCTTAGGAAAAAAAAAAAAAAAAAGAAAAGAAAGTTGAATGGTCAAGAAGAAAATTAACAATATATTTGCAAAGATCCCTTCCAATTAATTAATTAAATGTTTCTATGCAATATTTTTACAATGCAGAAAGTTGATTTTTTCATTTTATTTAAAAAGACTTCTTACAGAGTTTTAGATCACACTCTATTAGTATAATTTCTCTGTCTATATGTACATACATATAACTTTTAACTTAATAACTGCTTTATAATAAAAAATGAAAGGTTGGCTATTACCATATATAATTGGAGCAATGTGGTTACATTATTTTTATGAAAATACAAGTTTTTAAAACTTTGTGAAGAAAAGATAAGAGTGGCAAAAGCTCTGTTTCTTAGTCTGAGTTTTCCCAAAGGCAGGACCTGGGTGAAAGCAGTTTATTTGGGAGGTGCTCTCAGGAAGGAGTAATGAAGAAAAAGGGATAATGAAATGGGGAAGGAGGGGAAGTAAAGCTGTATCTTGGAAGTTGTAATTGTGGAAAAAGGGATGATTCAAGTTCCACCAGGACTGCTGGAAAATGTGTAGAATGTCTATCGAGATGATCTACCCATGTTTTAGTTCTCTATTGCTGCATAACAAACCACCTCCAAACTTAGTGGCATGATTCTGTGGGTCAGGAATTAGATCACAGCTCAGCTGGGTAGTTCTTTGGCTCTGCATGGCATTGGCTGGGCTCGCTCACTTGGCTGCTTCCAGCTGGTGTCTGGGATGCCTGGAAAGTTCAAGGTGTCTTCATTCACATGTGTGGTGCCTCAGTGATCCTCCATGTGGCCCTTCTCTCTCCAACTGACTAGTTTGGGCTTCTTCACTGAATGTTGGTCTAATGGTATTTGATCAGAGTGAGTCACAGGGCCAGCCCAGATTCTAGGGCAAGGGAAAAAGAGTCTACCCCTTGATGGAAGAAGTGACAAAGAATTTGTGGTCTTCTTTAATCTGCCACGAGCTAAAGGAAGGGAAGCTGGAGAATGTCTCTGTTGGTTTCCATCTTCCATTTTTTAAGATTGCTTCTGGGGTTTTAACTTCCACATGCTTCTTACATATGATGAGGTGTGCACTAGAGATGAATCACTAGCAGCACACAATGTCAGTCCGAGCTTGCACAGAACTGCCCAGCACAGTTGTAGCAGAACTCAAAAACTTTAGCACAGGCTCATGGGAAGTAGCATTTAGAATCAGTCACCCACAATCTTAGCTACTCAAAAACATAACTGAAGGACAATATGATCTTAGACAAGCCTAGGATCAAATCTCAGTGCCACTATTTATTAGGTGTGAATTTCAGTTTTCTCAGTTGTTTAAGGGGAGTATAACAGTATGTACTTTGTAGGAGCTTGTGAAATGAATTGGTTGAGGGTACACAAGCTATAAGGGGTCATGTAGAAGTATTTATTGTTTATTACTTTAATTCATTCTCAAATGTTATAGGAAGGTGTACATCAATTTTATAATGCTTCAGCGGGAAGAGGAAAGGCAACAATACTATGGTAAATGTAAAGAGCAATTGTAAGATGCAACTTCAGGTTTTTTAAACTGTAGGGAAAATAAGTAGTAGTTGAAGAATTATGATACAATGTAGTTTATCCTCTACATTCATGGGAACTAAGAAACAAACTTTGGCAACAGGTTTATTACTGGGGCAATCTTGGTAATGTTTTTAATTAATACTTTAAAAAAACATAATTGATACATAACAGTTGTACATATTTATGGGGTACAGTGTGATATTTCAATGCATGTATACATTGTATAATGATCAAATCAGGGTAATTACTCTGTCTACCACTGTAGACATTTATTATTTGTGGAGATAACATTCTATACCTTCTAGCTATCTTGAAATGTACACTTTATTGTTATTAGGTATAGTTACCCTACTGTACAATAGAACATCAGAACTTATTTTTCCTGTCTAACTGTAACTTTGAAATACTTTTAACTGAAATATAGAACTTACTTGGATTTTTGTCAGTTTTTCCACTAATATCCTTTTCCTGCTTCAGGACCTGATTGATGCAGAATCTCACATTACATCAGGCTGGCAAAGCTTCTTGGTCTCCTCCAATCTGTCTTTATTTATTTTTCGTGAGCTTGCCACTTTTGAAAAGTATTGGTCAGGTATTTTGTAGAATGTCCCTCGGTTTCAGTTTGTCTGATTTTGCATGATTAGAATGGGATACTTGGAAGAATACACAAAACGTCATTTGAACACCAAGTGTCACTGTTTATCTATGTTAGTAAAATACAATGTTTCTTTTATTGATGATGCTTTTCACCCAATCAGCCCACATTCTCCTGTCTTGTCTGCCTGGTAGCATGGCCATATGCGTGTTGATAAGATGCAATACTGAAGGCTGTGCTGAGGGACTGAAGAAAGCCACCTTATAACAGTGACCTCATTAGCAGCCAACTGACTTCATTGGCCCTTCAGCTGGATTCTCTTTCTCTGTAGTTTGGATTCGCCTGCCCTTTTTTTTCCATTACATGGGAAGCTCTCTGGCAGGCTATTGCTTTGTCTGTCCTTATTGCTGCCTCGGGGCATCAATAGCATGTCTTTGGGTGCTGCATTTGTTAATGTGGGAGGCTAAGAGAAATCCAAGATGAAAATACTCCTTGTCATTCCCCTGTCAGAAGGGGGAGGAAGAGCTAAGCTTTGAGTACATATTCATTTACATCAGCAGCATTCTTCTGTGCTCATTGGTTGCTTACTTCTCTCTTATTAACAGTGCTAGAATAAACACACAAATCTACCAAAATATTAGCAGTGTGTGCTGTTTTCTTTCACTTGCCAGGATTGTTTTATAATAAATACCATTGGAAAAAATACCACTGGCAAGCATCCTCAGCAATTACGTTAACATCTCTAGAGAACAAAGTATGGTATCGGAAGGTGCTTTGCAAAGAGGAGCAGAACGTGTCTGGTTTATACTGCATTCCTTGAATATACTGATCTTGTTACCTATGAGTTTGATTTTAACTTAAGTATTTCTCTTGATTGACAAAAATTGATGCCATCATTTTGTATGATATTCACTAATTAAATATATTTTGGAAGACAAATATAAAGGTTCCTTTAAAATGAAGTGACACTAAAACAGATGTTCATAATGTGCTTTCATGGTAGGAATTTGTAGATTAAATCAGATATTCATGTTTGTCAAAATATTTTAGTCAAATGGAAGAAATGAGTTTTCTCAACAATTTTGTTTGTTTGGCTTATGTCATGTCTTAGTTTATTTCAACTATCATTTCTATCCTTTAGAGGTAAAAATTGTTATTTCTCTCCCCAGTTGAACCCTAGTTCCATATTTCTGTTTGCAAACAAAATGTTTCTACTTGTTGATTCCACCATCACTTCAAACTCTAAATATTTAAAATAATTACCAACCCTTTCCCCCAACAAAGGAAAAGTAAATACGTGAATATACAAACCGCAACCAGTTCTTTCTCTAAACCTTCCTGTTTTCTTCTGTGATAACCATTTTCATAACTTTGGAATCTTGAACACATTTCTTATTGTTCCTCAGCGTTTATATTCTGTATTGAAATGACCCCCAAGACTTGTCTCCTGTTTTAGGCAATGTTCCTATTTAGCCTTTTCTCTCTGTTCCACCGGGCATGGCCCTTGTCTCTCATGCTGGGTGATATGGTTTGGCTCTGTGTCTCCATTTACATCTCATTTCGATTTTTAATCCTCACGTGTCGAGGGAGGGAGAGACCTGTAATACCCATGGGTATTACATGGAGAGAGGTGGTTGGATCATGGAGGTGATTTCCCCTATGCTGTTCTCATGTTAGTGAGTGAGTTTTCAAGAGACCTGATGGTTTTATAAGTGTGTGGAAGTTCCTCCTTCGCTTTTCTCTTTCCTGCCACCATGCAAAGAAGGTCCTTGCTTCCCCTTTGCCTTCCACCATGATTGTTAGTTTCCTGAGGTCTCCCAGCCATGTGGAACTGTGAGTCAAACCTCACAGCAATGTGAAAACAGTTTAATACACTGGACCTTCTAACTACTTTCCTGGATGATGGGTTAACCTTGTTTTAATCCATGCTTTCCTCTTCCTTAAGCATTAATAACATCATTTAATAATAATTAACAACATCATTTAATTTCGTTATGAAGTCCCTGTTACAATCAAGACAAAATCTCATCTGTCATATAGACCCTTCCTACCGTCATCAGCCCCTTGCCCATCCTTTTCTAGTAGGTCTTCTTTGTTCCTACTGCTCTCCTTCTCCTCTTTCCTAATTCCAAGCTTCTTCTTTGCAGTCTTCAACAACCTTATTCAAATTTCACAGTCATCTCTTTGGCTCTAAAAGCCAACGAGGGAGAGCACCCAAGGACTTTATTTGAAAGTTTAGAGACAAATAACTTTATTTGAAACTTTGTTTGAAAGTTTAGAGACAAATAAAATAAGTATGTTTGTCTAATTTCTGAGACAATGACTTAAAATAAAACCATTTTCCATGTAAACTGTGATAGCATCTTTGGGGTTGGGCAATCATGAATTGCTGAGAACCTGGGTAGCCACTTCATATTGTTGAATTATAGTTTCTCTTTTTTAGAAATGAAGTAACGTTTCCCCCAGAAGCTACTGTGGATGAGATGTTTGGAGTATTGAGTAGTCCATATTAATATAAGGGATAGCAAAAAAATGATTTTTTTTCTTTTGGAGTATAATTCTATGGATTTTAGTACATGCATAAATTTGTGTAGCCACTGCCACAATCAGAATACAGAACAGTTTCAGTGTCCCCAAAAAACTGTCTTGAATGATTGCTTTATCATTCCTAACCTGCCCCTACTGGCAACCACTGATCTGTTCTCCATCACTATAGTCTTGTCTGTTTAAGAATTTCATAGAAATTGAATTGTACAGTATTTAGCCTTTTGAGACTGGCTTCTTTTGCTCAATATAATGTCTTTGTGATTCGTCCAACTTGTTGCATTATCAATAGTTTGTTCTTTTTTATTGCTGAGTAGTAAGTTCCATGATATGGATGTCCAAGTTTGTTTTTCCATTCACCCGTCAAAGTAAATTTGGCTTGTTTTCAATTTGAGGGCAATTAGTATGGCTATAAATGTTTATTTACAAGTTTTTATGTAGATACAAGTTTTAATTTCTCTAGAGTAAATTCCAGGAGTAGGATTGCTGTGTCATATAGTGAGTATATGGTTAACTTTATGAGAAACTATCAAACTATTTTCCAGGGTGGTTGTATCATTTTCATTCCCATCAGCAATATATGAGAGTTTCAGTTGCTCTGCATCCTTACCAGCACTTGGTATTGTTAGTAGTTTCTATTTTTTTCACTTTTATAGGTGGTATCTTTAATGAGTGGTATCTTGTCATGGTTCTGCTTGGAATTTCCCTAACAGTTGATGATGCTGACCATATTTTCATGTACTTATTGGCCATCCTTATATCCTCTTTGGTGAAGGGTCTGTTCAAGACCTTTGCCCATTTTTTAAAAATCAGGTAGATTTAATTTTTGTAAGAAAATTCTTCCTAGATTTCTCTAGGTAAGAGCATAATGAAGGCATCTATTTTCTAGCAAGGGTGGCTAGAAGCAGAAGTTTCTAGCTTTTACAGGCAGCAGTGGCAGCAAAGTTGAGTTTCTGATGAGAGTGGCATCCATCTGGTAACAGTGTGGTTGTAATAACATTTAGGTTTGGGAGGCAACATAAATTATAGCATCTGGAGCTTGAAGAGGGCCAAATTCAGTTAAATTACCAGATCAGCTCCATTATGTGGTTTTGAAAATTTTTCTCGGAAGCTTGGTTCTGGGCCTCTCCATGATCCCATTAGCTAGCTGCCCAATATCTTCACAACTCCATTTTTCATTAGGTGGAGTTAGCTTCTAAGAACCTAAAGTACAACATTGAATTACCTACTGCACCAGTTATCTATGACCACGATAAAGTTGTGTAACAGACAACCACACTTGGTTTCATGCAACAATGGATAGTTAATTTTGCACATGGATCTGTAGGTTTGTGTAGTCTGGTTGATGTGGAAAGAGTGTGGCGGATCTCTACTGGGTTTGCTCATGCATATGCGGTCAGCTAGCATGTTGTTGGGGATAATTCATGCTGATCCCTATGGCCTCATTCTCCAGCAGGGTAGCTCAGATTTGTACTCATGGTGGAAGCAGAGTTGTAAGAGAGGAAGAAGATGCTCCAAGCCTCTTGAGGCATAGGCTAGAAACTATGCACTGTCACTTCTGCTATCTTCTATTGGCCAGGCTACATGGCCAGCCCAAATTCAAGGGATTGGGCCATAGACTCTATCTATTAATGGAAATTTCTTCCACAATGTAAGGGGTTGATTCTGTAATCAATCTACTTTATATATAAATGGTTTGGAATTTTGAAATGAGTGCAGTATAAAAAGAGAACCCAGAAAAATACATCAAAATATTATAATATCTCTGAGTGAATTTAAATCCTCTTTTGCATTTTTGTACTTTAGGTTTTCTAAAATAAACAGATATTACTTGGTGTAAGTTAAACAATAGTTGTAAAAAATTTATAAAGTGTTTTGGAAACAAAGAAGAGGGAGTGATTAATTCTGGCATTAGAAAGGTGCTAACATTTTTTCCTAAATTGCAAGAATTGTAAATAGTAGTCCTTCAGGGAGTAAACTTGTCCAGAATTTTTTTGGCATAAAATATTAAATACACTATTTGTAGATGGGAACCTCTGACTTTTACCAAACCTTTGGATATTTTAGACTTATTTTTTTACAATAGCTTTGTGCTAAGAAGAAAGACTGTAGAAGGGAAGACAAGGCTCTGGTGTTATCCTTTTAAATTTGGAAGACTGGAATCATGCAGGGGAAAGGACTCTATAGTATGAACTTTTGTGTGTGTTTGATGTTGAGTAGACAGCTTGGTGGTGGATCTATGGATGGGGCAATGGCTATAGAAAACAGCTTTTCTTCCTCAGTGCCTTCTGACAAATCTCAAATGAGTTCTTCACAAAAACAAAAGCAGGGAAATGCTACAGGAAAACCCATATTAAGTAGATTTCAGTTATACCCATTATTTCCTTTATTTTTTTTAAAAAAACAGCTTTATTGAGATTTAATTCACCTAACATATAATTCAGCCATTTAATTTTAGGACATTTTTATCACCCCCAAGAAGAAACCTTGTGCCCATTAAGCAGTCATTCTCCACTGTTCCTTGCCCTCAGTTTCTGTCTAATCTACTTTCTATCTCTGTGGATCTTCCAGTTGTGGATATTTCATAAAATGGAATTATACAATATGTGACCTTTTGTGTCTAGTTTATTTTACTTAGCAAAATGTTTTCAAGATTCATCCATGTTCATGTTATAGTATGTATCTGAACTTCATTCCTTTGTATGACTGAATGATATTCCATTGTGTGGATAGACCACATCTTATTGATCCATTCATCAGTTAATGGATAGTTAGGTTGTTTCCACTTTTTGGTTATTATGAATAATACTGCTATGAACATTCTTGTGCAAGTCTTTGTGTAGATACATGTTTTCAGTTCTCTTGGGTATATATGTAGCATTGGAATTTCTGAGTCCATTGAGGCTTAAACAAATTTATTGCTTAGGCACGTTTGGCAAATATGATAGTTGATTTTGCTAGGAATATATATTTTTTGGCCTAAACACAGTGAATATAGGACATGTTATGAGTAATCATTCTAGGAGAGTTCCTCAAAAGCAGATCTGCAGATACGTTTAAGTGATGGCACCCAAGTTGGAATAGGTCTCCAGCATCTGTAGCTAAGTATTTTGAAGTGATTGTGCAAATTCTGTGGCTTGTTTCCAAGATGTACTACAGCTATTAAAAATTAAATCTTATAGTTAATATTCAATATATGATGTATTGCATATACTTGGTATCAGCATGCATTCAAACGTGAATTGAAAAAGAGAAAATGGATCCGTACTTATGGTCTGAAAGAAGTAAAAGAAAGGGTAAAATCGGTCTGTCAAGCAATGTAGAAAAACTCTGGATGTTTGCTATCTTTTTAAATGGTATTTTTTTTTTCATGGGGAGAAAACACATGATGAGAAAAGAAGAGAAAGCAAGTGATGATGATATGATTGATAATTAAATGCAGCTGAGCAGAAACAACGTGGACACGCTTAGAATTTGCTTTAGTACTTTCTATGCTTCCTTCCCGGGAGGCTGTTAAAACTCTTCAGCATAAGAGCATTTAAACAAAGAGAATATTGCCTTTTTTCCTTCTACTGCATCTATTCAAACATGCAGAATGTATGTCTTGGTGAAATGCTCCAAAGATAGCTTGTGGAAATATTTATAATGCGTGTACCAGCATTTTTCACATAATTTAAATACATGCTTTTAAACTGTTTATTCTTCTCTGAAGTTTTGCAATATCTATATGACCAAATTTATTGCATCATCTGCTAACTTGACCGAGCTGTTAATGTGTGATGCGACCTTCTTCAGGTTGAAAGTGATGGTTTAGCATATCACAAAGAAAAGGTTATCCTTAAATGTTGAGACTTTGAGATACTAGCTACCGTTGTCAATATGCCAAGTCCCAGGCTACTTGCTGCTCATACTTAAGGACAAGATAAGTGTCTTTGGAAAACATTTTCTCCCATTTGGGCCATCTTTTTGGAACCAGAAATTGCTCTGCTTCTATGCAAGGGAAGAGAATTTTGCTCTCTCCATTCCCTGTATCATTTTGGCAAATCCTTGTTACTGTTAATTCAGGGGGACTGCCAATTTGAAGGATGTGGTGAATGTCAAAGTAAGAGGCCATATTTGCCCCATGTTTCTCTTGAGGCAGAATATAATTTTTACATTGTGATCCTTTGTGAAATCAGATAACTAAGGACCACTGGTTCCAAAGACAAGTCTTCTCCCTATATTTTTTCCCACTTACTAGTCCAGAAAAAAAAATAGGTTACTCAATCTCTGTGCCAGCAAGTATTTGTTAAACACCCATGCCCCTGTCACTTACACAGGCTTGTGATGTAAAACTGCCTTAACCTTCATACAGCTTACCATTCTAGGTAGGTAGGACACAGGGAAATTTACAGAATAACACATCAATATTAAACTGGGATAAAACTATATAAGGATGCCTGCCAATTCCATATATATTTAGATAAGGGAGAATTTGGGATGACTGAGAGTAAACAAAGAAGACCTCACAGGTGGGGGTACTTTGAGCTGCCTCTGGAGGTAGACAGAACAGAATGTCAATATATGAATTGGAGACTCTTCTGGGTGTTTGAGGTTGGGGAAGAAACAAACAATGCCTCCAGGAGAGAAGCAGCCTAAACAGCAACTCCAAGGAAGATGGGTATGAAATTCACCGTGTGTGTGAAATTATGACAGGAGTCCCAGTTATAGGATAAAGCAGCAAAACCAGAAAGCAAGTGTTTAGACATTTGAGCAAACCTCTTATTTTCTTATCTGTGTTTGCCCCATCACATAATTTACAGTAGAAAGTTATTTAAGGCGAGGCAGCACTGTTCTTCATCAGACTTGCATTTATGTATTCAATTTTGGAAACACTATGACTTTTGGAAGCAAAGAAACAGAGTTAGGCTGAACGCCCAACTCCAGTGTACGAGAATTTTTCTTCAACTCACTGAATAAATGAGTATTTTGGGGTTTTTGTAATGTTCAGATGGGTGGCAAAATGCAGACACAAGCCTAGAAAATAATGCAGATGCCAAGTTGATGTGTTCTTGAGCAATGGACATTGAATCAACAAATAGCCTGATGAGAGAGCAGTGAGGGTGAAGTAGGGAGTGGAATATTCATGTTTCCTTTCCCAGGGCACTGTTCTTACATCTCCTTTACATTTTGTTAGATTTAAAACTAAGGAATCAGAAGCTGATAAAAAATTACTGTAAGAGAACACATTGAATAAAGGAGTGGTGAGAGGATTCATTCCTCTATTAACATCAGCAGTCATCTAAACATGTACTTTTTTTCTGGCACAAAATCATAGCTGTAGCATGACCTTCTTGCTTACTAAAGATCACTTAAAATTTCTAACAAAAAATGGCTTAAGCTTGAAAGGAGGCTTTTAAAATGTTAAGTATGGTTCTGATCTACTTTTAAAAATCCAATGGTTAAGGCCAGAGGCATTGGGGTTAGAAGTTGGTGGGGGGTCAGGAGCAGGTTGGTGATTATCTTTCTCTCTCTTTCTCTCTCTCTTTCTCCATGTCTCTGTCCCTTTCAATCTCTCTTTTTCTTTCAATCTTTCTCAATCCCCCATCTCTCTTAATTTATCTATTTCTTTTTCTCTCACAGATATATACTCTAAATTATATAACAAAAATGAAGTCCCATGATAATTTGTTGCTAAACCACAGTGCAGCTGTCTAATCAAGAAGGCATATTTTTTTGTGGCACATATACACCATGGAATACTCTGCAACCATAAAAAAGGATGAGTTCACGTCCTTTGCAGGAACATGGATGCAGCTGGAAACCATCATTCTCAGCAAACTATCACAAGGACAGAAAACCAAACACTGCATGTTCTCGCTCATAGGTGGGAATTGAACAATGAGACCACTTGGAAACAGGGAAGAGAACATCACATACCGGGGCCTGTCGGGTGATGGGGGGCTGGGGGAGGGATAGCATTAGGAGATATACCTAATGTAAATGACAAGTTGATGGGTGCAGCAAACCAACATGACACACGTATACCTATGTAACAAACCTGCACATTGTGCACATGTACCCTAGAACTTAAAGTACAATAAAAAAAATAAGGCATAATTGTAAAATAATTTATACTCTTTTCATAATCTGCCCCAATGTCCCTTGTTTCAGACTTATGTTTTTTCCCTTGTTTCAGACTTATGTTTTTTCCCTTGTTTCAGACTTATGTTTTTTCTCCCTTCCATTCCTACTGCCTTGTCACTTTCTTACCCTTTCACATTCCTTAGACTCTGGGTTTCAATTCCTGATTTTTGGCCGTCAGAAATCCCTTCAAATGAGGCTGTCAATCCATGCTTCTTGTAGCCTCCAGTTTTCAGATTAGCTAAATTATAAACTTTCCCATTTACAAGTGTGGCATTCCTCCGCAGCCTAATGTTTATCTAAAAATGGTGTTCATTATCCATTAGGTCTTATTCACTCTAATTTATAAATTTAGTAGTTTGACCACTTTTACTAGTGAATACACTTATTTAAAAATACTTTTTATATTTAATTTTTGTGGATACATAGTAGGTGTATATATTTATGGGGTACATAAGATGTTTTGACATGACTTTGTATTTAATAGTCTTGGGCTATATATAATTTTTCTTTTATCTGCTAGAAATTACTATCTTCTTCCTTTGGGTTGGGGACTAAAACTTGCATTTAATATGGAGGGGTGGTAATAATTTGGCCCTGTTTTCTCTGTATGCTTGTTGACTCCTTGTTCTTAGGACAGATACTGGGAAGAATTATTTTTGCAACTGAAAACAAGTAGAGATTTTAATAGGGGGTATAGAATGAATTTCAGATGACAGTAATCACTAAAAGTGTCTAAACAGTTCAAATTAGTTGTGTGTCATGTGGACAACTCATCTAAATACCTGAAGTTTGGTTATTTGCACATAGAACCTGAACACTATTTCAAGCTTCAGGTTTTAATGTGTGCTGACTTGTAAACAACTTTCAAAAATTTAAGGCAGGCAAGTTCACCTCAGGCCACTGAATTTTCATTGCTTCTGTGTATATTTTTCAGCGTTACCCTTGTTCTTTTTTGACTTTGTCATTTTCTTCAGTCCAACTGAAAATGTTAGTCAGAATTTATTTTACATTAGAGTATATATTCCTAGATGCTAAATCCCTGAGAACAACCTTTTCTACCCGCTTTTGTTTCTTCTGGTGATACCTATTTACATTTTGCTTTCAAAGGGTGCCCAACCACTGGATGCCATACTTGTGTTATTAGCTATCTCTATCTGCCTAAGCCTCTGGTTTGCTTCCTCCTGGGAATTAAATATAAGATTTCTCTTGATTTCATTGAAAAATCATCATTCTTTCAGCTTTGACCATATTGTTTTGATAAAAACAGCTGATTTGTATTATTGAACATCTTTCTCATTTTTCTTTCTCCATAAGGAGAAATTCATCACTATTTATTACCTGAACATTTGTGAAACCAATTTGAGAGAATCCCAAAAGAATCATTTTAATTGAAGCCACCTAATTACTTGTAATTAAGAAGACTTAAAATGCCAAAAAAAAAAAAATCAAAATTACAGCTAACAAATTCAGAGGATAGGATAAAATCAATTACTGAAAAATCCAATTAGGTTTGGGGAGAAGCTGAACAGAATTTTATTTAAACCCAGTAAAATGTCTTTGAGCTTTTCACATGGACCCATTTGAGTTCAAACTCTTTATTATTAAGAGTTAATTTTATCTTTGTTTTCTGGTAGTGTAGTAGGTTTGAATAGGAGCTCTTGAATAGGAGTGCAAATAATTAGGTTAATGGTTTTTCTTTTCATACGTTATTAGAGGAATAATACAGGAGGAATGAAAATGAAAGCAAAATTTAGAATAAAACTTTAAAAAGTTTATGAATTGTTAAAACTAACTGTTGGACTCCCAGCAGTGGCTGGGAAAATGGTAGGATTTTATGCCAAATATTATTATTGTTGCCTTTTGCCAGAGTTTAGTGGAATTGCCCTGAACATCAACTTGGCCATTTCAACTCTCTTATGTTTGAGGTCTGCTGCCAGTAGTCAGACCATGATAAAAACCCATGACATGCTAAGTAATGGATGCTGGGCAATAAGGATCTTTCTAAAAATGGCTCTTAAAAAAATCATTATCTTGCAACTGTAAATGGCCTGTTTGTTAATAGATTATTTTTCTCCTTTCAGTCAAGATTTTCTGCGTAAGTTTACAGCCTATAAGTTTATAAATAAAGTACTACATTGAAGCAACATTTTTATTAGTAGGTATTTCAACTTGGATGTTGTGAGGGCCTTTTAATTTCACTTTGCACAAAGTGAAATTGTAGAAATATTTTAAACAAATTGATCATGGCCTAAAATTTTCTGCAACATATTTGATTGACTGAAGTTATTGTTAAATTTGGCCTGACCAAAATTTGAATTTCATATTTTATGGTTACCAGTGTACTCTTTGTAACAAGTTGTGCTTTTCTTGTGATGACAAGAATTCTGAAAGATGGTTGATTTAGTACTTCGAGTTTCACATTATACTGAAAAATGTGGATGCCCACCTGAGCCTTGATCTGATGACCAGGGAAACAGCAGCACTTTTTCAAAATCTTAATTGATTTTAAACAAGCAAATCATTTAATTCTGTGAGCCTTACACTCTGTTTCTTAAAAGAAAACTGGAGAAGAAACCCTGTCTCAATCCTTGTCCTTGAGAATCCTAGAAAATCCACATAACCCTTTTCCCCAAGTCATTGGAGACCCTTTTTCATCCTATAAACTCTAGATAGGCTTGTTACCGGGAAGCTTTAGGAGCCTTCCTAGTACCTACTGTAGTATCTTGCTAGCTCTACAGTAAAGAAAGAAAATAATATGAAAAAGTGCTCTGATTTATAGCTCATATCTCTAATTGGCTATTAGTCTGTGCTGACAGTAAAAATATTAAAACAAATTACCCTTTTAAGTTAAATTCACACCCAATGAATGAACAAATAATCTGAATGAACAAGCATTCTCTTGTTGATGGTGATAGTAATTATTATCTGTTGAGCAGATTGACTCAATTTAGTGAACATAAATGGCCTCTACTTAGGGTGTTCATATAATTTGTTGTCAAAATTGTAGCATTTTGGAAAGTGAAAAGAGGCGCTATTAATAATTACACTAAAATAACAGGCATAACCTGAATTGTCCCTGTTAACCCTCACCTGGAATGTATTGTTCTCCTTCCTTCCATGTGTAGTCAAGTGCTACCCACTTTTGATGGCCCAGATGAAGTTTTCTCGAAGAAGGCTCTTTAGAGTACTTTGTTTATATTTTACCTGAATTAAGGCATTGGGGTGCCAGCATGTCAGAAATTAAGATGTTTTATATATTTCAAGGAAACAGTTGTTGCTGTTATTTGACATGTATTTGTTCTCTCTTACCAAGTAAAATGTAACCTTCTTGAGCACAAGGGATATGTCCTATCCTTCTGTCTTGCTGAAGCACTTAGGTATATTGCAACGCCCAAAGTGAAGAGAGAACACATTCTTGCTGAGTTGCTTTACCTTCATAGTAACATTCCTCTCTATGTTTGTGAATAAAATAATGGATATTGGTGCCAAAAATGCTGGTTATTTAAAGAGATTTCTTCTGGGTTTATAATCTTATACAGTAGAAAGGGATAAGAATCAAGCCAAATATAGTTAATTATGGCCTGAGTATCCATTTAGTCACCAGATGTTTGAAAGTGTCCACTCAGATTTAGACACTTTAACAACAACCAGACCTTTACTAGCAGTACTTTATCATAGAAAGGATCATTTGAGAATATCTTAATTGTAGCATTCTGAGCAAAATTATAATTAAATTTTACTAAGTATTAAAAATATAAAGTGGATATTTTTCTAATTATAAAAGTAATATATGCTCATTGTAAAAAAAACTCATAGAATACAAAAAAATGTAGAAACAAAACCAAAAACCACTCATAATCCTTTATTATAGAGATAATTACTTGGACTATTTGGGTATGTTTCCTTGAAGTAGTCTTTTGTGTTATTTATATACTATACAGTGATCCTTGCCTTCTGGCATTCACAGCCTTGTGTAATCCCCTCCGTATAACTTGCTTATAACCAATAAGAGATGACAACTTTGGGAGGACATCACTTACATGATGAGGTCACAAAAGATTGTGAAGTTTGACTTGCTAGCCGGTTCTATCTTGCTGGATTTGATGAAGTAAGCTGTCATACTGGAGAGGTCCACATGACAAAAAACTGAGAGTGGCCTCTGGCTAACAGCCAGCAAGGAACTGATTTCTCAGTCTAATAACTCTTAAGGAATTGAATCCTGCCAATGACCATGTGGGTGAGCTTGAATGTGAATCCTTCTCCAGTTGAGCCTCCAGATGAAACCCCCACTTCAGTGACACCTTGATCATGGCTTTGTGAAAGTCTGAGCAGAGGACTCAGCTAAGCTTTGCCTGGATTCTTGACCCACAAAATCTTTGAGATTACAAATGTGTGTGGTTTAAGCTGCTAAGATTGAAGTACTTTATTACATAGCAATAGGTAACTAATATAATTACAGAGTGTCTCATTTATAGTTTAATAGCATTTTTACTTAACATTTTCTTATTAAAAATCTCCTGTGTCATTAAAAATTACTGAAAATATGATTTTTCTTTTCCAGGTGGAAAAGAATCACATAGTAAGGATATGCCAAATTTTAATTATTCTTATCTAATTGGATATTTAGATTATTTCTAATTACTGGCTACTATGACTACCACTAAAGTGAACATCCTCATACATCCATCTTTCACTACAATGACTACATATCTTATTATCCCAACAAAATTCATTGCCATAAGATAAATGATCCAAAAGGTATGCATAATTTTAAGGATTTAGGAATATTGCTAAATTACCTTCCAGAAAGGTTAGGCTATTAAAATGCCTCTGAGTATTTCAATGTACCTTGGCCAGCACTGAATGGTTAAACAAATTAGTCAACTTGAGAAAGAGTATCTCTTTGTAATTTTAATTTTTATTTTATTATGTCTTCATATGATTATTAGTTAAAGCTTATTAAGAATTTAAATAAAAATAATTACCAGCCTGGGCAACATAGGGAGACCCCATCTCTACAAAAAATTAAGGAAAAATCAGCTGGGCATGGTGGTGCACACCTGCAGTCCCAAACCTTTGGGAGCCTGGGAGACAGAGTGAGACCCTGTCTCAAAAAAAAAAAAAATAGCCAAGCACATAGCTTAAACCACTCGATCCATAAGTAAATATACACATAGGAGAATGCTTTTCAGTGAACATTTATCAAGTGCTCCTTATTTGTTTTACAAATATTAACTTATTTGATCCTCACAACAACTCTGAGTCAGGTACCACTATAAATGCTGTTTTACAGAAAATAGGGAAAAAGCAACTTGCTGAGAGCAGCACAGCTAGCACAGAGCTGGGAGCTGGAGACAGGCATGCCCTTGACTGATATGTAATAGACACCCCCATTTCAAACAAAAAGCCACATCCATTCACCAAATTCCAAAGGAGGCATCAATTCCTTCATTATAGATCAGAAAAATGAAGCTCAATGCATCTTGTCTAGTGAATGGTTCAAGGTTGTGCAGCTTGTCAGTACTGTGAATTAGAACTCAAATGCTAGTCTGTCCAGACGCCTTCCACTTCCACATTTCCTATGAGGAATAAGCACACAAAGCAGGTGCTCAGTAAATATAGGTTGATTGAACTCCAACAGGCTACATGCAATATGAAAGGGTGATAGAATGTCAGTGAATTGGAAACAGTGGGTATAGTGGAGTGATGCTAAAAATGACCCATCATGGCAGGTCACAGGAGGTCTCCCAGTGGCTCAGTCCCTCAGAAGAAGGTATGGAGAAGTAATGGGGGAGGTAGAGAGAAACAAAAGGTAAGTTTAAAGAGATCCTACTCATAGGCAAGCTTATGACTGTTTCTGCAAAGGCATTCATGGCACTGGGACAGGGAGGGTGTATTGACACACAGCCAATACTATAAGGGAAAAGGTAAAACAAAAACCAAGGCATGTTTGTCCAGGTAGCCATAGCTGTTACCAGCAGCATTTAGACAATTGCATATGTTTTAGGTTGTGTTCTCCACAAAGCAGACAGAGCCAAGGGTTTGAGTGCTAGTGATTTGTAGGGAAGAGCTTTAGAAAGAAGCCAGAACAGTAGTGGAGTAGGAAGGGGAAGAAGCCAAGCAAGGGTGTAGTTTTGGGTGGAGTCCCAGGGTCAGCCTAGATCCCACGGGGTGCTTGGGAGGGTAAATTATACCTCAGAGTTTGTTCCACCATGAGGCAAAGGCTCTGGGCATTGGTACTCACACACCAGTCAATGGCTAAGTGTCTCAGGCACTTCTGGCATGTGTGAGCTGGCTTCAGCACAAAGGGGACAGGTGCCAGTCACTAGCAGCAAAGCCCACAAAAGCCAAGGGATGGGCACACAAAGTTAGTAAAAGGGATCTTAGAAGATGTGGTGGCTACCAGCAGTGCCCATTACAGCATGTTTTAAACTACATATGGCAGGGCATCCACTTAAATACATGTATTTGTGAGAACTGGAAATTTCTAATTTGACAATTCTAATTTCCTCAGTTCCTGCTGGGTCTTAATGTACCAGACAGAAGTAGAAATTATATTATGTTCTTTACACTGTGACCATTCATGCGGAATCTGTGGGAGTTATAATTACGTCAATTAAAGCTGCAATTTGCTAAAGGAAAATAAAGAATAGAACAAATAATTCCAAGTCTCTGACTTAGAGGATTAGTGTTCAAATCAAATTGGAGCTTTGCAAATGTTAATAGTTAAGCTATGTTTAAGGTATTTCAATTCTCTACCCATAAAGGCAGGTTTTAATAAAGTCACATAAATGGTAACCCCAAAGGCTTTCTAGCAGCAGGATGGCAAGTTGTTGTGTATTATTGGGAAATGAAGTATATTTAATACCTTTCCAATTGTCATCACTCTAAAACACACTTCAACAATTGATTAAGCTGAAACCAGAAGAAAATTATTTCCCCTTACTTTTGTTTTCTTAATCTAATGTCTTTGCTAGAAAATGTAGATATTAGCTAATCTGTGTCTGGCAGCAAATAACTGCATGTTTTAAGTATTCACAAATTTCACTAATAGAGTAGCTTAACAATAGTTCTTCATTTCTAGGTGAAATATTAAATATTATATTCTTAACTCTTACTGTCAGATTAGGAGAACATTTACGTCATATTTAAAGCAAATATTCCTGAGTCCTTAAAGCACTCTAGCTGGGTATTTAAAAACCACCTGCTGTAGACCAGGGGTCAGTAAACTATGGCCCATGAGCCCAATTCAGCCTTTCATACATGCATTTTTGTACATCCTGTGAGCAAAGAATGTTTTTTATATTTTTAATGGTGGAAAAAATCAAAACAATATTTTATGACATGAAAATGACATGAAATTCAAATTTCAAGGTCCAAATAAAGCTTTATTGGAACATAGCTACACCCATTTTATTTACATATTGTCTGTGGCAGCTTTGGTGCTTTTATAGCAGATTTGAGTAGCTGTGACAGACACTGGATGGCTATCAAAGCCTAAAATAGTTTTTATTTGATCCTTTACAGAAAATGTTTGCTGCTCCCTGCTGTAGACTTTTGTGCCTCCCTTTGCCCATAGTTTGTGATCTCTTAAAATAACATTGGAACACTTAGAACTTGGGGAGTCGTGATATGGAGACACTGGAAATAAAGTCCATTTTACCTTTTTTTTTTTTTTAGACGGAGTTTTGCTCTTGTTGCCCAGGCTGGAGTGTAATCACGTGATCTTGGCTTACTGCAACCTCTGCTCCCCAGGTTCAAGCAATTCTCCTACCTCTGGCCTCCCAAGTAGCTAGGATTACAGGCGCCTGCCACCACGCCTGGCTAATTTTTGTATTTTTAGTAGAGATGAGGTTTCACCATGTTGGCCAGGCTGGTCTTGAACTCCAGACCTCAGGTGATCCACCCGGCTCGGCCTCCCAAAATGCTTGGATTATGGGCATGAGCCACTGTGCCCAGCCCATTTTACCTTTTTGAGGGAAGAGTTGATTATTTTGATGAGCATTTTACTTAAAGACATATGGCTACAACACAGACATTGCACAAGATCTTTTATCTATGCATATTTGAAATGATTGTAGATTTCCAGGGGCCTGAATTATCTGAACTATTATCTCTATTCCATTTACATGAGTGACATGTCCTTTGGCATAGAGACAATCATCAACTCTCTTCAATTTACCTTGTCCCAGCATTTTTAAAAAAACAGTGCCTGGCCAGGCAGCCAAGCGGCCGCTTTCATTGTTACTCCATCCCATCCTCTCAATAATCCTACAAATAAATTTTATTTTTCAATTTTAGCGATGAGGAAATCGGACAAAAAAGGTGATGCTATTCATATTAACATTGCATACTTAATCAAAGGTCGCTTCAGGCTCCACACTTTGATTCATCTAACTTCAAAGCTTTGCTCAGAGTATTTTGTCTTATTGCCAGTCAAAGGAAGAATGTCGTTAACATTGGTCAGAAATCTTTTCCTAAATCATTGATTATTCTCTACCCCAACTCATTCTCCACCTGTCCAGGTAACTATCTGCATTCATCTGCTTTTCTGTCTGTCCATCCATCCATCCATCCATCCATCCTTTCATTCATCATTAACTCAAACATCAGATGTTTATTGAGTACATGCCAGCCATCTTGCTAACTGCACTAGGCAGTAGACATACATTTGTGAACAGAAGAGACATGGTCCCCACCCTCATAGCATCTTTTTGACCTGGCAGAACTGCACAGAGGATGGATTTTATTTGTCCACAGATTTATAGGGCCCAGGCATCTATATCATAGTGGGATTTGATGTCTATATGTTTCATAATCTGCCCTTTTGGAAATCATTTGACTTGGACCTCTTGGATGTCTTGCTTTTACAAGTAGTCTAAATAGTGTATTGAAGAGGTTATAATCAGATTTTTAAATTGAAGGGTGGAAAACATATGACACTGCATCTTTTCTTTTTAACTGAATGTAACGCTTTACATAAACATTTCCCTCAGAGCTACTAAACACATGCCAAATTCTACTAACAACTTTCTATCTATCTATCATATATATATATATTTGGTAATACATTTTTGTTGATCCTATCCCAAAAGCTTTCCACCCATTGCTTGTCACTTTGAGACAACAGAAACTGGCAGGAGGTAATTAATAGACTTGACCTGTAGGGTGAATACACACACACACACACTAGTTGGGGGAGCTTCGATTCTTTTCAAAGGACTTTGCTGGTGAGACTTGAAAGTGCCATATGCCTGCTGGGAGAAGTTTTGTTTTGGTAGTAGTTACTGGTTAGGCTTTGGAAATTTTTCTTTTGGAAATCTGGCTGGTTCTCAAAAATTGCCTTTAAGAATTGTATTTTGTAAGTTAAGAGCAGAAGCTATTATTAGCTGTGTGTTTGTGGTTGAAACATGAGGTCAGGTCTGGCAGGGAACTCTTAAGGGTGTGTGAATGAGAGCCTCAGCCCAGCCATCCTGTGGCCACTCAGTGCCTTGGGGAGTGGCTTATTCCTTGATACAGAGGCAATGCCTTTGTCTTACAATTCGTGGGAGTATGTGCTTTAATAATGGAATGCTTCCTTTGTGATTTAAGAGTGACTTATAGTAAATTTTTATTAAGGATTCAATGTCCTATTGAGAATATATATATGAATATATATAATATTTATATTCATAATTGCTTTATTAGATCAGGGATCATGTTTGTCTTGTTTATCATTTTATTCCATGTTCCAAGTGCAGTACTTGGCATACATTATAAATATCAATATTTGTTAATGAATGAATGCATAAATGAATGAGTGAAAAATGACCACAAAGAGCACATGTAGAAAGATTAAAGACGTATGTTAAATTGAAGGATAGAAGTTGGTAGTCAGAGAACATTTGTAGGTCAAGCACTTCCAAGTGATGGCAGATATCTAAGATGGGGTGACCACACTCATGAATTGCAAATACAGAATTCTCTGGACCTAAGAAAACTGTGGAACTGTGAGGTAATAGTATGCTCTGATGTTGAAGCCACTAAAGGTAATGGCAGAAGAAGGTGGTGGAGATGGAGGAAAGTAGGCAGGTTCCCTCCTTTCCTAGCTGTCTCTTGGAATGAACTAAGTAATTTTGTATAGATGTGTAAAGATAGAAGATCTGTAAGACTCGAGCTCTAGCTCGTGTATACACACACACACACACACACACACACACACATATCTGAAGCATGGGGATGATCATATGACAGTAATAATAATTAAACACTTACTGTAAGCAGATGACCAAAATTAGCTGTGGTTGGACATTATGGAATGATTAGTACACATAATTATTTTCTGCTAATAACAAGACAGGAAGTATTTATACCCACATGAAATATTTAAGCAGGGAGAAAACAATTCCAGTTTTGCCAAATGTTTCTTATATCCATTTTGTGGAAAAGACTCCGTACTAGGGAAAAGGAGTTGATCTGTTCATTGCTCACTTGCTTTCACGTAGCAGATTTTTAGCGACACTTAGATGGTGAGCTCTGGAGGAAATGGCTATCATTATTCTAGTTCACAGCAGTACCTAAAATTGTGAATGGTTAGAATCTCTTCATGCTCTGATGACCCAACTAGCTGTAGAGTATCACAGAAAGAAATGTTGTCTTGCTACCATTTGCACGTATGCAAAATATGCAGAGAATATAGCTGTTTTAAAAGAAAGCTTTGTAAAAAGAAACTAGTAAGCTTTCAATAAGAAATCCTTTAAATCCTCAGCATTACACAATAATACAATTCCCTCTTTACAGATTCACTTATACCTTTACTGAATCAGAAGATGATGTTGGGGGAAAAGTTGCTTTTCAAATGTAACCGTAATAGAATTTTCCCTGTAGCTTTCAAATAATTGTCTGTGAAATCACTTTGTGATGTCTATTTCAGAAGCTTAGCCTTGACAGCACAATCATAAATATTTTCCTCTATGTCAACCATTTTAGATGACAGACAGATCTATCTAGTACATTTTGTTTTCTTCTAAAATCTCAAATACTACCCAAGTCAGCTGTTTTTAAAGCTGTGGCCTAATAAACAATTGGATATTGAATTGCTTTATTGCAAATAAAAATGCCTCATCTTTGTTTCAACTTATTCTCAAATTACCAGTGACATTCACTTTTATATTACATTGTTAATGAAAGTTTACCTGTGGGTCTAAAAATAGAGACAAAAAGCAGTGAATTGACTGGAAAACTAACCATTAGGGATATTAATTTTTTGGAAACAGTAGTTTTATTCTGAATAGTGTACACTACCTGAAGGCTTGAAGGTTGCATATACCAGTCTCTGAACTCCATAGTGGAAATGATGTCTACAATAGCAATCATCACTTAATGAGAAATTACTACTTATTACGCCAGGTACTGAGTGAATTAGATTAGTAATTGCATTTTATCTCTCATTAATCTCATGTAAATAATGTTAATTCTCCACTTTACAGATGAGGAAACTGAGGACCAGAGATTAGATAATATGCTCAAAATCACACAATAAGGGCAAAGCTAAGACTTGAAGCCAGATGTGGGTTCCTAATCACTTTGACCTAATTACTGGGAGAAGCATAATAATAAAGACAATTTATTGTGACCTGTATATTATGTATTAATGACTAAACAGCATTTTTGCATGTTTAAAAAAATCTCTGTAAGTGGTATTATTTGATAGGCATTATTCTGCAACATATTTTCTTTACTCAGCATAGTTCTAATTATCCATTTTAATTGTTATATAATATTCCATTTTATGAGTATAATATCAATTATTTTATCTCTTTTCCTATTGATGAACAAAGTATTCTTCAAAATTTTCTTGGCTATTCTTCAACACTTCTTCATTTACATAAGTTCTATGGTATGCTTATCTAGTTCCTGATTAATCATGTTGGAATATTGTGTGGAATTGTTTTGCATTTGTATATTAATTTAGGAAAATTGGCACACATATGATATTGAGACTTCATGTCATGAAATGGTATATCTCTCCATTTACTAAAGTAATATTATATGTTATTAGCAATATTTTAAAACTTTTTCAACATACCCTGTATGAATTTTCTTGCGTGTATTCCTAGGAACCTTAGGATTATCATTGATTTTTTTTGTATGGTATGTTTACTTTCTAATTTGTTATTACTCTTATATAGCAAGGGTATTGATTGAGTGTTGATCTTGATTAAACAACCTTGCTGAATTATCTAACTTGTTCTAATAGTTTTTCTATGAATTTCTGAGATTTTCTTTGGAATATCATCATATTTTTGCCAGTATGGGCTGTTTTATCTCTTTCTTTCCAATTCTTAGATATCTTAACTCCTTTATTTTTGTTTTGTTTTATTTACATTGATTGTGGCCTTCAGAAAAGTTTGGAGGAAAAGTGGTGATCTAACATCTTGTCTTAGATTTTAAAATAATGTCTATCAAGTTAAAAATTGGGAGTTCTTTAATTTTTGTTAAGAGTTTTTAAAATAATGAGTAATGAATTTTATGGATTTTTTGGTAAATACAATGAGATGCAGATATAGATTTTCATGTGTAAGTTACTAATGTGGTGTTTTCATTTTTAGATTTGCTTTTCCATTGAACCATCCTTGCATTCCTGATGTACATTTTATGATGCATTAAGAAATACCTGCTATATTTTCTTCCAGACTTTAACATCTGTGTTCATTGTCAGGTAGTTCTCATATTTTAATTTTTTATACAGTCCTTATCAAATTAGTATAAAGAACATTTTAGCTTCTTTCAGAGAATTGGGTAATTTTTTTCCATTTTCTGAAATAGTCTGTACAAATCATAAAACCCTGTGAGCCTAGATATCATTTTCAAGGCAGACTTCAAATTGACAATTGAATTTCTCTGATGGTTATTTATTTGTTCTGGTTTTATGTTTTCTCTTGAGTAGTTTTTGTAATTTATATGTTTCTTGAAAATTATCCATTTTATCCAAGTTTTGAAATTTATTATATTACATTCATATTATTCTGATTTAAGATTTTATTGTATTTGTATTTTTTGAATTCTTAATATTGTGTATATGTATATTTTATTTTGGCATATCTGACTTACAGGTTGCCATTTTACTAGTTTGTCAGTAAAAAAACTAGCTTTTGGTTTTACATATATTTTATTACATCTTGTTTTATATTTCATCAATTTTTGCTTTTCTCTTATTCTGTTTTTTCATGGTATTTTATTTTATTTATTTGTGAAAATGTGTTGAGAATATATTATAGACCAGGCACTGTTTAGAGATTTGGCATACACTTAGTACAAAATTTCAGTAGTTATTAGAAACTTAATGACTCTTTTGTAATTTTCTTCATTTTTCATTTTCATGGATACATCACAGTTGTATATATTTATGGGGTACATGTGATGTTTTGTTACAAGCATACAATGTGTAATGATCAAATCTGGGTAACTGGGATATCCATCACCTCAAACATTTGTCATTTATTTGTGTTGGGAACATTTCAAATCTTCTCTTTTACCTATTTTGAAATATATAACAAATTACTGTTAACTATATTTGTCCTATTACAGAATACCTGATCTTATTCCTTCTATCTAACTTTATTTTTGTATTTATTAGCCGAGCCCTCTTCATTCCTCCCCACTACCCTTCCCAGCCTCTGGTAACCACCATTCTATTCACTGTCTCCATGAGATACACCTTTTTAGCTCCCACATATGAGTGAGAACGTGAAGTATTTTTCTGTGCTTGACTTACTTCACTAACATAATGTCCTCCAGTTATATCTGTATTGCTTCAAGTGACAAGATTTCAGTCCTTTTTATGACTCAATAATATTCTGTTACACACACACACACACGTAAACATATATACACATACACAGACACACACACACACACACACTCCACATTTTCTTTATCCATCAATCCATTGATGGATACTATATCTTGACTATTGTGAATAGTGCTGTAAAAAACATGGGAATGCAGATATATCTTTGACAGATGCATTTTCTTTCTTTTGGATGTATATCCAGCAATAGAATTGCTGGATCATATGGTGTTACAGTTCTATTTTTAGTTTTTGAAAATTCATATTGTTTTCCATAATGGCTATACTAATTTACATTACCACCAACAGTATACTAGCATTGCCTTTTCTCCACATTCCCACCAGCATTTGTTATTTTCTGTCTTTTGGATATAAGCCATTTTAATTTGGTTGATACGATATCATATTGTGGGTTTGATTTGCATTTCCCTGATGATTAGTGATGTTGAGTATTTTTTCATATACCCGTTGGCCAATTTTATGTATCCTTTTGAGAAATTCAGATCTTTGGCCAGGCATGGTGGCTCATGCCTGTAATCCCAGCACTTTGGGAGGCTGAGGCGGGTGGATCACGAGGTCAGGAGATCGAGACCATCCTGGGTAACGCGGTGAAACCCCGTCTCTACTAAAAATACAAAAAATTAGCCAGGCGTGGTGGTGGGTGCCTGTAGTCCCAGCTACTCAGGAGGCTGAGGCAGGAGAATGGCATGAACCCGGGAGGCGGAAGTTGCAGTGAGCACTCCGGCCTGGGCGACAAAGCGAGACTCCGTCTCAAAAAAAAAAAAAAAAGAAATTCAGATCTTTTGCCCATTTAAAAATTGGATTATTATTATTTGCTATTGAGTTGTTTGAGTTCCTTATATATTCAGGTTGTTAACGTCAGATGAATAGTTGACAAATATTTCCTCCCATTCTGTATGTTTTCTCTTTACTTTCTTGATTGTTTCCTTTCCACTGCAGAAGCTTTTTAGCTTGATGTAATCTGATTTGTCAATTTTTGCTTTGGTTGCCTGAGTTTTTGAGGTCTTACTCAAGAAATCTTTGCCCAGACCAGTGTCCTGAAGCATTTGCCCTGTTGTTTTCTTCTAGCAGTTTCATACTTTCGGGTCATAGGTTTAAGTCTTTAATTCATTTTGATTTTATTTTTGCATATGATGAGAGATAGGGGTCTACTTTCATTCTTCTGCATATGGATATTCAGTTTTCCTAGCATCATTTGTGGAAAAGACTGTCCTTTCCCCATTGTATGTTTTTGTACCTTTGTGTAAAGTGAGTAGGCTATAAAGTGTGGATTTATTTCAGGGCTCTCTATTTTGTTCCATTGGTCTGTGTCTATTTTTATGCCAGTACCATGCTCCTTGGTTGCTATAGCTTTGCAATATATTTTGAAGTCAAGTAGTGTGATGCCTCTAGATTTATACTTTTTGGTCAGGATTGCTTTGGCTATTCTGTTTTCTATTGTGGTTGCATACAAATTTTAGGATTTCCTATTTCTGTGAAGAATGTCATTGGTATTTTGATAGGGATTGCATTGAATCTGTAAATCACTTTGAGTAAGATGGATATTCTTACAATATTAATTATTGCAATTTATGAACATAGGATATCTTTCCAATATTTTATGTCTTTTATGTCCTCTTCAATTTTTTTTTTTTTTTTTTGAGACAGAGTCTCACTCCGTCGCCCAGGCTGGAGTGCAGTGGCGCGATCTCGGCTCACTGCAAGCTCCGCCTCCCGGGTTCACGCCATTCTCCTGCCTCAGCCTCCTGAGTAGCTGGGACTACAGGTGCCCGCCACCATGCCCGGCTAATATTTGTATTTTTTTTTTTTTTTTAGTAGAGACGGGGTTTCACCGTGTTGGCCAGGATGGTCTCGATCTCCTGACCTCATGATCCACCTACCTCAGCCTCCCAAAGTGCTTGGATTACAGGCATCCTCTACAGTTTTTTAAAATCAGTGTTTCATAGTTTTTATTGCACAGATCTTTTGCTTTTTGGTTAAGTTTATTCCTAGGTATTTTTTGGTAGCTATTATAAATAGCTTTCTTGATTTCTTTTTTGAGATTGTTTGCTGTTGGCATCTAGAAATGCTACTAATTTTTGTATGTGGATTTTGTATACTACAACTTTACTGAATCTGTTTATCAACTCTAACATTTTTTTGGCAGAGTCTTTAGGATTTTTTTAAAGAGTCTTTAGGTTTTTCTAAATACATGATTATATTGTCTGCAAACAAGGACAATTTGACTTATTCCTTTCCAATTTAGATGTCCTTTATTTATTTTCCTCGTCTTATTGCTCTGGCTATGACATCCAGCACTATGTTGAATAAAAGTGGTGAAAGTGGGCATCCTTCTTTTTCCAGATCTCATCTTTTGCAATTTTATCAGCAAATGGTAAAGGTAACATAGAACATGGTTCTTTGACTTATAAATATTAAGATTTTACTTAGGTTGTTGATAATTACTATATTTTTGTTCCATGGTCTTTATTGAATATATACTACTAAAAACTTGGCATAGAGCCATGAAAAAAATACAAAATATTTTCTTGGAAACAGCAAAATTTCTAATCCATATACACATTTCAAGGTTAATATTTTATACTTGTGACTACTAGATCATTTATGCTAAATAGTACAGCTTAAAGATACCATAATGATAACCTTTTAGATTAACCAACATCTTTGATCTAGAATCAAGGAAATTTGATTTCCTTCAATCCCTTATTTTTAAGATTAAGCAGTTGAAGTAATCAGTCATTTTTGTGACACGGCAGGGTCCAGGTTACAATAGTTCTCCCCATTTTTTATGGTTCTAGACCCTTCTCCTACCTATCTTCCCCCAACCCCCTGGTTTGGTAACTATTTCTCTGAACAGTCTTTCTGTTTCTTTGGTACATTTTTTTCCATGTATAATTGATTTATTCTGGTCATTTAAAATTCCTATTAAATTCTCTAAATGCTTTTCCTTGCCCAAATTTATTATTCATCTCTTTACTTGAAAGTAGAATTTTCTTTCATAGTGAAATTAAAAGCAATATATTAAAGTGGGAAGTATGAGGTAAAATATTAGAACAACTAAACTCAAGGGCATTTGGCATTTCTGAGAGTGAAGCAGCTTATATACCACAGCAATGTCACTTGTTTTTCATTGATGAGACACACAAAATTGTTTCCTTTGTCCTATGCCTTTCCCTTGAATTCACATATCTTTTTGCTGAAATGAATCCTTTCATAGTTCTTTTAATGAGTGCCTGTGGGTGTTAAACAGTCTTAATGTTTTATATTTTGTAATATCATTATTTTAACATTGCATGATGGTTTCTCTGGGAGTAAAATTTTATATTGGCAGTTATTTTTCCTCATCACTTTAAAAGGCATTGCTTCAGGTTCTTCTACCATTTGTTGTTCATGATCAGAAATCTGTGTGTATGATAGTAACTTCTTCACAGGTCAAACTGTATTTTGTCTCTGCTAAATTTTAAGACTGATATTTTGCAGTTTGACTAAAATGTGTCTAGGTGTAGGACTTATTTGTATTTATGTTTCTGAATACTCATAGGGTACTTTCAACTGAGGATTCTCATTTTTTTCTGATTCTGGAAAACTCTTGGATATTAATGTTCAAATACCATTCTTCATTAAAAAAAAATCTCTAAACATAAGTTCTAAATTTTAAGTAAGCCTTTGAAGCTAGAGGCTCTCAAACCATCTGCCCTGATTCTTAAATGCTCTTTTACAAGTTTTGATTACTTTTTCTCTTTTTGCTGGCTTCTGGGTAAATTTTTTGGTATCAAAATCTAATTCACTAAAACACTTTCCAGCTGCCTCAAATCTAAAGTTTATCCTATCTTTTGAATTTTTCCTTTTAAAACACCATTTTTTTCAAATCTTATTTATATTCACCTATTCTTATCTCCTTTCTGCCTGATTTTGTGTCATAATTTGTTTGATTTTTATACATGTGATTTCATCTATCTTCCTGAGTATTTTAAACATGCTTGTTTTGAAGTCTTTGTCAAGCTATTTTATAAAATTAATTTCACCACAGTAAACTCATATTCTGGATATTGATATATTGGCTGTCTTCTTCAGTGTTATATTTCTTCACATGTTTTGGAATTTTGATTCACAGGCTAATTTTGAGTGAATTTTTTGTTTGTGTTCTTCTGTCTCTTGCTCTCTGTTCATGTATGTCCATTCTCTCTCTCTCACTCACTTTCTCTCTCTGTATGAGCTTCTTTTTGTGGCTGGTATTTTTCAGTTGATGTCCACCGGGGTCCCCAGGACAAAACCACATTTTAGGTGATGGTTTGGAGCTCCTGCCCTATAGTAAAATAATGCAGAGCCAGTCTCCAGGCCAGTAGCAGCTTGTTTCAGATCTTTGTCTAGACAGAGGCTGTGTTGACGTCTTTTAAATCTGTAGGTTTTTAGGTTTTAACTTCATATAAACCAGGTTTTCTCAGTAGGGCACTGTTGACATTTTGGACCGGATGATTCTTTGTTGTGTAGAGCTGTCCTTTGCATTGTAGAATGTTTAGAAACATCCCCAGCCTCTACTCACTAAATGCAACTAGTGCCAACTTCCCTCCAGTTATGACAACCAAAAATGTCTCCAGACATTGGCCAAATGTCCTCTGGGGAAGAAAGTCACTGACTCCCCCTTGATAACCGGTGGTAAAACCTGTAAACCCTGGAGTCAATTGGCAATGTCTGATGTTAGCTTCCTTTATCAAGGAAAGGGTGCCAAATCCAGTCCAGCTTTAAGCCTAAAGCCTGGCTTCAGCCTTTCATAGTAAGTAGAGGACTTTTCGTCTCCCATTGGAAAGAGATTTCTCTGTCTCACTGCCTGATTTGGGGCTCAGCACCCATCAGGCTTTGGCTTCAACCACACTCACTATTACTGGTCCTGAGGATGTATATCTTAATTTATATTCTGGCATTGTCTTTTCAGTATTCTTTTGTTATATTTCACTTATCACAATTGCATGTTTCGAGCAATGGGGACACCATATAGCATGAACTTAAAATTCTTTCTTAACCAGAAGTCATAGAAGGAAGTTTTTCAAAAAAAGTTTGTTTTTTTAATTGCACTTCTTGGTAGTTCAACATTTTAGATGCCTTATTACCTTATGCCCTGACTTGATTATGCTTTTGCTTCTTCTTTATTTGTGATTAACAAAAGCCTCCATAAACCTGCTTTATTTGTAGTCAAATTCTATATTTGGAGTATTGATCAGACTAATAAAAATTAGATATTTTTGAATGATTTCTACAGATATCTCTGACTTTGTGTGTGACCTCATTGGAATTGAGCACAGGCATTGCATTTGGGAAATTAAGACAATTAGGAGATTGTCCTACAAAGTCAGAGCAAAGGAAGCCTGTAGTTAGTTATAATACAGAGGGACAGTGAAGACTGTGAGGGAGAGGAGGGCAGCAGGAGGCTTAGACCTTGCTGGAAAATCCTCAGGAATGAAGTGAAATGTAGCCAATTTGGAACCTACCCCAGCCCTTTCCCTCCATGTTAAAGTTAGTTAAATCAATTCCAGTGCCTATTTATAGTTAAGCCTTGGTTTTGATTAATGATGTTGGAGAGAGATAGGAAAGCGGGGAGGACAACTGTTAGGAGGAAGGGAGGAGGCAAAGCTGCTGAGGCTGATATGCTCATCTGTTGTTTGAACCCTACTCTTTGTCACACACAGATTTCTGGCCAAATATGATAAAAAATATTTTTGTTAGAGGGCAGTAATCCATGTCAACATTTTCACTGTATGCCAAGTGAAGAAATCAAATACCTAAACCCTGAATTAACCATATGATAAATCATGGTTCCCTTTTTCATTGAGTCATCCAGCATGCATCATCATGGACACAACCTAAGACTTAAATGTCTTTAGAAGTTAAGCTTTTATACATTAACAAAAATGAAATTATTAAAACAAACTCACATTAATGGTTAAACATAGATTGCTTTTGAGCTGCAAAGAGCTTTAGAGACACACAACTGGTCCAACATTTAATATTGTCTGGAGAAAACCAAGATTTGAGAGTCCTAAGGACTTGCTTAAACCTGCACAATATCTTGGTTGCAGAACAGGGACTAGATCCCTTGTCTTCCCTCCAATCCAAAGATCTGGTTACTTCTGCCCAAAAGATAATCAATTTTAATTTTGGTAGCTAGCCATAAATACTTTTCTGGTTGACTTATTCTCTGCTTTTAATGTTGGAAATAGATGAAAGTTTATAGTTCTCATAAATTAGCTTCAGTTACTAAGGAGATTAGTGTATTATTAATCCCTCCTATTTTTTAAAAAAAACTTTTACTAAAACCCACTTTCCTTGAAAACTGATATTTTCTGAAGATTTAACTCTCCAGCTATGCACTCAAACAGAGGATTGTGAATGGGGATTGTCTGCATTAAAAAAAAATCCTTTCTTTCTTGTTAATCATGAATTTAAATATTATAGAAAGGTAGAGGGACATACAGTGACTATGCTCCTCCTTCCACTTAGGTGGCTATGTAAAATGTCTTTTCCTTGATATATGTAATTGTTGTTTACTCACAGTAATTTTATGTCAGAATCTCAACAGCATGGGTTGGGTAATGACTATCCATTTGTTTATCTACAGGAAAATGGTATTGTGTATGAAGCAAGTTCATTATATAGGACAATTGAATTTTTATTTCATAACTTTATCTTCTTTTTCTCTTTAGTGATTTCTCTTTGTGGCCCCATGCATATTGTGCAGATTAATTAATCATGCATGAGCTCGGTACAATCTACAATGATTCACTGGGTAAAGCAGTTTTAGGGAATGCATTGTATTATAAATGTGGAAATGGGATAGACACCTAGAATATATCAGCTATCAGTGAATGTCCTTAATCACAGTCATATAGATTTCTACTTACTAAAATGGAGTCATATATTTTGGTAGAATCCTTCATTTTGAAGGAAAGCTGACATGCAACGTAATTTATCTGTGTATGTGTATAAAGCTGTATTAATTTCCTGTTGCTGCTGTTACAAATTACTACAAACTTAGTGGCTTGGAACAGCACAAATTTATTATCTTACAGTTCTGGAGATCAGATGTCTAAAATGCATTTCACTGGGCTAAAGCTAAGGTATTTGCAGTACTTCGTTTATTCTGGAGGGTCTAGGGAAGAAGTTGTTCCACTGTCTATTCCAGCTTCTATTATAGAAGCTGCCTGCATTCCTTAGTTTGTGGCCCCTTCCTCCATTTTCAAAGCCAGCAGTATAACTTCTTCTATTTTCTCTCTGACAATGCTTCTGTTATCACATTTCCTTCTTGCTCTCCTGCCTCCCTCTTTCCCTTATAAATACTCTTGTGATTATTGTGAAACCCTAAGGAGTAAAAAGAAAATTAGAAAATGGGCTTACCTGGCAGGAACAGAAATAGATAAGGGGAGCAAATGTTTTGAGAAATGGGGTCAACCACAAAAGGCTCACTGGCACCCATAGCATCCTGTTACGAGCATTCAGCTCATGGCCCACCTGCATTCAAGCATTCTGTCTGCAAGCATTCAGCTCAAGCAGCACGACCTTATAAAACTCCCCTTCCAGCCCCTGACTCTGCAGATAGCAGACAGCCTTCTTTCTGCTGTCTTGCAATGTATCTCCCCTTCTCCTCTAAATAAATCTGCCTTTCTAAACTCATTACTATCTTGGTAAATTCCTTTACCACCAGTGCACTGGCTTCAGATAGTCATCAACCATGACAATTATATTGAGCCTACCTAGATAATCTAGGATTATCCCTCATTTCAAGGTCCTTAACTTAATCACATCTTCAGAGTTGCTTTTGCCATGTAAAGTAACACAATCAAAGGTTTAATGGAAATCTTTGGCAGGGGGTTATTTTGCCTATCACAAATGCGTATGAAATTGGGAGACTATTTTGAAATAGCCTGTACTCATGCTACTTTGCATGATGAATATGACACATACTATTTAAACTATGTATTTTCTATAGCAGCAATCTCTATAGCACCAATGGTCATAGAAATATAATGTAAGCTACAAATGCAAGCCACATCTGGAAATTCAAATGTTCTAGTAGACATATTTAAAACATAGGTGAAATTCATGTTAATTATATATTTTATTTAATTCAGTAGATCCAAAATATTATATCAACATGCAGTCAATATAAAAATATCAATGAGCTATTGATATTCTTTGTTTTATACTGTCTTCAAAACCCAGAATGTATTTTACAGCTACAGCATATCTCCATATGGATTAGACACATTTCATGTGCTCAATAGCTGCATGTGGTTCATGGCTCTAACTTTGGAAAGCACAACTCTGTAGCCAAGGTTTTTATAGCTCCACACCCATTTAAGAGTTATATTGTCTACTCAAAAGAATGTGATATGATGGCTAAGACATTGAATAAGACCCGGGTTTCTCAACACTGGCAGTATTGACATTCTAGACCAGGTAGTTTTTGGTTGTGGGAAGCTGTCCTTTGTATTGTGGGATGTTTAGCAATATCTCTGGCCTCTACCACTAGATTCCAGGAGCAACCCTCCAGTTGTGACAACCAAAAAAGTCTCCAAATATTGCCAAATGTCCCCTGGGTGGCAAAATTGTGCCTAGCTGAGAACTACTAGGCTAAACATAGAAAGTGTGTTAGTCTGTTTTGTGTTGCTATGAAGGAATGCTTGAGGCTTGGTAGTTTATTGAGAAAAGAGGTTGGCTGGGCGGAGTTGCTCACACCTGTAATCCTAGCACTTTGCGAGGCTGAGGTAGGCAGATCACTTGAGGTCAGCAGTTTGAAACTAGCCTGGCCAACATGGTGAAAACCCGTCTGTACTAAAAATACAAAAAAATTAGCTGGGCATGGTGGTGGGCACCTGTAATCCCAGCTACTTGGGAGGCTGAGGCAGAAGAATTGCTTGAACTGGGAGGTAGAGGTTGCAGTGAGCTGAGATCACACCATTGCACTCCAGCCTGGGCAACAGAACAAGACTCCATCTCAAGAAAAAAAGAAAAAGAAAAAAGAGGTTTATTTGGCTCATGGTTCTGCAGGCTGTACAAGAAGCATGGCACTGGCATCTGCTTGGTTACTGGCAAGGGCTTTTGTGCTGTGCCAAAACATTTTGGAGAGGGTCAAAGGAGGAATCAGTCACTTGGGAAGGGGGACCAAACCCAGGGTATACTAGTTATAACAATCCATTCTTGCCAGAAATAATCCATTCCCTTGAGAACTAATCTGCTGTCACTAGAGTGAGAACAGCACCAAGCCATTCATGAGGAACCTGCCCCCATGTCCCAGGCACCTCTCTCTACGCTTCTCCTCCAACACTGCTACACTGTGGGCCAAATTTCAACATGAGATTTGGCAGGGATAAAGAAATTATATCCAAGCCATAGCAGAAGGGTTGGGTTTGAATTCTGTTCTCCATACATTACTGTGACCTTGAAAGAGGAGCCACTTTAAATTGTTAACATAGTTTCATCCTCTTTACAATGGGAAAAGTATTATCTAGGCTGCTTGAGCCTCAAAAGAGACAGTGTAGATAAAACAGCTCTGTAAACTGTAGATACTCTGTAAGACAAACTCAGCATTGTCTTTATTTATTTATGTTCAGCACTTGAATGTAAGTACAGCTATTTCAGTACTGATGTATTTTCTCATAATATTTAACTTATTTTTTAATGCCCTATTTATAATAATTGGACTACAGTGTAGACAAGATGTTTTAGGTGTTTTGTTTTCCTGTCTGTGGGTGCTCATGGGAGTACAGAAATAAGTAGAACTGGGTCTTTTCAATGAGTTGATCAAATTTGAAATAACTGGGAGTTGTTCTGTGGCCTTCTCAGCTCTGATAGGGTACACCTGCCTAAGGAACTTGCAGAGATATTCTGCAAATTACTTTGTTTGACCCAACAATTATTGAACACCCATTCCTGTTAGGAATAGTGCTAGTTCCTGGGAGTCGAAAAAAGAATGAGACAAGATTCTATCCCTCAGAGTGCTTGCAAGAGTAGTAGGAGAAAAGGCATAGACATTAATGGAAAGTATTTGGATGGAAGTGGTCCTTGGAAAAGAGTCAGGAGAATGCAAAGAGAAGGTTGCAAAATGACGTTTACGGGAAGGTCAGAGAAAGGCCTGAGAAAGGTGCAGAATGAAAAAGTGCATGGACTGGTTTGACATTTTGGGAAATGGAGCATAGCATGAAGAAAAGAGAGAGAAAAGGAGAACATAGGAGTATAGCCTCCCTAAGAAAGGTGGGTCCCCTTTTGCAAAGGCCAATTCTTGGGAGAAGGAGTAAGCTAGGAGTTCTTAGCAACTGGGAATGGGTCCACCAGCAGTAAGGGGCTGTGGCAGCACCATAGCATCCACTATAGGCTCTAATGTGTCTCCACCTTTTTTTTTCATTATTGCCCCCTCAAGGAAGCTTTTTAAAACATTTTTTCTCTAATCTCCCCAGCCTCCACCCATGAAATTTACATAGCACAGATATCCTATTTATCTGTTTGTGTTGTGTATTTCTGTGCTTTATACATAAAAATAATACGTTTTCTTCGCCTCTCCCAGTAATCGATTTTTACCCCCTTGGTGGCGATATTGCCTAGTTGAGAATACATGTGCTACGTTTGTCACTCATGAGTTGTGTTATTGGCTTTGGTTCCCTTGACTCAAAAATGTTTTAACAGTCATTCTGTGTTTCAGGGTGATATGGTTTAGCTCTGTGTCTACACTGAAATCTCATGTTGAATTGTTAATCCCCAGTGTTAGAGGAGGGGCCTGGTGGAAAGCGATTGGATCATGGGGGCAGATTTCCCCCTTGCTGTTCTCATGACAGTGAGTGAGTTCTCATGAGATCTGGTTGTTTGAAAGTGTGTAGCAGTTCCCCCCTTGGTTCTCTCTCTCCTGCTCTAGCCATGTAGAACGTGCCTCTTCCTCTTCACCTTCCTCCATGATTGTAAGTTTCCTGAGGCCTCCTCAGCCATGCTTCCTGTACAGGCTGTGGAACTGTGAGCTAATTAAACCTCTTTTCTCTGTAAATTACCCAGTCTCAGGTAGTTCTTTATAGCAACCTGAGAACGGACTAATACACAGGGGCTACACTGAAACAATCCCTTTCTCAACACTTGGGGGAGAAGGCTGGAGTAAGAGTTTCTGAGAGGTATAGGGGTGTGATCCTGCTTGTGTGCCACATGTCTGCCCAGCAGGTCCTTGAGGATAGAGTTGGGGTGGAAGTGGCTAGGTGGGCCATGGAAAAGGTCCTATTTACTGAATTTGCCATATAGAGAAGTGGGTGGTGCCCGCACAGGGACCATTTGTGCCAGTGGTCTGGGAGCCCTGGATGTGGTGCCATGATGGTCTGCAGACCAAAACCCTTCCTGGTTCCTGCCAAGGGTTCTTGGCCTCATCTGGAGTTATTAGGAAAAGGCCCAGCTAAAAGTAAAGTACAACCTTGTTTTCTGTTTTGCTGTTTTTCTTTGTACATGTAACTCTTCCAGGAACCTGTGGGCAGGGGACAGAGGGTGAATACAGTCAGGATTTAGCCCAAAGCTATCACACAGCACCAACCATTGACTCTTCCTAAGAGTGTGAGTCCATTTTCTCTTTTCCAAAGAATGGCAGCCTGGTCACAAACTACATTGCCAGAAGAATGATGGGATTGATACTCAAAAGATTTATAGTTGAATTATAGACAGGGAATGCCAAGGAAGAAACGCTGTGAGAAAACTCCACATTTGTCCTTTATCATTTACTGTTAAAAAGCTCTGTCAGAGCTTCCCAGAACCTTCTATATTAGATAGGGCTCTGGTCGCTAGTAATCTAAGCTGATTGAACTAGCTAAAGGACACTCTGTGAAAGTGTGTAGGAATGTCTGTGGGTCTCAAAAGTAGAGATGGAGCCAGATCTCAGAAAAGGCTGAAACCTAAAGTTAGAATTATATATGCATTATTCCAGAATCTCTCATTGCTTTGTATTTGCTTTATTCATCTTTCTCTGTTCACTGTCCTTCTCAGATTCTCAGTTTCCATGGTGGCCAAAAGGTAGCCTATCCTCAGAGGTTATATCAAATGAGCCCTGTTCCTCACAGAGCCGCTAACAGTTCTTCAGCTTTGCAGTCTCAATTCCCAGATGCAAGAGTGTGATTGACCCTCCTTGGGTCAGGTTAACGCTTAAGTTTGGTCACACATAATGGAACAAATATGGCTGCTATGGGCCAACCTTTGGAATAGGGATAGAGCGAGTAGATTAGTAGATGGAAGGTCCCAGAGAAAATAATATCATATTGTTGGCTTCTGAAGCTATCTGCTACAGGCAGTGATCACTGATTTTTCCAGCCAGAATAAACCATTCAATTTCAATAAATTATGGGCATTTTAGATAATGGAAACCTTAGTGTTTAAACAATGTTCTTTCCTTATTCTAAGTTTACAGCTAGTAGGCTTAGTTGTTGGTACATTAACAAGGAGTGATAACTTAAGAGTGAGAATGTAGAAGGACTAGCTGGATCATAATGCCACTTACTGAAAGAACACTGAAGAACACTGAAAGAACACTGGAGTTGTATCACTATGGATGCTGAGTTATTATAGACCTCTCCTCTATGAGAAGTGTTATTTCTTCCCATCTTAGTTCAGGCTGCCATATAAGAAATGTCTTTGACTGGGTGGCTTATAAACAATAGAAATGTATTTATTATGGTTCTGGAGGCTGGAAGTGCAAGATCAGGGTGTCAGCATGTTTGGGATCTGGTGACGGTCTACTTCCTGGTTCACAGATGGACAACTGTCTTCTTTCTGTGCCCTCACGTGGCAGAAGGGGCAGATGAACTATCTAGGGCCTTCCAAAGGCTCCACCTCAAAATACCACCACATCGGGGACTGGGTTTTAACATGTGAATTTGAGGGGTACACAAACATTCCGTTTATAGTATCTCCCATCCCAGGTAACAGCTGTTTAGATCAGAAGTGGATACCTGACCCAAATGACAACCTGGTTTTTCTCTTCTGAAATTTAGAATTGAGATTGGAGGACCTTAGTCAGTTTGGACATCTACAGTGTGCCAGAAGCTAGCAGTTGGGTGTACAGTATTTAACAAGAGAGAAGTTGCTGCTCACATAAAACATGCATTTCAGCTTTATGTTCAGCTATGTGCAGGCAAACAGACACGTGGAATTATGATGATTTTCACTTCCTCCTGAAGCCAGCTGTACATGTGGCCCTGCCAGGTCTGTGAGATTGAGATCACATTATCAGTGATCACACTAGGAAGATTAAGCTAATTTGAGGTGAATTTTTATTACTTAAAACAAAGAATGTGTGTGTATCTTTGTTTATGAAATGTTTTTGATAATTTATTTGATTGGTTGATTAGTCTCCATGTTTTTAAAAAGAGGGTAAATTCTTTGAGGGCTTTTTTTTTTTTGTACTTTTCTGTCCCCAGGGTGTGCCACCCACTATGCTTGGCATATTATAGTCACTCAGTTGTCACTGCATGTTGTCTGGTGCCCCTGAGCACTCAGTGATATGGAGTGAGAGAAAGAATGGTTATAACTTGGGGGAACTCCAAGAAAACTTGATGGAGTGAGTAGCCTTGAAGGATGAAAAACTTTTAAGTGGAAATGCAAGGGCAAGGAGTGAGACAGGCTATTGTAAAGAGGGGATTTACTGCTTGTTGGTTTGAATTGAAAAAAATTCATTGTGCGTTTCCTTTGGAAGGTTTTTTAAGATTTTTTTTCTCAGCTGCAGAGTGAATATTAGGCAGGGACATATAAATTATTAGATCTTCACTAGATCCCAACTAGTGATTCATTCCTTGGAAAGATAAGCTTTAGCAACTACATCTTTTGCCCTAATGGAAATAATCCTATTTGTTCCTCATCATGCACTAAGTCAAGGGGAAAGAATGCTGGATAACTTTTTCTCATTGTTGTGTTCAGAAATGTAGTTACACTCCATTTTAGCAAGCACATTATGCCCTAGCTTCTTGCCGTTTTTCTTAAGAGTGTGTTTCATTCCCTACAAGGTCTTCTATTCTCTTGTAAAGTGTCTTTTATTATGGGTTCTTAGTAATTGTTCCCTTCATTAGTTAGAAAAGTTATGTTTTAGAGCCCTAGCTGTAGAACTCTTTCCTCTTTATGCTAAGATGGATTATATGAAAACAATCTGATTAAAACTAATGCATATTTAGAATTAAAACACAAAAAGTTGCACACAAATGTTTATAGTAGCAATACCCATAATAGTCAAATAATAGAAACAACTCAAGTGTCTGTTGACTTGTGAATGGATTAATAAAATATGGTACATCCATAAAATGGAATATAATATGGCAATAAAAATGAAGTACTGGTATATGCTACAACATAGATGAACTTTGAAAACATTATACGAAGTGAAAGAAGCCAAACACAAAAGACCACATATTCTATGGTCCCATTTATATGAAATGCCTAGGACAGGCAAATCCATAAAGACAGAAAGTAGGTTAGTAGTTGTCAGGGCCTGGGGAGAGGTTGGAGGAGGGGATGGGGCATGACTGCTAATGGACATAGATGAGATTTCTTTGTGTGGCGATGAAATATTCTAAAATTAAGTGTGATGATGGTGTCACAACCCCGTGAAAATACTAAAAACCTCTGAATTTTATCATATGTATCATATGTGAATTATATCATATGTAAATTACACCTTCATAAATCTGTTTACAAAATAAAAGACATTTCTGTGTGTGTATGTATGTATGTTTCTTTGTGTATATATTTACATATGTTTATGATGTTTCAGATGTTGGCAAGTGCAGCAAGCATCATTACCATGGGCACTTCCTCCATATGACCGCTGGAGGAATTTAGAGTGCATATAACAATCCAGGGCTCTGCCATTGGCTGTGTGAATTTGGATGGGTCATTTCATCTTTCTCAGCCTCAGTTTCTCACCTGAAAAATGGGGATAAGAAACCACCTTTGCACGGTCCCTATAAGAATTAAATGAAATGGTGTATGTGAGGTGAGGTGACTCACTCATTAGGCAGAGCAGGCACAGTGCCTGGGGCTCACAGTACTTCAAGGGCCCATGAAAATGTTTTAATTTCTTTTAAATGCAGAAGAAAGAAAGATGTCCTTTTAGGTCCAATAAAAAGTTTTAATGTATAATACTAATGTATTTGTCTTTACACCAATGTGGTCATACAGCATATTTTGTAATTTTTTTTTTTTTTTTTTACTGGAGGAAGAGGCCCATGAAACAAAGGTAACTCAGGCCCATGGACGGCATCATGGACACTTGAACGTGGCAGCTCAATGACACAGGCTGGGTTTATCTTATTGCTCTGCAAATTCAACAGAAACCTCCTCTAAAATCATACCAACAGTTTAGCAACAGTGTAAGCAGTCTGTGTTGAGCAGCTCACCTGCACACGCCTGGAGGCATACACCTAGAGGAGAGGAGGAACACTGGGTTGGCCAGCCTGGGTTACTGGCAGGTTCTTCCATTTAGTAGTGCCCAGCCTCCTCTTCTAGGGCATCTTTGCCACCATTGCTCCCATTTGTTGAGTCCCTGTTATGAACCAGACACTTCATATTTCTTATCTCTGATCCTCACAATCTCCTGTAAAGGTGAGTAGTGTCCTGAATGTAGCAGATGCTGTTGATGCCCTTTCCACTTTTCTTCTGCCTGATATTCCCTGCAGCTTTACAGTGTGCAGTTTTTGGTATGCTGATAGGTTGCCACTGCAAGGTCCTGCCATTGTCTTCTTTGCCATAGCTGCCTCTCCTGCTTCTCTTCCTTCTTAAACTCTGCCTGAGGGCTTCCTCTGGCATCCCAGGAGCTTGCTTTATTGTTTATAGCGGTAACCTGAAAATGTCAAGCGGGGTTAATGCCTCAGAGAATAGCCCTCAAGTAATAGTGGACAGAAGTAAGTAGAAAAATGCCATAGCTCCCTCCTGTCTAGTGAGTGATTCTGAGGTGTGTTCCTTCTGGTTTCTCAGAGAGTGCTTTACAAGATTGAGCCCCACCTGTCCATAGCAGGAACCTACTCATCTATGTACTTTTTGACTTTTTTTTCTTCTTTTCACATTTCACTTCCTCCCTTGGACCTCTTGAGATCACTTCCTATGTAAACTCCCTGCATCCCCATACTTCTCCAGGGTCTTCTTTTGGTGGAACCCAAATTTAAGATAATGAGTTTGTAAATGTAAAAACTAAGGCTAGGGAGAAGTTGGGGAACTTGTCCCAGGACCACTGCCCCTAACCAATGGAGCCAGGTTTGCAACCTACATCTATCTAGTCGCGGGGCATTCTGTCTTTCAGCCATTGCAGTAAGTACTATTACAAGCCAGGAGTTGCTTTTTTAGTTATGATGGAATCTGCCATTCCTGGTGCCCCATAGGTGGTTAGCCATGCCTTAGGTGGGTGTATTAGTCCGTTTTTACACTGCTGATAAAGACATACCCAAGACTGGGAAGAAAAATAGGTTTAATTGGACTTACATTTCCACATGGCTGGGGAGACCTCAGAATCATGGTGGGAAGTGAAAGGCACTTCCTACATGGCAGCAGCAAGAGCAAATGAGGAAGATGCAAAAGCGGAACCCCCTGATAAAACCATCAGATCTTGTGAGACTTACTCACTACCATGAGAACAGTATGGGGGAAACCGCCCCCATGATTCAAATTATCTCCCACGGGGTCCCTCCCACAACACGTGGGAATTACGGGAGTACAATTCAAGATGAGATTTGGGTGGGGGCACAGAGCCAAACCATATCAGTGGGCAGAGACCATACAGCTGAAAGGACACAGAGTCATGATGTCTCATAGCCAGACTTGTCCAGCTTCAAAGTCTGGGTTTCTTCTCCAAAAGCCTCATGCTTCATGGTGGTTATGATGGTAGTGATGATGGTGGCGATGATGATAATATTGATGATGGTGGTGACAGATTTGGTTGTCAGAGTTTACTAGGCACCTATTTTGAGCCTGAAAATGTGCAATGTACCATAACCATGTCCTCAGATTTAATAATCCAATTTTGCAGAAAAAAATATTTTTATATTTTGAACACTAAAATGTACCAGAACCATCATTTTCTCATTGATACTATTATTCCATTACTTAAATTTATTTGTACTTGAAGAAAAAGTATCATTTCAGTCACTGTGCTCATATAATCCTGCCATGTTTGCCGGGTTACCTTAGGGTTACTTACTCTAGAGTTGTAGCTGTGAATTATCACTTTGTAAAACTGAAATATATTTATGCAATGGTAGTAAGTGGGAGAGTAATGAAAACCAGGCTTTATCTATTTTTGTCCAGTAAGGACAAAACATTCTTAAATAATAATCTGCTGTATCCACAAGATATAATTGCATACAGATTGCAGACTTAATTCTTAAATCAGCGTTTTTGAAGAATATACCCAAAGAAAAACCAATTATGATTATTTCCCCTTATTTTTCATTGAAGCCTGCAGTATCAGATGTGCTGTTAGGCTTTTGCACTGGTTCGCTCAAAACTTTGTTGAAAGAAGCCAGAAGATTACAAATTATTTGTTGCCCCAGCTTTTTGGCTACAATCAAACATAAATTTAAAGTAGACTGTAAGGTCACTGTCACAAGCTATACTTTTATACATGGCATAACTTAACAGTAACCAAGCCAACAATAAGAAGTTGATTACATTCCTTCATGGCTATTTTAAAAATACATACTTACAAAAGAAGATGGAGATTTTAAACCCTGAACATAACCTCAGATTCTCAGTTACTTTGTCTATAATTCTGTTAGCTTCATGAATTTTTCCTCTGAGTAACTCCAACATCATCTAACCCATCTCTGAACACTAAATAATGGTGGAAATACCTTCTCAGTTTGCTTTTTATTAGGGAAAGAAGTATGGAATCAACTATTGTGCTGTAATCACCACCAGGGATCTGTCCTTTTATATCCATTCATTTCTGGATCTGGCCTTTTCGGGGTACTTCAGAAACAAAATCCTGCCTCTAGAGAAGCTCCATCATTTGTACATTGTCACTGTTCAACATCTCTTTGGACCTCTGTTGATATCATTGCTTGAGATGACAGACTATGATAAGAGAAACAAGGTTCTCTATAAGGCAGCATTGACTGCAGGAAGAGGTGAGAATTGTAAGTTGTCAAAATGCAAAGGGCAAAAAAGTAGTCTGCCAGGAATATGTTCATACAGATTATTATATACACTTACTGTCTGTAACAGCTAAGCATTCAAAGATTACAATGAAGATGTTTCCAATATTTTTAATGGGAACTATGAATTAGTTCATGAGTTGGCAACTGTAAGAACAAAATCCTACTTAATCAAATTAATACTGACTGAGGCAGAAGGATTTGAGCATCTTGTTATGAGAAATTGGAAGAATGAAAGAAATAAGAAACCGACTTGAGAGAATGAAGTATTGAATGAAGTGGTTTTGTAACGTGGGATTTGTAATCACTACATTTTGAGCAACATTTATGTTTTGTGAAGTGGTCTTCCTAATGTATTTAAGCTTTTAAATTACCCCTCATATATAGGTTTCATTCAAAAGTGAAAGTGGTACCTAAATTAAACAATGACTAAACTTTCTATTGGGTTCAGATGAAGTTTTAAGATTTTAAAGAGTAAAACTGAGCCTCAAGAGACCCAAAAGTAATTTAAGAAATGGTATCCTCACACTAATAAGATGCTCCCACTGTGCTTTCCCCTATGTGTTCCCTGGACTGTGTCTAAGGGAGATCCTGGCCATTGATTTCATTTTCACTTTAACTGATGATGTGACCCTATCAGGATCTATTCATTCACTCTCACAGGCCTCATTGATCCTGTTTGCCACAAGGACTGCTAAGACCCTTGGATCTGCATGGACAAACCTTGCCTTCAGGGAGATCATGAAGCATGTACACACTATCAATAAGTGGAAACTGCAACAAGAGCACATTCTTGGGGTTCTCAGAAACAGATAACATAGCAAAGAGTTTAATAAAAATGCGAGACAACCCTTGGAGAACCATTACAAGGAGTTCCACTAAGTGTAGCAGCTCTATCCTGGCAAATCTTTATTAATTCCCTCAGTTCATTTGTATAACTTGGGTAAAGCTAAGCCACTTCCTATCCAGTCCAAGTGGGTGTCACATTCAAACCAACACAAATTCAATAAACTAAATCTTTGTTGCTATCTTCTTTATGGTGAAATTAAATTGCACAACACACAGAAAATCATCCTGAAAATCTTCAACAGTCTGAACTCCCAAATCCTATTCATCACAGCGAACTGCCTTTGCATAATTTCTTTCCTTCCTGTTCTCCTCTTCCCTCCCTTCTCTTCCTTTTCCATTCCCCACCTAGCTTCGTCTCTCACAGCACTCCATGCCCCACAACTTACTTTCTGGATCTATTCTTTTCTCCCTGGGATGGGGTTGCTCTTGGCTCTCATATAGCTCATACTCTCTTCTCTGGGCTTTTTTTCAGTTCACCTTTCTACCCATTACCCAGATCATACAAATTAAGGCCAGACCCTATACTCTCAATAAAAAAAGACTCCATCTTTTTTGGGGGCTGATGTGAGGCTGTGAATATTCAATTGTTGTTATTAGGATTTTCCTCTGTCACATCAGTTTCATGGAGTATTTCTGGGAGAAATAGTCTTATATTTCTCAGCCCTCCTGGGACATCCAGATTAGAGGAAAAGCTCTTGAAATTCAAAATTACAATGAGATGTTTAAAAGAAAGTGTCGGGCACCCAAATGCCTGCCTACTTGCCTTCCTCACATGGCAATAGAATCTGAACAGTGTACTCATTATTTGGGGGACTATCCAGAGAGCTCTTGTACAAGTAACACAGACTAGTTAGCTGCCACGCCCACTGCCACTCCCCCGTTCTTCTTCTCCTGCCCCATCTCCAAAGCCACTTGGCGAAGCTTCACCCAAACACCTTCCCTATAGCAGAATACCAGTGTCTCTATCACCAGGCACTCCAAAATTCCCAGTCCTCTGTGTGCCAGCTTGCTGCTGGGTTCCATGTAGAAGTGAGGAAGAGTGGACAGCTCCCCATCTCTTAGTCAGGCTTCGTCATTTTTACCTGAAGCTTAGGTACTGAGTCTCCCATGGAAATCCAAGAGCCTTAACCAGAGAACTCAAACCCAAACTTAGGGACCAAATGGAGAACATTGCGTCCATTCTCCCCCTCCCTCCTCCTGTCCCTTGTGCACAATCACCAGCTCTTATCTCCTCCCTCTGTTACTTAGCATGGCTTCCCAAACAGATCAGTAGATACCAACTGTAGTGGATGCTGTGAGGCTTCATCCAGGCCTCTCTTCAGGGACAGCTCATTCAATCCTAGCTTCTGGGAATGGTTTGTACTGAAGGCTTACAGCTGTCCCCTGACCAGAATTATCCTTGGCCCCAGGGAACTGGCTGTCCAAAGATTACACTTCCTCTGAAAGGGCAATCCATTACCATTGACTGGCTGATTTAGGGATATGAAGGTCAAGCTTCCTTGCCTCTGAAGGGCCACCACAGCTCCAGAGCTCCTTGTTGAGTCAGCTGAGGCCTCCATTGCAATTGTATTGCAAGTCAACTCTTCTTCCTGCCTGATCCTTCCTTGCTCACTTCCTCATAGGTTTATCTCTTTAGAGGATTTTCTAATAAACCTTCTACATGCAACTACCTGGTTTAGTCTTTTTCTAGAGAACCTAATCTAAGACCCCACAAATACTTTTATTTGGAGAGGATGGGGACTTGGGAGAGGTCCCAGATAGGCTAGGTTTGAGCCCAGTTACACAATAAATAGCAGCTATTTATGCATGAGGTATGTAGATTTCATGGGGACACTGGGAATTTCTAGATGTCTGTAGAACTCAGCCTCCAAATTCACTCATGAAACTTGAGCCACTTTGTGACTTATGTGGCAGTTTCCCACTGTTGATAAACTCAGTGACTAAATCACTTATATCTACCATCTACACAAAACTATTCATCAGAATGTGTTTGGGGCACTTGATCTGGGCCCTTTTTGGGTTATAATGATGGGATTCTTGTACAGTGTGATAGCTTGGTTGTGTTTTTAATGCTTCATTCTCTCTAAGGCAGTATGATTTTCCAGTGCACTAGAGTGGGTTGAGTATATTTTTGCACCAATAATTGGTGTTGGGGGCCATATGACTTGCTTTAGCCAATGGAATGCTAGTAGCTATGATGCAAGTGGAGGTTTTGCATATGCTTACATGGTTAGGCTTGTCCTCTGGTCTCCCGATGTTGCTGTGATTAGAGCATGCTCCAGGTACTTACTACTCTTTCATCCTGGGCTTCACGAAACAGATGAGCCTGAGCCAAACCAAACTGACTGCAGTCTAAAGCAGAGACACTGAATGGGATTGGATGATACTTGTTACTGCTGGACACAGAGCTGTAACTCAACAATTTGGGTTAGCATTTTTGATAGTTTCACACATAAAATATTGTGAATTTTTCATTTCCATTTTGATGTATTATACTCTTTTATCTTGTTAAATCAGAGATGTTATGCATACAGACCATAAAAGTGCACCTTTAAGAAATTTTGTTCTTTATGTGTAAACCTAGGTCTTCTCTACACACAATCCTGTTTTCTTCTCTAAGTATAAATTGCATTATTTTTCTTGATAAATTGTATTCTAACATATAATCTCATCCCTCTTTCCTCACTATATGGATAAGGCAAAAGCTTCCTGTTAGTAAATCACAAATAATATTTAATATCAGAGTCACAGAAACCACAGACCCTTTGATGTCTCAAATCTGATGTATTTCAAGCATCCCCCTCTACACATGCATATACACAAATGAGATCTGTAAACACTGCACATACACACCCACCCATGCATTTGTAAGTCAAAGCAGCAATTGACTGAGGGTAAAACACTTTCTAGAGCATTATTTTGTACCTTGTTTTGTGTGAAAAAGCAAAACAGTTTTCACATTGAAGCTCTGTTAATTTAAAAAAAAATTATAAAATTAGGACTGAAATGCTCACACCTATAGATCTTCTTCATCAGGGTAGCATTTGCTACTTCCCAGGATATAAATTATACTCTCAGTGGATTAAGTGGCCTGAAAACTGATTTAGGAATTTCACAATTTTTGCTCAGGGCTTAAATGCTTCTTGAGAGCCACTACCGGTGAGATGGAATGAGCAACCTTAGTGCTACTTTCCAGGGCAGAAATTCCACTCTGCTTTTCAGAGCGAAGATCATGTTCATGGCGCTTTCTGGAGCACATAGCCTCAATCAATGCCATGCTGACGAAAATGTGTATCACAATCTCCGTGACTTAAGAATAAAGTCAGGTGGGCCAGTTTAGTGGTTTTCAGTCTTTAGGGATTTTTAAATGTCCTATCACTCAGACACATCCGGTGTTCTGGGCAAAGCATGAGTCCATAAGCACTCAAGTGAGTTGAGCTCACCTCCTCAGTGGGGATCTTAATGCTAATGCTTGCATGTAAGTGCCCTAATTTCCAGTATCCTCCAGTGTCAATTGGGGATAATGGTAATTGACCACACAGAGGTTTAGTAAAGAGCTCCAGCGTGGGTCTGGCAGATAAGCACACCCAGAGGTTGTGGACAGTTGGTAGTGCCACATTAGCACCCCTTTCCTCGACTGGACAATACCCACTGTGTGAGTTGGGATGGGAAGCATATCCCTACCTCCTCTTGCAAGAGGTTGAGAGGGAAAATAATCCCTCTCCCATGCCCAGGTGGGCAGAGCAAGGGCTCATGACATAGACCTAACCAATCAGTTATTTCTTCCTGAACTTGTAGCCTGGAGGTAAGTGGCAGGGTAGTGTGGCCACTGGGCCCCATGATAGTAGCACTGCACAGGCACAGAGAAAGTGTCAGGTATCCCGGAGAGACACTTTTGTTATGTAGCCTCCCTTGATTCCTGTGCATTTTCCAAGCCTGAATTTTGAGAAAATGCTAATATTCTTCTAATATATTGCAATATGCCCCTTTGCTTTTTAAGTTAGATTTAGATTTCTGTTGCTTGCAACCAAGAATCCTAGCAGATACCCAGACAAATGTTTCATTTGATACACTTTAAAGCATTTCACTGATGGGAGGTATTGCTTTTTTTATTAAGATATGTCATGATCTAAAGAACAAATTATATATATATTTATGAAGCATCAAAATAAGACTTAAAAAGTATCAGTTACATTTTACTATCTAGTGGTAGAGAATATTTGTGCTGTCCACAGTTATGATATAAATATCCCTAGTTCTTTTTTCATCCTTAATCAACTCTTGTACTCACTCCATTTTTGCTAAGCAACCCCCTCTCACCTCCATACACACAGCACTACTATGACTAGTAAAACTGCACTGTAGGTTCTTTCAAGCTTTGTCTTACTTTTTTTGTACTTACTCGCCATTTGTTCTTAGCTTCTTTTAAGTGTTTTCTTTGCTGTGGTTGTCCTTCAGATGTTGGAGTTGCTCAGAGTTCTGTTCTCAATGTTCATGCTCTCCCTGGGCATCTTCTCAGCTGCCATGGTTACTGCCAACATGGTTGTGCTGTAAGCTTCAAGAAGGAAAGGACTTCTTACTTCATATTCACCACTGCATGTCTCTAGAGATTGACACATTGGCCGGCACATAGTAGACATTTAAAAAAATCTCTGTTGAATCAGTTTTACCTTATATTGGATGCTATGAAATATTTGTCTTCAGCACGGACTGCTTCTGGGTTCCTTACCAGTAATATCCATAGCATGCTTTTATTTGGATACCCCATAGGCCTCAAACTAAACATGTTAAAAACTAACTCGTGATGCTCACTGAGGCATAAATAAATGGTCTGTCCCTCTGTGTCCCTGGTACCGTGAATGGTGCAGCCATCTGGTGTCTGGAGGCAGACATCTGAGAATCTCCCTCTTTCTGTGATTCTTTACCCTCCCACCATTCACCACATCCTCTTGATTCCATCCCCTCTCTCCAGCTCTACTTCCTCTCCCTGCCACCAGGCATGCACCACTGCTCTTTTGGATAAGTTCACCAGCCTGCCACCTACTAGGCCTCCCTTCATAATGGCTCCCTTCCCATACACTGCTGCTGTCCCTCTCCCACACCCCTCCCCTAAGCCCCACTAGCTCCTACAATCCTTTAGGACTTATCCCGATCAGTCACCTGCAACTGCTTGCTGGTACCCTCTTTCCTGGTTTGTGCTTCTCTGTGCTTAACATTCACCATTCCTGTATGGTCTGACTGTTGACTTCCATCTACCAGCCAATGCCAATCTCTGGACATGCCTCTGTGGATGCTGCAGTCTTTCTAGCCTCTGCACAGTACAGGATGGAAGTGCCAAGCAGTCACATCTGCCAGGATCAACCCTCAGCACATGCCCAGTGTGCTTCCTTAGTTTTACTAGGAAATCTCTGAGACGTGTTCCACCCAGGCTCGCAAAGGTCCCCAGCAGAACTGAACCTCAGTGGCCCACAATGGGAAGCTGTGCTACGGGCTTTCTTCCCTTGCCAATCTCACTTCACACTCCCCTACTGGTGTTTCCTGGGAACATCAGCAAAATAAACTCCATACACTCATATGCTTGCCCACTGGGCTCAATCCTGCCAGAACACTTTGGGAGATAGTATAGAACACCTCTCAGAGTTATCCCAACTGGGGACCAGGGAGGTTGATGTATTTGCCCACCAACACTTCATTTGTCATTGGTAAGGGCTTCTTCCAAGGACATTAACTTTCTGGTATTTCCACTTAGCCCTGCACAGGAGGTCTTGCTCCTTCAGCCAGAAGAAAAGCCCTCAGGCAGAGATTTACAGGTGTTCCCGGCAGGCAGGCTTCAGCAAACAAGGTGGAGGTCAAGGGTGAGGCATCAATAATATCTGTTCCACAAGTTTAAATTTTATAAAAGACTTTGTTATTCTGCTGCAACGCTGAGATTTTCCCTATTTATTTCTGGGCTTGGAGCTTATGAAATAGAATGCAAGAGTGTTTCTTCCCCCATGTTCAACGCTGAAAGCATCTGGTCCTTGACAGTCTGGTTAATCTGGTGTGTTACCATCCAGATATACTCTGGGACTCTTACATAGTCAAAATTACAACTGTCCTTCTGCATACTGATACTGTTTTCCTTTGGCTTACCTTGGATTCCCAGGAATTCATGTATGGGCAGCATGCTGTGCCTGTATTCTGGTCAAATGGCTTTTGAGAGTAGTGCATGGTATCTTGGCTATCACTGCAGAGCCACCCACCTATGAGAGTTTCCAGAAAAAAGAGCTTCCCTAGAACATAGGGTATTATGTCACTGAAAGCCCAGACTTATTACAAATTGCCATCTCTATTCCATTTACTCTCTGCATTCTTTATTTTGCACAAGTAGAAACATTCGTTTTGAAACCACACATTTCATTGTTCTGCTGTGTTTCCTTTTTGTGTATGTTCTTAAGGTGTGCAACTTTATAATTTGATATACATATACATTGTGAAATAATCACTACAGTCAAGTTTATGATCATATCCGCACCTCACATAGTTACCGGTTTGTGTGTGTATGGTAAGAACACTTAGGATCTATCCCCTTAGCAAGTTTCAAGTATACACTATTGTTACCTGTAGTTACCATGCTACCCACCAGAGCCCCAGAATTTATTGATCTGGCATAACTGAAACTTGTACTTCTTGAGCAACATCTCTCCATTTCCCTGTTCCCCCAGCCCCTGAAAACTACCATTCTTCTCTCGGCTTCTGTGAGTTCGACTATTTTAGATTCCACATATAAGTGATATTATGTAGTGTTTGTCTTATTTCATTTACCATAATGTCCAAAACCACATGAAGATTCTTCAGAAATTTGAAAATAGATTTTTGAGTATTGTTACCATAAAAAAATTATAAGTGTTTAAAGTGATGGCTATAAAACTAACCCAGTTCGATCATTATATTATGTATACATGCACTAAAACATCACATTGTGCCCCATAAATGTCTACAATTATTATGGAGCAATTATAAATTTAAAAAATAAAAAATAGAACTATCATATAACCCAGAGATTCCACTTCTAGGTATTTACCCAAAGGAATTAAAATCAGGATCTCAGAGAGATACCTGCACTCCCATGTTCCTTGCAGTATTATTCACAATAGCCAAGACATGGAAACAACCTTAATTCCCACAGATGGATGAAGAGATCAAGAAGATGAGGTACACAGACACACGGTTTATTACTCAGTCTGAAAATAAATAGCTTTATTTATTTATTTATGTATTTATTTGGAGACAGGGTCTCACTCTGTTGCCCAGGCTGGAGTGCAGCATCATGATCACAACTTACTGTAACCTTAACCCCCCAGGCTCAAGCAATTCTCCCATCTAAGCCTCCCAAGTATCTGGAAACACATGCATGCCCCACTATGCTGGGCGACTTTAAAAATGTTTTTGTAGAGATGGGGTCTTACCATGTTGCCCAGACTGGTCTCAAACTCCTGTGTTCAAGCAAACCTCCCACCTCAGCCTCCCAGAGTGCTGGGATTACAGGCGCGAGCCACCATGCCTGGCCATGGCTGTGTTTCTTAAATGGAAATTATGTATTTAGAATATAAAAATGTGGTACATATACATCGTGGAGTACTGTGCAGCCATAAAAAGTATGAAGTCACGTCCTTTGCAGCAACATGGATGGAGCTGGAGGCCATAATTCTAAGTGAATTAACACAGGAACAGAAAACTAAACACTGCATGTTTTCACTTAGAAGTTGGAGCTAAATACTGAGCACATATGGACATAAACATGGGAAGAATAGACACTGTGGACTACTAGAATGGGGAGGAAAGGAGGGGGTATGGATTGAAAAACTACCTATTGGGTACTTTGCTCACTGCCAGGGCACAATATACCCACATAGCAAGCCTGCATATGTACCACCATATCTAAAATAAAAGTTGAAACTTAAAAAGAAAGAATAATAAAAGTATGTATATGTTTTAAAGAAAGTGGCACTGTAAGCTGGTGTTCTTTGTAGGTTTTTGTCAACTTAAGGGTCAGTGTATAAAACAGCTGAATTCATCATCTTCCCATCCCCACTCATCCTCTTCCAGAGTTTCCATCCCTGTGAAGGGCACCAGGTCCACTGATTGCTGAAGCCAGGTACTTGAATGTCAGTTTCTGCCCTTCTGTCCTCCCATGTGCCCACCCTACATCCAATCAGTTATCAAGTGATATGTCTTCCATTTTCTAAACATCTCTCCAGTTTTCCTCTCTCCAGTGTCCCATGTGAGATCACACCAAGACCTGTGACAGTCTTAGGACTGGACTCTCTGCCTCCAATTTGACCCATCAGCAATGCACTCTCTCCTTTTGTTATTTGAGTGATTTTTTGAAAATAAACATCTAACATCTACTTCCCTGCAAAAATGTTTTGATGGCTCCACATTGCTCTTAGAATCAAGTCTAAACTCTGAATTCACTTCTCTACTTTTTCATCCTTAGCCCCAACTCTCTATCCTCTCCTCAATTTTTTCACAAACAAAACACACTTTTAGCTTCTTGAATATGTCTCATGGCCCCTCACTTGTAAGTCCTTACTCACGCTCTTCTCTCTGCCTGGAACATTATTGCTTAGTCTTGATTGCTTGTGTTTCTCAAGAGCCAAGTTCAAGCCCTGACCTGCTGTCAGTTTCTGATTAAAAATGTTGATTTTGGCTTTGCTTTTTATATTAACAGTGATAAACTCTGTAATTCCTTACGGCTTACAGAATGATATTTGCTTCTCCCATGGGGATTCAAAGTAATTTTTAATGCAACATATTTGACAAGGAAAAAAGGGCAGATTCAATACTCTACTATCACTACCAATGAAAAAAGGTGGTAGAACAGATACTAATCAGCTATATTAAATTGGCCATAAACTTCACTCCTACTGAGATATTTCTCAGTGGTCACAGATAAGATGGAGACTTAGTTAACAAGGATTTTTCTAGCTGTGCCATATTTTTTTAAAGCTATTAACATTTTTGGCTTTGAACTTTTCTTTTTCTCTTTAGGTTGCCAGGAATTGGCAGGCCATTTTTGTCTAATTATAACAGTACTTGGACCTTATGATAAATTCACAGAAAATCACTATTTTGGAAATGGATGCTTAAAAATGCAGCAACAAAAATGCATGCAATTGAAATTAATCACAAATATTTCTGAGTAAATGTTATGCTTAAAGCCCTGTATTAAGCCTGTGAAAAACACAGATAAGCTCATAATTTAAATCAAAGGGTATAGGGTGACCAACTATCCCAGTTTGCCTGGGACTGAGTGGGGGAAGGAGTCCTGAGAAATTGAATTTTCAGTGAGAAAAAACAGAAGGTCCCAAGAAAACTGGTACGAGTTGATCACCCTAGCTACATATCAAAATAATAGCATGAATTGTTTTATGAAAAGTGCCACACATTAGTTTTAACAAAAAATAATTACATGCTTGGGTCAGGTGGGGAAAGAAGAGATATCAAGACACTCACAAGCCAGGAAAATGGCTATGATCAAAGACAATGTGCTTTGAAACCTTTGAGTATCAAAGATAAGTGTGAGTCATGAGACCAGAGAATTTAGAAGAGGCCAAATTTGAACACCTTCCAAATTCCAAGCCTGGGGGCCAGACCTTATTCTCTAAGGACTTGGGTGCTAATTTTGGGGAATTTGGGGCAAGTTGGACCAAAAATTATTATAAAAGCAATTTTTATGGAGGAGTAGTCTAAGTTCTTTTTTATTTTTAATATACTTTAAGTTCTGGGGTACATGTGCAGAACGTGCAGTTTTGTTACATAGGTATACACGTTCCATGGTGGTTTGCTGCACCCATCAACCCGTCACCTACATTAGGTATTTCTCCTAATGTTATCCCTCCCCTACTCCCCCAACCCACTGACAGGTCTTGGTGTGTGATGTTCCCCTCCCTATGTCCATGTGTTCTCATTGTTCAACTCCCACTTATGAGTGACAACATGCGATGTTTGGTTTTCTGTTCTTGTGATAGTTTGCTGAGAGTGATGGTTTCCACTTTATCCACGTCCCTGCAAAGGACATGAACTCATCGTTTTTTATGACTGCATAGTATTCCATGGTGTATATGTGCCACATTTTCTTTATCCAGTCTATTATTGATGGACATGTGGGTTGGTTCCAAGTCTTTGCTATTGTGAATAGTGCCACAATAAGCATATGTGTGCATGTGTCTTTATAGTAGAATGGTTTATAATCCTTTGGGTACATACCCTGTAATGGGATTGCTCGGTGAAATGGTGTTTCTAGTTCTAGATCCTTGAGGAATCGTCACACCGTCTTCCAAAATGGTTGAACTAATTTACATTCCCACCAACAGTGTAAAAGTGTCCCTATTTCTCCACATCCTTTCCAGCATCTGTTGTTTCCTGGCTTTTTAATGATCGCCATTCTAACTGGTGTGAGATGGTATCTCATTGTGTTTTTGATTTGCATTTCTCTAATGACCAGTGATGATGAGCATTTTTTCATATGTCTGTTGGCTGCATAAATGTCTTCTTTTGAGAAGTGTCTGTTCATATCCTTTGCCCACTTTTTGATGGTTTTCTTCCCCTTGTAAAATTGTTTAAGTTCTTTGTAGATCCTGGATATTAGCCCTTTGTCAGATGGATAGATTGCAAAAATTTTCTCCCATTCTGTAGGTTGCCTGTTGATTCTGATGATATTTTCTTTTGCTGTGCAGAAGCTCTTCAGTTTAATTAGATCCCATTTGTCAATTTTGGCTTTTGTTGCCATTGCTTTTGGTGTTTTAGACATGAAGTCTTTGCTCATGCCTATGTCCTGAATGGTATTGCCCAGGTTTTCTTCTAGGATTTTTATGGTCCTAGATCTTACGTTTAAGTATTTGATCCATCTTGAGTTGGTTTTTGTATAAAGTGTAAAGAAGGGGTCCAGTTTCAGTTTTCTGCATATGGCTAGCCAGTTTTCCCAATACCATTTATTAAACAGGGAATCTTTTCTTTTTGATCCTTCTTTTTTTTTTTTTTTTTTCTCTTGAGACAGAGTCTCACCCTGTCACCCAGGCTGGAGGGCAATGGCACGATCTTGGCTCACTGCCACCTCTGCCTCCTGGGTTCAAGCGATTCTCCTGTCTCAGCCTCCCGAGTTGCTGGGATTATAGGCGTACGCCACCATACCCGGCTAATTTTTTGTACCTTTAGTAGAGATGGGGTTTTACCATGTTGGCCAGGCTGGTCTCAAACTCCTGACCTCGTGATCTGCCCGCCTTGGCCTCCCAAAGTGTTGGGATTACAGGTGTGAGCCACTGCGCCCGACTAATCATTCATTTTTAAGAGAATGAAGAAATCTCCAGAAAGTTGTGTTTACCAAGAAGACTGCATCATCTCAGGCTTTGTTTTTTATTTTGTAAACAAGAGCAAGTGTTCAGAACCTTCTTAAACAACTAGCAACATGACAAGCAATATTGAAAACTACAGGTGTGCCTTATTTTATATAAAACTGCTTTGTGAAATACAGATCTTTATGTATGAAGCAATTAGAACAGCATCCCCAACCTTTTTGGCACCGGGAATTGGTTTCGTGGAAGACAATTTTTTCATAGGTGGTGGGTGGTGGGGTGGTTTCAGGATGAAACTGTTCCACCTCAAATCATCAGGCATTAGATTCTCATAAGGAGTATGCACCTTAAATCCCTTGAATGTGCAGTTCACAAGAGTCCATGGTCCTATGAGAATCTAATGCCACTGATCTGATAGAAGGCAGAGTTCAGGTGGTAATGTTCACTCACGCAACGCTCACCTCCTGCTGTGAGGCCTGGTTCCTAACAGGCCACATACCAGTACTGGTCTGTGATGGGGGAGCTGATGACCCCTGAATTAGAAGGTTATTTATTGCATGAGAAAGGCATTTTTCTTTTCTAAATTAAATAGCATTTTAAAATAGTGTTAAATATATTTAAAATAGCATTTATTATATAATGTAAGCATTGATTTACTTAGCTGTGACTTCTCTGCTGAACTGAGACCTGTAGGGTCAATAGCGGAGTGATGAAAAATTGGAGGAATTGTATTCCAGGTAAGGGAAATACATACAAAGGCCTTGAGGCAAAGGGAGCATGGAAAATTTTAGAAAATAAAGGAAGCTCTGGGTGACTAGAGCATAGAGAGTAGGGTGGGGCTGAGAGAAATAAAGCTGAAGGGGGAATGGGCCTGGGATATCATGAAGGGCATGTCAAATTAATTAAGGACTTCCAACTTCCTCACTGTTTACAGGGGGCTTTGAAGGGTTTTAAGCAGGGAACCGTATGTCAAGGCCAGAGCCAACTTCATCAGCATGTGATGAACGCCCATTGTTTAGAGAGGCCCAATGTTTGATTTAATGCTGTTTCCACCATTTTGGAATTTTAAATTTTTTGACCAAGTGGCTCTGCATTTTTATTTTGTGCTGGGCCCTGCCAGTTACCTAGCTGATCCTGGCCAAGGCTCTAGGTCATTGTGTGTAGTGAATTAATACCTACTGAGAGGACCATGTTTTTCTGCTCACTGCTTTTTTCCCTTTAAATAGACTTTATTTTTTAGAGCAGTTTTCAGTTCACAGCAAAAATTGAGATGAAAGTGCAGAGTTCCCATACATCCCCTGTCCACCCACTGCAACAGCTTCTCCCATTATCAAGAGGTTTGCACCAAAGTGATACCTTTGTTACAACTGGTAAACCTACACTGACATATCTTTATCACCCAAAGTCTATAGTTAACGTTAGGGTTCGCTCTTGGTGTTGTACATTCTGTGAATTTGGAAAAATGTATAACACGTGTCCACCATTATAGTATCATACAGAATAGTTTCATTACCCTAAAAATCCTCTATACTCCACCTACTCATCCTCCCTAAAGTCTGGTAACCAATGATCTTTTACTGTCACTATGGTTTGGTCTTTTCCAGAATGTTGTATAACTGGAATCATATGGCATGTAGTCTACTTGGATAGGCTTCTTTTCACCGCTTTTTCCCCTGCTAGTATCAGATAATTGTGCAGGCCACTCTACGAGAGCCAAAGGTCATATTTCTACTTCTCCTAGAATAATCACAAGAACAGGAGGTTCTGCAGGAGCAATTGACTTTAGAGATTAGAGGACAAATAAACACTGAAGTTTTATTCTTCAGGATTTTTGTATTTCTAGAATAGTTCAAAGTATGTACAGAGTTGACAGATCTTTTCAACTGACTGGTCATTCGTTGCAAATTCCAAAGAAATAAACTGTTTAGGAAACAACTAACTGATGAGTTACATTTAATACCCTTTCTTTGATTCCAGACACTAAAGTTATTTTGCATGCCCAAATTTTGTACTCAGAGACATTACTTCTGGGGTCTGTCTAGAAGTAAAGGCACAAATATGCTCTAATAGAATGCTGCCAGGTAGTGAGGGTCGTCATCTGGCCAGAAATTTCACCAGAGGCTCTTCAAAGCTTGCTTTTCCCAAATGCAGCCCCTACCACCAACAGGTTCCTCTGAGCTAACAAACAACTCCTTGTCTTCTGTGACATTTTGGATTTTAATTCTCATTTCTTCGAAGAAAAGGGCAAGCACATCTTCTCTTTTGGGCTTTTCTACAAATTGTATATACTGTCTCAGAAGTAGTGTCCAACCTTTATTATTATGTACATGTGGATTATATCACTAGTATATACTAAATATATTACTAGATATAACCACTAATAACTATAATACTATATAATGATATAATACCATATTTTTGTATATATTATATACCAGCAATATACTTTTTTCCTATTTTGTCTTCTCCTGCCTATATAATAAAAACATGCTTGTTGAAGATGCTGCCAGAGCTTCATCTGTATTCTCATGCCTCCTTGTACCATTTATTGTGCACATCAGTTCCTGGGTACTTTGACTCCCAATAGCCAAGTACTTGTATCTCTTTCTTGAAGGATCAACCTTAGGCTGTGGCACACAAAGAACCACAACAAGTTTCTGTGAATTTACTATTCCAGGCAGGGGTGGAGGTAGGGGTGTCAGCCAATGGCTGATTGGTGTTGTGTGTTGTATGTTTGTATGGGTGGTATTATAAATACTCCAGCTTCCTGGGCAGATGACTTTGAGTGGGACCCACACTGTGTCATCAACTTCCCCTTCCCCCATCTTCCTCCTCTGCAGGATGGAGCCATAGTTAACCCTCTCAGGCTCTTTGTCTGATGTCACATGTTTGCTTGCCATTCTTACCTACTTAGTCTCCCTTTCTCATGCTCCTATTTTTTCCTGGGACTACTTCTTACAAATCACTTTCACACAGTTCTTCATCTCAGGACTACTTTTGGGGAACCTACTGTAAGAATTTGTTGAGGTAGAAAAGTTGCAAATCATTGTGAAGTGTAAAAAAAGAACAGGAAATGAATCATACTATTTCCCTACCCCCAAGAAACCTGTTGTCAGTCTTTTTCTATGAATTTTTAGAAACTTTATTGAGGTATACTTTGCATATCATTTAATTTATTCTTTCAAGTATACATTTCAATGATATATGTAGTAAATTTACTAATCAGTCATTTTCATCATCCCAAGAAGACCCATCATGTCCATTTAAATGACATTAATCTTCATTTTCCTCCACCCTAGCCCCTGGCAACTGCCAATATACTTTCTGCCTCTATGGATTTGCCCATTATGGTCAATTTGTATAAATGGTATCATAAAATATGTGATCTTTTGTATGTGCCTTAATTTAGCACCCGTGTTGTAGTATGTATCAGTTCTTCATTTCTTTTTATGGCTAGCATTTCATTGTATGGATTGAGCACTTTTTATCCATTCATTCCTTGATGTACATTTGGGTAGTTTCTACTTTTTGGAATATTAATAATTATTGATTAATAATAGGGGCTTTAAATTAATAATTATATAATTAAATAATTATTTAATTAAATAATTAAAATTAATAAAAGTTTTAAAACATATTTTAAACTTAAGGCCGTTGTTAAAAAGTAATCCTGTATTCTATTGTTTGTCTGTAATTCTATTGTCAGTATCTGTATGTGGGATAACAATATACATTTGACTGCTACGCTGGAATTTATTTATTTATATATTTATTTTATTTATTTTTATTTTTTCTGAGACGAGTCTTGCTCTGTCACCCAGGCTGGAGTGCAATGGTGCGATTTCGGCTCACTGCAACCTCTGCCTTCCAGGTTCAAGTGATTCTCCTGCCTCAGCCTCCGGAGTAGCTGGGACTACAGGCGCCCGCCACCACGCCCGGCTAATTTTTGTATTTTTAGTAGAGACGGGGTTTCACCATCTTGGCTAGGATTACAGGCGTGAGCCACTGAGCCTGGCCCCCTGAATCTTTTAAATCAAATGATTCAACTTAACTTATCTTTTCTTTTCTTTCTTTCTTTCTTTTTTTTTTTTGAGTTGGAGTCTCACTCTGTCACCCAGGCTGGAGTGCATTGGTGCAATCTCAGCTCACTGCAACCTCCACCTGCTGGGTTCAAGCGATTCTCATGCCTCAGTCTTCCAAGTGGCTGGGACTACGGGCGTGCACCACCACGCCTGGCTAATTTTTGTGTTTTTAGTAGAAACGGGGTTTCACCATGTTGGCCAGGCTGGTCTTGACTACTAACCTCAAGTGACTCAGCCACCTCGGCCTTCCAAAGTGCTGGGATTACAGGTGTGAGCTACTGCACTCAGCTGATTCCATTTTCTTTAAGTTATTTGTATTCATTCATTTTTTTGTTTAATAATTCAACAATTTTTAAAAGTATTATGCCAGGCATTGTGTTTGATACTGGAAATACATGGTTATATTTTTGAAACCAAATTTCAAGGCATGATTTGACAACTGCATATGTATTATTGGAGATGATAAAACAGAGCTTTGGAAATCAAGATTGGTGAGAAATAATTTAGATAAAAAAGGGAGATACAAAGAATTATAATATAGTAATTAACCTCTCGGACACTCTACCTTTGTAGAGTTATGATCTAAATCTTTCTCAAATCTGAGTAGATTTTTAAAAATCTCCATATACACGCCATTGCTGTGTATTTTTAGGATATCAGATTCCGATTCAGGACCATAAGAAATCTCAGAACACAGAGAGCCAGTATAAGTTGTGTTTTCCCTTATTCTCCCTCTCTTCACCCTGCCCTTCTCATAATCACTTCTGTCTCAAGTTCTCTGTGTCTTCATCTATAGGGCTGGTACTTAAAGGCATGCCTCATTAGCCTTAGCTGTTTCTTTCTCATCAAAGGCTGTATAATTACCTTGTAAATTCCAATGGGAGCATGAGTGAGTTTGTCTCATCGCTGAGCTTCAGGGTTCTCATAAGCTAGCGATAAAGTAACAGTTCACACAGATGAAGGGGGACTGGGGAAGTGTGGGTAGAAGTTTTTGCAATGAGGTAAATTTTCTTCTGCAAGGCTCGTAATGAGACATCACCACATGAGTGGGCTGGTCTGGATTTTGTCACTCTCCTGTATCAGCCTTTCCCCTCCAAACCAGCCTATCAGGCTCCCTATTAGATAATTTTGTTTGGACTCAGCATTTCAGCAGATAGTAACTAAACACCTTTTTTCCTTCACTCAGAAAAGTACCCTGTTTTTATAGAAAACAAGAAGAGCTTGCCGAAATCCTTCTCAGAGGCAAGCTCTCCAAGTAAGTATATTTTCTCAGGCTTTTTATAGTTTAATCTACTTACAAACTTCCATAAGCATAGTATGTGTCTTTCCATGCAGTCTTCTGCTTGATATCCATGTATGAGAAACTGCAAAAAAAAGGTTATATTTGATTTATAAAAGTTCTTCATTATTTAAAAGTGTACTAGAACAAGCCAGTATAAATTCCAGTGCAGGCTGGTGCGGTGGCTCATGCCTGTAATCCTAGCACTTTGGGAGGCCGAGGCAGGAGGATTACTTGAGGTCAGGAGTTAGAGACCAGCCTGGCCAAGATGGTGAAGCCCCGTCTCCACTAAAAATACAAAAATTAGCCGGGCGTGGTGGCATGCGCCTGTAGTCCCAGCTACTCAGGAAGCTGAGGCAGGAGAACCACTTGAACCCAGAAGGCAGAGGTTGCAGTGAGCCAAGACCGCACTACTGCACTCCAGCCCGGGTGACAGAGCAAGACTCGTCTCAAAAAAAAAAAGAAAAAAAAATTCCAATGCAGCAGTCAAATGTATATTGTTATCCCACATACAGATACTGACAATAGAATTACAGACAAACAATAGAATACAGGATTACTTTTTAACAACACCGTTTTTGGAGATATAATCCACATAGCACAAAATTCACCCTTTTAAAGCATGCAATTCAGGGGATTTGAGTATATTCACGAGGTTGTCCAACTATCATCATTATCTAATTTTAGAATATTTTCATCATCTCAAAAGGAAATCCTGTGTCCTTTAGCAGCCACCCCTCATTCCGTTCTCCTCCTCAGCCCTAAGAAACCAAAAATCTGCTTTTTGTCTCTATGGATTGATCTGTTCTGGACATTTTATAGAAGTGCAGTCATACAATATGTGGTCTTTTGTGACTGACTTCTTTCATTTAAAATGGTGTTTTCAAGATTCATTCACGTTGTAGCATGTATCAGTACTTAATTTCCTTTTGTTGCTGAATAATTTATTCTATGGATAGATCACATTTTGTTTATTCATTTTTCAGGTGATGGATAGTTGGGTTGTTTCTACCTTTTGGATAGTGTGAATAATGCTGCTATGAACATTTATGTATAAGTTTTTGGGTAGGCAGATGTTTTCAGTTATCTTGGGTATATACCTAGGAATGGAATTGCTGGGTCATGCAGTAATATTATGTTTCTAAGCTTTGGAGGAATTGGCAAACCATTTTGCAAAGCTGCCACACCCTCCTAAACTGACAGCAATCATGGAGGGTGATTATCTACATTTGTAGACCAGAAAGTGGTGGTCCAGAGAGCTTAAAAAAGTTGCCTAAGTCAATAAGATAAACCTGTATTACTTTTCAAAATGTTGCATCACCCCTGAAATGAAGCCCTCTCAGATTCCTTTAAGAATGTCTAATGACAGAGATGGAAGCCAGGAGATTGGGACCTGAGTAATGGATGTGTCTGCCTCAAATTCTGAACATCTCAAGGGCAGTTCCATAAATGGCAAACACATCTGTAAAAAGCATATTTCTCTTTTTAACAGCAGAAAATTTTAATTCTTATTAAAATAAACACATATCACTGTGTTCATGGAGAAGGCAGAGGGGTTAAATATATAGAAAAGATCATGCCACTGAAACCATCATACTCTAAGAATTTATTCTGTCATAAGATTAACTCTTCTCCCTTTGCTTTCTTTATGTGAAGGTGAAGAATCCTATGGCCCATAGATTTTTACAGTGTTCTCCATCTTGCAGCATATTAAGGAGTTAATTCCTTTCAGGAAATCCATTTCTGCTGAAAGGTTCACTTTTCCAGCCCCTGAACAGCATATGTGACCTGCAGTGGTTATTCTTAGCAAACTTCTTCCCAGGGATGACCCAATGGGAGCAGCATAGCTCAATCTTTTCATGAAGAGAGAAAACATCTCAGATTCTTTTCCTGTTTTAAATTATTGGGAACCAATGGCTCAGAACTATACCAGTTACCCTTATAACTAACTGCATTACCATCTTCCATCCTTCTATACCAGTCTCGCTAGTCTTTCTTGCTGGCTGTAGTTCTTGGAACTCTTTAACCAATCTTGACTTAGGGTCTTCTTTCAGATTGCTCTCTATGCCTGTGATGATCTCCCAAATTCTTATCTAGAAAGAACCTTTTCCTTCCTTGGCATGCAATGTATTCCTCATATGTATTACCAAACACATTGCTTTAAAAATTATATAGATACCTCAAAATAATAACAGCCATCTATGACAAACACACAGCCAACTTCATACTAAATGGGCAAAAGTTGAAAGCATTCCTCTTGAAAACCAGCACAAGACAAGGACGCCCTCTCTCACCACTCCTATTCAACATAGTATTGCAAGTCCTGGGCAGAGCAATCAGGCAAGAGAAAGAAATAAAGGGGATCCAAACAGAGAGAGAGGAAGTCCAACTATCCCTGTTTGTAGACAGCATGATCCTATATCTAGAAAACCCCATAGTCCCAGCCTCAAAGCTCCTTAATATGATAAACAATATCAGCAAAGTCTCAAGATACAAAATCAACGTATAAAAATCACTAGCATTCCTATACACCAACAACCGTCAAGTCAAGAGCCAAATCAGTAACGAACTCCCATTCACAATTGCCACAAAAAGAATGAAATACCTAGAAATACAACTAATAGGGAGGTGAAAGATCTCTGCAAGGAGAACTATAAACCAGTGATCCAAGAAATCAGAGATGATACAAACAAATGTAAAAACATTCTATGCTCATGGATACGAAGAATCAATATCGTGAAAATGGCCATATTACCCAAGCAATTTATAGAGTCAGTGCTATTCCTATCAAACTACCAATGACATTCTTCACAGACCAGAAAAAAACTGTTTTAACATTCATATGGAGCTGAAAAAAAGCCTGAATAGCCAAGAAAATCCTAAGCAAAAAGAACAAAACTGGAGGCATCACATTACCCAACTTCAAACTATACTATGGGGCTACAGTAACCAAAACAGCATGGTACTGGTACAAAAACAGACACACAGACCAATGGGACAGAATAGAGAGCCAAGAAATAAGACTGCACACCTACAATCATCTGATCTTTGACAAACCTGACAAAAACAAGCAATGGGGAAAGGACTCCCTATTCAATAAATGGTGCTAGGATAACTGGCTAGCCATATGCAGAGATTGAAACTGTACCTCTTCCTATCACCATATACAAAAATCAACTCAAGATGAATGAAAGACCCAAATGTAAAACTTAAAACTATAAAAGTCCTGGAAGACAACCTAGGCAATACCATTCTGGAAATAGGAATGGGCAAATATTTCATGACAAAGACACCAAAAGCAATCACAACAAAAGCAAAAATTGACAAACTAATGAGCTTCTGCACAGCAAAAGAAACTATCAACAGAGTAAACAGACAACCTACAGAATGAGTGACATGGTTTGGATCTGTGACCCTGCCCAAATCTCATGTTGAATTTTAATCCCCAATGTTGGAGGTGGTGCCTGGTGGGAGGTGATTGGATCATGGGGGCGGTTTCTCACGGTTTACCACGACCTCCCTTGGAGCTGTCATCATAATAGTGAGTTCTCACACAATCTGGTTGTATAAAAGTGTGTAGTACCTTATTCCCACTTCCTCTTGCTCTGGACATATAGGCTCTGACAATATAGGCAGAAGGCTTCACCCTTCGCCTTCTGCCATGATTATAGGTTCCCTGAGGCCTCCTCAGCTATGCTTCCTGTACAGCCTGTGGAAATGTGAGCCAACTAAGCCTGTTTTCTTTATAAACTACCCAGTCTCAGGTATTTCTTTATAGAAATGTGAGAATGGACTAATACAATGGGAGAAAATATTTGCAAACTATGCATTTGACAAAGGTCTAATATCCAACATCTATAAGGAACTTAAATTTCCAAGAAAAAACAAAACACCATTAAAAAGTGAGCAAAGGACATGAACAGAAACCTTTCAAAAGAACACATACATGTGGCCAACAAGCATATGAAGAAAAAGCTCAACATCACTGATCTTTAGAGAAATGCAAATCAAAACCACAATTAGATACTATCTCACACCATTCAGAATGGCTATTACTAAAAAGTCAAAAAATAACAAGCACTGTCGAGGTTGCGGAGAAAAAGAAACACTTATGCACTGCTGGTGAGAATGTACATTAGTTCAACTACTGCAGAAAACATGGCACTTCCTCAAAGACATAAAAACAGAACTACCATTTGATGTAGCAATCCCAGTACTGGCTATATACCCAAAGGAATACAAATTGTTTTATTATAAAGACACACACACACATATGTTCATTGCAGCACTATTCACAATAGCAAAGATGTGGAGTCAACCTAAATGACCATAAATGATAGACTGGATAAAGAAAATGTGGTACATATACACCATGGAATACTATGTGGCCATAAAAGAGAAGGAGATTATGTCCTTTGCAGGAATGTGGATGGAGCTGGAGGCCATTATCCTTAGCAAACTAATGCAAGAGCAGAAAACCAAATACTGTATGTTCTCACTTACAAGTGGAAGCTAAATGATGAGAACACATGGACATATAGAGGGGAACAACAGGCACTGAGGCCTTTCTGAGGGTGGAGGGTGGAGGGTGGGGCTTGTACAACAAGCCTCCATGACACTAATTTCCCTATATAATGAACTTGCACATGTAACCTTAACTTAAAAGTTAAAGAATAAAATATTTGTTGAGTTTTATGTTACACATCGGTAGTTATTATAGTCATAACACTTTAGAGCTGCACAGACTCAAATGATCAGCACTGCCAGACGTTCTGACAGCAAAATTATCTGAATAGATAAGAGACTTAGGTGGGCTTTTGCTCAGTAAATGAGGTTGTTTATATTCTTTGAAACAGTACGGCAATTCATAATACTCCAACACATGACTGCCTGTGGGCAGACCCTCCTGTTCAAGGTACTGTGTGGGGTATCACAGAATGCTGTTCAGGAAGATATCACTGGGGCCTTCTACTCTTGAAGGGGTTGATAAACACTTGAGAGCATGAGGATAAATACCCAAGGGATTAGGTGTGCTTTGGGCTCTGAAGCTGGCCACATCAGTAAAATATCACATACTTGGCAAATTAGATCTGAGTAATCAAACAGAATAATTCAGCGTCTCTCCCCCATAGACTTTTAGTGGCTGACATTAGTTTTCATTTGATGATAATTACTGATCACAGTAATCCTCACAACTAACAGTTTTTCACTTCTGTAACTTTCTTATATAAATCTGGCACATTTCTTAGTAGTTTACAGATTTACTTTTCGTTTGTTTCTTGGTTGTGTTTGCTTATCTGGGTGAAATATATTTTCCTATATGTTCTCAATTTGGTTATTTATGACTTATAGGAAATCGATTAACTTGTAAGTTTGTCTTGTATCTAGTGACATTATTGCTTTCATATTAGTTCCAGTAAACTTTAAATTGACAAGTTGGATTTGTAGACAGAAAGTCATTTATTTGTTTATAATAACACTTTGGCATAGTCCTTTTCCATATTTAAGGCTTTAAAGAAATCTTTTCTTATATATTGCTGAAGACTTCTGGTACAATGTCAATTTTAGGCATCTTTGCCTTGCTCCTGAGTTTAATGAGACCACTTTTTAACTTAAGCAAGATAAATCAGTTTCTTTCCATCTTGACTTATTGATAGTTATATTTTTCTTTCAACCTGGAAAGCCTGTGAAATTTTGTAAAATATATCTTAGCATTACTTGAGATGATCATGTTTTTTTTCCTCCATCTTTAATATAAATACATAGAGAATTCCGTTAATAGTTTTCCTAAAGTTGAACCTCCTTGAATTCCTGGGATAAAGCCTGGTTGATCATGATTTATTGTTGTGGAGTTTTTTATTTGCTTAGCTTTGTAATAATTCTCCATTAAAAAACACTTATTGGCTAAGTGAACCAAAATATCTAATGAACCATGAAGTTGTTTGAAATTATAGCAAGGAATATAAATAGACTAGTTGGCTATGCTGTTCCCTTTTTAAAAATAATTTCATTCCATGCTGACATGAGCAATAGGATTTGATCGTAACAGAGAGATGACTTCTTGGCTGTGTAGGCCATGTGTTTCCTGATAAAATATCTAGTGTCTAATATCGAATAGCCCTTGTGGCTTATTTTGTGTGTTTAAACAATCTGGTCCAGTTCTGCTAAGTGACAACAAGCATCACCTACTGTCAAAACTCTTTTCTGAGCCTGCAGAAATTACTACAACTGTGGGATGTACTTGATTTCAATGTGCTGTATTAATGTTTGCCCAGTAATTTCTAGTTGCAGAGGCTATAGCTTGTTCTTCCACCAACCATCCTGGAGAGCAGTTAGTAAGGTGTAGCAGTTGAGAGTGTGAACTATCTGGTTTCACTTCACAGCTCTGCCATTAACTGGCTGTGAAAACCTTAAATTCCTCAGTTTTCTTATTTTAAAAATGGGACTATTTAAGGTGACTTTGAGCTATTGTGAATATTTAGTGAGTAAATATAAAACACTTAAAATGTATTTGGTGCATAGTGTTACATATGTGCTAGCTATGATTTATTTTTTGTTTCAATGTAATTTTTTCCTTTTTTTAAATTTAAAACTTTTATAGCTCTATTGAGGTATAATTCACAAATAAATATTGCATATGTGTATATATTGTATACAATGTGATGTTTTGACACATGTATACACTCTGAAATGATTATTACAATCAAACTAATTATCATGTCTATTACCTCACAGTTATATTTAATATTAATATTTAAGATTATTCTCTTAGCAATTTTCAAGTATACAATACATTATTAACTACAAGCTATGACTTTGAATAATCAAGTTAGAATGATCAATTTGCCAGGAGTTTTTGTTACAGATGTCAGAGTCCTATGATCACACATGAAAGATTTGCTTTTTTTCCTTATATGTGACCCATGGAAACATTTCCCTTGTAGAGTCCTTTACTCATTCAAGGAATTTCTGAAAATAGGCAGATTTGTTTGACTAATGTTTTTCCAATAAAAAAGGGCTGGCTGTTTTTCTCACAATATTTTACATTTTGAAAAATTCAAAGAAATGAAATTGAAGCTGATTATCAGAATCTGTCGGGGAAATCATTAAACATTGGCCAGCCCTAGTAAATAGCAATGGAAGGGTAATTTACACCTCTCATTGCTCTATAGGAGGTTCTTCTGTTGCCCCTGTGTTGACCGGTTCACAGTTAGCAAAAGTATCTTGTAGGGGGACTCCAAAGACAGAGAGATTGTGTGCAGCTTCTGCTCTCAGACTCCCTGGGTCAAATCTGAGCTTTGCCACTGGTCATCAGCCAGTTGACCTTGGGTGTGTTTCTAGTGCTCCAGTTTCCTCATTTGTAAAAAGGTGATAATAATAATAATTACCTCTCAGGGCTGTGGGGAGAATTACAAGAGAAAACCCCCGTGTATGACCAACATAGGACCCTGCACATACGAAGTGCTCAATAAGTAATGTGTCATTTAGTACAAAGCATTTGTTATTTGGAAGTTTTTTTTGTTGTTCTAAGGTGTAAGTCATCATATCTCCGGCTAGGCAGTATGCCATACATGAAAGTTTGGGAGAGTGGGGTTCATTTATTTTAAAAACAGTTCAGTGTTTTTAGTATAGTCACAGATATGTGCACCCATCACCACAATCAATTTTAGAACATTTTGATGACCCCCCAAAGGAACCTCATACCCAATAACTCTCATTTCCCCCTTCCCCCGTCCATCTAGCTGGCTGTAAGCAACCACTCATCTACTTTCTGTCTCTATAGATTTGCCTATTCCGGACATTTCACACAAATTAAATTGTACTATATTTAGTCTTTTGTGACTGGCTTCTTTCATGTTTTCATGAAAGAAGCTAGTTCATGAAAACTAGCTTAATGTTTTCAAGGTTTATCCATGTTGTAACAAGTACCGGTACTTCATTTCTTTGCATGGCGGAATAATCTTCCAGGGTATGGATAGACCACACTTTGTTTATCCATTTATTCATTGATGGACATTTGAGTTGTTTCTACCTTTCGGCTATAGGGAATAATGCTGCAGTGAACATTCATGTACACATTTTTGTATGGATGTATGTTTTTATTTTTCTTAAGTATATATCTAAAAGTGGAATTGTTAGGTTATATTCCATTTGAGGAACTGTCAGACTGTTTTCCAAAGCTGCTGCACCATTTTACATCCCCACCAGCAGTGTATGTTTGAAGGTTCCAATTTCTCCACACTTTCACCAATACTTCTTATTATGTTTTTGTTTATAGCCATCCTAGTAGGTATGAAGTGATATTTCATTGTGATTTTAATTTGCATGTCCCTGACAACTAGTGATGTAGACCATCTTTTTGTGTGTTTACTGGCCATTTGTACATCTTCTTTGGGAAAATATCTATTCAAATCTGTTGCCCATTTTTAATTGGGTTGTATTTTCAATTATTAAGTTGTAACACTGGTAATTTTTATTGAGCTATTAATCGCTGTTCACACTTGACCTTGCACACAAATCCCTGGGGACTTTGTTAAAAAGCAGACTCTGCTTCACTTAGGTCTGTTGGGGAACCTAAGAGTGTACATTTTCCAGTAGTTGCAGATGGTGTAGTCCATGGACCCTACTTGAAGTAAGAAAGACACTTTTTAAAATGCTTCATGATTGGCTTTTTACGTATTACTCAGAGAAGCCATTTGAAGAGAGAAACACAAAACCTACATTTTATTTATCCTTTCCTATATTCACTTCCACAAATGGAAGTATTAGAGAAATGTAAAATATAATATATTCTCACTGTTTTAAAGAGAGCTAACATTATATTAGTGTCTGAAAATAAAGATATACTTAGAATAATTTAACTTTTTTCTCGAATACTTGTATTATAATTTAAAGCATTTAGAAGCAGTATTTGCCAAGTGACTAGATTTACTTTCAGTTTTTAAAATAGTTTTGGCTACAGATGTAGCTGTAAGTTTGGACTTTCTAGTACTTATTTATTATCTTTTTCCTTTAAAAAACAGTTTGAGACACAGTCTCCTTCTAATGAAAGATTATTCATCATCCTCTTTGGTCATGCTTCGTTGGGAGGCACTTGCATTGATGTAGGACAGGAAGAAAGGGGAGGGACCCTGGCTGAACCAGCCAGATTTGCAGAATTAGTGGCCAACACGTGTCTCATAGATTTATGTGCCTACAGTCTTGGCAGCATTCCAATATAAAGGTATATTATTTCCAGGGACTTAATTCCCCTCACAGTGTGAAAGAGCAATGAAAAGCACAAGTTTGGAAAAGAAACTGCAAATTAAAAAATCAATGTAATGAAATCAATTGTGAACACTAGAGTTTGTTCAAATTAGTTTTATGTTTGTTTGTTTGTTTAGTTTTGGTAGCTATCATCCTCATAGATACCTCACCTACCCTATAGGACGTATGATTTCACTTTCAAGGGGATTTTCTGGCCTTTAATGAGTCATGGCAGCAGTTAACACTAGTTGCAGTGGCTGGTGGTATAATTTGGAGGCGCATTCTGTTCTTTTGTGACATTAAAATGGAAAATATGAGCCCAGAAAATGATTTCTCTAGGGATGCACATACATGGTTACAGCTCATTATGGACCTGTCAACATCTTCTCCTCTGCCCTTCCTTGGGGGAGATTTTGTCTCCTGATGCAGTTTTGAATGAGAGTTTAACAAGTGCTGAGTCTCGTACCTTTTACAGTAAAATATTTGCCCAGATGAAGTCATCTCCTTCGGAATTTGAAATTTCCCTCTGAAAATATGGCTAAACCCACAAGCTATAAAGAATCATAATAATTCATTTAGAGATAACTTGTTGGCAGCTGGAACCACTAGAAATTTTCTGGAGTATAGATTTGGTAAGTTAGGCAGGCTAAAGGGCTCTGCCCCCAGATAAGTGACCCTTAGGGAATTTTCCATATCTGAAGGTAAGAAGGACTATGGGAAATTGGTTTATTGATAGAGTTAGTTAATCAAGATGTTATTTCTGGCAACTTTTAATAATTAACATTTATTGTACACACATTGATAAAGTTAGAAAATATCTACTCTGAAATAATGGGACTATAATTTTTAAAATTTAACTTAAATAATAAAGTTATCATTTGTAACATTATACTGCAGTAATATTATAGTATCACCATGCAGATAACACTATGAGGCTGATTTGTTATATTCTCTTTACTTCTTAGCTCAGAAGGCAAGTAGAGATGTTTCATAATCTGTCGTTAAAATTGTTTTCTTTTCCTCATAGGGCCCATGATCGTCCAAACGTTTCTCTAAAGAAAGTCCCCTTGAATAAAAGTGGCTTTTTAAAATTATTATTATTATACTTTTAGTTCTAGGGTACATATACACAATGTACAGGTTTGTTACATATGTATGCATGTGCCATGTTGGTTTGCTGCACCCATTAATTCGTCATGTACGTTAGGTATTTCTCCTAATGCTATCCCTCCCCCATCCCCCCATCCCCCCACCCCATGACAGGCCCCGGTGTGTGATGTTCCCCACCCTGTGTCCAAGTATTCTCCTTGTTCAATTCCCATCTATGAGTGAAAACATGCGTTGTTTGGTTTACTGTCCTTGCGACAGTTTGCTCAGAATTAGGGTTTCCAGCTTCATCCATGTCCCTACAAAGGACATGAACTCATCCTTTTTTATAGCTGCCTAGTATTCCATGGTGTATATGTGCCACATTTTCTTAATCCAGTCTATCATTGATGGACATTTGGGTTGGTTCCAAGTCTTTGCTATTGTGAATAGTGCCACAACAAACATACGTGTGCATGTGTCTTTATAGTAGCATGATTTATAATCCTTTGGGTATATACCCAGTAATGGGATCACTGGGTTAAATAGTATTTCTAGTTTTAGATCCTTGAGGAATCACCACACTGTCTTCCACAATGGTTGAACTGGTTTACAGTCCCTTCAACAGTGTAAAAGCGTTCCTATTTCTCCACATCCTCTCCAGCACCTATTGTTTCCTGACTTTTTAATGATAGCCATTCTAACTGGTATGAGATGGTATCTCATTGTGGTTTTGATTTGCATTTATCTGATGACCAGTGATGATGAGCATTTTTCATGTGTCTATTGGCTGCATAAATGTCTTCTTTTGAAAAGTGTCTGTTCATATCCTTTGCCCAAAAAGTGTTTTTTTTTAAATCATGAAAGCAAAAGAGATCCTCCCTGTGCAGAGTGGAAGTGATAACCCTTCATTGGTGAGATAATATCCCATTATTTAGATGGGGGAATCTTCACATTGTTAACACATTGAACTTAGAGTATAGAGGGTGGGGGATGCCCATTCCTGGCTGCAGGGGCCCTGGGACCTCATCTCTTCTGGGCGCAGCACTGCTGCCTTTACATCTTTTCCACTCTAGACCTCCATTTTAAGCCACTGCTTAAAGAGTATAAAAATATCTTCTGTTTCCTTTCTTCCCCTTTCCTTCCTTTTCTCCTTTTCTTCCTTCTTTTTTTTCCTTCAAAATTTAAGTAGTACACTCATGCATGCTGGTGACTATGCTAGGTATGAGGATAGAAGTGGTCCCTCAAGACGATGACTATGATGTGGCCCCTGAGACAGTCATAGGCTGGGGACCAGAAAGGAGGCAATATAGGTATAGGCTGAAAGATGATGAGTTTCATTTTGACTGTGTTGAGTTTTAGGAACTGGGAGCATGTGTCCAGCTACTTGTACAGTGCCTAACACATAGTAGCCTGAGACACTGAATGGAAGCCACCATCAGTGCTCTTCTTTGGTCATGTGACCTTGGGTAATTCCCCCTCCCCAACCAACACCACCATTCTGGGCCTCTAGTTGCTCTTCTGAAAAAAGGTATCATTGGATTAGATGACCCTAGAAGTTTCTTCCTTTACAAGAAGCTGTTGGTACCCTCTATGTATTTCCTAGACACACACCTGATGGCAAGTACCTGGTAAAAACACCTGCAACTCTCTTTCTAGTAGTTTCTTTCTGGTCATGGGAACATACTTTGCCATGACAGGGCAAGTTTCAGAAGTGACAGAGAGTTAATGATCCTAGGAGCAGCCCTCAACTGGTGATGGATGAAGAGTAGGTGGGTAATTCTAGGTTAACTCTTTCAGGGTAACTCTGAAGCATATCCACTCTGTCTCGCAGAGTCTCCCTGCAGGGCTGAGTCCCAGTTTCCTTCGATGATAACTGTATTGTTAACTCATGTTTTATTGACTTCTTTCTCTTTCCTATCTCCTTGCCTCTCACTCCCCTACCACTGTTTCCTGGTGTTACCTCCTGTGGTCAGCAGAATAATACCCTGAGAGATGTTCACATGCTAATCCTGGGACTTGTGAATCTGTTCTCTTAGATGGCCAAAGAGACTTTGCAGATGCAGATTAAATTAAGGATCTTGAGATGGGGAGATTGGCCTGGGTTATTTGGGTGTGCCCATTGTAATCACAAGGGCTCTCATAGGTGAAGGAGGGAGGCAAGGGAGTCAGATTCAGAGAAGGAGGTGTGATGACAACAACAGAGTTAGAGAGAAATTGGAAGATGATACACTGCTGGCTTTGAAGAAGGAGGAAGGTGCCACAAGCCCAGAATTGCAAGTGGCTTCTAGAAGCTGGACAATGACAAAAAAAGGGGGATGGGGGGCTCCTCCTCTAGAGTCTCCAGAAGGAATGCAACTCTGCCAACATCTTGGTTTGAGCCCAGTGAGATCCATTTTGGACTTCTGACCTCCAGAACTGAAAGAAAATATATATCTGTTGATTTAAACCACTAAATTTGTAGTAATTTGTTACAGCAGTGACACAAAATTAATACCCCTCCTAAATAAACCATTTGTTCAGGAATTGTTGCTTCAGCATCTGCTTCTGGGAGAACCCAAATTAAGACACTTCCTAATCTGATATTGTATGCTTATTTTTACCTTAGTTAAAATATCAACGTTTTTCAGTTGTTCAATAACAATTAGTTATTGTGCCCTTTTATATGCTTGATGTTTCTGTAAGGCAAGTCACAAAGATGCAATTAACTCAGCCCTTCCCTGCATAGAGCTTACATTCTAACAGTGGAAATAGAAAATGCCACAAAAATTGTAGCATGTGTCTTGTACTATTGAGCACTTTTTTCTTCACTAGTCAAATAACTGTAAGTATTTATAAGGCATCTAATGTGAACCTTGAGCAAAGCATCAAGTATATAAATATATGCCATACACAATGGTGTATAAAATAATATAGTCACTGCCAACAAAAAAACACATTCTCAAATCTAATTTTTAATAAAGTAACAGCATCACCCTAAAAGAGGCCAATCTTATTTTGTCAGTAGAAGAAAAGGAAGAAGAACAAGGAGTTCTCACTGTAAACAATGTAGGGATCCCATTTTAGGGAAACTGAAACACTGATTTCACCTTCTAGATTCCCATAAAAAGCATGGAAAGTTTATTTTGTTCCCAAGGAAATTCACTGTTGTTTAGCTTCTGAACCATCAGCACATTAAAAAAACGATAATTTACTGCAGCATTTTAGCTGTGAAATATACGGAAAGAAAGTTGAAGTCAGATTCACAAGGTATGAGTTCGAATCCTGGATCTGTCACTTCATAAAATCATGAGCTCTCAGGCAATAATTTAACTGTTCTGAACTGCAGCTGTTAAATAACAAGTCACGGGTGGAGGTCAGCACATGCTAATGTCCCAAGCTCTTTCTCTGTTTTATATGGTTGGGCATGTAGTAGAGTAAGCTTTTTCAACGCTTTAGGCTGAAATTCTGGAATCCTTGTTGCTTTCATTTCTGCTTTCAAAATTGCCAAATTCTCTCCCATCTCTCCCCCACCCTCTTTCCTTTTAATCCCTCGTCAGACACAGGCAAGAGTAGCCAACATATGCTAACATTTTAATTCTAAAGGTGCTGGCTTTGAAGGCATGTGGTCGCCCTTCCAGGTTATCACAGGTAAAAGATGTAGCAAGTTTTTTTGCTGCCACATGATATGAGTCACCTGTCTTTCTAACCTCTGGTATCTAGTTCCTCTTTGTCTGTTACCTAAGGACTAAGCCAGTTCTAAATTCATTATTAGGTCTTGGTTATGGCAGCACCTCACTTTAAGGTGCTCAAATATCTCAAGTAGAATAGTCCTGTTGCTGCATCAAGAAGCTAATTGCTGGAAAAAACAAACTGAACATTTTTGCGACTTAACACAAATTTAGTTTTTGTTTGCATTGGAATTAGGCATTTGGAGGGCAGGCTACCATGTGGGGATTCAAGGACTCAGGCTTCTTCTGTCTTGTGGCATCCTCATGTTCAATCTGTGTACTCCATGGAATGGCCTAGAAAATGGCAGATCCCATGAGCCTGACCTGGAAGTGACACACATCACTCCTGCCTTTGACCAGAACTCTTATCATTCCATTGACCATTATTTGATCACATGGCTCCATCCTACCTACAAGGGAGGTGAGGAAGTGTGAACTCTGGCTTAGCACCATCCCTTAGTCATCAGTGAGCCACCTCTGTCTTCTTGTGCTTACTTCAAAATGTTGATATGCAGGAGAAAACTGCAAAATTGATCTGAGAGTTACTTTTAGAGTAAAACATATGGTACAGATGAGAGGGATTGATTTTTTCAAAGAAACCTCATTACCCTGAGACTTTGCTGAAGTTGCTTATCAGCTTAAGGAGGTTTTGGGCTGAGACAGTGGGGTTTTCTAGATATACAATCATGTCATCTGCAAACAGGGACAATTTGACTTCCTCTTTTCCTAATTGAATACCCTTTATTTCCTTCTCCTGCCTAATTGCCCTGGCCAGAACTTCCAACACTATGTTGAATAGGAGTGGTGAGAGAGGGCATCCCTGTCTTGTGCCGGTTTTCAAAGGGCATGCTTCCAGTTTTTGCCCATTCAGTATGATATTGGCTGTGGGTTTGTCATAGATAGCTCTTATTATTTTGAGATACGTCACATCAATACCTAATTTATTGAGAGTTTTTAGCATGAAGGGCTGTTGAATTTTGTGAAAGGCCTTTTCTGCATCTATTGAGATAATCATGTGGTTTTTGTCTTTGGTTCTGTTTATATGCTGGATTACATTTATTGATTTGCATATATTGAACCAGCCTTGCATCCCAGGGATGAAGCCCACTTGATCATGGTGGATAAGCTTTTTGATGTGCTGCTGGATTCGGTTTGCCAGTATTTTATTGAGGATTTTTGCATCAATGTTCATCAAGGATATTGGTCTAAAATTCTCTTTTTTGGTTGGGTCTCTGCCCGGCTTTGGTATCAGGATGATGCTGGCCTCATAAAATGAGTTAGGGAGGATTCCCTTTTTTTCTATTGATTGGAATAGTTTCAGAAGGAATGGTACCAGCTCCTCCTTGTACCTCTGGTAGAATTCGGCTGTGAATCCATCTGGTCCTGGACTCTTTTTGGTTGGTAAGCTATTGATTATTGCCACAATTTCAGATCCTGTTATTGGTCTATTCAGAGATTCAACTTCTTCCTGGTTTAGTCTTGGGAGGGTGTATGTGTCGAGGAAGAAACAGAGAGCCAAATCATGAGTGAACTCCCATTCACAATTGCTTCAAAGAGAATAAAATACCTAGGAATTCAACTTACAAGGGACGTGAAGGACCTCTTCAAGGAGAACCACAAACCACTGCTCTATGAAATAAAAGAGGATACAAAGAAATGGAAGAACATTCCATGCTCATGGGTAGGAAGAATCAATATCGTGAAAATGGCCATACTGCCCAAGGTAATTTATAGATTCAATGCCATCCCCATCAAGCTACCAATGACTTTCTTCACAGAATTGGAAAAAACTACTTTAAAGTTCATATGGAACCAAAAAAGAGCCCACATCGCCAAGTCAATCCTAAGCCAAAAGAACAAAGCTGGAGGCATCACGCTACCTGACTTCAAACTATACTACAAGTCTACAGTAACCAAAACAGCATGGTACTGGTACCAAAACAGAGATGTAGATCAATGGAACAGAACAGAGCCCTCAGAAATAACGCCGCATATCTACAACTATCTGATCTTTGACAAACCTGAGAAAAACAAGCAATGGGGAAAGGATTCCCTATTTAATAAATGGTGCTGGGAAAACTGGCTAGCCATATGTAGAAGGCTGAAACTGCATCCCTTCCTTACACCTTATACAAAAATGAATTCAAGATGGATTAAAGACTTAAACGTTAGACCTAAAACCATAAAAACCCTAGAAGAAAACCTAGGCATTACCATTCAGGACATAGGCATGGGCAAGGGCTTCATGTCTAAAACACCAAAAGCAATGGCAACAAAAGCCAAAATTGACAAATGGGATCTAATTAAACTAAAGAGCTTCTGCACAGCAAAAGAAACTACCATCAGAGTGAACAGGCAACCTACAAAATGGGAGAACATTTTCGCAACCTACTCATCTGACAAAGGGCTAATATCCAGAATCTACAATGAACTCAAACAAATTTACAAGAAAAAAACAACCCCATCAAAAAGTGGGCAGAGGACATGAACAGACACTTCTCAAAAGAACACATTTATGCAGCCAAAAAACACACGAAAAAATGCTCACCATCACTGACCATCAGAGAAATGCAAATCAAAACCACAATGAGATACCATCTCACACCTGTTAGAATGGCAATCATTAAAAAGTCAGGAAACAACAGGTGCTGGAGAGGATATGGAGAAATAGGAACACTTTTACACTGTTGGTGGGACTGTAAACTAGTTCAACCCTTGTGGAAGTCAGTGTGGCGATTCCTCAGGGATCTAGAACTAGAAATACCATTTGACCCAGCCAGCCCATTACTGGGTATATACCCAAAGGACTACAAATCATGCTGTTATAAAGACACATGCACATGTATGTTTATTGCAGCACTCTTCACAATAGCAAAGTCTTGGAACCAACCCAAATGTCCAACCATGATAGACTGGATTAAGAAAATGTGGCACATATACACCATGGAAAACTATGCAGCCATAAAAAATGATGAGTTCATGTCCTTTGTAGGGACATGGATGAAATTGGAAATCATCATTCTCATTAAACTATCGCAAGAACAAAAAACCAAACACCTTGTGTTCTCACTCATAGGTGGAAATTGAACAATGAGAACACATGGACACAGGAAGGGGAACATCACACTCTGATGACTGTTGTGGGGTGGGGGGAGGGGGGAGGGATAGCATTAGGAGATATACCTAATGCTAAATGACGAGTTAATGGGTACGGCACACCAGCGTGGCACATGTATACATATGTAACTAACTTGCACATTGTGCACATGTACCCTAAAACTTAAAGTATAATAATAATAAAATAAAAAATAAAAAAAGGAAACCTCATTACCCATTATGATTTGATTATCCTGATAGTACAAATAGTTTAGCACCTAATAGGTTAATCAGTTTAATGGACTTGAGCCCTATTCAACAGGTGTTAACATTGCTTTTTGGGAAAATGCCTGTTTCCTTGCTGGCTGTTGACAGCAGGTCTATCTCAGCTTTGAGAGGCTGTGAGCATTTCTTGTCTCATGGTCCCTCAGTCTTGAAAGCCAGCAATGGTATGTCAGATCCTTGTTATGCTTCCATTCCCTTTGACTTCTTCCTTTATAATTTTTTATTTTTGAGACAGGGTCTCTGTCTCCCAGGCTGGAGTACAGTGATGCAATCACGGCTCACTGCAGCCTCAACCTCAAAGGCTCAAGTGATCCTCTCACCTAAGCTTCCAGAGTAGCTGGGACCACAGGCATGCAGCACTATACTCAGCTAATTATTATTATTATTATTATTATTATTATTATTTAATATACAAGGTCTCCCTAAGTTGCCCAGGCTGATCTTGAACTCTGGGGTCAAACTGTCCTCCTGTGTTGGCCTCCCAAAATGCTGAGGTTACAAGTTTACACCTGAAAAGCCACCATGCCCAGCCTTTGACTTCTTCCTTTTAAAGGGCTAATGTGATTAGAGCAGGCCCACCCAGATTATCTCCACATGTAAGGGTAAGTGATTTGGGACCTTAGTTACATTTTCAAAATCCCTTCGTAGCAGTACCTAGATTAGTATTTAATTTAGTAACCATGGGATGGGAATCTTGGGAGGCTATCCTTAGAATTCTACCTACTATAGTTAAGTGAGTTGCCTGAATTCACATGAGTAGAGAGTAGTGAGTGAAGCAAGGATTTAAACCCCAGCCTATCTGGCATCAGAGTCTGTGCCTTTTCTACCTATCAGGTGACCCCTCTATGAAAATCAGTGGTGGACATTAACCCCAAAAGAATTTTCTAGAAGGAAAGCCCAACCCTAATTCTTAACCTAGAGGAATGTCTTAGTTCATTTGTGCTGCCATTACAAAATACCACAGACTGAGTAATTTATAGAGAACAGAATTTTATTTCTCACTGTTCTAAAGGCTGGGAAGTCCAAGATCAAGACCCCAGCAGTGTCATTTTCTGGTGAGGGCTGCTGTCTACATAAAAATGATGCTGTCTGCATCCTCCAGAGGGGAAGAATGCTGTATCCTCACATGGCAGAAGGGACAGAAGGGCAAAAGGGGGCCTAAGCTGGTTACCTCTGGCCCTTTTACAAGGCACAAATACACTTATTAGGGCTGAGCCCTCATGATTTAACCATTTCTCCAAAAGGCCCCTACCTCCCAATACCACCACAATAGGGATTAACTTTCATCATAAATTTTGGAGGGGACAAAAATATTCAAACCTTAGCAAGACATATAATTTAAATAATTATTACATTTAAAATTGTAGATTTAGTGTTTAAAAATTATGCACCAAAGTACTACTGGATCTTTCTGAAATGCCACCACCAAAGAGATAGTATGATTGTGGGCTATGTGAACAGATCTGGATAAAGTCTAAGAGCCACCACTTACTTGCCCTGATTCCCCATGCCTCAGTTTCTGTACCATAAGTGGGGGATAATAATAGTGGTATCTTCTGGTTGTGCTGAGAGATTGAAATTATAACACTTACCATAGTTCCTAGGACACTGTAAGCACTCAATAATTTCTAACCACCCCCACTACTATCATTATCATCATCATATTATTATTATTATTATTGTTATCTCCAACCTTCAGCCTAGATGGTTGATACCTATTAAACATATTATCAAATATTTATAATTTCATATCAGTAACATATAAAATAAATTATGTTCATTCTTCATATGAGCAGAAGAGGTATCATCCCATGATCTCATTTTTAACATGCATTTGCTTCTGAAATCTCAGCTGTAGATTAGTAAATGTAATACTTAGTAATTTTTTTATCTGATGTTTTCTCTGCCCTTCCTGTAATTTAGAGTTTGTACACTTGGTTCTAATTCTGTCAGTGACTTAAATAGATATAAATTTAATGTCATAGCTCATGAGAATTAATGTCACTTTCAAAGTAATCCTCTCAACCTGCCCTTCTCCTTTTTCCTCTTGATCCAAGACCCATTATTCTAAGGTTTCTAACACATTTCTTTTCACTTATACTCCAGACTTGAGATTGCTGTAAACATGAAATTTATTTTTAGATCTTTTTGCTCTGCATTCTACTCAGAGCCTTTCTCTTTTTGCATTTTCACAACATTCCTGGGCTTCTGCTCAGCCAACATTTTAAATATGACAAAAATAAATGCCATGGAGGGAAGACTCTGTGGCAGCAACAGAAATGCCTGTTGAGTCCTCTGTGGAATGAAGCCTGAGACCCCTTGGGTGGTTTAAGCAGAAATATTTGAGCGAAGAAGTGTGAAGGACAGAGGTGTCAGAAGGAATTTTCAAGAGTGTTTATAAACAGTATATGCTACAGAGGGTGCAGGGCTACTGAGACCTCAATTAGGATGGGGGGTGTGGTTAGGAGAGGCCACTATGGTGCAGACATCCACCCATCCCAATTTCTGTAGAAGTCAGCGATGGAAATGCACAGTGGTCCAATAATGTTCCCATTGGTGCTAGAGTCAGAGCTTTGGTTTTTTATCACCTTACATGGATTTTACACATTATTAAGACATAAGCTAGAGGAGAGAAATTTCTTATTAACAAAACCTGAAATCCTACTAGCACTGATACCTTCTCCCAGCACCTGCACTAGCCACCCATGACATCCTCTACAGATTAGTGTGCCTCCTTTGCTTTCCATGTTAACCTTTTAGCATCCATACCATTCCCCTTATTTAAAATAGGGCTTCTCAACTGAGACACCATTGACATTTGGGGCCAGACAATTCTTTGTGGTGGGGGCTGTCCTGTGCATTGTGGGATATTTAGTGGCATCTCTGACTTCTACCCACTAGATGCTAGAAACCCCTCCCCAAGTTGCTACAACCAAAAATGTCTCCAGACACTGCCACATGACCCCTAGAAGTCACGATTGTCTGCACTTAAGAACGACTAGTGTAGAACCCCCTCTTTCTTCTGCTCTACTAGTCCTTCCTTGTTTTCCTTTATAACTCTGCTCAAAGCTCACCTGTACAAAACAATTCATTAATTAATCCCACCTAGCTCTGAGCTTTTTCATCACTAAGTACCTTCTGTCCTGCTGGGCCTAGACATAGATTTTACCAATTATGTTTTTGCCATAGCCTCCATTTGTAATAAATCAGTTTTTGTTACTCCTTCCGTATGTAAGGAAAGAATAAGTTTATGACTTCATTTTTAAAATATCTCCAAAGTTCCTGCTAGCATATTCTGCATAAAATGGACTCAGTAACACTTTGATTTAGTGAGCAGAACTACTTTTTTTTTTTTTTTTTTTTTTTGAGACAGTATCTCACTTTGTTGCCCAGGCTGGAGTGCAGTGGTGCAATCTCAGCTCACTGCAACCTCTACCCTTAGCGTTCAAGAGATTCTCGTGTCTTGGCCTCCCGAGTAGCTGGGATTACAGGTGCCCGCCATCATAGCCAGCTAATTTTTGTATTTTTAGTAGAGACAGGGTTTTGCCATGTTGGCCAGGCTGGTTTCGATCTCCTGACCTCAAGTGATCTGCCCACTGCTGGGATTATAGGCGTGAGCCACTGCGTTTGGCCAGAACTACAATTTTCTATTACTACCAGTTGCATTGCTTGACTTTTATTTATTTAGCAATTTTACCATTGCTGAATTGCTTCAGGATTGAAGAGAATGAATCTTTAGAATCTCTATTGAAATAAGGAATTAAATAATTGTGATTTCTTTTATTCTGCTGAGAACTTCCAGTATACTCATTTGGTGATGAATACATTTTTTAAGTGAATATTCCCAACATACTTTGGACCACTGTAGCTTTCAGCTATATGGCATGTACCTGGGTATGCTGACGCCACACTATTTTTTGTTGGAGATTCAGCAGTTATTTTGTGTGGAGTTGACAGACTTTTTTTTTCCAGGTCCTCCCTGGGATCTAATTTTGTAATGCTCTCAATGTTTTCTCATGTCCCCTTAGCATTTACTCTATGCATGGAAGGCTGCGTGTTTGGAACACCTAAAACTCTGCCACCTGAGGGCATTTCTTCTAACAGTGAGAATTGCCTGGGTGTTAATGGCCATGAAAGCAATTCTCCCAGCATGGTGACTCATGCCACCTATAATCCCAGTGTTTTGGGAGGCTGAGGCAGGATAATTGCTTGGGCCCAGGAGCTCGAGACCAGCGTGGGCAACATGACTAGATCCTGTATCTACAATAAAAACAACAACAATAATAATAATCTGGATGTGGTGGTACATGCCTGTAGCCCCAGCTACTCAGGAGGCTGAGAATGGAGGGTCGCCTCAGTCCAGGAATTCGAGGCTGCAGTGAGTCATGATTGCAGCACTGCACTCCAGACTCCAGCCTGGGCGACAGAGCAAGACCCTGTCAAAGAAAGAAAAGAAAAGAAAAGAAAACAAGCAGCTGGATGGATGGGGATTTGGCAAAAAACTGCCCCAGCTTCCTAGTCCCCCCGTTAGGACAACTCTGAGGCAAATATATATATATATATATATATATATATATATATATATATATATATATATATATATATATTTTTTTTTTTTTTTTTTTTTTTTTTTTTTTTTTGAGACGGAGTCTCCCTCTGTCACCCAGGCTGGAGTGCAGTGGCGCCATCTCGGCTCACTGCAAGCTCCACCTCCCAGGTTCATGCCATTCTCCTGCCTCAGCCTCCCGAGTAGCTGCGACTACAGGCGCCTGACACCACGCCCAGCTAATATTTTTTGTATTTTTAGTAGAGACGGGGTTTCTGAGGCATATTCTGTACTGTCTCTCAGTATTACCTAGTAGGATTGATCAAATTGCTCACAGAAGTAACTTGTGTGATAACACACCTCGATTGGTTTCTTTCCCTTCTCTGTCTCACCTTCCAAATAAACTACTTACACTCAAATCCTTGTTTCAGACTCCACTTGTAGGAGAACCCAAACCAAGAATCCATGTTATAAATATGATGATTCAACATGTTTAGAGAAATCTTGAACTAATTCACAAAGGCTTGTTCATGAAATGCTGTTGATCGGTGTTGTCACCAAATGTTCTAAGGTCTACATTCTGGGTGGGCCAGACTGCATCAGGGACTGCTGTGCACTGATGTGTATGTCTGTGATGATGTGGGCATTGTTATTTTTACTGGGTTTGTTGTGAGTAAAGCTTTTGGAAATTATGTTTTCCCACAAGTTCCGCAAATGTTTTCACATTTTAGAAATTGTTTGAGCATGCTGTAAGCCATAACTTTGAAAGTCAAGCAGTTTGGCTGGTGATATTATTTTTAAAGAAACAAAAGTCTTGTTTTGTTTTCAATTTTGGCTTTTGTTATGCTTTGCAATCCTTTTTTGCTCTCATGGCCTTAACTTACTTTGTCTTGTACATGGTTTTGCATAATACTCATGGAGATATTTCATAGACATTTTTGTGTGGATATGATTGCAATAAATTTTTTTACTGGTAATACTTCACATTCTAAAGCTCTTTTACATATATTTCATTTAATTCTCACAAACCCCCTAAACAATAGGATTATAATCACAGTTTAATGATAGAGAAAACCAAGTTCCAGAAGAGTTTAAGTGAGTTTCTGTTCAGCACTTTTATTTTGTCATGAATTAACATAAACATTTTATTCATGTGATCAGCAATTCTACAAAGACAACAAAGAGTGAGAATGTAATCTCCAAGGGAAGCAGAGTGTGTATTAGCATAGCTGTAGGGCAGGGGAACTTGGGGATGAATGGATACAGACCTCAGCAATTGTCCTAAGTCTGGTCTTCTTTCAGATTTGTTAATTCACCACATTCTCATGTAATGGAAAGAGTAAACATTCTCTATATGCTAGCATTATTTTACAAAATGAACACCAGTGAACCAGACATGAAAGCAGCATTTTCCCAGTGCTTTCTCACCTTCCAGTAAACCTCCTTCACTGTTGCTGTCAGTCTCTGGTGGATTATCAGCACCATGAACACTATAGTCCATATTTTCTGCATCACCAACCAGGACACCATGAGTACCATGTGTTGGTTTACACACAATCTCTATCGTACTTGCACTAAATTCGTATCTGGGGTGAAGAGGAAGTGCATCACTATCTCAAATGTCAACACTGAATTTTGAATTTTAGTGGATGCTGTTTCTCCCAGGAGCTAGAATATTGCGTTTGATAGCCAGCTCTGAATAGGTCCCTCCTTGACAATTGCCATCCCTTATGTTGGACTCAGTCTGATCTCTTGAACCTTTGCTTGTTATCTGCTGTTGTTACCTGAACTGCTTCTATGGAGGCCAGTTAACCCCCTTTGGCCCTTCCACCGACAGTGCACCTGAGTTATGACTAAGCCATTCTGCGCTGGCAAGGATTCAGTTGGGAAAACATAAAACCTTTAGATATTTCAAGAAGAAAGATTTATTACAGGAGTGAGAGGCTTTCTAAAGAATTGAAAAGGACTTCAACTAGCATTCAAGAAATTAGGAAGATAATAACAGCAGGCAGGCACCATTGATGGTCTCAGATACCTACTGTACCTGGAAGCATCTAGCAACACCTCCCATGGGCCACTGGCCCAAGGCTGTTCATCTGCCTGCCATCACCATATTGGACTTTGGCTTCTCTTAGGCCTTGTGAATATATCTCATTTGTGTGACCTCACCCTGAACTGTATGGCAAGGTGTCTGGAAAATGTAATTACCAAACTTCTAGCTGCTGGGATCCAGAGAAGAACATAAAGGAATGAATATAGTTCTGAGTAGCCTACTGATAGTTCAGGCCATATTGTGTTTCTAGGATTTTCTGAAACTGATCTGTGAGCCTGGGGTGCCCAAAGAAGAGGATATTGTTCCTCCAAAACTGAAGGTGCTGAGAAAAACATCTCTGATCTGGGGCAGGGCAATAGAATCAGGGAGAAATAGCAACTGGAGATGTGATGACCGTCAAAATTAAGATTCAGTGATAGTTGTTGATGTGAAATAGGAAAAGACTAGTACCTATGCTTCACACAGAGCTACCAGGAAAATTGGGCAACTCCCTAACCGTATCCTTACTATACATAGTAGAGTAGTACTCTGAGATTTCCCTACTTTCTGGTAAAATATGTTGTGCACTTTAATCAGCTGGCTGAGTGTCTTCTCCACTCCTGTATGCCAAGGTCAGAGTCTTTGGATAAGTTTTCTCCTTCAGAGACAAACTTTGGAAAAAGTCTCCAGGAGGCAATGAGATTTGTCCAGGAGGTTATCCTTGCATAGGAGGTGCTCCATCCAGCCAGTCCCGTAGGGCATGAGACCTGGCCAGGAGTGGTAGAACAACTTTTGGGATTGTTTTTAGTGGCATATTCTACTTGTCATGTGATTCATAACATTTGCTTCCAGAAGCCTGTGCTTTTGGCCTAGATGCAAGACTGAAAGGCTGAGGCATCCATGAAATTGACCTAATGCTGTATAAAAATGTTACTACATATTACAAGTCATAAAGTCTGGTTTATTCCTCGTAGAATGCTAGCAATCAGTTTTCTTTTCATCATGATGTGAAATAGTCTTTTTATATTCATAATTAGGTTTTGTTAAGAAATTTTACTCTGTTCAGATGAATTAATATTAAATATCAAATAATGATATATTTTTTCCTTCAAGAATATATTATAAAACCAGAACTCTATTAAAAAAAAAAGTTCTGTTGGATAAGTCAAATAAAAAGTACTATACCTAAGCACTTATGGGCCCTTAATTTAAGCAAACTGAGGTACTAACTTTGAGTTTCCTTAATACCTTATTAATACTTTTAATCTTTTTTTAAGGAAATTTGTATGGAAGTTGTAATCAATAGTGTTCTGAAGGTTTTAAAAAATTCTAGTTGGAAAAATACTTCACAGAGACTATACCTAATACTGAAATTTTGTTTCTTTTATAATGATTAACATGCAAAGAGAAAGGCATAATAAGCTCCAGTTAATTAATTGGAAGTTGAATTATTTAACCTGTATATATTGGAAATCTTCCTAGTTGCACTGAACGCTGATTTATCTATTCTTGCTATCTATCATTTTATTGTTTTTCATTGGAATAAAGGCACTTTTTAGACCTTATGTGAATTTTTTTGTTGACAATGATAAGCTAACATGTCAACAAAATGTTTTATAAATGAGTAGTTTTAGAGGCTGCCTCTCTTTGTGACCTTTAACACACAATGCTTTAGATCTCTAGACTAAAAAAAGTGACAAGTCAAAACTAAGAATACTCGGAGACATGTTACTGAAAATAAGGCCTGCAAGAAATTATTTTAAGTTAACCAACAGTAACTTATCAAAGAGTATTATGTTTCACATTGCAGGCGAAACTAAGAATACCAGCATTTGTTATGGTGAAGTTTAACTTCAAAGTGAAGTTTAACTTCACTTTGATTTTAAGTATAAACATAAGTGTGAATTTCTGCCAGTTCCTTCTAGACTTAGGTTATGATGTGAAATTAGGAACTTGATTGTAGCTGCAATCAAGTTCTTAATTGTTATGAATGATGAATGTTTGCAAAGTTTCCAATCTTTGCAGAGATGTGCTATTCTGGCTTACAGGAGTATCTTTCTAATTAGTAGGTGGATATGTACTTATATGCATGTGCACGCATATGAGAGAGAAATACTTTTCTCAGTTAATGTGCTTCTGATTATATACATCTTGTGAGATTTCATACAATTGAAAATTAGCTAGAAAGAACAATAATACTGAGTTTTCTTCATAACACATTTCCATAATGCCTGTTCCATTACTTTTGTTATTTACATATTTGAACTTCTTTATTATTATTAAATTGGATTATCTTATGATTTTTTTAATAAGTGGATATTCCAACTCTTGGCTCACAAAATTACAGTTGGTAAATAATTTCTTCAAGGAATTTTAATGTTGGTAAATTACTTATTTCAAATGAATTCACTTAATATCATTTTTATTTTCTTATGAATTTTCTAATAAAAACATATTTTTCATTTCTTCCTCTCTTTTTTCAACTCAATGTCTTTTTTAAAAATGACAGTAATGTGTGGTTATAATTATGCATTTTTTCCAGGTGCTCAATGGCCCTTATGTCTCTTTTAAAAATAACTTTTATTTATTGTGGGTTTTCTCCCCAAAGCAGAAGTTAGTCCAATACACATGGCATAGAAATTTCACAATTAGGCAATTAAACTAGAAGTATAACAGCTGACATGTGTTCAAAGTAATAAAGTTCCAAAATTAGAAGGTGAATCAAATTAACATAAAGGCATTATTAACTTTTTCTAGGAGGCGTGAGTTTGCAAAAGTCTTGGGTAATTTGATTTGCTTATTCTCAAAATAGCCACTGAACCTTGAGTGACATTGCGTTTCAAAGGTGGGAGCCAGAGGGAAGGTCACTGTTAGTGTTGGAGTGGCAAAGAGGAGGTTTAACTTTCAAATCACCTAGGGTAATGCCTGCTACTCTATTTTGAGACTTTTAGCTAGATGGCATGAAGATTTTTTTTTTTTGATGGGAATCAGAAAGTTAAATAATTCCTGAATTTGGAACTTCAGGTGGTTTTTAAACCTTCTCCTTGTTTTATAGTTTCCTCTGTTGTTTATACCTTCCTAACATTCAAATAATAAAGTTATTTTCATTTTTAAAAGAAACAAATCCAAATAATAATCCCATTATGTGGGATTGTTGACTCTAAGCATTGTGTTTTCTTAATATACCAATTACATGCTAATGGGCTTTTTAAAAATCTATACAGGAACATTTTAAGATTGAATGAATGAGCATGCCATTTCCATTACAAGCTGCTAGACTGCAGTTTCACAGACTACTGATGTGGATCTGAGGGCAGTTCCTCAAATTAATATGGTAGATCCACAGTTTTGAAAGGCAATTTTCATTTTATATAACTTCTGGCATGTTCTTAAAAAGAATTACACACACACCTTTTAAGTGGTTCCCCCAGTGTGGCTGCTATTCATTTTGTTGTCATCCTTGGTATTCAGGTCTGGCCTAGTCCCTTCATAATGTATTACCCCTGTCGCTTTTGCTTTCTTGCCCTTCCTATGAGCTCCTGCTCTCTTTTCTGGTGCATAGGTGGGGCAGCACTTTTCTTGTTGCATATGGATAGAGTCAGCCCTGCCTCTGGCCCCTCTCAAAGGACATGCTGTATCACCTGCCCCAGCAGCTTCTGTGGTAGGCCCACAGTGCTTCCATTTTGTGATTGTTGCCACTGGCCTCCGTCTGAATTTGTTTCACTGCCCTAGCCATGTGTGGATATCCAGATGTTGCATCCTTGGTGTTCATGTGGAACAACCAATGTTTCCTGATACCAAGGAAGCCAGGGCTTTCTGCAGCTTCCCTTCTTTGACATGAAAAACAGAGGTGGATAGGGAAACTTGAAATCACTAGTCCATTTTTGTCCAGAGCTGGCAGAAAATTTGGGTTGGCCAGATATAACTTTATTTCCTTTGGGGTCATAGCCAAACTTGATTTTCTTTAATACATCAATTTTCAAAACATGTTATTTTATTTTTATATACTTATTAATGTTGAATAGTTCATGTATACATACAGATAAAAAATTCAAATGGTCTTAAACAATATGTGCTTTTGTTAAAGGTCTCATTCTCATCTCTAGTCCTGAGTCTACCATTTTACTTACCCAGAGACAAGTGATAGCAATGTCTTGCATACATTTCCATTCTTCCTGCGTTATTGTATGCATTTATAAGCATGCACATTTCTGAATCTATATGTATACCACTTTTGTACAAATTATACTGCATAATTTGTATACAATTTCTTATACTTAACATACCTTGGAGATAGTTTTATATCTCTGGGTGTACATATGCTTCCTTTGTTTTAGCTTTTATTTTTAAGGGTTTTATAGTGTTCCATTATATGGAGATTAATTATAAAATAGTGATCCCTTAATTTGTTTAACCTGTCCTCTACTGATGGCTATTTCTGTTGCTTAGGATCCTTTACTTTGGATCAAGGGCTGGCAAACATCTTCTGTGAGGGATAAATAGTGAATATTTTAGACTTTGCAGGCCTTGTGGTCTCTGTTGAAACTGCTTCACTCTGTATTACAATAACAGCCATAGACTATACGTGGCTATGTTCCAATTAAACTTTGTTTATAAAAACAGGCTGCAGTCCAGGTGTGGCCCCTGCCCTAGATGTTCAGTTTTGAGAGACTGTCATGCAAAAAGTGTTTGTGACTGGCCTGCAGAAAGTGCTTAACAGATAGCTGTTATTTGATTGATGGGTAATTTGTCTGGAAATTTGTCATTAGAATAAGGAGAATGCTAAACAGTAAAATATTTGAAAAATACATTTGTATCAAAAAAGAGGTATGGAAAATAGAAAATGCATGACTTTAAGAGCATTTGACTTTCTGGTGTTTAAAAAATTGTTTAAGATGACGCTTTGACTTCTTTTCAAAGTGTAGTAAACAGGAATAAGAAAATTGGAGGAAGGATTATCTACCTCTTTGTAGCACTACCAACCTTTGAAATTTTGCTTCCTGCTCCAGTCTGACTAGTAAACTCAGATTCACCCACAAAACTGGGTATGGTAACATAGCTCATGGTTATTAAAGCCGTTTGGTTTTGCATGATGAGTGTATTTTGTTGAAAATGTGTGTCATCCTTATTATGTCCACATACAAATGTCCTACATAGGCTTTTCCCTCCTTCTGGGGTTCTAGAGAACACATGAAAGTACTTCTCCTTTCATTAAACACTAAACTTGATGCTTTTAAATTCTTTGACGTTCTGTATTAGGGATGAGTAAACTAAGGCCTGCCGGCCAAATTCAACCTGCTGCTTATTTTTGGAAATAAGGTTTTATTGGAACACAGTCATATGCATTTGTTTACACATTACCTGTGGCTTCCTTCATGTTACAACAGACAACTTGGGTAACTGAAATAGAGAATATAGAACTCATGATAATGAACATTTACTGACCCTTTATGGAAAAAAATCTTGCCAACCCGTCTTTTTGATTGCACTATTTTTCCCTCAACTTTGAGAATCGGGTGCTCTCTTCTCTGAAGTTGTAGGGAATCTATTATTATTTTTTTAGCATGGAGAACTTGTAATCAGCATGTTTCTTAGCTTTTAAAGAACAGGCATGGTTGTTCGGTTGATTTATCTTTTCAATATAGTGAATTCCTACATTATTATTATTATTATTATTATTATTATTATTTTGAGACCGAGTCTCACTCTGTCGCCCAGGCTGGAGTGCAGTGGCGCGATCTCGGCTCACTGCAAGCTCCGCCTCCTGGGTTCACACCATTCTCCTGCCTCAGCCTCCCGAGTAGCTGGGATTACAGGCACCCACCACCATGCCTGGCTAATTTTTTTGTATTTTTAGTAGAGATGGGGTTTCACCGTGTTAGCCGGGATGGTCTTGATCTCCTGACCTCGTGATCCACCCTCCTCGGCCTCCCAAAGTGCTGGGATTACAGGCGTGAGCCACCGCGCCCGGCCCTCCTACTTTATTTGTTGAACAGACAGTTATTAAACTGCCTCTTAAATAGTTATTAAACCTGTTATGTTCAAGCCTGGGAATACAAAGGCAAATTATATTGATTTCCTGTTTGGGAAAAAACTTGGGGGCCAATGATTGACATAGATAAATAAATCAGTGATTATAAGGGTAACAGAGATATGAAGGAACTGTTATGGGAGGAGGAACCCTCCATATTATCCCGGAGGACAACAAAGGCTTGCTAGTGCAGAAAGGTGACATTTTGAAGGATAACAAGGAATTGGACAAACAAGGAAGAACACATTCCAGGCAGGCAGAAGGTACACTAAGCATGTACAAAGATGCTGAGATCTTAAACAGCTTGAGGTAGTGGAAGAAGCAGTGACAGTAAAAAAATGGGCCTCATCATGAAAGACCAAGTGCATCGATGATGTAAGAGGCGAAAGTGGCATTGCTTCTCCCTTCCATACCACCACCCAGCCACCAGGGGGCCATGACCTAGAGATTGCTGGAACATGAAGGACTCTGATGTTCTGGAGGAGGTGTTGCCATATCTGATCCCTTTAAAGGAAGGACTAATAAAGATCTGTCGCTATAGCTGAAAAATAGCTGTGGACAGGGCAGACAAGTGGACAAGCAGAAGCAGAACAAAAGTTCCCGATAAATTCCCAAAGCAGTTAACTGTAGTAGAGGGAATTTACGTGACTTAACTGTGGAATTCTCCATAAGGGGAGCTGCTTCATGCAACTGCGTAAAATTTGTCCTTTTTTTTTTTTTTTTTTTTGAGATGGAATCTTGCTCTTGTCGCCCAGGCTGGAGTGCCTTGGCATGATCTCGGGTCACTGCAAACTCCGCCTCCCGGATTCAAGAGATTCTCCTGCCTCAGCCTCTCAAGTATCTGAGATTACAAGCGTCCACCACTACTCCCAGCTAATTTTTGTATTTTTAGTAGAGACAGGATTTCACCATGTTGGCCAGGCTGGTCTCGAACTCCTGACCTCGTGATCCGCCCACCTCGGCCTCCCAAAGTGCTGGGATTACAGGCATGAGCCACCACACCCGGCAAAATTTCTCCTTTTTAAACTGTACCTACAGCTCTTTATCTTAGTGCAACTAAAGTTGATAAAGTTTTCATGATCCTTTGCAGCCTAGTTCAAGTTAAAACCAAGAGAGAAGAAAACAAAAGCAAATTAAGCCCATTCCTTTGCCAAGAAGAAGTGTTACTTGATTTTTATTTGCATCCTGAATGTTCCTTGGAAAATAACATGATGTTTGGCGATGTTCAAATGCCTGTTGACAATCCTCCGACATCATTTTCTGTTTCCATTGCCTCACTCAGCACAAGGGCTCTCATAAGCTTTCCAGTCAACGATGAAGCCCAGATGTTATGGATAAGCCACAGACTTTTGGGGGAAACTAAGCAAACACCAATAATAAATAATGCCTTGAGGACATACTACAGCTCCTCTCTAAGTATCGTGATGGTCAGGCTTCATCATTTCCCAAGCAGATTGCTTGGATTTTAATTTTGGCAGCAAATAACATGGAGCGTGTGGGTTTGTAAATGGTAGCTCTGTCCCAATAATTCCAGATGATGGGGCCGTTCCAGCTTTCTTTAACTTAGAGATTTGAGCATGCATTGTGGTAGGTCTACTCACCGTATCTGTCTAGAATGATTCAGAGAGGCCACTCCTGGGCTGAGTTATTTCTCATACATACATATAATTGGAGGCCACATTAGCCTGCAGTATAACTTTGGAATTAAGATTTGCTCAAAACCAAGGCTGAGTTTGATTAATAGGTTGTAAGTTAGAAACTTCCTTTCTTGTGTTCTGATCCCAAATTCCTACTTTATATTGTGGCACCTATAAAATTGTCCTAGCTAAGGATGACTTGATGGTACCTAACGTGAGAATGGTTTATGGATGAAGTTCTTTGTGCTTACAGGGTTTTTTCCTGATAATTAACACTGGGATGAATCGCAAGACCCATCTTTGCAAAAGGCAGTTTCTTTTCTTATTTTTAGAGGATTGTTCCTGAAATGATTTTGTTCATGTTTTGGCTCCTGTAATATCTCTATTCATTTTTTTCATGGAATTTTTTCTTTGGGTCTTTTTCTTCATAATTTTTTTTTTTTTTGCCTTTCAGAAAACACAACACAAAACAAAAAAACAGAAACAAATGGTTAAAATTCAAGGGATTGTTGTAGCTCTGAGGGTAAAACGTGCAGCCTGTTGGTGTCATTTGTTACTCATACAAGCTCTTAGTATTTTATTTCTGTTGCAGCATTGGGGTTGCTATCTTTCTCATCATGAGTAATCTAGCATTCATGCTGCATTCTATTCATAGCTGTCATACTGTCTCTGACAGGGTGTTTTCAAAACTTTGATCTGCTTCCAGAAAAGACTTTTACATGGGTGATAGGATTTATGGAGGAAATTTTCAACTGAATACCAGGTATTACCTTCTTGGAAAGAGCAAAGCATCAAACGTGAATATCTCCTTTTTCTTCTTCCTCTCCTCTTCTTCCTCTTCATTTTAATTTTATTGAAGCTCAGTTTTTAGTAACTTTATGTTTCCTTTTTATTACTGTATCTTTGTACTCTTCAATAGCAGTGTCCAAGGGGTAGAAATTTGATTGTTGTGGTAGGGGAAGAAGCAGGAAAAACTACATATTTCAACAAAGGTTTGTCTGACTCTGAGCAAGTTATTGGGGTACAGACATGGATAAGACATCGTCTCTGTCCTTGGAAATTTCAGAACCTAGTAGGGAGACAGTTACAGAAACAGAAAATATAACATAGGAAGGAATGAACAGGATATTCTAGAAATATCAAAGGCTCTGAAAGTAGGGTGATTTCTACTTTTAAAGAGGTAATTTAGGTTCTGAAATTAAATTCCTGAAAATAAGGGCCACCCTAGAACCATACCATAACAAAATTAGCTACAGTTAGTTATGCTAATAGTAACCTCTTTCCTGTCCCGAGGAACTCCTTTTCTTTATTCCACAAAGAGCCTCACCTTCATGGAAGTTCCAAAACAAGAAACTGTAAGTCTGTTTTTGACTGTTGGTCTTTTAAAGAAACTCTGTAATCCGCAAAGAATGGGTCCATTGCAGGAAGTTGTCCAACTGGATGTTAACTAGTCAGATAGCAGCCTTGCTGGGGTATAGCACAAGTTGGCCAATTCGCACTGGCACATAGCCTGGCCTCTTGGGTCTTCCTTGTAACTCAAATCACTTTGCAAGCCCTGGTAGCTTCACGAAAGTCAGATGTACCCTTAACTCTTACCCCATACACTCATCTATCCTGGAAAGAAAAAGTTGTTGGATCTTGGCCCACTACTCAGGAAAGTGTATTGACCACGGGTTGTATAGTTAAGTAACAGCATTTTGAGGAGGATGATAATGATAGTGATGATGGTGATGATGATGCTAACAGCATTGATGGTGCTGCTGTTGCTGGTGTGCTTAATGATAAGGATATGTGATTATAATAGGGTAGGAACTATATCTTATCCTTTTATACCTAGTATTTGGCGCAGAGTAGGGATTTCAGAAAGTTTGTTTGTTGTGGATGGAGTGAGCAGTTAGAGTTTCCCACTTAAAACCTGACACAGAGCATGCCATCCCACTTACTCAACACCCTCCAGTGAACTTCCGATTCATCAGCATCACCCTGTGTTGACCTATGTATTCTGGCTCTCCTCTGATGTTACTCTGGTCTCATCTCTTATCACTCCCCAGAGACTGGCTTCTTTGTTTTTCTTCAAACACATGCACGTTCCCATGTGGAGGTCTCTGCGTACGCTCTTCCCTCTGCCTGGAATGCTTTCCCCCAAATATCACTGTGGCTCATTTTTGTTGTTGTTGTTTTTGAGATGGAGTCTTGCTCTGTCGCCCAGGCTGGAGTGCAGTGGCATGATCTTGGCTCACTGCAACCTCCACCTCCCAGGTTCAAGAGATTCTCCCACCTCAGCCTCCCCAGTAGCTGGGGGCCCACCACCACTCTTGGCTAATTTTTTTTGTATTTTTAGTAGAAACGGGGTTTCACCATATTGGCCGGCTGGTCTCAAACTCCTGAATTCAAGTGATCTGCCCACCTTGGCCTCTCAAAGTGCTGGGATTACAGGTGTGAGCCACGACGCCCTGTCCCAATGTGGCTCACTTTTTAGCTTTCTCAGTTCTCTGCTTAAATGTCCGCTTCTCAGAGAGGCCTCCCCTGACCACTGTGCACCCCTCTCTCCCTCCCATGTCCCTTTATCCAGCTTTATTTTTCTTTGCAATATTTACGTATTAAGCATTATTTGTGTATTTGTGGCCTATCTCTGCTCACTCCATCTCGACTGAATCTAAGCTACATGAGGACTACCTCCTTTGTTTTCATCATAGGCATTTCCCTAGAACCTAGAACAGTGCATGGCATATAGGCATACCTCTGTAAATATTGTTGAATTAATTTGAAATGAGTTAATGAATTGCTTATACCATCAGAAGACACATTTCATGAACTGGCATGTATTTCAGGTATCTTTCTAGGTTTGTCTTTCTTATCACCCTCTTGGTTGTGTGAGCCCCTTCAGAACAGAGATCCTATCAGATGTGTTTTGTTGTCCCAAAAGGAGCCCAGCACAACCCCATTCACACAGTAGTTGTTCAGTAAATGCTTATTCATTGGTAGATTGTCTCAAAGGTTCCCACTTAGGAGTATTGCTTTTCTTTTTTGCTCTGCTTCACCACATTTTTCAGTCACTTTGTTTTCCTTCCTGCGTTTTGACACTTTATCAAACTGTACTTTTTCACTGTAGACATCTATGGGGGGAGAGATTATACAAGAGTATTTTTATTTCCACTCTCAAATACATGTGGTGGATTCAGGTTTAATTTTGTATTATTCATACCACTGCACCAAAGACCAACTACCAAGAAAACTGTAAAAACCAGAGAATATATTTTCTATTCTTGATGAAATAAAGGTTCTGTATGAGAAACCAAATTTCTAACTTCAAAAGATTTAATAGGTTGATTCTTTTTTAAAATTGACACATAATATTTGTTCATATTTAGGAGGTACATGTCATATTTTGTTACATGCATAGAGTGAGCAATGATTTAGTCAGGGTATTTAGGGTATCCATCACCTCAAGCATTTATGATCTCTATGTGTTGGGAATATTTCAAATCTTTTCTTCTAGCAGTTTTGAAATATACAATACATTGTGGTTAACTATGGTCACCGTACTCTGCTATCGAACCTTAGAACTTATTCTCTCTATCTAACTGTATGTTTGCACACATGAACCAACCTCTCTTCATCTCACCTCCACCCACACTTCCTAGGCTCTGGTTACTATTATTCTACTCTCTGCCTCCATAAAATACACTTTCTAAGCTCCCACATGTGAGTGAGAACATGTGGTACTTCTCTTTCTGTGCGTGGCATATTTCACTTAACACTATGACCTCCAGTTATATCCATGTTACTGCAAATGATGGGATTTCATTCTTTTTTTATGGTGGAATGGTATTCCATTGTGTATATTATACAGCACATTTTCTTTATCCATTCATTGAACAGGATGATTCTTAAAAGCAACTTCTAGCTGATTACATTTAGGCAAATATATTTAAACATTTGCTGTGGTTTTTAGCATGTTAGTAGCTTTTGAATATAGTACATTCTGCCTACTCAATGCCCTTGAAATGTCTTTCTGAAATAGTTAAATTCATGTTGGTATTCACACTGGACTCTGTATCACTGCCTCCCTTACCCAAAGGAGTTTGACTAGTTACTTGCTAGTTGAAACCAGCTTGGTACAAGCTGACACATTTTTCAAGAAATAGTTGTGTAATACATGTTGATATTCTTTGTTCTTCCTTTCCTTATTCATCCATTTGGCTCCTTTCTTCTTTCCCTGACTCTATTCCTTCCCCCTTGACTTTTTGGAAGCCATTATTGCTTTAGTAAACTTAATGGTGAATTGCTTCAAGAGTGAAAATGCTCTGCTTTTCAAATTAGAAAAGGACTATTTCCTGTATTCTTGGGGATCTCATTCTCTCATAGCTCTTCTTTAAAACGTTCTGGCCAGGTGCAAGCACTCATGCCTGTAATCCCAGCAATTTGGGAGGCCAAGGCAGGCAGATTGCTTGAGTCCAGAAGTTCGAGAAAAGCCTGGGCAACGTGGTGAGACCTCCTGTCTAAAAAAAAATACAAAAATTAGCTGGGCATGGTGGCGCACGCCTGTAGTCCCAGCTGCTCAGGAAGCTGAGGTCAGAGGATCGCTTGAGCCCAGGAGGTTGAGGCTACAGTGAGACATGATTGCAGCACTGCATTCCAGCCTGGGTGATAGAGTGACACCCTGTCTCAAAAAAAAAAAAAAAAATGTTCTAAGCAACGATTTTGTTTATTTGTTCAAGATTGGATTTTCTACACATTTAAGCCTGATTTATCACAAATAAAGCACTTTCTCACAAAATGTATTCTCAGCTAATTATTATTTTCATTAGTAGCACTGTCCTAATTTTATAACAGATAAAGTTCCCCTGGTCTTGTTTTTAACGTCTTGACATATGTATACATTTTTGAATGACTAAATCAAGCTAATTAACATACGCATTACCTCACATACTTATCTTTTTTGTGGTAAGAACACTTAATATCTACTCTCTTAGCTATTTTCAAGTGTACAATACACTGTTATTAACTGTGGTCACCATGTTGTACCATAGAGCTCTTGAACTTATTCCTCCTAACTGAAATTTCGTATCCTTTGACCAACATCTTCCAATCCTCCCTCTCCATCTCCAGCCCCTATCAACCACCATTCTACTCTCTGCTTCTATGAGTTTGCCTTTTTTAGATTTCACATATAAATTGATATCATATGGCATTTGTCTTTCTGTGCCTGGTTTGTTTCACTAAACATAATGAATTCCAGGTTCATCTGTGTTGTTGCAAATGGTAGGATTTCTTTCTTTTTTAAGGCTGAACAGTATGCCATTGTGTGTGTGTGTGTGTATGTGTGTGTGTATATATATATATATATATATATATATATATATATATATATATATATGGCACATTTTCTTTATCAGTTCATCCACTGATGGAACTTTAGGTTGATTCCATATCTTGGCTCTCGTGAATACTACCACAGTGAACATGGGAGTGCAGATATTTCTTTGACATGCTGATTTCATTTCCTTTGGATATATACTCAGTAGTGGGATTGCTGGATTATATGGTAGTTCTATTTCTAATTTATTGAGGAACTTCCATACTGTTTTCCATATTGGCTGTTCAAAGTTACATTCTCACCAACAGTGTACCAGGCTTCCTTTGTCTCCACATCCTCTCCAGCACTTCTTATGTTTCATATTTTTGATAACCATTCTAACAGGTGTGAGGTGATGTCTCATTGTAGTTTTGATTTGCATTTCTCTGATGACTAGTTACATTGAGTATGTTTTTCATATATTGAAAAAAATATTGACCATTTGATGTTTTCTTTCGAGAAATGCCAATTCAGGTATTTTGCCCATGTTTTAAATGGGTTGTTTATTTTCTTACTATTGAGTTGTTTTAGTTCCTTATACCTTTTCTAGGTTTTTATTTCATCTATGCTGTCTTCTCGTACAGCTCATTGTATTTGTTTGCTAAGGCTGCTGTAATGAAGCAGCACAAACTGAGTGGCTTAAACAGAAATGTATTGATCCACAGTTCTGGAGGTTAGAAGTCTTAGATCAAGGTGTCAGCAAGGTTGGTTCCTTCTGAAGGCTGTGGGGGAGAATCTATTCTAAGTCTCTCTCCTAGTTTTAATGGTTTGCTGGCAATCTTTGGCATCATTTAGCTTGTAGATGCATCACCCTAATCTCTACCTTCATCTTCACATGGCATTCTTTCTATGTGTGTATCTCTCTGTCTGTCCAAACTTCCCTATTTCACAAGGACACCAGACATATTGGATTAGGACCCACTCTAATGACATCATTTTAACTTGATTACTTCTGTTTATTCCCTTTCTCCACATAAGGTCACATTTCGAAGTAGTGGGGGTAAGGACTCCAACATATCTTTTTTTTGGAGACACAATTCATCCCATAACACTCATCTTCTGAAATGTCAAACTCTGGAGTTAGTAAAACCAACAAAAGTGTTCATTGCAGCATTATTAACATGGGTTAATAATGGGTTCTCTGGTTTATCAAATGTTTAACTTTGACTCTTTAGATATAGTAAAACTTTAACTGAGTAGGGTGAGAGGTTCTAACAGATGGAATTTTCTAATTTGCTGGCAATTAGCCTGTAGATGACTATGCGAGATGTCAGCTCTGGTTCCTTCAGTAGAATATACATAAGAGAAATTTTGATGATTAACAATCCTTCTATTTAGTATTCATCCTAACCTCGGATTCTTCATTTCATTTCATAAGCCTGCCTACCCATTATGGCAAAATCAAGACACTGTGATGTTGTCCATGACATTTATGTTGGTCCCAAGTCACCCTTGTGTTGTCCATGACTTTTATCTCACTCCTTTCTTCCTTGTTCTAACCACTCCTCCAGTTCCCGAATCTTGCTTCTCTCCCCTACTTTTGTACATTTGTATTTGTTCTGTAGATTTTTTTTACTCAATGCCCCCTAAAGAATTTATCTTAGATATGCTCTACTGGCTGTCCCTGATTCAAATCAAACTGATGAATGGGCCATCCTAACTAGTCCTTTTGACATCAGTCACCACACCAATGAGTCCACTCACCAGCACACAAACTGGGCCCCCTTAGTTTATCCACAAAGTGGAGAATTTGACAAGATAATATACTGTCCTCTCATGATATGTATTGTGAGATGCCCTCTTAAGAGACTTTCCAAGTGGCTAGTCTCTACCTCATCTGATTACATTAACATGCAGTTATTCCAATGATCTTCCTAATGTGTAATTCTGAAAAGCAACTTGCATTCAAAATCCATCAAGGCCCCTCCCTCCATTGCCCATTCAATGAATGCATTCTTCAGACTGACATCTTACCTTCACATACCTACCTACTAGAGCTCCAAACAAGTAGTTCTCAGCCTTGGTTGACATTGAATTACCTCAGGAGATTTAGAAACTAAAGATGCCTGAGCCACACCCAAGATAATCTAATTTAATTGGTCTGGAGTGTGGTCTATGCATCAGGATTTTTAAAAGTTCCAATATTCAGTCAGGGTTGAGAACTACTTGTTTAGAGCAACATGTCTCCAATCTTAATGTGTGCAGTAATTGTCTTATTCAAATACACATTCTTATTCAGCAGGTCTGGGGCCAGCCAAGGTTCCTGTATTTTTTATAACCAGTGATTTTTTTGGTCCACACTTTGCATAACAGGGTGATAAACGGAGCTCTGTCAGGTCCAGGACCACATTTTTCTCATCTTTCTGTCTCTAAAGTATAGTGTAGAAGCTCTTAGCAAATGTTTGAAATCAAATTAAATTACAGCCTTTCCCCAACTTTCCAACCTTTTTCTCTGCATATTGAAGTCCATATAAGCATAGGCTTATCTCTTTTTGAAGCCTATCCCTAGCCACAACCAGAAGGCCAATGTTTTTTACTCATTCATTCAACCAACATTTTCTAAGTGCCCTTTATGGCCCGTTACCAAACATTCTATAGATAATAAAATGTAATTTCCACCTCAAATTTGCATGCCCAAACAGGGGATTATCCTCTTGGTGTGTGCTTCACAGATTACCAGTGCTACACAACCAGGTGTTTTGTTGTAATATGCTTTACCTTCATAAAATACAAAGTTCAACACTTGGGTGTCTCTGCAATGTCAAGTTGCTATAAACGTTTCTAAACAGTGCTCTCAAATTCTCTCCTTGTAAAATGGCAGTAAGTAATTTTCAGATCATGTTGGTTCATGGACTACACTTTGAGTACTGCTTTTTCAGGGCCTTTCCAGACAAAGTGGAGTCTGTAGACCAGCAGCATCAGCATCCTTGAAAGCTTCTGAGAAATGCAGAAGCTTGGATCTCATCACAGGCCTACTGAATCAGAATCTGCATTTCTAGGTGATTGGTGTGCACATTACAGACTGAGAAGCACAGCTCCAGGGCAGTGGCTCTAAACCTTGGCTGCATATTAGATTCACCCCTGGGGCTTCTAAAAATTCTGCTTTCCTTCTTTTGAGAATTGTCTATTCAGATCCTATTTGTTTTTGTTGCTGTTGAGTTGAGCTCTTTTTATATCGTGGATGTTAGTCCTTCATTGGATGAATAGTTTGCAAGTATTGTATCCCATTCTACAGGTTGTCTCTTCACTCTGTTGATTGTTTCCCTTGCTGTGAAGAGGCTTTTTAGTTTATTATAGTTCCCTTAGCCTGTTTTTGTTTCTGTTGCCTCTGTTTTTGATGTCTTAGCCATACAATTTTTGTGGAATTACTTAAGTCTAATAGAATTAGCTGAAAGTAGTTTCCAAATGTGCATCCCTACCCCTTGCTTTGCAACCTTCTGAAAACCAGACAATACTCTGATGAAATTTGGGAAAGAAGATATATTAGTTTAGGCCTAATGTCTTAATGTCCTGAAGAACTTCCCTGTGTTTTCTTCTAGTAGTTTTATGGTTTTGGATCTTATGTTTAACTATTCAATGCATTTTGAGTTTATTTTTGTATATGGTGATAAATAGGGGTCTAGTTTTATTCTTCTACATATATAGTACATATACACAATAAAATGCTTTTCAGCCGGCTGGGCACAGTGGCTCATGCCTGTAATCCCAGCACTTTGGGAGGCTGAGGCAGGTGGATCACCTGAGGTCAGGAGTTTGAGACCAGCCTGGTCAACATGGTGAAACCCCGTCTCCACTAAAAATACAAAAATTAGCTGGGTGTGGTGGTGCATGCCTGTAATCCCAGCTACTCGGGAGGCTGAGGCAGGAGAATCACTTGAACCCGGGAGGCAGAGGTTGCAGTGAGCTGAGATCACGTCGCTGCACTACAGCCTAGAGTGAGACTCTATCTCAATAATAAAAAAAAAAAGAAATACTTTTCAGCCATAAGAAAGTGAAATTCTGTCTTTCTTGGCAATACGGATGAGCCTGGCTGACATTATGTTAAGCAAGATAAGTCAGACACAACAAGATAAATACTGGATGTTCTCACTCAGATGTGGCAGCTAAAAAAAATTTGAGCCAAAGGAAGTAAAGAGTAGAATTGTGGGTATTAGAGGTAGAGAAGGTCAGAAGGGAGGGGAGGATGGGGAGAGACTGGTTAATGAATACAAACTTACATCTAGATAGGAGGAATTAGTTCTGGTGTTCTAGCACTGTAGGGTGAATATGGTTGACTATAACTTATTGTATATGTCAAGAAACTAGGAGAGAGGATTTTGAATGTTCACAACACAAACGATAAATGTTTGAGGCAGTAGATATGCTAATTACCTTGATTTGATCATTACACATTGTATATATTATAAAAATACTCTGTATCCCATAAATATGTAGAATTGTTACATGTCAACTAAACACAAAAGGAAAAATAATTCTGCTGCACAAGCTATGTCCCAATGAATTAAACTAAAAATCTCTGGGGGTGGTCCCCAGTCATCAGTATTTTTTTTTTACAGCTCTCCAGGTGACTGTAGCATGCAGCCCAGAGTGGGAACCAGCACTAAGTCAGCCCAGTGTCCATAGAGTCCCAGAAAGTGGCCAGCCATTGCTCTAACCTTCAAATCAGCTCAGGTTCTCAGATACTCATTTATTACTCCATTCCCTTCACTTAGGAAACTCAGGACCACAGCTAAGGTACTCCTTAGGGGGTATTTAAAGAGGACTGCTTAGATCAGTGGTTCCTCACCTTTTGTTCCACAGCAGTTCCTGAAATTGGATGGGTGCATCTTTAAAGTGCAGTTGCAGGGCCTGTGCCTTTTTTATTGAGGTGGAGCAATTATTGTGACCCTGTTCTGCTCAGTAAGACATAAAGAAAATATGCTGGGTGGCTTTCTCCCTGAGAGAGGAGCACAGAAATAGAAATATTATTAGAAACAGAATTAGAAATAGATAGAGGTCCACTTCATGACTGCTCAACTGGACTTTTTAGGGTCTCAATTTCTACTTGTGTAAGCTCAGATTGCTCAGTGGGCCAATTAGTGAATCCCAGAGAAGGGACTAGAGAACAGACCTCATTTGGAAATACTCTATTATCGTATTTCAAATGTGGGCCATGGACTAGCAACATCAGCACCATCTAGGAGATAATTAGAAATGCAGAATCTCAGGCCCCAACCAGATCTGTGAAATCAACAATGTGCCCAAGTGATTGCTATGCACATTCAAATTTAAGAAGTGGTGGTCTCTAAGAGGCAGAATATTTTTTTTCTCAAACTACTTTTCAGTTCCCCTGTTTTCCTTCTGCTGTCATGGAAGATGAGCTTGCCACAAAGGGAAGCTATGAAGAATCTAGCACATTCTTCCCTTGGAAATTCAAACACCCATTTCCACACTGCAGTGGAAGTGTTGTGACATGTTCTATTGGAAAACCACTACCTACATGCCATCATATGGAGCCATAAACTATTTTTAGGTTTTCTGGACAGGCCAAAGATTCTGCCGCCCAAATGACTCCAAAGAACGTGACGCTGATGTGTCTCAGATTTTCTTGTAATTCTTGCATTTCTAAAAATATCTTGGGTGTTTGATGTTGAGTTCAGCCCTGTTTTACTAACAAACGAAGCCTTTGTATTTACTGTCTCATTTGGTAGGTTATTTTCTCCCTTTTTATTTCCAGTGACACGTCATGTTTCCTGATACTGATTTATCAGAGAAGTAGAACAAGAAATTGATTCAATATGCATAATATTTTATTGAATGACCATCTCCATGTAAAATTTTTCTTGGAGTTTGAAGTGGGGAAGAATGTTGGATATAGACCTGGAAAAGAGAAGGTATGGTGGAAGTTCAAGTTTCCTCATTTTTGTTAGAGGAGTTTGAAAGCTGCCAGCAAGTGTTTAACAAATAAGAAGGCAGCCACCTGAGATAGTCTATTGAGATAGGAAGAGTGATTGTAGAATACAAACAGCAACCCATGGTCCTTCAAAGAAAAAAAATGGCATGGGCAGGAATTACTTAAGTCTAATAGAATTAGCTGAAAGTAGTTTCCAAATGTACATCTTTACCCCTTGCTTTGCAACCTTCTGCAAACCAGAGAACACTCTGATGGAATTTGGGAAAGAAGATATGTGAGTTTAGGCTTAATACTTTCCTAGTCTTTATTATTATATTTTACAGGAATTTCATAATATATATTTTAAAGATTCTTACTACCATGATTAAATTCTGCCCAGTATGATGATCAAAAAGGGCTTACTGAATGGAGAAAGACATTTGTGTAACACCTAGCAGTCATTTATTGCAAAGCCAATAAGCGCCAGGCATTAGGGATATAGGTATAAATAATGTCCCAGCATAAAAGGCAAATATATATTTATTTGCCAAATATATATATATGTTTTACTTTATACATATTTTTCAGGAGTTCACAGAAAACAATGAAATAACCCTTAAATCATAGTTCATTTCTTAATTTTCCCAGTAGGAGAAGGCTCACTTTTCATGTTTTTCTTTATTATTTTGAAGGCAGGACTTCAAAAAGGAATAAAAACAGAAGGTCAATTGCAGGGCAAATCACAGCGGCTCCGTTCTTGCATATCCAGATGGGCGTCACCCTCGTTTACCTTCCTAAATTGGGAAGCTTTACATCCTTTCACAAAAACATGATCCATAATTATTTTGTTGCAGTTCACTTTTTTAAACTGGTAGAAAGCATGCTGTTAATGTGATAGTAAGAACTTACTCTGTGAATAATAAAATTATTAACATTTCAAGCCTGCATTTTGGGGAGTTACCTTGAGCCCACATTGTGCCACTCTTAAACACATCAGTGCATGCAGTCTTTGGGGCAGCTCCCTAAACTAACTCTCTTATTGTCATTTTAGAGATGTTGAGATTAAGGTTTAGGGTATAGTTTTCTCCAAATCTCAGCTATAAATAAAGGATAGAGTGAGGATGTCTGCCTGACTTCTATGCTTAAGCTTCTAAATGTTGCCTTGCATGCTGTCTGTTTTGTGATCTGAGAGTCATAGTTTATCTGCTATTTTGAAGCACAAATTATTTTTTTTTAAGAAAGCCTGATAGCTTTATCTGAGAGGATTAGCTCCTACTATGCAAAACCTTGAAGGGAATCAATTATGGGAATAAACTATACAGCTACCTGAATGTTTGTATTTTAGATTTCAAGGTTATTGAAAGTACTAGAGATGTACCTCAGTCTAATGTTTGCAAATGAGAAGCACAATATCTCCTTGAAGTCAAGATTTTTGAAAGGCGTTATTACTTGGTAAATTAAACATTAGTTTGCCAAATAGATTTTTTCTTATTCTGGAGAATTATATAATAGAATCATGGGTATTTTGTACTTGCCAAGAATCACTTCTTGTACCATGTAGAACACTCCTGACTCCCTGCCTCCCATCATTGTATAGCTGAAAAAATCAGAGAAGGAAAGGCACATGCCCGAGGTCACACAACTTGCTGGTGTCTGAAATGAGTGAAACCTGAGAGGTTGTCTAGTCCACACTGCAATGGATCTCCAGCTGAACGTTAAACATAATTATGAACTATCTACATATTTTTTGTAGGAAGTTTCAGAGTGATGAGATCATTTCTTCAAAGGTTTTGTTTGTTTCTTTGAGATAATGTTTTAATTTCTGCCAAATAGCGTTGGCCCTATTGGAAGACTTGCGTTATGTAAGTCTAGCATAAAATATTTATCATATCCTTCATTTGCTAAAATGTTTGATCTTCTTACCACTGCATCAAAACAGGCTGGGTTCTGAAAGGCTGATGGAGAGTCAATTTATTCGCAAGAAAGAAATCACGCGATTCAAGTGACCCAAGATGTCAGTGTGAAATTAATTTCCACCAGAGAACTGATGATACTGAGATTGACCCTTGCTTGAAACAAATAAGATGAACCATGAAGTGAACCTCATTCCAAACATGGCATCAACAAACATAAATGAAGACCTAAAAAGTGACTTGTTTTGGGTGCCAGATTTTTCAACCTCAAAACTGAAGTGGTTGTGAAGCCAATTTCAAAATGACAGGCATAACCCAACCTTTAGGGTTTATTGGAAACTTGATTATGTTCTTAAGGCCTCTCAGATTTTTGGCATGGTTTAAACATTTGCCTCTCTGTCCTACATATGATAAATCTGTGGCTTTTGGCTAAAGTCTGGCCTGTGGAACTTTACCCATGTGTGAATCTCAAGCTTTCAAACATGTTGCATTCTTCTAAATAAACATTGGGCCACTAGGCATCTGCTGTTAATGTAGATCTTGTAGTCATGCTTTATTTTTTATCATTTCATTCATTATTTCTCTTCATCTTTTACTGAGCATTATCCATTACATGGGCAACATACCTTTCACATGTTCTGTGTTTCGCTTTCCGTGTGTCATGATTATCCCAAATGCCTAAAAACAATTGAACCAGCCTAGATATAAGAAAGGGGGCCATAGGGAGCCTTAAGAGTGAAGATACCTTCTAAATAATCAAAAATTGAATTACACTTGATATGGCTTTAGCATTAAGTCAATTTCCTTGTACACTTGTTCTTACAAAATTGGGTAATCAATCTATAACAAGTATCTGTTCTTAATGCCTTGCTGTGTTACTCAGAGAATCTTGACTTTAACAGAATATTTTAAAAATTCAGCAAATTAACAAAATAAGCAGTAGAATATAAAACTCTTTCTGTCCCTCTTTCTACACACACATACATACATATTTGCAGTTGTTTACAAGGTGTCTGGGCTATGCACATCGCATGCTGTTTAGGAGTATAGGCTTTAGAGTCAGACAGTCTCAGGTCCAAACTCAGCTTTGTCTAGTGGCAATGTCACTTGTTGCCACTGGCAGGTTCCCATCCTCATGAAAGCAACCAAGAGGGGAGGATAATACTTACCTTTTGGAGTTTTTATGGTCTCAGTGAGCTAATTTCAGCAAAATACCTTTGCATTGTCTAAACTGGGGTCTCTCAACTTCAGCACTATTGACATTAGGAACTGGATAATTCTTTGTGGTGGTGGTGGTGGCTGTTGCATGCATTGAAGATGTTTAGCAGCATCCATGGCCTCCAACCACTAGATGCCAGTAGCATGCTCCTCCCCTCTGAATTGTGACAACTAAAAATGTCCCATGACATTGCCGAATGTCCCCTGTGGGGCAAAATTGCCCCTGGTTGAGAACTATTGTTCTAAAATTATACAAAATAACCTCTTTTTGCTAAAGCAAAATAATTGTTAGACATTCTAAGACTCAGAAGAGAAGGAAACTTGAAATGAATCAAGCCACTAAGGACATTTGAACTGAGAGGTTACATAGAACAGAAGCTCTAAGGGGACCCCAAGCATCCCCATCTAAATTTCCTTCTCTCCTAAAGTTCCATTAGTATCTGCAATAAATCAACATTTTTTGTAAAATCCACTTGCTCCATTTCTCAAATCATTGCTTCATCTCTCATTTGTGAAGCTATTGTGTTTGATTACTCCCAAATACAATTTTTTTTCCTACCCAAAGGAGACCCTTCCCACTCTGCATCCTAAAGTGTCTGGGTGTCGACTCATGGTCAGTAAGGTGGTTGCTATGTAGATTAGTGTGCGCTAGCTGTTATTTTGGTTTGCTCTCCTGGCCTATTTGTCAAGCTTGGAGGGTTTTCTAACTTTGCAACTTGGACTCACAGACTCCTAGCCTCAAAGAAATATTTTCACACCAGCCTTAAGTTCATATCCAAGATGTGACAGATTGTGTGTTCTTGGGGTGGAAGTGAGAGGGAAGGGGAATAAATAAACCCATTTTTAGGAAGTATAGTCAGCACTTACACCCTTCCATCATGCCTTTCTGAAGGCATTGCCTCAAACCCAGACTTGAAGTTGAGCATACTGCTTAAATTAGGGGATTGGGGCAGGGGCATGGGCATGATCTACCCATAAACCATAGATGGTTTCTTCCACCCCCGCATTCTCCCTCTTCTGACTCTATTGACCACTCCCTCTCCCCACCAATTCTCTCTTTTTATTTTCTTGGCACCAGAAAATCTTTTTTTTTTCTTTTTATCGAGGTGGTGTCTCGCTTTGTCACCCAGGCTGGAGTGCAGTGGCGCGATCTCGGCTCACTGCCAACCTCTGCCACCCGAGTTCAAGCAATTCTCCTGCCTCAGCCTCCGGAGTAGCTGGGATTACAGGCACCCACCACCACACCTGGCTAATTGTTTTGTGTTTTTTGTAGAGATGGGGTTTCACCATGTTGGTCAGGCTGTTTTCAAACCCCTGACCTCAGGTGATCTGCCCACCTCAGCTGGCCTCCCAAAGTGCTGGGATTACAGGTGTGAGCCACTGCACCCAGCTGGAAATCTTAAGATTTAATTGTCTTCCAGTGAATGAGCTGAGAGAAATAGGATTTATTTAACCAGAGTTGTCTTCTCCTTTTGGGGGTGAGAAAAAAAAAAAAAAAGTAGGGCTTTGCCTAACCATTATTTACAGCTGTAGAAAACCAAATGCACAGTCTAAATCTAAGTAAGGAAAAACACAAACACAACCTTAGAAGATAGAAATCATTCACAAAAAGCTCTGCATTTGTATTTCAGTATGTGATGTTATATGCTTTCAGTCCAGTTCAACTGACATTTTGAAACCAAACGCTTATACAGTGTTTGCAGTGATTTTAAAAATATTAATCAATGTTATCCTCATATCAATCCTATGTAGTTGTTATTATTACTATTATCCCCATTTCACAGATAAGGAAATTGAGGCATAGATAAGTAACTTGCCTAAGGTATGCAGCTAGTAGTGGTGGCTCTAGGATTTCACATTTATTGAGCAATCAGTAAATGTGCTCAGTCTTGGGCAACAAAGACAAGTAAGAAGCCAGCAGTTTTGTGGGGAAGACCTCTGAATGGTTAATCCTGTGATGGAGTGGTGAGTGCTATGTTAACTGCTGGATTAATTAAGCCTTTTTAATTTCTATATTTCTGATCATTTGATATCCAGAGCCTTGCTGATCCTGAAGGGACTGTCCCTCCCCTGGGAGAGCTAGCTAATTCCTAGGGATGGTAAAAAACTCACTTGGAATTATACCTTTCCTATGTGGACCAACCAATCCAGAGCCCATACCCCAACCACCTCATTTATTGGGCTCTCACAGGGCTCTCAAACCCTTGCCCTAATCACCCCAGGCCAGGTACCAGACACTAGAGATGGACCCTACACCCCAGAGTCCACTTAAATTATTCAAGCTAGCCAATCCTAAGCCTGCTAGCCCTGCCTCACCCATTCCTTTCCACACAAACCACAATAAAGGCTCTTGCCCATGTTTTCTCCTTGCTTCCTCTTTCCCCTGACCAGCCCTGGTGCTTCCCCATGTGGCCCTATGTGGTGTGGCATGCCTCTCCTCTTGGGAACTGTGTGTAACAAGCTGTTTTCCCAAAGGCAATTGTCTACTGATCTGTTAGCCCCACTATACCTGAATAATAACAAAACTTACATTTAGAAACATTTGCGTGCCTGTGGAGCCCCATGCAGGCACTCAGGAGACAAGTACAGCTGGACGCTGTTTTCAAGCTGCTCACAGCTGTGCTGTACTGGGCCACAAAATGCAATTCTTCTGCCATGGTTGGTGCACAGCAGCTGTTTGTCTCCCCACTGGCCTGGTCTGTGTAAGTGTAACAGATGACTTCCATGCCGTTCTTAAATTACAGCCCAGAGAAATCAGTTGGTTTAAATAGTCTCACTTATGGACTACTTCCAACGCCCTATGATTGCTTTGTCCCTTCTTTATTTGAAGGTTCACCATGTTCTTCTTTACAGAAGTACACTATGTTCTTCTATAGAATTTTCTGCATATTCTCTCAAGCCTTCTTGGTGCCAATAAGACATCTTCAACAATGAAAGCCACTGGTGGCTGCTGGGTAGGAGTTGGTCACCTTTGGAGATCCCAAAGAGGGATCTAAGACTCTCTCAAGCTGGGGGGACATCAAAATGACCAGCTATTTGGCCAAGGAAAGACAGTTATCTGTCCTATGGGTAATTTTGCTTGTGGAACTCTGCTCTCTACCCCAAAGGTGACCATTTGCCATGATTATTGAAAAGAGGATTCCAGATCTGGGCGAACAAATGAAATTTGAGGTTTCTTATAGCATGGGACCCCCTCCTCCTCCTATTAGCTGCTCTGTAAAGCTGAAGTATTGCTCCTCATGGTAACTTTTCTTATTTAAACCTTTTCAATATTGCACTTGTTGAGGTTTTTTTTTTTTTTTCTTTTTCTTTTTTTCTTTTTTGACAGAGTCTTGCTCTGTCATCCAGGCTAGAGTGCAGTGGCGTGATCTCGGCTCACTGCAACCTCCACCTTCTGAGTTTAAGTGATTCTCCTGCCTCAGCCTCCTGAGTAGCTGGGATTACAGGTGCCCGCCACCATGCCCGGCTAATTTTTGTATTTTTAGTACAGACGGGGTTTCACCATCTTGGCCAGGCTGGTCTTGAACTCCTGACCTCATGATCCGCCCACCTCGGCCTCCCAAAGTGCTGAGATTACAGGCATGAGCCACCGTACCCAGCCTGAGGTTTTTTTTTGTTTTGTTTTGTTTTGTTTCACTTTTTGTCCCTGGATAACCAATGAGATTAGGGGCTTATTAATCTCCTCTGGCTAGTTATCTCCATTAAGCTTATTGATTTTCATTCTAAATAGGTTCAAAAGAGCTGTTTATAGACTTAACTAAAGGCTTAATGGCTGGTGATTTGGAGGTCTGTATCCTTTGCCAGAGTGAGGATAAAGTCACATTCCTTTTTCTATTCCCAACCCCTCCTAAAACAGTGGGAGGCCATAGTTAGGCACTCCACTAACATTTATTGAATGTGGGTATTTTCTGATGTTGGATCGCTTAGGCTAGTTCAGAAGTGGGAGCTGTGGTCTGGGTCTCTGTGAAACATCTCCTGAGAGGATGAGAAAAAGCTGTTTACTCTCGAGTGTCTGAGTTTATGCCCATGTGGATGGTTAGCGGGTCTGTCATTCAGCAGGGTAGGCAACTCTGCAGAATGCCATGGAAATTACCTTTCTTGAAATCCATGGAACAATTTTAAGTTGAAATCACAGTAATGAAACAAAGCTGTTATGGGGATGGTGTCAAGAAAGTTCAGTCATATTCCAAAGTCCTCTCAATTTGCATTTGAAGGGTGGTGCATTAATTGTCTCAATGGCTCATTTCTCAGACAGTTGAATGATAAATTGTTAGAACTATAGCAGTGGTTCTCAACCAAGAAAGATATTGCATTGTCTGGAGACATTTTTGATTGTCATAACTTGGGGAATGTTACTATAGTAACACCTAGTGGGTAGAGGCCAGGGATGCTGTTGAACATTTTAAAAGGCACACAGTGGGCCAGGCACAGTGGCTCATGCCTGTAATCCCATCACTTTGGGAGGCCGAGGCGGGTGGATTGCTTGAGGCCAGGAGTTCCAGACCAGCCTGGCCAATATGGAGAAACCCCATCTCTACTAAAAATACAAAAAAATTAGCCACGCGTGGTGGCACACACCTGTAGTTCCACCTACTTGGGAGGCTGAGACGTGAGAATCCCTTGAACCCAGGAGGCAGAGGTTGCAGTGAATTGAGATCACGCTACTCCAGCTGCACTCCAGCCTGGGTGACAGAACGAGACCCTGTCTCAAAAAAAAAAAAAAAAACCACACACACACACACAGTGGTCCCCACAATAAAAAGTTTTCTGGCCCCAAATGTCAATAGTGCCAAGGTTGAGAAATCTTGATCTTTATTAATCTAACATCTGGATTAGTTTCAATTAATCTATGCTGAAAAAATAAGTGTTCAGAATCTAAGAAATGGAGAAAATGATTATTTAAAAATGAAGTACCTTAATATTTTTAAAATTAGAAGCATTTAGACATTCAGTATTTGGTTATTATTGTACACATTATAGGAGTTAATTCTTTATTAAATTTAGAAAAAAATTATAAAAATATTGAGTTCTTCCTGAAATCTGCATAAAGAAAAGAGCCATTCTGGGTCTTCTCTGTGGGTAATTGAATTTTTGGGGTACAGCTTGTGTTAGTTACTCTTCTCCTAAAGATACATTTTATAGACAGGTGCTCAGCCATAAAGGGCCAGGAAAATCAAAGAAAATATAATTTAAGGTCTTAAAGTCCCTTTTTATTACCAGATTTCACTGAGTGTGGGCACATGAAACATGAGTCCATGATCTTCTGATAGTTTCAGATGTCTCAGATTAGAAGATGGAAATGACTGATTGTTTTTCTCAAATGATCTCTAAGATCAATGAGCCACTCCAATGTACATATTCAATATTTAAAAAGATCAAAAGTTGCTGTTATCATGATATAGTTGATTTTTGTTTCTCTTGTTTGTGCACTTTGGGCCATAGAGAAGCTATAAGAGACAACTCTGTATCTTTTAGAAATGAGCATATATTTACAAGGAGAAAAGCCTTTTTATGTCACAAAGGATACTAGTATATTTATCAATTTCTAGGCCTTTAAAGTGATGTCTTTAGTCCTGCAGTTTTCAAAGTATGGTCTGTGGAACTATTGGTTTTTTTTTTTCATTCCCAGGAGTTCCTTGAGGTCAAAATTATTTTAATAATAATATGAAGATATTGTTTGTGTTTTTTAATTCTCATTCTCTCAAGAGTGTGCCATAAGAGTTTTCCAGAGACCACATGGTGTGCAATGAATATCATGCTGATAGCTAATAGAATGTGTTCTTGTGTTTTAAAACTTTCTCAGTTTTAATTCCTAATTCAATAAATAGCAATAGATAAAACTCACATAAACACAAGCTTTTGGAACTTCCAATAATTTATGAGTGTAACGGGGTCCTGAGACCAGAAAGTTATGAGAACTACTGCTTTAGTGATTGACAGACAAAATGAATCAAGTTGAACAAAAGTTCAGAACTTGGGATATTTCAAATACCATGGCTAATAACATAAGCCAGCATCATCTTTTATTGCTTTGTAGATATTAGAGACACGAAAAACCCTTGGATTCTGTGCCAGAGCTTAAAAGAACTAGAAGCAATTGTTTCTGAGTTCTTGTTTCAAATCCAGTGTCTAATTTGGAGTTGTGTAATCTCTGTGCCGTTGACATTTTGGGCAGGGTAATTCTTTGCTGAGAGGAGCTGTCCTGTGCATTGTAGAATGTTCACAACAACCTTGGTCTCTGCCCACTTGATACCAGTAGGAACCTCAGTTGCAACAACTAAAAATGTCTCAAGACATTGCCACATGTTCCCTGGCTGGCAAATCACCCAGTTGAGAACCACTGTCTCTTAAGGCAAAGTATCTGTTGTCGCGACAGGATGTTTCTGATTCCCTCTCATTGTTTAGAATTTATTCACATAGCCATTCCTAATTGTAAATAGGCTGGGTTATCTAATATTTATTCTAGATGGGTATATGCCAGCTAAAATGGGATGTTGTATTACTGTGACAGAAGAAGAGAACAAGTATTGAGGGACAGCTCCCAGTTTTCATCATGTGTGGAAAGAGAATCTATGCTTGAAATATTTGTGATGGTGATAGCACATTCTATCAAGTCTAGGAAAACAAGTCACTGGATTTTACTGAAGTATTTAGGTGTAAAAAATTGAAGGCCCTTCCGTGAAAAAGTTCTAATTGGTAATTTCATTTTATGCAAACCCCTATTATGTTATTATTTGAGAGAGTTCAAGCGTACTTTTTATCCTTGGTAAATATTACACAGTAAAAAATTCAAATATCAGAGACAATACAAAAATAATTGTACAGGCTCTTTGCTTTCTTTAGTTACATTTTTGTCCAGAAATATGTTTTTGTGCATATTTTCATACCACAAGTTAAATTATTTTTCAACTTTCATTAAGGTTTTATCATCTCTCTTGATGGTGATTGTTCACAAAGAAACAAAATATTTATCTATTAAACAGAGTGTGATTTGCATGAGGTTCTCCCAGAAGTAGCACCTGAGTCAAGGATTCACATTCAAGGAGTTTATTTGGAGAATAAAAGTAGAGGAGCGGAGGTGTGAGACAGAGAAGGGAGGAATCCAATAACAGGTGTACTGTTGAGCACATTTCCACTTTAGGAGATGGGCCGCAATCCCATTAGGGAACCCTATAAGCCAGTATAGAATACAACTCAGAGTTATCCCACCCAACGGACAAGGACACTGAGGTATTTATCCTCCAAATCTCATCTGCTGTTGGCTCAGGGCTACATCCAGGGGCATTAGGTCCCTGGCACTTCTGGCTTTCCTTTTTGTCCCTAGTCAAGAGAAAGCTTATAGGCAGAGAGCTGCTTATGTGTGAAGCTGGATGTCATGGGATGTCCTGAAGCAGCGAGTGCTGAGAGGACATGATGGGGTACCTACAGCATCTATTCCACCCTCTACACTGGTTGGTTGGCTTGGCTCACTCACCAGCCTCTGGCCCACCAGCCTTGCTCTATGTTATGTTGTGGGCTTACTAAGGTCAGATAGGCAAAGGAAAATGAGCTGAAGCTGGACCTCAAAAGGATGCTGACAAAAATCCTTGCATGATGAATAAATGGTGAATGAACTTCATCAATGTGATGGTCAGGAAAACATAAATATTAACAAAAATATGAAGCTAGTTTTCAGGAGCCATAGCAATATAGTTTTAAATTCCAACCCAAAGGATATCTGCAGAGCAACAATGGGAAATGGAATTTTTTGCTGTTGTTTGCTTTGAACATATCACAGATTCCTCTTCTCTAGGATGTTAATCAGGGCCATCTTTGGATCGTACTTACTGTCAGATGTAAGCCAGGCCACTGTTAATGAGAGACTGGAATGCAGCCCCAGAATTGGTGTCTGCTTCAACCCAGATGGGCATGGGGATGAGAGATGCCGGGTGGTTATGGAATATGGGGAAAAAATATGGTGACTTAAAGGAGGGCAGAGGCCCTTAAAACTTCCTTTTATAGTACATCAAAGCTGTTGATCATTGAGGAGAAAAAGCTTAAGGTGGGCTACTGGGACCTGCCGCTTTCAGCAAGAAGGCTCATTATTTTGAGGATAAGTAAAACAAGTAGCCTCATGTAAGGATGAAGCGCTCTTCAGTAGATGTTGGTTGAGTCCATATGGCTTGCAGAACATCACATTAAAGTTTGCTGACTCATTCCATACAAGATTTAAGCAATTTTCCCAAGGAGACAATATGGCTGTCTCCATATAAATGGGAATAATTCTAGAAGGTAAACATTAGTCAGCACAGAGAATGATTTGATGAAGAGATAGAGACTTCTATGGGTAATGGGGGCAGACATAACACAGATACATGGGAAGCAGGGTGGCTAAATGCAAGTGTGTTTTAAGCCAACAAAGGTAGCAGCAGCCATGGTGGAGGAACTGGAGAGAGGGGCCACTTGTTGATAATTTATTCCTACCAGCTCTTATTGCAATAAAAAGAAACTATGTAATACCGTATGTGGTTAAAAATTTGAAACTAATAAGATAAAGGAGGATGATGGTGAAATGGGGGGAAGAAAATAAGATGGTATCAGTATATAAAAATGCACGCTATGAGATACTGTCTCCGCACTGTTCAATATAGTAGCCCTTAACCCCATGGAGCTGTTGGGCACTTGTAAGGTGCTGAGTCCACATTGAGATGTGCTGTTAGGGTTAGGTATGCACACTGGATTTCAAAGACTAATATGAAAAAATGTAAACTATATCATTGATAATTTTTATGTAGATTACATGTTAAAATTATGATACCTTGGCTACACTGGGTTAAATAGAATATAGTTTAAAATCAGTTTCACCTGTTTCTTTTCACTTTTTTAATGTGGCTACTAGAAAGTTATAAATTACATAGTGGCTCTCATTTGTGGTTCACATTGTATTTCTGTTGGACAGGGCTGTTCGCTACCATGGCCTGTACCAGTGGTTCTCAAAGGGGGATGATTTTGCCCCCGAGAAGACAGTTGGTAGTGTCTGAAAACATTTTTGGTTGCCACTGCTGGAGGGGAGGGATGCTTCTAGAAGCCCTCTAGTGGGTAGAGGCCAGGGATGTGGTCATTCTATGATGCACAGGAAAGCCTCCGCCATCAAGTATTATCCAAATGTCAATATTGCCAAGGCTGAGAAACTCCACTTTACACCATAGATATAGGGTACTGGGAGCCCAATATGGAGGTATAGTATTAACCTAAGTGTGAGGGTGTAAGCATCTTCTCTAGAGTGTAGACAGTGGGACCCATAATAACACCCTTCACTGCTCAACTGCATGTCAACAGGCAGTACAGCAAGCACCTGATATTGATGTTATTTAATTCCCATGAGAGCACTATTGCGGTAGGCAGCATCTCCATTTTGAATCTAAGTCAGCTGATTCCAGCTTATGGGCTTTATCACCCACAGAGATAAGAACTGTAACTACTTCAAGTCTCTTGAGTCCATTTATTTCTTTCCATTGTAAGGGCCTACTACCCTAGATAAGGCCACCTAACTAGTCTCTAGTCTTGACCACTTCAGTCCTCCAGTTCTTTCTCCATGTCACAGTGATCTTTCCAAAAATCCAAAACCTTTCAATATTTCTATAATTACTCTCAGGATGCAGCCCACATTCTTTATCATAGTCTAGAAACTATTACTTGGATTCGACACATTTTTGTCAAGGATACACAATGTGTTTTGGACAAAATATGGTAAGAATCACAAAATGACTGCAAGATGATGCATGTTAATGGCTGTCACTACTAGAGATGCATCTTGAAGACAGGATTGGTGACCTTTCTCTCTGTAAACAAAGACTTTTAGGGCAGTATTTTGCTTATGTGGGACCTGTGAACATTTGGGTAAAACATGTTTATGCAATTTAAATGATTATCAAACCAACAATAAGTTTATTGAAATGAGAAGATTTTAATTTGGGAATTTGATAGGAAGATACATGTTGTTTGTTATACTATAAATCTACAAATGATCAATTCTTTGGAGGGAGAGGTTCTGATTTGTATCTTTTTCTGTCTCCAGCAATAACGAGTATAAAGTAGGTTTTGATAGTTCCACCTTAATTAAATTACAAACTTTGTGATGATCCTGAAATGTGTATTTTGAATAAGGGATCTTAAGTGCCACCTAGTGGCAATGAGGGGATATATTACACATTACATTACAAAATGTATTAGTTTTGAAATTATAAAGGATCTTAAGTGCCACCTAGTGGGAGTAAAGGATTATATTACACAACATACTACAAAATAGAGCCGTTTTGAAAATGTAAATGGTCTTAAGTGCCACCTAGTGGAAATGAGGGGATATATTACACTTATTTTAAAATATGTTACTGAAAAGTTGTCCCCTTCTCAGTGGTAGCCCCAGTATGACTTAAACGCTGTGAATACAAAAATAGTATCTCCTTAAAATTATGCATTCTCATCTTCTTTATTCAGTTTACCTGTCTGTCACACTGCCCTCTGGACATCTAATTTTTTAAAAAAGAAGTTTTTTGTATGAGTTGAAACAGGTGAATCCTGAAATCTGAGTGAAATTTTAAAACTGAAAGTTTGTTTCTCTCTTATGTAAGAGTCCAGTGAGGATATTTGGTGGACAGCCTTCCTTGTAGTGACTTGGGGATCCATGCTCCTCCCATCTTGTAGTTCAGCCAGACTTTAGGGCAGAGATCAGCAAACTGTTTCTGTTAATGGCCAGATGGGAAATATTTTAGGCTTTGTGGACTTTCTGGTCTGTGTCAAAACTACTCAGCTTTGCCTTTGTAGTGTGAAAGCAGCTGTATACAATATGTAAATGAATGAGTGTGGCTGTATTCCAATAAAAGTTTATCTTTGGATGCTGAGATTGGAATTTCATAGGTTTTTCATGAAATAGTCTTCTTTTTAATTTTTCTTCAACCATAAAAATGTAAAAAACATGATTAGCTCACAGGCAGTGCAAAACCAGTTTGTTAACACTTGCCCTAGGGCTTTGGAATCCTTACTTCCAGCCAGAGGCTGGAGAAAGGATCTTGCATGGGAAGTTTTTTTCTAGGCCAGCCTGTAATCAGTCAAGCACCATCCCATTGGCCAGAACACAGTCACATGATCACAGACAGGGTGGAGAGGGAATAGGTTTTGGTGAACACATAGCAGTGTACCCACAGTCTCTAACACAGTCCACCCTGTTACTTTAAAAATAAAATTTTGTTATTCATTCATTTATTCTTTATCAGTTGATGCCATTTCTTAGCCATGTTCCCTTGGTATTTATCATTACACGCACATGTTCGTGAACATATCCACTTTAAGACCTTGTCTTTAAACTCGGTACACATGTATAAAGTGATTATGATGAACATAAGAAATGGCATCAATTAATAATGAATGAATGGAATTGTATTTTTAAAGAAATACCATGAACTGTATTAGAGATTGTGGCTACACTGCTGTGTGTTCAACAAATCTTTCTCTAACCTCCACCCACATGGTTGAAAACAAAGGAGACTTCGAACCCCAGCTCAGTGTAGCACCAATGCCTCGATAGCATCCTTGGAGCAGAGCTCCTCAAATGAGAATGTGCATGTAATTGTCTGGTAAATATTACCAGCACAATGGGGCCTGAGCTTCAGAATTTTTAATACTGGTTATGCTGATGTTGCTGGACTGTGGAACACACTTTGAGTTGTAAGAATAAGTGTACTGAGCTAATAAGAGAAACCACGTTTCTTCATCTCTGTAATCACTGATAGTTTTGACTGTAATAGCTGGGACCCCAGGCAGCTGTCTGGATTTTGGAGAAAATGAGGATATAAAGGGAATGTGAACTGAAGCTCAAAGCTTGGGATAGCTATGGATTATAATAAATTTTAAAGCAACAACTTGCAAACAAATGGGTATTATGTATCTGATGCAGTTCAGGTTTTAAAAATAAATCTTACAGCCAAAAAAAAAAAAAAAAAAAGAACCCCCTGTCATTAATCTAGGTTGACAAACATGAATGAAAAGTTTAGGAAAGAAAGGAAACAGAGAGATGGGGAAGAGGGGTAAGGTGAGTGGGTGGGTGGAGGAATGTCTTAGATTGACTAGAGAAATGGGTTTTGCTTCATGTGATTTTTTCATATTTCCAGGAGAGGGCAGCCAGTCCCCACTCTAAAAACAATGTAAATTTTTACATTTGCATCTACCATTTTCAGAAAGTATTGTGATATACAGTGATTTTTAAAAAAACTTACTTCTGTCCATTCTATTAACCATAATTGGAAGCTCAATATATACGAAGGGCATTAAACTAAGAGTCAAACATCTGAATTTGGAAGGTCCTTTTTCCTAGATCTTAGCAATTCTCTACCTGCAGGCAAGTTGATGAACATCCTAGATTTTTTATATGTAAATTAGATGCAGTAAGACTAGATCCGCCTCCTGGAAGGATGGCAGATAATTAATGAATATTGTTTGTGAAAGCCCTGTATGAATATATTAATTCATTCATCTATCCATTCACTTGTTCAGTCACACATTTAAGCCTTAACGTGTTGCAGTGCTGGATGTCGAAATACAAAATGACTATCACACAGATTTTGCCTTCAAACAACCTATTGCTAACTGAAGAAAAATAGTATGATTATGCTATAATTGAACTGCAAAGTGACAGTCTAATAAGGCTTGGTAGGAGCACCCTCTACTGACAACCCTGACCTGCTGTCCTTTTCTCCCAGTACTTGGCACTTCACTCATTCCATTCCAGTTACATAGGCCTCCCCCAGCTGTTCCTCAGACTCAACAAGTTCTCTATGTTTTGGGGAATTTGAATTTCGTTTTCTTGCCTGAAGTGTTTTTCCCTTAGTTATCCACATGGCTCATGCTCAAGGATTTTTAAAAAAAGATCTCTGCTCCCTTGTACAATTTTTACAGAGGCCACTCAGAGTACATTATCTAAAATAGCACCTCAGTTACTCTCTATTTCACCCTCTCTCAGTCTGCAAATTAAGATGTCATTCCCTAAGGCATCCATTGTATGCAATGAATTAACTTCTCTCGTATGTATCGAGAATGGTAATAGCTGTGCATCATCCTTGGGAAAACTGAGAATATAGTCTGTCAAAGTACTTTCTGTGTTCTGTGGTTTAGATGAAGATAGCAAGTTGAGTCCATGTTTTACTTTGCTTTATAACAGTTTTCACTTACCAAACACAATATTATGAATATATTTAATTTGTTTTTCTCTCCTTTCTCACCATTAGAACACAAACTCTAAGAAGGTAGGAACCATGGTTTGTTCAATGTTGTATCTGTAGCACCTACACCACCATGTGCCATCTCCAGCTTGGCATATTGTAGGGTAGGCAATACACTTTTGTTGGATGGATGAGTGTGAATGACGAATGGATGGATGAATGAATGTTGAGAATGCACTCAAGAGGTAACTCTTGATCTGGGTCTTGTAAGATCAGCAGAATTTTCCTTGGTAGATGGGGATGGGAAAGGTATTCAGACACAGTATGGTTTAATGCCACAGTCTTGTAAACTTGAGAGAGCCATATCCAGGTAAGGCAGTGGCTTTCTGAAGTGGCAAATCCATACCTATTGTAGTTTTCCTGATTTTTGTCCTTCTTTGGAGAGTACTATACACTGCATATACATTGTATTATTCACAATATATTTTTGACAGAAATAAGTTGTATTTCCTGAGCAGACACCTCCATTTGTTGATGGCCTGTGTACTAAGGAAAATACAGATTTTAACATTAGCCTAAATACCACATAATTAGAAATTTAATCTACTGGGGAAAATATCATTAAATTTTCATACTGCATATATTACTTTGACTTATCAGAGTTATTCTTCTCTTATTAATAAAAGAACAAGGTGTCAGTTTACTCACTGATTAAAATAATCATATTATTCCATTTCAAGAGCCTATGTTTTCAATAGTGAAATGCATGTTTAATGATCTTTAGATCCATGCTACTCAAAGTATGGTCCCCGGACCAGTGCTAATTCTTAGATAGTCCTTGCAGGTCTGTAAGGATATATGCAAATCAAGCAAGAGTAAACATTTAGAAACTTTTATAGAAATTTGGCACCATAATTTTATATCTATTGAATCTAATTTTTAAAACTGGGCTTGTGTTTCATGTGCTTCCCTCCACCCCTTTTTAGTAATTTATTTTTATTACATTTTACAAAAGTATGATTCTGCAATGGATTGGAAACAAACAAGCAAACCTTGTCTTTCAATACAGGTCATTTGAGAAACACTGCTCTAGAGCATGATTCGTGCACTGCCTTTAGTCCCACAAAGCCTAAACTATAGGGAACACTGAGAATTTAGCTTGGAGTCGAACTGACCTTAAACCAGGTGACAGTGCCTGTTAATAGTGCTGATAGCTGGCATTTATCAAGCACTTACTATGTTCCAGACATTACACTAAAGACTCGAGAGATTTCCCTTGCAGCAAGGGCCTGAGAAAAGTAAAAGTAGATGGGGGAGAGGGAGATTGTGTGTGTGACATCAGAAGCACACACAGATGTTTCTTGCTCTATCCAACTTCTTTCAGGGATAGAAAGTCTAGAATGACAACCACTCCACTGACAGTTACACTGATTTGACATCCATTTTCTTTTATTTCTGGGTTGGTTTTAGTAATGTTTTGGTAATATAAGCCATTAAGCTTACACATGGGTACAGGAAAGGCTGAGTTTCGGGTTGTTGGTTTATGCATGCATGGATGCCTTGGAGACCTGGTAGAGAACCCAAAAGCTTAATAGCGGCCTTTGCTTAAGGAAACCTGGCCTACTTGACCCAGGGGCAAAGCTATTAGTGTCCAGAATCTGGGCCCTGTTGCATAAAGATCTTGTTGTAACTGGTTCAATTTTAGGAGGGCTGGGGAAATATGTTTTTTAGAAGCCTTGAAATTTACAACCTCATTGTCCATTGTGGTCTTTTCAAAGCATTCAAAGAATCTGCATTGATAACAGTCTGTGGATTAAAAGGACAAGCAACCTTTGCTATAGTTTCCTGCATTTGGAAACCCTGTGGACCCTGCTAGGCAACCCTTTTGGTAAAAGGTAGGCAGCGAAATGCAAGAATCGGTAGAATCTACACAGCATCTGGGCTAAATCAGAAGTATGCCAGAATAAAAGGGGAATATATAACATATGCCCTTGGTAAGCTGGACTTCACTAGCAGGGCTTCATCTCCCTCTGTGCTGAAAGGTTAGCAAATATTTTATCTAAACGTGCCACAGAAAAGCACCATAGGTATTGTCTATTGGTAGAATAAATAGTTCAATCAATAGCTCAGTGTAGTTTAAGTTGAATTTAATAAGACTTTGGAAGCAGATGGACTAAAAGCAACACAGACACACACAGAATTTGGGGCCCTGGTTCTGTAGCGATTGCTCATAAAAGAATGTGAATCTTTAGACTACGTTTCCTAAAAGGAATCCAGCCATACTTATCGAAAATTTTAATGGAATTTATAAAAACTGAACTGAAACTTGTATCCACAAGTCCTTAAGCCTTTTGACCACCTCTGTGATTAGGCATATTCAGCTAATGTAACTAATTGCCAGATTTAGCAAATCACTCAGTTACATTTGAATTTCAGAAAAACAAATATTTTTACAGTATATTCCATGTGGTATTTATAAGTAGATCCCATGCAATGCTTTGAAAAGACCATAATGCAAAATAAGGATGAAAATTCCAGGGTTTCTAAAATCATGTTTTCCCCAACCCATCTAGAACCATGCAATATTTGGGACATATTTATGCTAAAAATATTCATTTATTATCTGAAAGTCAAATTTAACTGAGTGACCTGTATTCTGTCTGGCAACCCTAATCTAGTGTCATTGATAAAAAGATGTGGGAACAGATAAAAAAGATGCAGCAGACAATTGGTTAATTCTTTTTTCTTTTCTTTTCTTTTTATTTTTTGAGATGGAATCTCGCTCTGTCGCCCAGGCTGGAGTGCAGTGGCACAATCTTGGCTCACTGCAACCTCCACCTCCCAGGTTCAAGCAATTCTCCTGCCTCAGCCTTCCAAGTAGCTGGTACTATAGGCGTGTGCCACCACACCCGGCTAATTTTTGTATTTTTAATAGAGACAAGGTTTCGCCATGTTGCCCAGGCTGGTCTCCAACTCCTGACCTTGTGATCCACCCATCTCAGCCTCCCAAAGTGCTGGGATTACAAGTGTGAGCCACTGTGCCTGGCAACAATTGGTTAATTCGTATTTGAAATCTTTATACATATATCTCACTTAAACTTTACAATGCTCATAGAAGAAGGATATATTAAAAAGCTTGTTTTACAGATATGGAAACTCAGGCTTGAAGAAGTTAAGTCATTTGTCTAGGGTCAAACAGCTACTTGAGTCAGAGAGGTAAGATTCAAGATCAAATTTAACTCTGGAGCCTAGACTCTTAAACACGTCAGTGTAATCTTAAGTGACATTTAATAATACTTTGGAAGCAGATGGACTAAAAGACACACACACACACACACACACACACACACACACACACTCCTCATATTAGCAAAGCATCATTAGGACTAATTCTCCTTTAGTGTTTTCCAACCATTATATCAATGGTTTCCAAACTTTTAAGTTATGGACACCTCTCCTCCATTTTAACCTCTCATGGTTAGAATTACTAAGCATGGTAATTTTAGTTGTCTAATATAATATAATGACAGAAATTAGCAAATTAATTTGTCGATCAAAATGAATTCATATATAATTTTCACAATACAAGTAGCATCTAACAGCATATGAAAGACAGTAAAACATACCTTCAGATAAATTATTTATTCTAGAAATGATGTTGAGTATGCAAATAGATTGGAGGATTCCCTTATATAATTTGAGGCTCTCCCACTACCACCTCAAAGCAGTCATGTCCCACAAGTTGGGAATCTATAAATTAGAGAAATTAAATCTTAGAGATAGACCCAAGATGAATGAAATTTCTTTCCCTGAATGTAGAAATGAACCCAAAGGAAAACAACAACTACTGAAGCTGGGGAGAAATGCAAGGTGAGGGGAGGGGAGGGTCAATGATTTAATTCTCAGCCACAGCAGGTGCTTCTGGTGCCCTGCCTGCTTCAACCTGAAGGCTTTATACTACAAACATTGGCAACTTTTGACTTGATGGCTTTCTCTGCCACCTCTCCCTACTCATGTTCAGCTGACAGTAGGACAGCAGGGAAGTCTGGAAGTGGTTACACCTAGAAAGCAACCCTTAACACAACCAGCTTCCTTGCCCTTTGAGTGGGATGACTCAGAGTGAAGCTTTACCCAATCTCCCAGAGGCCCCCAGAAGGACTAAGTCCCAGGTGCCCACAGTAGTCACCAGCTCATTAATGCATTTGAATTGGTCACCTTCCCTTCCTCGTCTCACTTTCATCCTTTCCCAGTGCTTCCTGGGATCTTCTCCCAATTAAACTGCTTGCATGCAAATTCTTATCTCACTCTCTGCTTCTGGGAGAACTCAATGTTAAGAAATGGACTAAGGAATTTTATATTTTTGAACCCTGCCATAGGTATCAATACCAGAAAAGATTAGCTCTCTGTTACTTTTCTGATCCTCAGTGCCTTGAGAATTAGTCCAGCCTTTTGAGAATAAGCAGGTTGGTGAGCCTGGTTAATATCAGTTCTTGATGGAGGGGCCCATGTGGTTACTAACAACATGGGTAAATAGAGCCTGACGTAAATTAATTATGCTTACGTAGATTTTTTCCTCTGTAAATTTTGGTCATTATAAATAAAGAATTGATAGGTTTTTGTACACAGTACATGGTGAATAACTGCTGTCCTTCAGTGCTTCACTCCTAGCATCTTTATTTGGGCATTTTCTTTGGACTGAACTATAAAATATAAATTAGATTAATTTGTTGGATGAGAAAGTTGTGCAATGATAAAGCAGAACAATGTATTCACTCAGTCTTATGCCAGGCAGTATGGAGTAGTAAAAGCAGAATTTAAATGGGAGTTGGGAGCCTAATTTCTGCATGGTGTGTAACACCTCTGGGTCTTATTTTCCTTATGAATCAAATGAACTCTAATAATCCATTCACCAACAAGTGTCTATGATCTTTTCCACCAATAAAAGTCCCAGTGTCAATGGCAGAGTTGAGAAGGATTGTAGATTATGGGCAGACTTCAACATCTCAAGATTTCCTGCTCAACCACCCCTGGAAAGAGATCATGCATGCAGTATTGTGAATACCTCTGAAGATGAGTAAGATGAGTATAGGGTAAGATAGGCTCTTCAGGGGACACTTGACAATGTCTGGAGACATTTTTGGTTGCCAACAACCGGAGTCAGGGAAGATGCTAGTGGCATTAGTAGGTAGGGATGCCTCTAAACATCTTACAATGCAGGGGTCCCCAATCCTCTGGTCATGGACCAGTACCGGTACATGGCCTGTTAGGAATCAGGCTGTACAGCAGGAAATGAGTGATGGACATATGAGTGAAACTTCATCTGTATTTACAGCATCTCCCCATCACTTGGATTACCACTTGAGCTCTGCCTCCCATCAAATCAGCAGCGGCATTAGATTCTCTTAGGAGCATGAACCCTATTGTGAACTGTGCATGCAGGGGAGCTAGGTGGCACGTGCCTTATGAGACTCTAATACCTGATGATCTGTCACTGTCTCCCATCATCCCCAGATGGGACCGTCTACAAGCTCAGGGCTCCTACTGATTCTACATTACGGTGAGTTGTATAATTATTTTATTATATATTACAATGGAATAATAGAAATAAGGTGCACATTAAATGTAATGCGCTTCAATCATCCAGAAACCATCCTCCTCCCCTCCGGTCCTTGGAAAAATTGTCTTCTATGAAACCGCTCCCTGGTGCCAAGAAGGTTGGGGACTGCTGCTATAGTGCACAGAACGGTCCCCCAAAGACCAAGAATTATCCAGTCCCAAATGTCATTGGTGCTAAGGTTAGAATAAGGCAACAAATAGACCAAAGCATCCAATGGCTGAAAGCAATAGAAATTTAATTTTTGCATCCATAACAATCTAGGGTAGTTCAAGCTAGACCAGGGTGGGGTTGTGGGAGTGGGCAGGGGAGTGGGCAGGTAGACCCAGCTCTGCTCTATGAGAGGATATCAACTGATGGCATGATTGTCACTTTCAGTATATTGTTTCCACAGCTACACCAGGCTCCCTCCATTTCAGCCAGCTGAAATAGGGAAATGGTATGGAGGAACATGTGTAGGAGGTTTATCTGGGTAAAATCCGGCAATAACACACACGTCTTCCTCTCATGTTCCATTGACTAGAAATCAGTCAATGCAAGGCAGGCTAGGAAATACAGTGTGGACTAATCCATTACTCAGAAAGAGGAGGAAAGAATATTCTGCCTACTAGTTAGCAATCTCTGCCCTAATGTGCAACTACATCACTTCTTTTATTATAATAATAAGAGAGATAATAGCTTCAGGTTTTGAGTACTTGTATTTTATGAATTTGTATATATTTTGCGCATGTTAACTCAATTTTCCCAGTACCCTAATAAGCTACATTCTGTTATTAGCTCCATTTTACATTTTAGGAAACCAAGGCATGAATGGTTAAATAATTTCTCTAAAATACACAATAAGTGTCAGAGCCTGCTTATAAACCCAGACTGTATGATGCTAAAACCTGAGTTCTACCCATTATACCACCATTCCTGTTTTGTCCTTGAGTACCGTGGTTGTTTCTACTATTGAACCCAAATCTGCCTTTCCACACCCTCCCCCTCCACTTGCTGGTTCTACTTTTCTTATTGGGGAGAAACAGGACAATCTTACTTAGAGTTTTCAATATAGACAACTAGAGGCATAGGTGGAAATCAAGGTAATGGCCATGGGGGCTGGAAAGAAACAGGCAGATGTAAGAGATGCAGACTCCATAGGAGAATTCAATGGCCTCGAATTTTTTTCTAAGGTAACTGGAATTCTCTAACTGTTAAAGAAAATTGATTCTCACATTGATTTTGTATCCTGAGACTTTGCTGAAGTTGCTTATCAGCTTAAGGAGATTTTGGGCTGAGACGATGGGATATTCTAGATATACAATCATGTCATCTGCAAACAGGGACAATTTGACTTCCTCTTTTCCTAATTGAATACCCTTTATTTCTTTCTCCTGCCTGATTGCCCTGGCCAGAACTTCCAACACTATGTTGAATAGGAGTGGTGAGAGAGGGCATCCCTGTCTTGTGCCAGTTTTCAAAGGGAATGCTTCCAGTTTTTGCCCATTCAGTATGATATTGGCTGTGGGTTTGTCATAAATAGCTCTTATTATTTTGAGATATGTCCCATCAATACCTAATTTATTGAGAGTTTTTAGCATGAAGGGCTGTTGAATTTTGTCAAAGGCCTTTTCTGCATCTATTGAAATAATGATGTGGTTTTTGTCTTTGGTTCTGTTTATATGCTGGATTATATTTATTGATTTGTGTATGTTGAACCAGCCTTGCATCCCAGGGATGAAGCCCACTTGATCATGGTGGATAAGCTTTTTGATGTGCTGCTGGATTCTGTTTGCCAGTATTTTATTGAGGATTTTTGCATCGATGTTCATCAAGGATATTGGTCTAAAATTCTGTTTTTTGTTGTGTCTCTGCCCGGCTTTGGTTTCAGGATGATGCTGGCCTCATAAAATGAGTTAGGGAGGATTCCCTGTTTTTCTATTGATTGGAATAGTTTCAGAAGGAATGGTACCAGCTCCTCCTTGTACCTCTGGTAGAATTCGGCTGTGAATCCATCTTGTCCTGGACTTTTTTTGGTTGGTAAGCTATTAATTATTGCCTCAATTTCAGAGCCTGTTATTGGTCTATTCAGAGATTCAACTTCTCATGGATTAGTCTTAGGAGGGTGTATGTGCCCAGGAATTTATCCATTTCTTCCAGATTTTCTAGTTTATTTGCACAGAGGTGTTTATAGTATTCTCTGATGGTAGTTTGTATTTCTGTGGGATCGGTGGTGATATCCCCTTTATCATTTTTTATTGCGTCTATTTGATTCTTCTCTCTTTTCTTCTTTATTAGTCTTGCTAGCGGTCTATCAATTTTGTTGATCTTTTCAAAAAACCAGCTCCTGGATTCATTGATTTTTTGAAGGGTTTTTTGTGTCTCTATCTCCTTCAGTTCTGCTGTGATCTTAGTTATTTCTTGCCTTCTGCTAGCTTTTGAATGTGTTTGCTCTTGCTTCTCTAGTTCTTTTAATTGTGACGTTAAGGTGTCAATTTTAGATCTTTCCTGCTTTCTCTTGTGGGCATTTAGTGCTATAAATTTCCCTCTACACACTGCTTTAAATGTGTCCCAGAGATTCCGGTATGTTGTGTCTTTGTTCTCATTGGTTTCAAAGAACATCTTTATTTCTGCCTTCATTTCGTTATGTACCCAGTAGTCATTAAGGAGCAGATTGTTCAGTTTCCATGTAGTTGGGCGGTTTCGAGTGAGTTTCTTAATCCTGAGTTCTAGTTTGATTGCACCTTCAGCTGATAAGCAACTTCAGCAAAGTCTCAGGATACAAAATCGACGTGCAAAAATCACAAGCATTCTTATACACCAATAACAGAGAAACAGAGAGACAAATCACGAGTGAACTCCCATTCACAATTGCTTCAAAGAGAATAAAATACCTAGGAATCCAACTTACAAGGGACGTGAAGGACCTCTTCAAGGAGAACCACCAACCACTGCTCAATGAAATAAAAGAGGATACAAAGAAATGGAAGAACATTCCATGCTCATGGGTAGGAAGAATCAATATCGTGAAAATGGCCATACTGCCCAAGGTAATTTATAGATTCAATGCCATCCCCATCAAGCTACCAATGACTTTCTTCACAGAATTGGAAAAAACTACTTTAAAGTTCATATGGAACCAAAAAAGAGCCCGCATCGCCAAGTCAATCCTAAGCCAAAAGAACAAAGCTGGAGGCATCATGCTACCTGACTTCAAACTATACTACAAGTCTACAGTAACCAAAACAGCATGGTACTGATACCAAAACAGAGATATAGACCAATGGAACAGAACAGAGCCCTCAGAAATAATACCACACATCTGCAACTATCTGATCTTTGACAAACCTGACAAAAACAGGAAATGGGGAAAGGATTCACTATTCAACAAATGGTGCTGGGAAAACTGGCTAGCCATTTGTAGAAAGCAGAAACTGGGTCCCTTCCTTACACCTTATACAAAAATTAATTCAAGATGGATGAAAGACTTAAATGTTAGACCTAAAACCATAAAAACCCTAGAAGAAAACCTAGGCAGTACCATTCAGGACATAGGCATGGGCAAGGACTTCATGTCTAAAACACCAAAAGCAATGGCAACAGAAGCCAAAATTGACAAATGGGATCTAATTAAACTAAAGAGCTTCTGCACAGAAAAGAAAATACTATCAGAGTGAACAGGCAACCTACAGAATGGGAGAAAATTTTTGCAATCTACTCATCTGACAAAGGGCTAATATCCAGAATCTACAAAGAACTCAAACAAATTTACAAGAAAAAAACAACCCCATCAACAAGTGGGTGAAGGATATGAACAGACACTTCTCAAAAGAAGACATTTATGCAGTCAACAGACACATGAAAAAATGCTCATCATCACTGGCCATCAGAGAAATGCAAATCAAAACCACAATGAGATACCATCTCACACCAGTTAGAATGGCGATCATTCAAAAGTCAGGAAACAACAGGTGCTGGAGAGGATGTGGAGAAATAGGAACACTTTTACACCATTGGTGGGACTGTAAACTAGTTCAACCATTGTGGAAGTCAGTGTGGCGATTCCTCAGGGATCTAGAAGTAGAAATACCATTTGACCCAGTCATTGCATTACTGGGTATATACCCAGAGGATTATAAATCATGCTGCTATAAAGACACATGCATACGTATGTTTATTGTGGCACTATTCACAATAGGAAAGACTTGGAACCAACCCAAATGTCCATGAATGATAGACTGGATTAAGAAAATATGGCACATATACACCATGGAATACTATGCAGTCATAAAAACTGATGAGTTCATGTCCTTTGTAGGGACATGGGTGAAGCTGGAAACCATCATTCTCAGCAAACTATCGCAAGGACAAAAAACCAAACACTGCATGTTCTCACTCATAGGTCGAAATTGAACAATGAGAACACTTGGACACAGGAAGGGGAACATCACACACTGGGGCCTGTTGTGGGGTGGGGGAAGGGGAAGGGATAGCATTAGGAGATATACCTAATGTAAATGACAAGTTACTGGGTGCAGCACACCAACATGGCACATGTATACATACGTAACAAACCTGCACATTGTGCACATGTACCCTAGAACTTAAAGTATTATATATATATATATATATATATATATATATAATCAATTCTCTAACTGTTAAAGAAAATTGGGCCAGGCACAGTGGCTCATGCCTGTAATTCCAGTACTTTGGGAGGCCAAGGCAGGAAAATCGCTTGAAGCCAGGAGTTTGAGACCAGCCTGGGCAACATAGCAAGACCCCATCTCTACGAAAAACAATTGAAAATAATAGCCAAGTGTGGTGGTGTGCATCTGTAGTCACAGCTACTCGAGAGGCTGAGGCGGGAAGATCATGTGAGCCCAGGAGTTCAAGGCTGCAGTGAGCTATAATCATACCACTGCACTCCAGCCTGGGTGATAGACCAAGACCCTGTCAAGGAAAAGAAAAGAAAGAAAAGAAAATTGAAGACAGGAGGGCAAACTGATTTTGGTTGTGGATGAGTGCGTGGGTAAGGAAGATACTGATAATTTCAGGTTTTAAAATGCTAGGTTAAGGTATTTGGGGCTGGGATGTTGCAAGATTATTTTATTTTTAATTTTTTAAAGTTTTTATTTTTATTTTAAATTCCGGGGTACATGTGCGGGATGTGCAGGTTTGTTACATAGGTAAACGTGTGCCATGGTGGTTTGCTGTACCTATCAACCCATCATCTAGGTATTAAGCCCAGGATGCATTAGTTATTTATCCTGATGCTCTCCCTCCCCCAACCCCACCACCTGACAGGCCCCAGTGTGTGTTGTTCCCCTCCCTGTGTCCACGTGTTCTCATTGTTCAGCTCCTACTTATAAGTGAGAACATACAGTGTTTGGTTTTCTGTTGCTGTGTTACTTTGCTGTGGATAGTGACTTCCAGCTCCAGTTCCATCCATGTGCCTGCAAAGGACATGATCCATTTATCACAAACCTACAGCCAATATCATACTGCTTGATGATTTTAAACCAAACTCATAGGATTAAAGTTCAGGAGAGAGATGAGGGCTAAAGATAACCATTTTAACATTCTCTTAATAGACATGACAGTTGAACCTATGGAAGTGGAAAGGATTCATGATAGAGAACAGTGTGCACGAGAAGATAAGATTAAAAGCAGAAATTAGTAATGCCAGTTGTTTTATTGGCTCTGATTCCTCACCTACCCTCACATCCACACCCTTGTAGAATTTGAAGTTCCATGCACAAAAAGGGGAGAGTACGTAATACGCTGCCCCCTGATGTTTAGCCCTTTGACTTGCTTTGGCCAATAGATAAGGCAGTAGTGACAGTGTGCCAGTTCCTAGCCTAAGCTTAAGATATTTTGCGTGTGTCTGTTTGTTGTCTTGAGCCTCTGCCAAGAAGGACATGCCTGGGCTAACCAACTTGTCTTGGGTAAAGGATGAATGACATGTGAAGCAGAGCCCAGCCTACATTAGCCAGCCTCAGTCTACCTAGACACTCATGAGCTACATCAATGCCTCTTGTCATATTGTTATGGGCCTCTGAGATTTCATTATTTTTGTGATTGTTATTATTGTTATGCAGCATGGATTTTGAGTTCTGGAGAGAGGCTCGCGGATAGATATAGAAGATTATTTTCCAAGAAACAGTAGCGGAAGCTGTGAAAGTGAATAGGGGCCTTGAAGGAGAATACAACCTGAGAATGCCTACATTTACAGTTTTGGAGGAAGTGTGGAGATGACAGAGGAGGAGGCTGGAGTCTAGAAGGAGAAGACAGGGATAGCACAGCCTTTAGATTTGGAAAAATCTTTGCATAATCATATCTTTACCATTTACTAGCAATGTGACCTTGAGCAAAATATGTTTTAAAAACATACAAAATATGTTTCAAAAGAAATATCAATAAAACCGAAACATTAAACTCCCAAGTCCTCAGTTTTTTCATCTGCAAAATGGAGGAATGAGGACCTATGTTGAGTATTGCTACAACGAGTAAGTAAACTTATCACGGTATGTGTTAAATCTAATAGAATGCTCAGTAAATGTTAGCTATTCTCTAAGAAACTCAATAGTTATGATAGCTAAAATGTTGCATACATACTTGGTGAGATATTGAAAATATATTTTTAGGAGAAAAAGGATGCATCTCAAAAGAGAAGAACAAAATGAAACCAAAGGCTGGGGAGAGGGAGGAATTGGGAGTTGTTTAATGGGAATAGAGTTTCAGTTTAGGAAGATGAAAAAGTTCTGGAGATAGACGATGATGATGGTTGCAAAACAATGTGGAAGTACTTAATGCTACTGAACTGTACACTTAAAATGGTTAAAATGGCAAATTTTATATTATGTATATGTTACCACAATAAAAGAAATAAAAGAGAAAACATTTGAATGAAAGGAAACTTACAAAATGTAATTTTAAAAAACACTTAGTAACTAACTTTTCGACTGACAAGTATTAGATCAGAGATATAATAAGTGCTCAATCGCTGTTTTTGTAAATAAAAACATGGTTGCAGAGAGAGTTCCCCCAGAAACAAGGTTAGGAATAGCCACGTAGATTGACAGGAGACCTTGATGGCCTATGTCTACTCATAGACAATTAACTTTAATAGGAAAATTGTTGATTTTCATTGGGGATTTCATGTTTGGGGGTGAAACACCCCTGGGGGGTGGTCTGGCAATGCAGAGGTTCATGGGGGCTTTTGACTCCATTTTAGTAATTTAGTCTTCATTTTTTGTTTTAGAAATACCAATAACATTTCATAAATCATGTGAGGTTTTGAGATAAAGCTCAACTAAATTTTAGAGAATGTTTTGTGCAAATTGTTTACTGTTTCTGAAAAGGACAGATTTCTTTCATTACTAATTTGTATGAATCATTTTGTAATAAACAAGATGAGTTTGTGCCCACGACAATGACACATCTAGTTCTTTTAATAAAAAAATATGTTTTAGAAGAAAAATAAATAAAAGTGAAACATTAAGGAGGCAGATGTCCAAAAACATATTTTAAATGGTATAAATTTCCATGGCCTATAGGTTTTTAGCCAAGCGCAGAAATTTGGCCAAGATTATTGAGGGAAAGCTTTGGTTGTTTAAAAAGGGGGAGGTATAGTTATGTGCTCCAGTAAGTATATAATGTATAGCTGCTACTCAAACTGATAATTTTGATGAAACCAAAATAATGTTCCCTAACATGACACTGTGATTGACACAGAGCCTAGGGAATGATTGCTTCAGGACGCAACTTTTCCTCCTTGATAAATGTATTAGGAAAATGTTTAGGAATGATTTCACAAACTTATGTGTACCTTAGTGACTTATATACTGATATTTTACTTTCCAAGAAAGTTCTTCCTTCTGCATGAAACACATATCCTGCTTTTAAGGAAATTATACTAGAACTGGGAGAAGTCAACAGAGAGCAATGTAAGACAATCTATCTTGGATGGCATGGCTACCACCATTCTACTTCACGTCCATGACAGACATTACTAATTGATCACAACATACTGTTGCTGAGCCTGTGTACACCCTCGCTTTTTCAACGTTGTGCTCCAAGCAGCCATTGTCAGTTATGGTTTTTCTGTGAGATGGCACCCATTGTTCATCCCGTATTAGACCATATGGCTATGAGAATTTACAGATAGGAGAAACCAGTGAGGGTGGAATTCAAAGCCTCATGGGAATGGATAGTAGGATCAAGCACACAGAAGTAAAATGTGTGGATGAGTGTGTGTGTGTGTGTGTGTGTGTGTGTGCAATGCATAGACAAAGGTGAAGAGGGCAATATTAGGGAGATTCAGTTGATTTGTTGTACAGTAATTATCAAGAACTTTGGAAAGTAAAAGTGGGTCAAATCAAGAAGATACTGAAAATCACATAGAGGACTTTAAGTTTCCAATTATTCAAATAGAGAATTGTTTGATAACTAGACGAGTGAAGCCTGTGCATACCAAATAGATGAGAAATGGGATATAGTAGGCATAAGAGGCCATTGGGTCTCAAATGGAGGCAATTTGTCTTCTCAGGGGACATTTGGCAACATCTGAAGAGATTTTGGTTGTCACAGCTGGCAGGGTGTTGGGAGCGGTGGGGTGGTGCGGTTCTGCTGATGCCACGGCCAGGGATACCGCTGAACATCCTATGTTCAGGATAGGATATCCCGAGAGGATATTCCCCCACGACAATGAATTATCCAGGCCAAAATATGAGTAGTGGTAAATTGAGCAATTCTGCTATAGGCTAATTGCTGTAATCTGTAACCCCAAATCTCAGTGATTTAATACAGCAAAATCCATCTTGCTCATGAAAAGACCAAAGCAAGTATTTTAGGTGAGGTAGAAATTCTGGGAGTTCTCCTTCAAGAAGTCACTCAGGAATTCAGGCACTTTCCGTTATGTAAAACCACTATTTTTTTTTTTTTTTTTGAGACAGGGTTTCACTTCGTCACCCAGGCTAGAGTACAATGGCAAAATCTTAGCTCACTGCAACCTCCACTTCCTGGGCTCAAGCAATTCTCCTGCCTCAGCCTCCTGAGTAGCTGGGACTACAGGCATGTGCCACCACCCCTGGTTATTTTTTGTATTTTTAGTAGAGATGGGGTTTTGCCATGTTGCCCAGGCTGGTCTTGAACTCCTGAGCTCAAGTGATCCGCCCTTCTTGGCCTCCCAAAATGCTGGGATTATGGGTGTAAGCCATGACGCCTGGCCTAAGCCACTGTCTTTAATATGTAGCTACCAAGGTAGGCATGGAAAGTGAAGGAGAGTGTGTTCATAGAGAAGTCGTCCTTGCTCTTACCTGCCTTGGACCAGAAGTGACCTATCAATCCACTCACATTCCTTTGGAAAGAATTTGTCGCATGGTTCCACCTAGATGCAAGGTGCCTAGGAAATGTGGTTTATCTCTGTGCCCAAAGATAAAAAGAACTGGGTCTCATACGTTTCAGTCTCTCCCATACTGGGAGAGACTGGACAAATAACTCAGCTAGAAAACTATTACAGATTCAGTGCCAAGTTGTAAGCACCTGGGCAAGTGATGGCATAAGGACAGAGGGCTTAGCAAGAGACTCCATTTAACAGGTAAAACAGTGCAAGTGTCCAAAGTAAGTCAACAATGGCAAGTCTGGGATGTTACGCCTTCCCACTAACTATAATCTCTGTAAACGTGGTCTTGAGTCTTGCTGCTCTTTGAAGTCTCAACTTGCTTGGGCACAGGTTTATGACCCACAGTCCATGCAAGAAAGTATGGATATATAGAAATAAAGTAGGAAAGAACAAAATCTTGTGGGTTTTTTTGTTGGTGGTGGTTTGTTTTTGCTGGGGGGTCCTGGAGGAGGGAATGATTACTTAAGATTTCGAACATGATGAGTTTTCAGTAATGGTAGAATATTCTAAGAGCTGGGCCCTAAACCATTAGATAAGAGGGCAGTATTGCAGATGTAGTTTTGGAGGCAATCATCAGTTGAGTGGATTTCACTACTATATCCCTGGAGTCCAGTTCAGAGCCTGACATGGAATATATGGTTAATAACATTTTGTTAAATGCATAGATCAACAGGTATTTGACTAACATAAATAAGGAAAATGATACTTTTCCCTTTCATTAAAATGAAAATAAACCTGATGCTTATATATCTTTGTTTCAGTTAGCTATTGATGTGTAACAAACCATCCCAAACCTCAGAGGCTTCAAACAATAGACACTGATTATTTGCCATGTATTTATGAATCAGCCAGATGATCTATCTGGTCTTGGCTGGGCTTTCTTATGCATGTGCAGTCAGCTGTAGGTCATGGAGAAGGCTCTGCTGATCTTGGCTACCTCTTTCATATGTTTGGAAGTCAGCAGGTCTAGGGTGGTCATGCCTGAGAAAACTGGGTTCTTTTCCATACGGTTTCTAATCTTCCATCGGATTCTCCTGGGTTTTTCTTATGGTGTGGCAAGGATCTATGAGAGAAAGTGGAAACACTCAAGATCTCTTAAGATCTAGGCTCAAAACTGAAGTACCATCTCTTATGCCACCAGATGTTAACTAAAGCAACACACAAGGCCTGCTCAGATTCATAGGTGGAGAAATAGACCCAACTCTTGATGAGAGTAGGTGCAAAGTCACATTTCAAAGGTTGTATATATGGAGAAAGTGTTACTAGGCTCCATCAGTAAGATAAACTCACCACAGTCTGGGAGGAGGTTGCTACATAGTGTGGAAAGAGAGAACACTAAGCTTGATTTATTCACTTCTGAGCATCCTGATCTCCATGGTAATTAATGAGATTTCTAAAATAATTTCCAGGTTATGTTTTTATTACTCTTGATCAGTGAAGAATTAATTTGAAAGGCCTAAGGTTTACCCTGCACTTTAAAAGTAAACAGCTATCACACAAAACTAATCTCCTTATAGGTTAAATCCTGTCACAACTTGCCCCAAATGTATCCTATCCATTTTCATGTCATGGTGCATAAAGAAAACGCGTGATGGCTCACACCTGTAATCCCAGCACTTTGGGAGGCCAAGGCGGACAGATCACAAGGTCAGGAGATCAAGACCATCCTGGCTAACACGGTGAAACCCTGTCTCTACTAAAAATACAAAAAATTAGCCAGGCGTGGTGGCAGGCGCCTGTAGTCCCAGCTACTCAGGAGGCTGAGGCAGGAGAATGGTGTGAACCCGGGAGGCAGAGCTTGCAGTGAGCTGAGATCATGCCACTGCACTCCAGCCTGGGTGACGGAGCGAGACTCTGTCTCAAAAAAAAAATCATAATTTTGTGGCACGCTAGAGTAAAAGGACAAGGCTGCTTGTGATTATGGGGGGTAGTCTCAGGGGCTCTGACTTCCCCAGGTCTGTTTCACCTGGCTGGTTCAAGGGATGAGTTGATTACCACCTCCACACACCTGTAACCCACCAGCTGAGTGAGCCAGGTAGGATGTTCTGTAATGGACCAAAATATCAATGGGTCCAGGGAATCCTATGGCTTAGTTGCAGGATCAGGCATAGAAGCCAGGTCTCTAGACCTTCAGTCCCATGCCTTCTTTATGGAACGATGTTGTCTTCAGAGATATGTCTTTAATCAGCACAAGTTTCTCAGTTATCTGCTGTTAGCCTTGAAATATGCAAGACACCTGAGGGGAACGTATACACTGTACAAGGCATGGCCACTGTCCTCCCGGGGTTAGGAAAGAAACTCTCGTACACCCATTTTGATTTCCTCTCTGGGTGCAGTATCAATCGGTATAAAGTCTAATGCAAGGTAAGGAGGCAAGTGCCATTTCTTCTGGAGTAGCAAGCATTGCAAAAATGTCTCCTTCCTCTATTTTAATCACTGTATTTGGATGCAAAATAATCCAGCATAGCACAGGAAATATAATCAATTTACTCAAGAATCCCTGGCAATATGATACAATAGCAGGCTTGTATAACCCATTCAGGAACCATAGATCCTCTGATTCTTCTACATTTGTGTCATTTTAATTATGCTCATTTCCTGTAATACAATTACTAATAATTATTTGCCGCTCTATTGTAGGGGAAAATCACTTACATATTGCTGCATAGTAAACCACTTCAAAACTTGGTGGCTTTAAGGAGAATCAAAAAGCTCTTTTTGGAAAGAGCTAGGTAGTAAATATTTTCAGGTTATCAGGTCATATGTTCTCTGTCCCAACTACTCAACTCTGCGTGTAGGGCTAAAGCAGCTATAAGCAATACATAAATAAGAATGGCTGTGTTTTAATAAAACTTTATGTATAGATGCTGTGATTTGAATTTCATAAAATTTTTTAGGTGCCACAAAATCTTCTTCTGATGTGTTTTCTACCCTTTAAAAATGTAAGATCCTTGAATGGTTTGCTGATAGAAGCTGGATTTGGCTCGAAGGCCTTAATTTTCCATCTCCTGGCTTAAAACGGCCATCACTATCACTCCATAGTCTTCAGATTGGTTGGGAGTGCACAATGCAAGCTTGGGCTTTTTTACTCTGATTCAGGTTCTAGATCCATGTGACCTTGGATTCTTACCAAAATGGGAATAACTTTTATCCTTGTGTATTCATTCTGGGACCCAGGATGGGTGGCAGCAGCTTTTTTCATAGCTGTGACACGGAAAAGAGTACAAGCTCAATCATCCAAGTGCATCTGTGGCCTCAAGCTGGCTACCATGTCATTGGCCATTCCATACTATCGCATGGCCAAATCCAAAATCAGCAGGCAGGAAAATATCCTCTTTAGCGATAGAAACTACATAGGGTATGAATTCAGGGAGCCATGAAGAATTGGGGCCACTGGTGCCGCCTATCACACTCACCTTCCCTTTTCTTTATTGAAAAATATAATGATCTCCTTATTTTTCCTCCAACTTTCTTCTAGACAGAAAAGAAGGGCATATATAATCTATTTTAGATTATTTCTGGAGGGAATAACTTCCTATGAGTACTTCTCTTAGTCATCTGCAGGAAAATGCTGTTTATAATTTTGCCCTGATCCGATATCTGTCATGCAGGAAAGTACACATTACATATCTTTGGACATTCCACAGCTTAATCTGATACACCAAAGGTCAACTGAATGTTTTCCTTGAGAGAATTTTGAAACACCAACTGCTATCTCTGAATTTTCTTTGTTTGGCATCTAAAGGTATCCCTGTTACCCTAGAGGTCCTCTCATTCTGAACACAGGGAGGTGAGAGGAGTTATTCCTGGAAGTGGGGCCTATGAAACCACTGGACCTTTTCCTGACAATTGCTATACCCACGTCACTGAGCGAGGACTGTTTAACCTAGCTTTTCTTGCCTTTAGCCACATTCCTTCCACTCACCATTTGTTGATGCAACTTTTAACACAGGACAAAGTGTCTTATGTTTTTCTAACCATCTTTGCTTTCTGGATTTTCTTTTCTGATAACCTTCTGGATTTTAGACTTACGATTTCAAATTCCTGAATGGAACATTTCTCAAAACAAAAACCACTTTTTAAAAATATGTACCCTGAATTTAAAAAGTAATAGTGAACAGAATGTAGCAAAATATCAGGGAGGACTGAGAATGTGAAGGTCCACCTGATAGGCTAGGAGGGTCACTTAGCTTGGCAGAGCCTCAGTGTTTGCATATGAAAAGAAAAGTCACTCCCAACTCGGAAATAATTTGATTCTGAGGTTCCACAAAATGCATATATTCAGAATTCTGTGTAGAATTTGAGGTACAACTTAAAGAAGACATCTCTATCTTCTATTTATAGGCTGTATATTGGGCCCCAAACATTATTTTTCAGCTCCCTAGCTATCCCCCTTCTTTTCTACTTCCACCCCTTCCTGGTCCTAGGTACAGAAATCTCAAATTTTATTTTGTTTAGCTGAATAATATTAGTTGTGGAGATGCTCTTAAATATATGATGAATGGCAAATAAAGAATTTGGGGGAGTTTCCCCAGTGTGATGAACTCTGTTAACTGTCATTGTAGGGATGAGATATTTTGATCAAAAGATCTTCTCATGGGATTATGATCAACACTGTAAGTAGATCGATCACTTGTTTGCAGAGGTTTAGAATCAATAGCATAACTTAGTACCCAAACTCAGATGGGTATAATTTGAAGTTTTCCTTAATGATTCCAATATCAAGGTTATCACTATGTTGGTGAGGGATGGTAAATAAAGAAACCTAAATGATAAAATGCCAAATGGCCAAATGGTGACTAACTTACCATATAGATCGCATGTGTGATGCGTGATGTGTGTGTGTGTGTGTGTGTGTGTGTAATATGAGTTGGCTCAGGCATGAGGCACATTTTGGAATTTCATCAGCATTTGAAGTAGTGAAGAGGCGAGGAAGCTGCGATTCGAAAGGGGTGGGGCTGAGGAAGTGATGGTTGAAGGGATAGCTTTGACTCCAGAGACTATGCCAAGCACAGGAGGCATACAGTGGAAGACTGGAGAGGTGAGCATATTGCAGAAGGACTCCAGTCCTTGGGTGGGTCCAAAGGCAGCTGGAGTCAGTCCTTGGGAGCAATGAAATTGTCAGGCTAGGAATACCCCAGCCAAGTTGACTGGCATGCAGTTCAGAAGGAAATGGAAAGACGGACTTAGTGGCATGGAGTTAGGAGTTGGGGTTACAGTCGGGGTCAGGGCAAGCCTGCATCTCTGAAACTACAGCTATTTCTTTTCTCCCTAGGGTTGCCAGGTAAAATACAGGCTGCTCAGGTGAATTTGAATTTCAGATAAATAATGAATAATATTGCCAGTATGAATCTGTCCCAAATATAGCATGGGACATACTTATGTTAAAAATTAGCCAAGTGATGTGGCTCACTCCTGTAATCCCAGCTACTTGGGAGGCTGAGGTGGGAGGATCACTTGAGCCCAGGAGTTCAAGGTTGCAGTGAGCTATGATCGCACCATTGTATCATAGCAACAGAGCAAGACTCCGAACTCCGACTCTTAAAAAAATACTCATTTTTTATGTAAAATTCAAATTTAGCTGGATGTCCTGTACCTTATTTACTAAATCTGGCAACCATACCTACCCACATCCATGCTAGGTAAACACCCTGTACTTTTCTTTCCTTGTACCTTTCCATTATTTGGGTGATTTCTTCATTTAATAATTGTCTCCCTCTTGAGAAACCAAGTTCCACGAGGGTGTTTTGACTTTCAGCATACTTTGTGCAAAAACATAGGTGAGGCTCAAGAAATACGTGTTGAATGAGTGCATACTACTTTATTAGCAGTGGGACTATAAGTACCACTAGAAGTCTCTCTGAGGCTGCTGGCCAAAGTTCTACTCTATAATAAGGGCTTTAGGATTTTGTCAGTAGAGGCAACTGCAAGGAGCTGGGGGCAAAGTGGCCCGGACAGGATTGACAGTCCCATAACTTTATCATTATTCTCATATTTAAATACACATGTCTGCCTGGGGGCACAATTGCCTCTGTTGAAATCCACAGCCCTAGATGGAAAATCAGATGGCTTGCCCTGTCATTAATTGGCACGATGGCTTTAGGAAGGTTCCTCAACCTTTAGAAGCCTCAGTTTCTTTCTACAAAACAGGAGTGAATCTCCTGACTCATGGGCACTCACAAGGATTGAGAACTCATGAGGTGAAAGTGTGTATTGGAAATAATTATGCTGTTTTTTTAAGAAGATACAAATGTACACTTTATGCCGCAGAAACAGTAGAGGCCCCTGAGATAAATTTCCCTGTCACCTGAGCAAATATCCCTTGTTTTAAAGACACGGAGACTGAGATGTGGAATCTTTCTTATTCAAGCACACCCTCAGTCACTGTTCAAAAGCTGTGCTGCCATGTCCATCCCAAGTGTCACTGGAAGGTCACATCCTGGAGAGTGTAGGGAAAGGAGTCCCCCTGCAAAGAGCCAATAACCGCCCTTATTTCTGAAGGGTCACAGAGTCACAAACCTCTAGATATTTCTTAGGAATTCCTCTCCCCTTCAGAATGAGGCTTTAATGACTCAACTTTCTCTACTGAATAATCAGTAGGGGTTCAAGAGTATATTAATAGATCAGGCTCAATTAAACAAACATTTCTGGAGTCCTACAAGGCTCTGTGCTTAGGGAAAACAGTGGAGAAAATAAAGATGATTAAGACACTATGTACTATGAAAAAATGCTCACCATCACTGGTCATTAGAGAAATGCAAATCAAAACCGCAATGAGATAGCACCTCATGCCAGTTAGAATGGCAATCATTAAAAAGTCAGGAAATAACATGCTGGAGAGGATGTGGAGAAATAGGGACACTTTCACACTGTCGGTGGGAGTGTAAATTAGTTCAACCATTGTGGAAGACAGTGTGGTGATTCCTCAAGGATCTAGAACTAGAAATACCATTTGACCCAGCTATCCCATTACTGGGTATATACCCAAAGGATTATAAATCATGCTACTATAAAGACACATGCACATGTATGTTTATTGCGGCACTATTCACAATAGCAAAGACTTGGAACCAACCCAAATGTCCATCAATGATAGACTAGATAAAGGAAATGTGGCACATATACACTATGGAATATTATGCAGCCATATAAAAGGATGAGTTCATGTCCTTTGCAGGGACATAGATGAAGCTGGAATCCATCATTCTGAGCAAACTATCTCAAGAACAGAAAACCAAACACCACATGTTGTCACTCATAAGTGGGAGTTGAACAATGAGAACACATGGACAAAGGGAGGGGAACATCACATACCGGGGCCTGTCGTGGGGTGGGGGGCTAGGGGAGGGATAACATTAGGAGAAATACCTAATGTAGGTGATAGGTTGATGGGTGCGGCAAACCACCATGGTACGTGTATACCTATGTAACAAAACTGCACGTTCTGCACATGTACCCTAGAACTTAAAGTATATATAAAAAAGGAGACTATGTACTAGCTTAGGAAGAAAAAGCCCCCACTCAGATAATGCTAATGTAAGAGCAAGACAAAGGCTGAAGAGAAGAAGCAAACGCTTCTGACTGAGAGTTGGGGAGAATCGTGGGAGACTTCAGGGAGGAGGGTCTTGTAGGTTGCATAGAATTGATGTAATCCCCATTCAAGCTCTTCTGTGTTCTTTTTTTAACTTTTATTTTAGGTTCAGGGGTACATGTGCAGGTTTGCTATATAGGTAAACTCTTGTTATAGCGGTTTGTTGTACAGACTATTCCATCACCCAGGTAATAAGCATAGTACCTGCTAGTTATTTTTTTCTGCTCCTATACCCTCCATCCTCAAGTAGGCCCCAATGTCTGTTCTCTTTGTCTCCATGAGTTCTCATCATTTGGCTCTCACTTATAAGTGAGAACATGTGGTATTTGGTTTCCTGTTACTGCATTAGTTTGCTAAGAATAATGGCCTCCAGCTTCATCCATGTCCCGGCAAAGGACATGACCTCATTCTTTTTGTGTCTGCATAGTATTCCATGGTGTGTATGTACCACACTTTCTTTATCCAGTATGTCATTGATGGGCATTTAGGTTGATTCCATGTCTTTGTTATTGTGACTAGTGCTGCAGTGAACATTCACGTGCATGGGTCTTTATGGTAGAATTATTTATATTCCTCTGGGTATATACACAGTAATAGGATTTCTGGGTTGAACGTTGGTTCTGTTTTTAGCTCTTGGAGGAATTGCCACACTGCTGTCCACAATGGTTGAACTAATTTACACTCCTGCCGATAGTGTATAAGCATTCCTTTTTCTCCACAACCTCACCAGCATCTTGGTATTTTTTGTCTTTTTAATAGTAGCCATTCTGACTGATGTGCGATGGTATCTCATTGTGGTTTTGATTTGCGTTTCTCTAATTATCAGTGATATTGAAGTTCTTCGGTGTTATAACACTCAATAATAGTATGAAACCTCAAGTTCACGACTCTGTGCCATTTACATGTTTGGCTAACCCAAGCATAAAACAAGGGGAACACAACCTGCCTAGGCTGCCACAGAGAGCCAAACGGGAGCTCATAGGTGAAAGCGTAATGCACTACACTGGTGGGAGGTTGGTCTTATTTACTGGCTTGTCATCTGCCTAGTTTGGACTCTGTTGCTCCTTCCTTCATTATGTTGGTCTTTACGGGGAAAATTTCAGGGAAGCTCCCAAGTTTGCTCAAGCAAAGCCACCCAGACTTTACAGTCATTTTTTACTTTGAAAAAAACAAATCCAATCATCTTCCAGATGTTTTCATTTACCAGGTCTAGGGAGGAGAAGTACAAAAAGGAAGACATGCTAACTTTTGGGTTTACTCTTCCCATTAAAACTTCTCCAATGTGACATTGAAATATCTTTCTAGCATTGTTGGTGGCTGTTAACCATTTTTGTTCATTTTCTCCCCATGTGTTTACCTCCAGGAAAGGCATGAAACCACCATTGTCCATTCCCTGACTTTAACTGTGTGTCTCTTCAGTCTCAGTCTTCTGGCTCAGTAAGCCAGTGGGTGTGTATGTGTTTTCCTCATTCAGTTAAAGACCTGCTTATTTGCACTTAATGTGAGTAAAGATATAGTTGGGGTTTTAATCAATAATTTTCATTGCATCTTCTTTAATAGCTTTTTGGTGAACAAGTTTAGATATGAGTGTTTAAAAGGGTTCTACAATATTTATTTATATAGTTAAGACACGGATTCTTAACGGGGGTAATTTTATCCACCAGAGGGCATTTGGCAAGATCTGGAGACATTTTTGACTGTCACAACTGGAGAGTGGTGGTGGTGACACTGCTGGCACCTGGTGGGAAGAGGTCAGGGATATTGCTAAACATGTTGCAATGTGCAGCACAGCCTGACAACAACAAATTATCTAGTCTAAAATGTCAATAGTACAGAGGTGGAAAAACCCTAATTTAAGATATGTACTCTAACTGCTTTCCAAGGAAGCTTAACAAATTAAACATAATAACAAAAAGTAATTACAAATAAAAGTAGAACTGAAACAGAATAGAAGGAGCAGAAGCAAGGATGTCACTGGAGTCCTGAAATGACTTAATCATTAGGGTTGAATATTTGATTGAGTTCTGTATTTCCCAACAAATGAGAAAAAAAGAAACAGTTCTTGGGTCGCCCCCCCAAAAAAAATTGATACATAACTCCATCAGCCAAGACCACTTTTTTTTCCTGCCATTGATTTTAAAGAGAAATATATCTTGTAGGGCATTATATGTGGGACATTGTACAAGAAAATAGATAATTTTTCAACCATGGTTTTGCAAAAGACACAGATGTGTGTGTGCATGTGTTTGTGTGTGTGTGTCTCTTTGTGTGTGTGTGCAAATGGATATTTCTGGTCTAAATTCTCTACTAAAACAGTAGCAGACAGTATAACATTAGGTTTTGTGAGATGAAATTCATTTCTTTGAGTTGCAGAACTAATACATTCTGGGTATTGTCTTTGCTTGTGATCAAATGAATAAGGAGTCGTGCCTCTGAAGATCCGAGAGAGAGAAAGAACGTTTCCATCGAACTTTGGGAATCTCTCCCTGGATTATCAAATGACTGCAACGAGTCTTTGGCAAGGGCTAAAGAGTAATCAATTCATGGTAGCATTTTCCAGTGATCATCCAAAGTGTTTGAAATCATTTGATAGTGTTTATTCCTAGTCTGCTGTGGATCAGTCTATTTGCTAGGCTTTGGGGATAAAAAGATTATTAAAATGTAGTCCCTGTTTTCAAGTAGCAGGAGTCTAACCCTGGCAAGAACATATATAAATAATCATGAATTAATACACACAGTCGAGGAATGTGCAGTGTGCCATGGGAACCCAATGGAAGAAGCGAAGTTTCACTGAGGAAACAGGAGATTTGAACTGTGTGGGTTATTGAAGAAGTCTTCACAAGTCTTATTTGTAAATACAGCTGATCCTTGAACAATGAGGGGTTAGGGGCTCCTACCCTCTCTGCAATATAAAATCTGCATATGGCTGGGCACGGTGGCTCACACCTGTAATCTCAGCACTTTGGGAGGCTGAGGTGGGTAGATTGCTTGAGGTCAGGCGTTCAACACCAGCCTGGCCAATATGGTGAAACCCCGTCTCTACTAAAAATGCAAAAATTAGCCAGACGTGGTGGCGCACGTCTGTAATCCCAGCTACTTGGGAGGCTGAGGCAAGAGAATCGCTTGCAACCCGGAGGTGAAGGTTGCAGTGAGTCAAGACTGCATCACTGCACTCCAGCCTGGGTGACAGAGCAAGACTCCATCTGAAAAGAAAAGAAAAGAAAAGAAAAAAAAGAAAATCTGCATATAACTTCTGACTCCCCAAAAACTTAACTACTAATAGCCTACTGTTGACCAGAGGCCTTGCAGATAACATAAACAGTTGATTAACATGTATTTTGTATGTTATATGAATTATACCCTGTATTCTTCCAATAAAGTAAGCTAGAGAAAAGAAAATGCTATTAAGAAAATCATAAGAAAAAATATATTTAGTATTCATTAAGTAGAAGCAGATCATCATAAAGGTTATCATCCTCATGTCTTCTTGTTGAGTGGGCTGAGGAAAAGGAGGTCGAGGAGGGGTTGGTCTTGCTGTCTCAGAGGTGGCAAAGGCAGGAGAAAATCAGCATATAAATTGACTTGCATATTTCAAATGCATGTTGTTAGAGTCAACTGTATTTTATAAATGTATGAAATGGATGCAGAAAAGTATACAAATCATAATACACACCTCACTTTGTTTTCACAAAGTGGACTCACCCATGTGACTATCATCAGATCAAGAAATAAAGCATCATGAGAAATAGAACTCCAGAAACTTCTCAGGCCTCCTTTTCCAGGCATTATCTGCCCCTGTCTGCCAAAGGTAATCATTATCCCAACTTGTAACTCCATAGATTAATTTTGCATTTTATACAAATGTAATCACATGTTATATATTACTTTGTGTCTGGCTTTAACATTTTTGTGACGTTCAGATCGTCACATGTAGTTGTAATTAGTGTACTTTTCATTGCCATGTAGTATTCCATTGTATGAATATACAACAGTTTATTCCATTGATGAACATATGAGTTATTTCCAGGTTTTGGCTATTGCAACTCATGCATTGTTGTACACGTTTTTAAATAAACACACTTGTGTATTGCATGTGTCTATACCTGGAAATGAAATTGCTGAGGCTTCATTTGTATATAAACACATACACATGTGCACACACACACACAGTTGATCTTTCAACAACACAAGTTTGAACTGTGTGGGTCCACTTGTATGTAGATTTTCTTCTGCCTCTGCCACCCTTGAGACAGCAAAACCCAACCCTCCTCTTCCTGCTCCTTCTCTACCTACTCAACATAAAGATGATGAGGATGAAGACCTTTATGACTATCCACTCCTACTTAATAAATAGTAAATATATTTTCTCTTCCTTATGATTTTCTTAATAATATTACTTTTTTCTAGCCTACTTTATTGTAAGAATACGGTATATAATACATGACATACAAACTAAGTGTTAATCGACTGTTTATGCTGTTGATAAGGCTTCTGGTCAATAGCAGGCCATTAAAAGTAAAGTTTTTGGGGAGTCAAAAAGTTATAAACAGATTTTTGACTGCATGGGAGTTTGGCGCCCCTACTCCTCTCATGTTGTTCAAATGTCAGTTGTAATTTAGTTTTAGTTTTCCAACCTGCTTGTACAAATTTATTCTAACCAACAATGTATTAGAGCAGGAACTGGCAAACTATGACTAGAAGACCTGTTTTGTTTTGTAAGATCACAGCTCACTGTAGCCTCAAACTCCTGGGTTCAAGTGATCCTCCTACCTCAGCCTCCCAAGTGGCTAGGACTACCGGTGTGCACCATCACACCCAGGTAATTCTGTAACTTTTTGCAGAGTTGGGATCTTGCTATGAGAGAAGGGTGGTCTCAATTTCCTGGTCTGAAGCAATCCTCCCTTCTCAGCTTCCCAAAGTGCTGGGATTACAGGGGTGAGTCACTGTGCCAGCTTGTAAGTAAAGTTTTATTGGAACATAATCTCAGTTTCTTTTTAATGTATTGTCTATGTCAGTTTTCCTGTGGCAAGGGCAGAGTTGAGTAGTTGTGAAAGCAACTGTATGGCCCACAAAGCCAAACATATTTACTATCTGGCCCTTTACGGAACTAATTTGCCAACCTCTATATTAGAGTTATGAGGGTTTCAAAACCTTGCCAACAACCACGCTGTTGACTGTTTCATGTCAGCTCTTCTAGTGTGTGTTCTGGTGGGTGTTTCATGAATCATGTTATGGCATTAATGTCCATGATCCTATTGAAATCTTCATATACATTATAAATAGAGCTTACGAGAGAGTTGTCATTATGGTTAAATGCTGAGCTCCACTTGAGATTCTATAACCTTCCCCCTCAAAAGACTTGATTTATTTTATATGATTTTTCTAAAGGGTATACTAGTAATTTCATTTTGAAAAAAAGGTTTCTCTTTGCTTCTTCTTCTTTTTTTTTTTTTTTTTTTTGACAGAGTCTGGCTCTGTTGCCCGGGGTACAGTGCAGTGGTGCCATCTTGGCTCGGCTAACTAAAACATTCACCTCCCAGGTTCAAGCAATTCTCCTGCCTTAGCCTCCTGAGTAGCTGGGATTACAGGCATGCATCACCATGCCTGGGTAATTTTTGTATTTTTAGCAGAGACGGGGTTTCACCATGTTGGCCAGGCTGGTCTTGAACTCCTGACCTCAAGTGATCCACCCACCTCAGCCTCACAAAGTGCTGGGATTACAGGCGTGAGTCACCGCACCTGGCCTTCTCTTTGCTTCCGAAACTTAAGTTGTGGGATTTAGTGAAAAATTATTAAAATGTACTTTGGAAAAGGGTATTTTATTCTCAGTGGAGTACAGCTTAGTAGGCAAGTCAATAAGGAGAGGGAACCCCCATGGATGAAGCAGGTAGATGACCAAGTGACTTGGGAAGTACCTTCCAAAGAAAGGAAGGGTCCATAAATATTTATTGATAGAATGAAAAGAAGAAACAGTGGTTCAGGTGGCTCAATGCCCTTTCAAGTACTTTCATTTTATAAAATCGCAGAAAAGTTTCTACATGTGACTAAACAATTTTCTCCCTTCTTCAGATATCCTCCTAAAGACTCTGTTAGAAAATAGTATTACTCTTCCAGTAAGAAAATTATGCAAATAAAAAAACCCATGAGACCTAGGTATCTGAATCAGTCTTTGAGAAGAAAGCTGATGTGCACACTCATTAAACTGCAGAATATGGCTCAGTAAGTCTTTCTGCCTCAAGATTGTTTCCAGCTGAAGTCACACTTGGCAAATCTGGATGCCTCAGAATGTAAAGATGGCCCTTGTCCAGGGGCAGACCTCCATGCCGCTGCTTCCTCTTCCCATTTGCATCCAGCAGTGCCTGGGAGAGGCAAGGATCAGAGTCCCTTCAGGCAGTAAGGATGAAATAGATGAAAAATGAGAACATTAACACTGGGAACCAGACGTCAGGGAACCTAGAGCCCAAGATAGCAAAAAGATGTGAGAAAACAGTCGTTATATAAACACCTAAAAGTTGGAGAAAGCTTTGCTCTTTGGAGAGGAATTACTGCAAGAAGACTATTCAGAGGATCTTTAAGTCCTGGAGGCCCCAGAGGGGAATGGAGAGGGAGAATGAGGAGACACCATTTTGTTTAAGAAAGCAAAGGAGTGGAGAAATACAGGACTACTATTTTGAAGATAAACAAATTAATAGAAAAAAAGTCCTACAGTGTGTTTAGAAGGGGAAAAAAAACTGCTTGCCTGAAGTTGAGCTGAAGTTGAGAAAACATTTCCATAAATGTAAACTTCACAAATATCTTCACATCAAGCACATGACTGACTAAAGATGAATGACTCCCAATTCCGCAATAAACATTAGGGTTCATCTACACACACAAGTCAGCTTGACTCAATGTATTAGAAGGAGAAAAGGTCAAGTCAATGAAACAACCAGTCCTTAGAGTGCCAAGTACCTGATTTGCCTGCATGTTTTAGTTTTCACTTGTTTTGGCATTCTTAGACATAGCCAGAAAATATTACAACAGAAACATCTCATTCCAGGATGTTATTTTAGTTAGTGGGACAGGGAAGGGGAGAAGTGCTTTCCTAGATATAACTTAGTTGATAGGTACCCTGGTTCTTAAAATCTGTATTGGAAGTTACCAGAGACCCTGACCAAATGCAGCATAGTATGTTCATGCCAAAATGCCTCCTCATAAATATGTACAATTATATGTCAAATAAGCAAAAGAAAAAATGAAATAAAATGCTTCCAGATATTGCTCTTTTACCAAATGGTTTCAAAACATGGACAGGATTATTGAGGTCACCTCTTCTACCTGTGTATAATTGTTTTATTTCAACAACAACAAAAAAGTATTTGAGAATTGGGACATTATTTTATTTTTTTTTAAATTCCCTTTGCCCACAGATGCTTCGATATACTCAAACTTTGGTTTACTTTTTACTATTTACTCTGTGAGGTAAATGTTACCCCACTTTGATTAAAATAAGACCAAAGTTCAGGAGGCTGAAATGAGTAGCCTAAGATCTTATGGTAGGGAGGGCACAGACAGGTTTTCCTACTCTGACACCCCCACTGGACTGAGCACATAGTGGGCCCTTTATCAATGTCTTTTGAAGGAGTGACTGACTGAATGCACAGATGGTGAGAGTGGAATGAGGTGGAGCTGAGTTTGTGATATAGATACTCCTCCTTCTTTAGTCATCTGGCAACAGGCACAGATAAATTTTTGGAGTTAACGAAAGTGAAAGAAAATGAGAATATGTATGAAGTTCTCATCCATTGCATGTAAACATGAAAGCCTATAAATTGTACCACCTCTATGGAGAGCAATACAGTGGTGTCTATTAAAGTGGAAGATTCCAGGCTCTTGAATCATCAGCTTCACTTCTAAATACATACTCTAGGGAAATTCTCATATACGTGCATGAGACTGTTCATTGCAACATTATTTGTTATGGGAAAAAATCAGAAAGAACATACCCTTATGAGAATAGATAAATTAATTATGGGATAATATTTCAGTAAAAATAAGTGAAATGGGCCAATATGTGTCAACATGGATAAATCTCAAATTTTGGCAAAATATAATTTATATATTGAAATTCAATCAAATTCAAGGTTACAGCACCAATAATGATATGCTGACTTATATTCTAGTATCCTATTCTGATTGCAAGATAAAGAGGTTGCAGCCAATTGTGCACAACTTTGGGGATTATACCCGCATGGAAGAATGTCGTGTATGTGAGCATCATTGTTTGGTGTGTTAAAGTGAAAAAAGGAAGGTTGAGAACCATTACTCTAGAGTTTTGTTGTTCAAGTAGTGATCAATAAGGAAGAAAAATTTTCATGAACTCTGTCTTAGCTCAGGCTGCTATAACAAAATACCACGGACTGGGTGGCTTAAACAATGGGAATTTATTTCTCATAGTTCTGGAGACTGGAAAATCCAAAATCAAGGTGCTGACAGATTCAGTTCCTGGTGAGGCCTCTTTACCTGGATTGCAAATGGACCCTTTCTTATTGTGTCCTCACATGGCAGAGAGAGAGAGAGAGAGAGAGAGAGAGAGAAGGAGGGAGGGGGAAGGGGGTGGGAGGAGGGAGGCACACTCTGGTCTTTCTCTTCTCATAAGAGTACTAATCCCATCATGGGGTCCCACCTTCAAGACCTCATCTGGACCTAATTATCTTCCAAAGACCTTGCCTTCACATTCCATTACATTGGGGGTTAGGGCTTCAACATATGAATTTTAGGGGGATACATTCAGTCCATAACAGATTCCCAGTGTTGACTTACTCTAATTTTACTGAAATAGAGCTATAGTTATTTATGTAAGACTATGAATAAACTTCTTATGTTCAGAAATCTTATCTATATAATCCAACTAAGTTATTATTAGTATCACACAAACATGGCTGGATGTATTGCATTAGAAATTTATGTTTCTGATGATCTTACTTAAAATAAAGGCTTCGTAGCATACAGTAAATTCACTTTGATGGCCCTCAGGGAACCACAAAAAGTTAAGTCCTCCTCCTCCACAGCAGTTGAAGCCAAAGCAGAAGAAAGAAGATCTGGTGATCACTAAACCAATAAAATATGTATCCATAGCAGAGAAAATAAACAGAATTTCAAATATGGGCCCCAAAAGAAAGTCACCAAAATAGTCACCACAACTTGTAGGGCTGATGTGTGATACAGCTTCCCACTAAGCAGCTCTTTGGTGCTACAAAATAAGGGGCAGGAGGATTTATGTATTTTATGGATAATGATTCTCTGGGATATTCCTCTATTGCATTGAAACCACCTACTACTAAATCTATTAATCAAAACAAATACTTTATATGTAACAATCAGTAAGTTTCACAGTAGTAATATTAATTTAATTTGACAGATGATTTGGCTTTGTTAAAATCCAGTGATGGATGTATGGTTAAAAAAAATGAAGACTTGGTTCCAACTCCATGCTTTGATTTCAATAACACAAATGTAGAAAATGTCTGTCTGTATAAGAATGCTTCAAAATGTTACAAATAAGCACAATAATTCTTTTTTTTCTAGTTCAAAATAATCCAAATACATTTAACTGAAATGAATCACTCTCAAATGTCAACTGTAATGAGGAACACTTGATAATTTTGTGAATGTCCCTCATTTATTTGAATATAAAGATAACACACAGCTTTTTTTAGAATCTTATAGTAGCAGATATATAAGATAATAAATTTTGTAATAAGCCGTAGCTCATTCTTGTGCTAATAAAATATTACAAGCACAAAAAGATAGGATATACACAAGAAATCTTCCTGTGTATCAGCTAGGCTACTTTTGGCTGCACTAACAGAGTACATGATTGAAAGTTGCTTAAATAGTAAGAACATTTTTTATCTCACATAAGCATGGCATTAGATATTACTGTGTAACAAATTATCACTAACTTAGTGGCTTAAGACAATACATATTTATCATCTCACAGTTTCTGTGGGTTAGGAGTTCAGACACAGTTTAGCTGATTTCTTTGCTTCAGAAGTTATATGAGGCTGCAGTTAAGGTGGCAGCTTGAGCTGGGGTCTTATCTGAAGGCTCAACTGGTGAAGGAAGGCCCTATTTACCAGCTTACCCTAGTTGTTTGCAGAATCTCCTTAAAGGTCATTTGACTAAGGGCCTCACCTTCTCATTGGCAGTTGGCTGGAGGCCACCCTCCTCCACTCCTTGCCTCATGGGTCTCTCCAATATGGCAGCTTACTTTATGAATGCATGCAAGCCAAGAAGGCAACAGCAGAATCAACTGTCAAGACAAAAGTTACAATTCTGGCAATGACGTCCCATCACCTTTGCCATATTCTATTTGTTAGAAGGTGCTGTGGAGTCTATTTGTTACAGCACCTTTGCCATATTTGGGTAGACCAGCTCACGCTCAAAGGGAAGAGATTGGGTAGGGGCATAAATACCAGGAAGGGAAAGAGGGGAATCCTTAGGACCACCTTAGAGTCAGCATGCCACAGACATAAACCTGGAGCATGGTTCCAGGATTACCTCAGGGACTCAGTGACTACATTTACCCAGATACAGTTCATCTCTCTTCCCTGGCTCAGAGATGTCTCTCTCCATGTAGATAGGCTACAGCCTTACCAGGTGCTGTGTGAAAGAGCATACTCAGGTGAAGAAAAGAGGGAATTTCAATTTTTGTTATTTTGGAAAAAAACCTTTCCCAAAAGTCTCCTGGGAGATGTCCCGTCAAGTCTCATTTGTCAGGATTGGGTTGTGTGTCCATATCCACATTGCAAAGGAGTCTAGGGAAGTAAGGGCAAGGATATGGCATTTTTGCCCTCAGTAGGAGGTAAGTCTCTGCCAGAGAGAAAAGGAAAGGGGTGGGTGGGGGCAGAGGCTGGGAATGTTCCACCAACTACTAAAAGACAGACTTCTTTAAGGGCTACCTTGTGTTAACATGATAACTGAATTTTCTGCCTCTATTCTCCTTACTTGAGATGTTCATTCATATAGTGCGCTATGATGTCATTGGGTCTTTACTTGGCTCAAACATTATTGTACAGACAAATGCAAATATAGGTCCTGAGACTGCCTGAGGTTCTCTATTACTGATATGATTATTTTTATTCCAATATTTCCTAAATATGTTAAGCTAGTTATAAAATTCTTATTCTTAAATCTCTTATCTGTAAATGTTTTTCTTTTTGTACTTCTTCAAACAAAAGTGACTGGCTCCTTAACTTCCAACCATCTAGAGTCATTTATTTAGATATGCAAAGGTAATCATGAAAATAAAAACAGATGGTAGAATGAGCCTTTGATCTACCCTGGCTTTTCTGCAAAACTCCCCAGATAAGTACACAAAGGGTGAGTTGTTTACAAAAATCCCTCTGTAATCAGAGCAGGACCTGTGACCTTCAGCACCTTAGACTATGAGGGTTCCAGACTTCCTTTCAGGTTCCTCAAAGCCTGGTGACCACCTCCCAGAGGTGAACTTACTACCAGTCAACCTAGCTGACCACTAGGAGTATGTGTGAAATGACTCTGAAAGCATCTGCTCTTGCAGAACTTCTTTTCAGGAACCAAATCTCTACTCTTTTATCCTATAATTTGCTGTTGTTGATTTGGATTCAAGTGAATAAACTTACATTTATCCTTTTCAAATACAGTCTTATTTATTAGGTCCATTTGCCATGACCTTCTGAATCTTGCTTCTGTAATCTCTCTTAATTAATGTAAGGCTCCATGTTGTGTTGACCACAAGTTTTTATAGCATGTCCAGGCATGTTTACCAACTGAGCCAATGCTCAGTTACGTCCCAAAGGATCTGACCATTTTGTGTGGATTTTAAAAGAAAACATATTAGAAGGAATACACTGATTTTTATTTGTTCACTTAATGCAGTGGTTCTCAACCTGGGTTGGAGGGGAGGATTTGTCCTTCAGAGGACATCTGGCTATGCTGGAGATGTGTTTGTTGTCACAGTGGAGGAGGGAGGCATGTTACTTGTGTCTAGTGGGTAGATACCAGGGACACTGATAAATATTATCTAATGCACAGGATGCCACCATCCCTGTAACAGAAATGGTCCCAAACATCCATACTGCTGTGTTGAGGAGCCCAGTTTTCATTGCAGAAATGGAGCTGGGCATGGTGGCATGTGACTGTAGTACCAGCTACTTGGGAGGCTGAGGTGGGAAGATCACTTGAGCCCAGGAATTTGAGGCTGCAGTGAGCTATGATCCTGCTATTATACTCCAGCCTGGGTGACAGAGCAAGACCCATCTCAAAAAAAAAAAAAAAAAAAAAAAGACATTCTGTTTTGTATGGGAAATCTTACATAACCTTTTTCTGTCAGTTTGATAGAAATTTTTACGAAATATTTTGATGCTTGAATGTAGAGCCCAGGTCTTACTATATTTACGTGCATCTTTGTTCTATTTCTCTGTTGAGCAACTCTTTTTGCTATTACATCCGGACTCCACAGCTGAATCCTCTGCTTACTTGTCTGGGGCCCAGATACCCTCAGGAATCCGACCATATTGTCCATACCCCAAACCACTGGCAGTTGGTAACACAAACACAGTCACACCAATGAATAGTAAGGTAAGGAAGTGTCAATGGACACTTACCACCACTCCTGCTGGCTTCTCAATGCTATTTTGGCCACCATGAATTGTGCCATCTCATTGTCCTATTGCTCTGTGTCACTCTCCACGCATTTAAAGTGCCGGTCAGGAGCATTCAACTGGCTAAGCCTAGTTCCCATGATGCAGTCTGAGCTTTTGGGATGGGCTCTGGACCAGAGAATTCATGTGCATCACTCTTTGAATCTATTCAATAATTACTGCCCCTCATTGCCATGTTTGTTGATTCTCCAGAAATAACCACTTGTAACAGTTTGTTGAGTGTTTTTGCAAACATTTTCAGTGCATATACAGACACATACATAGTATGATATACTTTTTATATTATAATGTGCATATAAGTTAGGATTGCTTAAGCTGCTATAAAAGGCCTCCGTGATTCAGTGGCTTAAAAAAAATGAGATTTGTTTTTTCTCTGCATCGTGGCCCAACATGTATAGTCCAGGTTGATAGGAAGCTGTGCTCCAGGCAGTCAGCTGGGGACCCAAGATGACACTGGCTTTGCCATCTTCAACATAGTCCCTCAGGTCACTCTGGTGGTCACCATTTTGTCTAGTGGTAAGGAGTGAAACTGAGTATGAAGAAGACGTGCACCTTGACTTAAGAGACAAGGCTGGGAAAAAGCTTACTTACATGGCTATCCCTAACTGTTAATGGGGCCGAGAATTGAAGTGTAGCTGGGAGGCCACATGCCAAGCTACAATTCTATTGTATACAAGAAATGAAGAACAAATTTTGGTGGATAGCGACCTAATCATCTAGTTCATTCTTTCTCTCTCCTCTTTCTCTCTTAACATAAATAGGACTATAGTATACAAGCACATTTCATTACCTTCAACATTGTCCATGTTAGTATATATAAATATTCCTTTTTCCACAACTATATTAACTATATTATTCTTGACTCTTATGAGAATCGTGTATAACTTTCCCCTATCAGGTTTATCAAGTTGGTCTTTTGAGTACCTCTGTTTGTTTAGCTGTTCATTAAATGCTCAGCACATATAGGACTTGGTCAGTAGATAGCAGTGCTCTTTGAATGGCTCGCTAGGGTTTTCTTTTTAAGCCATTCTTTTCTAGTATAGAAATTTGCATTCTGATATAGAATGTTTGGTTTCTAATTATTTAAAACCATATATTGCCTAGGTTTTCTTCTAGGGTTTTTATGGTTTTAGGTCTAACGTTTAAGTCTTTACCATTCAGGACATAGGCATGGGCAAGGACTTCATGTCTAAAACACCAAAAGCAATGGCAACAAAAGCCAAAATTGACAAATGGGATCTAATTAAACTAAAGAGCTTCTGCACAGCAAAAGAAACTACCATCAGAGTGAACAGGCAACCTACAAAATGGGAGAAAATTTTCGCAACCTACTCATCTGACAAAGGGCTAATATCCAGAATCTACAATGAACTCAAACAAATTTACAAGAAAAAAACAAACAACCCCATCAAAAACTGGGTGAAGGACATGAACAGACACTTCTCAAAAGAAGACATTAATGCAGCCAAAAAACACATGAAAAAATGCTCACCATCACTGGCCATCAGAGAAATGCAAATCAAAACCACAATGAGATACCATCTCACACCTGTTAGAATGGCAATCATTAAAAAATCAGGAAACAACAGGTGCTGGAGAGGCTGTGGAGAAATAGGAACACTTTGACACTGTTGGTGGGACTGTAAACTAGTTCAACCATTGTGGAAGTCAGTGTGGCAATTCCTCAGGGATCTAGAACTAGAAATACCATTTGACCCAGCCATCCCATTACTGGGTATACACCCAAAGGACTATAAATCATGCTGCTATAAAGACACATGCACACATATGTTTATTGCAGCTCTATTCACAATAGCAAAGACTTGGAACCAACCCAAATGTCCAACAATAATAGACTGGATTAAGAAAATGTGGCACATCTACACCATGGAATACTATGCAGCCATAAAAAATGTTGAGTTCATGTCCTTTGTAGGGACATGGATGAAATTGGAAATCATCATTCTCAGTAAACTATCGCAAGAAGAAAAAACCAGACACCGCATATTCTCACTCCTAGGTGGGAATTGAACAATGAGAACACATGGAAACAGGAAGGGGAACATCACACTCTGGGGACTGTTGTGGGGTGGGGGGAGTGGGGAGGGATAGCATTAGGAGATATACCTAATGCTAAATGACGGGTTAATGGGTGCAGCACGCCAGCATGGCACATGTATGCATATGTACCCTAAAACTTAAAGTATAATAATAATAAAATAAAATAAACCATATATTAAAGAATTTTTGATTTGTTCTGTTTATTATTGCACTGTTAAATAACAAGGGTCATTAAAATGATACACTGCAAATTGCATTCTGTTTTCCAAGTCTAGAGACAAATTTGAATTCCCCCAAAGTCTGTTCTGGCTTGCTTTTACACTGTTGACATTCCTCAGAAGAGGCAAGAATAGGCAAATAATTATGTGATGCCCATTTCAATTCCAACCTCTTGACTGCTTCATTCTCACCCTTCACCATTCACATTTGGCATTACAATTCCAACATTAAATATTCTTTTTGAAAAATGGTTAAGTTTTTATCTGATGTTTCAATGTTGATATACTATGATTGGGTCTTATTGTCCAAAGTGAAGTCAAATTCATGTTTAAGTAAAATAATTCTAGCATGGTTTCCTTCTACCTCCCACCCATTATTTGAAAAGTGACAAGAAAATGTATAAAGCTGGTAATAATTGAGGCATTTCTAGGCTTGGGATTTCCAAAGACTGTGAATAGCCATAAACTGGCAAATAGAAGGAGACCTGGAAACGAATTGCAGTCTGAAATCACAGCACCATCTGGGACACCATTTTCCTAATTGTATTAGTTTTCTATTGCTGCATAACAAATTACCACAAACTTAGAGGCTTACCATACACCTTTATTATCTCACAGTTTCCATAGGTCAGGAGTCCAAGCACAGCTTAACTGGGTCGTCTGCTCAGGGGTCCCACAAGGCTGCAATCAATGTGTCAGCTGAGCTGCATTTCTCTCTGGGGCTTCAGTTCAACTTCCAACTCATGTGATTGTTAGCAGAATTCATTTCTTTGTGGTTGTAAGATCAAGGTCCCTATTTTCTTGCTGACTGTTGGCTGGGGGCTACTCTCAGCTTTTGGAGTCCACCCTCATTCCTTGCCTCATGTCCCTTTTCCAGACCTCTCAACATGGCAACTCACTTCCTCAAAGTCAGCAAGGGAGAGTCTCTTAGCCCAGCTTGCTAAGATGGAGTCTTATATAATGGAATATAATTATGGGAATGGAATCGTATCACTTTTGCTGTATTCGGTTGGTACAAAGTAAGTCACAGGTTCTGCCCACACTCAAGGGGAAGGGATTGTATAAGGGTGTGATTCACTGGAGGGGGGTCATCTTAGGATATGTCTGCCACCCGTATTTCTGGTTTAACTCACTACCTTGTTTCCATTTCACCTTCAGTGCCCTTCTGATGCCTGTCTGGTGCCTGGTTTCGAATTCCTACCTGTCTGGTCCTCACATTCTCATGGTTCTCACATGCTTCCTGATTACCTTTTACCTTACATTTCCAACACCTTCACAGAATGCATCCTGCTACCTGTCTCTATGGCCTTCTTTTCTCTATGGTCAAGTCACCAATCCCTTGGCTCTGCTAGCCCTCTCCTTTTAGTGTTCAAGCACAGCATGGGTAAATGAAACTGATGCTGTTATGTTGAATACCTCCTCCTCCTGGCTTTTCTACTCATTTCAGTGGTGTGATCATTCTTCAAGTCACCCTAAGTCAAAACCATACAGTTATTCATATCTTGGACTTCCCTAAACCAGGGGTTGGCAAATTATGACCTGTGAGCCAAATTTGATCCACATGCCTGTTATTGTAAATAAAGTTTTATTGGTGCAAAGCCATACCTATTTGTTTAAGTATGGTTTATGCCTGCTCTTGCACTACAGTGGCAGAGTTGAGTTGTTGCTACAGAAACTGGCCTAAAAGCTGAAAATATTTCATATCTGGCTTTTTGCAGAAAGCATTTGCCAACCTGTGCTCTAAGCTAAAGAAGACGAAGATTGTTTCTTTTGCGTTTAAAATTCCAATAGTGTTCTTTCCTTACCTTCTTTTCCTTCTGCCATTGTTCACCTTGGTTAGTGCTTTTGTTGTCATACACCTGAATTGACTCAGCCATCTCCTAATTGGGCCTCAGCAGCTATTCAGAGCTTCTCTTCTCTGAAGCCCTTGGTTCATTGCTGTTGTTTGAGCATCTGAAGATCTTCCTTGTCTAGTTCTAAATTCTTTCTCTTTATTTTTCTATGCTTTTTACAGAAACTCATCTTCCCTGGGTGGGCTGAGAGCAAACACTGGCTCAAATACTTTACCCAGTTTTGCATGTATGATTCATTAGGAACTTCTCATAAACTATCTGGATTTAACAGTTATGTCTTACTCTACATAAGACCTAGATCCTCTATAGATTATTATAAAATCATTGCACACAAGAATTATGTCTTACACGTTACATCTGATAAAATGCTTAACGTTGAGTTGAGCTGGACAGAGAGGTATAGAAGGTGTAGACCAGCGGTCCCCAACCTTTTTGGCACCAGGAACCTGTTTTGTGGAAGACAATTTTCCTACAGACCAGGGTTGTGGGGGGGATGGTTTCAGGATGGAAGTGTTGTTCCACCTCAGATCATCAGGCACTAGTTAGATTCTCATAAGGAGTATGCAACCTAGATCCCTTGCATACACAGTTAACAATAGGGTTCACACTCCTTTGAGAATATCATGCAGCCGCTGATCTGACAGGAGGTGGAGCTCAGGTGGTAATGCTCGCTGGTCTGCTGCTTACCTCCTGCTGTGTGGCCCGGTTCCTAACCATACCAGTACCAGGCCATGGACTGGTACTGGTCTGCAGCCCAGGGGTTGGGTACCCTTGGTATAGACTGTTGATAGGTCTTTGTGACAAGCTGCTTTACTATTTAAAAATGAAATAGAGCTTTGTTTCATTTTATGTCGTTTTTAATGGTGGTGATTAAAGATACTTTAAATAAATTTAAACTTACAAAAAGGTCGAAGTAATGGTATAAGGAACTTTTTCTCTAAATCATTTGAGAGTAAGTTTCCAACCTGATGCCCTATCCCTCCCAATAATTTATTGTGTAATTCCTACAAAAAATAACCAAAATACTACCATCAAAATCAGTAAATGAGCATGGTACCTGATAGCCATTTAGTCCCTATGCTCTAACAAGTTTAACTAATTGTCTAAGTAATCTCCTTTGTATCAAAAAGATCTAGTCCAGGATCATAAGTTGTACTTGGTTGTCATATCTCTTTACTCTCTTTATATTTGGAACAGTTCTTCAGTATTTTTTGACTTACATGACCTTGGCATTTTTTGAAGAGTACTGGAGAGCTGCTTTGTAGAATGTAAAATTGTATTTGTCTGATGATTCCTTATAATTAACTTCAAGTTATATGTTTTTGATATGAACATCACATTTGAGGAGGTATAAATATCCCATTCGTCATCAAACTTTCACTCACTAGTTTTAGTGGTGTTTCTTGGCTAAATTAATTATTACTGTGTTAGTTGACATTTGATAATTTTCTATTTCCATCACTCCTATAATTATTATTTGGCATTCCATTACAGGGAAAACAATTCTTCTCTTCCTATTTGTTCATTTATATCACCATGGACTCATGGATTCCTATTCTATTCAATGGGTTAGAATCCTTTACTTTCATTTATTTTGATGCTCAAAGGGTCCCACATTTAGCAGTGGGATAAGGTTGCCTGATAAGATATAGAACACCCAGCTAAATTTGCATCTCAGATAAACAATTAATAATTGTTTTAGTAAAATATGTCTAAAATCTTGCATATACATGCTTAATATTGCATGGACATACTTAAATTATTAGTTGTTTAACTGAAATTCAAGTTTAACTGGGCATCTTCTATTTTTATTTGCTGAATGTGAAGCCCTGCAGTGGGAGCCCCTTCAAGATGCTTACTGTGTTCTTTCAATATGTCCCCATCATTCTTTGAATACTTCCTTGATTTCTGGCCCAACAAAATGCTGTAGCCTCACCTCGTACCTTTCTTGCTCCAGCTCTCAAGCCACTTCCCCAAAGAAACCTGGCTCTGTTTAGTGTAAAATGGTATTTAGAAACCAAGATCTGTACACAGAGTATACTCATTACTGTTGAATGTCACAACTCTTAGACCTTCTCAGTGGAGAGATCCAGGGCAATCTATGTATTTATCTATTTACACATATGCATATATGTACATACATCTACATATGTATTTACTTCTGTATCTATCTCTATGTATTGAAAAATCATGACTTCACACCAATGCTTCTAATTCCAATCTAGTACCACATGAACATTTCTCATTTTCCTTTTCTACTTCTCTAACAGTGAGAAATGTGGTCCTCCCACCCTCCATATAACCATAATTGATCAATTACCCCCATATGTACCCAATCTCCCATTGCCACCACCAGCCTCCACATCCCTACACGGATGCTTTGCTCACCTTTCTTGGGCTCTGACACCCCACCCTGTGCTTCCTCTCACTGCCTCAGGCTCCAAAATCCCATACCAAGCCACTGCCAGTACCACTTCTGCCAACGTGGCACATGGGCACCTTATTCACCTGATTCAGGCTTCAACATCCCATGCCAGGCCAGCATCATCATTCCCCTGTGTGGATGCCCTCTTCATGCCACTTGGGCTTGATCCCCAGCAACAGACCACCCTGAGTGCATGCCCTCCTCATGATACTTGATACACTGTGCTGAGTCACCACTCCTGCCCCACCTGATGCAGATACCTGTCCTGCAAGGCCTGATGTCATGGGTCTTGGATTGAATTGTTCAGCAAAGGAAGGAGGGAAAGGAGGAAGGCATTTCTCACCATGTAACATTATAACTGATTTATTATTTTTTATAATTGATTTATGTTTTCATTCTGTTTTCCCCTCAACCTGGCTCATTCACTGGCAGATTACCTTATTACCAGAACAATGCTTGCTTTATCATAAGCACTCAGAGATTATCCATCGAATGAAAAAGTGAGTGACTTAATGAACAAATGAATATGTAGAGAGCTAAAGTTTCTACATATGCAGAAAATAAATTTTAATTCTCCTAAAAAATTCTTTTCTCTTGGCTCTTGAACTTACTTAACATCTGATTTAGGATTCACCCATGGTAACCCAATGATTGTTTGGGGTTTTCTACCTCACCTAGCATGACATCTGGGCAAGTTTATTTTCAGGTCACTGTAACCCAGACTTTTCTTGCAAGAGTATGGTCAAAACATCATTTTTCCTTATTAGGAGGTGGCTTGTGTGTGTTGAGCTCACATTTCTTGCCTCCGAGGCTTCTCTTGCTCTCATCCCCTGTGCAGACTTTATCATATGCCTACCGGTGATTTCTATATACTGAGATCAAAATCAGCTTCTGTTTCTTATGCTATCAAATAAAATATCTGCTCTGTAAAACTGCTTCTACATATAAAAGAAAGAATCGGGGACCAGCTCTTCAATTGGTATGAATGAGTTGGAGAGAAAAGGCAGTAAGGTACCCACCCATAGGCCCCCAGGGGTCAGGAAGCAATGTTCGATGTTTTCCTCCTCTCACCAGCTAGCTAAATTCTTGTGGAAAAAATCCCTTCCTCACGAACCTGCAAATTGAAGAGATGTAGCAACTGGGCTCACTGATCCTACCCACCCCAATCCTGCCCCAAGTCATCACAGGGAAAATGAGCAGTGCGTGTGTGAATGGGTATGGCATATAAAATTATATTTTCATTTAGCATTTATTAGAGCTGATTCAAAAAATCACATGAAACTATTATAAATTGCTGAACAGTTTCAAAGTTTATTTTGCTTATGTGTGTGGAAGAGAGACAAAAGTAGATGAGAACTTTAAAAATAATGTTTATTGCATGACTAAAAACTTGGGAGCTGAGAAGGGAGACCAACATTATGTAAGCTCAGAATATTTTTGGAAGTTAAATGGCATTTCCTACAATTTTACTTCCAATGCATTCAGCTGATCACCTCTCTGAAAACACCTTGTGCCTTGCATACCTTTTTTGGAAGCTTACTTCTCCCTCCCTCTTCTCTTCTAATACTCTTTCCTTGATAAATCCTCATTCATCCTGGAAGACTAGGCATTAAAAACATTTTCTGTATGAAACTTGCAGTGGCTTTCAAGTGGGTTCATTAGAACAGTGGTCATGCATTAGAACTACGTATTTACACTTTGTCTCCACTATTGGCTGTGAACTTCCAGACAGGGGAATGTTACATTTCATTTTGTTTTCTTTTACTTATGTTAAGGATCTCATATATACATAATTGGGTAATTACACTGGCTAGCTCATGACACCTGAGTGATGTGTTTTGTTGTTGTTGTTGTTGTTTGTTTGTTTTTTTCCATTCTCAGTGAATGTCTTCAGTGGCATTGAGCACAAGAGTGGCTAAGAATGGGGCTAAGGACTTAGGCACACCTGGTCTGAATCCCTGCTCACCCACTTAACTGTGTGACTTGGGGCAATTTATGTAACTTTTTGAGCTTCTGTTTTCTCAAATGTAAAGTTAGAAAAATAAAGCCCCTATTTAATAGTTTTTCTTTTTTATTTCTGAGTGTTAAATGTAATATTGCAAACTAAATGCTAAACATGATTTATATGACAAGAAGCAGCCAGTAAATTTTAGCTTTTTATTTTTTTAATGGAGTGGGGCTCAACAGATACTTAATGAATGATACAGCCATTAAGCTTCTTAGAATCCCAATTATGTATCCAATTTGTTTTATTTATTTTCTTTTTCTCTTTTCTTTTCTTCCTCTTCTTTCTTTTCCTTTTCTTCTTCTCCTTTCTCCTCTTTTTCCTTCTCTTCTTCTTCCTCCTCCTCTGCCTCCTTCTTCCTTTTTTCTTCTTTTTTTCTTCCTTTTTTCTCTTCCTCCTTCTCCTCTGCTCTTATTTTTCTTCCTCTTCATCTTCCTCCTTGTCCTCCTCTTCCTCTTTCTTCTTCTTCCTCTTCATTATCATCTTCCTTCTCTTTTTCTTCTTCCTCCTCCTTCGATTCTCCTTCCTCTTCTTCCTCCTCCTCCTCCTACTTAATCTTCTCTAAAATTCTCCTCTCTCTCTCCTTTCTTTCCCCTTTCCCCTCCCCTGCCCTCCTCTCCTTTTTGGACATCTCTGAGCACAGCTGCTGCACATACCAGGGCAAAGCTGCATCAGATGCCAAAGTCTTTTCAAGGGAAGCCAGTTTTCAAGCTCGGGCACACTGACTTTTAGGATACAACCCAAATACTATTAAATAACAAAACATTAAGCTTCTTTGCAGATAAGCCTGGAATACCTTATTCTCTAGGTTTTTAAATTTAAGAGAAGTGGAACCAGGCACTTTACAATTTGAAATGTTATTTCAAATTATTCTCATAGCAGCCCTGCATAATAGGAATTATTATTCCCACTTTACAGATAAGAGAGTTGAAGACGGTGTCACTATAAGAATTAACATTAGTATAGGAGCAGTCTCTCAGCTCTGTTTCCCTCCCTGCTGGCTTTAATTTCTTCCACTAAATATGTCTTTCTCCCTATAGTCATAAAAGATAATCACAATCCAACAGAGACATCCATCCCTACAGCTCATGATCCCAAAGGAAGTGAGACCATTTCTATTACAACATCCAGTTTATTAACCAGTTTCATGGGAGGGCTATGATTGCCTTTCATCTCAGGATATTTTCATTGGTAAGCAGAAGAGTAATCAGCAGTGGCTTAAGTGAAAAGAAAAGAAAAAAAAACATTTGATTATCTCACAGAGCTAGAAGTTTGGAGGTAAGGGGCTCTTGGGTTGAGTCAGTTGACTCAGTGATAGCAGGAGCTGAGTAGTGTCTTGTAACCCTCTTGAGTTCATGCTCATGATTGCAGCTCCAAGCATCACTTCTTCACCTCAGCATCATAAGGAGGAAGAAAGGATAGAAAAGAGGTCATTCCTCTGACAACACTCTTATTTTGGGGGATAGAAGATCTCTACTCTAAAAACCCCAGTGGACTTCTCTTTATATCCCATTGGCCAGAAGTGGGGCACGTGTCCACTCCAAGACCAATTATTGGCAAGAAGCGACGGAGTTAACATGAGTGGTTTACAACAATCATGGCTCGGCATCTGAGGCTAAGTGAAGGGACAGCTTTTCCTGAAACCAAAGGTTCCTGCCTCTTGAACACATTGCAAGTTCTGTGTGCATGGCAGGAGAGGGTGTGTGTACAGATGGTTGTTGGTAAGGCAGTGGTCAATATCTGCTGCAGCCCATTTTGTGTCATATGTCTATCCCTCATATCTGCTGAGGGCAGCACGAAGAGTTCTGCCTTCGACTGTGTTCCTCTGGTGCAGTCTCTAAGAGTAGGATTAACAGGAAAAGGATTGGTCAGGAAATATTCTTGGGAAAAAATGGTAGAGGAAGTGGGATGAAGAAGAGAGGGGGGCTCCACAGAGTTCAAGGTCTCATAAAATTCACCCCCCAGAGGATAACTTAAGTGCAACTCCACAGAGAAGTACTGGGGACAGTGTAGATCCCACTCAGTGCTGTGTTCCCCATCGGGATTACCCCACCAACACTGTGGGGAGGGGATATAAATTTCTGGGCACTCCTGGTTCTTCACATGTGCAGGCAAAAGAGATTCTGGAAGTCTGTGGGTAGTTCTCTAACCAGGAGACACAAGGCTGGCCGTTTGGAGTAAGAGCCTGTTAGAGCCACTAAGCATAACACTGGGGACTTGGAGGGGATATGAGCTGAGCCCCAAGGACATCTGCCACAGGGTCCATGACAGTCCAGACCAGCATCAAGTCTGCACCCCAGAGCCATGGTGTGGGTGGGCATTGCTTGATGGTTGCCAAGTGAACCAGGACAATATGAGCACAAGGAAGGTGGCCCCCTATGGAAAGAAAAATGCTGAGAGGTCAACATCTCAGGACACCCACTTATCAGCCCTCTGCACATTCCCCAAACTCATTAGGGTGCCTCCAGGAGAGGTCTTATGTGAGAACGGGAATTTTGGCTGCCCAGGTACTGTGTGGAATCTGCTGGATTCTCTTTATCTCCAGCTGCTGGGGGTACGCCAGCTGTCAGTGATGACTTCTAGTGCCATTCCTCTTTTCCCCATTTAGGCTTTTCTTACTTTTTACCTGAGAGTAGAGTTTCTCCTCCCCAAGTACTATTGATATTTGAGGCTGAATTATTCCTCACTGTGGGGGACTATCCTGCGCACTGTAGAATATTTAGTAGCATCTCTGGCCCCTCTCCACTTGAAGCCAATTCCACCAGCATTCCCCCACCAAAGTTGTGACAGATATCCCCCAGACCTTGTTAAAACCACTCCTGGTGGAGAACCACCGGCTTAGAACACTGGGCTCCTGCAACTGTAGCTTCCAGGTTTCACCTGCTAAATTGGGGGAAATGCCCTCTAAGCTGTGGAACTCTATGAACTTCATGGGGGTTTGCCAGATTTAGTGTGACTCTTATTCTTAGTGAGTTAATTTGTCATTTGTGTCTTGTTTCCTCTGTGCTAGGGGAATAAAGAATACTGGACCTGTATTCAGAATTTCCTCTCCCTTCTCACATTTACCTGCCATTAGTGAGCTGAGGCTTTCTTTCCTTAGAATTAGGGTTGCCAGATTAAGCAAATAAAAATACAGGACATCCAGTTAAATTGGAATCTCAGAAAACAAACAATGTTTTAGTATAAATATATCCTTTGCAATATTTGGAATATAGTTATACTACAAAAGTATGTGTTCTTTATCCAAAACCAGGTTTAACTGGGTGTCTTGTAGTTTATTTGGCCACTGTACTTGGCACACATTCTTTCTCTAAGAACTCCACTAGGAAATGCCTGCATTACTGTATTCTGGTGCACTCATCGTATCCTTCAATCACGGAGTCCCCACTCTGCCTGTTGGTTAGCTTGTACTTCACTCACCGTGGCACCACAACTTGGGCTGTTTCTATCGCAGCACTTTCAGCATTGCTGCTACTTTCCATAGTGCCCTGTCCCTTCTTTTAGCTTTTGTGTCTTTCTGCAAATTGATTATATGGAGTTGGATTAAGGCCTGCAGTCATTATATGTGGGTGTGCGTGCATGTGAAAAAAAATTACTCTTAGCTTCCCTAAGAGAAGCTCATGGGAATCGAATCATTGAGTAATACAGCCACGGAGGATCCTGGGGAAGGAATTCTCCAGCATTCCACAGTAGCCCCTATTCTGAAAGCCTCTAGTTAGTATCACCATGAAAATATTAGAGGGAGAGGAAAAAAAATCCTCTGTAAATAGTAGCACTCCAGGGGAGATCCTAGTAGTTTGCATTTTTAAGACCAGATGCAGTTAACCTTTCATATATTGTACATATTTTAGGATGATTTTTTCTAAAAGACTTATTAATACTATCATTGCCTAAAAGATCAGCTTATTTGTGAGTTATTTGAATAAAACAAACTAAAAAATAAGGGAAATAAATGTTGCTTGTCATCTTCCTTACATTCATTGTGGCAGAAAGGGCAGCAATGAGCTCTTGCTAGATAAGAGAACTACAGCAGAGGTACAGGATGCAGCATCATGGGAACCAGAATTCATCTGAGAGACTCGATAACTCTGATGATTGTTTATTTAGTAACCCAGGGGAAATTTGGCTTGAGTTACAGTGTGTGTATTGCTGAGTTCTTTCTGTGTGTCTTGGTTATTTCAACTAAAAAAGACTGGGGGAGAAAAAGCAGCTAACATGCTAAAACTGTAATGATTAATTAACATTACATTTTGGAAAAATGGCTTTACTGAAATGTAATTCACTTATACAATTCACGCATTTGAACTGCACAATTAAATGGCTTTTAGTATATTTACAGAGGTGTACAACCATAACCACAATCAATTAGAACATTTTTATCACACCACAAAGAAACTCCATATCCATTAGCCAGCCATCACTCCCCATTTCTCCCACTCCATACCTACTCATCCTCAGCCCCTGGCAACCACTAATCTACTTGCTGTCTCTGTGGACTTGCCTATTCTGCATATTTCATATAAATGGAATTATACAGTATGTGATTTTTTTTAGTTTCTGGCTTTTTTCATTTAGCATAATGTTTTTAAGGTTCATCCATGTCGTATCATATATCTATACTTTATTCTTTTTGTTGCCGAATAACATACCATTGTGTATATCACATTTTACATTCATCAGTTGAAAGTCATTTGTGTTTTCAGTTTTGGGCTATTATGAATACTGCTGCTATGAACATTCACACACAAGTTTTTGTGTGGATAGGCAAGATGGGCAGGGAAACAAACTAGAGAAAGAATAAACTGCAGAAATCCAAGTGAGAACAATTAAGAGCTCAACTGTCGTACATTTCCCTTTCCTTTCCTTCCCTTCATTATTACCCTGACTTAATCCTTGCCCAGCTTTCCTTTCATTTTCACAGTATCCTGCTCCCACCCTAAGCATGTGTATTTCAAGGTAAGGCTTTTTGTGGAGCCAAATTGAAGGGGGATCACCTGGCCAGATTTGCAAATGTAAAGGCAGACTGGTACATAGATTCTCCCTCCATGGTATACCCCCGACCCCCAGTGAATTTAAGAACCAAATTAAGTATATAGATTAGCTCTTGATTAAGAGCAGTGGGACCAAGGTTCACTTTTAGTCTCAAGGTCCAGGAGAGATGAGCTTCTGTAGCATCAGCTGGGACTGGCTACATAATTGGCAGAACCCAGTACAAAATGAAAACACGAGGCTCCTTTTGAAAAAATTATTAGAATTTCAAGATGGCGAGAGATGAACCTTAAACCAAGTGCAGAGCCCTTCTGAGCATGGGGCTGTGTGCACAGGTCATGAACCCATGAAGCCAGCCCTGAAAAGAGTTCTAAGTTTGAAAATATCTAGATTCCATCTGCCATAGAGTACCAGCCTGTAATCGGAATGTCACATTTGCAGATACTTCCTAAGCAGCTGAATGTATACAATGACCTATTGATCAGAGGGATGCTACCCTCCAGAAATGAATGTGTTACTAGGTGTCTCCAACATTAAATCTCTTTGGAGCTGTGTTCTGATGAGCTGAACCGGGATGTTGCCCTTGCTGGTTGTACAGTCATACCACTTCACATTTCATGATAGCAACAATAAAACACCATGAAAGATGTGTTGCTTCTTGTGCGGCAGGCACTGTTTGTCTCATGGCCTGTGAGAAACCTTCCAAGACACAGCCCTTCAAACTCAGGACCCTGTAAGTCAGATTAACTGTGACCACAGACTACATGAGTTGTTATGAGTAACTCTGGGAGAAAGCCGCCTTTCGTTAAAGTGGAGACTGAGTGGATTCAAATGCATTTTAAAACATCTGTCATGGCCAGATTGCCATTTCAATAGCCCCATTGCCTGCCTGGAGCTTTTGCATGCATGAGTATTTCTGCTAGGAAACAGAAAATGTTTGGATTCCCAATTTAGAATCCCTTCTATGAGTTCAAAGAGTTTGGGCTTACACTGCTCAGCAGTCTCCTGGTTTTGTTTCTTTGTGCCCTCATGAAACTAGAGCTCTGTGTCACTTTGCTCTAGGAAGAATTTTGTTGTTGGTGAAGAATATTCTTGATAGTTAGCATCTTTGAAATCTCTATGAAAATGAGAAATTAAGCACAAATGAACACAAGCTCTGCTGAACTCTCAACCCCCCAATCTTTCTGGCTTCGAATTTTATTTTTATGGGTTTTTTTTTTCATGCTTTGCAAGGCACAATTTAGTAAAACACAGCAATATTAAAGTGTACATCTTGAAGAAATTTGAGAAATGCACATGGCCATTACCCAGATTAAGATATAAAACATCTCCATCACCCCAGGAAGTTTCCTTATGCCTCTTCCAGTTAGTTCCCCTGCTCAGAGGCAACTGCCATCCTAATTTCTATCCACATAGATTAGTGCTGCCTGTTTTTGAAATCCATATAAATGGAATAATACTGTATGAGTTAATGTGTCTTTCACTGTACGCAATGCTTTTGAGACTATAAGTTGTTGTGGACATCATTAGTTTGTTCCTTTATTGCCAGGTAGTTTTCCATTGTATGAACACACCACAATTTGTTTATCTACTCTCCTGTTGATAGATATTTGAGGAGTTTCCAGCCTTTGGCTATTACAAATAAAGCTTCTGTGAACATTCTTTTACAAGCCTTTTTGTGGACATACATACTCATTTCTCTTGGGTATAAAGCTAGGAGTGGAATTGCTGGTTCATAGGGAAGCTGTTTATTTAACTTTAACTGCCAAAGAAGTTTTCCGTCAATGTACAGGAGTTCTAATTATTTATATCTTTGCCAACACTTGGTCTTGCAGTCTTTATAATTTTAGTCATACTGAAGGGTATGCATTTATATCTCTTTTTTAAAAAAATCACTTTTATTGAAGTATGATTAGCATACAATAAAATATGCCATCTTAAGTGTGTAGGTTGACTAAGTTTGGCAGGTATATATATCCATGTAACTACCACATCAAGATATCAAATATTTCCATCACCATAAAAGAAACTCTTCATGCCCCTTCCCAGTCAGTGCCTGGTAGCAGGCAACCACTGATCTATTTTCTGACCCTACAGATTAGTTTTGTTTGTCTAGAATTTCTTAGCATTGGAATCATATTGTATGTGTATTTTTTGGTCTAGCTTCTTTATCTCAACATATTTTTGAGATTCATGCATGTCCTTGTGTATTTCAGTAGTTTATTTCTTTTTATTGTTGACTCATATTCCACTGTACAGACATATCACAATATGTTTACTTGTTCATCTGTGGATGAATATTTGAGTTGTTTTCTGTTTTGTGCTATTATGAAAACAGCTGCAATAAGCATTTGTGTACAATTCTTTTGGGGACATATGTTTTCCTTTCTCTTGAGTAAATACCTAGAAGTAAAATGGCCAGGATATATGGTAAGCGTATGTTTAACTTTATAAGAAATTACCATACAGTTCTCTAAAGGGTTGTCACATTTTATGCTTCCATCAGCAAGGCATGAGAGTTCCAATTGTTCCATATTCTTACCAACATTTGTCATTCATACAGTAATCATACAGTATAGTTTTAAATTCTAGCAAGTTTAGTGGTATCTCTTGTTTTAATTCACATTTTCTTGATGAATAGTGCTGATAAATATCATATCTTATGTGCCTATCAGCCATTTATTATCTTATTTTGTTAAGTTTCCAAATCTTTTACCAGCTTGAAAAATTGTGTTTTTTTTAATCATATTTGAAGTTCTCATAACTGAAAAATTGTCAATTTTTGAGTTGTAAGGTCTCTCTGTATACTCTGGAAACAAGTCACTTGTCTGATATAAGTATTGTGGATATTTTTTTCCTAGTCTATGTCTTGCCTTTTCATTTTTTAATGATATCTTTCAAAGAGCATGAATTTTAAATTTTGATGGAGTCCAATTTTTAATATTTTCATCTGTTCTTGTTGGGTTTTTCTTGTATCTTAAGAAATCTTTGTATACCACAAGATTGCAGAGGTTTTCTTCTATATTATCTTGAAAACATTTTATAGTTTTAATAATTACATTTAGGTCTATGATTCATTTTGAATTCATTTTTGTATATGGTGTGAAGTAGAGGGACAGTTTAATTTTTTAAGAAAACATTGTTATACCATCATTTTCTGAAACTCTCTCCTTTCCCCATTAAATTACTTTTTACACCTTTGTTGAAATCAGTTGACTATATTATGAGTCTGTTTGTGGATTCTCTATTCTGTCCCATTGTTCTGTATGTCTTTCTTCATGCAATTATCATCCTGTCTTTCACTGTATACAATGTCTTGATTTTTGTAGCTTTATAGTAAATCTTGAAACCAGACACTGTAAGTCCTATAATTTGGTTATTCCTATTCAAAATGTATTGGCTAATCTGGGTTCTTGGTATTTCAATACAATTTTATAATGTCTGCAAGAACTGATGATGGGATTTTGATTGAGATTACACTGAAATTATGGTTTGATTTATTTGTCTTTTTTCTTTCCTCAGTAATATTTTTAAATTTTCAGTTTTTAGGTTGTTGTGTATATCTGGCTAAATTTATTCCTGAGTGGTTTGTGTGCTTTGATTAAATTATACGTTGTATTGTTTTTCTGGTTTCATCTTTCAATCCTTCATTGATTACAATAGAAATTCAGTTGGTTTTGGATATTAACCTTGCATCCTGAGGCCATGCTCAATCTACTTATAGCTCTAGTGGCTTTTTAAAGTAGATTTCTGGATTTTCTTCCCACATAATTAATACATGATTGTCTTTTCTGGGAAAAAAAAAAGCTTAGTATTTCTCCTTTGTTTTCAATGTGTATGTCCTTTATATCTTTTGATTGCCTTGTAACACTGTCTCAGATATCTTATTCAATCTCTCTGTGGCTTTAATATGCATCTCCTTGCTGAGCACCTTTTCATATTTATTGACAGTTTGAGTATTTTGAGAATTTCTCGATCATGTCTTTTTTCCCATTCCTATTGTTTTGTTTATTTGCATTATTTGTAGGAATTTTAAAAATCTAAATACAAGTCCTTCATTAGACATGTGCTTTTAAAAATTTCTCCTAGTCTGTGGAGCTTTTTTTTTTTTTTTTACTTCAGCAATGATGTCTTTTCATGAGCAAGAGTTGTTTTTGTTTTTAATTTGATGAAGTGTATCAAATTTTATATTCTAGGAAATGTTTTCCTACCTCAAAGTCGAAAAGATATTCTCCTGTGTTTTTGTCTGGAAGCTTTTAAGTTTTTAGATCAATGATTATTTTCTTGAAAGCTCTGTGTGTGTGTGTTTGTGTGTGTGTGTGTGTGTGTGTGTGTGTAGTTTCTTTAATATTACACTCAAATGCTTTTTACCATTTTTATGGGTAACTTTGGCAAAGATGAAAATTGTATAATATATAATGCTGGTAATTGGATTGGGAAAGAAACACTCAAGATATGCTGCTGGAGGTGCAAATGCATACAACTTTTTTGGCATGGGTAGGAAAAAATTCAGTAATAAGAATCAAAAGCTGTAGGAACCAAAAGCCTTAAAGATGTTAATTCCTGAAACTCTATAGGTTCACATCAAGACATTTATCCTGTAGAAATAACCCTGGGTGTGTGCTAAAATTTAGCTTCAAGGATGTGTTATCACAGTATTTTTTAAAAATAGGGCACAGGAAGAATGGAAACAGTCTATAATAGTGGATTGATTAAATGATCATATAGCGCTATTATGGAATACTGTTAAACCACTGAAGATAATACTGCAGAATATTGAATGCCTGTCTTTGTCTGTTTTGTGTTGTGATAAAGGAATATGTGATGCTATGTAATTTACAAAGAAAAGAGATTTATTTAGATTATGGTTCTTCAGGCTATAAAAGTACTATGGTACTGGCATCTGCTTCGCTTGTGGTAAGGGCTTCTGTGCTGTGTCAAAACATGGCAGAAAAGGTCAAAAGGGAAGTGGGCACATGCAAAGAGGGACCAAACCCAGGAGTATCCTGGATTTATAACAACTCATTTTTGGGAAAAATAATTCATTCCCTTGAGAACTAATTCCATTTCACAAGAGCTAGAACTCACTACTGCAAAAATGGCACCAAGTCCTTCATGAGGGATCTGCCCCTATGACTCAAACATTTCCCACTAAGCCCCACCTCCCAGCACCACCACACTGAGGATCAGAGATCAACATGAGATTTAGTGAGGGCAAACAAACTGTATCCAAACCATAGCCATGCCATAGAATGCCACACTTTAAAATGAAAGGCAAATTATTATTGCCATTTGCTCACTGCTTTATAATTTTAATTTGTCCCTTTGATTGCATATTTTTATTCTTCTGTATGACTAAGAAAAAGGGCTTCTTGTCCCCTGCCAAAGAGTTGAAAGCATGCCAGAGAAGTGCCACCATCCAAAACATTTCTCTTGCTGTCTAGCATTCCATCTTCTGAGTTACAATGCCTTGGTCCACTTATAATTTGGTGAGATTTATACATCCATTTAAATTTTCATTAGCTGGATATGGAGGTGGATGTAAACAAGAAGCATTGATTAGATCTAGAAAAGGTGGTGTGTGGACCCAAAGAAGCACCAATAGATAAGGCTGTAGACAGACTTGGGGATGAAACTGTTGTGTACTCCCTGGAATTTTGCTGACTCAGCTGTGGTGTGGTGTGAGGGTGACACCTTTAGAAGACTGTCCAGGTCTCTTTGGAGTAGTGTGTGCTTGTCAAGTTTACAGCTTGTGGGAAAGGGTAATCAGAACATGCAAAGGCTCAATCAACCTTTACTGAGGCTCCCTCAGGCATGGTACTCAGGCTTCAGGGCCCAGAGGGTACATGTTGAATTTCACTTTGCAAAGAACCCAGCATTAGAGCCTGGACCCCAGGAGCTTGGGTCTAGTGGAGCAGTTGAGCAGCCAAAAGGAGTGTTGAGAAGGCAGCTTTAACAGGGCATATGTGTACAATATCAACTGAATTCAGAAGGTCAAGCTGCTGGAGTTCTTCATCTGATTAACCTTCATCATTCAAATATTCTGTGCTACAGCTTTTCAACAGGAAATTCACATGTACTTAAAATGTACTTTTTTTGGCCCAAACTGTCTAAATGTGCATTGTGTTAGTTTCCTAGGGCTGCCAAAACAAATGACTACAAACTGGGTGTTTTAAAACAAGAGAAATGTATTCTCTCTGTCAGTTCTGGAGGCCAGAAGTCCAAAATCAAAGTGTCAGCAGTGCCATGATCCCTGTGAAGGTGCTAGGGGAGATTCCTTCCTTGCCTCTTCCTAGTTTCCAGTGGCTCCTGGCAATCCTTGATGTTCCTTAGCATGCAGTTACATGACTCCAGTCTCTGCCTCCATTGTCACATGGACTTCTTTCCTGTGTGTGCTTGTGTCTGTATGTGTCCCCTCCTCTTTCTGTAAGGACACCCTTACAAATTTAGGGCCCTCCTGAATCCAATGTGACCATCTTAACTAATTACATCTGCGAAGATCCCATTTCTAAATAAGGTCACATGCACAGGTAACATGGGGTTAGGACTTGACCATATCTTTTTGGGAGACACAATTCAACCCGTGATTTCAATCACTGTTTAAATATCCCTTTTGGGGTTACTATGTTGTACTGTACATTCCTCTTTCTTGCATTTTTGACCCCTGTATGTACCATGTCTTTTGTTCATAAGATGACTCTGAGAAACCCCCTAGGCTCTTCTCTGGAATTCATGATGAAGATAATTCTTGGGTTGCTATATTCATAGAAACAGAATGTTCAGCTTTAGCTCCCGAGAGACTTCAAGTGCTGGCAATGTTTGGAGGGAAACCGGATGTGAGAAAATGGTAGGGAGGCTAAGGGAAAATGAGGTTTCTGGCCATGGAGCTGACTAGGGCAGCGGTCAGGGGTGACCTATTAGAAGATGAGGGTACAGAGTGGGGCCAAGAATTAGAGATTGAGCCCAAACAGGAATGCAGCAAATCTGGCCTAGTTGGAGGCAGGGGTGGATCTCCAGCAGAATATAGACAATGGGACCCATCTTGGCAGACACCTAAAGGAGAAGGGGAACTTGTTGTCCATGTCCAGTCTATTAGCAAGGCCTCTTACCTCCACATCACCATGTGACAGATCTGTTCAGTGACTCCCATTTCCTTCACTAAAACCCTATTTCTGCTCCCGCAGTCTTTCTCCTAGACTACCAATTTCCCCTTCTATTCAGGCTACCTCAAATTGTTCTCCAAAGAGCAACTGAATCATCTTTTCAAGCATAAACCCTAAGTTGCTGTATGATCTGGCCCCTGCTCACTCATTCTGTGTCATCACACCTCAGTCACTCTGTTTTCTTTATGTTCCTTTAACACACCAAGCTCCTTACCACCTCAGGAACTTTTCACCCGCTGTTCCCACTGCCTAGAACTCTCTGCCCTCATATGTCAATGCCTGATTCTTGGCCTTCTCCCCTTGAAACAACCTTCTGTGACCCTCCAGTCTAAAGTGGTGCCTCTCCATCTCTATCCATCATCCAATTTTATTTTCTTCATATTGCTTACCACTATGTGAAATTATTGAATTCATTTATGTCAGTGGTTCTTAACATGGAGGGATTTTGTCTCCCCAGGGCAAATTTGGCGATCTGGAGATTTTTTTGTTCTTACAACTGGGGTGGAGGGTGCTACTGGCATCTAGTGGGCGGAGACCAGGGATGCTGCTAACATCCTACAATGCACAGAACCACCCTCACACCAGGGAATCATTCTTCCCCCAGTGTCAATAGTGCCAAGGTGGAGAAACCTATTTATTTATTGCTTTTGTATTCTCAAATCTGTGCTTAACCCTTTTGAATGTATATCCCAAGAAAGCAGGAAAGCAAACTGGTATGTGTCTTGTTCGTTGCTCTGTCTCTCCCCCAGAACAATGCCCTGGTCAGAGTTGGTGATCAAAAAATAATTGATGGATTAATGAATGCGATAATGACTGAATGAATGGTCTCAAGCCCTGGATCTGTCCTTTCCTAGCTTTTTGAGCCTGGGGACATGTTTTTAAGTGAATTAAGCCATTGCTGACCTGGTTCAGCCTCAGTTTGAGGTAGGCCCTGTATCCCTGGGTCTCAGGATCAGACTATTACATTGTCCTTCCCCCCAGGATGATTCCCTGCATCCCCCAGGGGTACAGAGATTTTTCATTATCTTTTTCAGATTACAGAAAGAATTTTAAAAATGTATTACTTTAGACAAGTCTGATATTTTTATGAAATTAATTATTTCCATCCAGCAATAGGATATGATTCATTTACTTCAGTCTTCTTTAGTATCATTTAGCAAAATTTTATAATTTATTCACATACACAAACACATACACATATCATTAATGCACATTTCTGAATAAAGGGATTTTCATTTTTCCTGTTGTTGTGGTCCAAAAGTAGACTGTTGAATTTTAAACATATTTTTTGCTATATTTAAACAATTCTAATTAAATCCTTTAATGGTTATGAAAATAATAGTAATATATTTCCAAGTTTACAATTTTCATTTTTAATTTTCTTTGATCAAGTGATTTTTTAAGAAGAATACTGTTGTTTCTTTTTTATTTTTAACTTTCAAGTGTGAGAGGCTTTTGTTACTGTTGTTGTTTCTGGTTATTTTACAATTGTCTCTTTATAATTACTACATTCTTTTTAAATTGATGATGAGCTGGTCTTTATATTTTAGAATAATTTTAGATTTACAGAAAAGTTGCAAAGATTGTACAGATAATTCCTGTATACCCTGTACCCAGTTTCCATTTCTTCTAATGTTATCATTTTACTTTACTGTTCTCTCATCCTGTTTTTTATCCTTGTGGTGGGCCAAACCTTTCAGAGACTCAGCTACTAAAAGATACATTTTATATTTAATATGAATAGAGAAACCTGTGTATGCAAACAAGAAGGAAAGTTGTCTAGGAAGGAGGTAGAAGTAAAGCCACATTGCTGTTTCCAGGTTTGCAAGGCCCAGTGCAAAATGAGAATGCAGAGCCCCTTGTTCAAGAAATATTAAGAATTTCAAGATGGCAGCAGCAGAGCATTTAACTCAGCACAGAGCCCTTTGTACTGTGAAGCCCTGAGCCACTGCCTGGTTTCATGCCTGTGAAGCTACCCCTGCTGTTCCTACAGTTGAAAGTAATCTTTCAACTTCTTCCATGATACAAATACCTCAGTAAGTTAAGGGAAAGTGTCCTGCACGACCAAGCTAAATCTACTCATATTTGAGTTTTTCTAGAACACTCAAAGTCACAAGCTTTGCAGCTTGCCTGCCTTCTAAATCTAAGTTCAAAAGGCTTTGAGTTGAGGACAATAGTATTAGCTACCCTGAAATGGCAGTGAAGCTAATTCTAAAATAACATCCACATTAGCTCACACAGGCTGATATTTTCTTTGCTGAAGATCAGGCAAATGGAGTGTTTGTTTTGAGTGCCTTCCAATAATACTTACAAGTAGCCAAGAATGCTTGGGCTCTTGGAAACTGTACCTATGCCCAGAGGCTCTTGGTGAATATATTTTTTTAACCAGGTTTACTCATTTAACTTGTCCAAATGGGGCACTTTCACAAGGGAACCCATCAGCCAGTCATTTCTGATGAAATACCAAAAGGACCTGTGAGGAAATGAAATACGAGAGGTCTTGGTAAACTGACATTTTGAAAGTATCTGGGAAATACATTGCTGGAAATTGGTTTAGCTTCATCATTTATTTATCAATGTTCAACAACATTGTATCTTGAAATTTGAGGGTACAATGTCCACTTACAGTATTTGGTTAACTGTGCTAGCCAGATAGCAACATACCTACAACTTACAACATACACACCATATGTGCTACATAATTCCAGTTAGGCCCATCTTCCCTTCTGCATCCCTTCTGCACTGATGTTCTATCCATCATGGTGAAAAAAAGGTATCCTGGATCTGAGGCTGCTTCCTCCTGTTTAGGCAACATGGGCACTGGCTCCACTATGGAACCGAATCCCATTAGATAGAACAGATGTACCCACCTCTCTCTCCTGCCTCTTTTGACTCACAAGTGTGCCCCCCTAGTTTCTGGGAATTAACTCCCACTGAGAGCAAATGGACAGGTGACCTATGAGAATGACATTGGGATAGGCTTTTCTTCTGCTATTATTCCCTTCCTTGTATGTAGGCATTGTGTGCAATTAGCGTGAAAATCTAATACTTTACATCCTCCCACCCTTGGACCTTGGACCTTAGTTCCTGGGTTGCAAAGAGGTCCCAGGTTGGACCTTAGTTCCTGGGGTGCAAAGAGGTAATTGTCACTTATAGTTTTGGGCTGTATTTTAGTGGATTAGAGTTGTTAGACGTCTGCAAGAGATTTCAAGTAAAAGACTCCTCAGGAGACTATGTCAGCATTCTATGGGCATATATGCATGCACATATCTATGTAGGTATGCACACATTTGAGTATAGTATGGTACTTGTGTTTTTAAAAAATCAAATTTGTTTAAAACAGTACGGAATAAGTCAGTTCAAAGAGCAAAATAGAAAAGTAACTAATTAAGTTTCTAGAATTAGAAATAGAATTGCCTTAAAGATTGCTTTGAATCATTTATTTTTAATAACATCATCACATTTGTTTTCTAAGAAAGGCCTGATTTATGTGCAGATTATCTTCCTAGAATTCTGACATAGTTTCTTAAAAAGCATTATCATATTCTAAAAGACTTAATTTTTGTTGTGTCTTAGCCAGTTCAGGCTGCTCTAACAAATGCCATAGTCTGGGTGGTTTGAACAGTAAACATTTATTTCTCACAGTTCTGGAGGCTGGGAAGTCCAAGATCAGGGTGCTGGCAGATTCTGTGTCTACTAAGGACCTTCTTCCTGATTTGCAGATGCCTGCCTTCACTCATATCATCATGATCATCTCTCTCATGTTTCTTCTACATTAGTGTCTTTATAAGACATGAATTCCATTCATGAAGGCTCCACCCTCATACCTAATTACTTCTCAAAGGTTCCACCTTCAAATACTGTCACATTAGGTATTAGGCCTTCAATATATCCACTTCGAAGGGATACAAACATTCATTGCATAGTACCTTGACATAACTACATTTTTGTGGCTTTCCCTTTTTGTCATTTAGAAATTGCCACTTAGCATCAATTCTGTGTTTCGGACTTTGTTGGAAGAAATTTTCTCAAACTGGAAAGCAAAAAACAGATTAGAAAATGTTTTCTAGAAGTCATTTCAGATATTTTAAGTACTTCTGCTACTAAACAGATACCACTTGATTAATATTTTTGCCAACAATGTCCATCTCAGATAAATGTTCTTTACATTTTAAAAATATTACTTTTCATTAACTATTGAGTAGATTCAAAATAAAATTTGTGGTTAAGAAAAGAAGGACGTGATGGCTAGAACACTAGAAGGTACCAGGATTTAAGGAACAGAGGTGGAAGAGAAAAAGCCGATGAAAGAGAGAAGGCAGAAGGCTTTAGAAAGATTACTGTGAAATGAAGGGGCAGGGGCTGAGCTGCATTCAGCATAATTTCTTCAAATGTATCATCCAGGTTACTGATTCAGCTATGCTTAATCTACCTTTGAAACTGTTCGTTGAGTTTCATTTTTGTTTCATTTCTTATTATATTGAAATGTATACACACAAAAGTATACAAATTATAAATGTACAGCTTCATGAATTTGCACCAAGAAATAACAGTCATATAACTAGCACCCTGATCAAGAAATAGAACATCATTGGAATCCTACAAACCTCCTTTGTGCCCAATCATGATCTCCAACCCACCATCTCCAAAGGTTGCTAATATTCTGACCTCTACCACCATCAGTTAGCTTTGGCCATTTATTTATTTATTTATTTATTTATTTATTTATTTATTTATTTATATAAGACAGAGTCTTGTTCTGTTGCCCAGGCTGGAGTGCAGTGGCACAATCTTAGCTCACTGCAACCTCTGCCTCTCGGGCTCAAGTGATTCTCCTGCCTCAGCCTCCTGAGTAGCTGGAACTACAGGTGCATGCTACCAAGCCTGGCGAATTTTTGTATTTTTAGTAGAGATGGGGTTTTGCCATGTTGGCCAGGCTGGTCTCAAATTCCTGGGCTCAAGCGATTCACCCATCTTGGCTTCCCAAATTGCTTGGATTACAGGCATGAGCCACTGTGTCTCACCAGCTTTGGCCATTTTTGTACTTTATATAAATGGATATCTACAGTGTACCCTTTTGTGTCTGATTCTTTGCTTATCGTTATATTTGTGAGTTTCAGCCTCAGTGTTGCATTCATCTGTAGTCCATTGCTCCTTGTTGCTTTGTGGCATTTCATTCTATGTATATACCATAACATATCCATTCTACTGTGATTTGTGTTAAGAGTTGTTTTCACTTGCAAAGTTTAAGGTAGGAAATTTTCCTGCCTTTGGTTGAGAGAGGGCTGTTCTCCCTTACCATAAAGATACATCCTTTTTAGAGACCCAGAGTGTTTTTTTTGTTTGTTTGTTTTGAGACAGGGTCTTGCTCTGTTGCTCAGGCTGGAGTGCAGTGAGCCATGATTGTGGTGAGTGCTACCACATCCAGCTAATTTTTAAATATTTCGTAGAAATGGGGTCTCATCATGTTGCCCAGGCTGGTCTCGAACTCCTGGGATCAAGCAATCCTCCCGCCTAGGCCTCCCAAAGTGTTGAGGTTAGAGGCATGAGCCACCATGCCTGGCTGAGTCCCAGCTTTATGGGAAGGACTGTCCCATTCAACTTGTTACCATGGGCAAGCCTAGAATTTGCATTTTGTCCACTGAATCCTGTGAGGTCAGGAAAACAGAATTTAGATTCACCACATTCAACAAATGACTTCAAGGCAAGCACTGGCTATAGGGCTGCAATGTTCTTCCTGATTATTTTGAGACATAAGTGTTCTTTACTTTTTTGTCCACTCATGCATATTTTAAATAGAGCTTTAAAATACATTGTCCAACATCCCTAGTTGTTTTCTGTGGAAGGCTGGTGTGGGTATTCATTCTGCCTTACTGTAAGAAACATATATAGACATGTACTTTAAAAATGCCCCTTGTGTTTGGGTGTGGTGGCTCATGCCTGTAATATCAGAACTGGGGGAGGTTGTGGCAGGAGGATTGCTTGAGGCCAGGGGTTCAAGATCAGTGTGGGCAACATAGAGAGACCTCGTCTCTACAAGAAACAAAAAATTAGCCTGGTGTGGTGGTATGTGCCCGTAGTCCCAGCTACTCAGGAGGCTGAGGTGGGAGGACAGCTTGAGTCCAGGAGTTTGGGGTTACAATGAGCTATAATTGTGCCACTGCACTCCAGCCTGGGTGACAGAACAAGACTTTGTGTCTATAGAGAGAAACAAAAAGGCCCCTGGATTTGTGAAACCAATGTATCTATTATAAAATTTAAAACAAGTGAGGTATGGTAATAGTTTTCTTTTTTCATATTCTTTCTCAACCTATATAAGGATACCAAAGAGGTTATAATTTTTTACCGAAGTTGTCCTCTTCTGGTTTTGTTTGTGGAGAGTAAATAGTTTATTTCAAAGGCTTAGACTTGTGTCATTTTAATATTTCCCTCACAAATCATTTTGAGTGATTCATGCACAAAATATTTTTAGGAGCTACTTTTTACATTGTTTTGAGGTAAGCCTTTATGGGTTTCCAAAGATGGTAGTACAGGAGTCAGGAGTGAAAGGAAATGTGTACTCTACAAAGAGAAATATGATCATTGACATTCAAGAGGCCCAGAAAAAGTGCTCTGCAAGTTCAAAGGAGAAGTTTACTTCCTTTTGAGTGGATCAGGAAAGTCTCTGTGTAGGAAAAGACATCTGAACTGGGTCTCAGAAGATGGGCAGGGTTAACTGTTCTCATGGAGGAGGAGGAAGAGGAAGAGGAAGAGGAGGAGGAGGAGGAAGAGGAGGAGGAGGAGGAGACATACTCATCTGCATGAGTTCAGGTAGGAAAATATAGTTGAGTTTGTCTGGAAGGATGCATTCATAGATTTAGAACTGTGCTATCCAACATGGTAGCCACTGACTACCATGTGGCTTTTGAGCACCTGACATGTGGCTCATGTGACTGATGAATTCATTTTAATTTAATATAATTTGCAATGAAGTGAAATTTAAACTTTTAAAAAAGTGATGCTGTGTTCAGTTTTTGGAAAAGTTTTAAGTACGTTTGGAACAACTTGGGTATGTGAATCTATTCTTGCAATCATATATTTTATGAAGTCTAAGTCCAGATCAAGTATTTCTAATGAAAATCCACTGTCCAAATTGAGATGTGCTGTAACAATGTAAAATATCTTATTAATAATTATTTATTTACATCAATTCCATGTTGAAATATGATTTGGGATATTTGGGTTAAATGAAATATATAGTTAAAAAGTCAGTTTCAACTACTTATTTTTACATTTTTTATCTGACTACCAGAACATTTTAAACTACATATATGGCTTGTATCACATTTCTATTGGACAGTGCTACTCTACAGAGAAGGTTGAAGCATAAAATGAGAGTGTCTTGGGAACTTTAGCAAGTTACTTATCTTCTCTGAGCCTAAGTTTCCTTATCTCCTGTGGTTTTTGCTTCATACAAGTATTGAGAGGGCAAAATTAGAGTTGCACGCAAAGCCCATGTTAACACAGTAACAACGGGCTCAATAATTGGGTATCATTATTCTTTTATTTAAAGGGATAAAAAGGTAGACAAGTAAGTTCTGTAGAAAAGGGAAGGGACAGTGAGAGTATCTGATTTATAAAGTATGTAATGGCATGGGCAGTTATAAGGATCATAGACCCGAAGATCAGTGAGTAATGAGTGATGCGTGGCGACCTGGCAAACAAGATTAAGAAAGCTGAAAGATAACAGATGAGCCGTGAGGGATGAAGGTGGTGCAGTCAGAAGATTGTTCTAGGCTTGGAAGCCGGTTCTGACTTTGCCGTGGATAGATGGGGAAGCCAGCTCACTTACTATGTCTCTTTGTAGCATCTGAAGAATGACATGGCCAGACCAGATGGCCACCCAGATTACTTTAGGGCCAGGTATTTAACTTGGTAGAAGAAATGGAAGACAAATTTTTCATAAATGTTGATGTTGCTCCTTACATGAAGCTCATTATAGTTAAGGAAACAGAAGCGTTTTATCTAAAGGTAGGTCTAAGGAACTTGTGATGACGTATTGAAGAAAATGAGCAGTGAAAACAAAGCGGAATAAAGTCTTGAAAGAAGAGATTGGCACATTCTTTAGCTTTGCAGTTGAACTTGCTTGGCAATTACTGGAGATAAGGAAAAGAAGAAGGGTTTGGCCAAGGTTTGTTAATCTTTATAAACAGGCAGGAACATCCTGTGCCTTTTCCCCTGTAATTACAGTTTATGAATATTTGTTTGAGTGTTAGGATACTTTTTTCTTTGCCTTTTGATACATCCTTGTGTGTACTCCTTGTTTATCTGTGACTTAGTTTCAGTTTTCATGTCTATGTGCTTCAGAAAGTCAGAAAAATTAATCACATGAGCTTAAAATGCCGATCAAGAAAAGCTCAGCAAGATACATTGTATTGAATGCAGTGATTTCTTTTAAAATAAAATAGTAAATAATTTCTGCTTACCTGGAGGTAAGGGAATAGCTTTGTAAATATTCCTTTTTTGGAGAAAGTTCCACTGTGGTTTATATTCAGCCACAAAGAGGGCATGCTTCTTATATTATATCTCAAGGTGGAATTCATTTTGCATTTAAACAATGTGTAGATGAGGATGAGGTTTAGCCGCATCTATCCAAAAACTCAAAGTAACCATAGCTGAAAAAGATAGGAAGTTATTATTTTCTGATTTAGATGAGACTGGAATAGTGACTTCACATTTACCTGGGACCCAGGTTTCTTCAAGCTCCCTCCTCCATCTTCCTAGCACATGTCTTTCTTCTGAAGGGCATTTCATGGTTTAAGATGGCTGTTGCTATGGCAGCCAACTACGAAGCAGTTGACTTATAATTGAAGGCCATGTTGTATTTAAAGAATGTATGACTTCGAACACTAAATGCAGTTCATAGTTTAGCTTAGTGAGGTGCTGTCTGTGGGAAGCACGCAAAGACAGACACCAACTGAACAGGCAGTTGTGATGACTTTAATGGAATCACATTTTCAAAGTTATGTGCACTCCCAGGGGGACACACTCATGAGTGCAATGTAGCATGTAATCAAATATTTGAATTACAGGCTGGGTTCAGTGGCTCACACCTGTAATCCCAGCACTTTGAGAGGCCAAGGCAAAGGGATTTCTTGAGTCCAGGAGTTCATGACACCAGCCTGGGTAAGATAATGAGACCCCATCTCTACAAAAAATCAAAAAGTTAGCCAGGTATGGTGGTTAGTGCCTGTAGTCCCAGCTACTTGGAAGGCTGAGGCAGGAGGATCACTTGAGCCCAGAAGTTTGAGGCTACAGTGAGCCATGATCGTGCCACTGCACTCCAGCCTGGGTGACAGAGTGAGACCCTGTATCAACAAACAAACAAATGAAAGAACAACAACAACAACAGAAAACCACAATAGTTGAATTATGTTTTTTCATAGGCATTCTTCCATTTTTCCCTCCATCCTCCCTCTCCACACGCCCCACCCACACCTTTTCCAGAACACCCATAGTTGAATTCAAGGTAGATATATTTGCACGTTACGTAACTTCACTGTATAGTGAGGTCTCCCTACTCCTCCAACACCACCTTCCACCCTGCTCAGGCGATCTGTGGATCCTGCAGTTCTGTACTGGATGCAGAAAGAGAGAAATCCACCAATGCTAATGGGAGACACCTAAAAGGAATCATAAAGTAAAAAGATGGATACCCAGATTTCTGGCTGGGACAGACTGCATTTCTCAGCCATGGGGCAGACTGCAAGAGGAGAGATACAAGAATACACTCAAGTACTTTCAAGGGTCTCGCCACTACCTTTTAAAAGCCATTTCAGTTAGCCATGCAGTTAGTGGAAACGCCTGTGACAGTCTAGCGAAGTGCTGGCAGAGGTCCAGTTTTTGCTCACACTTTTTAGCTTTGATGGTGTCACCATAGGTATTTGAGTTTAAAAGTTGAAAGCAAATGCATCATAGAATCCTTACCACACAACATTATAAATTTGAATCCCATGCAGGTAAAGCCTTTATATTGGATTTGAGGGATGAAATGGCTGCTTTCTAAGATTTGGAGAATCAGAATGTTATCCCAAATCTCATCATAAAAATCAAATTAATCGATTTGGAGTGAATTGTCAAACACAGCACGATGGTAATGTTTTCTTTCTTGATTGAGTCATTAAACTACAAAATCGCTGCTATGTTTCTATTCTGTTATTCCTTAACCACAGCTGAAATAAATTTGGAAAGTGTTTTCAGACAGTTGGGATGGAGGAAACACAAGGACGCCATTACTACACTGTACAAACAATGCAAAGGTCGCTTTCCCACATCATCCCAAGGCTTGCTGTTAATCTGGGACAAACACAGTTAGATATTTTTTGATGGAGAGGGCATTGTCGTGGGTGGAGAAGAGATGAGGCAGTTCCCTTCGACCCAGTTGTGACTCAGCTCAGGTCACAACTTGTGGCCTTAAATCTCAAAGAGAATTAGATGTGTGTGATTTTACAAGTTGGACTTTCTTTTATTGAACCTATTTCTAAAGCACAAGAAGGAAATGTGCAGCCTACCATGCATTAAAAGGCCAGTAGACACTCTTACTATCTGTATCCCCTGGTTCCTTTTGTGTCTCATAAATAAAATATTTCTACAAAAATATGGAAAATATCCTTGCTCTAAATTAGGAAAGCAGCCTTGCTTTAATTTCCTTCTCTGCAAGTTGGCAGCTGGGTAAAAGAAAATATTTTGACTTCCAGAGATGCTATTGTCCCTCCTTCAGCCTCCCTCCTAGCCCTGGGCTTCAGGCAGTCTGCAGGGTGTTCTTTCTGGCCAGTCTCTGGTCAGATCTGATATGTTTCTTCTTGAGAGAGGCCCCTGTTTCTCAGCCAGCAGAGGCTGCAGTGGGGAAGAGTTGCTGCCTGCAGGAAGTCTAAAGTCCAGTCACATCTTTCAGCTCCATCCTTAGCCTACAAGATAGGAATGTGGTTTCCTTGATAATGTTCTGCTGAACTGTCTTGTACACAAGATAATGTTTGCTTCATCATCCCTGAAATATGTTTCCAAAGCTTCGTTGTGATGGTCAAGAAGCAGTCCGTACCTTGGAGAGAGGCCCGGGGAATGAAATTCAGAGAGACAAGTATGTCAACCCCACCACCTCATTCATGTATTCATTCAGTAAACAAAGTGTCTGAGGTTCTACTGAGTGTCCAGCAAGTGTGTTAGGCACTTGGGGGATAGAAGTGACAAACACAAATAGCTCCCCCCTTTGTGTGGCTACGAGTCTAAGAGGTGACCCAGACAGCACTTTCTGTCTCTCTCACTCTCTTGCTTTTGCTCACTCTGTGTGATCTTGCCCCTCCCTATCTCTCCAATGATTTCTTCTATAACTCTTGTCCTTAGTCACCACACAACTGTCACACTGAGCTTCTTACTCTTTCGTGAACATGTCAGTAATTCCTTCCCCACAGCCTGTATACTGGCTCTTCTCTGTATATGAAAAGATTTCCACAGGGTGGGCTCCTTCTTTGTTTGTCTCTTCCCAACCAGCTTGAGTTAGGTGAGATCACTTGACTGGTTTTGCAGCATGGACTGTGAATGGAAGTAGCATGTATTACTTTCTGGCCAAGAAAGTAAATGACCCTCCAGCTCTGTCTAAGCAATCTGTTAAGATGGTGGCATCTCAGTTTGGAGGACCCTCGCTCAGCTGGAGTCCATTAGTAACTACAAGAAGTAGAGCCCCCGAAAACCCATAGCATCACTGAAAAGTATGTTTCCATTGCATTAAGCCAGTGAGGCTCCATGGTTAATTTGTTACCCCAGCATAACCTTACCTGACTAATAAATAAGCTCATTTGAGTGGAGTAGACACCATTATTATTCTCACTTTACAAATGAGGAAACAGGCACACAGAAGTAATAATCTACCCATAGTCACACAGCTAGTAAACAGTAGAACTGGGATTTGAACCCAGGTAGTCTAGCTCCTAGGACTGTGGTAAACTGCACAAACAATGCAGGAGGAGGCACTTAAATATAATTAGGTCCAACCAAGGGAAGTACGGTGGAAAATTCCAGCCTGAGGAAGCTACTCTGGAGTGGTACACACAGCAGGATCTCAATAAATGTTAAATGAATGACTGGATCTTTTTAAGGAGCAGTATATTCAATTGTTTTGGCTGCATAAGAGAGTACCACCTAGTGGCTTAAAATAGCACACATACATTATCCCACAGTTTCTGTGGGTCAGGAGGCCAGGAACACCTAACTGGATCCTGCACTCAGGATCATACAGGGTCATACAAGGGTCCTATGACCCTAAGTGAACGTATCAGCCAGGGCTGCTGTCTCATCTTCAGCTCAGGATCCTCTTCCAAGCTCATGTTGATGGCAAAATCTAGCTTCTTACCATTGCAGAAATAAGATACCCTTTTCTTGCCAGCTGTCAGTCAGGGGTTGCACTGTGCTCCTAGAGTCCCCTTGAAGTTCCTTGCCATGTGACCATCTCACAGGCCCTCTCACAATCTGGCAACTTACTTCTCAAAGGCCAGCAGGAGCATCTCTCTCCTGTAGGCTACTATGGAGTCTTACACACTGTAATATAATCATAGGAGCAACATCCCATCACCTTTGCCACAGAAGGTAACCTAATCAAGGGGCAGACTGTTCCATCATATTCCCAGGTCCTGCCTACACTCACATGGGAAGGGGTTATACCAGGTGTATATACCAGGGGATGGGAATCTTGCAGGCCATCTTGGAATTCTGCCTATCAAAAGCAGTGAACAAGGATCAACTATAACACTTTTTTTTTTAACACTAATTCATTGGCTACTCACTATTAAATGCACAACCTAGGGCTGAAGTCTGTGAATGGTCACATATTAAATAGACCATGTAAGTCACACCTCAAGGAAAAGTAAGGGAGTTAAGACAAAATACAGGACTCACACTTGGCCCATGAATTAGAAACTTGAGTAATTAAAGACAGATGTTCTGTAGGGTAATTGGGGTGAATGAAACTGGTGATTTCAGTATATGCAAGCTAATCTTTCCAGAACCCCTTTTCAAAGTTCATTTTATTGAGCAATAGTTTAATAAACTGCATCCATTTCAAGTGTACAAATGGATGAATTTTGATAATTGTTGTGAAACGACCACCACAAAACAATAGCTAAACATTTCCATCACCCCAAAAATATATCTGATGCCCCTTGATAGTCCAGATATTTCTCTACAACCCCAAATCCCACCAGGTAGCCTTTCCAGCCCCCTTTAACTGTCCTTTTAATTAAATAAAGGCAGTATGGTACAGTGGTTTGGCACTCAATACTTGAGTCAGAATGTGTTGTTTGGATCTTCCTTTCCCTACTTTCTTGCTGTGTGACCTTAAGCAATTTACTAATTTCTGCCTGCTTCAGTTTTATCTCAAAAATAAGATAGTGCTTCTCTCAAAGATAGTCATATCTCGAAGAATTCCTATGAGAATCGATGTAGTTGATAGATGAGAAACCTAAGTAGTTCTTGGCACATCATGAGCACTAAATAAATGTTTACCATGTTTTTTATTGTTATTGTCAATATTGTTCAGTTCAATTAAAAAGCCACTATAAAGATGGCTAGTAGAAGTTAATGTTCATTAAAATATATTTATGTCTTTTCCTGGAGCACTCTTCCCCCAGATATAAGTACTCCAACTCCCTCCTCTTCTTTGAATATTTTCTCTAATCTCAAACTCTGATTGAAGCCTACCCTGACCACATTATCTAATACTGCAAGCTTCCTCACCCCACCCCATCCCACCCCCTCTTTCCTGATGTTTCCCTACCCTGCTATAGTTTTTACTTCTCCTTAGAATTTATCACCATTAACATCCTAAATAATTTACTTGTATATTATATTTACTTTTTATTGCGTATCTCTCCTTATTAGAATGTAAGCTCCATGAGGACAGAAATCTCTGCCTGTTTTGTTTGCTGATGTACCCCAGGCTCTTAGAACAATGCCTAGCACATGATCAGCGCTCAGGAAATACATGCTAAATAAAAGAAATTGGAACCTGTGGCCTAAGCTTTATTTATATTATCACATATAACTCTTAAAACAAAACCATGAGATGTAGATACTATCACTACCTTTTGATAAATGAAGAAAATAAATCTTGGAGAGATGTAGCTTGTCAGAATATACACAGTTTAGTTGGTGCTACTCCAAGACATACTCTTTTTGGCTGTAGTATACCATATGGAGGAGCTTGGAGGAACCCTAGGGTGGATGTGACGAGTCAGACATTGTTGCCCAGCTCTAGTAACCCACAAGCAATTTGTGTGTTTACATGCACTGGATTTTAGATCCACTGGCTTATGCCAAGCCAATTCCTTATTCCTGCCCTGCTGCTTTTGAAAGTACTGGAGTGGCAAGAGGCCGAGGCATATTTTTGAAGGATGAGCTCATTCCCTGGCCCGCAGCCTTACTAAAGTCTTCAGTAAATCTATTGAATCTATGGCAGGAGGTTCAGCTGCATCAAATTTAGGATTATCTTGCTTTAATACAGCTAAGACTGCAGAATAATGAAGATTTGGACCATCATATAACTCTGAATCAGGGACCATCTTAATACAGGAAAGATCTTTAAAGTATGACTTCCTTCCGTTTTTTAGGCTGTGTCTACACATCACAAAGTAAAGATGTCAGTTATGGACACTAACTGATGTGGGTTTATTTCTTTGCTCTATCTATCTTGGTATGGATTTTCCAGAACTAGACCCTGGGACCAGGAATTGAGTTCAGGTAGTTTATTTGGGAGGTAACTGCAGGAACACAGTGAGAAAGTAAGGAAGACAAGGAAAGGAGGAAAGCTAATAGAAGCTATGTTAATGAGTTGGTTACTGCTGTGGGAAAGTGGGGCTCAATGCAGCTGAGGGCCTGTGTAGAACACAATTCAGAAATGTCCCAGTGAGGGGTGATGATGCAGGGGTATTATGCCATCATCTGTAACCTTTTCTGGGCCCTTACCTCCCCTGCACTTCCAGCCTGACCAGTGCAGGTGACCTAGTAGACTTCCATTGCCGGAGATCGCCCTGGAACAGTTTGAATTTAGGGGAGCTGTCTGCAGCTGACCTCTATTGAAAGGCAGTTCTCCATGTGTCGCTGGCATTTCTAACATCTTGTGAACAGAGGCACTCACACTTTTGGAATATCTTTTCAAAAATATTTGTTTAGTGAACAGTCTCAAGAGAGATAGAGGTCATGTCTCCCTCTAGAGAGAAAGGGCAGGTTTGTTTTCTGTCCCTAAGGAAGACAATGTCTTCCTTAGGGACAAAGGTTAGGCAAACTTACCATCCATCACAAAAGATTTAGGTTCTCTAAGCTCAGAGATGATGTCCTGTAATGCAGTCCATTATGTGAGCAGGTGTCACCTGACTCCCATAAGTCACCTTGTAGGGACTGGGGCTTGGAGGGACTGGAGCAAATGGTGATGCTCTGGCTATTACTATTGCTGTGAATAATATATTGTCCTTGATCTTGGACTCAGGTGTCTCATGTCTTCTAACAGCATCCATGAAACTGGCAGAATGACTCATTCGCTTGAAAGTAGAGTAAAATTTCAGACCTATCACAGTTTTTGGGGACCTCCATGGTGGATCTAGGGGATATGCACAGGGTTCCAGCTGTGACTACCAAATGCTATGCTTCGCTCTATTGATAGCAGTATTAACAGGATAGTACAAAATCTCTGTTATGTCCTGCATGTTTGATTGAGCCTCAGACCTAAGCACTGTGTTCCTCTAAGTAGACCAGCCCTCTTTTAAGGATAAAAATAATATTAGGGGCAAAACCTATGAGTGTGTAGAAATATATTGCCTATTGAATACTCACTATATATTTCATTTTTTCAAGGCAAGACACGTTTTCTATTTTGTAATATTTGGAATAGAATAGATTCACTGATTAGTGAACATTGTAATTATTCTTTTCTGAATTAATTATGTTGAACACATTAGAAAATTGCTAGGATTGTCTTTTGTAATGGAGGTTTCATGTTGTTTCCATTTTCAAGGAGTTCTCTCACGTACTGTGGTATGCAGAGAAGGGTTGTCTTCTGCTGGGCCCAAGGAGGCATCAGTGGGCTTGCCCCACCTCCACCCCTTGCCACTGGTTAAGTTGGGTAATTGAAGTTCTTTATTCTATGAGGCCAGGTCTGTCATATATCAAAATTTCACCAATATGATCTGGATCTGTAGCTAAATTCTGTCCCATTTCAAAGTTTCCTTTGTCTGTTCTTTCACCCTTGTCACATTCTCTTAATGACATTGGGCAGGGCAGGTCTCTCTACCTGTTTTTTGTTTTCCTCGAAGAAAATCTTGGACACTTTGACCCTTTCCTTAGCAACTTCAAAGGAAAATAATTAGTTTGGATTTTGATTGAAATTGTAAAAAATCTGTAAAAAATGGGGAAGAATTAACATCATTATTGATATTTTGTCTTCATATTCATGAACATGTTATTTCTCTCATTTTACTTCAGGCTTCTTTAGTGGCTTACGATAGTTAAAATGTGTAATTTTCTACATAAAATATTGCATATTTTGATTTTGTATGGTATATTATATATTATTTTGCAATTATAAATGGCACAGTTTTTAATATTACAGTTTACAACTGCTGGCTGAAAGTCTATAGAAATGCACTTTGCTTTTGTATATTGAAATTATTGCAGCCACCTTACTGAACTCTTGTTAATTCTAATAATTTATCTGTGGAGTCTCTTGAGTTATCTATGCAGGAAGTTATATCATCTGCAGATTATAACAACAGGTTAGAAATTTTAAAACACTTTCACATACATTATGCCATCTGATTTTCCCAGAGCAAGTATTATCATCTCCATTATAGAAGTGAGAAAATAGATCAAAAGATTTTAAGTGACCTGCCATAGGTACCAGGTACCAAGTGATTGAGGTAGAAGAATCTAGTCTCATGTCATCTTATTTCAATCGAACACTGTGCCTCCTAAAATCACTCACCTTGAAAAGGAGATGAAAACTACAATTGGAGAGAAGCCACGGATAGTGGGGGTAGATGGAAAAGAGGAAAATAATTTCACTTACCATGTGAACATCAAAATATCATGAATTGGCTAAGTCTTGATTTATTGACCATAGGGACTTACAGACTCCTTTTTATTTTTTCCCGTTTGCAAGGTTTAATATTATTGGTATGTCTATAAAGGTAAATATTTCAGTTTTGTCCCAGTGCTACTGAAGTAATGAAGTCCTTGGCTGCAATTACACAACTGTGGCAAGATCCAGCTACTGCAGTTTTAATGGTTGCCTCATAAGTGGTAGGAACTAGTATCAGTAACTATTCTGCCTCTCATAATGCTTTGTAGAATGACAAAGATGTCACCAAAGAGTCTATGTTTATGTCATCCTAACCATTATTGCAAAAAGAAGGTCACCATTTCTTCTTTTGTCTTCACTCTGCAAAATCTGCAAAAGTACTTTAGAGTTTGGATTCAGTAAGAGTATATCCCATTTCTTCCTGTGGTTATTTTCAAAAGAGGCCTGGAAAGCAAATAGAGGAATTTCCATTTAGTAAATATAGGAATTTCTTCCACTGCCTTGGAGAACATGTTTTCTCTCCAATGTCAAGTAGATATATTGGAATCTACCCATTGGATAATAAGGAAATAGAGTCCAGGAAAACTCAAGAGCAATTAAGTGTTGGTTTCCATGTTTATAATAAAGATCTGGCATCTCCCCAAGTTGTGCTTGAAAAAAATATGTTTTGTTATAAAGCCAAACAGCTCCTATTCCCAGGTAGTTCAATATTGGTTCATAGTCTGCAGTGCTTCCAATTATGAAACCAAACTGGATTGAGGTGTATATACTGAATAACAAATATTTTACACCATACATGTCCTATGACATGAGATCCGTCTCATCCCAAATGCTATCTAGAATGCCCAGTGCACACCAAGAACCTCTTAAATTCCCTTGTTGAACCATTTGTTTCATATGGAAGTGGGAATTACGGATTTTCAAGCAGGACTTCTGGTTGTCACTCACATGAGGCAGAGCTAGACTGGCTGTCCAATCAGTAAATGAAATGATATAAACCTAATCACCTCCAAGACCTGAAAACCACACTCCTTGATTCTTGCCAGTACAACTCCATATGGAAACTTACTATACAAAATACTCCAATGAATTCAAGTGCCAGATTGTTGGAAACCTTCCTTAAGAAAAAAGAAATCTCTTTTATTCAGGTAATTATTTTCTTTAACAAAGGCACCCTCAGTTTTATTTAAGGGGCTTAAAATTAGGTGTCCTTTCTCTTTTTCTTTACTCTGAATGCTTCAAGGAAAGTATTTTAGAGCTTATATTTTAGAGTGTGATTTTATAGAAAAGGAGCTTCATCGTGGAAGGTTCCATGCAAACCCACTAATGTTTGAAATGATCCTTTAAGAAACAGCTTTTGGCCGGGTGCCCTGGCTCCCGCCTGTAATCCCAGCACTTTGGGAGGCCGAGGCGGGCGTGTCATGAGGTCAGGAGATCGAGACCATCCCGACTAACACGGTGAAACCCTGTCTCTACTAAAAATACAAAAAAAAAAAAAAAAATTAGCCGTGCGTGGTGGCAGGAGCCTATAGTCCCAGCTACTCGGGAAGCTAAGGCAGGAGAATGGCATGAACCCGGGAGGTGGAGCTTGCAGTGAGCCGAGATCGTGCCACTGCACTCCAGCCTGGGCAACAGAGCGAGACTCCATCTCAAAAAAGAAACAGCTTTTTTTGGTTTCTGGGACAGCATGAGACAAAGCCAAGGAAAGAAGATGAGAAAACAGCTGAAGTGCAAAACCACAAGAGATTTCTCAGGAAGATACATTATTAATGCATCTTAAAATGTTATCATTACCAAGACTGAGAGTTGACATGTATGTTTGCATGCTACTTTGCTTACTCTTCTTTTGGAAATACTAAACAAAACAAAAGCAAGTGGATTGATAGGCTTTTTTACGAACCTTGCTGAGCAACAATATACCTTCAGAGGGCTGGGGATATATCATGTAACTCATGTGTGGCTTAGTTTTAGAAGAGTCAAGAGAATACTATTGGTACAACCAGAAGTAATTTTAAAACAAGTCATTTACTTGAACTTCTTGGAAACAACTAAATATTTAATACCCAGAAATATTGCTTACAATGTCTTCTTTCCTCTCCCATCCACCATCCTTAAACACTATAACCAGATTTGTACCTGTTTCAAGTGCTCAAAAATCTCAAGTACAAGTTTTGCAAGGGTCCCCGTTGGAGGCCAGGGCAGGTACATGCTGAAGCTGGACAAGCCAGAAGATCTTTAACATTCTGGAGAAGGGAGTATTTAGGAACATTCCTAAGAATTTTATATATATATATGCTATATATATACTATATATATATGCTATATATATACTATATATATATATATTATGTATATATATAGTATATATGTGCTATATATATACTATATATATTATGTATATATATAGCATATATATATTATGTATATATATAGCATATATATATTATGTATATATATATAGAGAGAGAGAGCTAATTCCACATAAAACTGCAGAAAATAAATGTAATAAATCCCAAATCAAATTTTAGCTTGACCACTTCTAAGTTCTGAGTTGACAAAGTGTAGCTAATTATTTCTGGGTTTTCCAAATCTACACTAGTGTTTCCTTATTTTGAATAGGGGCTTTTAATAAATGCCTTTAATAAATGCTTTTAATAAATGCCCATGTAAAGATGCCTCTAAGTCAGTCTTTCAGCATATACTAGTGAGGAGTAGATTTGGAAAACTTGACTTTCCACAACTTTGCAAGACTGAGAAAAATTGTAGAATTCGTTTAGCTTCTGTTTGGCTTCCCTTTGCTATTTATCTTAATAACTAAGTGAGCTTTCTGCCCTTGGACAAAGCCCAGGGGACCAGTCACACAGAGAGATTCTTGTGTGCAAATGCCTGCTTCTATGAAAAAATCTCTGTAGAGTAAAATTCATTAGCTGTCATGGTATGTGAGCAGAATATTGAAGTTTTGAAGGTTGAAAAATTCAATTATTTGCTTGTTGAGAAGCATGCAATTCTTCAGAGGTATCATTCTGAATGGAAGTTTTTGTAAAAAGAACAGTAAGCATAGCATCGGTCAGAAGAGCCAGATTTCTCACTTTTGTATGATCTTAGGAAATGCAACCACTCAATGTGTTTCCGGATATTCCTCTGATTAGGTTCTGTGGATGAAACTGTTACATGGACTGTAAAACATTGTAGAAATATAAAACATGGCCTGGTGCGGTGGCTCATGCCTGTAATCCTAGCACTTTGGGAGGCTGAGGTGGGCGGATCACCTGAGGTCAGGAGTTTGACCATGAGACCAGCCTGGCCAACATGGTGAAACCCCGTCTCTACTAAAAATACAAAAAGTAGCTGGGCATGATGGTGCATGCCTGTAATCTCAGCTACTCAGGAGGCTGAGGCAGGAGAATCACTTGAACCTGGGAGGCGGAGCTTGCAGTAAGCCGAGATCGTGCCACTGCACTCCAGACTGGGCGACAGGGTGAGACTCAGTCTCAAAAAAATAAATTAAAAAAATTATTATTCTCATTTATCATGTACCTAGTCCATAATAGACATCTAATAGATATTCCTTGAATGATTTAATGAATGAATGAACAATGTGGTTACTCTGAACCCATTGATGGAATATTTAGGGTTTCAGATTGCATCCATACTAATATTATATCTCCTGCCAGAAGTCTGGGGTCAGGGGTTGATACGTAATTGTGGTTTTTCTTGTTTTCCTAATTTTTGCATGAGTTTATTTTGTTATCTGTTGATTTTCATCTTAAGTGTCAAACATAAAGGGTCATTTCAATTCAACAGACATTTATTAAACCCTTATTAAATGCCAGGGAAGACATCATCTCTACCTTCAAGGAGTTTCCAGTCTAGCAGTAATTTCAAACATGTAAAGGAGTGGTATTACAGTGGGGCAGATTGTTACCAAGGTGCTATGCATCATGGAGAAAGGGCATTGTCTTACTCTGGGGAGCAGGGGAGTGACACCTGTGCGGGGTGCAGAAGGTACTGTAGACAGAGTGAGCAGCAAAAGCAAAGCTGAAAGTATAGATGAGTGGGGGTTGTGAGTCTCCAGAATGTTGTTCTTCAGAACTGTTACTTGTATTGCTAGATTCGCTTTCATATAAACCCTCTTTCAACTTGAGGAACCACGTTTGAATATTTATCATCAGTTGTAACTAAGGTTTTACTTCTTGAACTGTAATGCTTGAGTGGACTGATTGTTCTGTGAAAGCAATTAGAAAATCAAGTCAGATGGCACCAGAAAGCAGCACTGTGAACTCAAGGGGTACAGAAAATGTACTCTGGCTTTGTTGCTATGGTAACAAGTGGTTCTCCTGCGTTTTAGTTCCATTATAGGCCATGGTGATAACAGTTTCTCTTTGGGTAATTATGAAAAATAAAAGAGAGAGAAAGAAAAGCCACATCTTGGTGTTTGCCCCTGCGTCTAACAGCTGCATTTTATTCCTGCAACCGTTAAGGGTATTGGAATGAATTCTCGTAAGGGGCAGCTATTGTGATAACTCTTCCCTGAGGATCCATGTGACATTGGCTTTATGAACACTTTCAATGTGTGCAGGTTACAGGGAGGCTAAGCATCCCTGGGCAAGCTATGCTGCACAGCCAGATCCACGAATGGGAATGCTGGGGTCTCTCACCTGCACTCATATTAACAGCCCTCTTGGTAATTCTCCAGCAAGATGCCATCCTTTGGACCAGTGGTTTGCAACGGAGGTCAGTGGTGGGGAAATGGGGGAGGATTTTGCCACCCAGGGGACATTTGATAATGCCTGGAGACATTTTGGTTGTCACAACAATGGAGGGAGGTGTGCAAATGACATTTAGTGGACAGAGGCCCAGGGTACTGCTAAATGTTCTTCAATGCACAAGACAGCTAGCACCACATGGAGTTATCTGCCCACACCGGTTCATAGTGCTGAAGATTAGAAACCCTGCTTTGGACCATGATTTTCATCTTTTGGAATGGCTGGCATTCAGGAAGTACTAGCAGAACCAGTGTATGAATCTGATGCTGTAAAATGGATTTCTTCGGGGTGAGTTTTCTGTGACTTCTTAGAGGATGTCGGAGATGTTCGGCCTTGGAAGAACGTGCATTACAAAGGGCAGGCTCACCAGAGCCTTGCAGTGAAGGGCTCATCTCACACTAGCATGACTCAGAAGCCCAGCAGGCTCAGGTGCTCAGTTCCAGAAAAACATTTCTCTTCTCCTGATATTGTATTACTTGTTTAGAATTTCACGTAGGTAGCTGAGCACGTTGAAATGACACGTTTGTTGTATTTAGTTTGAACACCATATGTTGACAGGGCTGCAAGCCCAACAAGCTGTTTTTTTATAGGATTTCAGCTATCACCCTTTCATCAACCTGGGATCAAACATACAATAGATAGCAAAAGAACACACACACACACACACACACACACACACACACACACACACACACACACACATTATTTGTTCTACAAAGGGGATTTCAAGCATAAATCACTTATCACGCTCTATGCAAATATCAACGACCTGTCAGGTTACTTCTTATTTTTCTGGGAAGCTCTCCCTTAAAGGAGCAAGAACAAACTGCCTTGTTGTTGGTATCTAGGGGCTGTTCTGGTGACAACTGTGAGTGTCCATAGTCGTGGAATGTGCCCACTCATCAGCCATTTCTGTCAGGGTGAATACCTCACCTGTCACAGGGAAAGGATATCATACCTGTGTGTCTTAGAGTGTTCCCCAGCAGCATCGTGGAGCTTCACAGCCTGACATTTTTCTTCCTAGCCAAGATGTTTCTGACATGTCAGTCCACGTATGTTTACTCCCAGTTTTGCCTAAGGCACCTATGATCACTGATGCCAGTCAGCTACAAATCATCCAGGAATCCTTCCAAATCCCTGGACCTTGATGCATCCATCTACTAAGGCTTTGTTAGCACATCTCCAGCAGTGTGCCAGCCCCTATGCTGAAGGATGCAGATCTAAAAATCAGGAAGTTGTGGCTCATGCTTTCAGGGGAACTTGGTAAGGGAAAGAAGGCACATGTAGAAAATAAATGATGACTTTTAATCCAAGAGAAGGCATGTACAGGGGCAGCGTAGCCCAAAGAGGTAGGGGTGCATTGGCCTGTGGGTATAGAGGAGGCTCCACTAGTGGAGGTGTGACTTTAGAGCTCGAGCCTAGAAGCCTAGTGAGAATGTGCCCAGGCAGGAGAGAAAAGCTGGGATGCATGCCTGGGAGCACAAACCAATGTGAGGTCTTCCAGGGACTCCCAAACAACACACAATGGCTGCCTGGATGTCAGATTTCTGTTGCTAATCAGATGTAATTGAACTGGCACTTGAGAAAGACAGTTTTGGCAGTGGAGAGTAAGCTATATGGATTGGGGCTTGCGAAGGTGGGGATGGCAGGCCAAAGCCAGGGAGACCAATGAATAAACCATTGGTGGTGAGGACACAAAGGAAATAAAACGTATAGATTCAAGAGAGAATTCTGACATGGGGCCCACTAGCCTTGGTGGCTTGTTGGGTTAGGGGCCAAAGGTGGTGTCTCAGCTGGCAGTGACAAAGGAAGGCTAGTGAAGAATACGCTTCTCATAGCTTTCACAACATCTTGTTCCCAGCTGCCCCAGAGAAGTATAGAAACCAAGTCAACAAAACTTACTCCCAGCCTCCCGCACCAAACTATATTGCTGCATATAAAACCCTGGAGGCATCACTGGCCCCTGGCTTAGAAAATTGGATGAAGGTGAGACATTTCAATGAAACATACTTTATGGTAGGAGAGAAGTGTGGATAATGTTTGGTATTTCACATGATAAATTTGAGATGCCTGTGGAATGTACATGCAGGGATGTCCAGGGAGCTTTTTGGTAGGAGCTCAGAGAAAGAGCTAAGATGAACGCACTCATTTGGGAGGAATTAAAGACTAGGCCAGTGGTTCCCAGCCCTGAGTGCATCATCTATGGGGCCTTTCAGAATCCCAATGTCCAGGCCCACCCCCAGACCAATTATATCACAACTATACAGCAGCATATTTTAAGAGATGGAGGAATAGTTCCCAGAAATCGTGCTGGTTCTCTGTGAGAGAAGAGGTAACTTTAAGTGGTGCCAGTTCATGCAGGGGCTTGAGAAAAGAAGTGGAGTGAGTACAGGCTAAAAGCTGCAAGTCCTGGAAGAGGAAGGAATGCAATGGACTGATGGCCAACCAGTGCTCTGAACCCCATCTGGGATAAGAATTGTGGATCTGTGTCTAGTCTGCATATTTGTGCACTCATTTTGCCCCAGTGTACCTACCATCCAACTTGAGGAAGGAGGGTATGGTGGTATGGTCTGAGACAACGGAAGGGCAAGAAGGGTTTCTGCAGCTGACTTTGGAATCCAGGCTGGATAAGGAAGGCACAAAAGTCAAGAGGGACTGATGATCCAGAAGAAAATCAAGTAAGGAGGAAGGATTGGAGGCTGTGCTCAAAGACTGGAATATTTGAGGTTAAGATTTCCAAGTGGTACAATTATAGTGGATGCATGACAGAGAGTGGCTGAATATGCTTTGAGGCGAAAGCTGTTCCAATTGAGGTGGAAAGCATAAGTGTGGAGAAGTATTTGTTTAGTCTTCTTGTACTCCTTTGTTCTAGAAGTCTGCCTTGGTTATTCCCAATTTCCTTAACATAAAGGCTGTCCAATGGTGACTGCAAGTGTTTTAGCACAGCTGTCTTCTATAGAACGGGTTATTATTATATCTGTTATTTTAAAACACCCACCCTTGCATCACTAAATATACATGTCAACCAAATTCTTTATATTAATTGACAATTATTTATGAAAATTGCAATGCCTTAAGTGAAAAATTTGTGGAGCCAGCATCCCTTAGAAACACCTTTCTTGCTAGAACCATGTGTTCTTGCTTTGTGACTGTTTGCATGTTTTATTGCTAAGTCTGTAGATAACATTCTTTCTTGAAGATTATTAATTATGTATACAAGTACCCCTGTGTAAAAGTATTCACTTGGAAGAGACCCAGGAAACTAAGGCAGGGGCCAGCAAACTGTTCCTGTAAAAAGCCGAGAGTAAATATTTTCAGCTTTGCAGACTAGACAATCTCTGACACAACTACTCAACTCTGCTTTTGTAACCTTAAAGCAAACATACAATACATGAATGAGTTGTGGCTGTGTTCCAATAAAACTTTATTTACAAAAATAGGCAGTGGGCTGGATTTGGTCTGAGAGCTGTAGTTTGTTGACCCCTGATCTAAGATAATAAAGGACTCTAGTGGATTATTTTTGTGGGAAGGTTTCCAAGTTCATATTTTAATTGATTTGACTTTTCAATTTTGGCTTTAATAAAACCATTTAAATCATAGTTTGTTATGGTGCTATAGAAATGAAGTAACTTGTAAATGATGACACATGGAAGGTTCTAACTACAGATGGGTTTGTGGAAAACTAATAGGTCATGATATTCTGATGTAGACAGTCATCAGGCTTGTCATCTTAACTTACTCCCTTGAAGACTCAAGTACCTCCTCCCTCATCTTGGAGAAAGTGCGTGTCTGACGCTACAGTGTCATTTCCTTCAACCATGTAATCCATAGGCACAAGTGAAACAGTGTAATTCAATGTTGACTAGACCAATGACGGTATTCTAAACTATTTCCTTATGGAAATTCAGTGTCTTCTGGGAAAACTAACATTAGATTGCAAATCTGTTCCTAGCATTTAGAGACTCCTCATTAATAAGCACTTTTTTTAATAGTAAAATATGGCCTGGCCAAAAAAAATCTCTGACAAGATGTGAGACTCAATGTCGTTCTTATGATTTAGAAGGTAGGCTGAAGTGAGATATACTTCCCTACAAATAAAATAGATATTCCTTAAAATGTCAATCGAAGTTATGTGGTTTCATTGTCTCTGTAAAGTATTTACATATTTGCAACTAAGGCCTATTAAATATTTATTATTAAGGTTGCCACCCTCTGAGGTGGTTTGATGTTTCAGTCAGGGCCCAGAGGTTTTTTAAATTTTTTTTCATCAGTCATTCTTTGGAATTAAATGTGTGTACGTTGGTAGGACAGAAAAGGAACGGAATGTCAGCTTTCTGCCAACAACTCTTCTGGCTACAAGAGAATTTCTCATTTTTTTTTTCTTTTCAGTGTGAGTCACATGGAGAATTTATCTGAGGAGGGCATCAAAAGAAGGAGTGAAAAGCAATTAAGGAGAAAAAACACAGTTCCTTACATCCATGTTGGTCCATATTGGAAAATGAATACTGAGTATCATGGCTGGTTATCAATTTCTTTTCTTTCTAAAGCCCAGTTACTGAATTTTTCACTTGGAACGTGCCCAGATAAGATGGAACTTATTCAGGCTCCATTCTTAAAAAAAGATACCAGAAGTCATGATCTGCCTTTCTCACTCTGGACATGGAAATTCTCATCACAGTGGTCAGTTGAGGTGATTTCAAGGAATAATACCTGAAGGGATCCTTTAATTCAGGTTGTAGAACAAAAGCCCAAACATATCATTAACAATAATTAACCTCTCAGATGTAATAAATTACTTTTAAATAAGTTAGTTTATTGAGAAATGTAATTTGAACATATATAATAACAACAGTCTGACACTAACTTCTGTACCCTCTGCTTGAAGCAACTGGGGAACTCTGACTGTGGTGTGATGGGAAGTTAACTTTACTCAACCTGTGAGACTGGGTCTTTCTTCTGAACCAACCACAGGGCATAAGGTTCATGCTGATGTGCTTTGGAATGTGCATGGCCCATCCTATCTATTGCTCCAGCTTCTGCTGGCTTTAATTCAGAGTTTCTCAACCTCAGCACTGTTGATATTTGGGCCACATGTGAGAGGCCATCCTGTGCACTGTAGGATGTTTAACAGCATCCTTGGCATCTACCCACTAGATGCCAGTAGTGCCCAACCCCTGACCCTCGTCAGGACAACCAAAATGTCCCCACACATTGCCCAATGTCCTCTGGGAGGCAGAATCACCCTGGTTGAAACCACTGCCCTAATAAGATGTTGCAAAGTTCCAGATTTGATATCATTGAACTGATATTCTAAAAAGCATTGGCTACATCTGCATGCTGCTGCCCTAGGCTTCTCTTGACATATTTGATCTCAACTTTGCATTGAGTCTTGGAGAGAAGGGGCAATGTGTGTAGGATGTCCACACATCTAGGTTTGCCTAGGATAATCCAGTTTTTGTCTATCATCTGGATGTAATTATTAAGTAGCACCACCTTGAAAAGTGACACAGTAAGAGTGAAAATTATCTGGCCCCCATGTGGTCTTGGAAAATGGGGAAGAGTTTTAAGAGTTCTTACAATGTCAGAAAACTTTTACCTTGCAGAGGTTTTTGATGCCTTCCTGTCCTATTTTAAGAGCCTGGAAATTCAACTATTTCATGCCCATATGGACCACATATTCAAGTCTTCAGCCTTAACTCTTAACAGCTTCAGTTTTTGTCCAAGTAGGCAAAGTGAGCTCAGACAACAAGGAAAAGAACAGTGCTTTTAAAAGAATGTTCTTCTCAATAAAAATAAATTCTAAAGTTCTAAGTAGGGAGTTACTGCTGAGTTTATAATGGCTTTCATATTTGCTTTTACAATCACAGTATTGCTGGGCTCAGGCTTCCTGCTTGGAAAAGTGCTTTGCAATGCTTCAGACAGAAGAGAATGATTTTAGAACAGGCTGGGCTATGAAACAAGAGAGTTGAAGAAGCCCGAAGTGGTTTGAAAGCAGTCATTCCTTTGGTGTTAAAGATAGGGGGAAAAAGATTGTTCCCCCTTATTAAATCCTGTTCACATGTAGACAAGAGTGCTTGTTAAAGCCTCAAGTTGACATTTGCATTGTGTGGTTCTCTGGTGTGTACCTTTGCTAAAATAAGTATGCAAAAGTCTCCAGGTAGTAATATGCCCTTGACCCTGTAATCCGAATCGGTCTCTCACCTGGAAATGTGAAGACAAGATGTTTGGCTAGTAATGAAGGTAAGATAATCATGTGGGACCACACCATTCAAAAGGTTGTCTCATGCTCACAAGATGAATGCTATATTTCCAGCCATCATGCCCATGTATCAGACAGAAAGAATAAGGAAGAGGGGAGCTCAAAAGGGCATCCTTGCTGAGACAGCTTCCCAAAATTACTGAAGCCCTCAACCTAACACTTGCTCTCCAATATCGATAGTTTTTTCAGCCAGGTATTTTTACCACCTCCTTCAGTATTATCTTACCAATAAATGACAGGAGAATGGATATTGGGTAGACAATTAGCAAGCTCTGGTATATAGCCCAACTTTTGCTAATGTTTAAAAGTCAAAACCACACAAATCTTCTAAACCAGTGGTCAACATTCGCTGCCTGTGGACTAAATTCAGCCCACTGACTGTTTTGGTAAATAAAGTTTTATTGGGACACAACCACACCCCTTCATTTACATATGGTCTGTGGCTGCTTTTGTGCTGTCAAACAGAATAGTTGTGACACAGACTGTATATATGACCTCCGAAGTCTAAAATGTGGTCTCTCTGGCCCTTTATAGGAAAATGTTGCCAACCTCTGTTCTAAACAGATAACTCAATGAAAAAAATGGGCAGAAGACATGAACAGACACTTTACAAAGAGGATATCCAAAGACCAATAAGCACATGAACAGGTGTTCCAACTCATTAGTCACCAGGAAATATTTTTTTTGTTTGTTTTCATTTTTGTTTTGTTTTTTTGTTTTGTTTTGTTTGAGACGGAGTCTCGCTCTGTCACCCAGGCTGGAGTGCGGTGGCACAATCTCAGCTCACTGCAAGCTCTGCCTCCCAGGTTCATGCCATTCTCCTGCCTCAGCCTCCCGAGTAGCTGAGACTGCAGGTGCCTGCCACCATGACTGGCTAATTTTTTGTATTTTTAGTAGAGATGAGGTTTCACCATGTTAGCCAGGATGGTCTCGATCTCCTGACCTCGTGATCCACCCACTTCGGCCTCCCAAAGTACTGGGATTACAGGCGTGAGCCACCGCACCTGGTAGGAAATGTTAATTTAAACCACAGTGGGATGGCACTGCTTTCCCATCAGAATGGCTATAATCAAGAAATAAAGAGGGAACTGACAATATCAAGTATTGCATTAATACGGGACAACTGGAACTCTTGTACATTGCTGGTGGCACTGTGGGTTGGTATAAAGACTTTGAGAAGCTGTTGGGCAGTGTCTACTAAAGTAGAACATATGTCCCCCTCTGTGATGGAGCCATTCCACTCTCAGGTATATGCCCAACAGAAATGCCTACGTATATTCACCAAAAGGGATGGACCAGAATGTTCACGTTGGCACTATTTATTAATAATCCAAAGTTGGTAACAACCAAAATGTCTATCAACAATAGAAAAGGGAAAACTGTGTTTTATTCATACGATGGAATACTTTTAGCGATGAAGAGGAGTCTCACTACCTGCTACAACATATAATATTGACAAGAGAAACCAGACAAAAAAGACTGATTCTGTGGCCTTAAAGTTCAGAAACAGGCAAACAGATCAATGGTGTTTGAAGTCAGAATATGGTTCCTTTTAGGGGTAGAGATCAGGAGAGGACTCTTCATGATTTGGGTGGTCGTTATACAGGGGGTTCACTTTGGCAAAATGCAGAGTTGTACACTTATGAGTTCAGAATTTTTCTCCTTATATGTTGTATTTCAATAAAGAGTTTCAAAATCAAAAAAAAAGAATGCACATCTCTTTAATGATAGAAATGTATCAGCATTGCTCTCCGCCAGTTTTCTATTGAAAATGATGCCTATGACATGTCCCTCATGAAACAACCACATGAACCTACATAATTAGCCCTGGCCCTTTGGATTCTAGTCTTATTCACAAATGGAATAAATTTTCTGATTGCAGATTTTTGCATTTGACTACGTCTACCCTGACAGTGTGACTGACTAGGTGGTCTCAGCTCCACACACCCCATGGCAAAAATAAAAAGGTTGTGTCTAAACTGCAGTGGATTAACCCACTGAGCAGACTGCGTGCCCCTGGGCTTTCTTGCCAAAGGAGAGAGCAAAGGATGCAAAGAAGCTGAATGTGGAATTTATGGACCCTAAGAAGGCAATTTGGAAGGATTTTTTCCCCCGTTTCTGTTTAGTCTTAACTTGGTGAAATTGTAAAGAAGTGCTGGAGACTGGGGGAGCTGTTTGTATGCAAAGTGTTGTCTGCCTCAGTTGTGCTCCTGAATTTTGACTGGCTGCCCAGTCTTATGTGGGAAGCTGAATAAAATGTGTATACTTCTAAAAAAAATCAATTTTAGATTTTACAAAAGGAGTCAAATATTATTACTCCCAAAGGAAGAATTGAGGCAGTTTTTTTTTTTTTTTAAGAAGAGGGTCAGAAGAAACAGCCAGGTCTTTTTTAAAAATCACCCAAATTTTTTGGCTGACATATTCAGTTAAATTTGTCCCCTCTCATTGATGCCGGTGGGGAGTTATAAAGGAAAGAAAAATATTAAATGCTAAAAATGAATAGAAGGGATGTAATAATCCAAGAATTAGGGCAATTGATGACAATTTTTTAAAGACACTGCTGTAAATGAAATTTAAATAACTGTAAAGCTAGATATTCAATCCAATAGTTATATACATAAGATGTACTAGTTATTGTTTCATAATTATCCAAAATCTTTCATTTAAAAATATCATTTTATGTTTCTTAGACTGTATATGTGTATATGTTACGTATATGTGTGTATATATATTTCAAATACATATGTGTAGAAATTCATGAGATTTTTTTTTAAGTTACCATCCTCCAAAGGAAAAAAAAAAACCTGGCAAGTGATGAGAAGGAATTGGAGCTGTGTACAAGAATCTTAGAAGATTTAGGTGATCTCGATGCAGCCTCCCAGGTCTCGTGTAGCACCTAAAAGGATCATTTTTTAAAAAGAAATCCAAATATTAGTTTAGGAGAAAACACAGAAAATCTCATGACTCTCGATTTTGTGAAAATTAAAATCTGACAGTAGAAGGCAAAGTGGCATGGCCCCTGTGCTTGGGTTACCGCTGCTTCCCAAGGGGCTCCTTAGGGAAATAACTTCCCTGTTCCTTCTCTTTTTTACTTGGCAGTCCCAGGAGGACAGTTGAGTTGGGGGACTAGGGGCATTGGAACAAGTGTGTCCTTGCCAGGCTCCTGTGGTTGGCTGCTAATTGGGCTTCTCACTTTGTGAACCAAAACGTTTGGAGAGTCTTGTCTTAGGAAAAGCAAATTATTCTGCCCCGTGATGTCCCTTCAGTGTGGAAACATCAAGGAGATAGGTCTCACTGATAACAGAGTTGATCAGGGGAGAGTATGCAAAGACAAGACCCAATTATCAAAGCACAGCCTTTTTAAAGGGTTTTGAGTAGATTGCACTTGTTTTGGTGAGAAACCAAATTAGAGAGTTCTGCCTCCTAAACTCTACATAGACTAATGTGTTGTTGGGAATCACCCCTGCTCTGGGAGTCGCATTTACCTCTTGGTCATACTGAATTCCTTCGTAGGAGGGCCTTTGATATATTTATTCTGTAACCAAAAATGGCAGCCCTGAGATTGGAGAGCATCCCTTTGATTTCCTGTGGACTGTCCTTTTCTGGAGATATGGTTTATTCTTTCCTAAGGGTCGGAATTATGATTCTGAAAAGTTTTGCTTTTGAAATACTACATCACAGTGTCCTAATGAGAATGGTGAGCCATCTGCAGCATTCAGCACTTGGGCATGGCAGTCAAATCTGGGCCCGATGAATGATTATGTTATATAAATCACCAGGTTCCTCCAGGCAGCAGTCATTGCCATTGTAATTGATTCCTGATGAGACTGTTTCTTGATTTGCTGGTGCTGTAACCACTGATGCTGATTGTTCTCATCTCCTGAAATTGTATTTAGTAACAGCATTCAACAAATATTACTCAAGTGGTTATTGTATATGGGACCAGGCTCTGGGGGTAAAAAATGAGTATGACAGCCCTGTCTTTGAGGAGACAAGTGTTTCAGGAGGAAACAGACAAGATGAGCATCCTAACAGAGGTACGAACAGGAAGCTAGCAAAGCTCCTATTGGAGGGTGGTGAGGTGAATCGGGGAATGTCCCTCCAGAAAATCCAGAGAGGCTAATGGGAGTTACACAGGCAAAGGAGAAATGGAAGGGAGGTGACAGAGGAAGAAGAGTATTATAGGTGGAGGGAAATTTCTCCTTGAAAACAAAGGAATCACATTCAATGTGTGACCTAGAATTTCAGTGGGCGTCTCCTCTGGCAAGAAATTGAGTAGAAGGATGGCTGCATTTTGGAATGTTCAAAGTGTGGAGAGGATGCTATGTGTACTGTAGTAAGTGCAAAACAATGGGTTGGATTTTTAAAAATTTTATGTACACACATATTTATCTCTATAGTATGACGTGACATAGAAGTTACAGCCTGTTGAAAAGTTTATGCCATAAAAATAACAATTCGAGTTCACTTCCTGTGAGTGGCCTAGGGTTTTTAAGACAAGGAAGAATAATAGGATGTCAAGGGCCAAATATAGACATGGATGTTTTAGAATCCTTTGCTTTTCTGATCTCAGAGCACGTGGCATTTGGTGTAATTGAATCCAGGACAGATGGGTGCAAGCCCCATTCAACTTTGGAGGGAAACCAGTTAACAAGCATGTGTCCAAATGTAGGATTAAACTTGCAAGGCAAGCGAGTGGCTTCCAATAACACTTAGGAAACACTAATTAGTGAGAGGGAAATACTTTGTCAAATGGTTTGAGAATAGTAAATACAAATGCAACAAGGGAACATTGTTTTTAGTTACAATTTATATTGTTCTAGAAGAAATGGGGCTGCAGGTGCTTTCTACAGACAAAATGAATCCCAAATACATTTACCTAAGGCTTCTAGAAATAATACAAATGTGTCTTTAAAAGCTCAGATACATAAAGCAGTAGCATCCAATTTGGAAGTCCTCTTGATCTAAGCAGTCTGGTTTCTCTTTGGTAAGTTGCCTGTTTCCAGACTATAAATGAAACAAAATAATCACTATGTTAATAGAGATGAATATATGGAAGATAATTTTTTTCTTTTGGGCTTATAGAACTCCAGGAGGGAAAAGATGAAAGCCAAAAGTAGAAAAAGATTCAAAGGAAACAAATTGCAATTTTAGTTTTCTAAATCAGGGGTGGGTGAACATTTTCTGCAAAAGGCCAGATATTTTAGGTTTAGTGAACATGCAGTTGGTCTCTGGCAACTGCTCACCTCTGCTGGTGTAGTGAGAAAGCAGTCATAGACAAGTAAGTAAACGAATGGGTGTGACTATGTTCCAAGAAGACTTTATTTATGGATGTTGAAATTTGTATTTCATGTAATTTTCATTTCATAAAATGTTATTCTTTTAATTTTTTCCAACCACTTAAAAATGTAAAAACAATTTTACTCACCCTGTGCTAGATCTGAGACAATTATCTCCCCACAGGTTTGTTCTGTTAGAAAGTCCTTGGTTGAAAAGCAACATGCTTTCCTTTTAAAGTTTTCATAAATTTATTAAATAATGATGTTTTCCCCCACTGGTGTTTTCCTAGGTTTTTCTAGAATGCTCTGTGCTCTCATAACACTTTCTAACATCTGTTGTCATCATGCATTTATTAAGCACTCACCATGAACTGAAATGCTGGGGACAGACGTCAGAGGAAAAGAAAATATTAGCAATAGAAAGTGGTACAGAAGCTCCTCTATTTATGGAATTTCAACTCGTGCACTTTCAGAGATACAAACAAAACCATACTCTGGAGCAAAGCCCTCTGGCTCTCTCTTCACCACCAAAATATGCGTCAAGAGGTTCTGGGAGCTCTTTTAGTTTCTGCCCTTTTTAAAAAGAATTTCTCATTTTTCAGTCTATGGAATATTTGCTGTGTTTCTGCTAGGTGTTGAGGAATTTTGCCAGGAACCCCATCTTATGTGATAACCTCAGAGGACTTGAAAGAAGAAAGTGCTAGTAAGAAGTAGTAGAAGTAAAGGCAAGATAGAAACAATTTCTTTTTAATTGAAATAGGTCAGAAAAATTGTTGTAAGCCCTTTGGCAGGAAGAATGATTTTGAGGACAAAGATCCCATCATACAACCTGAGAGAAGCTCTGTACTTGTGTAATAATAGCAAACATTGATACAGAGCTTCTATGTGCCTGGCTGTGTTTTAAGTGATTACACAATCACATGAGTGTGCATGTACACTAATTTAATCACCACCAAAAAAGTGTTAATCAACTAATGAGCTCACGAAATGATTGATGAAACAGTGAAATTTGAACGTGGCTCCGGAATTAGCATCGTAGGCCTATTTGTGTTAATTTAAGAGAAGGAAACAAATCTGGTAAGTGTACCCAGTCATGGATGGTTCCATGGGTTTGCAGCTTTTGGCATCTGCCCAACCTTAAAGTAAGAGGCAGAACAGCAATGCTATTTTGGGGTAATATTACGGATGCTAAAGCTGTTGAGGAATTCCCTGTGGTGCTTGTGGGCAGATTACCCATTTCAGAAGATTTTCAGTGTATGAAATGAAACAGATCGAATGTAGGCAAAGATGTCAGTCAAAGCATTTATCAGTAAGGAGGAGCACGAAAAGATCGACTCATACCTCACCCAGGTGGAAATCTGGAGGTTGCAAGCTTCTACCCTGTTCAAGACCTCTGGACGTAGGAACAAGGTCATACATAGCCTTTAGAGCTTAACATGTATTCAACCAAAAAGCACAGTGGACTCTGTCTGTGCTCTGCCCGGAATATCTCAGATCTTTTACCAGTTCTGTGTGCCTGTCCCATTCACCAGCTTCTGTGTAGTTTTGCTTCTAATGACCAACATCTGTGAGCACTCTGTGGGGTTCTGGAGCAGTTGCCCTATATTCACAAAGAGCAGGAAGTGCCTGGGAGTTTACATCACCCTGGGGGCAGGGCGTCCCACAGCCCATGACTGACTGATGTGTGTGAAAATATTAAAGTCCAAATTCTTTGGCGAAGGCGGGACAAAGTTTAGATGTAATTAATACCCCAGAGCTTCCCTCAGGACCAGACTGAGACTGGGACTTTGCTAGAAATCACACCCTTACTTGGCTTTATTCCCTTCCCTACCCTGTTGTGCTCACCCCTTACCAGTTTCTCCTGGGAACAGGTTCTTAATAAATCAATTGCACATCAGTCTTTATCTTAGTATCTGCTTCTGAGGAACTCTACCTAAAGCAACAAGCACATATATTATTAAGACAGAGAAATATCGTAAGGCTTTACCTTAAGTCAGCAATGAAATATTGAATGAAAGAATGGACTGAATGAATTGATAGAAGCCAGCTTTGCACTACTCATGTTGCAGTTAGGGAAACAGAAAAAGGATAAAATATTGAAACAGTGACTGTTACATTTTAGAGTTTGAAGGGCGTATAGTGAGACTGCCCACATAGTGCAGCCTCTCTGGCTGATGGTAATCTAGGTTCAGCTTACATATGGCCAGGGAAGAAGATACTACCACCTCCTGGGACTGTTGCCTTCCATCTAGATTTGTTATAAAGTCAGTCCTTCCTTCCTCTTTCCCTTTCTCCCTCCCTCCCTTTCTTCCTTCCTTATTTCCTTCCTTCTACTTTATGGAGGTAAAATTCACATGCCATACAAGTCATTCATTTAAAGTGAACAATTCCTTGGTCTTTAACATATTCAAAGTTGGGTAACCACTATTAACATAAATTTCAGAACATTTTCATCACCCTGTAAAGAAACACTGTACCCTTTAGCTATCCCCCCCTCAACTCCTCAACCCCCAAGCTCTGCAGTCCTAGGCAACCCGACATCTACTCTGTGGATTTGCTTATTCTTGACATTTTGTATAAATGAAATAATATAATATGTGGTCTTTTGTGACTGACTTCTTTCAATTAGCTTACAATTTTCGAGGTTCATCTACGTTTTATCAGTATTTCATTCCTTTTAATGGCCAAGTAATCTTTCATTGTATGGATAGATCATATTTTGTTTATTCATTCATCAGTTGATGGAAATTTGGTTTGTTTGTACCTTTTGGCCATTATGAATAATTCTACCATAAACATATGTATACAAGTTTTTGTGGACATATGTTTTCATTTCTCTTGGCTATATACCTAGGAGTAGAATTGCTAAGTCAGATACAGAAAGTTCTTTCTTATATTTGGACAAAATCTGAGTCTCCTTAACTTCCACACTTGGTACTTATCCAGCTTTCTGAAGAAATATGGACAAGACTTTCTTATGTATGACATCCCCTCAAATTATTCATCATCTTTATGTCCTCCTTCAACTTTCAAAGACTGAATATCTTCTGTTCTTTCAATCATTCCACTGCAAAAATGGGACTTACAGAAATGCAAACTGATAGCTTTGAGGTTGTCATATTGTCTGTTATAATGTACAAAACAGCTTTCTTTTGTTCCAAATCTCAGACTTTCCCATCAACAACAGGGAACAAGTGGCTAAGTTTATTTTGCTAAGATAAGAGAAAACAAATTATTTTCTGGGTAAGAAGGCTTTTCGATAGACTCTGCATGGGTTTTCCCTTTGGAAAATCAAGAGGACTAATGATTTGTGTAGTTTATGTATACATTTGTCATTTCTTGACATGTTAATGTGAGAAAAAATTTTGTGCTTCTGAAAAATAAAATTGGATTGAAATCAATTATCTTAAGAGCTTTAAAAGAAATCACGTGTAGCATTCTTTTTATTCTTAGTCATGAAGACAATGGGGAGAAAACTTGACAAAACCACAGGAAAATGTAGCAAGTTACTTAGCAGGCTCTGGGTTGTGCTGAACTGGGCCAAATGTTATGGTCATTTCTTCTTCTGTAGCTATGAATGGATCTAATCCTTGCTTGTTAGTCATACACTTAGGACTATTTTCCACCTTCTTTTAACGTTAAATCCAGAGCTCAGGATGGCTTCTGACTTTGTCTCATGCTATCTGCATGACGTTGGACAAATCACCCGGACTTTATGAGTTTCAGTTTCTGCATCATACTACCACTACATCAGTGGCTTTCAAACTGTGTTGCATGGGATAACAACCAAAGAATCTCACTAAAAATGTCAATGGTGTGCTGCTGCAAGGAATTGTGCAAGTAGGCTCTGGGGAGGTCCTCAAAATCTATTTTTAAAAACCCACCCAAGTGATGCTGATGCCCATGGTCCTGAAGACCATACCTTCAAAAACACTGACTAGCCATTTCCTTCTGGTCCCTCTTCCTCTTGTTCTGTATTCCACTGAAAGGGAGAAGAAATCTTATTATCTTTCCAGGTAATATCTTTTCATCTGTGCTGTGTGCAAGGACATGAAGGAAGACAACTAAAGTTGAAATAATGAAAAAAGTCCCAGTCTGATGCTTAGATTCTGATTTATTAGAATTATTTTGACCATAACAATTTTAACCATAAAGTAGGGTTTCTTAACCTTGGTACTGTTGACATTTGGGACCAGATCATTCTTTGCCTTGTGTGTGGGAGGCTGTCCTGTGCATTGTAGGAAGTTGAGCAGCATATCTGGCCTCTACCTGCTAGATACCAGTAGCATCTCCCCCTCCCTCCAAGTTACAGCAACCAGATATGCCTCCAGATATTGTCAAATGCGCCCTAAGGGGCAAATCTGCCCCTGGCTGAGAACCACCTTCATAAGGCATGGTCCCCAAAGAAAATAATCAAGAAATTACGCTTGGAGCAGTTTTCTTCGGTTGGTTCTTACTGCACAGCAAGGCAAAGAAGGCCCTGCTAAACTGTTGGTTCTTGACCTTTATGTACCAAGCATTCCTGGGGGATCTGGAACTCCCTGGCTTATCCTCTCTATTTGCTGGATTAATGGGATACAGACAGTTTAAGTGACTTGGCAGGAGAAGGACATTCTGTTTTATTCTCCTCATTTTATTACACTCCTGACAACAAATTCTTAACATTTGCCTTATATGTTCTGCTCCCTATCATTATCACAAGATAGATTAGTTGGCGGGAGGAGGGGAGGGAAACCAATATATGCAAAATTGCTTTGAAACCTGCAGGCACCAGAGTAATGCCAGGTGTCATCATTCATCCTACTCCTGAGCCTCTGAAGCCAGGGGTTTCTTGAGGTTATAAAAGTGGTTTTTTTAGGGGGGTGACTAGTCAAGCACTCCAAAGAACTCCAGAGTGGTCAGTTTTGATCACACAGATGGCCAATTTTTACCCAGTCTGTTAGCCTTTTAACAACACACAGTGTTGCGTGGAGACCCACTTGTGTATGGGTCTTCAACGATGGGTGGAGACCCAGGGCTCAGCTCTACTCTTCTGCTCTGGAGAACTTTCTCTTTGTTTTCTTGGGTGGTGCAAGACCTACTTCACTGAAAGAAAATGTGTTGTTGGTGTGAGAGGTACTGCTAAGTGGAAATTATTAAAGGATGAATTCCTTATGTCTGTGAAAGATTTCTCCGCCTTGGCACTCTAGACATTTGGGACCAGAACATTCTTTGTTGTGAAGGCCGTCCTGTGCAGTGCAGGATGTTTAGCAGCATCTCTGGTCTCCACCCACTGGATGCAAGTGACACCCTTCCCCTGCAGTTGTGGCAGCCAAAGATAGCTTCAGATATTGCCAAGTTTCTCCTCAGTGGCAAAATTTCCCCTGTTGAGAATCACTGGCCTAGGAGGTGTGGATGGGACACCAGCAATCTAATGAATGGGCCTGATTTGTCAAAAAGAATCTCCACCTTGAAACATACTGGAATGGCCTGCAAAGAGATTGGGGTCAACTACCATTTACATCTCAACTCCACCATTTATTAGGTATGCAAAACAGGTTAATTAACCTCATAAATAAAATTAAGATAATCATACTTTCCTTCCCAGTTGTTCTGAGGATCCAGATGTTTGCAAAGCATCTAGTTGAGCCTGTGATGTAGGTGCTTAATGAATAGTGGAATTGTTACCATTTCAAACAATAATTCTAGCACCTGCGGTGTTGGTGTTGTCATGGGAATTCTGCAGGCTTTAGACAACTGAAACACTGTGCAACTGTGCAGAAGAAAGGAGATTATGATCAGAGGAATGAAGGCAATAGACTAACATTAGATTATGGATATAAATGAAAAATCATTTCTTAATTCCCAAATGGTTATTTGGAAAGTCGTAGCTGGAGAAATTGCGGCCTCTCCTTTTTGCCTAATGACCCTTGAATAGAACATATATATTAGAAATGTCTCTTTTTAGGCACTTTTTAAGGACACCCTCCCTGGCTCTGTGGCATGGAGTAGAAATTCTTCAGTGAAAATATCAAAACGGTAAAAACAAGATAAACCAATAATACCAAATAGAACCTACTGTAATGGTCATTTATTTCCTCACCCTTCCTCACTTGTTTTCTTTCCCTGAATTCTCGGATTATCATATTCTCGACTCCAGTTGATGCATAACTTTATGATATTCTTTGTACTAGGGTTTGAGGCCAAAGACAATGGTACTATGCTGTGCCAGGATGTTCTCCTCTCTCTTCTCCATCTCTCCTATGTGACTGCAGCTCCAGCTGCAGGAATTCCTCCTTCACTGGTCTTCAGCCCAGCTGTCTTCAGGCTGGGGGTTGTCTCCCTAAACTTACCTGGAAAAAGGAATGAGAACCTTCATTCTTCCTTAGATTTCTTCTATCTCCATATCCCTGGAAGGATTAAGAGGGTGGGAAGAAATTATGGCTATAGAGTAAAATGATAATTCCTGAAATGGCATATATGTTTACAGTTGTCAGGCTGAGATTTTACCCCCACTTTGCTGAAATTCTGCCTAATGAGATGTCCTCCCTCAAAAGCACATTCAGTGTATCCATTGCTCCTGTCTGTGCGTGTGGGTGAAGTCGGCCTTATCACTGCCAATGCCAGGGCCTTAGCAGGGCTGGTAGGTCCTTCACTTATAGGAGACACATGATTTCAGCCAAGGAGGGCCTTAAGCTGCTACTCCAGCTCTCCTTTCTGATCCTGGAGTTTGATTTCCTTAATTTCATCTTTGTAGCCCCATGAAAAAGTCTTAAAAAAGAGACAACTCTAAACTGTGTTCAGTCTTCATATAAACTGTGTTCAGTCTGTTTATACAATAGTGTAAATAAAGATTCTAATTAATACAGTTTGGAAAACTGTTAGGCATTGTCTAGTAAAGTTGAAGATATGCATGCCTATGACCCAGCAATTATATTCCTGGGTTTGGACCCTATAAAAATGCATGCACATATGCACAAGGAGATATGTATAATGATGTTCAAGCAGTGTGGTTTTCAGTGGTCCAAGATTGAAAAGGACATAAATGTCCATCAACAGTTACAAAGATAAATAGTAATAAACACATATAATGGAGTACTAGACAGCAATTGGAATGAACAAACAACAGCTACATACAGCAAACATGGATGAACCTCAGAAACGGAATGATGAGCAAAAGAAGTCAGCTATAATAAAAACATACTTATGAATCTGTTTACATAAAGTTAGGAAACAGGCAACACTAAGCTCTAATATTTATGGATGCCTGACTTCCTAAAAGGCAGTGGATTTCAACCAGGGGTGATTATGCCTTTCCCCACTCCCTGGGGGACATCTGCAATATCTAGAGTCATCTTTGGTTGCCACAATTGGCGTAGGGGGAATAATACTGGCATGTAGTGGGTAGAGGCTGGGGATGATGCAAAACATTCTGCAATGTCCAGCCTCTACCATAAAGAATGATTGGTTCCCAAATGTCAAGAGTGCTGGGGTTGAGAAACCCTGCTGTAAAAGGGAAGTGAAGAAGTGAAGTCATGGCAGTGTCTACCACTGGGATGGAGGAGGGAAATACAGCCAAGGGACATGGGGGTCTAGGGTACTAGCAATATTTTAAATTTTGACCTCAGTGAAGGTTAGACAGGTGAATGTTTTGTAACAATTCATTAAGCTGCACATTATATGCTATTGATTTTTCCATTTCAAAATGTTAAAAATACTCCAGGGGCTAGATTAACAGGACAATAAGATGGCATAGTGTGGGCACTGGGTTTGGGGGAGGGGGTTCCCCATCTAAGAGGGTCTCATAGTAACTCTGTTAACAATGGTGGGGCTGGGCCTTCAAGAAGGGCCTGTCCTGCCATCTGAAGTGATTTTTAGTACTCAGATGGGCCCTCAGCTCTTCCTACACTCTGAAGTTGAATTTGCTTCCACAGATTTGGGTAAAGTTTTTCTGAAAAGAGTAATCACCCTTGCATTGGCATTAACTGTGGAAAATTTTAACTCAGCCTATAGGCAGGCAGAATAAATGCAAACAAGTATTTTAATTTAAATGCTCTGGCAGAAAGGGCAGCATTCAGTTCTGGAAATGCTGTAATGTTTAGGGACAGGAAGACATGGAAATTCCACAGTTAGCAGGGCACGTTTTCTCTTAAAGGTGATGCTAGTAGAGTAACTCATACAGATTATTTTTAAGTCCTCTCTGGGGTGAATGATAAACATCAGATAAATTTATTATTTTTTAAAAAAGAAAAACAAACAAAAAAGAACATTAGCCTAGCAGGCTCTTAACCAACAAATTGGATGAACTTCAGCCTCCTCTGAAGTGAGGTTTTATGTGCTTCTTGCTGCCTTTTTATCTCTCTCCATTACCCCAAAGGATCAAATGTACATTTTAAAACCACATGCCATGTCAATATACAGTTTAGTTGACCTAGAACAATACCTGTGCATAGTATGCACTTAAAAATATTTATAAAGTGTGGAATGATAGACAATGGACACTCAGAAGGGCAGTGGGGTGGATGATGGTGAATTACTTAATGGGCACAATGTACATTCTTCTGGTGATGGATACCCTAAAAGCCCTGACTTCATCACTACACAATCTATCCATGTAATGAAATTACACTGTTACCCCATACATTTATACAAATTAAAATTTAAAATTTAAAATAATATTTGTTGAATAATGACCAAGTGAACAAATAACATGGGAAGGATACTTGGAAGTAGAGATATGCAAATAAGAAATTTTGATTAGAGTGGTGTTTTAAATATACCCTGAAATATATTTAAATGAAATAATGAATAATGTGTGAAATTCAAATTGTTTAAGATTGAACAGACTTCTTAGAGTTCTGCATGATCTTCTAGATCCTTTCTGGAGCTTTGAGCCTTACACAATTGGACTAAGAATTGAAGGAGGTGGATGATTCATTCCAAGGTGATTTAAGAGTCTTGCAGCATGAACTGATCATTTCTTTAGGTGCTTTGCCCAATCTCACAAACTCTTCAAACACAGAGAAAAAACAATCCTATTGCACTTGAACATTTTACTCCAACTTAGCTATGACACTTTAGCAATAAATAATGCTAGAAGGCAGAAGTCATTCCTAAAATGTAAGTACACAGTGTGGGGCTGATGGAGTATTTTTGGCTTACAAGAATGTCATTTAGTGACTTACTACATTTTTGAAAGAAAGAATACAAACAAAATCCAGGATGACCCAGTTTTAAGAGGTGACTTACTCAGGGGTAATGATCAAAAGGCTATGGTTAAGGTTTTAAGACCCAGGGATCCACCTTGTGTTGTTTAAATATATTAATAATTAAATAGTATTTGTAGGGAAAGGGATTTTTAGCTTCAGGGGCTTAAAGGCAAGCGTGATAGAAGAAAAAGTCCTAAGGCTGGAGTGTTCACCTTTATGAATAGACCACAGTGAAGTGAAAGTCCCTAAACTGGGGCTTGTCCAGGCCATTGAATTACATCTGTACACACATGCCCCCATCAGGCTGCCCTGGCTGCAATTCTCTGAAAGATGCCAGATGGTGAAGCTCAAGCTGGTTCTCTGTCTTATTCTGAGGATCTTTGATGACTTTGCTCTAAAGGTTGCTTTTAGCAGCAGAACAGAGTGAGAGTAAAGAGGGAACTTTAGTGTGTCATTTTTCGAGCTCTGCCTGGACATGTCACAGAGCAAGGAAGGCCTCCAAGGTCAATGGGCATGCTCATTTCTCCTACAAAGCAGAAGAAAGGAGACTTGGGTAGATCAGGCTGTGGGAGAATGAAAGACTTGGGCAAATAGTTCAATTGACTTTCTCATAAGACAGGCAACACTGTTTGGAAGTTCCTGGGTTTGGCAAGGGATTGATTTTAAATTTATTTTTATTTTTATTTTTTATTTTTGCAGTATAAAATACATGTAGTGAAGGGTGTAAATTACACTAGTCTGAACTGTACTGCACAGTGAATGTTTACATATGGGTGTACTCTAGTAGCTGCCATACAGATCAAGATATAGATCATTTCCAGCACCCTAGAAGGTTCCCTTGTACCACCTTCCTAGTCAATACCACCTTCCCACTTTGGTAACCACTGTTATGACACCTATTACCATGGATTCCATTTGACTATTGCACTTAAATATTTGAATTTCAGTTGCAGAATAAATAAGTGAAATCTTACAGTATGTACACTTGTGTCTGATTTCTTTCTCCCAACATAATGTCTGTGAGATTAATCCATTTGTTCTGTGCATCAGTAGCATTTTCCTTTTTATTGCTGAATAGTATTCCATCATGTGCACAGACTACAGTTGGTTTGTCATGCATCAGTTGGTGTACATTTGGATCGCTTTTATTTGGGGCAATTATGCCTCAACACAGTATGAGCATTCTGGTATATGATGAGATTATTGTACTCTGTATATCTAGGGGTGGAATTTGCTGGATTGGAAGGTAGGCCTGTGATTGACTTTAGCAAATATAACGATACAGTTTTCCAGGTGGATAAACTGTCATGGGACTATCTAATGGTAGATTCCTCAGGCCACTTGCACCCCTGGCTTCACATTCCCACTGCTAATTATAATTATGCTGCGATTGTTTTAAAATATTACATGCCAGTGGATGGTTCATTCAACTAAATTGTAAGGGCTGAAATTCAGGGGCCACATCCAACTTTCCTCCCCTCTCCTCCCCTCTCCTCTTACACAGAGCAAGTGGAGAGTCATTCAGCCGGTTCAGTACAGTGGGACCCTGACAAACTGGCACAAGCTACCCCCAAACACATCTTCCACTTTGTAGCCACCCCTCTGGGGCTTGCATTGATTGATTCATGAGTCTGGAGTCTCTACTCTGGCCCCAGGCCTGGCCTTTGTCTGGGCTCAACTTGTGGGAGGCTGGACGTAAATTACAGAAGGACAAGGCTGTGGAGGGAACTCGCTGATCTTCTCCAAGGTGTTTTAAAGTGCAGGTTTCCATGAGGGGATTTCAGAGCAGAGGCCAGTTTTAAGGGTTATTGTGAACCTACAGAATGTGCCCTGCAAGCCCCCCTGGAACTCGGTTCACCCTAAGTGACCAGCATCCTGGGCAGCCTTGTCCCCGCAGCAGTTCTCCTGGGTAGCATGACTTGGTTCCTCTCAGTCCTGCCCTCCCCAAGGGTCCCCACAATTTGAGACTCTCACAGAAGAAGGCTTTCTAGAAAGGGAAACTCTGCCCTCCCAGGAGAAGGCTCTGAATCTCCTTCCACTGTCAGGCCCACACCTCCTTCAAAGTTAGTGAAAGTCTCTCTTTCTTGGAAACCCAAGTTCGCCTTCTCGCTGGCATTAAAGGCTTTGGCAGTCCCCGCCTCAGCAGCCGGGGTCCCACGGGTCCGGGGAGGGTGGGGTGGCAGGAGGCAGGCGTGCCGGCCAGCCTGACACCTGTCGTGGGCGCGTTCGGCCTCCGCAGCCCCCAACAGCTGTCAGCGGCGGCGGCCGCCGGAGGGACCCGCCAGGAGCGGAAGGAATTAAACGCCCGCCCATCGCATCAGACTCGGCCGCTCCCTCCTCCTCCTCCTCCTCTTCCCCCTCCCCCTTCGCTCCGCTGCCTTCTCCAGGTCCCCACCGGCTCCGCAGCGGCAGCGGGACGCTGTGCCAGGGGCGCTTTGCACAGCACTCGGCACGCACGGAGCAGGGCTCGCGCCCAGGGGCTGCCCCAGGATGGCAGTGAAGTACGGGGAACTCAGAGAGACACCGTGACCTCAGGCTGAGCCCAAGGCGCGCCACTCCTCCCGGAGGCGACATGGGGCACCCGGTGTACCGCGGCGAGAAGCCCCAGCTGCACTACGCGGTGAGTGTCCTGACGCGTGCAGAGGACACAGGGGGCGCCACTGGGCCGCTCCTGGTGGGGACTGCGAGGGGCGATGGTAGTCGGGGCTCCCCACAGGTCCACGGCTGAGGGGGTGGCGGGTGGCCGGGTACGTCACCCCGAAGTGCCACCTGCTCACTAACTCAGTGGCGCTTCCCGAAATCTTTTAGAAGGTACAGGGGAGCCCCAACCCTGAATTCAGTGTTTCTTTGCCCCAACGCTGTGGTCACTGCATCTGGGACCGGGGCTGGACTCCGCCACCGCCTCGCTGACAAAGGCTGACAAATGGGGTTCCTGGGGTTAGGCCTAGGTCGCTCATTCAGCCTTCAGTCAGATATGTTGAAAGGACGAGAATAAGACTGGACAGGAGGCAGGGCCGCTTCATGATCTCAGTGTGCGGCGAGTGGATTTGCTAAAGAAATGCTGCCGGGAGCGTTGGGGTGCAGCCGTTTCACTCCTTAGAAAGGGAGTGCATTTCCCTCCTACTTTGTGGCGGGACAGAATGTTGCACATTATCATTAATGTTGCACGCTAATACAAGAGAATACCAGGGGCTCTTCTGTCGTACCTTCCCCCTCCCTTATGGTGGCTTCTGTTCTCCCTGTTGATACAAAGATTTACTGGGGACCTACTGTGTGCCAGGGACTGCGCTAGGTGCTGCAGGTACTGCAGGAAACACAACAGAGAGAAAGCTCATGGGATTTGCCTTCTTTGAAGAAGGAGTCAAGATTTTAAGGTTAACGACCGACCAAATCCAGATACTAGATTGAGTATATTCTTTGAGAGAGAGAAAAGAAAGGAAAGAAGGAAAAAAGGAAAGTTGTTTCTGAGGAATGACTACTACTTCTGAAGATTTCAAATGCACCCTCCAGGAAGGGGGCAGGGAGAAGGTTTACCTTATTCCAGTCTTCAGACATTGATTTTCCACTTGTGAGATGTGTCGTTTTGAGATGAGACACTGCAGTTGTTCTGTCATCTGCTAATTTACTGAGTTTTCCTTGAATTGATTTGCACTGTTGAGACTGGACGTTCTGACTGCCAACTTTAAAAATTGGAGAGAAGCAGGCAGAGAGTTGACAAGAATCATTAATATTTATAATCAGGCAAAGACAGTTAACTGTCTGGAATTCGTGTCTTCCAAAATCCAGTCCCCAACATAAAAAAAAATTGTTTTTTTGAAGAAAGGAGTAGAGGTGGACAGGGGTGGTGGACTCAGGCATCCCGGAGCTGCTCCAGTTGGTTCCTGGTGTCACCTCGGGGCTCCTGGATTAATTGCAGGGCCATTGGGCAAATTGCACACCTCGTACACTTCACTTTCCTCCCCTGGAAAAATGAAGACCTGAATTAGGAAATTGTTAAGATACCTTCCCAGGCAAACGTTCCAGGAACCTGTAACAGCTCTTTCTCTGGTTTTTCTATAGTTACTTGTCTTGAAACACCAAATGAGATACTTGTAAGTTACTAATGCTCGTTCATCTGTCTTGGAGACACCGGTGGCTCAGTGATTTGCCTTTTAAAGTAGTTTAAAGGGTAACCAGTTTTCAACAGAGGTTGCTTTACACTGAAGGAGGTAGAGTCTGTGCTCATTGTGCCCATTCAACATCTCCACCCCACCACCTTTTTGAACTGTGTGCTGGTACCCTTTGATTCATGATCTGAGGTCTGCCATTTGCAAGAGTGCGGGTGGGGGAGGAAAGGTGAGAACGGGCTCCTTAATTTTAAAAAAAATATTCATTCAATGAATGGTTATTGCCTCAATTATGTAAATATATTACAAAAATATTTTAAAATTGTCATTTAATTAGGCTGTCTCATTCTTCTAAAATCATAAACTGAAGAGTCAAGCCGATGCTAATGTCCCCTCTTGGGGCTCTGAAGACTGCTGATGAAATAGCCCTTTATTCTAGTACAGATTATCATGTATGTATATTCTGGTTTAAGACTATAAAAAGGAAGATTCCAGAGGGAATTTGTTGGGATTCCAGGTTGGAATAAGTCACCCGGGCTCTCTGAAGTTTCCTATGCATACTTTAGAATGATAAAGCAGCAGCTCTGAATCAGTCACGTGTCCAGAGAATGTTCTTTATTAAGTGTGACCCATTGTTTTTCATATTAGTATAACCCTTGGTGGTATAATATCTATTCTAACACTGCACTGTTGTTTACTTCCCTCATTTGGGTTTTGATAATTCCAGAGCTTGTTTTGCCGTTTGGCACAAATATTCCACTTACTTTGCTCAACAGGGTTTTGTCCCACTGTGCATTTTCCTGTGATCTTGGGTTTTTTTGGGTCTGTCTTCCTTGACATGAATGACCCTCCATGTGTCCTTAATACCTCCTGCCTCCTCTGAAATATAATTCGGGGATAAGTATGTAATGCTCTTCCTTCAGTGCTTTTTCGTTTGTCCAAGGTGAGACTGCATATAAGAGGTCAGTGGCTCACATTTGATTCATTCAATAAACATTTGTTGAATGCCTGTTGTGTTCCAGGTATTTGGTCAATTTTCCAAAGAGACAATTAGATAGTGAAAATGTTAGGAGTTGCTATGGACATCTCACTCATCTTTTTAAATGGTCATAATGGTCACAGAGAGCAAAATGCAATTAACTAGACAAGAACATCCTCCATTTACATAAACAGACATTTTCAAAGTATAGTACAACTGTCTTCTTGTTTTATCATCACACAGAGAAAATAATGTGTGTTAGCAGCTAATGTTCTCCTCAAAAAATTTCCTCCTACAGTTTTCCCACGTTCAGGTTATGGTGACTCCGTCCTTCCAGCTGGGTGTTGTCCTTGATGCCTTTTGGTGACTGAATCAGATTTACATTTTGAAATGATCCCAGCATGGAGTGAGGATGAGGAGGAGCTAGAGTGCATCCTGGTATTTGGGCCTGGGAGAGATTCGAGAAGATGACTGATGCTAGGGTGGCAGCTGGGCAGGAGGTTGAGAGCAGTTGGCATATTGGAGAGATGCTTAGAACATAGAACCTGTCAGACTTAGTTTGGATGGGATAAAGAGGTGATAGAGTATGAAGGATGAGGATGACATGAATGAATCAATGATTTTCTGGCAGCATTTCTAGAGAAGCTCTTGAAGTTTATATAATAAGCAAATAGTCATAATAATATTTCCCTCCTTGTTACTGTCTTATACAGATTGCAAAATATTTGAACACAGTCTAGGTCAATTTCAGTCTCAAATCCAATTGCTGCCTTATGCAGGTTTTCTGTTTCCTGATTGAAGAAATCTAAGCTCAGAACAGTAGAATTCCAGGCAGCACATGTGTCGCTGCTGACAGAACTGAGAGCTTTATCCAGGTGCCCTGATCCTGCAGTGCTCTTCTGAGTCATTTAGACAACGAGGATAGTCGAACCTAATCATCCCTCTGCGATCCACTTTGCCACAGTAATAAACCAACAACCAAATGTTGGACCTTCAGTGACTTAATGTGACTATCTGTATTGTCAAATTGCATGGCCAAATAGCTTTTTAATTTGACTAGTGTAGACAAAAACTAAAAATTTAAGTATCCATTAAGTTCAATGCAATATCTTTATGTCTTTCTGAAAGACACTAAAAAAAATCTGGATTAAAAGCTTGGCCTTGTGACTTACTGGGGACCTTAGGAGGCTCAAGCTCTTCTCTCCTGGTGCCCCAACCTGTCTTTACCCTCAAGTGGGGCAGAGAAAAGCAAATCAGTGTCCATTATACAGTCACCATCAGGAATCCCTGGACTGACATCATTCATTTCTCTCTCGCTGGCAGGTTGAAAACTTGCTGGGAGTAGTACTATGTGTGTCTTGTCCCTGCTGTCACCTGGACACCTAGCAGAGTGCTGGAAGCACAGTAGGTGCTCAGTAGAAATGTGTTGAATGACTTCATGAATCTAGTAGTTGAGACCTAGTTTTTGAGGTCCTAAGCTGCTCATTCTCCTTCCTTGTACTGGTCTAGTCTGAGCTCCTCTGCTGCTGATGTCACTTCCTGTTTGGTGTGGTCACTGCACCATCTGTGCTTTTGACCACAGCCTTGTAATCAGATGCTGACTCTGCCCTTGCTCCAGTTAACCCCTTCCTAAGGAACTCACCGGAAGTGCCAAGCTGCTTACCCTGACAGAGAACCTGTTTTCACATAGAATGGAAACTATGAAAGTTTCCACGTTTGTTCTCTATGAACATTCAATTTTCAAAGACTTTGAAGTCATTAAGTTTGCTTAATAATTGAGTGGTATTGAATACAGGATACTCTCTGGTAATTCTGAAGATGCCCAGAACTGGGCACCGTTGCAGGCCTATGCTGATATGAATCAGTTATCATCCATCAGTGCTAACAGTTTAGACATCTTAGGAAACTCAGCAGAACTTATACTGACCTGTGGCATGGCCCAGAACTTACTTTTATAAAACCATTTTTATATCACTCTGGTTGTCATTTGTCTCCTCATAAAAGCAAAATTTTTTCAACTTACAAATATGTGAGAGATTATTGAATCCTCTTAATTGACACCTCTCCCAATTGTAGATACCTTTTCTACTCCCACCCCCAACCTGGCATGCTTACTTTTCTGCTGCATGCAGAAATTTTCCTGGATGAGGCCTCTTTGGTGTGGAAGCCCCATCATCTTAGGAAGCTACATCTCCCCTCCTTCAAACCACTTATTAAGTACCACTACTAATTGATAAAAAATCAGATTCCTGTTGGATGTTGCATAGCAGACATCTCTGCCAATCATTTGAAAACAATTACCACCCTTTGCCTAGTCCTTTCTGGTGATGAACTTTTATTATTTACTTTTCCTGTTCCCACATTGTGATAACCCTGGACCACACACACATGACTCTCAACTTGGTTGTGAAATTATTGTCCAGTCATACAAAGTCTTCATTGGGTTCTTGATTCCTCACTTCCCTGTCACCTGTTTCATTCTCAGACTTTCCCATCTCAGTGAGTGGTTGGCTGTCCCTATGGCCAGTGCAATCTTTTTAAAAGGTAATGAAATAGTGACATTTCAGTGCTTAAGCTCTTTGGTTGGTTTCCATTCCACTTAGAATAATAGCTTCATCCATGACCTTGACCTTCCAAGCGCTCCTTACATGGTCTTCTCTGCCTCATACCACACCCCACTCCACAAGCTTATCATTGCCTGGCCACATCTGTGCCCTTTCTGTTCCTCAAATGCGACCAGTTCTTTTCTGCCCCAAGCCTTTGTACTTGCTGTCCCTTCTGCCTGGAATGTCCTCTGTGTGATAGGCTTTTTTTTTTACATCCTTCAAATTGCAGGAAAAATGTCGCCTTTCCTGACTGCTTTCTCTGAAGTGTTTCTGAGCCCACTCAGTTACCCTGGATCATATCACACTAGCCACTTCCCTCATTGTTCACATCACCACTTGGTATTATATTATATATTCATTGTTCGTCTGTCTCCTCTGACTAGTGTGTAAGTTTATTCAGGGCAAGGACCCAATGATCCTTTCCCACTGTCTTTCCACTGCCTTAGAGCAGGTCCTGGCACAGGGTAGGCATACAATAAATATTTATGAGAACATGAATCTGGCTGCCTGTGTATTTTTCCCTAGGTTACGCTAGGACTTTCCAAACTTAACCCTTTATTAGTTGATGATTGAGGTCAGAGGGAGAGACGAGACTAAAAATTAGCTTTCCAGTTTCACTGAATTCTTACTAAACGAGAATCTCTAAGGACCAGACTTGGAATCAATCCTTTGAAAAAGCTTTGGGGGTGGTTCCAATATCAGCTGGGTTTGGCAAACACTGATTAATTTACACGGTGAACCACTTACTACTCAAGCAGCCCCTACAAAATGTAGGATTCAGCAGCAAAGTAGATTCAGAAAGTGCAATACAATACTTCACCTCAGCTGACTCTGAGGTAATCTAGTACAAGTTTTCAGAGCGGTCCTTTGTTTTACCACCCAGTGTTCATTTCAGCCAAACTCTCTAATGATACAAAAGGTATAGGAATACTTCCTCTATATAATGTCATCTGGCAATATGTCCCTCGGTATCCATATTCTAGGTAAAATCGACCAGTGGTTCTGAACCAGAGGACCTTGGGCAATGTCTGGAGGCACTTTTGGTTATCATAACTGGCAGGGGTTGCCACAGGCATCTATTAAGTAGAGACCTGACATGTTGCTGAACATCCTACAAAGCACAACACAACCCAACAAGGAGTTGTCCAGCCTCAAATGTCAATAGTGCTGAGACAGAGAAACCCTGACTTAATTGTATCTCAGATATCAAAATCTTAAATGTTTTTGAGAACAATTTTGTATGGCACTTTCTAAAATACATTATTCGTAGTTTCTTGGGTTTTCAGAGATAGAGGTGAGAAAATGTGAGTGAGCTTCCCTGGCTGTGAGTCACAGTTATGAACAGTGTGTTTCATACTGTGTGGGGATTACTCTGGAGAGGGTGTTGGTGGTCCTTCCAGAAGCCTCAGCATCCTGGGCTTTTTGTTTCTTCACTCCTCAATGCCAAAGCCCTTCCTAATCTTGGGTTAAAAAAGTGTTTACTGTCTTCTCTCTCATGTCAGACATTAGCTAACTTCTTCCTTTATGACCGTCTAACAGCCTTGCCTAATTTGCCACCTCTCTTCTGATTTAGCCAGAATGCCCGTTTAACAAATGTGTTAATCGTGGGCCTAAAATTAGAAGTTATAATCTCCAAATGGGGACGTGTGGAGTGCTCAGCAGCCTTGGTGTGTGGATGTGGGATATGCATCTGTATGAAAGTGAGAAACTAGAGTGCCTGCTTCTGTCCCTACTCCTTGAGGATAATGACACAGACCGGCCTGCTCTGGGGAAAAGGGAAGAGTTGCTGAAAGAAAAGCCAAAGGAAAGAGGGAGGGAAACTGTGGCTCCCAGCGTTTCTCTCTCAATCACATCAGGGTTCAAAATCTCCTGAGCAGCCCAGGGTGGCAGGCGGGTTTGTGGCCTACCTATTCTCCCACTGAATTGCAGAGCCCGTTCTTAACTCCTGGCCATGTCACTGAATGTCCATTAGCATGGTCTGTTTTAGATTGTGAGTTACGAGATGATGGGGAGGGTGGGGATAGATTTAACGGTCTTGGGTGCTTGCCAAATTTTGGACTGAGACCACTGTTTACAAACACAATTAATTAATTTAATATCTTTTAATGTACTTTCTGTTCTCAGGTTTTCTCATTCTAACCTTATTTTCAAAAGACCAATTTTTCTGATTTATTTTATTCTTAAATATACCCTGAATACTTAAAAACGTAAAGGTAGATCCAGTGATGCAACAAGGACTCCCACCAGTCATTATGTGGTACTGCTTTCACTATCTTTGTGGTGACTACTTGGATGTGAATATGGGATACTTTTCAATACAAGAAACATATACAAAATATAAGCCAAATTTTTTCATTCAAATACAGTTACTGTTACTGAAGACTCTTCCACTTCCAATTTCCTTGAAAGATGCCATGACTCTTTCAAATGAAAACCTGTCAGGCTTGTTCTCCTCTTCTCTTTGGATACTTGTCATTTTCTTAGAACTTTTCTAACATAAAAAAAAAATCTTATAGTAAAATTTGAGTGTTTGGGATGTCAGCTAAATTAGATTTCTGAAATAACAATTTTAGAAGAATTTGGAGTTGTGGCTTTAGGGAAAAGTTGCCATGGCAACAGCAACAGAAGTAGTTTAGATGAATAAACTTTTAACGTATTTTTGAATGACCCCTTTCTGCAGTTGACTGAAATATCTGGTAAAGAAATGTATAAGCCAGTCCAAGTGCAATACAGAGGCTAAAAGCATCTCATCACCTTGTGGAGCACGTGGGCTCCATATTTGCCAAGCATCTCTGTGCCAGGTGGGTGCCTCTCCACATGGGCACAAATCCCTGGACATTGCTCTAGGTTCCTAGCTTGGTGATGCCATATTAATTAGACCCACAGATGAATAATAGATTAGCAAGGGTATGGAACATTGAGTTTGCTAGAATGATTTGAAAATGGTAACATAACACATAGTATTATTTCTGTGGGTATCTATGCACATGACTTTCAACAGTTCCGTTCATGTTAAGATGCCATTTCGATGGTCTGAGCAAAATGCAAAACACGGTCTTAACTTTTATCTCAAAAGTTAAGGCATCCTCCCACATTAGCTACTGATTCACAGTCAAGGGCTTTGTGTCGATCAGGATCCAAACAGGAAACAGATAAATCACTCAAAAGGCTTAATTTGAGGAATGAACTATGCCAATGTGTTGACAGGTTTAAAGGAACCAACGGTGAGTGGTGAAGCACCCAGCAATTAGCAACACTGAGAAGCTGTTACCAGGGAGGGACCCGCGTTACCAGAGCCCACTGACTTGCAGCCTTGGCTGGAAGGGACCCTGGCAATGTGTCCAGAGAAGACTCCAGCAAGGGCAAAATACAGAGAAGCAGGGATAGACTGGAACAGTAAATACTCTGACTTCTTGGTCTCCCTGTTCTCCATCTCCTTCTGGGCCCAAGCCCAGCCAATCCAGTGATACCGGCACAGAGAAGGGCAGAACATTTTATTTCCTATTTTTGTTGAGGGCTGGCGGGGGGGTCGGTGTTGACAAACATAAAATATCATTACAAGCATTTTCAGTCTTGTTTGGGGTTTGCTTACATTTATGAAAGACCTTAAATTCCTAAGTATATAGAAGTCTCCCAAATTGCTTCAAATGTCTCTTTCTTCCACACTGTAGATTATTTTGACTACCACATTTAGAGTACTCAGGTGCTATGCCAGCTCCATCCATACGTGGTGTGCTTGCTTTTAAGGATTTTTATATCACAAACCTATTAAAGCATTTAGTAGAGAGTGATATATTCTACATATATTTTGTCATTAATCTAACATTGGAAAGTTCATTACTTTAAAGTGCCCTGGTCTAAATTTATTAGTATTTATTAATATAATTCAAAATATGTAAATGTATTAATATAGACTACAATTAGATTTTTTTCCCTCTAAGCCCATTAGGATAGTCTAATGTAATTTCCTTGCCAAACAAAGAAAAAGGAAGATTTGGTTTGGCTTTTTTTCTGGTTGATGGGTAAAGGGTTTTAACCCTTAAAATTGCACATCAACACAAATGGTCTAACCTGTGCTTGACTGAAAGGCAATTTTCATTTGTCTCTGCTGGTCAAGGAATGGTTGCAGCTAAGTATTGCAGTTAAACCGCCCTGTACCCCAGTAAATTTTAGCAGAGAGAAAACTCTCATTTCAACCTGGACTGCAGAAAGTACCTCTTATTCTTAAGTTAGTTCCTCCTTGAGTCTTCTGTGCACCCACTTTCATAAATATTCATCCTGCTTCTTTGGAGACCATATTCACAACAGAACCAGAAAATCCAAAAGGGCGCAGACCAGAACCAGGGACTATATTGTGTGTGACTCAATGCTTGGCCATTTATAGCATGTGCCTGATGCTTAGTATGTACTTGAGTGTCAATGAAATTAATCAGTGATTTAAAGCTCTCAGAAATATTTAGTCTGACTTAGAGTAATAATAATAGCCAATATTTATTGAATACTCTCTATGAGTCCTGCTTATTCTACACATATTATCTCACTTAATCCTTAAAATAACCCTGTGAGATAGGTCCTATTATCCTCATTTAAAAGATGAGGAAACCAAAGCTCTGACCTTATGTCTGTTTCAGGGCCACACAGCTAGTATGTAGTGGGGCTGGGACTCAAATCTTTGTCTCTTAATTTGATTGCCAAGTCTGCATGCTTGAATCACTGTGCAATGGGTGATTGTTGACATGCCATTGGCTTAAGGTGATACCTTTGAGGTAATACTCTTTAAAGCCTTTCATTTTGTAATAATTGAAGACTTATAAGAACTTGCAAAAATAGTACTGAGAGGTCCCATGTACCCCTTATCTAGCTTCCCTCAATGGTAGCATCTTATTTACACAATATCAAAACCATGAAGCTGACATTGGGACAATCCTATTAACTAGACTACAGATTCACATTTTACCAGGTTTTTACATGCATTCTTTTATGTATGTATATATGCGTGCGGTTCTGTGCAATTTTATTACCTGTACAGACTGGCATATCCACTACCACATTCAAAATACACAGCTGGTCCATCACCGCAAAAGCACTCCCCCCATGCTACCCCTTTGTATTCACATCCACCCTACTCCTGCCCTCATCCTGAATCTGGGCTACCACTGAACTGTCTCCATAAGATGACACATTTTAAATTCTTCCTCCTGTTCTTGCTGCACGGTGGAAACATTCCTGTCTCCATTGATTATTTACACCCAAAGCATCCATAAACATAACAGAAGAAAGTATGGTGAATTGATAGGGAGATCAGAGAGGATTTTGGTGTGTCCTTGTTGTCAGCAATGCATATATATATGTATATATATATATATATATATGTACACACCCATATAAAGAACATCCTGTTTGTTATTTTTAGTTGAGGGTTTGAGGGTTGTGGTAATTTTATAATTCCAACACCTGTGTTTTCACTAGCAAACTGCTTTTGATTGAAACATGGCAGAGTTTATCTCCTGCGTAAATGCGGCACACTCCCTCTTTGCATGGCTGTTCTAACGGCACATCCATTTCTGGACCGACAACTGCGTGACTGAACTTGCAGCAGCCTGGAAAAGGTACATGAGAGCTGGCACTCTGCCCTTGTCAGGGTTTTCCAAAAGTATTTACGAACAAGGATAAACACGAGTCCTGCATGGATTTGAGGTAGCCATGACCGAGCTGGGCTCTGGGCAGCACAACAGTTACGTAAACCTTGGCATTCATGGCACACATGCATTTTTATTCATTCATTTCAAAGGGAGTGGCAGTTCGTAGACCTCTCTTGGGGAAAGGTTTGAACCTTATCATGATGAACTGGTTCAAAAAATCCTTAATAGCTGTTTTTATTCAGGATTGCTGCAGAGTGAAACCTTATCATCGGGACACAGTTAGAAAGACTTCCTGCATTTATTTGGTGCTCACTATTTTAAAAAAGGTGTCCAAACTGCTGATGCTGTCTGATTCTGCAAACATAGGCAAACTTACTAGATACTTCACATATTTCAGTTTTACCATATGATTATGACTTGGTATTTATTAGAAAGGAAGAACATTTTTTAAATGTAGTCATACTGAGCCCAACTCTTGCTTTTAATGCAATTTAATTGCATTAAAATTAGACAGGTAATGTCACCATTACCGTGCAGATACTTTGTATCACCCATTGCAAACATCTGTAAAGGATCAAAGGCTCATGTAGTGAGTCTAAGAGGAACCTTGGTTTGAGAATGAGGCCTTCCATGATATTTCTGTGCTGCCGCAGGTGGGGGAGGGCACATTTTTATTTAAGGTGTCATTAGAAAGGAATGAAATATAGAACTCCTAGCATGCATACATATATGCACATAGACACACAAAATCGTGCTTTACCTTATAGCTGTGTTGTCTAAAATGTAGAAGTGTGTTTGTATCAGTTAGCTATCACCACACTAATGCTGTGTAACAAGCTACTCTGACATTCAGTGGCATAAAAAAACCATCACGGATCCTAGTGGATCTGTGGGTCAGTTAGGGTTGGCTTAGCTAGACAGAGCTCAGCTGTTTGACCAGAGGCCAAAGTGTCAAGGCTCTTCTGTCAATTCTGTCCCATGTGTATCTATCCTGGGGCCCAGGCTGGCAGCATCTACCCAAAGAAGTTCAGCAATGACAAAGGCACAAGATGGCAAGTGGGATCAACTGAAGACTCTTGAGACGTAGGCAGGAATTTGACACACTATTGTCTCCACCCACCTGCTACTGGCCACAGCAAGTCACATGTCAAAGCCTAACTTCAGTGTGCGGGGAAATGCACTCCTTCCATGATGGGGCTGTGGTAAGGATGTGAAGCAACGAGGGATGAAGAGATGGGGGAATTGATTCACTTTACCTCAGTGTTTAATCAGTTTATCCTGAGAATGCCAATACTTTTAAGAAGGTACAAATCTATCCTGATTTTCTTTTTCTGTTTCGTCAGTGAGTTCTTTCTGTCATGGATGTCAATATCTATGTCATCATGACCCAATTAAATGACAAAAGCAGGGTTTTGAGGTTCTCTCACTGATATCAGTTCCCATAAATCCACAGTGATTGGATAAAGACTGAGTAGACATTAAGGGAATATAGAAATAGACTGAATGATATTAACATTTAAACAGAATTGCGACACTCGTCCCTGTTTCCTTGTGTGTAGCAGCTCTGGTTCCTCAAACTATCAAAAAGAAACCATTCAGAATCACCTCCCTGGATACTTTTTAAAATTTATTTTTAATTGACAATTAAAAATTAAATATATTTATGATGTACAATATGTTTTGAAATATGTATGCATTGTGGAATGGCTAAATTGAGATAATCAACATATGCATTACTTCACATACTTATTTTTTGTGGTGAGAACACTTAAAATCTATTGTCTTAGCAGTTTTGAAGTATATAATACATTGTTATTAACTATAGTCACCATGTTGAACAAGGAATATGAACTTACTCCTCCTGCCTAACTAAAATTTTGTATCCTTGACCAACATCTCCCTGGAGATTTTTTATCTGCTTCTTTTTACTAGTATCACTTCTAAAAGATTTCTGAATTTAGCTAGAAGAAATTAAGGATGAGGTGATTTACGAATGAAAGAAAAATATATTAATCCTTTAGGCCAAACACACCAGAGGCAACGTTTGGCAATTAAATTATTAATTTGATCAATTTTGACATGTAAATGGATAAGCTACATTAAAAGCAATGCACTTAAAGTACACACACAAAATCTTGTCTCATTGAAGTTTGAACACCTTCACCATATCTTCCTCTATTATATCAACTTGATCGAACAGTTGCCAAGGCCTGTTTTTTTTTTTTTTTTTTCCAGTTTGCTCTGTATGTGGTCATATCTAGTAGACTGTCTGCCATATTACGGTAGCTCAGTTCTTAAATCAGGGGTCAACAAACTATGACCCACAGGCCAAATCCAGACAACTGCCTGCTTTTGTGTCTCCTATGAACTAAGAATCAGTTTTACATTTTTAGATGGTTGAAAAAAATACCAAAAGAAGAATATCTTATGCCATGTGAACATTTTATGAAATACAGATTTTAGTGTTCATAAATAAAGTTTTATTAGAACACAGCCATGTGCATTTATTGACATATTGTCTTTGGCTGCTTTCACACTATGATAGCAGAGTTCAGTGGTTGGTTGCAATGAACTGCATGGCTTGCAAAGCCTAAAATGTTTACTGTTTGGCCATTTACAGAAAAAGTTTGCCTATCTCTAGTCTAATGCTATGTCTCAAATTACCACAGACACTGTAGATAGGTCTACGTTACATCAGTATGAAGGCAAAAGAAAGGGACACATATTGTTGGTATGGAGGGGAATGGTGGGTATATTTCAGATAAGGGCAAAATGTCAGTGAACATTCATTGATTCACCAGTATATGTGCAGAACTGGGTATGTGTATAGTGCTAAGGGAAACATTTTTTTAAAAGGTTAGTCTCCAATTTTTACTCTAAGGCTTCCTCTTGAATAAGAAGATGCATCTGCAAGTATAGTGTCTGAAAACTATTTGCCTTGTCCAATCTCTACATCACTGGAAAATGCTTTAAAAATTTTAAGTTAAAAATAGTATATGTTTCATGGTTTATTTTGCAATTACTCTAGGCAGAATAATTTTCATAAACATTGCCATTCTTACCAGTGCAAAAGGGAGACTTAAACTCAGAAAAGTGTCATTTACTCATGGGTTTAAAATGCTAGTTCTTCTTGTGGATGTATCTGAGATTTTTATGTTACTGTATCCAGAACTCCCTCAGAGGCAAGAACATAAAGGGCCTCCAGGAGCTGACTCTAAAAACACCAGTCTCCTGTTCTTTAAACTCCGTGTAGCTTGCTGAGCGCTCAGCCACAAGAGCTGGGGGTGAGCCATCTCTGGGTCCTGCCAATGCAGCCGGTGTTGTGCCAAAGGAAGTAGCCCTGTCTTACACTTTGTGATGTTTCTTTTGGCTGACTCTTCCACATTCTTGTGACCCTTTGAATGAAGACGTCTTAACAGCTTTAGCTCTACACCATGGCCTCCCGCTATCATTTCCTGCAGGTCTTGTCTTAGAGCTCAGCAGCTTCCTGAGTAAATGTCACCTTGGTGTCTTCTAAGAGGGTCTCACTGAGGTTCAAAAAACCATGGCTTCCACCAGATTGAAAGCATAATGTCCACGAGTCTTTGTCTCACTGGACTGGGCAGGAGGATGAACCTGGAATTCTTTTTGGTTTTGAAGCAACGAGTAGGTCGGGGCACAGAACAGAGAACCAGGAAAATGTCTCTGAGGGTGGAAATCAAATGACCCCAGAGGAGGAAATTCCAGTTGAAAATAGAAACCGGGTCAGCACCCTTGTGAGAGCCACAGCATCCTAGACTTGGAAAGTGGCAACCTGTGGCCTGTGAAGGCTGCTATCAGAAGTCCATGGACTGGCCTGAAAAGAGTGTTGTGTTTTATGGCAATCCAAATTGAAACAGGATTTATCTAGCTTCACAGATGTGGTCTGCTGGAGAGTTATGTGGAAATGACTCAATGTCATATATTTGTCACATTGACCAAGGGTTATTTCTTTAGTAGGAAAAGACAATTCGGGAACAATATTTTCTTGAGAACTATGATATATGTATACATGATGGTGGTAGCTTCCAAATTACCATGGTACGAATTCTCTCCATTGATGGTTAAGGGGAAAAGGGTTATTTTGTTGCAGCTGTACAATATCCCTTCATTAATTCAATGAAAAGATCTCAATTAATGATTATTCCTTAAAATGACAGATCTATAATTAACTTGGAAATGCCCACAATATTATCATGTTGCTATGAAAAGTGGTGGTTTTTAAACTAGTCTAACATAATTCCGGATTATCTTTAAAGAGAATTTAATGTCTAGAAAAGTTTTTGTAGCTCTAAAAAGCTGCAGAATAGGATGTCATTTTGGGAAGTTTCCCTTGCTTAATTCAGCTTATGATCCAAATTTGAAGGAGACCAGGAGTTTTGTCTGCAAATAAAATGAACAATATGTGTTCTAAAGTGTTTTGGATTTTTGTTTTTGGTGGGAGGCTGGTTAGTCATGGAGCAGGGTAGAATTAGTAGCTTTTGGCTTTAATCAGGAAAATATCGCATGGTGTTAAAGTGCTGTCTATGAATTGGTTATTATAAACTTTAAAATGTATATTATGGTGGAGAAACTTCTCATTTGGGGGACTGTTTTTCATAGCATTTGTGGCAACTTTTATTTATTACTTAAAAATTTTAAACATCACAAACACTGAAATTCTGGTGTAGAGATAGGATTTTCTTAAAGGAGAGATATATTTTTGATATATCTTTTTCTATCTGTGTGTGAAAGTATAATGCCTTCCAGAAATCCATAGAAACAGAAAATAGATTAGTGGTTTCCTGGGGCTGTGGTTGGGAAAGGAGAGTGACTGTCAGTGAGCCCCAGGGATGTTATTGAAGTGACAAAAACGTTCTCAAATTGGATTGTGGTGATGGTTATCCAACTCAGTAAGTTTACAGGTGAAGTTTATAGAATGTAAATTACATCTCAATGAAGTTGTTTTAGAGTATGAGTTAATAAGAGAATCAAAAAGTACTTATTTACAAATGAAGGATTAAAATCAATATTATACAATCAAACTTGAAATACGTTAGTAATGGTATATATATATTTTTTCCTTTCTAGGCCACCTCTTAGAAAGTTCAAAATCTAATAAATGAGGGGAAACACCTTTTTATTTTTTGCTAGTTGTTCAGGATTCAGTGATCTGACCAAGCACCCATTTGTAGTTAAGACATAAACATCCCACTGAACTAGACACCAGACTTCTAAGAAACTCAACTTTCTAAAATCAAAAGCAAAAACATATCTGAGCAGCCACCAGGACTGTCTATATAATTTGATAAAAATGTTGCAAAACTGAATTAATAGTTATGGTTACACAATTTGGTACATTTACTAAAATATTGAATTGTACACATAAAACGCATAAATTTTATGCTGTATCAATTATACCAAAATAAAGTTATCTTCCTATAAATATATGTTCATTTGTTTATATATGCATATATATATGTTTATTATATATGCATATATAAATATAACGTAAACATATAAATAAATGTTTATATATTTCATATATATTTGTATATTTTATATATATATATATATATATATATATATAAATAATGTCTGCCAGTGACACAGGCCCAATATCTATATTCCACATAATGAAGTCATAGCAACAGGGCCATAATCTTATCTTATTCATCTTATTTTGGGATATTTTGGCCTTAACCATGTGACACTGAAATTTGCTTGGGACTGTTGAAAGCATTCCCCTTGTTTAAAGAGGTTCTACTAAAAACAACTTTTCACCCATTTTTTTGTTTGTTTGTTTCTCTCTTTTTATTTTTTCTAGCACAGTGGTAACACCCTATTCCCACTTTAACTTCTTTTCCTTCCTTCTTTTTTGAAAATTTTCTAACTTGTATTTATCATTCTCTTGCTCATCAAGGTCATCCAGACACTATGGTTCTGTTCATGTGGAATTTTAGTCTCATAGCAATCAGTAAGACTGTCTTGCGAGAGCCAGAAATGTGTTCATTAACTTGAGAGGCCTTCTTGCTAAGTGGTCAAACATGGAAACACAAAGTTATGTAGGGACATTTTGCTCTGTAAACTCAAGGTATAGCATCATTTGTTTAAACCCTCTCTATTGAGATGTAATTCACATGTGATACAATTCACCCATTTAAAGTGTACAATTCAGTGGGTTTTAGTACATTCACAGAGTTGTACAACCATCACCACTAGCTAATTTTAGAATATTTTTGTTTCCCCAAAAGAAACTCCATGCCACTGGCAGTCACTCTCTTTTTATCTCCTCCACCGATGCTACTCTGAGCCCCTGACAACCATTAATTTAATTTGCTTTTTGTCTCTAGATTTGCCTGTTCTTGAGATTTTCCATAAATGCAATCATACAATACGTGGTCCTTTGTGACTGTCTCCTTTCACTGAGTGTGTTGTCGAGGTTCACCCATGTTGTAGCATGTATTAGTACTTCATTCCTTTTTATCACCATATAATATTTCATTATATGGAAACATGATACTTTGCTTATTCATTCATCAAGTGATGGACATTTGTGGTGTTTTCAGTTTTTCTGCTTTTATGAATAATGCTGCTATGGACTTCTGTGTATATGTTTTGTATGGATGTATGCTTTCACTTCTCGTGGGTATATAACTAGGAGTAGAATTGCTTGGTCATTATAGGAACTCTATGTTTAACTATTTGAGGAGCCACCAGAGTGTTCTCCAAAGTGATTGCATCATTTTACATTCCCACAATGGTGTTTGAGGGTTCCAGTTTCTCCACATCCTTACCAGTACTTGTTGTTGTTATTATTAGTAGTAGTAATGTTTAGAGACAGCATCTTGCTATGTTGCCCAGACTGGTCTTGAACTCCTGGGTTTGAGGAATCCTCCAACCTCAATCTTTTGAGCATCTGGGAGTATGGGCATGTGCCACCACATCCAGCTTTGTCTATTTGATAATAGCCATCCTAGCCAGTGGGAAGTGTTTTATTTTAGTTATAACTTTTATTTGTATAACAAACAAGAGGCACATTAGATGGTGATCATTTGCTTCACAACAGTATTTTTTGTAGTCCTCCTTTTAAAATCACAAAACCACATATGAATTTAAAACCAGATCCTTTTCTTTAAAAATAGTCCACTGCAGTCTGCCCATATTCCAGCAGTATCCATTATCAAAGTAAAGTGTATACAAAAGGCTCCCTCCACCTCTCCTTGCTTGAGAATCTGTGTCCCCTGAGTATGGATGTCCTGCTCCACCTTCACAGTGTCACCTTGGAGGAAGTGGCAGGGGGTCATCCACTTCAACCATTTTCCAGCCCTGGCACTTGGCAGCAAGACTTGGAGAGGCCAGAGGACATGTGGCCACAGGCCCCTGCTTGTGCTCCTGAGTGAACACTTGACATAGATATCCAGTGAATCATGGGGTGCAAGCCAGAGACAACCCCCCACCCCATTTCTTGCAGGCTGTGGATCTGCGTGTCGGTGGCCCTAGTTATTATATCTGTTATGCTTTAAAAGTGAAGACTAGGCCAAGACCTACAGGCTGATGATTATTAGGTGGATTAACATAGGGAAAACACTATAGAAAAGAAGGAATAGTTTGTTCAAAGATGCTGAGGAGCAAAGTGGCATAGCAAGTTCAAGCAAATGAGTGAAGAAAGTAGCAGACTGAGTGAAGGAGTAAGGGGAACAGTAGCAGAACAGAGCTTTGGAGCGATGGGTGCGGTGGTCAAGAAAAACGGCAGGGACTTACAGGCCACAGAGTAAGGATATTGGAGTAAGGGGAAGTTATAGAAACAGTTAAGCAGTGTGAGGGTTGGAGGATGCGTGTGTGTGTGTGTGCGTGTGTGTGTGTGTATGTGTGTGTGTGTGTGATGATCAATTTCCTCAATTAGAAAAAAGAGACGTGATGAAATTGTGTTACAGCCTTTTGGACACTCAGAATAGGAGGTCTTTTATTGCCAGGATACCCATAGCATTGCCACCCTCAGAGATCTTGTAAACTCTGGTAGGAAGAACTCATGGATGACTACTTTGTCGTCCTACTACCTTTAAATCTGCTTCTGTCTGTTCCCGGCACCCACTGAACGGCAATTTCTACAACTCTCAATTTGGGCAGCAGCGTCCATACTGGGAAAACTCTTCCATCATGCTTCCTCATAGACCCCTATTGACTGGGTAACTGCTGCATCAGTCACCTCCTCTCCCTGGGCCTATTATAGCTATGGCTAAGGGTGCTTCCGTTGTACCTGGATAGAGTTTTATGCTTATAAGCTGCTTGTGGCTATTAAACAGAGCAAGAGGAAACTGTGTACATGGAAGGAACTTTGTTGCCCTTCTCTGTTACAGACAAGCAAACCACCAGTGAGAGCAACAACTTTTTAAGAAACCCTGGCAGACTTGTGGCAAGAATAACCAATATTGTAGTTCACCCGTGAAGCTTATACAACGTTTGCCACACTGTATGCATTGAGAATCTGGTTGCGATTTTTGTTATAAACTGTTCCATTCCGCTTCCCCCTCCCTGCCTCCTTACACACGTTTACTTCAGTGAACTCTGCTTGACAGACTAACCAGGCTGAGGTCTCAATCTGTGACCCAGGAGCCAGTGATAACACCTTTGACTAATGGACAGAAGACTTATAGTTCTATTTTTGTTGTTTTGATTTTTTTTAAGTTATGGTGTTGAAGTCATACGTTGTCTTTAGTTATTAATCTTACTGCTTCCTTCAGCATTTTGTTGAATAGCATTTCATCATGCTTTGGTTAAGTGATTTATAGTTAGCTCACAAATTCCAGGCTTAAGATTAAAAAGCTACTCATAAATTCCTTAGAACATTCATTGTGCCAGCAGAAAGAAAAAAATACTGGACTATAGGATATCATTCCTGTATCTGATTCCTACACTATTCCTTTGAATATCATCCCACACCTCCTCCCCGTTCAACTCCAAATGGCCAATGAACACATGGAACATACATACAGTTAGCCAATAAGAACATGAAAACATGCTCAAAATCTTTAGCAGTCAGGGATATGGAAATCAAAACCACAAGGAAATACCACTTTACACCCACCAGGATAGTAATGATGAAAAAAATACAAAGAATAAGTGTTGGTGAGGATGTAGGGAAATTAGAACCCTCATAAACTACTCGTGGGAATGTAAAATGCTGCAGCCACTTTGAAAAACAGCCTGTCAGTTCCTCAAAAAGTTAAGCATAGAGTTACCATATGACTCAGCAATTCCACTCCTAGTTATCTACCCAAGAGAAATGAAATGTGTGTACACAAAAAACTTATACATGAATGCACATGCATTATTCATAACAACAAAAAAGTGGAAAAAACCCAAGAATCCATCCTAACTGATTAACAGATAAACAAAATATGGTCAACCATACAAGAGAATATTATTCAATAGGAAAAAGAATGAAGTACTGACACACGCTCCAACATGGATGAACCTTGAAAACATGGTGCTAAGTCTCTCTTGAGCTGGACACAAGAGATCACATATTCTCTTGTGATTCCACTTACATGAAATATCCAGAATAGGCAAATCCATGGAGATGGAATATAGATTGGTGGTTCCCTAGGGCTGGGGGTGGGATAAAATGCAGAGTGACTAATAATGGGTATGGGGTTCCTTTTTGAGGTGATAAAAATATTCTAAAATTGGTTGTGGTGATGGTTGCACAACTCTGTGAATATACTGAAAACCATTGAATCAAACACCTGAAATGTGTGAGTTGTAAAGTATGTGAATTATATCTCAATAATGTAGTTATAAAAAATGAACCAAGAAAGCCAAGCAATGCTAGACATGCATGGTCTATTCCACTGTAAGGTAATAGTCTGTCTAGGCACATTTACTTATTAAAAAAAAAACTCCCCAGTTATCTATTTAGATGTTTCTTTGTTATATATGCGCTTAACAATCTTCTCAGTTTACTTGCAGTTTGTAGGTGACAGTTTATTTTATGTCATGGGAAACTGAAACAGAATATGTCAGGACTGTTTATGTGAACACGGTCTGGCCTTTCGCTGGACACTGGGATGCAGTATATTTCAATACCCCCTACGCACACATCCCACACACATTAATCAGGGCCAACATGCTGGGAGTAACCACGATGGCCAACCACAGGATACTAGGATGCTTTTTATATGGACATTTGTGGGTAAATGTACCATAATCTGTTTAACTGGCTGATAGTCATGGTGCCAGTGGCATATGTGTGTGTGTTTACATTGTGTGTGAGTGTGTGTGTGGGGTGTGTGTGTGTATAGTTTACAGCAAGCTCAGGCAGAATGCTGTAAGCCAAACAGTACCATGAATCTCTAAAAAGGAAAAAAGATCATTATCTTTAAAAGTGCATTCTTACATGCTGTCAAGTATTTGAGGATTGCTTTTCCTAGCTGAGGCTCAGTATAGTCTTCTTTAGTCTGTTGCCAGGGGATCAGCAATGGGCAAAATCTCCGCCCCCATCCCAGTACCCACTCTGTGTCATACATTGTCCTTGATAACTTATGCGAGTACTTTATAATCTTTACAATTCTCGGCTGGGCATGGTAGCTCATGCCTGTAATCCCAGCACTTTGGGAGAGAAAGGAGGATCATTTAAGCCCAGGAGTTAGAGACCAGCCTGGGCAATATGGCAAGACCCTGTCTCTAAAAATAAAATAAAATATTAGCTGGGCATGGTGGCACACTTACAGTCCCAGCTACTCAGGAAGCTGAGGCGGGAGGATCACTTGAGCGAGGGAGGCTGTGGCTGCAGTGATGATCATGCCACTGCACTCCAGCCTGAGCAACAGAGTGAGATCCTATCTAAAAAAAAATTCCTTACAACTCTCTAATAGGTTTCTTTATATCATTTTATAGATGAGGAAACTGGGGCTTGTAGAGGCTAAGTAACTTTTCCAAAGTCACAAAAATAAGTGGTGAAGTTGGGTTGTAAACTCAAGTCCACTGATTACAAAGACCATATTTAGGGTCCCTTAAGTTAAGCTGTCTTACATCTTCCCGAGGAGAAATAACATGCTTTTTTTGCTACTGACTTAATCATAATCATTAATAAAACTGAAGTAGAAATTGATTACTTGACTAGAAATTGATTACACAACAATTCAATGTTTAGACTAAGAACCAAGGATTTCCAATTAATATGCCAGAGCTTGCCATTAAAATTTTTTAAATTGTCATTTTTTTCTTATGGATATGTAATAATCATACAGTAAACCCTTGATTTGTAGGATACCAACCTGCAGGAATGACTAGTAATTTTTTTAAAAAGAAAGAAAAAAGAAATTCTCCTTAAAAGTAGAATTGGGATCCAGATGTGTTTTTACCCAGCAGTGTCTTCCTTCATGGATTTGTCTTATAGAAGGAAAAAGAAATTCCACCCCAATGGTGATAGGTGCATGAGAAGCTCATTTTGAGAACTAAGGATGGAGAAAGCAAAGAGGAGCAGATTGGTAGAGATCACAGTGGCAACAGTACTGGGGTCACCTGGGACCTCAAGGTGGGCACCCATGGCCATGTGGTGGTAGAAGTGAGAATCAACAGAGGGACAGCAGTTTGCCCTTCCTGTTGACAGTGGAAAAGAGAGCAGCAATGAAGAAGTAGAGTCAGGAACTGCTCTAACGTTTGCTGGAGGGGCAGCCAGCAGCCCCTTATATTAGGCCTACCAGGACGCTGGGTGCCATATTGAAAAGATATAACAGTCATAATGGATTGTCAGTGTGGATGCCTGCAGACATTTGCTTCATGTGGTAATATCATGACAGATTCAATCAGCTCTTTATTTAATCTGTATTTTCACCTATAATTATGCTTATAAGACAAACTGTTCAATGGTTTTAAAAGACATGAAAATGTCTCCATTAGAGAAATAGAAGCTCTTACAATAAGATAGTTAGAATGTTAACCCTGAGCTATCCAGGATGTGTGCTTATCTAGAATTACTCGTTCCTACATGATCCAGGCTCGCTGAGGATTTAGCATACTGGGCCTTAAGAGCTATGATCTGCTTTTTTATTTTTAATATTTTTGGAGATATTCTTCCTTCCTGAGGTTACCCAAAGCAGTATCCTTTGACCACATTTTCTTTGAGCTCTAGATTAGAAAAACATTTATAACCACCCACAAACACAAAACTTTTTAAGATGAGGTTTTGGAGGGTAAAAAACTTATGAACTGAAAAGAAAATTTGGTTCCTGTTGGCAGACAGTGATACTTTCTTTGAGTTCTAATTATATGGAATAATTTGTAAATGAATTAAACAAATGCAAAACAAAGGGATTATTTTTATGTTTTAATGTAAATGTTGCATTAAAAAGACTGAGGATTGACTTGAATAGATTGGAAGACTACTTCATTATTAATGATTCTCGTGCTTGCCTTTGGAATCTCTTGCTTGGCTGGGTTATGTAGAATCGGATTTTAAGGCTTTGATGCAAGGATGACCTCGATCCTGGGCTGCCTGCTACTCTCATAGGTTCTTAAGCCAAAAGTTGAGATGATTTGCAATGGTAGGGGGACAAGACAGATTAGCAATGGGAGATGCAAAGAGTGGAGAGGCTCATCAGAGAGATGAGGAAGACGGCTTTGCCTCTGACCCAGGTGTGAATCAGTTAAGTGGTGGAAATTAAAGAGGAGATGCCAAAAAGCAAGAAGTATCAGTAAGGCATAGACTGGTGAACTTGGATATCTGTAACATATTTGCATTCATAAATGCAACGTTTTCTCTCTTGCCTTGTGCAGACCTGGCCTTTCTGCATCTGTGTCTTTTTGAAACATTACAGGATATTCAACATTAGCACCTAATTATGAGCCCATTTCAATGTTAGAGCCTGTTTTATCTCTGCTTTAACGTGGTTTAAGTATGTCTGCAAAGGAAGAAAGTTTAGTTACATTGTTAACCATCCTTTTTCATGTCTCAAAGAGTAGAAGATTTGTTTATCTAACAGATTTTGCCAAGAAGGCAGTGAATGAAATTTCAGTTTTGAAGTATATTTGAAGTTAACATTTTGAGATAGGGAACCAAGCTCAGTCAAGCAACACTTTCCTATGGAAGCGCCTTCCTTTGAGCTCAGCATAAATCATGCCTTAAAGTAACTTTCAGCCTGATTAGTGTTGTCCAATAGAAATGAAATCCAAGCCACATATGCAATTTTAAATTTTATAATAGCCACATTTAGATAAGTTTAAAAATAAAAAGAAACAGTAATATATTTTATTTAACCTAATATATCTGAAATATTATTTTATTATGCAAACAATAGAAAAGTTACTAACGAGATATACACATTTGTCATGCCAAGTCTTTGCACTATTATTTATTTCATACTTACAGCACATTTTAATTCTGACTAGCCACATTTCCAGTACTCATTGGTCACTTGGGGCTAGTGGCTGTCATATTTGACACCAGGGCTTTAGAGAACTGAATGAGCAACCAAAAGATGACTGATTTGACTCAGTTTCCTACTGGGGAAGTTTTCACATCAACTATCTCTAACTCTCCCCCATACCTACACCCAGCCCTGAGCACCCCAAGATTGCTGAACTTTTCTCACACTGAAATAGTCAGGATGTCTTATCTTCACAGGTGGGGAGGATACAGAGCTGTGTTTTCACATTTCGTAGTAAAATTCAGCTGCTGTTCTCTGCCCGTATTCTACTCAGCTTTGAATTTCAACCCCTTGGCTTTCCCATACTGAGCAGCCAACGCAAACTATTGTTTTCAATGACACCTGTTCCTTTCGAAGAAGATGAAGGCAGTAAGCAGATTTGTGCTTAGTACAAGGTGTTCAAGTGAAATTACCTATTTATTTTGGTAATCACCCTCCCAAATTGCTAGGGTGTATCTTCATCTGGAGTTACATAAATAGGATTTGCCCACCTCCTAAATAGAGTGTGTGATAATGGAGGTAACCTAGGCATCCTCCTACACTCTGCCACAACTGATGCTCAATTATTCCCCAGAACACCTAATGCTTTATGTAACAGAGCTCTGAGAGAATAGGGGAGTGGCAGGCAAAAATGAAATAGATATTTCAAACATCACTCCTATGTGAAACATATAGATTTGGCATTTAGGTGGAAGGCTCTTTTTTCCTTCCACTTACAGGGTTTGTTAAATTGCAAGCATGCCTTGGTGTTGCCAGAGCAATGTCTTGTAGCTGATACTCACAGAGAGCTAGTGACTTGTAGACTTCTCTATACAAGCATAGTTGTGGATAAAGCCATTCTAGAAGGGAGGTGACCCCTGTACAATAAAGCCTGGGTTGTTGCAATGTGAGATCAAGAGAGCAGAACAATCTTCTATTTTGTTAATTAATCTAGTATATAAAGTCTTGCTTAAATTAGGCATAGGCTCAAAGTCTGACTCACAGTCTTTTATGTTTTGAAAATGTTCAAAGAAGGTGGAACCAAAATGGGTGAAAAAAACTTGACACATATTTGAATTGTTCTCATTTGTTCATATTTGTAATTCTTTAAAACGAGACAGACAAACGTACAGCATACTTTTGTGGCCAAGAACTTGGGAATCAGATCCTAAATCTCAATGCAATGTTGTACTTTGGGTTTGTGTTTGGAATCAGGCATGGTTTCAAATCCCAACTCTTGTATCTACTTATTGGATGACTTCCAGCAAGTTATTTGTGAGCCTTAGTATTATATCATAATTGAGTCAGCAGACCTATCTTTCAGAGATGGAGTCAGAATTAAGCAGAATGATATACATAAAGTTATTGGACAGTGATGGGACAAAGCCTGACTAAATAATAACACCACTGAATTTTAAAATTTAACATGTTATCAGATCTCTTTCAATTATTTATATGTATATATGTATGCAATGAAAACATAATGCACTAGCCTTTTTACTGAATTATTCTTATTCTAAAACAGGAAATATATACAATCATATGGTTTTATTTAAGCTAACAAACATTTGCTGAGTTTTGGTAATGTCAAATAACTTACTGTTGGATACTGAAGGGTATATTTTTGTTCAGGTCGTAAGTACCCTAATATCCTGTACATATGAATGGCCATTAGGTCACAGCTTCCCTCCTGTAGCTCTTAACATGTAATGCCTCTAGCCCTGTGGCTCTCAACTGGGGGCAATTTTGCCCTCCCCCACCCCTACTCCCCCACCAAGGGACATTTGGCAATGTCTGGAGACATTTTTGTGTATTTGCTTGCCACATCTTGGGGAGGGTGCTATTGGCATATAAGCAAGTAGAGGTCAGAGATGCTACTAAATATCCTACAGGGCACAGAACAGCCCCTACAGCAAAGAATTATCCAGCCCCAAATGTCTATAGTGCCTAGGTTAAGAAACATGCTCTTGATATTATGTATTTTTCTAGAGTTTATTATGTCTTTCATCATTTGTGACTTTGGCCATGCTATGAGGACTGTCTAGATAAAAATTGTCCAGTCATGAGCTGGTTGGACATAAAGCTGTGACTACTTGAACTCAAGGTGATACTTACCTAATAGCATTGTCGGAGGGAATTTGTTCATTGGGCGGGAGGCTGGATTAGCTGCTTTTGGATGCTCTTCCAATCCCAGGAATCCTGTGCTTTTCCTCTTTTGTCACACAAAGCTATATTTCAGCAAGAATCTCTCCCAAACTTTGTGTTCACCATGACCAGCTTCTTCTCAGATCCTGCCATCAAGGCCAAGCAGAGTATTTTTGGAATGTGGATGAATGTGACAAGAATGTTATTCTTAAATAGCAATTCTGCTATGCAACACCATGATACAGTCTCCTGAATGGATCTGATTCCAAGTGGAGGCTTGAACTCTAATATTTAATAGTAAACTATAGAAACCTTATCAAGATAAACAGCACTAGGAGTTTTTAATTCTATTTACATGACTAGAAGTTGACATTCATGTCCTTCTTGAAACTCAGACCCTCAAATATTGGGAAAGTCAAATACAATACGGCACAGTCACAGCATGAGTATCATATAGTGATAGTTCATGCTAGGTTAATGTCAAACATTAAGAGTATAATGCTGAAATATTTCTGGATGAAAGATAGGATATCTAGGATTTCTTTCAATGTAATTGAGTGGGACAGAAATCTAAAAGTTGGTGTTTTAAAGAGAAATTGGTAAGCCACAGCTGTGAAAATGGAGGCTTAGGTGGTTTGCATATTGGCTGCCTTGAACTGTAAATTCCACCTGAAGCAGAGGTAAACGACAGTGCTTTTAGCCAGGGGGGGACGGGGTGCGGGGGCCACGTTCATTGACAATATTATTGCAAGGTATGTTGGTTCTTTTTTTTTCATGACTGGAACAATGACCAGTTTCACTCCGTCACCTTCTTTCTCTTCCATGAAATGCCTTCCCTCCTTAAACCTAAATCCAATGCATCCCTGAAGACCTAGCTCAATTATCCCCTCCCCCTGGAAGTCTCTAAGGTCTTCCAAATTTTATTAATATTTCTCCACTGAACTCCTGCAGTGATGCATCTTTTGCATGTTTTAAGAAATTGAGGTCTAGTTCACATACCATAAAATTCCCCTTTTTAAAAGTGTACAATTTCGTAGTTTTTAGTATATTCACAGAATTGTGCATTTATCACCACATGTTCTAGAACATCCTGATCACCTCATAAAGAATTGCTGCATTCATTAGCAGCCAACCACCCCTCCCTTTCCCTTTAACACCTCTGGCAACTACTAATTACTTTCTGTCCCCATAGATTTGCCTTTTATGGATATTTCATAAAAATTGAATCATATAATATATGGCCTTTTGTAACTGTCTCCTTTCACTTAGCATAATGTTTTCAAGGCTCATCTATGTTGTACATGTATCAGGATTTCATTTTGTGGCTGAATAATCTTTCGTTGTATGGATACGCCACATTTTGTTTATTCATTCATCAGCTGATGGACATTTGGGTTATTTCCACTTTTTAGCTATTGTGAATAATGCTGTGAACATTTATGTGCAAGTTTTTGTGTGTACATGTGTTTTTGTTTCTCTTGAAATGAAATATAGCTAGGAGTGGAATTGCTGGGTCACATAGTAGCTCTATGTTTAAACATTTGAAGAGCTGCCAGACAGTTTTCCAAAGTGGCTGCTCCATTTTACATTCCCACCAGTGATGTAACAGTGATGATTAAAAGCAATGGCAAAAACTGCAATTACTTTTGCACCAATCTTAATACAGGGATTCAGATTTCTCCATATCCTCTTTGACATTTTACCCTGCACAAGTCTGTTGATGTCACTATTTGTCCTCAGGATTGATTATCCCACATCCCAAATTAGTCTCACCTCCCAAGTTAGACTGTAAGCTACTTAGGACAATGATCCATTTATTTGGTCTTTATTTAAGCCAGTGTTTTTTTTTTATTATTGCTTATTGTGTGGCAGTAACTGGTAAGTGCTAAGGCTTTAATTAAGAAGCTCTATTTTGTGGGGGAGGCACATAAAATCACACTGGCCTGTTTTGGGGTGATGGGTGCAGTAATAACAGCCTATTCAAGGTATAGCCTTTGCTTCATATAGTTTCCCTCCCACAATGTCATACTTACAAACACCACTCAAGTCTACTATTTAATACATTCTATTAGAGAGGAACAGATCTCTGTGTGTGTCCTCTTTTTAGTCCAAATGTAGAAGCTCTGATTTTTCTGTTGGGCTTTTGTGTTTAAATGTGCTTAAAGAAATCAATGCCAGCAATATTTCTAGCAGTAATTTTGGATGTACCATGTAAGTTATTTTGAAACAGTGAATCATCAAGAATGTTAATCTGTTGACTTGTATGTATAAAAGCTTCTTGAGACTCTAGGCTAAGGAGAGACAAAGCATCAAAAATGTAATTCCTCTGGATTCAGAAATAAATTATCCACATGCCATTTTCACCTGCAGTTAATCTGGTTTTATGTTTGTCTTTCTGCAACTCTCATTCAGTGTTTTGGAGAAATTAGGACATTTAGAATTCCTAAATGACATCAAGGATAAAAGGAATCAAACTGCAAACAGTAGAAAAGAATGCATTGTTATACTATATATAAAGGTATAATTATATAATTATGACTATAATAATTAAAATATATTGTGCTTAACAATAGTATCAAATTGTTTTCATCTGAGTTCTTAATTACCTAATATAAATATGTCTATGCCAGCCATGCCAAAGCAGGTACCTAAAGGAATTTCTTATATCTAGGAAAAAACATATTGATCACCTCATGCATTTAAGGGACGAGAATGGCACTTTCATTCCAGCTTATAAATCATGTCAATTCTAACAATGACTTAAAAATTCTTTTGTGATTTGTTTAAACTCTGAAAGGAGGCTTGTTTGTGTTAAGGAAAAATCAAACTGAGAATGAGTTATGTGCTCATATTTTATATAGATGAGTAAAACTCTTACTCCCTCTGCAAACATTAGAAAACAATAAGATACTCCCACGGTTTCATTTTTTTTTTTTAAAGCACTTACGCAGTCCTTACTATTTAACAGGCACTGGTTTAGAATTTTTACAAATACTTCTTTAATCTTCATAACAACCCTAGGAAACATATACAATTATTATCCCCATTTTACAGATAAGGAACCTGAGAGTTTCAGTAACTTGTGTAAGGTCACCAGGTAGTGTAAGCCCATGAGATTTGGCACCTTTTCCAAAGTGGAGTAGGCCTGCCCCAGAGTAAAGAGTGCCTGTTCTAGTCTTTATCTCAAAGAAAGCAGTGATTTAATTAGTTAATATCAATGTGGGGAATCTGTTGGTCTGACATCATTCTAGGTTTCAGAGGCAACTTGGCTGCAGGTTCTGTTTTTGTTTTCGTTTTTGTTTTCATTTTTGTTTTGAGACAGAGTCTCGCTCTGTTGCCCAGGCTGGAGTGCAGTGGTGTGACCTTGGCTCACTGCAGCTTCGACCTCCCTGGGCTCAGTTGATCCTCCCACCTCAGCCTCCTGAGTGCCTAGAACTACATGTGTGTGCCACTACACCTGGCTAATTTTTTGTGTTTGTATTTTTTGTAGAGATGGGGTCTCACCATGTTGCCTGGGTTGGTCTCATCCTGGGCGCAAGTGATCCACCCACTTTGGCCTCCCAAAGTTCTAGGAAAACAGGCGTGAGTCACCATGTTCAGCTTGCAGGATATTTTCATACAGCTTAGGAGAGCAATGAAATTAAATGTGAGAGATAAAATATACATTGTCACCTACCTGTTTGATGGTATATATAATGGATTATCTATACCATACATTATACATTATAGATAATATATATTATATTACATTTTCATATTATGTATAGTCATGCTGTCTTTGATATACATACACATATATATGCATATGTTATACACACACATAAATGCTTAGCCCCTTGCAGGCTACCCTTTCCCATGTGCTTCCATGTCTTGGGTAATAATTCTTCTCAGACTTTCAGGAAGTACAGTGCTACTAATATTCTTGGAGGTTATTATTCTTTCTTCTTGGTGAAGAGGATGTTGAAAGATCAATAATTTCCATCTATCTCCAGATAGTAAGGATGCCTTGTAGGAGAGAGATCTGAAGACCCTGACATGTCCACAGCTTTGCAGCCTGATTCTGACCTTTCTGCTTTGGGGGCAACTTCCATCAAAAGGAGTTTCTTGTCGCAGTTCTTACAGGCAGGGGCATCTCACAGCAGTTGCTAGTAATGATACCATCTACTCCCAAGAATGGGAAACCTATACTCATCTACTTGGCTTCCCAAAGATGGATCCCATTTAGGGTGTGTATGCACATGTGTGTGTTTGTGTGTGTATATGTTTTAACCAAAATAATTAGTGTTACCAAATCTCTAGGCCTCCATGCCTAGAGGATCTCTCATTAAGTAGGATATTCTATGCGCTCATACTAGAAAGTTATAAAGGCAAAAAAGAAACTAGATTAAAACTGATAATGTCCATATAGGTTCTGAGATTTTTTTTTAAAAAGTCTGAGCTTATGTTAAACAGAGGTAATGAGGATAATCAGTTGTATAGGCTTCCCTAATGTAAGTCAGCGTCTCTCATCTTGGCATTCATTCCAGAACTGTTTTTAAACAGGCTTGCATGTGCACAGTATGTTACCTTGCCCTCTAAGTACTGTCAGAATTGGACTGGTACCTAGCAAAAATATCAAAATTATGAGTCCTAGAACAGTGCTTGGATGTAATAAGCACTCCGTAAATACTTTTGGAAAAAATATGTTGATCAACTACGGTTTTATTAGATAATTTTAAAAAGATAACTTTAACCCCTGCCCTCTCTGGAGGAGAGAGTTGCTACAGTAAGAGGGAGCAGTCATCCCCAGACCTCTCTTTGATGCTTCTGGGTGTAAGAAGGGCAATTGAAAAGGGATTTAGGAAACACCAGGCATGCTGGGTGAGTAATATGGCTGCCACCTAAGAGACCATCAGGGAAGTGTCTTCTGTGGTATCATGCCCTGAGCCAGAATGTGGTTGACTGCCTGACTCTGAAGAAATTTTAAAGTGTTCCTGAGGGTGAGAGAGGTCTTTTGAATCAGGGATTCTCAAGATAGCCTATGGTGATTTGAAATGTTTACATTTTAATATCACATATACTCTCCTTTCTATTGGAAGCAACTAAAACTGATAGTGAAGACTTATGCTTTTGCTGTAAAGAGTAAGAGTTGCCTATCTGTGGTATGATAGTACTCCTAGAGGGTGATTCATAGGTTAAACCATTGGAACAGAAAAGAGAAAATATTTTTACTTGGCCATGCTCTCTTTTTTAAAAACAAATATTAATATTTTTTTTAAAGCCATATCACTGGCATAGTTTTCAGTTGTTTTTACAGTCGGTTGCTCTTTAGGCTTACAATCTTTAACCTTGAAATTATTCAGAGATAATTATTTTTGGAAGGAAAGTGACAAGGGAAATAGTTATGTAGTCAATTTTTGATAATCCAAGATGATTTTGCCATTGGAATTAGTATCTTATTTTAGCAAATAGCAACAGTCACCTTCTCTCTTTGCTAACCCTTGGAACAAAATGTTTTATAAGGGAACAGAACTGAATTTTATTTCTCCTCCTGTGCCCCGGGCCTGTCTTATATTTTCACTGCCAGTAGTACCTAATGTTTTCCCCATTTCAGCAGTATGCTGGAGCCAGCTTGCGTTGGCTGGAGAACCAGTTGTGTGCATCTCTTCCTAACTGCATGTCCTGTGTCCTCACCTTGGTACCCTGGAATCTGCCACAATGAGTATTTATATTATGGAAATTAACAAATGGCGCAAATCAGAGCTTTCCTCCAGAGAACCAGTTGTTAAATGTTTTATCAGCACACTGCTGCCCCATTGAGTCCTTCCTTTTTTTTTTTTTTTTGATGAATATTTTCTAAAATGTATTAGATGTTGCTGTCTTTGCAAACAGGGTGTAATAGAAAAATTTACTATTTCCTGGTCCCATTATTATACTTCATATTGCTGGGTTAGCTTCTTAGTGTTTCTTCACTTTTCCCTTCAGAAGAGGGCTTCTTCCTTCTGAAATCTTCCACTCAGTTCTTATGTGTTGATTTTGATTGCCCTTAGTCCATCAAATGAGATAACCAAGTCCATAAATGTGCATGTAGAATAAAATGAGAGTTAGAGGACTTCTGTTACAGAATAAACCTCTTGAATAAAATGCATGGCCTTAGTCCAGAATTTTTGTGACAACTAGTTTGATTGCCAACACCAGCTTTATGAGTATCCTACCTGTGTGGTCGCACAGGGCCCATGCTCAGAAGGACAACATGACTAATGTATTGCTGTCATCATTTTAAAATTATTAATCTGAGCAAGAGGTCCTGCATTTTCATTTTGATCAGGGCTCCATAAATTATGTAGCCAATCCTGATAGTTGTTCAGATGCCTTTTTTGCTTCTGATTTTAGAAAGCTGAATTTCTTAGAAGTCTGGTGTGTAGATCAGTGGGCTGTTTCTATATTAACCACAGATGGATGCTTGGTCAGATCACTGTAAATACTAAATAAGCAGTAACAAAAAAATGATGTTTATTTTCATTCATTATATTGTGATTTTTCTAAACGGGTGTCCTAGGAAGGAAAATGATACATTATAATGTTACTCACTTATTTTGAATGTATAAGATTAATTTTAATCCTTCACTTGCAAGTAATTTCTGGTTCTCTTATTGAGATATACTTTTAAAATAACTTTATTGAAGTAATTTTACATCATAAAATTTATTCAGTTTAAGTGTACAATTCAGTGGTTTCTTAATAAATTTACAGAGTTGTGCAACATTCCCACAATCTGTTTAGAATATTTCCATCATCCCAATGAAATTGTTCATCCCCATTTGCAGTCATTCCCTGTTCCCACCCCCAGCCCCAGGTACCCACTAATCTACTTTCTATTGGAAAAGATTTGCCTTCTATGGACATTTCATATGAATGGAACCATACAACATGACATGTGGTCTTTTGTGATTGACTTCTTTCACTCAGTATTATGTCTCTGAGGCTCATTCATGTTGCAGCAGGTCAATGCACAACTTTACGCTAAGATTTATGGGATATGTGAGGTTGGTGCAGGACAAATAATGCTTATCTACTTATCTGTGAGTGCACATTTATTTTGGCTGAAATTTTCATTGAGAATGGAAAGGTAGCCCCATTGCATTCTACAGGAAGTCCATTTTTGGCATATAACGCTTATCATTTTGGCACCTTCTGGATCAACTACTCACCCTACCTTCTGAGAAACTTTAAGCTATTTATGAGGGTGTAAGTGAACTTAATATTTGAGTTCAATTACTACCAAGCACACTTTCTGGAATTACTACTAAATTGCAAACATATTGTAGCAGTTCTAAAGACGCTTTTTTGAGTTAATGTTCATCAATATTTAAAAAATATTTTTCTCAGTATTAAAACAAGTTAAAAATACCATTGATAAGAATTCAGGCTCTGGGCTGAGACAGCTCTCAGTGGAAATCCTAGCTCTGCCTCTCAAAGCCATGTCCTAAAATAAGCTATTAAATCTCTCCAATACTTGATTTCCTAGATTATGAAATAATACTACACACTACCTCAGAGAATCATTGACAGAATTAAATAAGTCAGGTAATGCATTGAACACAGTGCTTAGTACAACAAATGTTACTAAATGTAAACATTTCTACAATGATGAGTGATGATTCTGTTATGCACAGATATGTACTACCATTTGCTAGTGTATCACAACAGAATAGAACACATCATATAATATGATGCAAGTTATATTAATAACATAATGTCTATGCATATATTTTGTTATATCCATAGAAAATTTTAACAAATTAATAGCACAGTGTGTGGCCTTTACTACACTCAACAAATGTTAGTTATATTATTACTATCATTATTACTTACAATGGCTTTCTTCAGGGGGAGGAACTATAGGAGATTTCTTCTTTTCACAGTATATTTCTGCTGTTTTTGGTTTTTGCTTTTGTTTGTTTTCTTAAAAAAAGTATTACTTTTTTAAATAGGAAAAATTAAAGACTAAAAAACTTAAATTGCTCTTGAATAGATTTGTAGTCATTATCATATACTCTCTTAAATCACTTATTATTCACCTTTTATAATCTTTGGAATAAATAATAATTAAAACTTCCATTTTCTTTAAATAAGAAAATAATACTGCTTTATAAATACTCAGTAATACAAACTAACTGACTATTTCCTGAATTTGATAGTGTCTTTTTCAGGATATCCTTCTTGTAATTCAGTAAATAGAAAGGGCCCCCATTAAAAATCACATGGAGAAAGTAGGGTGTAGGGTTGGGACAAACACACCAACGTGACTTGCCTTGTATCTCTTATTTCCCATTTTAGATGCTGGTGGGTTAAATTTACTTAATATCAAGTTCAAATGTATGTACAGTCTTAGGACTTGGTTGTTGGTTCTTAAGAGTGTGTTGAAAAAATAAAGAAGTCAGCTAGGAGAAGTTGAAAGAACTTAGACTTTGAATTCAGATGCCTGCCTTTGATTCTTCCTTCTGTGATTTTGTGCTCTTTGGCATCTCAAAAACTCAGTTTTCCTACCTTGAGAATGGGGAAAATCCCCACCCTATGAGTTTTTCATAGGCATCAAATGAGACAATCAATTTGAGATTAAGCTATAAATGTAAAGCCTCCTCCAAAATGCTAGCCAGTGTGATTTTTTAATAAGATCATTATTTTTCTTCCTTTTAGGATTTCTCTCTCCCAAGACCAATAGTACTAACCAATATTCAGGCTTCATTCATGTTTCAGCAGGGCATGGGAATGGTTATGGGTTTCTTTGAGCTCACTGGCCATTTATTGTTATTGATTAATTAACTCGTGATAAACAGCTGGTGAAAAACCCAGGATAAGGAAATGAGAGTGATGGGGTGGGGTTGGGAATGGTACATAGGAGGAGGCTGGAATGATGAATAGGAAACAGCCATGCAGAACTCTGCTGAAAGAGCCTTCCAGAAAAGGAAACGCAAAAGCTAAGGCTGGGGCAAGTTACCTGTATTAATATAAGATAACATCAAATGGGCTGTCCTTCCAGAGGAGTAACTGAGCTTCCTTTGGTCTACAATGGAATTTCTTCCCATTAGAAAATTTGACCCTTTTTTCTTGCAAAAGGTAAGCCAAAGATATGTGAATTGCATGACAGTGATTTAGCATGGAACAATTCCTTATTTGAGGAATGCTTATTTTTCTATTTTACTTCTGTGCCCACATAGCACCCAGCTTACAACTAGGAGCTTAGTCATAGACAGTTCTCAATGCTGGCTGCACATTAGAATCAAACAGGAAGCTTTTGACAACTCACTATTCCAAGTGTGTTCCTTAGAACAGCACTGTTGACATTGCAAAATGCAGAATCTCAGGCACACCCCAGACCCACTCAATTAGAATCTGCATTTTACAAAGATCCCTAGGCAATCTACATGAAAGTTAAAGTTTGAGATGTGCTGTACAATACTGTGCCAAAGATCAAGCTTCACTCCTAGAGCTTCTGATTTATTTGGTCTGGGAAGAAGCCTGCCTTGGCATCATTTTAAAAAAGAAAAAGAAAGCTTGTAATCTCCAACTGATGAGAACGTACAGCAAAACTTGAAGAGCACTGACTTGATTGTTCTCACTCACAGGCCCTCAATCACTGATGACTATCAAGCACGTGGAAATGGGATTCATCGATTATTTAAATTGCTTGTTTGAGAGAACCAGTTATGTTTTAATGTTCTCTGGCTTTTTTTTTCTTTTCTTTTCTTTTTTTAATCATACTTTAAGTTCTAGGGTACATGTGCACAACGTGCAGGTTAGTTACATATGTATACATGTGCCATGTTTCTGTGCTGACCCCATTAACTAGTTATTTACATTAGGTATATATCCTAATGCTATCCCTCCCTCCTCTGCCCACCCCACAACAGGCCTCGGTGTGTGATGTTCCCCTTCCTGTGTCCATGTGTTCTCATTGTTCAATTCCCACCTATGAGTGAGAACATGTGGTGTTTGGTTTTTTGTCCTTGCGATAGTTTGCTCACAATGATGGTTTCCAGCTTCATCCATGTCCCTACAAAGGACATGAACTCATCGTTTTTCATGGCTGCATAGTATTTCATGGTGTATATGTGCCACATTTTCTTAATCCAGTCTATCATTGTTGGACATTTGGGTTGGTTCCAAGTCTTTCCTATTGTGAATAGTGCCACAATAAACATACGTGTGCATGTGTCTTTATAGCAGCATGATTTAGAATCCTTTGGGTATATACCCAGTAATGCGATGTCTGGATCAAATGGTATTTCTAGTTCTAGATCCTTGAGGAATCACCACACTGTCTTCCACAATGGTTGAACTAGTTTACAGTCCCACCAACAGTGTAAAAGTGTTCCTATTTCTCCACATCCTCTCCAGCACCTGTTGTTTCCTGACTTTTGAATGATCGCCATTGTAACTGGTGTGAGATGGTATCTCACTGTGGTTTTGATTTGCATTTCTCTGATGGCCAGTGATGATGAGCATTTTGTCATGTGTGTATTGGCTGCATAAATGTCTTCTTTTGAGAAGTGTCTGTTCATATCCTTCGCCCACTTTTTGATGGGGTTGTTTGTTTTTTTCTTGTAAATTTGTTTGTGTTCATTGTAGATTCTGGATATTAGCCCTTTATCAGATGATTGCAAAATCATTGCAATCATATATTGCAAAAATTTTCTCCCATTCTGTAGGTTGCCTGTTCACTCTGATGGTAGTTTCTTTTGCTGTGCAGAAGCTCTTTAGTTTAATTAGATCCAATTTGTCAATTTTGGCTTTTGTTGCCATTGCTTTTGGTGTTTTAGACATGAAGTCCTTGCCCATGCCTATGTCCTGAATGGTATTGCCTACCTGGAGGCATCATGCTACCTGACTTCAAACTATACTACAAGGCTACAGTAACCAAAACAGCATGGTACTGGTACCAAAACAGAGACATAGACCAATGGAACAGAACAGAGCCCTCAGAAATAATTCCACACATCTACAACCATCTGATCTTTGACAAACCTGACAAAAACAAGAAATGGGGAAAGTATTCCCTATTTAATAAATGGTGCTGGGAAAACTGGCTAGCCATATGTAGAAAGCTGAAACTGGTTTCCTTCCTTATACCTTATACAAAAATTAATTCAAGATGGATTAAAGACTTAAATGTTGGACCTAAAACCATAAAAACCCTAGAAGAAAACCTAGGCAATACCATTCAGGACATAGGCATGTTTTGTGGCTTTTAATGAATAATCTTAATAATTTGTAAATCTTTCTCTAGAATAGACTTCTAGTTCCCATTAGAACTAGACTAGTGGTTAACATTACTGTTATCACAGATCAGAGACTGGGATGCATGATAAGTTTTCCTTGTCTTCCTTCAGCTCTAACCACACCGACTTTCTCATGTTTGGGGGTGATATTATTTCTCACTGTATTTGCATTGCAATTCTGAAAAATATCTTCCTATCCCACCTCTGTTTTGTTTTCCATGAAGTGAGTAAATTTACCAAGTGGTTTGGAAGAAATTAATATAATTGTATAGCTTGAAAAGCCTTTTTCCCCCTACAAATGTATTATTTAGGACATGTAAAATTTAGCAAGCACAGATATTTTAAGCATAATTTACTAAATATTGATGATAATGCATGCTCAGAAGTCTTCATTTAGAGGACTCTCAATTTGTCTGAATGTAAACTCAACTCCAACAATCAAAATAATTTGATATCTGGTTTTTGCTTTAGCAACTTCACTTGGTTGGCCAATGTTTTAATTCTCCAGTCCTTGATCTCTCATTGTGGTAAACCCACAGGATAATTTTATTAGTGCTTTGATTTTCTGTAAGAGGCTTTTTTGTTTTTCTTTAATTCAGCATATAATTGGTGCATGTTTAAACTTATTTGTGTTTCGGTTGAAAGGCAGTTATTAGTAGAGAGTATCAATAGAGAGTTATTATAGAGAGTATTAGTTATTATTTGCAGAAATGTTAACCTTACTATCTAGAGCAGGATCTTTCTGCCTCAGCACATTGATATTTTGGACTGGATAATTCTTTACTTTAAGGGATTTGTCATGCGTTGTAGAGTGTTTAGCAGTGTCCCTGGTCGATCCCCAGTAGATTCCAATAACAAGCTGCCAATCATGACAATAAAAAATGTCTGAAATATTGCCAAATGTCCCCTAAGGGTGCAAAACTGCCCCCAGTTGAGAATCACTGATCAATAGAGATGGAAACAGAAAAAGAATCTGTAGGTATTTTGTGACCTAAATAAGACATTCTTATCTCCGTGTTGCTAGCTTTTATTTTGTGGCTGAGTGAATTGTTTTCAGTGTGAAGACCAATGGTACATTGGATTTCTGTTTAAAGATGGTTTCAAATATGTAAAATAACTGATAGTTTACAAGCCACCCAAACGTATTTCCCCACTTCCTTTTCTGAGTTTAGTTGAGAAAATTTTATGTAGAAAGCTGAAACTGGATCCCTTCCTTACACCTTATACAAAAATCAATTCAAGATGGATTAAAGACTTAAACGTTAGACCTAAAACCATAAAAACCCTAGAAGAAAACCTAGGCAGTACCATTCAGGACGTAGGCATGGGCAAGGACTTCATGTCTAAAACACCAAAAGCAATGGCAACAAAAGCCAAAATTGACAAATGGGATCTAATTAAACTAAAGAGCTTCTGCACAGCAAGAGAAAATACCATCAGAGTGAACAGGCAACCTACAAAACGGGAGAAAATTTTTGCAATCTACTCATCTGACAAAGGGCTAATATCCAGAATCTACAATGAAGACAAACAAATTTACAAGAAAAAAACAAACAACCCCATCAACAAGTGGGTGAAGGATATGAATAGACACTTCTCAAAAGAAGACATTTATGCAGCCAATACACACATGACAAAATGCTCATCATCACTGGCCATCAGAGAAATGCAAATCAAAACCACAATGAGATACCATCTCACACCAGTTAGAACGGTGATCATTCAAAAGTCAGGAAACAACAGGTGCTGGAGAGGCTGTGGAGAAATAGGAACACTTTTACACTGTTGGTGGGACTGTAAACTAGTTCAACCATTGTGGAAGTCAGTGTGTTGATTCCTCAGGGATCTAGAACTTGAAATACCATTTGACCCAGCCATTGCATTACTGGGTATATACCCAAAGGATTCTAAATCATGCTGCTATAAAGACACATGCACACGTGTGTTTATTGCAGCACTCTTCACAATAGCAAAGACTTGGAACCAACCCAAATGTCCAACAGTGATAGACTGGATTAAGAAAATGTGGCACATATACACCATGAAATACTATGCAGCCATAAAAAACAATGAGTTCATGTCCTTTGTAGGGACATGGATGAAGCTGGAAACCATCATTGTGAGCAAACTATCGCAAGGACAAAAAACCAAACACCACATGTTCTCACTCATAGGTGGGAATTGAACAATAAGAACACGTGGACACAGGAAGGGGAACATCACACACCGGGGCCTGTTGTGGGGTGGGGGGAGGGGGGAGGGATAGCATTAGGAGATATACCTAATGTTAAATGACTAGTTAATGGGGGCAGCACACCAACATGGCACATGTATACATATGTAACAAACTTGCACGTTGCGCACATGTACTCTAAAACTTAAAGGATAATAAAAAAAATTTCTTCCTTTCTTCCTTCTGAATTTTAAAGCTCCTTAAGTCAAGTGAAAAATCTAGTCATTTACCTGCCAAGTTCAAATAAGGAAATGACTTTGGCTACAATTATTGGAGTGCTTCAGGTGCAAGTGGCTGTTTGGGCCTGATAATTTAGAGATATGGGACCTCACATTTACTCTCTCTGCATGCAAAGCAGTGGGTCTCAGCCCTAGCTGCAAATTGAGATCACCTGGGAGCTTTAGAAACTTCATACCCAATCCCCAAGCCCCAGAGATTCCAGCTCAGTGGTCGAGGGTGGTGCATAGGTATTTTGTAGAGCTCCCCAGGTAATTCTAGAGTGCAGTCAGGGTTGACACCCACTGATGTAGGTAGATAGGGCTTTGCTGCCTTTCTCCTTCATTGATCACTTTCCCACATTTCCCTGTAGCCTGCTTTCTTCCTGTCTGCAACATCCTGGTCAAACTCTTCTGCCTATCCCTTGTTATTATTTTTAACCAAATGATTTTTTCCAAGTGTTTTTCCTTTGTTCAGACTTGGACTTGCGTGGAAACTGCTGGATCAGTCTACTTAATCCATGATCTTCTTTCAGCTGCTGCCTTCCTTTCAACTGCTGCCTTTATTTCAACTGTTAACCTCAGTCCACCTTAAAAAATATATATGGTTTTTAAGCGGGTATTTCTTCCTTTGCCAGCAAATCATTATACGCAGTTCCTGTCTATGTTTACCACCACCACTTGCCTCTATTTCTTTTTCCTTACTGCTATTTATAGTTTAATTTTCTTTCTTTTCTTTGTGCTCTTTTTTATTCATGTTTCCATCCTTAGATGACATGCTCACGTTTTGTGAATTAAGTGTGTTTCAAGATGCTGGGAAAGTAAGTTTTCTGTGCTTTATAACTTCAGACCCGTGTATTTGGTTCGTGTCTTATTTAAAAATGTATGTTCTTATGGCCCTGTTTGCCCCACCTAAGCGTTTAAATGTGACACCTCATGTCTGTTGGGCTCCCAGGTTCCTATTATGGCCGGTGGATCTGGGCCAGGCAAACCATCCTAGGCCTCAGGCATCTCGTCACGTCTAGATTCACCTCTCCCCTTCCCACAAGACAGGCTCACCTGCCTTCCAGCCCTGTAGCTGCTGGCCTCTCCCTGAACTCCGTGGTCTCTAGCAACCTTTGGACTTCTAAGTAATATTGCAAAGATCTTTATCCTTGGCTTGCCTGAGAGCATTTCTGCTAAGCCCCACCAGCAACTTTCATCTTGTTTCCTCATATAGTTCTTCTAAAATAAATCATAAATTGCCCCATTGCTAAAACTTATGTCACATTCTTTCAATTCTAGTATCTGAGTCATTGCAAAAAGGCATCTCAGGTTCGTTCCAGAGATTTGGCAGGGGAGCTTCCCACAACTCAGCAAAGTGTTTGGCCCCTTTGGGCCTTTTCACTGAGACTTGAGGCTAGATTTGCTGTGCCTGCTCTGTCCTTTCCCTTCTAATTTCTCAGGAATTGTCTTTGCTGTCTTCTTGTGTTCTCTGAGATCACACTTCCACAGCTGTTCCAGAAACATCACACCACTTGTATTTTTTTAAAGCCTTAGCTTTTGCTTGTGGGTTCACTTGTACAAGAATATTAACGTTGACTCTCACTTTGTGTAATACTAGTATATCAAGTTAGTCTTTTAAAAACACCTTTTTTAAGCCTTTAAGCCCAATTTATACATCTCATTTTTTATCATTTTTGCATTAATGTTTAAAAACAAAACAAAACACCTTTCTTTTGATCCCTTAAATACCAGCTAGTGAGACTTTCAAATGTAGCACTTAATTTTTTACTGAGCATCTAAATATTCCTTACAAAATTTAAACTTCTAGATTTAACTCATCAGATTTCCTCAAACACTTAAACAGAGATTGCAAACTTAAATCATTAAATCCCAAGTATTTTAGTTAAAATCATAAGTTCGATATGTCAGATTCTCCAAAACAATTCAAACACCTCAAAGAACAAATAAAACTTGCATATCCTAACATGTTGATTCCAGAAGTTATTTTTACACTCAACTCAATTGTATTAATACCAAAGTTTGATTAATTTCTTCATTTGCCCCATGTATTTTATCAATATTACTACTAGTACCTGATTAGTATTAATACTGGTAGCAGCATTATCATTAGTATTCATAATAGTGTTAATGCTAGAACTATCATCATTATTAGTACCAGCACCAGCACTATTAGCAAAGAATTAGCCTTGGTCTTAGAATTATATTAGTATTAGTATACTTCTCAGAGTTGCAAGGTTACTGACCCAAATAAGGAAAACAGAAATGATAGATACAGTTATTGGTTGAGAATGTGACTTCAAATTTATAAATTGGGGGTTTTCAGTCAGAGATTTTGGACCAAGACACCAAGAACTAGGGTTTGCCATTCTGATTCCTCAATCCCACTGGGCCTTTATTGTGCTATAGTCATTTATACAGTAGTAAGAATTTCTAAGCTTCAACATTTTCTTGTAGTCTGGTGAATCATGGTCATTTATACTTATTTTTCTTACAGTGTTTTCTTATGTAATTTTTATTGAAAATTTCTGTGACAACTTTTTATTGCCTGATTGGAGAGGGTGACCAATCATCCTTGTTTTTCCAGGACTGGAGGGTTTGCTGAGACATGGGAACTTTTCAGCGCTAAAACCAGGAAAGTGTCCAGGATGACTGGTTATCCTAGATTCTAGGCCAGTGGTTCTCCACCCCCACTAGAATGGTCTGGGGAACTTTTCAAACATACCAGGCCCCAAGCCCCACCTCCAGAGATTCTGATTTAATTTGTCTGGGGATAGTGCCCGGTCATTGATATTTTTTAAATTTTCTCAAGTGATTTTCCTGTGTAGCCAAGGTTGGGAACCATCATTCTGCATTCTCTACCCAATTTGAAACACCCTATGCAACATTGTATTGTCTACTTTGACCTCCTGGAACTTAGCAAAACTTGAATTTGACAAGCATGTGTTTGGGTTCATCAATGTGAAGTATTTCCAGTAAATATTCCTGGGGGAAGTCATGCACATCTTTCTTGAGCAGATTATGTTATTTGTTGTTTTTGAGTATATGTGTTCTCATGACTTTTCACAGAGTTTTTTGTTGTTGATTAAATTGTCATGCTTTCATTAGTGACAACTGCATTAAGCTGGTCCATTTGTCCAGTTAGCACCACCCTTGAAAGTATTCAAGCTTCTTGGTAACAACAAAGTGTTCCAGACTCATCCTGGTTTTTCCTGCCACAAGACATAGAATCAACTACTTTTCAAGGATCCCTGTGTCTTTCACTTTTTAGTTGAAAGTTTTAGAGACCAAAATCTTGGCTACCCGGGGGCACATCGTGTTGTTTTACAAGAGCATTCATAGTAGGTAGATCTTGGATCCATGATCTTATCTGAAATTGAAATTCTTAATTCTCTCACATGGTTTTTGTGCATCCCCATTGTCCGTCGTGTAGATACTTTTTTATCCTTATTCTTTTTTTCTATAAATCAATATGGGGTTCTTTGTGTTTTTTTCAAGCATTAAAATTCTGTCACTCTTTTATTTACTTTCCTTTCAAATTTCAACTGAGAATCAGGAAAACTGTGTGTATAGACTTCATTTATTTTCTAGTTTATTCTGAGAGGCAAGGGGAAACACCCTGTTGTCTTTTCCAGGCACAAACTCTATTTCCTTTTATAGTTTGATAATTTCTTCGTTCTCCAGTACTCATATTTTCTGAAGAGTCATCACTCCTTAGCTTATTTCTTCATAAGTTATAGCCAACTGAGTTTTATACATGAAGTGGAAAGTGGATTTTCCTCTGAAATGAGAGGAAGTAGGTATTTTGTTGCCTTTTAAAAAGAGATAGAAATGTACGAGCAGGTCACCCTCTCAGTCCTCATATGGGCTGATAATTTGTACCTGAGACTATAGATTTAGGATATGGGGCAGAAATTGAGTCAGAACAGTACAGCCACCAATGGCAGAGACCACAGGCCAAGGCTCAAAAATAAAACCCACATAAATGTTATTTTAGTGAGTTTTGCCCTCATCCTGGGTTGTTTTGTAGGGAAAGCGATGGGAGAGAGAAGGGGGCATATCTTAAGAAGGCAGTCCCTTTTGCAGTGTTTTCTGACTTGATCTTAGACCTAACTCTTAATTTTAGAATTCACTCTGAGAAGATATTAGGCAAACTCTTACTATCAAAGGATTTCCCTCATTTGGGATCCTGAGTTTCGTCAAGTCACTTCAGATCAGCAATAAAATCCCCTTGAGAGTTTCCAGATTTTTCTCCACAATGAACCATGAAGCATGCTGTTTATTTGTGGAACTCCCACTCCTGGTTCTTCAGAACTCCTTCATTTGCCGATCTAAAGATAGCAAAAAAGGCTCTTAAAAATACACGCCTTATTGATTTTGGAATGTTCTGGTAAATACCAATCTGATTGATGTCATTTATATAGGGAAGGCTTTGGCTTAAGCCCCAAAGTGATTTTAGCCAAGAGGAAGTAATGTATCTAATAAATAATGTGGATTTTGTATATTCATCCACCAAATAATAATTATCATCACTAAAAATATGACTAGAGATGCCACATCCACTTCTCCATTGAGGTAAATTTCTAACAGACAAAGCCAAGTGAAATTTGATGTCCGTATAAGCTGCTTTGACCTCATTGTTTCTGACTTTCATTACAGATGAATTTTCATTTGTAATTTTGTCGTTGTTTTTTGGTTTCCTTGGTACTTTGATTTGTTTGGGCAAAAACTCAGTGAATCTGTAGTGATTTAGGAGACAGTTTAATCAACACAAGTGCCCATGTTTCAGACTCAGACATGCAGGTGATATTTATTCTGGGTAATTTTGGGGGATCTACACCTTTTGTTTGTTCTAAGATGACGAAGCTGCATTATTATTTTATATATAACATGCACTCATTGTAAAAAAGTTGCAACGATAGACAAAATTATAAAGAGTGGATTGTAATAAGAAAAAATTCTGAGTACATGGCAGGATCCATATACTATGTGTATTCTTGCCTTATTTTATTGGGACATCAATGAAAATAGGCCAATAGTTTATCACATGAAGAGCCAGCCTTCACAAATACAGCTCTGTGGAATTGTATCTGAGCGTAAAAACACTCTTTATTTAATTATTATTAATATAACAATTACCAATAACCTTTATATCTATCTATTTACTTATTTATCTTTTCCTGTGGTGGGGGGTTCAAAGGTTTCTGGGAGTGATCAGGATGCCCAAACTTCCTCTAACTTTAAAATTTTAATAAGTAAATGAAGAAAGCTCCATGTTTTCCTCCTAGAGTTTAATTAGCTACTAATATAAGTTGCTTAGCCCAGGATCTATCCTATGGTGGTAGGTGTTCATTATGTTTAGCTAAAATTTCCATCACCATTATCATCTTTGTCATCATTACTGCCATCACTACCACAACCAACAACATTACAATCACCACCACTGTCATCATCACCATTGTCATCATCCTTTAATACTAGGCTTGAGGAAGCTAAAGGGAGCCAAATGTACATTTATGTCTTATGTAACATTAATTTTATTTGTCTTATTCCTAATGCCTCATCTTAAATGTAAAGAAAGCAAGAAGACCCAGAGATAGTTAACTTTGTCGTCTCTTGACTCCCAGGATCAAAAATAGTTGTTGCTGCAGTGTTTGGAATAAAAAAGCTTAAAAGACCTTGTATACAAAAGTGGTTCGTACTGCCTTCTCTCGTGAATTCATGCCAGCAGATATTTTTATCCTGGTAGGAAGTAACTAAAAGCTTTGTTCAACCCTGGTCTGCCAGCCTCTGTAACGCACGTCTGACAAATATGTGTGACTCTGTGAGAAAGTTTGGTTCTCCCCCTGGTGGCAAAAGGAAAAACTAACACTAGTGCTCCTTATGGGAGTGTATTGATAGGGTACGAGAGATGTAAATACAGCTTTACCCTTTTCACCAGTTTTGCCTGAGATTTTTATCTCAGCGCCCTTGGTTACTTTTGTTCTTTGGACAACAACTGGTTTATATCTTCTATGGTCGTTGGGATGAAAGGGATTTGACAAACTGACAAAGCATTTTGCTTCAGAAACCACTTGAAAAACACATCTATGTTTCAAATAAAGATTTCAGGATCATAAAAATATGCTCAGTGTATTAGCCATGGAACTAGATTTTAAGCTTCAGGATCATAGAGATAGATATTGGGTTTATTTTATTGTTATTGCCTCTGAACTGAGAAAAGACTCTAGAATTCTAAATATAACGCACACACTTGAACTAAGTAGACGGAAACTTACCCTTCTAGGTAGGTAACCCTGCTTACCTTCCAAACAGAGTTTGGATGATATTGCCTCATAGAAAGATTTTTTGATACAATACTCAGGAACCCCTATGGACTGCTGCTTTGGGGCCAGGCCCCATGCCACTTGATTAAATACATCCTCACTTAACCTGTCCCTACAACAACTCTGTGAGGGAGGCATACTCATACCGAAGCTTTAGCCATGTGGACACTGCTCCCCTGAACCACATGTGTAGTCAAATGGTTAGGGCAGATTTCAGCTCATGTCTCTTTTATTCAGAACCCATCCTTTAAGCCAGTAGTTCTCAATGGGGGTGATTTGACTCCCAGAGGACACTTGGCAATGTCTGGAAACATTTTTGGTTGTCATACCTGGAGAGGTGCTACTAGTCGGTAGAGGCCAAGGATGCTCCTCAACATCCTGTAATGCACAGTGCAGCCCCCACAACAGAGAATTACTTGGTCCAGATGTCAGTAGTGCCAAAGCTGAGAAACTGTACTCCTAACCAGTGCTACTCAAAATGTATTCCACGGAACAGCAGCATCTGCAACATGTGGGAGCTTGTTAGAAATGCAGAATCACGAGCCCTGTCCCAGACCCAGTGAACGAGAAACTCCATGGTTGGAGCTCAGGAACGTGTGTTTCTACAAGCCCCCAAGTTCTTCTTGCACACTCAAGGGAGAGAAGCTCTGCTCTAAAACAACAGATCATTCTGTGTCTATTGAGCTAGACACAATCGTATGGTTTCCTCACCACTTTCAGTGTTCCGTTGTCGCATAGAAGTATCTCCTCAAGCATCTAAAAGGGGAAAGTCTGGCGTACACTAGGAACAAATGTGACTCATGGGGAAATCAGTGCAATTACAAATCCAGGAACCACACCCAGCTGAAAATCTAGGAAGGTTCTTTTTCTCTTATTTTCTCTACTTAAGAAGGGAAGTCTCGGAGACTTAGTCTAGGTTCAAAAGATGTCAACATGTACACAGGCTTGGTTTGGGGTTTGATTATCTAAAATTAAACCTTAAATTGAATTAGGTAAAACCCATTTTGGAGAGCCACAGAATTCTAAATTAGAAATTACATTGAGTTTCGTATTTACTGGCCCAAATAAGTAATCTTCTCTATTTGTGCATTTTTCTAATCACAAATTGTCTTCTGAGAGCCAGTGAAATAATTATTTTTATATGGGTCTCTCTTCAATAATTGCTCATCACTTGGTATTTTATGTGATTTTTGTGGGGCATACATTATAGGCAAGGATGTATTGTAAAGGATAAAAATGTCAGATAAAACATCTGTGTTTAGGTAGTTTGTACGTCACTGTCCTCCATCCCACCTCATAGATTCCTACTGCTTGGCTATAACTAAGAGTAGAATTTAAGGCTGACACAGGAAACCAGGCAATCAAGTTCATTAAGTACCTTAATCAACTCTGGCCAGAGGATGATCTCAGAGCTCCCCTATCTCAAGAAGAAATTTCATGAGAAAGCTTTGGGGTTACTTCCAGATTAAAGATTATGTTCTGGACAGTTCAAGCCCTAAACAACAGACACATGAATAATTGGAGCCATTTCTATCATACTTTTTCAGGGACTGAAGATATAAATATTGCTATTTGTTATTAAAGGATTTTGTTTGTTAAACCTGATGATACTTATTTTTATGTGAGTTCATAGTATTCCAGCTCTTCAAAACCTAATTTGTTTGTAGATTCCTCATTGTCATCTTTGAAAGGTTCCAGTAGTTTCTGGAATACTTTCTTTTCCTATGCCAAATACAACAGTGACCAAGAAATCCATCTGAAGGATTTGGATAGTGTGGTAGCATGTATTGATGGACCCAGTGTTCCACTCATCCCTGTATACATGCTCTTTAGGTAACATGGCAGTGCCCTCTAACTCTGACTCTGGAGTCAGCCTTTTGACTGGCTTTGGCCAATAGGGACATGGAGAAGTGATAGCATACCTGTTGTAATCCTAGACCTCAAGAGACCTTTCTTGTTCACACTTGTCCACTTGTGCTTCTGCCATGGCCATGAGAAGGACATGTCTGAGCTGGATTGCTGGAGAGGAATGAGAGACATGTGGCGTAGAGCTGCATAGCTAAGCAACTCCACCCAAGCCCAGCCTAGAGCACAGCCCCCTGCAGATGCATGAGCTAGTCCATTCAGGATCAACCACTCTCCAGCTTCCGAGTAGGTTATTACACAGCAATAGCTGACTGATACACATGAGTAGAGAAGAAAAGAATTTTCCAAGTAAAGATAATGAGTTCGTGTCCTTTGTAGGGACATGGATGAAATTGGAAATCATCATTCTCAGTAAACTATCGCAAGAACAAAAAACCAAACACCGCATATTCTCACTCATAGGTGGGAATTGAACAATGAGATCACATGGACACAGGAAGGGGAATATCACACTCTGGGGACTGTGGTGGGGTGGGGGGAGGGGGGAGGGATAGCATTGGGAGATATACCTAATGCTAGATGACGAGTTAGTGGGTGCAGCGCACCAGCATGGCACATGTATACATATGTAACTAACCTGCACAATGTGCACATGTACCCTAAAACTTAAAGTATAATAAAAAAAAAAAAAACTAAATTCAGAAGAAAAAAAAAAAAAAAGATAATAGTATTGATAAAACCGTGAAGAGAAGGGTCTATCAACATGTTGGATCATGAGAAAGTTGGCTTGAGTGAAGTAGAACATGCTTATTGAGAAATAATCAAAAATAAAACTGGATAGAGAGTGCTGACTCAAATTATAGAGGAGTTTAAAAGCCAGCCAAAAGAATCATAGTATTGTGTGAAAGTGCCATAGAAATAATCTGGTGCCAGGTCTTCAACTAAGACAAAGTGAGTTAGTGGCCAAACAATAATGGTACCCAAGTCTTAAGTGTTTGTAAGTGATGCAATAGGAAGAGATAATGGAATGATGGAACAGGGATTTTAGGAAGGTAAATACAACCATGAGTTAGAAGGAATGGTTTGGCTGTCCCTAGACATATTACCTGTGAGACTTTTGTAGTATTATGGAACTGGAGTCATGAAGCTCTGAAGCAGAGGATGGTCTTGGGGAATGGAAAGGGTAGTTATGGAAGAATTTTTGAGAAAGAAAAAATATTCCAGTTATCTATTGATGAAACCCATGTTTCTCTCCTGATCACACTTGATATTTAATGAGAGAGTTCTTATTAAAAGTAACCATGTCCATGAAGGATCTTATTGGGATGAAGAAAGTGTTCTAAAACTGGTTTATGGTGATGGTAGCACCACTTGGTAAATTTTCTAAAAGTCATTGAATTGCATGCTTGAAATTGTTGAATTTTATGATATGTGAAATATATATCAATAAAGCTGTTAAACAAAGAATCAATGAAAATCCCCACCAGTTATGTTCCATAGTCCCTGGAGGGGGCTGTTTTCATTTGAATACCCAAACTCATCCTGTCAAGTACAGGTAGCATCCTCCTCTTCTTTCTCAGATGACACTATATGCAGCGAACCATTGGGGTGCCCACATGTGCCACACAGCCTAGAGCCACCACTGTGTCCATGCCAGTGGTACTCCATGTAGATGCAGGGAAGAGCCCTTCTTCCCCATCCTGGCCCAGACTGTCAGCGAGTAACAATGATGTGCTGCTTGTATCCATCATGAAAACAGTCCCTTTCATCTTGGCCAGAAACCCTCTTTTCCTAGATCTGAGATGTATGTCCTGTGTTTGGGCCCACAGATCAGTTCCTTGGCTCCACTTCTCAACCGTCCCTTCCAGTTGCCATCCTTCTTACTTTTTCTGTCCTGGACCTATCTCTCTCACTGTCGTAAACCCTCAGCCTCATTTGAATGTTGGCAACGAATGAATGGTAGCAAATTCTACTACTAAAATCCTGCTCACAAGGGGACTAATCAAAGGTGACATTGAAATAAGTCTTCTGGATTTTAAGCACAATATGGGGCAAATGAGGAAATTGATATAATCCTTTAAAAAATTTAATAGCATTATTGAGCTCTGATTCACATACCATACAATTAACTGATTTAAAGTGTACAACTCAACGGCTTTTAGTACATTCCTCTAGTTGTGCATCCATTACCACAATCAATTTTAAAATATTTTCATCACTCCAAAGGAAACTCCATACCCAATAGCAGTCACACCCTATTTTCCCCATCACCCACCAGCCCTTGCAAACACTAATCTGCTTTCTGCCTCTATAGATTTGCCTATTCTAGGCATTTCATAGGAATGAAATCATACAAGATGTGGTCCTTTGTGACTGGCTTCTTTCATTTAGCGTCACGTTTCTGTGTTCTTGATTCAATTAAATTAACACAAAACTTTGGGATCCATTTTGTGCCAAGCACTATGCTGGGCACTGGTTGGAAAAAGAGCTTACCTTTCTGGGAAAGCAGAACAACAAGGAAACAATGAATCCCATTCCATTTAACAGAGGGATTGATCATTTGGAGTGTGCAAGTTGAAGCATGAGGTATGGGACTCACACTGGAAGAATTTTGCTCTGCAGGCCATCAAAGCACCAGAGTATTGAACCAGGAAAATTACTTTAATTGTACTCTTGAGTTTATTAGATGTGAATGTCTTGCTGGCAATCATGGTTTTACTATGGAAGCAAACTGAGGTCTTGGAGAGCTCATTCTGTCCTTAATTGTAACATTTAGTACCAAGATCTTGGACATGGTACCTCTCTGGGCCCCCCTTGTCTCATCAGGAGGGGTAGAATTGATGGTCTTTGCTTATATTCCACAGGTCTTAGAATGATCAGACCTGACAATATATGGGAAAGGGCTTTGTATGCTGTAAAATGACTCCCAAGCATGATTTTAACAATTGTGCTGCACAAAATAAGCATTTTGCTGTAATAATTTGTGATCTCATAAGTATTAGTCTTCTATTGATGCAATAATAAATGACCACAAACTTAGTGTCTTAAAATACTACAAATGTATTATATTCTAGTTCTGTAGACTAGAATTCTGACACAGATCTCACTAGGCTAAAATCAAGGTGTCAGCAGGGTTCCTTCGGGGGGCTTCAGGGGCAGATCCCTGCCTTTTGAGCTCCTATTAATAGAAGCTGCCCTCATTCATTGGCTTTTGTGCCCTTCTTCCATCTTGAAAGTCAACAGTGTTGCATCTCCCTGTGCCTTTGTGCTTTTCTTCCATTTCCCTTTGACAGACTCCAACTGGAAGAGTCTTACTTTTAAAGACTCATGGGATTAGATTGGTTTTACCTGGATAATCCAGGATAATTTCTCCTTCTCAAGGTCTATACACTTAATCATATCTGCAGTGTTCCTATTACCATGTCAGTCAAAATATTCACAGGTTCCAGGGATGGGTGTGTGGACATCTTTGGGAGGCCATCTTTCTGCCAATAGATGAGTTTCTGTTATTTCTCTCCTTATCGCATCTCACTATGTTTGTATGTGCACATGATCATCTTGTTATTTTCTCTCTTCTGTATTTACAGTCTTTTTTCATTTTCTCTTTTCATGCTGTATCACTGTTTATCCTTTTTTACTATTTCTTTCCCTTGCTACACATTTCTTTTTTCCCTTATTGTTACTGTCCTTTACTCCTTCTTAGTATTTTCTTTGTATTTCTTATTCATTTGGCTATTTATGGATATTTTGAACTTCCTTTATCTTCCTGGCTTTTTCTAATTTAATTTTCTTATCACCTTCCTTTGAGCCCTCTTGGTCTCTATTTTTACACAACATTGACTCAATCTCTTTTTCTGTCCTTCTTAGCTTCCTCTTCTAACCCTTGCTCTCATGCAGAATTCTTATCTTCATTTACACACATTGTTTAACTTTTGTAGCTCCTTCAGCCCTGACTGTGCAGTTTATATCTTGACAAATGGGAAGTGGGAAAGCAGACGTAGCAGGGAGAAGCCATTGGTACTGAGAATCACAATCCACATCTACATAAAAATGCCCCATGTTCTGCAGCCAAACTTGAACCTTTTGGAGCTCCTGCTAAAATCTCTTAAGGAAATCTCAAAGACAACAGTTACATGCTTACTGTTTACACATGCGTAAATATAGAGGTATGTTTAATAAGAAAGATCAGAATAGAATTTGGAGTGATCTAAATTACCTAGGATAGATGAAGTTCTTTTTGGTGTAAATTTTCTTACAATTACAGCAACAACAACAACAAGCCCTTCAAATATAAATGTTTCATGTCATGCTTTTTCAACTTATATTTATTTTGTATGATTCTAATAAAGTAAGCATTTGATCAGTTGCAGAACTTTCATGTATGGACATTGCAGAGAATGATGTTGCTGATAATGAAATGGCATAATATGTGTAAAACTCAGGTTCTTAGTCTTTTTAAGCCCCAGAACAAATCTGTTCAGAATAAGATCTAAGTTATACATTTGCTCTCCAGAGGAATGTATATGAAGAAAATTTTATATCTGCTTTCTGGAGGTTTCATTCATAAATTCATTCTATAAGTATTTACTAAGCATATATAAAGTGAACAAAAACAGAGATACTGTTCTAGGCATTAGGAATACATCAGTGAATAAAATACAATACTTTCTTTTAAAGAGATTATGCTGTAGAATAGGGAGACTGACAAGCCAATAAGTATATAATATGCCAGGTGGTAATACAGAAGATAAGGGGATAGAATGATGGAGGGGAGTCAGTAGGATGGTAGGGAAGCTTTCTCAAAAGGTGACAATCAGAAATATGACATAAAGGAGACCTGATATTTAAAGGATGAGTCAACCATTGTTAACGGCTTGCTATCACTTAGGTTCCTGTGTGGGAAGTCAATTTAGATAGTCAGACAAAGAAAGCCCTTTTTGTCTGTTAATGTGAAGAACAGGTTTTAGTTTAACTTCTTACGCATAGCAGTGAGTAACTAGAAATTAGCACATTCCAGGGACAACATACTCTTTCAGATTTATTTGATTTTCCAATTTGGCTAAGCAAACATATGATTATTAATTGAAATAGTAGCTCCAGAGGTGGTATTAGATTGCCTACTTCTGAGGAATTAAGAGAAGAAATGGTTGCAGATAAATTTTAAAAAGCTAACACTTTAAATGTTATAGCACCTAGATATACAGCATTGTCCAATAGAAAATTTTGTGATGCTGGAAATATTTAATATCTGCCCTGTCCCAGTGAATAGTCTTCCTCGGAGGTTTTCTTTATAGCTTCCACATCTCTGTTGTTTGAGATGTCCCAAGGACCACAAAGATGGAATCTCCACCCTAGAACCCACCTGAGAGGGAGTGACTACTCAAAGCCTCTTTACGAGCAAAACTGTGGCTCCTAAGTGCCTGGCCAAGTCAACTATAGTCCTCCAGGATCTTGTTTTGAATTTTAAAGCTGCTCTCTCCTGGGCCCACTCCATATTACTACCACGGAGAGGGTAGCTAGGCCATAGTGCTTCTGTGAAGGAGGAAGAGCCCCTTCAAACTCCAGTCCTTTACCTCAACAGGCTTAGCTATAGGGATGTCTCCTCAGGCTTGTGTTTGTATCTTCAGATAATTTCCATGGGATATTGGTCTTGATTATTTTATTTTATGTTATATAGTCAAAAGGCTGATAATTGCTTGGTCTCAATAATAAGACATTGCCTCCTCATTGAAATATTAATCAGAATGGTAGGTGGCTGCTATCTCTGTAGAGTACCAATCAACTTAATCTCATTTGGATAAATTTTGAAAATGAAGGAAAGAAATGTGGCTACAAACACCATGTTTTATTTTTTAGCACCTGGAATCCCACTCCAAAGGAGATAAATTTATTTCACTAACCTTAGCAAACAAATCAAATTTACCCACTAACTCCACCTATGCCCACCCTGCCTAGGAGTTCACACTTGTTCAATCATTCCATTCCATTGCAGCCCAGGTGAAAAAGACTGGTTGAATTTGAGATGTGACCTTTGCTTAAATTTCATCCCCAAAGTATGCCCCTCAGAATGTCACATTCTTTTGGTAAATAGCCCTTTCAAAGTGAAGACACAATTATTTCATGTTATTTATATGCTTGAAATGCAGACCTTCTGTTTTTCAAATCCACAAAAGCAATGATTTAATTTTCAGTAGTTAGGAAGTACTTGGGTCAAATTTTAGCCACCTTGCTTCAGGATAAATATTACTATCATTTGCTTATTTTTCTCTCTCTTTTTTTTTTAAACAATGTCTTTTTTATGAACTTGAGAGGGCTGGTGATGATTTTGTTTTGTTTTGATTTATTTTCCCCAAAGTAGAGAAAACAAGATCTCCTGTTTTACATTTTACTTTTTATTTTACTTACCAAGCAGGAATTTGTCGGTCTGTTGTCTCACCTACTAACATCTGTGTATCCTGGCATTGAAGATTGGGAATCACAAGCTCTTTAAAAGGCTGACACAGATGGGCAGAGATTTAGCATCCTAATTTTAAAAGTATATATATGTGTGTGTGTGTGTGTGTGTGTGTATGTGTGTGTGTTTGTGTGTGTGTGTGAAAAAATTAGAAAATATTCATATTTAAAAATTTAGAATTATTAGAATCTTTAGTTTCATGGTTAGGGATTTGTATGAATAATTTTTATTTCAATATTTAAATATGGCAAGCATTCTATAAACATTCCAAATTTTTTGTACCTGATAAGAAAGAAAAGAATAAAGCAATATTAATTGTGGTTGGCTTTTGAATTTCCAAAGTCTTTCCTTAACCTTTCAGCATCAGTAGAATTGTAAATCATTGTCCCAATTAAGTTAACAATAATTTCTTTTCTTTTCTTTTTTTTTTTTTTGAGATGAGTCTCGCTCTGTCACCCAGGCTGGAGTACAGTGGCGCGATCTTGGCTCACTGCAAGCTCCGCCTCCTAGGTTCAGGCCATTCTCCTGCCTCAGCTTCCCGAGTAGCTGGGACTACAGGCGCGTGCCACCACGCCTGGCTAATTTTCTGTATTTTTAGTAGAGGCAGGGTTTCACCGTGTTAGCCAGGATGGTCTCCATCTCCTGACCTCGTAATCCACCCTCCTCGGCCTCCCAAAGTGCTGGGATTACAGGCGTGAGCCACCGTGCCAGTCAACAATAATTTCTTAACTATTCTGTACAATTCACATAGCATGAGGAATATGAGATCAATATCCCAAAGTGAACATGATTTTTAAAAAATCCATTCTTTATTAATATTCACTTGGTATATATTTAATCACTGACTCATTAGTCAAAAAGTATCTGTAGTGAGAAAAATGTTTAGTTTTAAATACTGGTTTCATGTGGGAAAAAGTTAATATATAAACATATAGTCAGTATATACTTTATTTACTAAGAAAACACAATTTTGCTGAATTTTCCATCTGATTATAATGACACATCTAGATATTTTAATAATAAAGCTACAGCAAACACTTGAGGGTCTTTGAAAGGAGAAAGCAGGTTCTATATTTCAAAAGTAGCTTGGATATAAACTGCAAAATTATTTCTGCAGATGGGCTTGTTTCCCCTTTTGTTTTATCAACTTTAGATATTTATGTCTTAAAATTAACTAAAGCAGGACACAGAAATAACCCTCTTCTCCATTTAAATATATATTTTTTCATTTGGGTTCTAGATTCTCAAATGATTACACATATACATTGTTAAAAGCTTATGAGATACATTAAATCTAGATTAAAATGATAATATACTTTTACAGAGACATTTCCTGTAGTACTTACAGCAGAGTCTTGGATCAACTCATCTATTCCTAATTATTATGTAGATATTAGGATATGAGCATGAGCTCAAGTACTAGTATTTATTTTATGATATACTGGCAGAAATCAGAGCTGTTGAATATGTTTACTTGTTATCTTTTTCATTAAGTTTCCAATATATAAAACTAGGCATTATCTTTCTCATAAATAATATTTGATTAATTTGTTAGTGATTAACCATATACCAAAGGGATATTTGTATAGAAATTTTTATTCCAAATCTCTCTATTGTAGCTTTTAATTACCTCTATTAAGGATTATAGTAATTTAAAATTATTAAAGATATCTATGAATTCTTCAAACTAAATCACTGAAATGTCAATGCAAGCTTAATGGTTTTGTTGTTGTTGTTTTTGGTAAAGTAGCATGGTCTTTTAGTTAAGACCAGATAGTAAATATTTTAGGCTTTTCTGACCATAAGATCTCAGTCACAACTCTGCCATTTGAGTACAAAAACAGTCATAGACAATACACAAATGAATGTGCATGGCTGGTTCCAATAAAACTTTATTTACAATAACAGGTGATGGGCTGGATTTGGTCCATGGATTATAGTTTGCTGACCCTTGCTTAGAGGATAAATAGCTGTGTGCTTGTAGAACCAATCTGGTGAGGGAAACACTTAAGGGACCATGTTAATTTTAATGTTGCACATATCCTGGTTGCTGTTCTCTAGGAAATAGCCATCCCTCCAGTCAGATAATGAAAATATGCTGGTGATTTCTCTTCTTTCTGCATGGAAATCTTCTTAAGGGATTTTGAGAATTATCCATCAAGTGAGATCTATCAGTGCTCAGTGCAACCCTGGTGGAAAATATAAATTAGTTATTCCTACTATTTCTATAAGTAGGCCCTCCAGTCATTGTGATAGTTGAGCCAATCTTTGTTAAGAACATGTTGTTGTTGTTGTTGTTGTTGTTGTTTGTAGGCATACTTTGAAAATGACCTGCCATGTAAGTGTCAAGAATAGTTAACTCAAGATGGAATCATGATTGACCTGTAGAGTGTGATGGGCCTCAGGAAGCATGCCCTGGTAGTTCTGTGAGTTCTCACTAGGGAGAGACATTTTATTATGTTCTTCATGCCATAGGTACTATGGTCTAAGCAAGTGTACAATGAATAAGTCAATGAATTAATCAATGGAAAATTATAGTCTATAGTGAGCTTTGAATTGTAGGAGGTAAACCTATAGCACATTGTCACTTCAAACTCAACATCCAGTTTTACAATGACTAAGTAGAGATTTTCTAGTAAGAAAATTATCCAAGTTTCTGATATCACTTTTATTCTTTCACTGGTGACTCTACCCAGAGAGAAAGAACATGGGTCCTGCATTAGGACTGACATCAGAGGAAAGAGAAATGTTTATAGCCAGAAGGGACCTTGAAGATGAGGAAGAGAATAACAATTTTGATGACTGCAACAATGATGTTGACGCTATAGGTTTAAATAGTAAGTTGTTATTTACAAAATGCTGTTTCAGTCCTATCACTTTCCATGAGTTAAAACGAAGGTTTAGATTATGTGACTTTTGAAAGGCTAAAATAAAGTAAGTGAAACTGGAATACTTGGAATTCTGCTACCTGATACCCAATTAGGAAAAAGAGAAGGCAAAGTTTAAAACAAGATCTAGGTTGATGAGTTGGTCTATTAAACTTTTCTATTTTTCTAATATTCATTCTCTTTCTTCTGGTAATTCTGGGTTTTAGAAGAGTATATACAATTGAATTGCTTCTGACTGCTGCTATTGACGCATGCTAACTAAAGGAGGCAGCCTCAGCCCAGGGAATTTAATCCAGTCAAGTGATAATTAAGCATCTATGAATTGGCATTAATTGCCAACTTTTGGCCCTTCCTGTAGATCTGTCCAAACCTTGATTGTAATTCCTGCATGTACTGACAACTTGATAATTTAGCATATCCCAGTGTCCATTTTTAAGGCACTATCCAAAATATATCTCTGCTCATTACCCTTTGATATTTATCTAAACAAGTAACTTCTGATGTTAAGCTTTGAGTAAAACGGGGGAAATGGCAGGGAAGAACTGGACAGAGAAAACGGGGGAGGAATTCAAACTACACTTGATAACTGTGATGATGACAATTTCAGCTACCACCATTTTTGAACATTTACAATGAGGGAAGATAGTACTGTTTTATATTTATTATTTCATTTAATCTTCACATCATTCCTCTGAGATAATTGTTATTCTTTGTATCTCATATATAAGAAAACTGAGTTTTAGAGGGATCAATACATTGTGTAAGGTCACAAAGGTATGAGAGATGAGGGCAAGGTTTGACCTCAGCTCTGTGGCTTCCAAAGAGTATCCTGTTGAGCACTAAGCAATGTTATGTCATAATAGCTGGGCTCTAAGTCATGGCTAACTAGGAAAACTTGGAGACCCTTGTTACTCAAAGTGCTGTCCTCAGCCCAACAGTATCAGGAGCCCCATTCCAGACCTGCTGAATAGGATCTACATTTTCACAGAAGCCCCCAGTGATACATTAAAGCACACTAAAATTTGAAAAGCATGGCCCTAGGCTTTTCCTAGACAACCCCTGCCCAGTAGTCTGAAAGTCCGTAGAGATACTTTATCATCAGGAAGGGGAGTAGGCAAAAAACAAACAAACAAACAAACAAACAAAAAACCTACCACAATGTCCTGTAAAAAGAAAGCTTTCTCCAGCTTCTGAAATGCACATGTAGAATTTTACAGAGGGGCTCAAGGAACCCGGGAGAATAGTGATTAGAGGGTCATTCAAACTGGGATACTTTTGAAAGGGAAAAGATCACTAGGAATAATTACCCTGGCACATTAGGCATGAACTGGAACTGCACTAAGCAAACTGGGACATATGGGCACCTAAGTCTTACTTGGTGAGAATCTACCAAAATATCAGGATTTTTTAGACTGTAAAACATGAAACCAGAGAGACAGGAAATTTAAAGTCTACAAATTTAAAAGGGTGACAATTAGTTATTGATTAAATTATTTTATTCCACAAATATTTATCAAGCTCTTTCCTTCTTTGTCAGGTACTTTATAAGCTACAGAGATATGAGATGGACAAGACACAATAGAACTTAACAGGACTAGGTAATACCCTTTAAGCTTGACAACAGCAATATTAGGAAACATAAAATTAGAGTTAACTTCATGGAAGTCATAAATTGCAAGCATCCTGGTTCTATTTCTATCCTGTATCTTAAGAAGTGATATAGTCTAATATTTTAATTCATGGAAGATGAATCCAAATGTGATAATTAAGGCAGGTTGGGAAGTTAGAATTGGAGGAGGAATAAGAATGCTATTTTAGATGATAGCCAAAACCATGCCCTCCCTAATATGTCACGGGGATCTTCTGACAGATATGGAACCCTGGGCCAAATGGGCCATAATGAAAATTAGAACACATGTAAGCTTTGGAGTTTATCATCTTTTGTGTGTTTTAGGAAAGAGTATTTATCCTACGGCTTTGTTCACCCTGAGCTGTATCTTGTAAATGAAAAGTACAATGTGTGCATCTTCCATGCCGAAAAATAAACAGCAACCTTACCCTTTTGTAAACAGTAATGCAATATGCTCAAGCAAGATTTACAGATGCATCCGTTTAGATAAACAACAAGAATCCTTATTAACAATTAGTCCTCATGCAAGACCCACGGCAATCTGTGCTACATAGGAAAACTATTTTACGATCACCATGCTTTCTCCAGTGCCTAGGACAGAGTCTAATGCACAGTATAGATCAGTCAAAACTTGTGGGTTTAGTAAATGAGTCAGACGGCATTTCAGGGATGCTGAAAGAGGAGAACAGTGTAGTCCTTCCTGCTTTAATTCTTTTTGCAGAGTGCAGAATTGGTTGAAGGCAGTTCATGTAGATAGTTCCAGGTCAGTGCAGGAAACCAGGAAGGAGAGGGCAAGAATTGACCTTGTTGCTTTGCCAACTGACTCTTCTATTCTGGTTTTGTTTCCTTCATCTGGAGAAGCAGATGTGCCTGCCTGATAGTGCGGAAGCCTGGAAGCCCCACAATCTGGAGGTAACATCCTGGTCTCTCAAACTTCCTGGGTGATTCATTAGCCAGCCACAAGCACAAGATCTGTCACTTCCAGAAACTTAGCCCCATCAATGTTCTTGTGATATGAGCTTAAGATCCAGAACAAATAACAATAATTGGGAAATTTTAAATGACCGTACTATTTATATATAATACTTTGTGAGGTTAAAACAAGCTCACTTAAAACTTTAAATATTCCTTTGTTATAGCTAGTTCCACATGAAAGTACTGGGTCAATTTGTCCTTGTAGTCAAAGATTCATCACAAATGAAATTCAAGTATGGGCAGCACAGGCCCCATTTCCTCCCATCTCAGAGGCAAAGGCATCTGTCATCCTGTCCAAATCCCATGCAGTTCTGCTTCATCAGGGTCACTCCAGATAGCATCATGTTAACTCTTCCCCAGCTTCAACTTCTACACACTCAGTCATCTTGTCATGTCAAAACCCTTCCTTGAGCAAACCTCTTCTGAAAGCCATCTCTTTTTTGCAACTAAATCTCTCATAAGAATAGTTTACACTCAAAGCTAGTTCACATGCTCATCTATCTACTCCTGAACTCTCTGCTATCTGGCTTCTACCCCATCATTCCTTTGAGTCTTCTGTCTTCAGGGTTATAGGCAACTTTGCTGCGAATTCAGGAGAGTGAGTCCTTATTGCATGTTACCTCTGGAACCTCTGAATCCAGCTGTTTTTTCCTGACAACCTCTTTTCTTCCCTTTTCCATAACTCTATTATTTCTCCTCCTACCTCTGGAAGTAATATGTCTTGCTCTCCTTTGAAGGCATGTTATCCCTCACCTGCTCCTTAAACATACTTCCATCTTAGGCCTCTTCTCCTCTCACTGTAGACACATTTCTTTCACCCTTTTATCAATTCTGTGGCTTAGGCTACTACTTTGTTTTATGTTCTTCCATGTTGCAAGGAACAGAGACACACTTGGTTATTTCAGGTAGGAGATATCCATTGTAAAGTTACACAGGAAAGAACTTAAAAGGGGAAAAACATCTTAGCCCTTGTGAAAACTGAACACCACCCCATGCAAGACTCAAAGGAAACTCATCCCTGTGCAAAGTATGACTCTAGTAACATTCGACGTTTACCAGGCTGTAGACTTGATGCTAACTAGCTTTCTCTCTTTCCCCCCACCTCCCTCACTTACCCACGTCGCTCTAGTCTACTCTCAAATACCTTTCGTTGACTTTTCTTCTCTTTCCCTCACGGCTTCTGCTCCTTCGTGACATCTGATGTCTCTTGGTTTCTGCTATCTCTTTATCTACCCATAATTTCTTGATAGATACAATTTATTCTATAACTTAAAACATTGCAATAATTTTTATATTTGCTTTCCTTCTGCTTTCAATGCCTTCTGGAACTAGGTGGAATCTGAATGTATGTATGTATAAACGAATGAATGAAATATTGAATCAGATCTATTAACTTTGTCTTTGTATCCTCACTGGCTGCCCATGATGTCATAGTTGCCAGTTAATGAGTACTATATAACTGCCATTATGACACTTACACATTTCTTCAACCTTCACACATTCTTAAGAAGAGATGGTTTTATGGACTGAATGTTTGTGTCCCACCAAAATTCCTATGTTGAAGCCTAGCCCTACAGCCAGTGTGATGCTATTTGCAGGTAGGGCCTTTGGGGAGTGATTAGGTTTAGCTGAATTCATGAGAGTGGGGCTCCCATGATGGGATTAGTGCCCTTATAAGAAGAGGAAGAGACCAGACCTTGCTCTTTCCCTGCCATGTGAGAACACAGTGAGAAGGTGGCTGTCTGCAAGCCAGGAGGAGATCCCTCATCAGAACTGAACTCTGCTGGCACCATGATCTCAGATGTCCAGCCTCCAGAACTGTGAAAAGCAAATGACTGTAGTTTACACCAGCCAGTCTATGATATTTTGTTTTGGCAGCCAAGGCTGACTAAAACCAGTAGTATTCCTCTCCCATTTTTTAATGTATAAAAAACTATGGCTCTCACAGATGAAATTGCTTTCCTTAGATCACAATGCAAGTGGTAAGGCCAGGAATTGGAACCCCAATACCTGAATTATTTTATGGTTTTCTGCATTCATTTTATAAAACAATAAGCCAAAAGATAAATGAATAATTATTTTTTAATGAACATGAATATGACATATTTAATGAATTTTATCTTTTTGTTCTGCTTTTCTATTTTGGTCTACATGACAATAACACATCACTATAGGCATATACGTTACTTAATATTGCTAAGGCATTAATCAAGATATATTTTGATAATAGTGATTAAAATAAGAATTGATTGATCTTCTATGTCTCTAGAATTTTTAGCTTGTGAAAATACAAACCAAGAGGGAGAAATGACTGTCTTTAAATTTGTAAGGCCTACTGGATAGGTCGAATGAATTTGAAGACATTTGTCTGCAAGTAACAGAAGACTCCCCCTCCATTGGAAATAAACAGTAATGAAATTTCCATCTAAGATGACAAGAAGTCCAGCATGGCCTACAATCTGGGTACCATACAGAATGTCAGGATGTTGGGTCCTTCTCTCTGCAGGCTCTGTCCTGCTCTGTGTATTGTTGGCTTTGCTCTCAGGCTGGTACCAAGATGGCTGCATCAGTTTCAGACATCACATTGAGATGTGACACTGATCAGAGGGAGAAGTACAGTTTATCTCTTTTTGTTTCTCTTTCATAGCAGGAGACTTTCCCAGAAGCTTCATATTTCATAGGCGGGAATTGGGCCACATGCTGTGACAATGACTACTAGTTGTCTCCCCTTCTCCTTGCATTTCCCCCACCTTCCTTTCACTACCTCCTGTATAGCTAACTGTCATCATGTGACTAAGTCCCCTGCAGTAAGGGCTTCCTGTTGATGAAGTTGTCCAGGGCTCCTAGCAGCAGTGCCGGACCTGAGACAGCACAGCAAAATGGCAGAAAAGTAAGCTAGTTGAGAGCCTCATCCCTGATGCATCTATCTACTCCTGAACAGGGTGCCCCCTGTTGCCTAACACCTGTCTTCTTTTCTCCAATATATAAAATATAATTCCCCAGGGAATTATATTTGCATCTTATTTAAGACCACTGTTATTTTTATTTCTTGCTCTTTTTTGTAGTTATGCAACCAAACTTAATCTGATATGCATTTCCCTTCTTAAAACATTCCTGGCAAATGGAATAGTGTAACCACAAGGGACCAAACATAATGAGGATCTATCTTTGGAGCCGGGATGGGTCATCTACCCTTGGTCACGTGGGGGAAGGTTGAATAGCCAAATAACATTAGACCTCTCTTTGGAAGAAGGAGGGAAGGGGAAATCACCGTTGGGTAGGCAACTAACTGAGGCTGCTAATAAAGTTAATTAACTTTTCCAAGGTCACATGGCTAATTATTGGTGGAAAAGTAATTTCTTTTTTTTTTTTTAACATTTTTAGTTTCAAAGGTACATGTGCAGGTTTGTTATATAGGTAAATTGCATGTTGTGGGGCTGTGGTGTAGAGATTATTTCATCAACCATGTAGTAAACATAGTACTCAATAGGTAGTTTTTCGATCCTCACTCTCCTCCCACCCTCCACCCTCAAGTAGGCCCAGGTGTCTGTTGTTCCCTTCTTTGTATCCATGTGTACTAAATGTTTAACTCCCACTTACAAGTGAGAACATGCAGTATATGGTTTTCTGTTCCTATGTTCCTCCACTTATGATAATGGCCTCTAGTTCCATCCGTGTTGCTGCAAAGAATGTGATCTTATTCCTTTTTATGGCTGCATAGTATTCCATGGAATATATGTACCACATTTTCTTTATCCAGTCTACTGTTGATGTGCATTTAGGTTGATTCCATGTCTTTGGAATATTATGGATAGTGCTGTGATAAACATACATGTGCATGTGTCTTTATGATAGAACAATTTATATTCCTTTGAGTATATACCCAATAATGGGATTGTGGGGCTGAATGGTAGTTCTGTTTTAAATGCTTTGAGAAATTGCCAATCTGCTTTTTACAGTGGCTGAATTAATTTACATTCAGAAAAGTTTCGACTTAGGTTGTCTAAAAGCAAGTTCAGTGGACTTCTGTTTATAAGATAAGCTTAGTCAATGATTTGTCATTGATCTTATAACAGAAATTCATACACAGCTGGGAGATGACACCTAGCTGTTAAACATTTATTGCTTCATCAATTCCCTCTTACTAAGATACAAATGTGAGCAGTTACCTCTACATTGCTGAGAATCATATGCATACAGGTCAATGTTATACTCATATGGAAAGAGGCAGACAGCGCAGACCACCTCAAAGTTATATATTTGGCCATGGGCAATAAGGTGAGAAAAATCTGCTTTGCTAATGTTGTTGGCCTGAGCTAAATATTGAAATAGCATCCAGTTACTCAGCATGTGAACCAGGCAGTGGGGAGTCACACAAACTGGGACTGTTTTGTGTGGTGGAACAGAGGTGATCCAAATGTGTGTTTGTGTGCTTTTTAGAGTTTGAGGCCAATTTAAAAAATAGTCTGCACTGCACCATGCACGTGGGTTTCTTTGTCAACACCATCTGGGTGCTGACTCTAGAAGTTTCACTTCCCTTAGCATACTGTGGCTCCATTAGGAGATGGGGCACAGCACTTTGATTTCAAAGGTGGTTGGCCTCATTAGCTATTTGTGGAACTTAGTAACCAGCAGAAATGATGCTGTTGGAAAAATCCTCTACCTTAACTTTAATTCATATGGTTTTGATTTGCATTTCTCTGATGGCCAGTAATGGTGAGCATTTTTTCATGTGTTTTTTGGCCGCATAAATGTCTTCTTTTGAGAAGTGTCTGTTCATGTCCTTCCCCACTTTTTGATGGGGTTGTTTATTTTTTGCTTGTAAATTTGTTTGAGTTCATTGTAGATTCTGGATATTAGCCCTTTGTCAGATGAGTAGGTTGCGAAAATTTTCTCCCATGTTGTAGGTTGCCTGTTCACTCTGATGGTAGTTTCTTTTGCTGTGCAGAAGCTCTTTAGTTTAATTAGATCCCATTTGTCAATTTTGGCTTTTGTTGCCATTGCTTTTGGTGCTTTAGACATGAAGTCCTTGCCCATGCCTATGTCCTGAATGGTACTGCCTAGGTTTTCTTCTAGGGTTTTTATGGTTTTAGGTCTAACGTTTAAGTCTTTAATCCATCTTGAATTGATTTTTGTATAAGGTGTAAGGAAGGGATCCAGTTTCAGCTTTCTCCATATGGCTAGCCAGTTTTCCCAGCACCATTTATTAAATAGGGAATCCTTTTCCCATTGCTTGTTTTTCTCAGGTTTGTCAAAGATCAGATAGTTGTAGATATGTGGCGTTATTTCTGAGGGCTCTGTTCTGTTCCATTGATCTACATCTCTGTTTTGGTACCAGTACCATGCTGTTTTGGTTACTGTAGCCTCGTAGTATAGTTTGAAGTCAGGTAGCATGATGCCTCCAGCTTTGTTCTTTTGGCTTAGGATTGACTTGGTGATGCGGGCTCTTTTTTGGTTCCATATGAACTTTAAAGTAGTTTTTTCCAATTCTGTGAAGAAAGTCATTGGTAGCTTGATGGGGATGGCATTGAATCTATAAATTACCTTGGGCAGTATGGCCATTTTCACGATATTGATTCTTCCTACCCATGAGCATGGAATGTTCTTCCATTTCTTTGTATCCTCTTTTATTTCATTGAGCAGTGGTTTGTAGTTCTCCTTGAAGAGGTCCTTCACGTCCCTTGTAAGTTGGATTCCTAGGTATTTTATTCTCTTTGAAGCAATTGTGAATGGGAGTTCACTCGTGATTTGGCTCTCTCTCTGTTATTGGTGTATAAGAATGCTTGTGATTTTTGTACATTGATTTTGTATCCTGAGACTTTTCTGAAGTTGCTTATCAGCTTAAGGAGATTTTGGGCTGAGACAATGGGGTTTTCTAGATATACAATCATGTCGTCTGCAAACAGGGACAATTTGACTTCCTCTTTTCCTAATTGAATACCCTTTATTTCCTTCTCCTGCCTAATTGCCCTGGCCAGAACTTCCAACACTATGTTGAATAGGAGTGGTGAGAGAGGGCATCCCTGTCTTGTGCCAGTTTTCAGAGGGAATGCTTCCAGTTTTTGCCCATTTAGTATGATATTGGCTGTGGGTTTGTCATAGATAGCTCTTATTATTTTGAGATACATCCCATCAATACCTAATTTATTGAGAGTTTTTAGCATGAAGCGTTGTTGAATTTTGTCAAAGGCCTTTTCTGCATCTATTGAGATAATCATGTGGTTTTTGTCTTTGGTTCTGTTTATATGCTGGATTACATTTATTGATTTGCATATATTGAACCAGCCTTGCATCCCAGGGATGAAGCCCACTTGATCATGGTGGATAAGCTTTTTGATGTGCTGCTGGATTCGGTTTGCCAGTATTTTATTGAGGATTTTTGCATCAATGTTCATCAAGGATATTGGTCTAAAATTCTCGTTTTTGGTTGTGTCTCTGCCCGGCTTTGGTATCAGGATGATGCTGGCCTCATAAAACGAGTTAGGGAGGATTCCCTCTTTTTCTATTGATTGGAATAGTTTCAGAAGGAATGGTACCAGTTCCTCCTTGTACCTCTGGTAGAATTCGGCTGTGAATCCATCTGGTCCTGGACTCTTTTTGGTTGGTAAGCTATTGATTATTGCCACAATTTCAGATCCTGTTATTGGTCTATTCAGAGATTCAACTTCTTCCTGGTTTAGTCTTGGGAGGGTGTATGTGTCGAGGAATTTATCCATTTCTTCTAGATTTTCTAGTTTATTTGCGTAGAGGTGTTTGTAGTATTCTCTGATGGTAGTTTGTATTTCTGTGGGATCGGTGGTGATATCCCCTTTATCATTTTTTATTGCGTCTATTTGATTCTTCTCTCTTTTTTTCTTTATTAGTCTTGCTAGCAGTCTATCAATTTTGTTGATCCTTTCAAAAAACCAGCTCCTGGATTCATTAATTTTTTGAAGGGTTTTTTTGTCTCTATTTCCTTCAGTTCTGCTCTGATTTTAGTTATTTCTTGCCTTCTGCTAGCTTTTGAATGTGTTTGCTCTTGCTTAATAATGCTTGTGCAAAGATGATTAGGAATTTTGAATACATTGGAATATGGTGATAGGAGGTTTGGTACTGATACACATTTTTAGCAAGCCTTTTATTATAGGCTAAATAAGATTTAGAAGTTGTATTGATAATACATATGAGCAAGACTGTTTGGTTACCTTTAATCTTCCTTTAAGTGCCACTTACAGAATTAATTTGTTTATTAAACATAATGTCCTCTTATTATCTAACAAAGTTTCTTATCCTGAAAATCTGAATAATTGTGTGTTCCTGAATATAAAAATGTTGACATGGAAAAACTTGTTTGTTTTTGGTGTCACTAATTCAGATTGATCCTTTTGTCTCATATAAGATGGGTTTGGCACTACCAGATTTTACAGTGAGCAGAAAATGTTTCTGTACAGATTGATACCATCAGCTCTCAGAGGACTCGACATTCACACAAGGAAGAAATTATTTGTAATACCTAGTACCTGTGGTGTTTGCTTTATAAGGAGATGCCATAACAGATAATATTATAACAAAGAGTTATTAATGAATGGGGAATTTACCCATTTTTTTACATACAGAATTCTTCTAAATCAAGCTGAATTTATTTTTAAGGAGATAAGTGCTTAGGATTTAACTTTCTTTAGGACTTTGCATTAAAATGTTTCTAGACATGGGTGGAGGACCTTTATGAAGATAAAATGGAATAAAATATACCAAACCAATTTTTCTATTATAAAAAGGCAGGAAATCACTAAATCATAAAAGAATTTACAGAAGAATTGAGACCACTCATAGCTACCTGAGGAAAACAATTAAGATATAGTTAAGGCCGGGCATGGTGGCTCACGCCTGTAATCCCAGCACTTTGGGTGGCCAAGGTGGACGGATCACCTGAGGTTAGGAGTTCGAGACTGGCCTGACCAACATGGAGAAACCCCACCTCTACTAAAAAATACAAAAAATTAGCTGGGCGTGGTGGCGTATGCCTGTAATCCCAGCTACTCGGGAGGCTGAGGCAGGAGAATCACTTGAACCCAGGAGGCAGAGGTAGCGGTGAGCTGAGATCACGCCATCGCATTCCAGCCTAGGCAACAAGAGTAAAACTCTGTCTAAAAAAAAAAAAAAGAAAGAAAGAAAGAAAGATATAGTTAAAACGTAGAACTACCATATGACGCAGAAACTCCACTCTTGGTTATCTACCTAAGAGAAATGAACATATATGTCTACATGGAAACATGTACATGAATGTTCAGAGCAGTGTTATTTATAATAGCTAAGAATTGAAAACAATCCAAATGTTCATCAACAAATAAACGAATGTGATATATCAATACAAAAGAATATATTTAGCCACAAAAGGGATGATTCCTGTGACAACACATGCAAACCTCGAAAATGTTATGCTAAGTAAAGAATCCAGACCCAAAAGGCTACATATTGTATGATTGGATATATATGAAATGTCCAGAACAGGCAAATCCACAGAGGCAGAAAGTAGATTCATGGTTGCTAGGGGTTGAGGGAGAGGGATGTGAGGAGTAATTGTTAATGGGTATGGATTTCTTTTTAAGGTGATGAAAATGCTCCAAAGTTGATTGTGGTAATGGTTGCATGACTCTGAATGTACTAAAACTTACTGGATTGTACACTTTAAAGTGGTAAATTTTATAGTATGTGAATTATATCTCAATTTTAAAGAAAGATATAATTAAGACTCAAGTTCGAGAAAAAGCAGACCTGACTGTAGTTCTAGCTTTTCTATCCACACAACAGATATTTATTAAGTAAATCGCTATATCCCTAGTGTACTGCTGTTCATAACTTGTAGGATACCCAAGATAATTTCTGGGTTTTAAAAGAGTTACTAGCGTGGGGGTGATGTCATCTCTCACACAGGCAGAATCTTTGCAGCTGGCCAGAGAGACCCCATATCCAAAAAGTAATGCAGCTTTGGGGGAAGAAAGGAGAAAAAAGTACTACATCTGTTTGAATACAATGGATAGAGTTAGGAGTCTGATTAACTGACCCAAACACATAAAATTTGGAGAACAATAAAGCCATGAGCCAAATCGTAAGAGTGTAGGATGTGAGTTTCCCTAACCCCATCCCTCATCTAACTTAAAAAGAGAAAACATTTTCCATCAACTGAGTGGGAAAAAAGCCAGGAATCTCCATGAATCAGGACCCCCTGGATTTCTTCCATCCTCATTGCTTTGGAAGTGATTAAGTCCAATGATGAGCCAGTGTCTATAAAGAATTATGCTTTGTGTATGAGCCTGTCATTTTGAAATTATATTATAAAAGGTAAATAAAGGAAAATGACTTCCCAATTCAATGCAGTTTGGGGTCGGTCCATAAGCACAATACCATTGTAATTAAAATCTAAAATTAAATACTCAGAGACAACAGGATCAAAAGCCGTGGCATTTCAAATTGACCTGAACTATCACTTACTGGCAGGTAATATGGCTGTGATGAAATTCCTCAGCAAGAAAAGGTTACAATGGATTAAGGAGAGGTACAGGCTCGGGTAGTATTATGTGTGTAGCCAACATAGCAACAAGGAGGTAAAGAGGATATTTGAAAATGCACTCCCTCCATTAATTATGCTCTACAATAATATTCTAACCTTGCTTTAACACTGTAGCATCATTTTCCTCATTTCTGGGTCCAGGCAATATGGATATTTTGTGTTAAATATGAAATAAATTCTCAATTTTCTTTAGTATAATTTAATACATAAATGGATGTAATTCTTCTAGAAAGTTTTGTTAGATATTAAGGTACATATATCAAAACATAATGTATGCTATATATTTTATATTATATCAAAATATGTTAAATCACTATAGTGTTGAAGCAGTCTAACAATATTCTTTAATGTCCCATCAGACATTAAAAAGTATATTTTAAAAAGACAAATTTTAAAAATTAACAGTGATCAAGAGATTTAAGAAAAAAACCCACATTGACATACTACTGTGATATTTTTCTCAAAAAAACAGCAAAAATGTTTATATCACCTTGATGTCAAAGTACTTCAACTTAGGTTGAGGTCATATATCCTAGTGAAAGTAGTCAAGGAAATAGTCATCTTGCCAAACAAGTTTCTTTTTGTTTTTGTTTTGTTTGTGTGTTTGTTATTTTGCTTTAAGTTCTGGGATACATGTGCAGAATGTGCAGGTTTGTTACATAGGTATACATGTGCCATGGTGGTTTGCTGCATCTACCAACCTGTCATCTAGGTTTTAAGCCCCACGTGCATTAGGTATTTGTCCTAATGCTCTCCCTCCCCTTGTCCCCCACCCCCAACAGGCCCCGGTGTGTGATGTTCCCCTCCCTGTGTCCATGTGTTCTCTTTGTTCAACTCCCACTTATGAGTGAGAACATGTGGTATGCCAAACTAGTTTCTACTGTTGACTAATCATTCCTCATTCTTTAGCCTGAACTCCCTGGAGCAAAAGTAGAAAGTTAATAAAGCTACTGCCTAGTGCCTAAGGTGTCATAAGGACTGTGAAAAAGAATAAAACATCATTCCAGCATGGGGAGGGAATGGATTAGACCATAGGGCACTTGGGCAGCTATCTTTGACTCAGTTGTCATTAGAATAGGACTAGCATTGAATAAAATTCCAAAGTTTGGTTTGAGCCTTTATTAATTAATTAGTATGAATTCATTTATCATGGGAACTATGCTACCTGCTACACTCTTCAGCTACCCAAAGCCAGCCGTAAACTGCTCTTTCCCCATTTCCAGCCATCCCCTTCTCCTCTAACGAAGCCCTCCCTCTTCCTCATTATCACTCATTGACACTTTACACAGGAGAACTGAATTACAGTTGTGGCACCCTAACGGTCATATGTTTGGCCACTCACCCAAAACAGGATTCCTTTTTACCACATTCAGAATGGATAATCAGATGGTTATCTGCATGAACCTTTAAGTATTAAGAATCCCCTTACCCTTAAGTCACTTATCCTTGGGTGAATGTTTTCTTTAGATATAGTCTCCTTGAAGGAGGCCCAGGCCTACTTCCTGAAATTCTCATTCTGTCATTTGAAATCTGCTCTCTTGAAAGATAGGCCAGATCTACTACTTCACCATTCAAATATTTTAGGTCAGCATTTCTATTACTGCACAGCCTTTGCAACTTCAGTCTCAACATCAGTTTCTTTCATGGATTTCAAAGGTTTGTCAAATGACCAAGCTTTCACCATCTTCCCCTCCCTAGCCTCACTACCCTCTTCAGAACTTGCTGGATGCCTCAATGTCTTTCAAAGGCGTATCCTCCAGACCAGAGTTTAGTGCTCCATGTGTGCTCTGGCTGGGGTGGAATCCATTGCGTGGTCACTTTTCTCTTTTCTTGAGTTGGATTCCAAAGTTTTTTTCATGCAGCTCAAGTTTCCATTGCCTGGTGTAATGCTTTTGTCAGACTTGGAGTTCATTTGAGCTTATTGGACAATTGTTGGCTCATTAGAAATCCTACCTCTTCCTTTTCACAGAATTAAACTCAAGTTGTCTCTCTCTGTCTAATTAATTGTCACAATTTAAATGCAAATTTCTAATTTCTTGAATTTTTAAAGTATCATCCTAACCTTTTAATCTAATTAAATTATTATATATAAATTACAATTGTATTTTAAAACCCCAATTCTCTCTTCTATTATATTATGCATTCTTCCTAGCTTAGCTGTCTAGTAAAAATTTGATAATCACTGCCCATGCTTTTATGTAAGTTTCTGATGAAGATGTTAAACAAGATGGGACCAGGTACCTGTGGTAGTAGATTTGCCTACTTTATTAATTAGTACCTGATATGCATAGTTCTTCAGTCCATCTGTATGTACAGCTGTATTTGCTACATTTTACTGTCTGATCCACAAAGTTTCCGGAAAAATTTGTCCAGCATGCTGCTGAAATCAGTAATTTATCTAAATCTTTTGGAGTCAGATTCCATGGTAATGGAAGAAAAGTGGATATATGGTTTGTGGGGAAAATATGTGGAGACTGATGAACTCTCAGGGGATCCTTCTACATAGGGAACTATGTATTATTGTGTTTACCTTTCAGTTTATTCTATCATGGATGGTACTCCTGTCCTAACTAAAATTTTATAATCACTAGTCCTCATTTCACAATAAATGATGACAATGATGGTGGTGATGATAGTGGTGGTGGTGATCATGGTTATAATGATTATGATGATGCTGATGAACATATATATATATATATATGTATATATATATATATATATATATATATAGAGAGAGAGAGAGAGAGAGAGAGAGGGGGCTCTTTCCATGTGCCAGGTACTACATAAGTGCTTTATACTTTTTATCTCATGTAATCATTGCAACAAACTTGTAGGCTAGGTGTTGCTCACTGACCCTAACTAGTTTAGACATTCACAAATGGTAGGTTCTCTTTGGCAGATAATGGAAGCACTGAAGAAGTGACAAGTGGTAAAAGTTAACTGCTATACTACCATGTCACTACCAGGTTGTATGAAAGAGCAAATTCTTCTACATAACCATTTAATAGCCAGCAGGCACCAAAAATCCAGCCTGTTTTGGTAGCTTGGAGATAATCAATTTATCTGTCTTTTTGGGCTTTCTAAGCATTTCTTTGCATGAAAAGTTTGCCTGATGCAGTCACAAATGATTGTTAGCTCATTAAAAATCCTAGGCAGTGACTTTTCTAGAATATGGCTTCACCCACTCTATGAGTACACCCTTTCCAATGATGAGGTCAAGGAAAATGATCAGAAAGTACAGAGAGGAGGCAGAACAATTAGGGAAGAGAGAACTAAAATAGAAGTGACGGGTCAGACAAAAATTCATTTGGGCTACTTGCCACATTTCTAATTTCAAACTCCTTATCCTAAATCGGGTTTGTTTAACTATCAAGAAATAGGTGTGGCCCTTGGGACAAGTTGGCTCAGATTGACATACTACCATGCATACACACACACACACACACACACACACACACACACACACACACACACACACACACTATAAGCAATACTGTTGCCTGAGACAGGTTGTTTCTGATTAAATAAGGACACACTAGCAAATAGCTCAACACTAAAGACTTCTAAGCACTGGCCAAGTTCAGTAAATGTCCTGAAAGGAAGAAGTTTAGTTCTCAGGGTGACTTGAAATTAGAACTTTTTTTGCTGTTTTTGTTTTAAAATGCTTTGCCTGGGAGAGAGCACTATGTGGAATTAATATCCCCTTCTGTCTCCACAGCACCACACTAGTCAGCCTAACTTAGAGAGGGAAATTCTTTGTTGCCTTTTTTCCAAATACCTGTTAAAGAACTTTTGCTGGGGCTTACCTCTGTGTGTTGATCAAACCGAAAATTTTCCAAGGATCTGAGGCTTCTCTGGAGGGTAGGTTGGCATTAAGATTTCTTCAATAGTGCAAAGGATGATGTTTTTCACAACCAACACAGATGTGCATGCTTACAATTTACCTTCAGTCTGGAAACATGTTAGTGAGGCATGAATTTCTAATTGGCTACCCACAGATGGATATGGTACTAAGTATGCTTGAACTGAATCATATAATTTGAAGGCATTTCTAAAGGTCAGTTGACATATATTGTATAAAAAAGAAAGATTATATATATGTGCATATGCATATATATATGTAGTATATATACCTATACATAGTATGTATACATCAATCCAGGTGAACATAGTGTATATGCATAATATATAGTCTACATATGTGTGTCTCCATATATTATATTCCAACTAAAATACCATTCTCAGGCATTTAAGAAACCTGCTCTTACCTCATTTCAGATTCCCCATGGGTACTGGAATATTTTATCCTTGGGGATGATTAAGTAAGAGAAATACAACACCAAAGCTGACTTATCATTAGTGACTCAGTACTGGAGAATTGAGAGTTATTCAGATGTGCCGAAATCTCTCTTCTGACCCCCTACATGGAGGACAAGTCACTACACTGAAGTTGGCCCTTGTCTGTCCCCTTGTCCTTTGGTTAAGAACTTTGATCAACTGACTTAAGGCCTCAGATTTGGGAGATCCTCTACTTTTTCATGCCCTAATTTGGTCCCCAGTGGTTTCTGTGCTGTCTTTAAGTAGATAAGGGAGGCCCTACTTCTTACTGGTAAATAAACTGAAGATATACCAAAGGTACCTGCTTCAGCATGACCATTGCCTTATTTGGACCAGTTAACAGTGTGTACTTAAGGCTCCCAGGCAGTGAATATCTTTCATCTCCTAGCAGATTACAATCTGCTACTATAATAACTCCCCATCTCTGTTGCATTGTTAGCTGTCTTTGTGTGTGTGTTGTGTGGGTAAACTATTTGATCTTGTATTTCATCAACTTTTACCAAACTACCTCTTTGCTATTGATGAGAACAGTAACCTTTCTACACGTAAGTTCCACTTATTCAAGAGGACTATTAAGTGATCATGTCTCTCAGTTGATTAGAACATGGTGTTACTGAGGTATAATTTATTTTTGTAGTCATTTTATTAATGACAACAGTAAAATATACACATTACTTGCCATGGAACAGATCACATGCTGAGTGTTGGACTTGCCTTATGTTTCTCTGTGTAAGAGTTGACTCTAATGATCACTCAAGTATTTCCAGAAGGGAAAGGTGAGAAGTGATTGGTCAATGCCTAAGGCTCTCACAACTTGTGGTCTACAACCCTGTTTGACAGTGAGCTGTTTGGGCCTCGGTAGGAATTTTCCCACAGAAAGGATGTTCTCACTGGCAGGCTCCCAGGACCGCCCACAAATCCATTTAACCATAACAGAGCTGACAGCACTGTCAGGGCTGGAGTTGGCTTCCAAGTGGGAAGTCAGCCTAGTATTAATAGCACAGTTCCAGCTGCACTGTGGGTCCAGCAGACTTCTGATGGTCCGGCCTGGGAACCAAGGCACTCTTTGTAACATTTATGGGAAATGGAGTCCTCGTTGAGAATGGTGGGAAGACAGTACTGAGGCGGTACAAGGCCCATGGCTTCTCACTTCCCCTTTCTACTCTAATCACTTCCAACGCCACTATCCAGCAGGACGAGATGGAGGGGAATCCTAGAGGAATCCTTCTCTAGCCTTCAAGTCTGGGGAGAGCCTGCCCTGTTCCTGGCCTGGCTCACTTGGGTCGACTGTTCTCATGTACAGGATATTTGTAAGTTGGGTGTTTCTAGGTCACCTGTATTTAGTTATATGATATGAATGTTTATCTTAATATAGTAGCTCTTGATCCAGGCACAAATATATTAGAATGTAAGGTTCATTTTTATTTTTAAAAGATTTTTCTTCATTTTGACTAATTTCAGTTCTGATTATGATCTCCTGCTTCTTTACCAGTTTAAAGGCATCATTTTTATGTAAATAAAATGGGTGTGCATGATTGTAGTAAAACATTCCATTTTGTGGTTACAGGAGGAAATGAGAGAAGTGGGTGGTGCACTGTGTATGCATGTGTGTGTGTGTGTGTGTGTGTGTGTGTGTGTAATTTGAATATGACCTAAAGGATGGGGGTGTTCGTTACACCAAGACATACTTCAAGGAATTAAAAATTGTGTTGTACTAAAGGGAGGTCTTTTTCACTAATAACTTAGAAGTATTGCAGACCATTTAGGTTTTTTTGTTGGTCAGAAGTATTATAATTAACAGATTTTTTCCCCCCTGGGAGCTCTTTGAATACATAATTTCTTTAAAAAGATTTTTAAAGACTGACCAGCAACCTGAAAATTATTTTCTGCTAATCCCAAGTAAATGTCTCTGTAATGTAAGTGCTGCTTTAAAGTTATCTTATGGGGTACATATGACCCAAAGGGAAAATAACTTGTTTATTAAGTTGATTTTCTTTCTTTTTTCATGATTCACAAATTGTCAAATTCATTCTGTTTGGGACAGTAGAAATGTGGAAACATGTAAGTGAGTAACAATTTTAAAGTGTAAATCAACTAAAATGTATATGAAACCCTGCTGGGTTCTTAGGCAGTCTCTTGATATTTCTAAGCTACACTTCTCTCTTCTAGGATTCTGTTTTGGGACATAGTCATAAACACAAAAGGAAGATTTCAGCACCAAATTATATTCATCTTTAAAATATTGGGGCCCTTCAGCCCCTTCCAAACACTGGAAAACTCTCTGGAGTTTGGTTTGCCAAGACATGGGAAACTTTTTTTCCGAATATTTTTAAGGGAAAATTATATTTTAGGGTTATGAATGTAGAATTATAACACAGATAATTTAATAAGCCTCTATAGCTAAGTCTAGGTTCTCTTTAAAAGATCTTGTTTTTTCACCCAGCCCCATAGTTACGTATTTGAGGGAGTGAAACTGAGCATACAGGATTTTTGGAGTGGCAGGTCCATTTGAAATCATTCTCGTCCAATGTTTTCATTTTGTAGAAAAGGGAACTGGAGCCCAGAGGGGTTAAGTGACTTGAGCAGGCTACTGTTGGTGATGGCAATAGTAGGAGTGGCCATCATTTACTGAAGATCTTCTTTTTCTGGGTTTCCTTACATTTTATTTTACCCTCACAACCACCTTGTAAGGCAGGGGGCCATATTCCAGTTTTATAAGTGAGAAATCTGAAGTTTGGGAAGTCCCCTAGCTGCTCAAAGTCAACAGGTACTAAGAGGCAGAGCAAGAATCCACTGATTCTGGATGCCTGGTGGCTTCTGCCTCAGGGTGTTTTCCATTGTACCAGACATTTCCCAGGCCTAAGTAGAAATACAAGAAGCATTCCTTCTTTATACATGTTTACTTCTAATATATCAAGAGCATCTGTATCTAAGCAATCACCCCGGTTACTCAATCTTTTGGATAGTAGTCTGGGGTATTGGGTCTCCTTACCTTAGTTTTTCTGACAAAAAATAATCTTCCTCTTACTGGATTTCATAATATTCCAAAATTTGTCTTCAGTGGATGCCTCAACATATACTTTGAAATGTCTATTTTATTTAGATCTGAAGAAGAGTATTCTTTTTTTTGCTCTCATTCAGTGATTCATTCATTTATTTATTCACTAAGTATGTTTTGAATGCCTACTATGTGCAGATGCTATTCTAGGCTTTGGAGATACAGTTCTGGGCAGAACAGACACAAACCCCTGCCCTGATGGTACTTTATTTCTAGAGGGCCAAAGGATGGCCAATACATACACGGTAAAAAATAAGGTAAGTGAGATGGTGATAAATACACTAGAAACAAAAAACAAAGAAATTTGTTTAATGAGTGGAAGGAGACACCAGGAAGATGGGGTAGGACTTACTCAAAAATAACTGACAGGGGAAATTGGGGAGTGCTTCTTATCACATCGTCAATTCAGCAAAAAATGCCAGTGTCTATTTTGTTCAGCAAATTCCTTTCCAAAAATATAAGTTTTCAATCCCCCACCAATAGTAAAATGCTTATCCTAACTCTGTCTCTATCCTTATGATAGGGACATCTTCCCATCCACCCTTTATGGAACCCATTGTTATCACTATTATACCAAAAAAAAAAAAAAACAGGAATAACAGGAGTTATCCACATATCTAAGGGTAATACAATTTGAGAGTAAGAGAAGCTTAGTGCCTGGCCTATTTTTCCCAAACATCTAATTTATGGAGGAGAATCTTGAATCTCAGAAATATTGAAATGTTGGGAGGCTGGGGCAGGAGAGTTGCTTGAGCCCAGGAGTTCGAGACCAGCCTGAGCAACATAGTGAGATCCTGTCTCTTAAAAAAAACTTTTTTTAATTAGTAGGTGTGGTGCCCACCTGGAGTCCTAGCAATTTGGGAGGCTGAGGCGGGAGAATCGCTTAAGCCTAGGAGGTCGAGGCTTCAGTGAGCCAAGATCACATTGCTGCAATCCAGCCTGGGTAACAGAGGGAGTCCCTGTCTCAAAACAAAACAAAACAGAAAAATAAATGTTCAAATGACTAAATGACGACCTCAGATCATATGGCAAGGTGCTTATTATTTTATTTCCAGTAAATGATGTGCTGAGTTCCCATGGTGAGCTAAGTGATTGAGCTGGATCCAGGGGCCTCAGCACTGACTTCAGAGGAGATGGTCTCTGGCCTGGAGGCACAGAGAAAGAACTGATACAAAGACTTCTGATCCCAACCCAGTGCTCCTTCCCCTATCCCATGATGGGGACTCTTTGCTGTTTTCCAGGGTCTCACAAGGGTGAGAATGGGGTTCTCTTTTACATTTGTACTTCCCACTCTGTACTTCACGTATGTCATAGGTTAAATGAGACTACTTGAGCTGACCTACGAACCAAAACCACTGTATCTTTATTTCTATGGGAAAATGCATGTGGACTTTGAAATATCCAGCTATCTTAACAGACTTTCAGAATTGAGGAGTGTCTGAGTTGGAAAATATAAGCAAAGATCATTTAGTGTTCAGTGAGGCAAACTCTAGCTGCCCAGCCTCTAAGATACTGACTATCTCCTAGAGAAAACACAATCCTCTGTAGTCCTGAAGGAAGCATCAGATGAGATATAAATAAGTAGTAACAGTTTCTTCCAAATTGTATGGGGAAAGTTTTCTTCTCTTCACTCTGAAGAAAACCTGATGATCATAAATAGTGACCATTTTTTCCACAAAGTGGCAATTTGTGAGTGTGTATACCAGCCATTCTGTAGTTTGTCATAGTTCTCTAGGGCTATGGGGATCTATCACAGGATTGTAGCTCATTTAATCTGGATTCACTACTTTGTGGGCTGGACTTATGTTTCTATTAATGGTAGTAGCCAGTATAGTGTCCCAAATGCATGTTGAATGGCGTGGAGTGGAAGGACATGTTCTCTTAGCTATTCTGTATGCTAGCAAGTGTCATTTTCCTGTCTGCCTTCCATAATGGGAATGCCATGGACATTTCAGTTCGTGTTCTACATTCCTATCATCACCTGATTGATTGGAATGATATTGCTATATAATAAGGATTTCGAACATACATAAGCATTCTGAGGAAACATGAGGTTAGATTGAACTGCAGTGGATGCTCTACCACAGTTCAAGGGCAAGATTATTACAGCTGCCTTGACAACCATAGCTCTGCATTCTCTGTTTTATTACATACTCTTTTCCTATTTGGGAATCCTTTTGAGAAGAAACAAAAGAAAGAATGTCAGTAAGGTCTCATTTTCAATTTATGAGGCTTCTGGAAATAATAGAGTCTTATATAGCTACAAAAACGTCTCCATTTCTTAAAATTTCCCCAAACATTGGAAAGTCCAGGCATATGAAATGAACTAAAAATAAGCTTTTACTTATGTCAAAACACAAATATCATCTTTACTCCCTATAGAAGTAATTATTTTGTAAGGACTGAAAGAAAAGATTACTTTTCTATTTCTCTCTAGCATGCAGCTGTGACTTCTATTTTTCTATAAAAGGGAAATATTTTTGCCTATAAATTTTCATTAGTATTTTTACCTGTATTACAGTTATTCAACTGCAAATAGGTATATAAATAAAATAGTCTTACTCTAGGAAATGGCTAGGTTGAGAGACTATCAAACAGTGATATTTTAACAATGTGTTACATTATTAATTATCAACACATCCTCTGTTAGGTTTCCTTTGTAGACCACACTAGTTTGTTTGTTTGTTTGTTTTTCAAGAGAAAAGGTGACAATATTTGAGTCTTTATAATTGTTTTTTCTGTATTAAAGCAAAAATGCAGTATAAATGTATACTACTGTGTGACTATAAAAGTCATTGAGAAATATTATTTTTTATTTTGTCCACTTGTTATTAAATCTTTCTTTTCTTTCTTTTCTTTTCTTTCTCTCTCTTTCTTTCTTTCTTTCTTTCATTCTTTTCTTTCTTCTTGAGACAGGGTCTCACTGTGTCACCCAAGCTACAGTGCAGTGGCATGATCTCAGCTTACTGAAACCTCCACCTCCTGGGTTCAAGTGATCCTCCCACCTCAGCCTCCCCAGTAGCTGGCACTATAGGCACCCACCAGCATGCCTGGCTAATTTTTGTAGAGACAGAGTTTCGCCATGTTAGCCAGGCTGGTCTCAAACTCCTGGGCTCCAGCCATCCTCCCCTCTCGGCCTCCCAAAGTGCTGGGATTACAGTGGCTCTATGGAACAAATTTATATGTTAATACTCTAGGATGGGAGTTAGGGAACTTTTCTGTAATGGGACAGATGGTAAGTATTTCAGGCTTTTGAGGCTATACAGATTTTGTCACAACTACTCAACTCTGATGTTGTAGCTGAAAGAAGCCATAGATAATATGCAAACGAATGGACTGGGCTGTGTTAAATTAATACTGTATTCACAGAAACAGACAGTGGACTGGATTTGTCCCAGGGGCTGTAGTTTGCCAACTCCTACTCTGGGAGAAAAATTGTTTTGCTTACTTATCTGTCCACAGTCTACAGGGGAGTGTAGTGCTTCAGGCAAATTGCTTCTTTTATAATATATGCCTAAACTGAGCATGGTGGTGCACGCCTGTAATCCCAGCTACTTGAGAGACTGAGGTGGGAGGATCACTTGTGCCCCAGGAGTTTGTGTCCAGCCTGGGCAGCATAGAGAAACCCTCATCTCTTAAAAAAAAAAATGTGCCTAAAAGTCCATCTTTTCACTCTGACTTTTGTGTAAAATGTCCCCATTGCTACCATATTGGTTCTATTAGGGAGAAAGGCAGGGGTTACACACTTTTGCAACTCATTAGGGAGAGTAGAAGCAGATATTGATAATAATTTCCTTGTTTTAAAAGCTGTTAGAGCACATGAAAAAAAATTCAACTACTAAGATTTCCTTACACCCTAGCTGAACTGCTCAGTTAGAACTGCTCTTGAATATCAAAGGCTAATGTGCCCTGCCTGCGTAAGGTGGCAATATAAACTGAGGTAGACACTGTGGGATGCAGCCCCTTGGCCCCCAGCTGGCCTCCCCATCCCCATGGGGTCTACATAGTCACCTGGCACCAAGAAAAACGTGCTTTTTTCTTTATTTTTCTTTGAAGTATTCACTGGTGCTTTGTTCAAACTGATTTTAGCATCCTCTTTGAGTTTGAATCAGATACTTCAAAGAAAAATATAGAAAAACGAAAACAAGTATCTATGTATTTGTTACTCAGATTTAGTAACTGTTAACATTTGTTATTATTTGCTTTGGATATTTTTATCTTTTTTAAAATAAAGAATCCCTTTCATTGACACAATTGTAACCCAAGAATTTTCCCCATTCTTTCTAAAGAGGCTATTGTCAGAGGAATCTGAATTCTTTTCCACTTATTAAAATTGGTTATTGAGAGGCAAAAGAATAGAAAGAATATTGATTTTATAGTATATATTCAGAGCATCACTGGTGCATAGTATGAACGATTTGATCCAATTTGTATGGTTTTCTGCCCATCGAAGACTGAATAATATCATGAATCTACTCCCAAGAGAGACATAGAGAATGCATCACATCTCTTTCCTATTGGGAATGGGATATGAATCTAAAAGACAGTAAATATAAACCATCCTAATTCATAATAGAGAGCTGGATATATTTTTCAATTTCAATGGCAACTTTGAAAAGTACATTATTTTTCTCTGCTGCCTTTAACATACTAATTGCCTTGTGGTATAAATGCTTTCATAAATGCTCTCTCATCTGATCTTGTGTGATAGTTAGAATAGATGGTATTACAGCTCTCTCCCAGGTAAGGGTATGGATGCACTGGGATGTCTGTACAGTGTTTGGCAGTCTTGGCTGGACCTTTGTATCACCTACTGAGCTTTGAAAAGATACTGATTCTGAGCCTATCCACAGAGGTTCAATCCAACCAGTCTGAGCAACAGTATTCTTTTCTTTTCTTTTCTTTTCTTTTCTTTCTTTTCTTTTTTTTCTTTTTTTTTTTTTGTGATGGAGTTTCACTCTTGTTGCCCAGACTGGAGTGCAGTGGTACAGTCTCGGCTCACTGCAACCTCCGCCTCCTGGGTTCAAGTGATTCTCCTGCCTCAGCCTCCTGAGTAGCTGGGATTACAGGCACCTGCCACCACCATGCCCAGCTACTTTTTGTATTTTTTTAGTAGAGATTGGGTTTCACCATGTTAGCCAGGCTGGTCTTGAACTCCTGACCTGAGGTGATCTACCCACCTCGGCCTCCCAAAGTGTTGTGATTACAGGCGTGAGCCACTGCGCCTGGCCGGGCATCAGTATTAATTGATTCTACTGTACTGCTGAGGTTGAGAACCCCCAATGGACCGACCAGTGGTTCTCAAGTAGGGACTATTTGCCCCCACAAGGGGACATCTGACAACGGGACATTTTTTATTATCACAACTGAGAAGGGGCATCCCCTGGCATCTAGTGGGTAGAGACCAGGGATGCTGCCAAATATCCTATAGCACCCCTACAACATAGAATTATCTGGCCCCAAAGGTCAATAATGCTTATATTGAGTAACCCTGATTTAAGCTGGACTAAAGTCCCTCTGACTCTAAGCCATATTGTTTCCCCAGTCTCAAGTTGCTAGATTATTCAAATTAGTCATCCTCTTATTATTGCTGCTAATAAAATATATTTTAATTTGGTTGTTCTTCAAAACAACGTTTACAATGACTTTTTAGTTTATCAGGAACCAAGTGATCTTGTGTCATAACCATACTGGGATAGGCAAAAATCCTTATATTAAACATTTTCAATTACTTTTATCAGAATACAAAACAAGCAAGCAAACACACAAAAAACAACACACCATCAAAAAGAAGAAAAGAGCTATTTCTCAACATAAATTGCTCTGTATGTATTATCCCAGATGAGCAATGTGTATTATATAAAGCAGTGGATTTCAAACTTGAGAGTGCATTGAAGTCACCTAGAGGGCTTGTTAAAATACTGATTGCCGGCCTCATCTCCAGAGTGCCTAGTCAGTAGGTCCGGGGTGGGGTTCAAACAGTTGCATTTTGAATAAGTTTCCAGCTAAGATTGACATTTCTCTCCTAGGGACTATACTTTGACAATCATTAATGTAAAGAATTTCTCTATATTAGCATTTCAAATGAATATTAACCCTGGGGACCATCTATTAAGGCCTCAAGTTAATATTCCTAAAAGTTAAAAATCATTTTATCATAGTATACAAATAACTTAAAATATGATTCATCAAGAAATATAGAGGGCTTCCTAATTCTACAGTTACAATCAGGACAGCCCTATAGAATCAAACCTTTTGCTCCCACTTCTAAGAGCAGCAAGAGCTAGCAACAGCAAGCTTTGCTTAAGAACAAGCCTAGTAGTTTTATGAATGCACAGCTCTCTACCTGATCGGAAATGAAGGGATGCCAGTTCACTGAGACATTTTTAAACGCATCTGGTCAATGAGAAAGTTGATATTTTCTGTTTCCTGATGTGTATCCTTCAAATTATACATAAGTGCTTAAGTGAAAATGACTTGATCCAAATTCCCTTAGCTTTGGATACATTAACATATGCTCATGGAAGGGTGGATGGGATATCTAAAATTTTATTGAAGTGTATTGCCTCTCTATAAAATAACAAAACCTTAATTCCTTAAGTAATTAAAATATTTGGCAGAAGTGGCTAAATAATGTTAGATTCAAGTATGGAATCTGAAGCCCATTTCAGGTATTTCAAGAACAAGTCAATTATTCATCCAGTCTATCAGCCAAAGACACTTGACAGAGAGCAGTGACATGGTGTTTTGTAAAAGGCATTTCCATAGTACTAGTGCTCTCATTTTGTTGTCATCCAGTAGAAAGAAGTGTACACATTTGTGAAGAAATGCATGAGGTAATAAAACTATTTAAAAATCCACATTTTCTCAATTTAGATGGACTTTTCTTAAACTAGTCTAAAGTTAGATGTTATCATATATTTTGTAGGCATAAAAATCTAAACCTCAAAGTGGCAGAATTCAAGAGTACCCATCCCTTATTTTCTACAGGAGTTCATCTGAATCCCTTGATAGTAAAGATTTTCTTTCTTTCTAGAACCTGACATAATTCCTAGTACATACCAAGTGATAATGACACTTTCATTGAATTTACTTAAATAGCTATATGAGAGGTCCATGTATTTCTATATTTCATGAATTTCAAATTATATATTTCAGTCCCATTTAAAGTTAGGATCTTTATAAACAAAATCCTGAAGAGGATCCAGACTATAGCGTCCAATGTGCAAATTTTTAATTGTGAGCTAGAGATTGAGAATAAAGGAAAGTTATTGGAAAATTTTCCAAGAACTAAGCCTTTCTGTTGTGCTGGTATTGATGATATATGTGTCAGTCAGCAATAAGACTACCAAAGGTGAACTAAATAATCCCGTACCATAAAATGTCTTATAAAACTTAAGCTGCTAAGAAAATCTAAGGATTAAAACATGTACCTATTCGCATACTTCCGCTGTTGTGTGTTTAAGAGCAAACTGAGAGGTTGCTATGGCATTACTTATGCGTGCATGGCAACAGAGCGAACTTAGTGATTCAGCTTGATAAAAGAGGAAATTAGCTCACCATTTCCCTTTCCCCAAATCAGAGTCAGATATCCAAATATTTCATTTTGAAATGGTATATCCATCAACACGTTCTAATGGATGAAAGTCAGTGGGGGTGGGGGTGGGGGAAATGTCATAAGATGAAATTCGTATGTCATGTGCTTACTTTAGGGAATGCAACTTGTGTCTAAACAGTCTATTCATATCTCTGCATCCTTCTTTCCCCCTGATAGGATGGGGTTTCTCAGTGGCATCTGTTGGGTGAATATACGATGATGAGTAACACTTTGGCAAAAGACAGCAATTTATCAGCCCGTATAACTTTGTTCTAATGGAAGTGGATCATCCTAGAATTTGAGAAAGAAACATTGTTCAGCTGTGAAACTCCAATTCCCTGTGTGTAACAGCCCTCCAGGGAAGGAGTAGATTTTGTCAGCATAATATGTGAAGTTTAGTCATTATCAACTGCACAAAGCAGAGGTCAGGCGTGGGCGTACATGTGGGAGGCACTATTATGAAATCAACCCACAGCCACTGCCCTGCTGGGGTGATCCAATACAAACAGAGCCAAATGTCATGAATAAATGCTGACATTTTATCACATGATTAGTTTAAATATTATTTTACTACTGTGTTTTTTCTTGTATTATTTATCTTTCACATCTTTATTTTGTTTCCGGTTTCCTTTCTTTAAACTGATAAATGAAAAATAGGGAAGTATGTTTTGAGTCAGTACTTTGACCATGAACACAGGAAGTTAACTGAACCCTCCACCACCAGAAAAAAAAAAAAAAAAAACTCTAAACCTGTGAATCTTGGAATCTTAGATTTGTTCTGGGTTGACATGGGTTTTGGAATCATAATTTTATTAATTTATTTTTTAATTTACATAGAGTAAAATTGACCTTCTGGAGGGTATGGTTCTATCAGTTTTGACAAATACATAAAGTTGTGTAGCCAACATCACAATTGTGATACAGAAGAATTCTATATATACCACCCCCCACCCCCACCCCCACCACCAAATCTCTTCATTCTGCCTTTTCATAGTCAACCCCTCTTTTCACCCTCAGGCTCTGGCAACCATTGATCTGTTGGAACTGTATTAATCTGACCGTTTTTTCTCCACTCTATCCATTCATGCAACAACCGTTTATTGATAATCTATGCTGAGCTCCATTTTAGGTGCTAGGGATGAAATGGTGAACAAGACTGACATAGAAGTTTCTATCTGGAAACAAGATAATGAACAGTAGTAAATCAGTAAATCCAAATTGTGGCAAATGCTGTGTAAAGAACGGAAATATTTCTGTGACAACAGATATCTGAAGGCGAAATCTTTTTTTTTTTTTGAGACGGAGTCTTGTTCTGTCGCCCAGGCTGGACTGCAGTGGCGCTATCTCGGCTCACTGCAAGCTCCGCCTCCCGGGTCCATGCCATTCTCCCGCCTCAGCCTCCCGAGTAGCTGGGACTACAGGCACCCGCCGCCATGCCCAGCTAATTTTTTGTATTTTTAGTAGAGACGGGGTTTCACCGTGTTAGCCAGGATGGTCTCCATCTCCTGACCTCATGATCCACCCGCCTCGGCCTCCCAAACTGCTGGGATTACAGGCGCGAGCCACTGCACCCGGCCGAAATCTATTTTAGACACCGTTAAGGTTACTCTGAGAAGGCAGCATGTAATCTGAGGACTGCAGGAGGAGAAGAAGCCAGCTGTGTGAGGTGTGGGTGGGGACACATGGGGTAATCATTCCAGGCGGAGGGAACAGTATGTACAAAAGAGAGTTGGGAGTCTAGTGAGTGAAGGGAGCAATGGCATGAGGTGCTGTAGATAGATAGGCAGAGCCTCACTAAGGTGTATGTACTTCATTGCATTGCAGTGAGAAGCCATTGAATTAGGATGGGGCTCTAATGGGGATGGTTTGATTGATGTTTTGAGCTCTGTGTAGAAAATCTGTGGTAGACCAGCAAGAATGGATACAGGGAACCAGTTGATTTGCAGCCACCATCCAGTTGACTGTTAATGGAAGATTGGGCTTGGCAGCAGCTGTGGAGATGGAGAAGGGATGGATTTGAAATATATTTTAGAAGTATAAGCAACAGGACTAAGTGTTTAATTAGATATGGGTAAGGGGCTGGTGAAGGAAAAGGGGGAATCAGATGTGACTCTCAAGAGCTTGCTTGAGCAACTGGGTGGGTGATGCTATTTACTAACATGAGTAAAATATTGAGAGAGAAACAAGTTTGTATTGGAAAATTTAAAAGCTGGGGCTTTGGACAGGCTGAAATAGAGAAACCCATTAGGCATCCATTTGGAGATGTGATGCCCCTAGATGGGGATATGCATGTAGAATTCAGAGGAGAGCTCAGAGCTGAGGAGAGAGAAATTTGTGTCATCATTTAACTTTTAATTATTCATTATATCATAAATATACAATTTAAATATATTGTTATTATATTTTGATATATTAACGTTAATATAAAATCTGTATTATTAACAATTTATTCACTGATATTTATTGAGGGCCCACCATGAGGGAGACTTAGTGAGGAAATGGAGGTATGATGGTGAGTGCAAGCCTGTATGATCTGAGACAGGCTGGCAGTAGTCACACAGATATGTGTAAAATTTAAGGGACCTCAGCACCACAAAGGAGAGGGTTTTATGAAAGGGCACGAGAGGGAGATTCGACTAAATCTGGGTGGAGGTGAGGGTCAGGAAAGGTTTCCCTGTGCATTAAAGAATGAGGAAGTGGGAGAGGATATCAGATTAAGGAAAGAACATGGATAAAAGTCGGTGTGGTAGAAGACCAGAGATTTTGGTTCTCAGATGCACTGTGATTCCAATTTAGATGTCCAGAAGGGCATCCCAGGAACATCTCAAGCACTTCAGGAAATTCACATTCCTTCAGCAAATATTTGTTGAGCACCTGGAGTGTACCTGAGATTCTTTCAGGTGTTGGGAATTCAGCAATTTATGTGCAAAAGTTCTTTCCCTCATGAAGCTTGTTTCTTTCTGGTGGGGCTGATTCAGGAGGTTCACAGATTCCAGACACATCTTCAGAAGGATTGACTAAGAGATGTTGGCCTGCAACAGAGCCATGAGGAGTGCCAGCATTTAGAGCTCTAAAGGAGCAGAAGCAGCAGCAAAGAACCTAGAGCAAGTGGCTAGTGAAGGAAAAAGAGAGAAAAGGGGTGCATATAGCAAAAGCTGGGGGAGGAAACTGATTCCAGATGGCAAAGGTAATGAATGGCCAGCTAGGTTTAGTGGTGCTGAGGGATCAGGTAGAATAAAAACAGAATAGTCGCCCTTCAGCTTTATAACATGGCAGCATTGGGAATTTTTACCAAACCAGTTTTATCTGAATAGTGGAAGTAGAAAACAGATTGAGTTGCTTTAAGGAGTGTCTGGGAAGTGAAAACTGACAAAGTGAGAAGATATTGGCAATTGAGAAGTGAAAAATTGCTGATGACTTTGGAGAAGTTTGCCTTCAGTTCGGGACTTCATTATTTTCCTGCAGGAAAGAGTCTTCCGTTAGTGGGGAGATTAATTAACTTATTTTTGCCCAACTTGTCTATCTAAAAGGAAGAAAGTAGTAATACATTAAAAGATTGAGACTGCTGAGGATGAAATGGGGTAGTATATGCATGCAGTGGATGCTCACTAAAAATAAGAGCTTGCATTTATAGTATTTTAAGTTTGCCAGTCTCACTCTACCTGACATAAATTTTCAGTAATTATCTTATTAAACGCCAAGTAAGATTCAAATTATTATTAACTGATACTCAAGGGAGGAAATAGGGTAAGTTAAGCAAATTGCCCTAATAACGCTGCTCATAAGCCATGGCCCTCGGAGAATTTGAATCCATATTTGCTGTGGTTTGGACATGGTTTGTTTGTCCCCATCAAATCTCATGTTGACATTTGACGGTCAGCATGGTGATATCGGAGGTGGGGCCTAGTGGGAGATGTCTGGGTTACAGGGATGGATCCCTCATAAATGGCTTGGTTCTGTTCTCATGGCAGTGAGGGCATTCTCACTCTTGACACTAGATTGGTTCTCAGGGGAATTGATTAGTTCCTGCAAGAGTGGGTTGCTAGAAAGCCAGGACACCCCTGGGTTTGGTCCCTCTTTGCACATGTCTGCTTCCTCTTTGACCTTCTCAGACATAGTTTAATGGAACACAAAAGCTCTGCTGAAATCCAAGCAGATGCCAGTGCCATCTATCTTGTAAAGCCAGCAGAACTTTGAACCAAAATAAACCTCTGTTGTTTATTAACTACCCAGCCTTAGCTATTCCTTTATAGCAACACAAAATGAACTAAGACAACATCTGTTGACTTGGTTCTATGCTGTGTTTGCTCCACTTGGTGTTGTAATTTTATTCCCCTATAAGAATTATATCTGCTTAAGTGGAGACTGAGTATTCATCTACTTTGTATCCCCATACTTACCATTGCATTTAGCCCAGTGCCTGGCACAAAGTTTGCAGTTGTGAGTGGCACTGATATGAAATTTCTCAGCCCTTGGCCCAGCCTTCTTGGGCTGCTCTTGTTTTTGAAGCTCCAGTTTATACTCAGGAGAAATGCTTTGGACTTCAGACCTCCAAACTGATTCATGTTACACATATCATCAGTGGAGAAAGTGGGACAGAGTAAAGGGTGGAGATAGCTCTTGAACACGACAGTAGAAATTGTATGATGTTAGCAGAAAATTAATATGTGCACATCTTGTTGTACTAAGAAATACTCTAACATTATAAGGAAACAAATAAAACTGATCATTGCTAGGTGACATATTATATATATAGTATATAATGTAAAAATACATAGTGTATGTTGTATATAATGTAATTGAATATTATATTGTATATTATATGCAATGTACATCTATGTATCTATAGATATCTACCCTTGTGTATTTTTTTCCTACAAAATGAAATACTTTTACCATCAGAGAGTACCAAGTAGGAATATTCCCAGGAGGGTCTGAGATTGGGATGCAATCTCGGAACCCATTAAAGAGCCTGGGGACAGGTGGGCTGTAGGAGTCCTGTGGAGAGCTTAAAAGGTGTCTCTTACCTCTTGAAAGAAATGACTGTGAGGGGTGAAGTAAACTGACCCGGTGTACGTCTCCCTGGGATATTACTTACTAACTTTTAGGTCTTACCTAGGACACGTATATAGGAAATGTTCCAGAATCATGCTTGGCTGCATTATTTCCCTGTAGTGGCAAAAGTGGCCTGCAGAAGCTGTGCATTCTGGGTCCTTGCTAGAACCCAGATGAATGTTGCTTGGGAATTGGAGAGGAAAAAAGGAAACAGAGCACTCCCAAATTCTTTCCCAAATCTCTTGGATCGAAACATCTTAAATTGCCATTTTTATATGTCCAAGATGGTCAAATAGTAACCATTTCACGCAGCTCAACCAAAAAGTATGATCCAGCTACTACAGAGATGTGGACATTGGAAGGCCTTCTTGTTGGTTTCAAGTTTGGCCAATTGGTAGACGTCTGGGGCTGTATATTAAGGCATCTTGATTTTGTGAGCCAGAGCAAAGGCATTCTTGTTCCTGTCTCTATTTGAATAGTATCTTTGGTGAGAGAGTGCCAGCGTCATCTATTTATTATCCTTCATGCTCAGTGACTATGTGAAAAGAAAGGAAAAGACCTTTAAAGCTGGGGTGATTGTCTAGACAGTCCTAAAATAGCTGCTCCAGGTGCAAAGGAAGCCATAAAATGCAGACAAAGCATGAGACTCCTTTGGCAAAAATACAGTGTGTTTGAACTCTCATAGGCTCCCTGTAAATTATGAAGTAGAAAATGCCCAGGAGACTAGATTCCAATAATTATGATCATTAGTTATTTTAAATTGCCACCACTTACTTCACACAGAGGCATTCTCTGTGTGCTAAATTAAATTTAAAATATTTTAAAAATAATTATTTGAATAATTCAGAGCTGAAATAGTCCAGGTTGAACTATTTAGCAGGCTGAAACACCTGTGCAAGCTTTAATTCAAAATATACAGAGAAGTGACTTCATTTTTCACTCCACTGTGGAGGTCTTCTAATACAAAACAAGACCTTCAGCAGGAGTCCATGCCCCCTGGTTCTGCACCTTCTTGCCTTCTACTTTGTCCTGTGCCTACCCACTGCACTCTCAAGGTCCACCATGACCCGGCCCTGCTCCACTCCAGCCGTGTCCTCTAGGGGATCGCTGCCACCTTTTACCTAGGCCTCCCCACCATGGCCTCTGCCAGAGCCAGCTCCTTGTGGGCCCATGTGGAAATGAGACCTCCAGATCCCATCCTGGGAACCACCAAAGCCTTTAAGAGGGAAATCAACAGCAAAAAGATGAATCTGGGAGTTGGTGCCTACCGGGACAATAAGAGACCCAGTTAGATTACCATAAAAAATTTAGACAACAGCAAAGACTTGGAACCAACCCAGATGTCCATCAATAATAGACTGGATAAAGAAAATGTGGCACATATACACCATGGGATACTATGCAGCCATAAAAAAGGGTGAGTTCATGTCCTTTGCAGGGACATGGATGAAGCTGGAAACCATCATTCTCAGCAAACTATCACAAGAACAGAAAACCAAACAGCGCATGTTCTCACTCATAAGTGGGAGTTTAACAATGAGAACACATGGACATAGGGAGGGGAATATTACACACCGGGGCCTGTCACGGGGTGGGGGGCTAGGGGAGAGAAAACATTAGGAGAAATACCTAATGTAGGTGACGAGTTGATGGGTACAGAAAACCTCTATGGCATGTGTATATCCATGTAACAAAACTGCACATTTTGCACATGTACCCCAGAACTTAAAATATAATAAAAAAATTTAGACAAGGAATACCTGCCCATTTGGGGACAAGCTGAATTTTCCAAGGCATCTGCAGAACTAGCCTTGGGTGAGAAGAGCAAAGTGTTGAAAAGTGGCCAGTCTGTCACTTTGTGGATCATTTCTGGAACTGAGGTTTAAGGGTTGGAGCCAGTTTTGTGCAAAGATTTTTAAAGTTTTTGAAGACAGAGATGTCTCTGTCCAAACCACCCTGGGGAAATCACACACCTATCTTCAGGGTAGCTGGCATGCAACTACAAGATTATCAATTCTATAACCCCAAGACTTGCAGTTTTGACTTCACGGGTGCTATGGAGGACATTTCAAAAATACCAGAGCAAAGTGCTCTTCTCCTGCATGCCTGGGACCCTCATGCAAAGCAGTGAAAGGAAATAATAATAGTGGCAAAGAAAAAGAAACTGCGTTCTTTGATATGGCCTACCAAGGCTTTGCCAGTGGTGATGGTAACAAGGATGCCTGGGCTGTGTGCAACTTCATTGAACAGAGCATTAATGTTTGTCTCTGTCAATCATGTGCCAAGAACATGGGCTTTATATGGTCAGTGTATGAGAGCCTTCACTGTGATCTGCAAAGACAGTGAATGAAACCAAAAGAGTGGAGTCAGTTGAAGATCCTGATCCATCCCATGTATTCCAACCCTTCTCTCAGTGGGGCCTGTATTGCCTCTACCATTCTGAACAGCCTGGGTTTGTGAAAACAATGGTTGCGAGAAGTGAAAATCATGGCCAACTGCATTACTAGCATGCAGACTCAGCTGATCTCCAACTGCAGTAAGGAGAGTTCCTCACACATCTGACAACACATGACTGACTAAATTGGCACGCTTTGTTTCACAAGGCTAAAGCCTGAACAGGTGGAGAAGCTAACCAAGGGGTTTTCCATCTGTATGACAAAGGATGACTGCATCCCTGTGGCAGGGATCACCTCCAGCAACACGGGTAATCTTGCCTATGCCATTCACCAGGTCACCAAGTAATGTCCCTGGTGTGAGGGAACAGATACAACTTTTCTGTCTTCAGCTGCTGCTACCGTGAGCTTCACATGGAGGATAAGGGAGGGTAGATGGTGGTGAGTAGATCTTTTTTTTTTTAACCACAGTGCGTAATACTGAGTGTTTGAATGCATTTCTCAGAAAAGAACATGTAGCGACATTGGGCAGAGGCATCTGTGGCTGGTATCTGGAACTTTGTGACTCTAAACCAAACTCTCCCCCATCTTTTTATCTCCAACTTTTCCGAAAGGGTTTACATGTGTGAGAAACTCATAGCACCAAAAAACTTGTCAATTATGCCACTGCAATATTTCAGAAGTTTTAACTGAAGCATCTTATGGTGTCAGGGGTTCTTCATGAGAAATAGCACACATTAGAGGCTTTGAGAGAAGACCTAGTTCTGTCATTAACAGTCAGCCTCAAGTTTGTCCTCCCATGATGGAGCAACCTTATCAACAGACCATATCGCAGAAGTTGTGTTTTATGAAAACCAATGAGTTTGCTGCCACTGCAGCAAGGAAAATAAAAGGTGCTTTTTCCTCTCATTTAAGAAAAAGAAAAGGCTATCTCTTCTCCTTTTTCATGCTATTCTTTTCCTTATGCACAAAGATTTTTAACTATCCTAGATTTTCATCCCATTCTACTGCTGGATTGACCATCTACCCTGTATTAGTCCATTTTCGTGCTGCTAATAAAGGCATACTGGAGACTGGATAATTTATAAAGGAAAGAGGTTTAATTGACTCATGGTTCAGCATGGTTGGGGAGGCCTCAGGAAACTTACAATCATGGTGGAAGGGGAAGTAAACAAGTCCTTCTTCACATGGCAGCAGCAAGAAGACTTGCTGAGCAAAAGAGGCAAAAGCCCCTTATAAAACCATCAGATCTCGTGGGAACTCACTATCATGAGAACAACATGAGGGTAACCATCCCATTGACTCAGTTACCTCCCACCGGGTCCCTCCCATGACATGTGGGGATTATGGGAACTACAATTCAAGCTGAGATTTGGGTGGGAACACAGCCAAAGTATATCAAGCCCCAACCTACTTGGATTTATTTAAGAATAAAGAACATAATTTTCTAATGACGCCATAGCCTTACTTTTCTCAGTGGAGAAGGTAACTGCAATTTATCTGAGCATCTTCTTCAATGATTGTGTAATTGTCTCCTGCTGGATGTTGCCTCTGCCCAGTTGGACATCCTCCTTTCATTGAATATGGAAAGCAGATTAGTGGTTGCTAGATTTAAGAAGATGATGAGTTGAGAGGGAGGTGCAAATAGCTGTAAAGGGGTAGCAAGAGGAATCCTTGTGGCAATGAAACTGTTCTGTGCCCTGACTATTGTGGTTGTCACACAAAGATACATATGTGATAAAATTGCATATAACTAAATACACACACATACACACATTCACACACAAATGATAACATGTAAAACTTGTGAATTCTAAATAAGATAGTTGAATCAATGTCAGTTTCCTGGCTGTGACATTATACTATAGTCATGAAAGATGTTACAACTGGGGGAAGCTGGGAGAAGAGTATAGGAGATGGCTCTATATTATTTCTTACAAATGAATGTGAATCCAAAATTATCTCAAAATAAAAAAGTTTAGTCTAAAATGCATTCATCAACATGAACTTGAGTCAAACCATCTTGGAAGAGAGGCACTTTGATGTATTCACTTCACAAAGCATAGGGATGAAGATCTCTGGTATTACCAGCAAGCCAAAACACATGACTTTCTGCTGTCTGTACCCTGTGGCCCTGCACTGTGGATAAGGGAATGTATGTGTCCTCTAGAACATTTTTGTTTTGATTGCTTTGTGTTTGTTTGCATCAAGAAAAAAGTTGCAAATTAATGAGAATATATGTGTATATCTCTAAGATTCATCAGCACCCAAAATACCAGAGCAAGCCAGACATCATAGGGAAGCCCTGAGCAGAATCTACAAAAAAGGATTGAATAATTTGATTATTCAGAGAAAGCATATTTCTAGGGGATGGATCTAAGAGTAGCTTGTTCATGAAAATGGTGGGAAAAACATAGCGGCAAGAGGGTCACTAGGTGGAAGTAATATGTCTAGTTTTTTTGAGAACCACACTTGAGCTAAACCTTTAAAATCCAATCAAAGAATGAAAATGAATAGATTAGTGTGAGGAGGTAAACGTATCATTTGAAAATAGCCTTGGACTTGGGTACTTTGCTCTCATTGATTTAGCAATATGCCCCATTTTGTTAGTTGTTTATACAGAGCTTCACAGTTTTAAAGTAAGCATAGCCAGTTATGTCTATGATTTCTCTGTATTCAGTTATATTTGCCCAGGAAAGTCTAATCAACAAACAGTTATCAGTTATCTTACCCATGACAACATTGTGAGATGTTGTGAGATGCCAAGAATAGACCACAAGAGCCTCTTTGTGATGGTCTCAGACCTCCAAAACCAGTAAAGAAGAATAACACAGTAAATCAGTAACATCTATAGCATTTGAATTCACATAGAGAATTTGTTTAGTGGGCCTGACTAAATGCCTTCACTTTGCAGCTTACAGAGGCTTGTGTTTATTCTGCCTATCTTAAGCATGGTTTTACTCATTTAGTGGGAGCAGTTGGCTCATGTCTTTTACCTATTTCATTTACTAACTCTAAGGGAGTCAAGAAGAAACTTCCCCTTTGCGCTCTAAAGGGTCACTGAAAATATACTGGCATGAGGCAGATTGATTAACAGAAGAAAAGGCATACACGTTTATTTAACTTGTATACACAGAAACCTTCGGAATGAATACCTAACATACAGGGGAAAATGGACAGTTGTCCATTTTTATGCTTAGGTTCAACAATATGTGGACAGCCATGTAGAAATGTGATTGGACAGAAAGGGTCTGATTTAAATGCTAATGGACTGAGTAGGGGAAACCCAGTAAGGCCTGTCCATCTAGATTATTCTTGGCCTCTCTGAGAAGCATTTCTTCCTTCTTGATGTGAGAGAGGACCCTGTCTGGAACAGGAGTCTTAGGATCTACAGTCAAACCAGTTAGGTCAGATCATTTCTTCATGGCCAGTTTTTACGTAGAATATTTTTAGGTTTTATGACTGACTTTCAGGAAAAGGCGTTCTGATTTGTATGATCTATCTTGGGGAAAAGGGATTCTAGTTTCCATGGCTATCCTTAGGGCAAAATGGGACTGAGAGGAGGACAGGAGAAGGTCAGGAGAAACTTTTGCTTCTGAAGCTGCTCAGCAGCAGTCTTCATTTTGAGATACTGTTTTCTGAGCCCCAACAAAATTCTTCTAACATGCTGAACATGTGCCAGGCACTATTCTAACATCCATGAGAATAGAGAGGAAAGGAAGAGAGGGATCCTGCAGCTTTCCAGTTGGGTGCTGAGATGATGACACCATTCACTGGGTGACTCCAGTTGATTTGCTAAATCTATTCTCTGCATTTTGACTCTGCCACCTTCTTACCGTGGGTCTATGAGCAAGTTTCTCCACTGTTCTATTAAATATCTGTGAAATGGGAGCAATGGTGGTGTTGTGATGATTAGATGAGTAAACACATCTAGAGCATAGAGCTCTATGCCTGGCACAAACGAAGCCCTCAGTTAATATTTGCGGGATGTGTAAAAGATTGTGTTTATCTGGTTTTCAAGACCATCCTCCTCAGAGACGCCAAGGAGATAGTTGCTATGCTTCCTGGAGTTCTGAGACCCACATGCATCTCGTTAACCCTTGAGAAATCTAGTGGGCTCTCAGAATTTTTAAAATTATATATTAATAAATTATAATTGTATTTATTTGGTGAAAAGTGATGTTATGAATTTTGAATACAATGTGGAATGATTAAATCGAGCTGATTAACATATACATCCCAAATATTTAATCTTTTTGTGATTAGAACATTTGAAATTTACTCTCTGTAATTATGAAATGTATGGTACTCAGTATTAGCTATATTCAACATGCTGTGCAGCAGATCTCAAAAAAGACTCAAATGTCTTCCTCGTTTCTGGGGCTTTGCACCCTTTAACCCCATTGCTGACATCCCCCAGCCTCACCAGCTTGGTGGAACACCTTGAGATGTGCTTATAACAGTAGCTGGGATGTAGTCAGTGCTAACAAATTGTTAGCTTTTGCTGTTGTGCATGTAGTTGTTGTTGTTATTGTAAAATGGTGGCTGGAATCCACTTGTGAATATGCAGTCATGTTACAAATGAGGATGTTTCTGTCAATAATGGACCACTTAGACAACAGTGGTCTCATAAGATTATAATACCATATTGTTACTCTACCTTTCTATGTTTAGATATGTTTAGATACACCAATACTATTGTGTTACACTTACCTACAGTATTCAGTATAGTAACATGCTGTACAGGTCTGTATTACAGGAGCAATAGGCTGTACCATCTAGCCTAGGTATGTAGTAGGTTTGTGTAAGTACATGCTATGATGTTCACTTCGTAGTCCACTAGGTCACTAGTAAGCCTTTCTGTACCTTTTTGTATGTAACTCTTTGTATATGTGCCACACTGTATGATAATGCTTAGGTGTTTGTATAAATACACTCTATGATGTTCACAATGACAGTTTTCTCAGGATATATCCTCATCATTGACACGTGATTGTACTTTAACAGAGATACAATTCTTGAACATATTGTTAGAAGGAGATGGGAGAAATAACAGAAATAAAGGTAGTGTCTTGAATTTTTCAATTATTAAACTAATCAATTCATTAAAACAGCTGTCATTAATTACTTAAAGTCAGGCAAGTGAGGGAAAGAATGGCTTGACGTTTTCTAATTTATCACTCTTTCCTGTTGCCCCTGGCTAAACAAACTGTGGCTGCTGCTACAGCTAAGTATGTCAAACTGTTGAATACCCAAGCCAGGCTTTTGAAATATTGAAAAATGACTACTCCCATGTTGATCCATAAAATCTTTACCATCTTACAGAGAGCTGATGAATCGTCTCTCTAGCACCAGGTTCACGAACTTCCCATAATGATCTCATAACTCTGGTGCCAACATTGCCCGGGCTCGGTAACCTTCATGAAATTTATTATTAAAGTTTGAAATTTGTTCTTGTGTAGGTGTAATGGGATTAGTCGAATTGCAAAGATGATAGGGCTGCTATTTACAGAAAAAGCTCCTTTCTAACACTTGCCTTTTCTAATGAGTCACCATAATACCTCTGTAATTACTACATTGATTGTCTTTTGCAGAATTAGATTTTTTTGTAACTCTGGGAGATTTTGATTAGAACATTCAGTTATTATGTCTGAAGAGTGATCTAGCTACATGAGTTAATAGTCTTTGGATTGAATGTGTTGAAAATTAAATTGAAATTAGAATTTTTGTACATCAAGGCTTCAGGTGCCCTTTAGCAACTTTGGGACACGAAGATATCTCCACACTCAGAAATAGGTTTTACTGAAAAGTTTTTGGTGGTGAAAAAAATAAAATACCTCAAACAAGCTGCAGAAACAAAGATTTTCCCAGAAATTCTCAACAACTATGAGGATAGACTAGAAGTTCTGCAAGGGCAGACACTTGTACATCATTAATCCTTGACAGAATTGGTAGGAAACCTTTGGATTTTAGCCAGTGTGGCAGAGTACCCTGAGACGTGACAGAAAAGAGTGATGGTGGTCAGGCACTGAATTCAGTTAACTGTTACCGGTTTCTAAGAACTCATCATGCATTCACATAGAATCTTTGTCAACTTCACAAAAATCCTAGTAGAGTGAGATTTTTATCCCCATTTTAAAAGTGAGCCATGTAGGTAACTCGCTCCCAAATTACTCAATAAATGCTGCATCTGAATTAGAATCTGTCGGAGGCTGGCTCCCCCATCTGGACTTCAGCATGACTTCATTAATGTTCCCTACCCTCTCCAGCCCTATGCTGGTCCACTAGTCACTGGTGTACCTTCCTATACCATAACTGTATCTCCCGTACAGAATAATAATGCTCAGATGTTTGGAGATGTATGTGCAAAGTTCAGAAATGACTTTAGACAACATTTTACCTTCCTTCACGATGAAATGAGAAAAATTAACACCAATCTAATACCAAAACAAAATAATTTACCACAAAAGTGATTTTCTTGTAATGTGAAGGATTCAATATGAACTATCACTGAATATGGTTTGAAAGGGTTCCATATTAATGCATGTCAGAGAAGCAGGCCAGATGCTGACTAAATCAGCAATGTCTTTGTTGATGCTTTTTGGCCTGTAAAGTACCTGTAAAGTACCTTTAAAACCCTGTAAAGTATCTTGTAATGGTGTAGAATAATCAAAGACTTGGGATAACTTCTGTGGTCACAAAGCCTGTTGTAAATGAATAACCAGGACTTTTGTTTTGATAAATCTAATCTACATTCCTCTGTAGCACATGATTATACTCAAAAGCAGGTTATGTTTGCCCCCAAATTCCTAGGTACCATTGTGAAGTCAGGCTCAGACCTGACTTTTTGATATCTTTTTACCTGAGCCCCTACATCCCTGGCACCAATAGAGGACATGGTAATAGTCACTAAATGAACCCACAATATCTGTGTTTAGGAGGAGTGACATTTTTTGGCTTATTGCTGGTATTCAAATGCCTCTTTACTCACCTATCTTTGACAACATCCCCCTGGATTATGGTACTCACTTAGTATGCCCTTCCCATAGGTGTTCAACATTCCAAAATTATTTGACACTTTGCAAAACATCCAGCAACATCAAATATTTTCCAATCTTTAAAGGGCTGAATTTAGTTTGGCCTTAGAACAAAACAATCTGATTGAAGTAATGCATACTAAAAAGTGAATGACTAATATGTTTTGTTTTGTATTATTTGAAATTTTAGACAAACTTTTCCCTTACAAGTCTTTAAAACGAAATGTGTGAGCAAGATTTTCTTTTCTTTCTTAGCAGGAATGAATGTCAGATGTCCTTTTCTTACTTCAACTTCTCTTTACTACCCCATTCAGAAACTTGACACCTTTCTCCTGAAGTGTTGATGACATGTAATCTAAAGAATATCTTGGACATTTAGGAAAATTAAACACATAAGAAACTTTTTTTTCCTTCCTAGCATGAAGTTTTCTATTTTTCCTTCCTTTGGGTGGGACAAAACATTAGTAACTTATACAGTGCTACTCCCTAATGTAAAATTATAAAGTCATTTGTATTTAGGGATGTAGGGGTTTTTTTTAGATTTAATGTGTACTTATCATGAAATCAGTGGATGATTGGGTCAAGTCTATGACATTATTTAACTAAGCGGTCTGCCATGGCATTATTTAATGAAATAATTTTTTAAAATGCTTTTATTTTACTGTAAGCCATTGAAGAAAAATTTTACTCAAAGTTTAACAAGTGTTTAGTTCATGATGAGGCATTTGCAGCTGTAAGCAATCATATTACTGTGCCATCATTTAGTTTTATGGAAAATGAAAACGTTTACTTAAGGCTGTTAAAAGTTTGTTTTTTAATAGTGCCTCCTAAGCAATACAGGCTATCACTTACTTTTGACATCGAGGGAAAAAGAGTTACTCAGATTCACTCAAGCTTTAGTTGTATTGATTTCTACGATGGGTTTTTCTTAGCATGTCACGTGATTCCTGTTTTATAGTGAAGGCATTACTTTGAGTCAATATCAAAGTACATGATCCCCTCAACCTTCAATTGTGTTTCCTGCTTTGTGAGGTGCCAACAATAGCAAGAAGGGGTAATTTAAATTCCGCTTTCCATAGGAAAAAAAAAAAATCCCGGCTGGGCGCGATGGCTCACGCCTGTAATCCCAGCACTTTGGGAGGCCAAGGCGGGTGGATCACCTGAGATCGGGAGTTCAAGACCAGCCTGACCAACATGGAGAAATCCTTTTTCTACTAAAACTACAAAATTAGCTGGGCGTGGTGGTGCATGCCTGTAATCCCAGCTACTTGGGAGGCTGAGGCAGGAGAATTGGTTGAACCCAGGAGGCGGAGGTTGCAGTGAGCCGAGATCATGCCATTGCACTCCAGCCTGGGCAACAAAAGCGAAACTCCATCTCAAAAAAAAAAAAAAAAGAAAGAAAGAAAGAAAAAGAAAAATCCCTTTGGTAAAACATTATATACTCTCTGAACAGGGATTCTCTTCACACCATTTTGAATTGCGTGCTTCTTGCCTTGTTGCACAGATTAAACCGGGAAACAATTTTATGTGTAGCAGGGTTTCTAAACCTCAGCTCTATTGACATTTGGGGGCAGATCATTCTTTTTTGTGAGGGGCTGTCCTGTGCATTGCAGGATGTTGAGCAGGATGCCTGGTTTCTAGCCGCTAGATGCCAGTAGCACCTTCCCCTCAGTTGAGACAACCAAAAATGTTTCCAGACATCCCTAAATGTCTTATTGGGTGTGAAGTCATCCTCAGTTGAGAGCTACTAATCTAGCAAATTAGCATATTTCTAGCAAAATAGCATAACTACTTTTAAAAATAAGTTTGGTCTAGGATGTTTTTCTCTTTCAAATGAGGTATATTTTAGATAATTTTCACTTCAATAATAAATAATAATTACAGAAACCAAAATACAGGTTTCAGATGTTATCTGTGTAGGAATGTGAATAACAGTGACAACATTTTCTGAAAGAATAATTTGTATGTAGAGACTAACAAAGGTGGTTTTTCTCATTTGTGCATTTAATTATGATACAATAATTTGATTATATTTAGTGGTAAATGGATAATCTTCATTAGAAAATTATACAAAGAAATGAACAATTCAGAAAAAAATAATAGCTTTCATATTTTGTCCTGTATTATTGAAGTAAGTATGTTTCACCCACTTGATATGCTTATTATTCTTAAAAATTTCCCACATTTCTTGGTAAATTTGAGTAATTCCTGTATTGTCAGTGAATACATTATAATTTTAATAGTGATTGATAAGCATTTTGATCTCTAGATTTATTATCATTAAACAATGCAGTCACACACTTTAAACAGAATTAGTAGAAACATTTTCTTATTTTTCTTATTTGGAACATTTATCAGACTAAAGAATTTTAAGTGAAACCAACCACTACTTTGTGCTGCATATATGAGAGCACTTCAAAAAGTTCATGGGACAAATTAAATTAAAAGATAAGAAATAATAAATAGAAACTTTCTCAGCATCAAGCTCAAGACACTTTTTTGATCAATGATACCAGCCATTTTAGTCCATCTCTAAAGAACTAAGGGTCCTGGGAATTTTACCATGTCATTGCAATCTTTTTTATTTTATTAACTGAAGACAAATGGGTGCCCTTTAGATTTTTTTTTTTTAAGATTAGTAAGCAAAAAGAAGTCAGAAGGAGCCAAATCAGGACTGGAAGGTGAGTGCTTAGTAATTTCCCATAGAGACTCTCACAAAATTGCCCTTGTTTGATAAGAGGAGTGATCCAGGAGCATTGTTGTAGTCATTTTTCTGCTAAAGCTTTGGCTAACTTTCCCAAAATACTCTCATAGTAAACAGATGTTAATTGAGTTTTGGCCCTCTAAAAAGCCAACAAACAAAATGCCTTGAGCATCCCAAAACACTGTTGCCATGACCTTTGCTCTTGACCAGTCTGCTTTTACTTTGACTGGACCACTTCCTCTTGGTAGCCACTGCTTTGATTGTGCTTTGTCTTCAGGATGGTACTGGGAAAGCCATGTTTTATTTCCTGTTACAATTCTTTGAAGAAATGCTTCAGGATCTTGGTCCCACTTGTGAAAAATTTCCTTCAAAAGCTCTGCTCTTGTCTGCAGCTGATCTAAGTGCAATGGTTTTGGTAACTTTAGGGCGTAAAGTTTGCTTGACTTTAATTTTTCAGTCAGAATTGTGTAAGCTGAACCAATTGAGATGTCTAAGGTGTTGGCTATTGTTTCTGCTGTTAATCATTGGTCCTCTTCGATTAGAGCATGAACAAGATGAATTTTTTTCCTCACAAATTGATATGGATGGCCTGCTGCTGTGGGCTTCATCTTCAATATCATCCCTTCTTCTTTTTTCTTTTTTTTTTTTTTTTTTTTTTGAAATGGGAGTTTTCACTCTTGTCACCAGACTGGAGGGCAATGGTGCGATCTCGGTTCACTGCAACCTCTGCCTCCCAGGTTCAAGCAATTCTCCTGCCTCAGCCTCCTGAGTAGCTGGGATTACAGCTGCCCACCACCAAGCCCAGCTAATTTTTGTATTTTTAGTAGAGACAGGGTTTCACCATGTTGGCCAGGCTGGTCTCAAACTTCTGACCTCAGGTGATCTGTCCACCTCAGCATCCCAAAGTGCTGGGATTACAGGCGTGAGCCACCACACCCAGCCCTCATCCCTTCTTAAAATGAGTTTTTCATTTGCAAACTGTTGATATCTTTGGGGCACTGTCCTCATAAACTTTTAATAAAGCATCAGTGATTTCACCATTCTTCCACCCAATCTTCACCATAAATTTGATGTTTGTTCTTGCTTCAATTTTAGCAGAATTCATGTTTCCCTGACAGGGGCTCTTTTCAAACTGATGTCTTATCTTTCTTAGTGCCTCAAACTAGATCTTGTTAAGGCAGGTTATAACAAGTTAGTAAGAATTTATTTTGGTGTAATATACATTTGCATATTTTCTATGAACTTTTTGAAGTCCCCTCATACTTTCTCTTTGTTCATTTTACTAGCATGTTTGACTAAGATAAGTTTTAAGGACAAAAGTATGACTTGTATGGTTTTTATAATTAAGTATTTCTGTAATATTCCACATTATTGCCAGTTCTGTCCAGGGAGAAGTTTTTCCAGCTCATTCCTGAATAATTGTTACAAACCATTCACATTCATCTAAGGTATTTCTGATAACTAATATCCAAACCTTCAGAATTCAGGGTATACTATGCTTAGCAATATTACTTGGAGCTTCTATTCAAACAGCAGAAACAGATTGTTTTCCTTTATCCAAAATATAATATAAGTTACATCATGTAAAGCAGTGATAACATTTTGGGTTAAACCCCAAATCACAACTTCTGGGTGAGAATCCTTCAAATTTTAATATAATCAGCAGAAGCATTCTAGTAGAGTTTAAAAATGTTTATACCTAAGAAATAGTCACTCCAGATTTGTCAATCTATTGTGCTTAAATATGAAAAATGTGTACATACAACACTTAGGCAAAATTCACAGAATGAGTTCTGTATGAATATAACATTGTGGAAAATTTTATCCTATTTACCACATCAATTGATCAAATAAGTTTATGTGAATGTATGCTATCCTGGGAGGCCAAGGCAGGTGGATCACCTGAGGTCAGGAGTTCAAAACCAGCCTGGCCACCATGGTGAAACCCCGTCTCTACTAAAAATATAAAAAATTAGCCAGGCATGGTGGTGCATGCCTATAATCCCAGCTACTTGGGAGGCTGAGGCAGGATAATTGCTTGAACCTGGGAGGCAGAGGTTGCAGTGAGCTGAGATCATGCCATTGCACTCCAGCCTGGACAACAAGAATGAAACTCTGTCTCAAAAAAAAAAAATATGCTATCAGTGTTTTTCACTGGGGGAATTTTGTACCTCCCCCCAGGACACATTTGCCAATGTCTAGAGACTTTTGTGGTCACATTTGGGAGGGGTGATTTGCTACTGGCCAAGGATGCTGCTAAACATCCCACAGTTTAGAGGACAGCAACACCCACCACAAAAACAAGTGATCTCGCCCAAATAGCAAGAATGCCAAGATTGAGAAACTGTGTACTGTAGAGATGATCAATAAAATGTTGTCTTTATTCTCCAGTGATTTTCTTGAGATGTTCTTCAGATTTGGGACATTTTGCAAATGCTAACTTGCATCACTGTATCTGTGGGTATGCCAACAGTCTTACTCACATATGTCACGTCACAGCAGAAAGAAAAGATAATCTCTTAATTGTCCCTTTATCTCATTTTCCAGAGCGCCACTTTAACTGCAATTTCTTCACAAAGATTTCTCACCAGGAAACTGGCAGCTGTAATATTTATGATCAGTTTCTTTTTTATTTTTAATTTGTTTTAATTTTTAATGTTTATGGGTACATAGTAGGTGTATATTAATGATGAAAGTGCGCCATTCCTGTGGCAAATGTTTTTGAATTTTTGATGCAGACTTGTTTTGAATATCTGCTTTGTGCTTTATTTGTACACTTTAGAATCTTTTCTTTTTGAATAATATGAAAATTGCTATAATGGCTGTGGCTAAACTATGCATTTTTGGTGTGATGGACAGTTACAACTTCTTTTAACACAGGCTTATTTTTAATAGGATAACATTGAATTTGAAAATGTGTGCGTATATGTGTGTGGCTGTTGAAGTTCTGGGAGCTCAGATCTGAGAGCCAGCAAATTTAGATGTATTATTTTATTCAATCATTCATTTTATTGAGAAGTTACTTGTGAGTAGCATTTATTGCACTATTTTTATATTCAAAATATTACTATTTTTAGAAAAGGTACTTATTTTGAGAAATGTTCACTTTTCCTGCTTTTTATACTTACTTTTACATCAAAATACCACTGTGCAACTAAATTTGTGCCCAATTGAACAAATTTTTAAATAAATTAGAACTACAGGCCAAATTGTTACATTAGAAAACACTTAGAAATTGTTACCATTTCTTCTATTTTGTTGCTTCCAGTAAATTTCCTTCATGGCACAATTTACAAAAAGTAATAAATATTGAACATGTATTTAACATTAAAAACACCGCTTACATCCATATACAGTTATGGCTCTTAAAATGCAGACTTTTGTATTGTAGCAGTCTATGAGCTGTCTCTTTTGCAAAATATTTTTCTTTGTAGTAACAGCTTTATTTCAATGTTGGCTGACTATATCTTTTATTCAGTGACTATTTGCTGAAGTATTTGCAACTAGGGGCATTTTGGATGTTTAATGGGAACAAGGAGAACTTATATATAATTGGAATTATTCCATAAGGTCTGAGTGTGTGTATGCATGTGTGTATGCATGTGTGTATATGTAGGTGTATGTGTATATATATACACATATATGTGTTTGCGTTTATATATGTGTGTGTGTGTATATTATACACCTGTGTGTGTGTAGAGAGATATTTTCTTTGAATTGAGCAAAACACACATCTCCCTTTTCTTCATTAGGGCACAAGATTTTTTCCTATTCCTTTAACTATTCTGTTCTGATACCATAAAAGCCATTCACAATAGGTTGTAGGTGGCTGTAATTTATAATCCTTTCAGTAGTAAAATTCATCATCCCTGGGATTATTCCCTCTCTTGTCACACGTTAATTCCTGGCTCCAGATTGTCTTTGCTGTGACTTCATCTGTAAAGATTTGCTTCCCTTTTCAATGTCCGCCTTTTGCTTTCTGGAGATATAACCTTTGTTTCTCAAGATCTGAATGCATGGAATATGAAACTTTCCCCAACTCCACCAGCACAAGTGACCTCTTTCTCTCAACTCTGCAGTTGTTTATCCATTAAAATTACCAATTAAATTTCCTTTTATACATGTCTTGTCTCCCACTAATTGGTAGCCGCTGAGGTCTGAGACAGCACAGCCCATATTCTTTAACTTGACCCTGAGGAGATGCCGGTCTAGCTTTTATTTAGGTTAGGGTTGGCATCTGAGGAACTGTGTTCCTATTGCATGCTGCAGTCATGAGCTAACAGAATGCTTAAATCAAAAGCTGTCAACCTAACATGAAGAGGCATCCACAGAGCTGTCTCTGAGAAGCTTTATTCTTTGACTCACATCTCCAATGTGAGTAATGTGGTTGAAACCTAGCAAAGTCAAAATTTACTTGAAGTGATATGGTGGATCCGGTGCTGTAGATGATGATTGTAGACCTGAAAAAAAGAAGTTACGCGAATAACATCTGCTTTTCTGTGTGATATTTTCCCCCCCAGCTGTTTAGAGAATTAGAAATTGCTCTGTCAAGGGTTTGTTTACAAAAGCCTGGCCAATTTCAAAATGAAGCTGCCTTTGAGTTGTCCCTGTTTCATCTCACTGTTTGGAAAATAAATCTGAACCATTAAGATGTAAATACATCAAGTTAGAAGCCAAAGGCAGTGAAAACCAAGTAAAAGCAAGAAATGTACCACGATTTAACTATTCTCCTGGGAGGAAAAATATACATGGTAATAATTTTTGTATCTTATAATTTTATTATTAAATTAAGGGGAGAGAAATTTGAAATCAGCATAATATCTATTTTGTGTAGTATTTAACACTATGATGTATATTGACAATTGATAATGAATCAAAATATGTTCGGGTAACTGTATGTTCATTAAATTAGAGTTTGGTAATGAGATAGAAAGAGAGAATGAGAGGGGTACAGGTGTAAGCAGCAGTTCTCAAAGTGTAATCCCGGAACCATCAGCAGCTGCATCACCCTGAAACATTAGAAATGCAAATTCTCAGGCCCTGTTGAAGACCTACTGAATCAGAAACTCTGGGGATGGGGCCCAGTAATCTGTGTTTTAACAAGCCCTCCAGAGGATTCTGATGCATACTCCAGTTTAAGAAGCACTTCTATGTAGATGGATGGATGGTTGGATGGCTGGCAAGATATGTGGGTACAATGACACATACATATGTAAGTACAAGTATAGGTATGGGTATAAATACAAATATGAATACAAATACAGATATAAATACAGATATTTTGAGAGAGATATAGATAGATAGATATAGATATAGATATAGAAATGTGGAGTTACCATCACAGGACTTTTTTAGAGGAGCAAATTATTTCCTTTTACTTATTATATGATTGAATAAAAGCTGTTCTTTTCTCTAGGCAATGGGTCTATCATTTATAAACTGAGAAAATCTACTGGTGGTCCATTTGTTGAACCATTTTCCATTAGGTTCACTTAAAGTGTTTGTTCCATCAAGTCTGCCACCTGGGTGGTTTCCTTCACTGCAAAACTGGTTTGCTCTTCCCTCCCCTCTGTCTTCTTGGCAGCTGCTGTCTGCCCTGGTTCTTATCCATTGGTAGATCTGATTGCTTTGGGGATTGGATCAACAGTTGAATCCTCACAGGATTTTGAAGCCAACAATATCCTACATATTGGTCCATTTTTCAGAATTTCTTCATTTGTGTTTTATCCTTCCATTTTTCTTTCTAAGCATATATAATTTATTTAGATTGGTGCAGAAGTAATTGCGGTTTTGCCATGGAAAGTAATGGCAAAAACCGTAATTACTTTTGTACCAACCTAATAATTTCAGCCAACTATTCATATGCAGCACTGTTTACAATGGGGATGAATAAGTAACAGCTAAATATCTGATAAAAGGGGATGTTTTAAATATAGTAGATTGCAAAATAATATGATACTTTTTGAGAAGAAAATTTCAATATGCAAAAAATATAGGGGATAATGTTCATTAAGCCATAATCAATGATTGTAGGATTATGGATGATTTTAATTTTACTCATTTTGCTTATTTTTATATTTATGATTATATTAGTTGTAAGCTCAAATTGCTGTTATAAGCAAAGATAATGCAGATTTATATGTATATATATAAAACAGTAAAATAAATTGATTGTATTTTTTATCTTCTTCCTTTCCCCACTATGCTATGAACTTAAAGGCCAGCAATTATGCCAGCTGTATCTATTCATCATTTTTCACATTAAAAGCAATATTGCTGGATAGTAGAATTAAATGACAACTCTGCTTTTGGAAATGACAGGAAGTCTGCTGTAAATAGATAATTGATGTAGACGTTAAAGCCAAATAGAATTTCCGTTTATGGAGAAGGGAATATTTAAGGGTATGTGGCTATAAGAAAATATTTCCTTTTGCTTTTAACACAAGATGTAATATGACTTGTCATGCTCAGGATGTGTTTTGAAGTGGATAATGGCACTTTCCCTAATATTTGGAGGCACCGGGCTTGATCCTCTTTTGAAGGCCTTCCTTTGAAGATAAACATAGACATTGGTTTTAGCTTAATTCTCCATCCCTAAAATTCCTTCCTGCTCTAAAATTCTGTAATTCCATAACAACAGTGTATAAGCCATAATTATGAAATGGAAAAATGAGCCATTCTACTTGCCATCCTTCATGTAAAGCTGCACTATGGAATCCTGCTCTAAGGTGGGGCCGGTGTCATTTCTCCAAGCAGTATGATGCCCTGGAAGAAAGCAATGTACAGTGGCCTGTGATTCTGGACCTTGGATCACTTTGATGCCCTTGGCTTATAATAAAAGCAAAATCCATTTAAGTCACCTTAAATAATTAGGAATTTTAGAGGCTCATGTCACCAAAATCCATAAGTATGTAGGGTTTCATCCAGTGACTTGACCTTTTTCCTGCAGTGCTCTTCATTTTATGTCCCTCTAAGTGTCACCTCTAGGCTGATAGCAACAGAACCTGTGGCAGTTTGGGGATAAATATGACGATGTCTAAGCTAGTGTTTCTCAACTGTGGGTGACCACCCCAGGAGACATCTGGCAAAGTCGGGAAACATTTTTGGTTGTCACAAGTGGAGAGGTGCTACTGGCATCAAGTGAGTAAAAGCCAGGGATGCTTCTAAACATCTTCGGTGTGCAGGACAGCCCCACAAGAGAGAATGATCCAACCCAAAATGTCAATAGTGCTGAGTAACTCTGGCATAGAAGAAGAAAGGTTTCCTCTGCCTATAACTCACTTACTTTCTAGGAAACATTTCCAAAGGCTTCCAGCCACATTTCCCTCACATGCTGGTGCCTATAGTATAAAAGGCTTTAGGCCTGGGTTCTGAGATCAATCGTGGGTGGGGAACAGTATTACCAAGATCAGCTCACTGAGCCCCAAAATGCATGTGGCATGTCCATGCTATACACTGTCAACCAGAACAATAAATACCCGTCATACAATAGTACTATTTTGTTATTAGCAAGAGAGGGGAATTCAGGCATCATTACTATTCAGCCCTAAAAAAGAAGAAATTCCTGTTATTTGCAACAACATGGATGAATCTGGAGGACATTGTGTTCAATGAAATAAGCCAGGCACAGAAAGCAAAGACAAATGCTGCACTTTCTCACTTACATGTGGAATCTAAAAAAGTTGAACTCATAGATGCAGAGACTAAAATGGTGCTTTCCAGAACCTGGGGGTGGGGCTGAGGGTTGGAGAGATGTTGGTCAAAGGATGCAATATTTTACTTAGACAAAAGGAATAAATTCAAGAGATCTATTGTACAACATGGTTACTATAATTAATAGCAATGTATTTTATTTTGAAAATCACTAACAGAGTAGATTTTAAGTATTCTCACCACAAAAAGTGACAGCTATGTAGGTAATGCATATGTTAATTGGCTCAATGAAGCCATTTCACAATTGTATATGTATGTCAGGACATCATCTTGTACACAATAAATATGTACAATTTTTATTTGTTAATTTTTTAAAAAATCCTGTGAACTGCTAAAGAATAAACATACTCTCCAAACCTTTCTGTGGGATTTGGGGAAGTGTTTCTTCACCTGTATTTTTTTCTGGGTTATCTGCATTGATATCTTTCTAGAAAAGGATATGACTGGAAGTGGCTTATTGACAATCTGGATTTTCCCAAGAGAAATTACCTTCAACCAGGAGAGATGACTACTTTAAAGAAGGGCTTTGCAGAACCTATGTCTTTACTGAGTCATTCAGCAATCCAAGTGAGAGATGATGTTAGCTTGGACCAAGATGGAACCATTGAAATTATGAGAAGAGGTCAGAGTCTGACATATTTTGAAGGTACAGCCAACAAGATTTACTGACAGATTGACTATGGATTGTGAAATGGACCCATTGGTGATAGAGAGTAGAAGTTTTGGCCTGATCTACTGGAAAAATTGAGTTGCTATTGACTTAGATGGGGAACACTATAGAGAAGAATATTGAGAAGAAGTTGAAGAACTCAGGGAATTCAAGAAAAAAATGTCCTAGTTGGAGATATAAACTAGGTAACTATCAGTGCATAGATGTCATTTAAAGATACAAGGTTGGTTAAAATCACCAAAGAGGAATTGCAGATGAAAAATAAAGGAGATTCAAGAACAGAGCCATGGTGAATTCCAACATTATGTTACATTCAGAGAGGTGATAGACACTCAAAAGAGTGTGGCATCCACAAAGCTTATTCTCACATTTGTTAATTGACGTCAAAAACATGGCTGGTTGTTTTGGTTTTGTTTTTAACTTAAGCTCTTTCAAATTCTGGAACTTGGGTGTCTTTCCCTAAAAGAGAAAAAACAGCCTTCGTCTTTTGAGCAAGCCAGGAAGCCTCTTCCTGCCGTCAATTATTAATTTTCTTAACATCCACTTATCATCTAAAACAGGGGTTCCCGACCCCCGGGCCGCAGACCAGTACCAGTCCATGGCCTATTAAGAATGGGACTGCACAGCAGGAGGTGAGTGGCGATCGAGTGAGCATTACTGCCTGTGCTCCGCCGCCCGTCAGATCAGTGGTGGCATTCATTAGAGTCTCATAAGAGCGCGAACTCTATTGTGAACTGTGCAGGTGAGGGATCTTGGTTGCAAGCTCCTTATGAGAATCTAACTAATGCCTGATTATCTGAAGTGGAACAGTTTCATGCCGAAATCATCCCCACCGCACTGTCTGTGGAAAAATTGTCTTCCACAAAACCGGTCCCTGGTGCCAAAAATGGCTGGGGTCAGCTAATCTAAAACATAGCCAAGCTATGGGCTAAGGAACTTACCTTGCTTTTTTTTTTTCCATCTGGGCAAATGGTTCATCCTGCCCCTCCAGGGTGAGAAATGCCTGTCCCTTTCTCTCAATCTGTATATGCAGGCTAACAAAAGATATTTTTCAGAGATGATTTATTTCACCAGAACAATTATTGATAATTTGCATTTATGGACACTTGGTGATCTTATCAATATTTTTATGTTTTCTCTTTTTTAACTTTTAAGTTCAAGGGTACATGTGCAGGTTTGTTACATGGATAAACTTGTATCATGGGGTTTTGTTGTACAGATTATTTCCTCACCCGGGTATTAATCCTAGTACCCATTAGTTATTTTTCCTGTTCCTCTCCCTCCTCCCACCCTCTACCTTCTGAGAGGTCCCCAGTGTGTGTTGTTCCCCTCCATGTGTCCATGTGTTCTCATCATTTAGCTCCCACTTATAAGTGAGAACATGCAGTATTTAGTTTTCTGTTCCTGTGTTAGTTTGCTAAGGATATATACCATGGAATAGCATGCAGCCATAAAAAAAGAATGAGATCATATCTTTTGCAGGGACATGGATGGAGGTGGAGGCCATTATCCTTAGCAAAATGTTTTCCCTTTTTGTGGGACATTATCTTGAATTTCTCAGAAATCAACCACAAATTTAAAGAGTGAACACTGGATATCTATTGCAAATTTTTCTAAAATAACATACATAAATCTAGCTATGAGAAAAACAGCTTTCAATTTTTATTTTGCATAAGAGTTTCTTGGAAAGTTTCTTAAAATGCAGATTCCTTGACATCAGAAGTTCTGTTATGATCAATTTGGGACTGGACTCCAGCTGGTCCATTTCATCCATCCCACACCATTATCTGATTACAGGGCAGAGGATCCACAAGCTGTTCAGGAGCTCATATAAATTTCTGCAAGCTGAAAAGGAAATTATTGACTCCCAAAGTAATGATGTAAATACTCACCTATATATCTAAAAACATAGCAAGTGCCAATTTCATTGTCAATTAGTATTTTTAACAATCTCATCACATGTAAAAACAATTCGTAATGTACATTTTGTTCTCTTAACAAGTATTCCTGAACACGTACAATAATTACTTAAAAAATCACAGCCAAACGAGAATCCGATGAATTACTTATTGCCAAATCATGTCAAAATCAAAATTGTAAAAATTCTTGATAATACAAGGAGATGAACCTCAAAAGTAAGTGCTTAAAATAGCTCAGAGCTCCTGGAACTCACTTTTAACAAAAAGTAACCCCAGGTGATTCTGTATTTGATCTTTTGCCCACACTTGGAGAATCTAAGGTCTGTGTGGGGATGCTTCATATCATCAAAGCATACTTGTCTTCTTTCAATCATTTATCAAAATTCTTAGCACCTAAACCTAGCATCTTAGCATGATGCTAGATTATAAAAATACAGTGATAAACAATCTTACTAATTGTGAAGCCTCCAGCCCAGTAAGAGAGACAGCCAATAGACAAATGCACAAACAAGTAAAATCAATTACAGGTTGAGATAAGTGCTAAGAAGAAAATCAACAGTGTGTTGAGATCAAGAAGCCAGGAAACATTAACATCAGATTGGGGAGGTCAAGGAAGGCTTTTTGAGCAGATGATATTTAAGCAGAGACCAGAAAAAGGAGGAGCCAGCCCTGTGACTGACGCCTTAGGAAAGCAGTTCAAGCAAAGGAAACAGCATAGACAGAAACCCCTAATCAGGACCCAGCTTGCCTTGTCCATGAGTGTTTGAAGAACAGGAGGAAAGAGAGGAGGCATGAAAGGTGAGGCTAAGGAAGTTGGTCCAGACCCTTTGACATAGGCAAGTTCTATGTGGATGGATTTTATTCTAAGTGCAATGGAAGCCCATTGATGATCTTTGCTTGCTTGTTTGTTGTTATTTTTTTAAGGTTGGATATGGTGTGGTACTTTGTGTAGCAGTTGAACACATAACTCGAGCCAGACTGCCCAGGGAGGAATTCTGGCTTTGCCTCTTATAGGCAGAGTAAAGTTGAGCATGTTCTAACCTCTCTTCACTCACTTCCTCATTGTAAAATGGAAGTAATAACAGTACCTACCTCTTAAGGTTGTTTAGCAGATTTAATAAATATGTGATATGCTCTATGTATGTCTCAAAATGAAGAATTGTCTTTAAGAAGATTACTGTTATTTCCCCCATGAACAAATTGAGTAAGGACAAGAGCAGATGGCTAGGTTGTCTGGAAGGCTGCTAAATTTGTTTGGGAGAAATGTGATGGGGGCTGGAATTGGAGTGATGAAAGTAAAGATGGAGAGGAGGGGTCAGATTTCTGATTTATTTTGGTTGCAGAATTGACAGAAGTTGGTAATAGATTAAAAGTAGAACATGCAGTGAAGAGGAGAATAAAGAAAATGACTTAGTTCCTGGCTCAACTAACTGGGTGGATAAAAATAATCATTATTTAATAATCATCATCATCATCATCATGATCCACAACAACACTGATTAAGCGAGTGCTGCATACCAGGCAGGCATTGTGATAAATGCTTTGTAAACACCTCTAAAGACGTGGGAGGCTAGGATACCAAAACATTTGCCAGAAGAGAAAGTCAAGAGTTCATTAGTGGATAAGGGAAGTTTGAGATGACCCTGAGACACCAGGTAGAAGGGTCAAGAAGGCAGCTGGATAGTCAGCTCCATAAACACAAAGATGATTGGTTTGGAGATAGTATTTGAGAGTCCTGAACTTTGCAATGGGATTTACCACCATGTTTTTTTGTATAATGGCTTGGGCTGTTACGATAATATTTTTGTCTTTTTTGGTCTAATTCTTTTTAGTTCAAGACCTGCTTTGTAAAAACCTTAGTGTCAATCGAATTTTCAGTCAGTTCTCCATAATGTAAAATAAAGTATTGCATTAACATTTCTGACTCTGAAACAACTCTACTGAACTAAACTACTTAATCTGAAGTTTGTGTTGTGTGTGTCTGAAACATTTCCTCATCAAAATTCAAAGAAACTTTAGTTCAAGTTATGGCCTGAAATCAACAGAATTATATTAATTCATATGGATATAGAAAATCATTTATTTACAGTATTTAAATTGACATTTAAACAGTTTTTCCAATCCCACACAGTTAGTGGCATAAGGTCTTGAGAAAGCATGAAACATTTTTTTTTATCAGCCTCATATTTCGTTGAGCTTGCCAAACACAGTTCATTTTCCATAGAAATTTGCAAACCTGAGTAGTGGCCAAATTTTCGGAGTCGCTGAATGTAAGCCAATGAATAAAATTGTTAAACCCTTTGATTTCCCCCCACTTTTTTCCCTTAAAAAGTAACATAGCGTGTGCCTGAGTTTTATTTTTTGACATCTATTACCCACAACACTCGAGTGTGTTTCAGAATCAGCCTGTATGGACATTTCAGTACAAAATGAACACAGCCGGCCCTTTGGGAAACGTTCATTTGCAGCTTTGTTATCCTTAGACAGGAAGCCTTCTCCTCCACACTTCGATCGACATTTTTCAGAAGGCAATGGCATCAACCTTTAAAAATGGATACTTTCAAGGGTTTAAAGGTTGAGATTTTTAAGACAAACCCAGAATAGGCAAAAGTTACATATTGGCCAAAAATGTGACTCCAGAAACCATGTGTTGTAGCTAACTGGGGCCACTAGCAAATCTTTCTTTTGAGACTTCTGTCCTGTTAGCAGAATGCACTGATCGAACTAAACCTTGAGCATGACACAGGATAGAACTAGTTATTGTTAAGAAAATAATGTTCAAGGGCATTGGTCCATTGTACCCAGGAATAGTTTGGAAAGATGAAGGATATGGAAACAAACAAGCAAAAAAAGAAGAATTAAAATTAATAATTAAAATGTCAGTAACTGTAATGTATTTCTCTTAGTGGATGATAAAATTACATAAGAATGTCGACCTTTTCTTTAACCCAATGACCATAGTGGCAGTCTCTTCATTGGACTGCTTCCTTCATTGGCATCGCCTTCTAATTTCATTTTTACTTATAATAGTGAAAATGCACAATGGCCCCTGGAGGCAATACCCTAATTTTTTTGTTTAAGTGCTCAAAAAAGTATATCCTTTCCCTGCGAAAAAGGCAGAGGGTCACAATTAATTACTGAATTTCAGCTATGAAAAACCCACTGAACTGTGAGAGTCCATTGTGCTTAAGTTGCATTTAATCTCTTTGGAGATGCCAACTACCTGATATACAAGAGCAACTGTAAGTTCCAAAAAAACTCACAAATAGGAACCATAGACATGGAGAGAAGGGAGCCACTACTCAGAAATGAAGGATTTGGGGAGGAGTGGGGCTGAACCATGAAGCCAGAACAGAATTTTTGTCAGTGGCCTAGAAGCAAAGCTGAGAAGAAGGGTCTGAATGTGCTGGGGACCAGTGGTTGTAGCTCCACACTGAGATGGAAGCCTCCTCTCACTGTAGCTTCTGCCAAAACACATAGGTAAATTTGCAGGAGTAATGGTGACCTCGGAAGAGCCTGGTGTAATTGGGGAATGATTGTTGCAAGGGAATAAGAGCCAGTATTTCATTTGTTCTTTTGTGTCTGGCATTTTTCACTCAGTATAATGTCCCCAGGGTTCATCCATGTTGTAGTATTTATCAGTACTTCATCCCTTTTTGTGGCTGAATAATATTCTATTGTAGGGATATGACACATTTTGTTTATTCCTTCATCTGTTGATGGATTATTTGGGTTGTTTTGACTGTTTGACTATTAAGAATAATGCTGTTAGGAACATTCATATGCAAGTTTTTGTGCAGACTTACATGTTTTTCATGTCCATATTTCTTGGGTATATACCTAAAAGTTGAATTGCTGAGTATAATGGCAAATGTATGTTTAACATTTGGAGACACAATCTCACCAGCACTATGTAAGGGTTCCACATCCTTACCAACAGTTTTTTTTTTTTTAAAGCTATCCTAGTGGGCGTGATGTGATAATTTTTTTTTTTTTTTTTTTGAGATAGAGTCTCACTCTGTCACTTAGGTTGGAATGCAGTGGCACAATCACAGTTCACTTCAGCCTCGACCTCCCTGGGCTCAGGTGATCCTCCCACTTCAGCCTCCCAAGTAGCTGGAACTATGGGCATGCACCACCACACCAGGCTATTTTTTATTTTATTTTAATTTTTGTGCAGACGAGGTTTTGCCATGTTGCTCAGGTTGATCTCGAACTCCTGAGCTCAAGTGATCCGGCCGCCTTGGCCTCTCAAAATGCTGGGATTACCGGCATGAGCCTCACTGTGATTTTGATTTGCATTTCCCTGATGGCTAATGATATCAAGCATCTTTTCATATGCTTATCAGCCATTTGTATATCTTCTTCAGAGTAATATTTATTCAGATTTTTTTTCTTATTTTTCAATTAGGTTGTCTTTTTATTATTGAATTGTAAGAGTTCTTCAGATTCTGGATACAAATCTCTCATCAGATATGTGAGTGAGCATTTTTTTCAAATGATTTTTTTTCCCTCCAGCAATCATACTGCATTTCTACCATCTACTGTAAACTGCCATATGTCTACCTCATTTATCTCAACTTTTTAACTTTTTAACTTTTACACTTTTCTTCCTAGTGGGTGCTTGGGGGCTTTCAGCCTTCTGTGCCTGGGGAGGACTTTCAGAACTAAGAGCTCCCCAGGGTGTCTGACTCAGAGGATCACAGTGACCCAAGGCTCTCTCCCTCCGAGATCCTCTAGTTGTGCATTCCAGACAGGGAGACTGCCCGGCCGGCTCCTCTAGCACTTTGAGCAGTGTCCCTCCCTGCCTCCTGTCTCCTTCTCTGTTCCCACACTGCACAGGGGCTCTGCGTGGGGAGTATGGGGGCTCGCTACTGCCTGGAGCTGCTGCTATTGATGAGGTGTAAGAACCCTGGAGAGGTAAGAAGATAGGGTGTGTGTATTTCAGGCTCTGTGTTTCGTGCCTACTGCTAGAAGCAAGGTAGGACCCAAGCCAGGAAGACGTGAAAGATTCCATGGGGTAATAATCCCAGAGCAGCATCTGGAAAAGGTGAACATAAGCAGGAAAGAAGGAGGGAAGTAATAGCGTTGGAGGGATTTGCTCAATGTGTCCTGGCGCTTGAGTCTCTTTTAACATCAAAGCTCAGGTGGTTCAAATGACAGTCACACTGCCTCTGCCTGTTGCTTTAAGAGTAAATTCAGAGTCTTCAAACCAGGCTTATTGGAATATTACATACCATTGCCAAGACATTTATATTTTTATTGAAAGTTCAGAGCAAATCATAGTAAGGACCCACCATTTCTTCTGCACCATTCCTTTTGGCTATTTTCTCAGTATTTGAAAATCAATGGAATTTGACTTTAACATGCACATTGGCTTATAATGTTACTGTTGCATGGGTCTTAATGTTACTGTTCCAGTCCAGTGTTTTTGTGCTAGAGGTAAGGAAACTGAAGTTCAGAGTGAATCAGGCATTGCCAGGATCACCAGACTAATCCAGGATGAGCCAAAACATCATTGCTATGGAGTGTCTCTTTGGGTCTCAATCATTGGGTACTATATAATGACTGACGATTGGGGACAAGGGCATAGGTTGCCCTTTTCCTTAGTATGATGAAGGATCAAGATTCTATAACATCGATAACTGATTAGGGTACTAATGTGGAACCACAAAATGTGGTTCAGCTCTGTCCTGTGGCCACTCCATGCAGCAAAGACAGATGGCTGGTTCAGAAAACTTTGGTTTTGTTGTTTGCATACAATAAAGGTAGCATCTGGTGCAAATTTTATTTTTTTAATGATTCCAGGGTTTTTTCTTTAATGATTTCATAGAAAGAACCTTAAAACTCATCTTTTCAGAATATTAATTTAGATTGTTACCGAAGTGTTCACAGAGCCTAATTAAATACTTGCTGGTTTCATATAGCTACAAGTAAAAGCTGCTTTGAATCCTTCCTAAACTTATATTGGTTTATTTGGTGAATTGTGTTTTAACACCAAGAAAGTGAAATCATTGGCTTTTCTACAGATTGGTGATCTATTACCTTAAACAATATGATCAGGCCACATCAATTCATTTGCAAATTTCTTCCTCTCTCTATCATGTGCACATGCCACCATAGGTATAAAGTAATTAAAATATATACGAATTATTTAGTTTGTTGAAAGCCAAGTTGCTTTTGAAGAAAATTTGCTGCTCTTAGATTATGATTATTTACAGTTTGTTAAGTGATTTCATTTTGTAGGCATAGACTTTTTATTGTGATTCTGATTATTTACAGTAATAGCAACTATCAAATCAACTAATGTGGTGGTGATTGCAGATTTTTGGATATCTATTACTGTTTATCGGGAACATTTTTTCACTACCAGAACGGGGGAAAAAAAGCCACAAAAGCAGTAAATCCCATTGCTTTCCAAGTGTCATTGTAAATCCTGCTGATAAGAACTGCACATTTTAGCAATGTTTAATAAGTACTTTAAAAATTGAGAATTGTCTCAAAAGAAACAGATTTTGAAGTTCCTCTGTTGTACCTACTTCCAGATTAAGAAAAATCATTTGTGGAAAACAAGTTGATCCCAAGTTCCTAATCACAGGGAGAAGATGGGATTTTGTAAACCTGCAGAGCCTGAATTTGTTATTGCATGCAGCTGTGCAAATTTGCAAACATTTCCTTCCCTAGTCAGGACCCTATGGAAGGAGCCAGTTTGGACTGCTGCCTTGATAGCTAACATTTGTAGAGGCTGCAGTGCAGGAAGCTACTGGGATATTTGAACTTTGTCATCTATTTTAATCTGAGCACTAAATGCCAGGCAGAGAGAGTATGCAAGCCAATTAGTTCTGCTTCAATGTCATGGTAGGGATATATCAGTAGCCTTATTATTCTTGTCATTCTCGGTGAATTTCAGAATGCTGCTTGAAATGGGCTTTCTGTATGTGTTGAGTGTGTGTTCAGTGGGCTGTCTGGGAAGGAAGATAGGGGAGGGCCAAGGCCTGGGTCTCCTAAAACACATGATTATTTCATTGAACTAATCAGTGAGAGAAAGACAAGGCCTTGTGGTTTCTACGAGCACTGGACTTGCGTTTATTTGTTTTCAATCCATCCTTTGGAACTAGAGAAGGCATGAGGACCATCCATGAGCAGGTTCACACTCAAAGCTGGTTGCCCTTACCCTGGTTGCCATGGCAATGTTGTCCTAGCGTAGGGGATACTTGCCTATGTTTGTAGCTGTCTCCTCCCCATCTTTGGCAGTTTAGCACAAGAGGCAACTCCCTCATGCAACTACAGAGCATTTAATGAGTTAGGGATTCTTCATTTTGAGTTACAGTTAGCTCTCTAGTATATTTTTGGGAGGACAAATGGGCAGGAAAAATTAAGTCACAGGAGACAAGCTTCATGACTCTAATGGAGTTGAATTGACATTTGCCATTAAAAATAGCTATAGATTGTTTAATTAGAATCCTAGAGGCGGATGACGAATTAGTTTATCTTTCAAATGGTACTCATAAAAAATGGGGCAGTGTGTGTATGTTTTAAAAGAGCCTAACTTCTTGTTAAAATTTAAAGTTCAAACCCTCATTTGTAAATTGGTGATAGAGACAATTCTATAACGTTGTGAGAATTAAATGAGCTAATACATGTCATGTGCTTAGAATAGTGCCTGAAATATAATGAGCCCAGTAAATGTTCAGTGTTATTATTATCATTACTTTTATATGACAGCATCCTGGGTGTTTAATGCTAATGATGGCTCATTGAGCAGATATTAAGCATACTGACCAGTTTCCAGGTATTTTTCCAAATCTGCCTCAAGGAGCTTGACAGCTAAGGGGGAGACAAAAGTAGAAAGAAGCAGTTGTTTGAAATAGAGGCATGGTCAACATATCCTGGGAAACCTCTGAGCCTGTGCACTCCAGCCCTGTGGACTAGCGAGAGAGGTTTCTAGAAGAGGTGACATTGAGGTGATGGTCATTGATGGCTGCTCCCAGATGTGTGGATATGGGGGCAAGGAGACAGGGGAACCTCACTTCCAGGAGTGCCAGCCAACGTAGAGCAGTGAGAGAAGATTTCTAGAAGAGGTGGCATTGAGGTGAGGGTCACTGATGGCTGCTCCCGGATGTTTGGGATACAGCAGCAAGGAGGCAGGGAGATCCTCACTTCAGAAGTGCCTTGAGTTGGTTATTTGGACAGATAGGGTGTTCGATGGCCTGGGTCTCTCAGATATTCTCAGCTGCCCAAGGTCAGTGCTTAATCGTCTTCTCTCCTTACAATACACTGCTTTATATTCTCCATGGCTGTAGGGGTTTTATTCTGTAACAATTTTGTAACAAAAACTTCTTAAAAGAATCATTCTTTTGGAGAGTGGTGGTTCTGAAAATCATGAGAATTAAGGCATCTTAAATTACTGCCCACTTTATGGACAGAACCACTCATTTCTCATTATTCTGCCAGATCCAAGCAAATCTCAGAACAGAACTTATCCCAGACTAATTGAATAACCTTGAATTCAGTAGTTACACTCATGGCTAAATTTATTATTTTCTCCTCCTTATCACTCGGGTAGACACAATCACTTTCAGAGGTTCTTCAGTCTGATTTACAATTAGCTCCTTAGCACATCTTTGGAAGGTCAAACAGGCAGGAACAATTAACTCACAGGAGACAAGCTTCTTGTAACCTCCCAAGAAACAAATAACACACTCACTTCTAAGTAAGTTCTGAAGAAGCAAATAACTATTCTAACTTCTGTCGGACGGTTTTTAAAAATTTTGTTTTAATTTACTTTTTTTATTTTATAGATTTAGAGAGTGGACATGCTTTCTTACATGGATATATTGTGTAGTGGTGAAATCTGGGCTTTTAACAGGATAGTTTTGATTTAGAGACATTAGCTGACTTAATCACGGGACAGCACTTTCTTTATTTTGCAAATTCTCCTTAACACCCCTACCACTCCCCAAGCTGTTTTGATTTGTTTAGATCCCTGTTGTGACTCCAGACATTGCCAAAGGTCCCCTAGGAGACACAACTGTACCCGCTTAAGAACCACTCATCTAGAGGAAAACGGTTTGGTAAAGGCCGGGTGCAGTGGCTCGCGCCTGTGATCCCAGCACTTTGGGTGGCCGAGGCGGGCAGATCAGGAGGTCAGGAGATTGAGCAATCCTGGCCAACATGGTAAAACCCTGTCTCTACTAAAATACAAAAAAATTAGCCAGGAATGGTGGTGCCTGGCTGTAGTCCCAGCTACTCAGGAGGCTGAGGCAGGGGAATCGCTTGAACCTGGGAGGCGGTGACTGCAGTGAACCGAGATTGAGCCACTGCACTCCAGCCTGGCGACAGAGCGAGACTCCATCTCAAAAAAAAAAAAAAAAAAAAAAGTAAAAGAAAGAAAAATGAAATCCTTATAATGTGGAATTAGCTGAATTGTGCCAATGCCAGAGTGACAAGGGAAGGGTCTGAGTTGGGAGTCACTGTACACAAAGGCTCAGCCCTAGAAAGAAGGTAAAAGGAAGACATGCAGAGAGAGGTGGTCTCAAGTTCTAGCCTCCACTTAGTGGAGCGCCCCCATGACACTTGCCTGGTGTTGCTCTCCTTTTACCCTCAGAGTGGTGAATTGAGGATGAAGGCTTGTCTTGGAGGCAGCAAAGAACAGTGTCTGGGGATATCAGGTAGGAGAAGGCAAAGATCATTTAGGGTCACAATCAGTAAGGGAGGTGTTCAGGTGGCTACACTGTCAGAGTGATGCACTGATAAATGACAGACATGGGCCGGGCACGGTGGCTCACACCTGTAATCCTAGCACTTTGGGAGGCTGAGGTGGGCAGATCACTTGAGGTCAGGAGTTCAAGACCAGCCTGGCCAACATGGGGAAACCCCGTTTCTACTAAAAATACAAAAATTAGCTGGGTGTGGTGGCTCACTCTTGTAATCCCAGCTACTTGGGAGGCTGAGGCTGGAGGATCACTTGAACCCAGGAGGCAGAAGTTACAGTGAGCCAAGATCACGCCACTGCACTCCAGCCTGGGTGACAGAGCAAGACTCTGTCTCAAAAAAAAAAAAGACAAACATGATATACTTCAGTGCCTGTGGCATCAAAAACTTCCATGTCATATCCTAATTTTGTATCACTCCTGCTTCCAACTGGGTAGTGTTCTCTTTGGGAGTCTACAGAGGCAGGACAAAGCTCTCTTTCTGATTACAAGAACTGTAGCTAACATTTATTGAGCTTGGGGCTCATTAACATGAAAAGACTCAGAGCAGAGCATGATATTAGTACATTTTATAGACGAGTGTACTGAGCCATAGAGAGGCCAAAAAAATTGTCCAAGTTTCCACAGCAGATAGGCAATGGTCATGATTGTGAATCAAACTGTTTGGTTATGGAGGCTGCACCCCCTACCATCACACTGGAAAGCCGGCTTTGTGCTTCTGTGGACACTTAACTGACACCCCCAGAGCCTGCACATTCCATGGCCAAATATGAAGCATGGAAAATTATTTGGAGAGGCAAACAAAATTTGGCTGTTTGGAGGAATTGAGATTTTAGTATCGTTCATTTTTAAAATTAATAGTAAAGTGAATTCTGGGTCCTGTGGTGTTTTTTGTTGACCATAGGACAATGATATTTGCAAATGGGCTTTATTAATTTAGATTTTGTGATAGAGGATTCAAGTGTGATTTATTGAGGCAAATGTTTCGAACCCAAATGACCACTCCTTTCTTCTCTCTTCAAATCCTCACCACTCCCAGCCCAATCTTATTCCTCAATAATTATTTATCGTCTGGAAGAGTCAGGTGTTTCAAATGAGGCCAGCATGGACTTTTCCCAACAGGGAGGTATTTTTTAATATCTAAATGTCGGCCTATGGCCCTTGCTGTTAAGGCTCCAGATCAAATAGGGGCAAAAGGAATTGAAAGCCAAATCACAAAAATAAGTAAAAACTCCAACTAACAAGAATTTCACAACAGACATAAGCTGATGACTATTTTATTAAAGCAATGTGGAGTACTACTAAATGCTACTATGTTCTGGAAATGTAGGAAATTGGTTGAAGTCGTTTTTCTCTTGTTAGTCTCATGTTAAGCTGTTCATACTAGGATCTCTTGGGTTATTTTTTCCCAATTAATACAGTTGTCTACTAATTTATTTTCTTTTTAAAAGTCTTGGCCTTAAACTCAGTCTTGGTATTTTCAGCTATTGTTTACTACCAAAGGAAAAACTTCAGATTTAGAGAAAAGTCTGTATTTTTATTTTGTGTGGAGTTGAGAAAGGGGATGGTAAACTTGACATTGCTTGGAAATGAAATGCACAGCTTGATCTTTTTTTCTTGATATGATTTTTGTATTGGAAGAACTGTAGTACGTCTTGGTGGTGATAATGAATACCATAACCACATAATCATTCTCTAAATCATTGTAATGGAAAGAAGTTTTATTTAAAATTTCAAGTTACTCAAATGGCACATGTCTCCACATGTGTCTTTTTACTACAGGTAAACCCAGAAAGCATGCGTGGTTATGGGTGTGTGAGTGTGTGTAACGTGAATGTGTGCCTCCCTCTATGTTATGTTGCACTATTAGTTTGAACCACAAAATAGAAAAGAATGTAAATATCTTCTGAACTCTGGATTTATCTGTTCTAAATGAAAGCTAGAGGGGAAACCATTTTAGTATGTGAAGTTTGGCCTGAGGAAGAGAATGGCACTTCTACAGTTCTTAGAAAATTCTCATAGAGGATCAGGATTACTGGCATGCTTGGGGAACAACTTGCTGTGGGTAGTTGAGATTTTCAGTTTCAACCAGCAAATCTGTTTTGTTTCATCTTTTGTTTAAAATATTTGAATTAATAAGAATTATTTTTCAACTTCAAGAAGTAGTACATAGAGCAATGCTGTCTGATAAAACTGAATGGTGATGGAAATATTCTGTATCTCTGTTGTCCAGTATGGTAGCCACTAGCCCCATGTGGCTATTTAGCACTTAAAATGTGTCTACTATGACAGAGGAATTGAATTTTAAGTTTTATTTAATTTTAATTTATTTACATTTAAATAGCCACATAGGACAGGACTACCATATTTGACAGTGCAAGTATTAGAGTATAATTACCAGTTAATGTATGTCTCTGGTTTGAAACATTCCACTGTATTATCACACTACGTATCTGAATTTTGATTTGGAAACTGTGGCTGAATGCTGGGATTGATTCCAGCTCTGCCAACAGGAAAGGAGTGGTGAGGAAAGCTGTTGGACAGCTAGCCAAGGATATTTGCCATATTTGCCAGAGTATTTTGACTGTACTTCTGTCATAGTATTAATACCATTTGGCCTTTTTAATTGTTATTTGTGGGCTTATTTTACCCCTTTGGTAGATTCTAGATTCCTTAAGGATGGGGCCTTGCTCTTTTCACCAGCACATGGAATAGTGCCTTGCCCTAGAGTGTGCTTAATAAATATTGACTCAATTGATTAGAATTGGTCCATGCCAATTGATTAAAAGCTTTTCTACCTTTAAAAAATTGAATCTAAATTCTTTAAAATCAAGTTATTTGTTTGAATATTGACACCCTCCCAATAAAGTTATGTTTATTCATTCCAGAAAATGATTAAGGGGCCTTAATCATAAAGGTACTGGAATAAAGTTACCATGGGTTTGTGTAATATAAACCCTGCAAAGACTGTTTACAATTCTGTGTGGGTGTAGGAAGAAAAAAGTATTCAAATATAAATATGAGTGAGAAAGAAAACTTGTTTTGAGTCCATTTTATGCATTTCTTAACATTTTGAAGACTATGCAGTACAATTTATCTTAAAGTTATGAGGTGAAAGAAATGACTTGTGTTTAAAATCACTGCAATTCTCTATTTGAAGCTCCATTGATAACATTTTTTGAGGAAAACAAATTACTTGAATAACTTTAAATTCAGTACATTATTATGCATATCACATAATTTCATTTAAAAATCTTTTTCCATAGAATGAGATCAAAAGACCAGATTTTGATTGCCAGTGTGGTGTGAAGTGTAAAGCCAGTGTTCCACGTCCTATTTTGTTTCATAATATAAACATTCTTCAAAAGTTTATCTTTCTTAATGTAAAGAATTTTTCATATAAACTTCCCTTCATTTGGTTCAGGCTTTAGTTATTGTACATATTCATAAATTTTCATTTTATCAACTGTTTTAACTGATGTATAAACTTTGTTTTTTAAAAAAGATTTGAGACAGTATAATTTAAATTTTCTCTAAAAAGAAATATATTCCTTATTTGCTTGCCAAATGGTGAATTTGTATGACTAAATGAGCAGTTCCTACCTGATTCAAGAATACTCATTCATAATATATCATCTCAAATGATAGGAAAATTTAAGTTTCATTCAACACAAAGACATGAATGATTTTTAATGCATTTTATTGTCTGCTAATGGTACTTTTTTAGTTACAGAATTTGCTAAGTAAAGTTATTATAAGCAAAAATCATTGTGTTCTTGTGTCACTCCTGAAAGCATCTGAAGTATTCATTCCCCTCTCATCTTCTGATCTTTTAATCCTGAAAAAAATTGCAAAAGAACAGTTAAAATAATTTACAAATGTTCCTAGTGAGTACCATTTACAATAACATGTCTGGCTTCAGTTTTGTCAAAACAATGTACAACCATTTAAGTTGAACTCTATAATTTCTGAAGTTTCTTTGTTATTTCGTTGTCATTAGATATTAGGTGTCCATGAGGACTGCTTCCACCTTCAGGACACTTAAAGCCTATTATTTTATAATAAAATAACAATTGCTACCTTTTGGGGGGGTACGTCTTGCATGTCAGGCTCCAAGCTTATCACGCTATTTTGTTTTCCATAAAACAACTCTAAGAAACTATCAATGTTTATACTCAAATTTTACACAAAAAGAAACTGAGTTTTAAAGAGTTCAAACTATCTGCCCAAAGTCACCTTTCCATAAATAGCTTTGTCAAGATGTGAGCACATTATAAAGTTCATGGTATTAATTATTCATAAAGAAATAAATGCATTTTCTGTGTATAGAGAGAACATGTGCCTTGGACTAGAATAGCCAATGATAGGCACCGATTACTTGGGATTCAATCAATTTTCAAAAAATTCTGCCCCATATTTTCCGTAAACATGCTCACAATTATGAAGCCATTTATGACATATATTTTTAAATTCAGAAACTATGGTATTTATAATTGGACAGAGACTTGAAAATAATCTGATTTCGTCATTTTCCCCCATTTAAAAGAAAATAAGACACCCATACATTTGAAGTAACTTTTACAATACTGCCTCGTCTTTGAGGGCAAAGCCAGAATTGGAACCTTTGTGTCCTGGCTTCTTATCCTGGTCATTTCCACCTCACTTCTCTCTTCTTCTCAGTAGCAAATCATCAATAACATGTATAAACTGGAATTACAGTTGGATACATATACATGATAGGATCACATAATCTCATATACATAGAAGTAAGACTTTATGGATGTAGATTAAGTTTGTTTTGTTGACTATTCCCATTCATTTGTAAGAGCTACCTGTAATGGAAGATTTAGTGCTAAATTGCAGTAACTTCTTGCTAAAAGCTTAATCATCTATAGAATCCCAGTACAGAAAAGGAATCTAACAGTATGTTTAGTTTAGCCGCCTCCAAGTTAGATTGAAAACTACTGGAAATGGGGAATCTTCCTGTAGGTTTTTGAAGAGATTTCCCGTCTACCTTTTGTAGCCTGTTCAGATATTTGCACTCTCAAAATTACCCGCTCCCTCTTTTCTTAAGCCTTCAGTGCAACTCTAGCCTATTCTTGCTAGTCAAACCTTTGAAATATAAGGAGAACTGATATTCCCTTATACTGTTGCCCTTAAAATTCATGGGGTTTAGTAATATATATTTCTATTAATGGGTTTTGGTAATATATATTCTGGTAGAAATTCAGTAATAGTAAAATTGAAACCTACCATAAAAACTGTGGTCTTAATTACCAAGCCATTTAGATGAATTTGTCTTTAATATAAAGGTATAGCATATTGCTTGGACTAATAGAATCATAGACCTGTAACTACTACAACTCTAGATCCTTGGTTGTCAGAGACCTTAGAACTCTGGGGCCTATTTTGCTGCACCATTTTCACAGGATTTGCATTGTAGTGGCTTCAAAATATACTCACCACTTCCTCCCGCTTGGTCTTGTCTGTTGATGGCCAAGCTTCCAGAGTCAGATCAGGAAGCATGGGAGGCAGGGGCTGCATGGGGAACATCGGAGGCAGAGGTGGCTGTGGCGGCAGGGGCTGCATGGGGTGCACAGGTGGCTGGGGCTGCATGGGCTGGTGAGGCTGTGGCTGAACAGGCTGGGGCTGGTAGGGCTGCTGGGCGGGCGGAGGGAGGTTTGGCTGGTGGTGTTGGATTGGAGTCATGGAGTGTTGGCCAGGAACGGGCATCATTGGTTGCTGGGGGATCACGGGCTGCTGAGCTGGCACCACTGGGATGTGGTGATGAGGCTGCAGGGTGTGAGTCGGGGGGTGCTGTTGGGACAGCACGGGGATGATTTGGTGGTGCAGCCATCCACCCATGGGCTCGTAACCATAGGAAGGGTACTGGTGAGAAACAGAGAGGCAGGTTTACCATTGGCTCAGGTGACTCCAACCAGAGAAGCAGCAGTGTTTTCTTTGCCATTATGGCTATAGGAATATTTTATTCATTTTTCCTTTGCAAAAATTTGTAACTGTGTACACAGATATGATTTTTTACAAACTAAATTTCCCATTAATGTCTGCATGTGGAGTAGACATGATATTTCACTTAATATGGGAATTTTAATGCATGCCTAATATTTTCAGGGAATAAAGAACAAAATGTCTACATACCGGTGGCCTTATGCTCTGGTACCACTTCAAAGGGGTAAGCACCTTAAGAGAAAAAGATATTAGAACCCATTTGATTTAATTTACTTTCATCCAATATAGAAACTCACTGATGCAGTAGGAAATATAGACTCACTAATGCAGTCCTGTCAACATTGATAGCCTGAGAATGTGAGTTCTACAAAAGAAAGAAGAAGGTAAACATTTGTTGGGTGCTTCCTGTGTGACAGGCACTGTGTTTACATCCATCACACACATTCTTCATCTTTTCTTATATGCTAGGAGGCAAGTATTATTACTCTCACTTTTTAGATAAGGTTATGGGGAGTTAAAGAGATTCATTAACTTGACTGAGGTTACACAGGGAGTAAGTCTGTTTAATTCCATAGTTCCTTCTTTTCATTGTAAGAGCAAAACAAACACAAAATTATGACATAATAATATGACATGATGTTAATTTCATTTTTTTCTTTGATGTCACAATGGGAAAAAGAGAGGTGCAAACACTGTCCCTCATCCTAGAAACACAGATTGACTGATCAGATGTGTCAATCTTTTCGGTTCAACAAAAAATCTTGCCTCAAAATCTTACTAACATTTGTCTTCAGCTTTATAAGTAAATAAACTCATAGATTGTTACCTGAACCTGTGAGAGAAGTAAGAATCTTATTCCTTTCTGAACAGTATATATACTTGGTTAGCCTCAGGTTTGAGGATTCTTCATATACTAATACGGCATTTAATCGATACAAAAAATAATTAGTAACCTTGCTCATATTATACTTGACAAAGCACTTTTCATATTCATTAACTATATTACTCTCCAAACAATATTTTGAAATATGGTTATTATAATTATTTCCTTTCTCCAGATGAGGAAACCAGGGTTCCAGAAAGAGGAAATGATTTGCCCAAAATCACAAAGTTAGTAGGAGGTTGAGGAGAACCTCAAACCCGACGTCCAAAACTCATGCATTCCGCTGTTCTGCGGAGTCTCTCCTATACCACTTAGTCACTAATATTTCAGCAGAGGCAAACGAGAGACACACATAGAGTGTGACTATCTTAGAATCAGGAGTTTTTTGAGCTGGAAAGAGTTTTAAATAACATCTTACCTAATCCTTACATTTTACTAGCTGGGTTAGAACCAAGCTGGTCAGAGTTTACTTTTTGCCCTATCATGGAGCCTCCCTGAGTAGTGGTTCATGATGGGTAAGCTTACGGCCATATTTAGGAGGACAGACTGAGTCAGAGTGGCCAGGCGGGAGGCTGCTGGGACGACACAGGCTTGAGGCCAACCATCAGAGCTTAAACTGGGAAGCTGGTGGTAGGAACTGTAAAATCAGGACCACTTGAGAAACATCTGGGATAAAGAATCAACACACTATTCTTTACAGAGCCCAGGGCATTGTTAACGCAAACAATGGTCAAAATTAGTAAAGAGAAAAATTACCTCATAGCTGAAGTTGATATAACCAGGGTGCCCAGGATGAGGTGGTAGCTTTTACAGGGAGGAGGGGAGGAGAATAGAAAGAGAGAGGAAGGGAGAGAGTGAAGGAAGAGAAGAGAGAGGAAGAGATTAAGTCAGTATGCAATTGTTCACATTAAAGGAGACTGAAGCTACTTTAAAAAAATCTATATAGTGCAGAATATACTTGAGGTCTGTTTTTAGCTTGAACAAATGTGCTGTATAGAAGAGGAGACCTTTTATTTTAAAGAGGTTCAGAACAGCTAAATGACTGTTCCTGGGGTTATAGCCTTATGGTTGGAGACCTGGAAGCAGAAACCAGCACACATTTATTCTCCAGTGATCTTTGGACAGCATCCCACCCCCATGCCCAGTGTTTTCAATGAATCCTACCCTATCCTGCCCAACAGTTTACTTGCTGATAAAACTCACCCCATAATGGGGAGAGAAGTGTGTTTCTCTTTCACAATAAAGAAATATCAACAAGGAGAGAATTGTCTCACGAATGTTCCCTTGTAGATCAGGAGGTGGTCAAGTACTTTTAAGTATCAAAGGGATTTCTCATAATTGACATGCAAAGTAAACAACACTTCCATACAACAAAAGAAGCCACAAAAGAAACCACAAGGTGGGAATTATTGATGAATGCCAGAACAAGATGGGTGGAGCAAAGTGGAAACATTATAAATCCCATGGAAAATGAAAGAGTTGATTTATGACGTTTAGGCTGATCTTTTTTTGTTATTCTGCCAACGGTTTTATGGCAGAAAAATTTTCAAGTTAAAAATAAAAGGCCACCTGAATGATGATCTGAATCAGGACTGTCTATCCTCTCAAAAGTGGGGGCCAAGTGTCTGGTGCCTGTATTGTGGAACTCTGGTTGTGCCTGGGGTCCAGGGAGGAGAGATGGTCATGCAGAAAATCTCCCTCAGACATTGGCCTCATTTAGGATTGGCTCTATTATATTCTTTAAAAATGCTCACATTTCATGGGAAGGTTTATTCTCTCTCATCTGGATGTGAATGGTTTTAGTCAGGTCCTATACCCTCTTGAACAATACCATCTTAGAGAGTGGGAAAAGGGCTGAATTTGTAAGGCAGGGACCCCTGAGGAAACTAGGAATCGCTGCAATGCAGGATTTCAGGAAGTCAGAGCACAGAATCTTGGTTTTGTGGGTGAGAGAGGAAGAGAGGAGGCAGGAGTGCAAGCTTGCTGGCTTCTGGTTGTATCAACTGCTCTTTATTCCACCAAAAAGCAGATGCAGCCTGCTTGGCGTGCATGTGATCTAAGTTCTCTGCCCTTATGCACCTGTGTCCAGACAGAGTGGGTCTAATGTCCTGATCTTTAATACATTTGAATATAAAATATATCACTATGTATTGGGTGTAGGCAGGATCCCGGGCAACCACAAAAAAGTCACGTACTCGTCAGATGTACCCAAAGGGGTGGGGCCTCTGAGAACAGGAATGTGGCTCAAAAAGTGGATTCCTAACACAAAAATCTTACCCCCTGAGGGATAAGAGCAGCAATATGTGGAGGGCAGGAAGAGATTTGGAATCTTGAGAGGAATTGGGTTTTAGACAAAACTGGCATCTCTGTAATATTTGTCCAAAGCTTGTTAAGCACTTTCTCTGGAGACCTTTCAAGGGTCCCTTCCAAAAGCTTCCTCCATCTAGAGATGGGTGGTGATATTTACAAGCTAACAGTTCCAACAGAATCTCCTGGGGTGCTTATAAAAATGCAGAGTCCTGGGCCCCGCCCCAGCTGTACCAAATCAGAATTTTTGGTAGCGGCATTTGAGAATATACCTTTTTAAAACAAGCTCCTGAAGTGTTTCTTCAACCCGGAGACATATGAAGACATCTGATCTCATACTGTTTTAAACCCTAATTTCACCAACTATGGGCAGATTTTTATGTCCAAGCTTGTGAAATTGGACACTGACTTATGCAGGGGGTGTTTTACTCACAGGCATGGCAAAAGCTGCTCCCAGGAGGCAGGCAAATAAAATCCAGGTCCCCATTTCTTGATGGTTCTGAAATGTAAGTCAACATCCGCTTTTCTTATCTCTTCTGAAACGTGGATGTAATGAATGCTCCATAAAACACACATAATCTACATTAGTCTATTGCTAGTAAGAAGGATGGAGCCATTCTTTGTGAATTTACTTCAGTCATATGTGATTTCCAGCTCTCAGCCTATTTCATTGTTTCTGGAGTCACAGTAGTGATAAAGATGCATTTAATTTAGGTTGAGGGCTAAACAAGTTACACAGACATGAATGAGCTATCTTCATATGACTTTGCATGCCATTTTCCTATGCCTATACAGCCCATAGTCGTAGAAGCTAAATTGTATTTATAATTAATGATTAAAGGAATAAAGTTGGCTCTAAAGGTTGGGAAGATCATCAAAGTGCACAGTATTTTATAATTTTAGAACAAGGAGGCACAGAAATGTCTCGTGCACAGTCTACCTGGACATTGCTACTGTTAAAAACAAGGACTAATCATTTGAGAAAATATATTAATTTGCCAAGATAGATTTTAGTTCCAGAAATTCCTATCTACAGAACTTCAGGCAAGACCCTCCAGTAACATCTCTGAGCTCCAGATTGTGGAGCAAAAGATGTGGCTGAACCAACAGGAGAGGATGGTACGAATTTTATGTGATTCTTCAATGAATTTTGAATACTTTCTCCCTAAGAGGTTTCATTTTCTTTCAATGGAATCTTCATTTTGTTTGATGTTGCACTGTAATTATTCTATAAATAAGACCCTTGGGACATTAAGCAAAACAGGTCCTCCTAAAATGTGCACATTGATTTGTGGCACAAATTACTGGGAAAACTGTCAGAAGAAAGACCTTAAATTTTGTATAAGAAGTGAATATTACATGTGATAATGCTGTCTATGAAAAGTACACTAAAGTTTTCTAACTCCTAAATTTGTTTTTTGTTTGTTTGTTTGTTTGGGTTAATGACAAAAAACACTTCATGGATGTTTCTATTTTATGTAATTAAATAAAAAGCTTTTCAAAGTAGTAGATCACAGCCTGTGAATGTATTATTTTTACTTTAATCAATAATTAATTAAAATAAATATTTTACTGTGAAATGTGGCCAAGAAAGACCTTTGGAATTAGACAAGCACTTTGTTGCATTATAAAGTTAAAAATCATTTCAGTAATCAGAGTCTAATTTAATTATGGGCCAACTAAAAAGTAACTATTGATGGCATATAGTATTAGAAATTTAAAATACATTTATATCTTTTAAAAGAAATGCAGAGAAAGAAATAAGCACAATAAAAAGGATATCAAATTATAAATAAAATCCACATACCTTTGAATGTATTCAGTGCAAGTTTCTGTTTGAAACTCAGGGATGCTTGATCCTTTAGATTTCTTCCAACTATGAGCTCAATTTATATCATTCATGGCATCTGTAACAACCAATCCAGTTTCTAAAGGAAAAATGTGTTGAGTATAACTAAAAATCCCTGTATCATGATTTTTTAGAAGCTATGATCAGACATAAGGCTGTATGTTGTGATTAGTGCATATGGAATCTTTCATTATGGGCAATAATAGGTTTAACAGGCAAAGAGTTTCATCAGGCTATTTTGAAGTCAGCAAATTAGTTGACTGTACATGTTGATATATTCAGATTTATTTTTAAAAAGCTTCTCTGCCATCGCCTTTTCCTCAGTTCTAGCAAACAACATTGTTCTTTACAAAAATCAAGCTAGGTGGTTGAGATTCTCTAGTGTAATCTGGATATCCTCCAGGATTTTTCCAGCCCTTTCAGATCAGGAGAAATTGATTCAAATTCCCATTTGGGTAAAACCCCAAAGCTCTCTCTAGTTTCTCTCTGAGGAATTATAATTTTGGGATCACCACTGCTCTATTATCTGCTTCCATTGAAGGTATTTTTTCTCTGTTCCCTTTGGCTACTCCTTTATCACCACTCTGGTGTCCACCAAAACAGGGGACAAAGCCCCTTCTCGGCCCCATGCTGAAACCCATCTACCGTAAAAACAATCAGGAACTTAAGGTTCTTGCAGTAGCAAAGCTTTTACTGATGATCTATACTACAAGGCAAGGAGTGCACACCAGACAGCACATTTTAAAGTAAATTTTGTTTTTTACAAGCAAACTCATGTCACAGGGGATGTTGTCCTTTGCCTCCCATCTCACAGAGCAGCTTGGCCTCTCAGTATGGCGGCCCTTCTTTGCCCATATCCTTCTGGCCCAATCCCACTTTCTCATACAGGCAAACCCAAATTCCTCTCTATTTTTCAGAGTCTCTTAACTGTCTGGCTAGCTACTTTGTTTCCATGTTCTCAGCAGCCTCCCCTTTCCCTAAGCAATGACCAAAGCTATTCACTTTCTAAAAGAACCTCTGATCATCTACCTATTAAATTCATGTGTGTTTTACCCCTCTACCTTGGTATAACACATGGGCTTTTTCTTTTATTCTGGAATTTGATTAGATTGATCTAATTGAGCAAATTTGTAATTAGTGGCAGGAGCTAACTGATGAGTCGTCCATCAATATTAGATCAATAAAGGAGATACTGAATATCTACCCAGATACAGTTGATGTTATACTTGGATCTCTTTGAATACACAAGTAATACTTATAAAGTTTGTATATATACATATGTTTATACGTATATATACAAATTACTTAGCCTGTCTGAGCCTCAATTTCCTGATATGTAGAATGGAAATAATAACAGAACCTAGCTCAGGGAATTCATGTGAAAAGTAGATGAGTGACATCTCTGGGGAAATGGAAGTCTATTTATTACTCTCCCCAACCCTGTCAGCTGGCATACAGTAAATGTTTAAAGAATGCTAATAAACAAGATTCCAAGATGATCTTTGGGGATAAATCAGTAGGGATGAATATTGCAAAGAAAGGTAAGATCTTCCAATCAGGGAGAGAGAGATTGCAAAGAAGGAAGTAGACGATTATAACAGGTAAAATGTATGCATGAAAAGAAACATAGAATATGATTCTAAAAGCCAAATGTCCCCAGGATTTGCCTTTATTTATGAATATATTTATTGGTGAATTTTATAGCAGAGACAAGAAGGATTCCCTTTGAAGGAAGTTGGAAAATGGACCTTAGGAGGATTGGCAGGGGTGTACAGCAAGGTGGTAAGGGAGAGGAAGGAAAATGTGGATCACATTATATTCACTTTCAATCTTTTTCCCCCATTTTATATAATTACATATATTGGAGTGTCTGAAAGGATTCAGGATATTTTTTTTCTACAAAGTTGTGGGTAATCTCTACTAATGAAGTCAATGATGAATTACTAGTAGCCTTGTAGTTTTAGAAAGATTGATCTTATACTTTTTCTCACCTTCTAAGAATGAGAGGATGATATATTTGGCCATAATGATCAACAGGATGCTTCCTTAATGTGGCATTAATTCCTCTGGACCACTGGATAGTGAGTTACCGCTAATTCACCATGGACAGTTGAACAAGTGATGGCCGATTCCATAGAAATAATTGATTTTCCCCTACTGCATATCCTGAATCATAGGACATTAAAATATGGATCTCTGTTTGAAATCTCTTCCACTAATTTAGGCCCCACTTACACAGCTTAAAAATTTGTAAACGTTTTGAGGAAAATGAAATTTCAATTGAAATATTTTTCCTATAAGCAATTATTTTATTTATGAATAAATTGACTGCATAAAATAGTTCTTTTGCTCATTTTTTTGTAGTAGGTATTCTTTTTCTTGACTTGCAGCCCAGTACGTTTTGCTGTTCTCACAATGCTTATGTTAGCAACTTCCCCACTTCTAATTTGCTGCTTCTAATTTACAGTATGCTAGAAAATCATATGCCCAAGCTTGTTAAAAGTATGCGTGAACTGAAAGTAAAGGAACACTCTAAGTGGGGCTGGCCTGGGAGGGCCTCACCTGTGAGAAAAGCAAATGAATTTCGGTTTTGTGACACTTATTTTTGACTGCTGGGAGGGTGTTTGGTTTGTTTTGGGGTTCCTCTCCACTGGCTTACTGCCTGGGTTTCAACAGCACTCGGGGTATGAGGGTGGCCTTTGGATAAGTCAGGTATTATGAGTTTGCAAAGCCTTTCCTATCATCTATAAGAGTTCAACTCTTGAGCCTTCTTTTAAAGCATCCCCAGGGTTATCCAATATTCTAGAATAATTTCAACAGTGAGTCTTCTTAAGTAGCTGGAGCCAAAGCTGGCTTTTAAATATTTTCTCTGTAGATGTTTACTTACAAGAAAACATCATTCTCTAGGATAGCTTTTTTTTTTTTTTTTTTTGCTGGGGTAGAGTTGGAGTTGTATGATCTTCAGATCTTAGGCACAAAACTACCGATGAATTCCGATACACATCATAACTTTGACCCCACCGCAACCCTTAGAAATCAGGTATTGTGTCTTATACTTTCTTGGGAGCTCCTTGGTACCTAGAAAAAGCTCTTATACAAAGTAGGTGCTAGATAAATGTGTTGATGAATTAATGAAAATGTAGAAAAGTTTTCCATGACATTGTAAACATAGAAAATGTGGATTCTGAAAGAAATCCTACAGTGATTTAGATGGACCTTTTCAATAGCTAAGATGGATAATTCAGCATTGCTCTCAACTGCTCCTGTGGACTTCTGTGCAAATGACCTCTGATAAGTACCTGAAAAGGGAGATGCTGTAAAAGTGCTAGAATCTATTATCCTAACATTCTCATTACATTTGGCTCTGACCTCTTAGTTCAAATTATAATATACTCCAAGCAAATACACTATGATAGATAATTTTTTGTTGTTGTTTTTGAGACAGAGTCTCGCTCTGTCGCCCAGGCTGGAGTGAAGTGGTACAATCTCGGCTCGCTGCAATCTCTGCCTCCCGGGTTTAAGTGACTCTCCTGCCTCAGCCTCCCAAGTAGCTGGGATTACAGGCACATGCCACCACGCCCAGCTTATTTTTATATTTTTAGTAGAGACGGGGTTTCACCATGTTGTCCAGGATGGTCTCCATCTCCTGACTTCATGATCTGCCTGCCTCGGCCTCCCAAAGTGCTGGGATTACAGGCATGAGCCACTGCGCCTGGCCTATGAAGTAACATTTAAAACAAAATGTCTACCAATAGCGGGGCTGGTTCAAATCGATTATGGCACAAATAGCATTCAAGATGAGGATGTCACTCTGCGTTTCTCAACATAAAAAGATGTTGGTGATACATTGTTAAGTGGAAAAATAGATTTTTTAAAGTCCCCTTCTCTAATTTTTTTCTCCCTCCCTCCCTGCTCTCCCTTCTCTCCATTTGGGGAGATATTCGCCAAAACACAGTAGTTATCTAGGGACTCCTTGAAAATCTCTGGGTAGCCGAGGTTTAAATTTATTTCTTTTAAATAATCTGTGAATGCAACAAATGCAGGGGAAATACGAGAAGTTTGGAGTATGATATTTCTCATTCATGTTCAGCAAGAGAGATGAGTAAGTGATAGTGCTACTTGCATAGGCCCTGGGTATATCCAATGTTCATTCTTAGGGGGAAAAAAAGTTGAACATAAAATCCAAGACAAAAAAAAACACACGATTTTTTAAAGTGAGAGAGCCCTTTTAAATCATGAGTAGGAAATATTTTAATAATATAAACATTCACAGCAAGAGTTCATACAGCTTGTAATTTGAAAAGTCCGTAGGCATTTGCTAAATATCAGGTGGAACAATTTTCAACAAGGGAAATTATATGCAGTTGAAGAGTCTGTTGTTTGGATTATAATTAACTGGTAACTGTCAGGAGTGAAAATGGTACATCTGTGTTAAAAGAGGTAGGACAGTAATGTAAAAACAAGCATTTTTATTCCTGTTTATTGGGTAAAATATACCAAAGTAAGTTCAACTTTCCTGCTGAGGTTCAGTGGAGACATACATAGATTAGTAGTTTTTTAAAATATTGTTCAGCCATAAAATGGAATGAAGCACTGATCCATACAACAACATGGATGAACGTTGAAAACATTACATTCAGTGAAGGAAGCCAGTCATAAAATACCACATACTGTATGACTGTATAGGAAATGCCAAGAATAGGCAAAATCCATAGAAACAGAAAGTAGATTCATGGTTGCCAGGGGTTGAGGGAAGGAGGAAATGGGGAGTTACTGCTAATGAGCAGCAGGTTTCTTTTTGTGATGATAGAAATGTTCTGGAGTTAGACAGTGGTGATGGTTGCACAATCTTGTGAATATACTAAAAGCCACTCAATTGTACACTTTAAAGTGGTGAATCTTATGGTATGTGAATTATATCTTAATTTTTAAAAAGACACATATTATATATGGTATGATATCGGCCCTCAAAAAATGTACAGCCTTTATACATTATGTAAAATATAGATACATAAAAGGCTAAACACAGTGTAATGGTACAGAACAATAGTGTAAGTGTTGCCCCATGATGATAAAGTTGATGATGACGACTATGATGAAGATGAAACTAACCTTTATTGCCAGCCATGGTTCTAAGCATTTAACATGTTTAAATGTTTATTGGTCACCTCCCGCATGCCGGGTATATTCTGGGTTTATGTTTTACATCAGTGATTAAAACACACAAAGACTCCTACTCACAGTCTCACAGAAAGCAACTATGAACAATGGATATAATAAATAAGGACAGCAGAAGAAGAGAAAGCCTATGGAAAAGGAAAAAGTAGAGCAGCTAAGAAGGATTAGAAGTGCTGAGTTGCACGTTTCAATAGGGTGGTCAGTTTTAAACAATTTCTTGAAGAAGGTGAGGTGTTCGCCTGAGCATCTCTGGGATCAGCACAAAGGCACCAGCATGGAAGTGGCCCAGTGTGTTAGCTAGCTGGCAGGAACCCAGCACTGCTGGTGTGGTGCAAGGTGGAGGGCATAAGAGGAGCTGAAGGCCAAAAGGTGACATCTTCTCATGCTTCCATGATCTTAGCAATTAAATGTAGAATTCCTTGCCTAAAATAATTCTATTGTTCATTGTGTGCCAGGGGCTTCAGGCTTTGGAGATGTGAAGGATTTGGATAGACATAGAGGCTATTTCCTCACAGGGCTGAGTCATTGGAAGAAAGTGAAACGGGAATGGGCAGAGCATGCTTGGTGTGCAGAAAAAGACCAGCTAGGCGGCAGCAGAGGTTTTAGGTAGAAAAATGGCAATGGCAGATGGGCTGTTGGGAACAGAGAGACCCTGAATGTTGGACAGGGAAATCCACTTGTGTCCCCTCTGCAGTGGCAAAGCACTGAGCATTTGTATCCACTGTCCTTGCTTGCTAGGGTTTCTACAAGAAAGTTCGTCTGGAAGCTCAGACTTGTGTCAAGAATGAGAAGGTAGAAACACAAAGCAATCAGATGACTTGGCTGTCTTCACATCACATTGAGAGTCAGAGCAGACGCAAGACCCCTGGGCTCTGGCCCTGGCTCAGACACTCTTCACCCACTTGCTCACAGATGAATGAGGCATACCTCGGGGCCCCAGATCAAATGATAACATTATAAGAACAACTGGAAATAGATAAGTCTTTAAAAATACAGAACATAATGTTTTTCCTGTGAAATATAGGGTTGCATTCAAAAACTGTTACCAGAGAATATTCTCCAGAGAAACCTACAGCTATTCAAAACTGCTCTACAATATAAGCTCTTGTTTAGTAAGAAATAAAAGCTATTTAATGAAAGGTCTATAAAAATGGATTTAATAACTTAATACATAATTCATATGCTATAAAGTTCATGTGTTGAAAGGGTACACTTGAGTGGGTTTTAGTATATTTTTAATGTATTTACAAAGTTTGCCACCATCACCATAGTCTAGTTCTAGAACATTTTCATCACCTGAAAAGAAATCCCATACCCAGTAACAGTCAATTCCCATTCTCCTCCCCTTAGCACAAGACAACTACCAATCTATTTCCTGTCTCTATGGATTTGCTTATTTGGTACATTTCATAGAAATAGAGTCATACAACATATGGTTGGAAAATGTCTCTCTGAGAACCTCTACAAAAAGGTTTGTCGGTGTTAGCACTCTTGGCATTTGGGGCCAGATAATTATTTGCTGAGGGATGTTTAGCAGCATCCCTGGCCTCTACCTTCTAGGTGTTAGCAGCAACAACCCTCCCTCTTAAGTTGTGACTAACCAAAAGTGTCTCCGGACATCGCATATGTTTGATGGGGGAGTGAGGGGGCAAATTCGCCCCTAGTTGAAACCCACAGATTTACAGTTACCTAAGAACTGAGCTGGGTGTAGGGGTGTATAAAGTGAGGTGGGTGCCTGGACCCAGGGTGCTGTTGTGGAAAGACAACTATTTCAGGGTCTGTGAAGGTCCAAAGTTTGTATCCCGAGTTCTGAAACTCTGTGATTCATTTTAGAAAATAGGAAAGAGATGACTAGGGGCAAGAGGCACAACTGTTATTTAGATGAAGTTATTGTTCAAACAATAGCTGGTGGGAAAAAACACTCATTTTTTCGGTCACTAAAAAAGATAGAGGGTGATGGGTGCACCAAAATCTCACAAATCACCACTAAAGAACTTATTCATGTAACCAAATATCGCCTGTTCCCCAAAAACCTATGGAAATAAAAAGAAATTTTAAAAGATAGAAATTGTTATTTTAAAATAAAATTAAATAGTATATGCCAGTGGTCTTTACCTTCCTTATAAAGGACTGGAATCATGGTGTCAATAATTCAAAAAGTGTCTAAATTTGGATTTGGGCTGTTTTATGTTACAACAGTAAGAATTAATGGTTCTCAAAGAGCCTTACTTAAGTCAGCTTTAACATTACTCTGCAGACTATAAACACCCCTTGAGCAGCAAAAGGAAGCATGAAATTTGATTTATACCGTAGCTAACGAAAACAAGTGGGCAATCACAATTTGATCATACCCTACTAATCTAATTTAGTCTCAGGAATGGACTAAAAAGAGGAAGCTTGTGGACTTTAGAAATATGTACATTTCAGAAAGTGTAAGTGTGACCTCTTTTCTTTTCAGAATTGTGTAAGTGAAGGAAGCTGTCATCCTCCCTGGTAAATCCATTTGTAAATAAACGGGCTAAAGAAATCATGACTGTGGTCCTTTCTAGTTCTTAGGATCTGTCCTGCTCAGAGTGGGAATCACAAAGTGATTGAGGTAATAACTGGTATCTTTGTTGTTCTCAGTTTAAAGAAAGTGTTCTCTCAAACTGCCTTAGACTGCGCAGCCTTGACCCTCTAGGACTTGATGCCCTGTGTATGGCATTGTTATCAGATGCAAGTTAGTAAACCCAGATTGTGTTTACAAGTAGGTTGTCATTATACAGTGGCTTCTCTACAGAGAAGTACAAAATGTATATTTCCTTTTTATTTATCATGGACTATAGCAATTACAGAATGTAGCTCTTGTTTTTATCAGGGATATTACTGAGGCCCTTAAACTCAAGCTGACTTACATTTATTTTAAAATACATGTTCCAAAGATGTTTTTAAAATTTTAAATATGCATATTTTTAAGATTTTCCCCTTTAACCTGTTCTCCCATCCTGACATTTAGGATGGGGAATAGACAGAACATCTGAGGGAGTTTGGGTCTCACAGATCGGCTGTAAAATTGAGTAAGAGCAAAATGTTTGGAAAAAAAAACAATCTGTGTGGTTGTTCATCTGGAAAGATCTGTTCCCCACTCAGTAGCTTACAGAAGGCTCAACATGATATGGATCAGCTCGAATTCATTATCTGACCAAACAGCAACTCAGGAATCTTATGTCCTGTCTCCAAGGTGTGCTGTGGGACTCAATAATCTCTTTCCAGATCTATTATATCTTCATAAAAATATGCATGAGAATCAGATAAACTAGTGGGCCTCAACCAGGAATGATTGTGCCCTTCAGGGTACATTTTATAATATTTGGAAGCATTTTTGGTTGTCACAATTGGAGGATGCGGATGTTCCTGGCATCTAGTGGGTAGAGGCCAGAGATGCTGTTAAATATTCTACAATGCACAGGAAAGCCCCCCAAATAAAGAATTATCCAACCCCAAATGTCAGTAGCATTGAAGTTGGGAAATCTTGTTCAAGGAAATTCCCAGTGCCTCAGGTTGTCTTATGAGATGTGGAGCATGTCAATATCCACAGTTGCCAGTTGTGCCATATGGAATGCTGCAAGGAGAAAATATAGATACACATGAAAATGTGTTTTTGGGATTTGGGGAAATACATCTATGGATTTGATACTTTGGTGTTCCAAAGATGTGGCTATTTTTGCCCACAAGTGTTGCCCAAAACCCTGGGGCTATGTGATGCCTTTTTCACAGAGCAAGTACATAAAGTACAGACTGTTAAACAGATCACTCACCTGCTATAAAATGTCAGTTAATAATGAGGTCCCATCATGGATATTAGTTGAATGATAAGTGCCACTTCTTTCCTCTTACATGTTTATTAGTGTCATCTAAAGCAATGGCTCTCAAAATGTGGTGGCTGGACCAGCAGCATTGGTATCACCTGGGAACTTGTTAGAAATGCACATTGTCAGCCCCCTCCCACACCTACTGAATCTGAAACTTTTGGGGTAGGGCCCAGCAATCTGTGTTATTTTAACAAGCTTCCCCATGATTCTGATGAACTTTAATGCTTAAATCGGAGAACCGTTGGGGACCACCAGCACCTGGGAGCTTGCTAGAAATCACATGACTAGGCCAGGACCTTGTTGAAAGGCAGATTCTCATTTAGTAGGCCTGAGAAAGGGATCAAGATTTGGGACTACAGATATGATAGCTTGGGTAAAAACTACAAAATTTCTCCTTTTTGAGCCTTCTATTTCCCTCTTCAAAAATTGGGAAGACATTGTATTGGTTCCCTGTTGCTGCTATAATAAGTAATCACAAACTTAGTCGCTTAAAACAACACAAATTTATTATCTTACACTTCCAGAGGTCAGAAGTCTGAAATGGGTCTCACTGGGCTAAAATCATGGTACCTGGTGACTGTAGGGGAGAATCATTTTTCTTGACTTTTCCATTTTCTAGAGGCTGCCCACATTCCTTGGCTCATGTTTCCTTCCTCCATCTTCAAAGCCAGAAATGGCCTGGTGAGCCTTTCTCACATCACATCACTCTGACACTGACCCTTCTGCCTCCCTGTTCCACATTTAAGTTGCTCCTGTGATGATATTAGTCCCATATACATAATTCAGGACAATCTCCTTATTTTAACAGCATATGATTAGCAACATTAATCCCATCTGCAACTTTAACTCCTCTTTGCCAGGTAGCATAACATATTCACATATTCTTGAGATTTGGATGTGGACATATTTTGGGGGGCATTATTCTGCTTCCTACACAAATAATTTTACTTTTATTCTCCAGCAAAATTTGTGTCATAGAGAAAAATCTTGGAAGGAATCCAGTCAGGACCAATCTCCTACCAATTCAGAAATCTTCCTGCAAAATCCTCCAAACTTGGCCATGTGATACTAGCTTCTCAGCTAGACTGTAAGCTGTATCCTACAGAAGACCCTATCTTATAGTTATTCTCCATCTCCTCAGTGCCTAGAAGAGAATTTAGCTCATAATAGATACTTAGAAAACATTCTTTGATTGGTACACTGCTTTCAGGCACATAGAGCACGATATGGCTATATAGACTGTGGAATCTTGACTTTGTGAAACTGAGGGATTGATGCTGAATCTCTGTCAAGCCTTATTACCCTCCTGTGTAAAATGGGGATAATATTACATTCTGTATAGGATTGTTGTTGGAATCAAATGAAATGTTGTAAATAGAGCACATGGAGATATAGATATAATTTACATGAAACGTCTGAAACCATAACATGGTAGAATACTACCTTGTGATAATTTACTAACAAAACTGCACAAGATAAGGACAGGTGGTATTGAGTCTCTTTACATAATGCTTACTGAAGTGTCGCCTCTGGCTTCATTTATAACATCAATTTAGAAGCAGTGTTTCTCAACATAGACTATATTTTTGAACCATTCGTGTAGCTTTTAAATAATATTTTTGCCTGGGTTCCATTCTACCTAGTTTCTGATTTACTTGGTCTAAGCATTGGCTCCAACTCTTACTATGTTTTTGAATCCCCTGGGGAAGCTTTTATAAATATCGATGGCCAGGTGCCACCTCCAGAAATTCTGTTTCGATCAAATATAATGTGTAGCCATGGTTGAGATCCATTGAACACAACTTATTCTACCTTATAAATTGTTACATCTGCCAGACCTTTACTGTATATGAGAAGTTGTAGTTTTATCAACTTTGCCTGAATCAGTGGATGTTTTTCTAATTTCCATTCCATGTCATTGGTGGAATTAAGAACACTCAACATAATGACATTTGCAATTGTAAAGGTGGTATCACATCCCCAGAGTTTTAGCAGGATGGCAGAACCACAGTGAGCACTCAGAAAACGTTTGCTAATGATGGGCCAAAAAAAAGTGTCTTTTATGGTCTCTTGATTTATTCAGGAATATTGCATTGCAGTTGAATCTCTCACAGAGTCCACTTGAGGCTGCTAACATGTTGATTTAATGAATGGGTGCATTTCATGAACCACCCATCCGAGTGAATTACTTTGGGTGTAGCTGTTTTGATTTTTCCTTCCTCTGAGTATATGGTTTTGTTAATTTAAACAAATTCAGTTGTTTTACCATTCTGTAGACACATTCTTTGTGTGGCCAAGAATCTTGTTTGTGGTGGCCACACCACAACTGGATTTGAATGTAGAGCAACCCAGCAAAGAAGTGCTAATTTGAAGCAATTGTTAACATTGCCAGCAACAAACCAAAGTGACCTCCATCAATGGGTTCAGTTAGCAACCCTGAAGGCAAGACGCTCTGTTTATTCCATTATCGTTTCCTTCATCTATCAGAAACCCTAATCTTCATGGATGATGAAATAATAACAATCTCAAACTTAAGATATATTTTGTTCATCTTAATTTTCTAAATGTCCTTTTTTCCCCTCAGTACAAACATAATACATGTAAATAAATTCCAACACTATAAAAATTCATTAGGCAGTGTCAAAGTCCCACAAATCCCATCCTCAAGTGATAGCCACTAATAACCATTTGAGAATATATAACCCCGGATCTCCCTGTTAAATTATAATAAACATTTATGTCCATAACTTGTGTTCTGCAACTTCTTTGTTTAACTTTACATATAGTGGATATCTTTCCAAATTTATTCAGAGAGAACTACTCCACTTTTTTTCATGACTGCCCAGAATTCCACTGAATAGATACCCCGTAGTTTAGTTAGCCAGTTGCTCACTGATGGACACTTAGGTTTTTTATGTTTCTTTAAACATATATGCATATAACTAATATATAATAAAATTAATTATATATAAGTATTAATATATATATTTTGGTAGATTATAATACACATGTAGAGAAGTGCACATAAGTTTACAACTTAATGAATTTCTGCAAAGTGAACACACCTATGCCAGATGAAGAAACATCCCTGACCAGCACCTCACAGGGATCCCTTGGACTCCCTTCCAGTCACTTCTCCCCAAAGGTAACCCCTATTCTGTACTTTGGTAGCATATGTTGGTTTTATCTGGTTTTATAGATTACATTACTGGTATCCTACAGCATGTTATTTTTTATGTCAGACTTCTTTCGCTCAACGTGATGTCTCTGGGATTCATCTGTATTGTTGTAGGTGGTTGGAGTTTGTTTTTTCATTCCCATTACTGCATAGTTTTCCATTATGTGATATACCACAATTTATTCAGTCTACTTTCACGAACATTTGGATAATTTACAGTTTGGGGCTGTTTTGAATAATGCTGCTATGAACATTCTAGCACACATATTTTGGTGAACATATGCTCACATTTCCGTTGTTTTTATTGGTGACTGGGTTTTTTTGCTATCAGATATTGTACTGAAGTGAATGTCTTTGCAAATGTATCTTGCACATTTTGCAAGTATTGCTATAAAGTAGATATTAGAATTGCTGGGTCAAATGGTATTCACAGAACTGCTCCGAAAAAAATTTTGACTTTTTTTTTTTTTTTTTTTTTGAGACAAGGTCTTGCTCTGTCGCCCAGGCTGGAGTGCAGTGGTACAATCATGTCTTGACTGCAGCCTCGAAATCCTGGGCTCAAGCAATCCTCCCATCTCAGCCTCCCAAAGTGCTGGGATTCCAGATGTGAGCCACCATGCCTGGCCTAAATATTTTGACTTTTAAGCTAGGTCTGGACCTCAAGTAACCTATTGTGGATACACCCCTTTGCTATTACCATTATCTGTGACACAGACGCTGCTATTGTGTCTTCCTGACTACAAGGCAAGACTAACAAAAACCAGAATCTTCTGGCTCTTTTCAGTCACGCTCTAGTGAGCTAGTGCCTCTTTCATGTATCCACTGAGGGACAAAAAGATAAAATGACCTAGTGTCCCAGGATGCCAGCTTAAACTTTTGAGTAAATTGATGCTATGATAATATACACCAAATGGACTCTGTGGCTCTAAGTACCATCCACTCCAGATTGAGATAACCTCCTTTCCCAAGTAGAGAAAGAAGATTCTAACCTGGAGGTGAGAGCCATTTGCATGTCTTACCAAAAAATGTCCCATTCAGAATGCGCTGACATTGGGAGACATTAGGTTAGAGCAGTGTTTCCCAACCTTGGAACTGTTGACATTTAGGGTGGGATCATTCTTTGCTGTGGGGGCCGTTCTGTGCACTGTAGGATGTTGAGAAGCATCCCTGGACTCCACCCATCACAACTGGCACTTTCCTCCTCAGTTGTGACAACCAAAAATGTCTCCAGGCAATGGCAAATGTCCCTTGAGGGGCAGAATCACCCCAGTAGAGGACTACTAAGCTAGTGCTTATAGAAGACCCCAGCTCTAAATCAGATTATGTTCAGATTCTGGCTCAGCCACTTTTTATGTGACCTAGGACAAAGTACCTAAGTTCTCTGCCTCATTTGGCTCATCTGTAAAATATAGATATTAATAGTAATATTTACCTCAATTGGTTGTTGTTGAGATTAAATGAGATTATTAATGTGATGCACTTGGCATAGTCTTTGGCAAAAAAAAATAAGTGTCGAAAGTTGTTAGGTTTATTAGTCATAATCTTTATTATTATTAAAAAAAATGGAGGGGTGGAAGAAAGGGTCCCATTGTGTATCCTGGAAAAAGGATGAGGATAATGCATATCTGAAAAAACATCAAAGGACAAGGGGCTCATAACTCTTGGAACAGGCAATGGGAAATGGAAATGTGGAGAAAACATTAAGTGCTATGATGGAAGACAATGGCATTTGGTTGTCTCTCTCTGTTCCTTCTCAAGTTAACATTTGGAAACTAGAATTTGTGGAAAATAGACTTCGGCAGCAGAATTAGGCATTTTTAGGAACAGGATAAATCACTGTGGGGAAATATTTTATTGTATTACTCTTGTTAATATGAAGTTAGTAAACTTTCAATAGTGTGTTGAATGCTTTTATCTTAAATAATAAAATATATTCAGTGCTAAAGCAGCTGTATTGTTTTTGATATTATTAAGTAGAAAAATTTATCTGTTAGGAGCTTTGTTGGGTTGATTTTCACCTGATACCCTCTTCTCCCACCAAAGATCTAACTTTCATAAATTCTGGCAATAGAAAAACAAGTCATCATGTTAAGCTAGGTCTGAACCTTAAGAAACACACTGTGGCTGCATCCCTTTGTTATTGCCATTATCTGTGATGCAGATACAGCAAGACAGAGTGGCATCCTGGACGGGACTCCAGATGGAGAGTATGAGTCCAGGGTTATGTCTTTGTGTTGCCAAGCTGCACCTTGGCTTGTCACTTCTTCCCATTGTGCCTCAGGTTCTGAGCAGATGGAATTAGTTTAGCATGTCCCAACTATATTCTGGGGAATTTGAGCGATATAGAGAGATGGTCTGAAAATTAAAAAAAAAATAAAAAATAAAAGGAGGTGAGATTATAGCAAGTATATTTAGGAGGTACTCCGAGTTATGATTTCCCCTCTGCCGGACTTGTCTATTATTCTTATTGTTTATTGTGACTACTTAAGGTGAAGCTACCATGCACAACTTTTTCAAATATATTTGATTATGGAACAGCTTGGAAAATCCTGCATTAAATAATTTATGTGTCCCTTGCAGGCATAAAAATATTCTGATTTCTTTTGAATTAATCTGTCATCATGGCTGTGACAAATTACCGTAAATTTAGTGCCATAAAACAATACACATTTATTATCTTAAAGTGCTGTAGGTTAGAAATCTGACACAGGTTGCACTGGACAAAAATCAAGGTGTTGACAGAGCTGCATTTCTTCTGGAGGCTCTAAAACCACCCACACTCCTTAGCTCATGGCCCCCTTCCTCCAGCTTCAAGGCCAGCAATATTACATCTCTTAGATCATTATTCTATAGTCACATCTCCCTCAAACTCTGAATTCTGCTGAAAAGGGTTGTCCTATTTTAAGGGCCTGTGTGGTTAAGTTGGGCCCACCTGGATAATCTAGACTTCTGTCCCCCTCTCAATGTTATTAACTTAATCATACGGGCAAAGTCCCTTTTGCCATGTAAGGTAACACATTCCCAGGTTCCAGAAATCAGGGTGTGGAAACCTTAGGGGTGAGAGATATTATTCTGCACTACCTATCCTAGTGGCTTCTTCCATTTCTCAACCCTGGAGGGTGTGGGGTCGTGTTCTGTAGAGCCAGGAAGAAGTTCAGCATTTGTTCATCTGCTTTTGACCCTAGCAACTCATGAAATGTGCAATGACTATCTTGTAAGGGGTATTAAATTCTTCTGGCTTTTCCTCGCCCAGTAAGCAATAAAATCAAAGAGGACAAGAGTAATTAAAGCAAGCCTATTGAACTATTTTGTGTAGCATTCTTTTTAGCTTCTCTTCTGATATAGGCAAGAATATCTCCCTGAAAGGAACTAGACTCTGAACTGTACTTTAACAAGTAAAATTGCCGTGCTGGATATCAACAATTAGTCTTTAGAGTTAAAATATAAACATAAATGATTAAGTTAGTTAATCTACTCTTTGTGGTATAGCCATTACAGGGCTAATTTAAAAAAAAAAAAGAATACTAGAAACCTCTAAATTTTTCAAGACACTCATATTCATCAGACTGTAAAAAGCAAAAGAAACTGAAGGATTGTGTTCCTTATCACAGCTTGGAAAAAGCTCTGATGGCTGATCTATATGAAGTGGAAACATTGCATGAGTTTTCTTGTAATTGTTGATATCTCATGTGAATGGAACGAGGCGGAAAACAAGTTTTGCACTAAAATAAATGTTTGAATCTTGCTATTTGGAGTCATGTTGTCTACGTTTTTTGTTTTTGTTTTTGGCTACATAGTTACCATATGATCCAGCAATTCCACTTCTAGGTATATACCCAAAATCATTGAAAACCTACGTTCACACAAAGTGTGTATGAATATTCACAGCAGCTTTATTCATACCAGTCAAAATGTGGAAACAACCCAAATGCCCATCAACTGAAGAATGGACAAGCAAAATTTAGTATATCTATACAGTGAATATTATCCTGCCATAAGAATGAATGAAGTAATGACACATGCTACAATGTGGATGAACTCCAAAAACATGCTAAGTGAAAGAAACCAGACACAAAAAGCCCACATATTATATGATTCTACTTTTATATTAAATGTCAAAAACATGCAAAACCATAGAGACAGAAAGTAGATTAGTGGTTCCCAGGGGCTGGGGTGAGAGGGGAATGGGGAGTGACTGGGTATGGGCTTTCCTTTTGGGGTGATGAAAATGTTTTGGAATCAGTGATGATGGTTGTACATTATCTATGAGTATACTAAAGAGAAACACAGAACTATACACTTTAAAGTGGTAACTTTTATGGCATATGATTTTTATGTCCAAGCTCTTCTATTATTTTACTATAATTTATTTTTGAAAATGTAAATTTCAATATGCTTCATTGCTCAGAGAAAGCATGATTTTCTATACATCAGAGCAAAAGTATTTACACAGGTCTGTGAAATACTGTGTAATTTATCATTTTAAAAGTCGTATATTGAGGAGAAAACATTTTTGAAAAATAAATCTGAAAAGTGGCAGCTAGAAAATCAGATGTGAACCAGTAAGTGCAGATGGCTTGTTTTCACGTCATACCTGCATTTGGTGTCATACTTCATGTTGGTTTCTCCCTTTTCAATTTTCCCTTTTACATGTTTGTCTCTTAATAATAAAAGTCAGGAAGCAAGATTTTCTTTTTTTTGCATTTTTACTGGAAGTGATTTTAGCTACTTTAAAATAAATGTCCTAAATATAAATATTCCCTGCTGGTCTTGTTTCCATGCTAATAGACAGAAATGATTTTCTGTATAGACAGAATTGCTACTCTCCCTCAAATTTTCTTTCAACCAGCAAATATACAAAAGCACAAAATGTTAGTGCTGTTTCTATTCTTCCAGAACCTACAGTCTAGCCAGGGAGAAAAGGCACAAATATAGATAATCAAATAGCTTTCCAATGTTTAAATAAGAGTCAAGAAAATAGCTGAGATGGGGCAGGGTTGGGGGGAGATGAGTGTGATGGTTACATAGGAGGGACGTATCGGTGACGTTAGAGTTTTCTGGAAAAATAGCTGACATTTAAACATTCCCACCCCTCCTCTTTCCTCCCTCAATGAGACATCACAAGTGATTGTCTAGACATCTCAAGGGTCTAGGTCATTTGGAACCTTGAAAGAAGCAGATTCGCCTTCTTTAACAAACATAAGGTGAATTTCCTTTGGTCATGTTTCGGTGTTCCTTATAGGTCCATAGTAAACTTGTTTGTGTTTTAGATGGTATGATTTTCTTGTTAATGTGATGATTCACTTGTAATGTCCCTGTAGGGGGACGACAGGGCTTCTCAGAGGAGGTGATGCTCAGTAAGCATTACAAGGTGAGTAGGAAGGCATGGGGAAGCCATTTGGGCTGAGAGCACCCCTCACCCTCACCATGAAGTCCTCTGGGCTCTTTCATGTGGCTGAAATTAAGGGATGTGAAGTAAGTGAGGCTTGGTGAAGCCCAAGAGCTAAGCAGTGGCCAGATCTTGAGCGATCTTGTGTTTTCACCTCAGAGTTGAGAACTTCATCTGGAAAGCTAGGAGCCTCAATGATGGCTTTCAAAAGGGAAGGGACAAGATGAGTTTTGCTTTGTAGGGAGAGAGAGCCTACAAGAGTGTGGAAGTGCTGGTGGACATTCCCAGAGAGGAAGTGTTAAAGGAAAGGACAGTTTTTAATGAGGTGGGATCCACAGAAACTGGTGACTTTCTGAGTGTGAGTAGGAGAGACATAGGAAGCAATGTTAAAAATGATTTTGCTTCAGTTTTCCTGGGTCACTGCAGGGAACCCATACTGATGTATTTGAACCACAGAATCATTGCCCCTAATTTTATTGTGTGTATTTTCAAATAATTGGTTTACTTAAAGCAAGATGCATTTGCATATGTACCCTTTACCCACTGTGTATTATCACATACCTATTATAAATATTTGTCTATATAAGATAGAAATATGTCACATATATAATTCATCATATAATAAATATATAATAGTCAAGAGATACATATATATTACTTTAAATACATTAAATATAATAGATGTAGAGATAGTTAAATCTATTTAATATGGAGACAAATCTATAATGTTTGTAGTTTTTAATTACAAGTTTCTCAGGCCGGCCATAGTGGATTTGATAGGCATCACTCTAGTATGAATGTCTTTTCTTTCAAGAATACTTGGAAGAAATGCTGATTCCTAATAAGTAGCTCATACCAAATACTAAAGTCCATGCTACTGATTTCACTTTTTCTCCCTGAGCTTTTTCTCATTATGTGCGTAAAAGAAAATTAGACATTGAGTGATCTCTGTGGACCCATCTGCTCATACATACAGAGATGTCACAAACATAGTTTTAAAAACATGTGGTTCCTGGACACAGGAAGGGGAGCAACACACACTGGGTCCTGTCCGGTGGTGGGGTTGGGGGAGGGAGAGCATCAGGATAAATAGCTAATACATGCTGGGCTTAATACCTAGGTGATGGGTTGATAGGTGCAGCAAACCACCATGTCACATGTTTACCTATGTAACAAACCTGCACATCCTGCACATCCTGCACATGTACCCTGGAACTTAAAATTAATTAAAAAAAGAAACAGAAAAAAAATGTGGTTCCTTTGCTGTTTGAAATAGTGAAATGCTCCACCATGAAATGTGAACATTGTCATCCCCTATGTCATATATCTGGTGATTTCTTTTCAGTGGGTCCAGATCTGGGGTCGGCAAACTTTTTCTGTAAAGAATCAGATAGAAAACATTTTAGGTGTTGCGGATCATACTGTCTGTGTTGCAACTACACAACTTTGCTGTTGTATCGGAAAAGCAGCCACAGGCAATAGGTAAATGAGTGGGTGTGGTTGTTTTCCAATAAAATTTGATTACAAAAATAGGCCTGAGGCTGTCCTTTGCTGACCTTGCTTTAAGTCAACAGTTGCCACCTCAAGGTCAAGGCATGCCTCAGTCAATGTGTTAGAAGTAATTTATTACCTATAATAATTAAGTTACAAACTTTAGAATATTTGTAAGAAAACTAAATGAGAGAGAATTAGAGGTGAGCCTAGAACCACCTCATACAGTTATTTTGATGAATTTTCTTGAGTAGGAGAGCAAGGTGCAGAAAAGTAGCATAGGATAGTGGTTAAGACCACAAACTCAGGACTAAGGTCCCTGAGTTTGAATTTCAGCCATGCCACTTGCAATATGTGTCCTGGGACAAGTTACTTGACTGCCCTGTGCTTTGATTTCTTCATCTATAAAATGGGCATATTAATAAACCTCACATTTTAAGATTGTTTAATGATTAAAACCATGAGTACACCATAAGGGACTGGAATAATAATGGGTACACACTATATGTACAAGAGATGATAGTCATTCCCCACATATCTAAATCTTTTGGATTTAGATCCAGGACATAGCTCTCAGCTTATTTTATCTGTGCTGTGAGTCACTGATGAATAATCCTTACTGTGCACCACTAATTAGTAGTTGTGGTGACTACAAATTTTTATGTTGCTAATGGGTTGTAATTTTGTAGTTTCTTAGGTTAAAAAAAAAAATCTACCCATAGATGGATACTTAACAAGAAAGAAGCAGCAAAACTCTGTGTAGAAAATGTGAACGTGCACAAATCAGTAATGCCCATGAGTGAAAATGACATGGGAACATGTTGTTAGGGTACAACAGTTAAAATTACCAAAAGGTCAACAAAGCGATTATGTACTTGAACATTGGACATCATGTTCTTTATGTTCATATCACTGAATTCTGGAATTCTGAGTCTACTGGTTTTTTTTTTTTTTTACAAATGAAATAAAATGTAGCTATGTTTACAGCATACCCTTCCTTGTCCATCCTATTAATATTAACTGGTGGCATGGAGGTCAAGAAAAATGACTCATTAAAATAAAAATTTTTAATAATTTTTAAAAATCAGATTACCATATAATTGATTTTTTTGTAACTGTTTTCAAAATGGTCTTCATATTGCCACGTTAATTTATCAAATACTTGGAACATGCTTTTAGGGATTTCATGACTTTCTCCTTCAAAAGTTGGCCCCGCTATTTGCTTTATTTACCAAAAAAAAAGGGTGAGGTTTGGGGAGGGGTGTAGGGAAAAAGCAATCAAAACCTGGGTCTATCAGCGCATGTGACACTTTCATTTATCATAAGTGTTACATGCATAGCTCTCTCCTCCCTACAGGACTATTTTTATCTCCACTTTACAGAGCAGGTAATTGAGGCTTAAAAGGGTTGGATACTCACATGGCTAGTTATATGCTGAACTTGAATTCAAACACAGGCAGCCAGAAGGAGAGTCCTCCCTGTAACCACTGTGCTATAACACTGCATCCCATTTGAATGAAACAGTGGCAAAATGAACAGATAAGATGAAAGCTGCTTAACTGTGCTACTGTTCAAAATATTCCCCATCACATCTATGGCAGAGCTCATGGAAAGTGACATCTGGATCAAGCCTGTGCACGTGAAAAACAATTTTAAATTATGGATGTATGTGCTTGGAGACTTAATCTCTTAATTGGTAGCATTGTTAAGTTTTCTTTCTGCTGTCAATGGAAGAGAAAGGAAAAAAAGAATCTGAGCTTTGAGATGAGGGCACGTTATGCTCTCGGTGTGGGAGAAATCTGGCAGAATCAGTCAATGAAGGAATATATGGAGAGTGCAGTCATCACATGAGTATGTGGAAGGGTGCAAGAAGTGAGGAGTGGAGGCAGGAGGGAGGGAAGCAAAGGTACATGACAAATTCTTAGTGGAATTTGGAGAAAAGTTATGGATCCTGGAAAAAGTTCAAGGAATTTGTCTTCCCTGATAGTTTCATTAAGCTCTGGCCATTACAATGGTTCTCAACCTGGACTGCACCTTAGAATTTTGGGGAAAGCTTTATAAATATGTCATTGTCTGAGCCCCAACCCCAGACAGTCTAATTGACTTGGTCTATACCTGTGCTGTCCAATACAGTAGCCACTATCCACCTGTGGTAATTTAAATTTGAATCAATTAACATTAAATACAATTACCAATTCAATATTCAGTTTCTCTGGCCATATCTCAAGTGCTCATTAGCCACGGGTGGCTAGTAGCCACCTTAGCAATTAGTACTGTTAACAAAAATGTCCATTATTATAGAAGAGTCTATTGGACCATGCTGTTCTTGGGGAGAGGGACATGGTCATAAAAATTTTTGAAAACTACAGCAAGTAATTATAATGTGCAATGAACTTAGAGAACTGTTGGTCCTTAGAGAATATGTTTGTTCTAAAATGTATCACCACTTGTATCTGAGGTCATTTTGCTTTGGAAGATGATTCTGAAAATATCATTAATGCTAGACTTTTTCTGCAGCCTAGAAATGTAGCCGCATATATTTTTATTTAAAGCAGCTTGCTTGCTCATTTACTCTACAAGGTTTAGATGAGTTAACTACCAGACTGCAACTAAAAATGAATAACTTGCTTTTCCCCACTTAGAATGAAGTGGTACAACAATTCATGCAGATTTTGAATTACTTATTAAAAGAGTTTAATAGGATAAATTATCTTACAGTAAAACCGACAGGCTCATTGTCCACAGCTCACATTTTAGGCAACAGATTAGAAGCAATGTCTATATATTTGATGATATCCAAAATTAATTTATTAACTTAATATGTTTATGAAGTCGCATGTAATTTTGAGGAAATTGTTTTCCTTTCTCATTAGAGAAGAACCCCACTGAGAAGAGACTTTTGCAAAGTGCCAAAGTGCAATTGATGAAACACAATGTCACCAAATATAGCATTGAAATGAGAAAGTGGAAAGGAATTCACTTTGGCATTTTTTATTTTGCCTAGTTTGTTTGGCCTAAGAGTTTTCAAACTCCTAAATACGATATTCTTCTATCCTTAAGGCTTGTTTTATATCCTGCTGATTTGTAAATATCTGACTTGGGATTGGGTTCTTCAGTTTGAGGTGACAGTACTTCAGCATCCCTGTATCTTTTAGGTAATCTTGCTCTGAAATCCATTCCATGTTTAATGAGCAGTGAATATACCCATAACAGAATAAATGACCTGCCCTACAAAGAGTTCACATGACATCTTACCTAGAATGAATGCCCTCTTATCTGAGTTTCCTTCTTATTTCAAGAAACCTGAAGCATCCAACCTTATAACTCAGCGTTCCTCACTACATGAGTAGAAGGAGCAGCTACAAAATAAGTACCATTCTCTGCAGTGTGGTAGAACCAGCGACATACAGATTTCTCCATAAGAATCAAGATAAAATGCTTTTCTCTAGGTCAACCCTCCTGGGCACCTAAAATGAGATGCAAATTTCACACTCTGTACTCAAAGGTATTTCTCCAGCTATAATCTTGGGCTTAATTTTCTGGGGATCCATATTTATTGGAAAAAGAGAGGGACTCTCATAAAGAAAGAATTCCTAGAGTCAGCTTGTTTTATTGCTGCCTAGACTCGCTTCTTATCAGTTCATTCCACAGGTAGAGCCTCCGTTTACCGGTTACATTGTAGACTCAGTTTGCTTCCCCTCTTTATCCCCTTCCTATCAGTTCTGCACCACTCGGCCTCATTCATCTTTCCTAAAACATCTCTTTCATGGTGTTACACCCCTACCTAAAACTGAGAGTGGCTAGTTCTACTTGTAAAGGATCTGGCATCCAGGAGGTTTTCTAACATGGCTGTTCCTTTTTTCTTTAAATGAAATACCTGTCCCTCTCCTTATTCCTGGAGGTCATTGCCCCATCTATTGGCTTTCTTTTCTCTGTTTCATCCTGGTGCCCTGCCTCTGTTTCTGCATATTTCTGTGTCTCAATTCCACAGGGCTTTGAGCCCTGAGCTGTCGTCTATGTATTTACCAAAATTCTCCCAGTTGCAGAGAGGCCTTCCAGTCTCTGTTGGATGCTCTGTGTCATACTTACTTTGTTTATAGGTCTTCCAAGGAAGTGAATAAAGAAAAGGTTGCTGGCATGCTGTGATATTGCCTAGGGATTAAAATTATTGCATTTGAAAACAGACTGCCTGGGTTTGAGTGCCAACTCTTTACTTGCCAGTTGTGTGACTTCTGGCAAGCTCTTTACGCTTTACGCTCTCTTTGTTTCAACTTTCTTATCTGCAAAATAGAGATAATTCTAGTGCCTGCCTCCTAGAGGATAGCATATTCATGGAGACAATAAGTACTCAGTAAATTTTAGTTGTTCTTTATTGTGGTTTTGACTGTTTCAGATTCATGGTCTTAAATAGCTTTCCAGTTACTAGATTTGCTTTGATGGTAGAGTTTAGATCTGAAGGATCCAAAACATTCTCTCCGTGCAAATAGGTCACAGTAGCATCAGAAGGACGCTAGCAAATAGACCAAGGTCAGGGTGCTAGGAATGGGAAAAGGACGGACAGCTACAGTTAAGGAAGCAAATGGCAGCAATGAGAGAATATACATTGGCTTATCACCTAGCCCCTGGAAGTTCTGAGCAATACAAAGATAGAGTCTGATGGTTAAACTGATGGTACCACATTTTCACTGAGCACTGTAAGGCAGCAGATGAACTAAAATGTCTCTCACAATTTGCATTTTTATATACAGTCTTAAAAAAATATTAAGACCTTACATGCGAACTCTATGCTACACTCAAAAAAGGTTACCAGGACCAATGGAAGGTTTATCAGTAATGAATATAATCTAAATGAAATTTCACTGTGCCATTTTATTAGAGTCAGTCATGATTTTGAAAGATAAAAGCATTACCTATTTCTAACCATTGGCTATATATTATTCAAAATCTGAAGGATGTCATTAGAAATATATTTGTCTTCTTTTATATTAAAGACTTTCTACATGCTCAGCAAAACAATATATAAAGAGCAATTTTTACTTTACCATCCAGTTGATCAACTACTCTCTTTCCAAGTGAGAATGTAGGAAGGGACGAAATGAGTCATGATGTCGTTCAGTGGGGAGAAGTATAGGAGGAGTTTCAAGTGCAAGGGCTCCAGATCAGGCTGCTTAGATTTATTATCTGTGTTCATATGGGAAGTTCAGGAAAGTGAGGTCAGCTGCTATATCAGATACATCCCCAAATTTCACAACATAAGTCTATTTGTCATTCATACTGTTAGATTGGCCACAGTTGGTGGGACAGCTGTGCTCCAAGCAATGATTCTGAACCTGGGCTGCTTCTTCCTTTCATTCAGCTGGAGGTAGGGTGGGCTGGATTTAGGTTGAGACACTGGGGCAACTAAACCTTTCACGCTGGCTATATTGCCTCTCCACGTGGTCTCTTCAACATAGTGGCTACACCTATGTCATGGGGGCTCAAGGGTCCTATGAATGCAAAAGCAGAAGTTTCCATGCCTTCTTATGTCTCAGGTCCAGAATGGGCTTGGCATCCCCTTCTGCCACATTCAGTTGGTTAAAGTAACTCATAGAGCCAGGCGGGCTTGAAGGGCAGGGGACTACACTAGGCAAAGAACACTGAAAAATGTGGTCCACTCCTGGGACTACCACACATGGCTATGCAGGTTGCCTGGATGCTGTCTCCAGGTTTTTATGGACTGGGGCTAGAAATGAAGCTTGTCACTTCCTCTGACATTCCATTAGCTAGACTCCAGTCATATGACCACTATTAACTGCAAGAGAGGCTGGGAAATGTAGACTAGCTGAATGCCCACGAAAAAGGGGCTACGGGCTTCATGAGCAGTCAGTGTTTTTCTCACTGTGCGCCATCCATTTCTGTGCCTCCATCACTTCCTCTATAAAATGAAATTGTTGGAGGCAGTGAATACATGGCACACATAAAGTGCTTAGCACCTAATACATGCTCAGTAAACTTCTACTGTTATCATTCACTATTATGTAGTGGCTATTTGATTTTATTCCATCTAAGTAAAAGCACACCGCACTGGATACCAGGCTAAGGAATTTGGACTTTGTCCTGGAGCTAAGGAGGAGACATCAAAGGGTTTTAGGCAAAAGAGTACTGTAATCAGAAATGTGTTCACTCAAAAAGTTTGACAGTGATTCTATGATATTTTTGCCTTAAATGTGCAAAATATCACCAGTGATATAAACAGAAATAATCCAGAATAAGAGCCAAGAAGAAGGTGGAATGAATGCTTAATGGCATAGATTCTTAGGCTATAAATTGTTTCTTGGTATGCTTAGATATGGAGGGTTAAATGGGAAAAAAATGACCATTGTGCTCTCAGCATTTTTTGTGATTAGCAAAACTCTTCCACAGATGGAACCTTTTAATTGCTTCCTGATATTTATTTCCAAGGCTCTTTCAGTGACTCTTTGGTCTCTTATTGGTTTTACTTAAAGAGTTGTTATTTAAATCTTAAAAAGGATTCCTTATCTTTATGTTTTGTTTTTCTGGTTTGAATGCATTTTCCAAAGAATACCAAATATACACACCTTCTCCATTATTTCTGCGCTTCCTCTTAAGGCCTGCCTTGCTTCCACTCTTAAAACAGACTAGGAATTTCACAAGATGTTGTCTCTCGGGATTATTTGAGATTATTCACTTAGTCACCTTCTTACGAAACATTTATTGACCTGACAGTGTATGTCTCCATCAAATAACTGATTTAACAGACCACTCTAGTCTTAGGTAAACATTCTTATTTCATCACTGTCTCTTCCTTATTAGATACTTATAACATGGCTCCTACTAGTACTGACTCTGAACTGTGGTTTTGTCTTCCAGTTAATTTGTAAGCTCATAGTGGTTGGGATGACAGCCGCATTACTTATGAGCTGTGAATCTTTGAGCAAGTCACTTAACTCCTCTGCGCTTCTGTTTCCTCATCTGTAATATGAGGATAATAATGTAACGTACTGCTAAGAATTATTTTGATGGTTAGATAAGTCAGTGCCCGCAAAATGCCTAAAACAATGCCTGACACTTAGTAAGTGCTCAGTCAGAACTACATGTTGCTGTCATCTATTTATAAACTAAAGGATCATTTGACTAATAATAAAAAATGAATTGCATATTTATCAATTTCATGTGAAATAATATATTAAGATATTAGATATATTGATATTAAGATATTAGATATCTTTAAATGAGGATGTAACTTCCATTGATGAGTATCCAGTATGAGCCATGTTGACTGTCTACTGGAATAATGCGTATTTTCAACATCAGAGTTTTTAGGATAGTGGTGGTGGAGGTATGTGCAGTAACAGGTAGATTTTACTCTGAATCTCTGTTTAAGTTTAATCATTCTAGTAAAGAAAACCACCTGGAATATTTTACTGCTTTAAAATTCCTTCCTTAGCAGCAGCAGCAGCAGAGGCTATGTGTGGCTTACATGATTAGTTTCACAGAATCCTAGTAAAAGCATACCGAGTCCTTAATTTTGAATCAGCAAGATCTTCCATGAAATCATTTCCCGGTTTGTAAATTATAATCACAGTGATTCTTTTGTTGGAATTCACTTGAGACCCATGAGAGAACTATAACTTCCTATTGACTGGGAAACAAAGATGTCTTTTCGAGTTGTATTTGGTTCAGTGCCATGTGGAATGCATGGAGATCAAGGTAATTCGCGATTGGAATTAATCTTCCCTTTTCTCTCTGCTCTTCATGGATGCCACCCCCAACCCCCACCCCAACCTGAACCCTCTTAGATATGGCCATGTGGGTATATTCACTCTGACCTCCACACCCTCTGTTCAGGAAATGAACAACTTCTCAAGGACTGCTGTCCCACAAAGAGGATAAAATACAGAGCATGTGTTATGCTTCAGTGTGAAAGAGAATGAAAACTTTTGCTTTTTAGTGTGTGTGGCGAGTGTTAGAAAAATGGAGTCAGTAGTTTTAAAATATAATTTAAGAACTGAGAATTTGTCCTAAACAAAGAAGGCATCCTATGTGCTTTATCTTGCTCTCAGGGGTTTCACCAGTGGCTTCCAACATTCTTTGGTTGATTCCTAATAAGGACAGTTTGCACAGTTACAAGCCAATTACCGTTTGTAGATCCCTGTGGAAAAGAGGATTTTTTTTAGAGGAATCCTTTTCTAACTCGAGTATATTTCTTCAAAATACTCTTATTAAAATAAGAACAGGAAATCCAGTTTCAATTTCTCTCATTCTTTTTGTCCCTTCCCTCCCCTCTTTCCTCCTCCCCAACTCTCTCTCTCTCTCACCCTCTCTCTCTCTCTCACACACACACACACACACACACAGGCACACACACATACAAACACACGCACTCACTCATTTGTGCACTTACTCAGGGACACAGCCTGCCTCTGTTCTGAAAGGACAGGAACTTCTCAATGATCCGATGAAAAGATTGCATATTTTTGGTCCCAGGATTCACAGTAGCGGAGGTCTCTGGCAACAAAAGGTATCGTGGGAGTCACAGCTATGCCAGCTGGGCCATTTCTCAGACATTCAATATGATCTGCCATTTCAGGATGCATTTTTTACCAAAAAAATAATTTTTTTAAAACAGACTCAACTTCCTACTCCAAGCTTAGTTCAGTTAGATTAGAGAGGACAGCAAAGACGCGACTGATTATAATTTATGGGTAAGCAATATAAATATCTATACTTACACTACTTTTTCAGAAAACAATTGTGATAAAATTTTGTGATTCTTTCACATCCATCTTGTGATTTAGGAAGAAAACTGGAATGATCAGTGTCTGAGATGTGTGACAGCTAAAAACTATCTGTGTCAATATGGATTTATGAGAACCTTATTTTTAGATTAATGATGTTGTGGCAGCTTGAAATGAGCAAACTCAAGCAGAAAAGGATTGTGTCATGATTAACAGAACAGCATAATTGAGCTAATTTCTGTAAAAGATTCGGGCACAGGCTGTTTTGAAGTGTGAAAGGGTAAAGTGGTTTATCTTTCCCTCTTAACTTCTTGAATATGGGTGCAACATTTTAGTTGCTGTGGCTGTGATAAATATGGGTTTAGGGGAACAGTTTGGATATTATATAAGGCTAATAATAAATCGGATGTGCTTGTGCTGTCTTTTGCAAAAGAGGAAACTTTAAGCCTCTGAATTTTTAAACACTGTCTGGCTTTCATTATTATAAGGGTATGTCTCATAATGAAAGGGCTTGGTGGTGGAAAGAGGGGAACATGACCCTGATGTCCCAGATCCCATTATGCCACTGCAGCTGCTTTGCTCATTTGTAAAGTTAGAGGTTTGGATTGGTTTATCATGAAATGTTATGAAATACATATAGTGGTTATGAGTCTAAATTCCAGAACCTAAAGCCTGGCTTCAAATCCTAACTCTGCCACTTAATTGGTGTGTGCTCTTGGCAAGTTACTTAAGTTCTGTGCCTCAGTTTCTTCATCTGAAATATGGGAATAATGATGGTAACATAGTCCTTAGGTTGTTGTAAGAATTAAATGAGATAATATAAATAAAAGGCTTAGAACAGTAACTAGCAGAGAGCGGACCATCTATAAATGTGAGCAGTATCTTCAAGGTCTAATCTATCTCCGGAGGTCGTTCTAATTTCAGTAAACTAAATTTAATTAGAGAAAGACAAGTAGAACCATCAGCTGCTGGGCCTGTCATTAAGAAATTTCTAATTCATGCCAGTGTTTCCAGTTTTTGAAACCCTGAGATTTGTGCAGGCCATCCTACCTTCTTCCTCCCATCCAAGACTCGAGAGAAGCTTAGAACTGAGAATTAAATTGATGGCCATTAGAAAAGTCCACAATTCAACTGGGACTACACAGAAATGAAATTGACCTTTTGCTCTGACGTTTTTGCCCTTGAGCACTTCCAGTATGTCCCCTCTATGCTAACCACTGGAAAGGTTCTTTCCACTGGAAACAAGATGTAAGTGACATTTGTTTTTTTAGATGGTGTTAGCCCAGCCCTGGGTTTGACAATGTTCATTTCTACTTCTTTAGTTTATCGGTAACCCAGGTGAACAGGCCATTTGCAGATAACCACTTCTATTTCATGCTAGTATTTGCATATTTTCTAACATGCTAAATTATGTTGTTTGATTTTTTTTTTACAGGCTCTCTGGGATGTTTCTCAGAGACAAAATCTTAGGAGAGGAGGAAAATAGTGATGGCAAAAGGCAGATCCTAATCATAGATGTGTCTTCACTTTTAGTCCAGTCCAGGGGTCAGCAAACTTTTTCCATAAAGGGCCAGATGGTTACCTTTACGGAAGGGCAGCTTCATGGACTGTGCAGTCTCTGTTGCAACAACTCAACTCTGCAATTGTGGCCTGTAGGCTGCCACAGAAAATAACAATGAATGAGTGTGGCTGTGGTTTTCATAAATCAGTAAAACTTGATTTATGAAAACAATCAGTAGGCAGTACTTGGCTCCCCGGCTAGTCAGCTTGTATCAGCAAAATCCCTATCATCATCCCCATTTCATAGATGAGGAAAATGGGGCATGGGGAATGTAAGTAGCTTGCTAAAAAGCCACATGACTGGCTAGTAAGTGGCAAAACTGGGACTCAAACTCAGGCAGCCCAGCTTGCCACCCCTTGCTTTTAGCCACCAGGCTATGCTATACCTATGTCAACCAGTCTCTGCCTGGGCTGCTGGGCTCCCAAAACCTGCCTGGCTCATTCCCTCACCTCCTTAAGGGTTGGTGCAAAAATCATGTTCTCTGTAAGGCTGTCCTGGTAGCTCATGCAGCACTCCTATTCCCCTCACCCTGTGCTACCTCCTTCTCTATCTCTTATCACCTTGTAAAACTTGCTGTGTAATTCAGCACACATTTCTTAAGAGTTTTTGGTGTCTCTAATACTTCCAAGTTAAGATGCTGTGTTAGGTCCTTCTTGTATCACCATAAAAATACCTGAGACTGCGTAATTTATAAAGAAAGGAAAAGAGGTTTAATTGGTTCACAGTTCTGCAGGCTATACAGGAAGCATGGTGGTGTCATCTGCTCAGCTTCTAGTAATGCCCTTGGGTAACTTGTACTCAGGATGGAAGGCAACGGGGAGCCAGCCTGTCACATGGTAAGAGCAGAAGCAAGAGAGAGAGGGAAGAAGTGTCACGCCCTTTTAAAAAACCATGTCTCACATGAACTCAGAGCAAGAATTCACTATTGCAAGGACAGCACCAAGATATTCATGAGGGATCCACCCTCATGACGCAAACACCTCCCACCAGGCCCCACCTCCAACATTAGTGATTGTATTTCAACATGAGATTTGGAGGGGACAAACATCCAAACCACATCAGATGGTGATGCAAATTTAGAGTGGTGTTGATTAATATTAATTATAACTTAAATTTCCATTTATTCAGGTCTTGTGGGAGCTTATAAGCCTTCCACAAGAAATTCATTTGTATTGTCTGATATTATCCCTACAAACTGAGAGTTAAGTCTTGTTCTTTTCTCCATCTTAATAATGAGAAAACCGATGATCAGAGATTTTCTGAATCTTACCAAAGAACTGCTATCTATCTGAATCCAAGTCTTCACCACCATGCCAGTGAGACTCAACTTTTATTATGCAAAAAGTAAGACTCATCTGGGGATGCTGCTTTATAATGGAGGTGCTTGGGACCTATTCCCTGTGACTCTAATTCTCTAAATCTACCTTAGAGCCGAAGGAACCTACATGTTTAACAATGATCATCTGCCCACGTGATTCCGATGCCTTGGGTCCACAAACCACATTTTGAACAGCCCTGCCTCACCCCTTGTTTGGCCCTGGGGAGTTTACAGTTGGATGAGATTAAAGAGATGCTGCAGTTAGAGACTAGCCCCAAGGATGTAATAAAACAATGTGGTGTAGAACAAAACCAAAATTATTTCAATCAATTTTATTTCATGGGAAAATCAAGTCTGTAAAGATGCAACTTAGCTCAAAAGAATGACTTTCTGAATAAAGCATAGATATTAGATTGTTTGGGTTTTAGTTTGTCTTTTGCTTCTTTTTTTCTAAACATAGAGACATATACTTCTGGTGGGAAGGAAATCTCTTTAGTTAACACTTTTGGTGAGTTGTTCTCCAGTTAATCAAGACTCTATTGTTTTCAAACTTTTTTTGGTTTGCTTCTTTTAATTAGGTTTTTAGTGTTTGTACTTATTAATACTAGCTTAAAATAAGCCCTATGATTCTGTTTATGTGTATAATATGTAGAAAAATACATGTAAAATACACATAGTAATGCATGATATATAAACAAATATATAGTGCATATTTTTATGATAAACAAAATATATAAATAATTGTTAATATTTCCAGCACCATCATTTTAAGGAGATTATATGTAATCTGGGCTTAACAGCAGACTTATTTATGCTAAACCAAGGTTTCTCAACTTCTGCACTGTAGACATGTTGATCCAGATAGTTGTTGATTTTGGGCAGTAGTCCTGTGCATTATAAGGTGCTTAGCAGCATCCCTAGCCTCTATCTTCTAGCTGCCAATATCAAACGCTGCCCCAGTTATAACAACCAAAAATGTCTCCAGACATTGCTAAATGCTCACTGGGGGCAACATTACCCCACCAAGGACCATTATCCTATATCATTTTATCATATTGCTGCCCTTTATTAATGCTGTCACATAGTACCCTAGAATAGAAAGATGTTTTTACAACTGCCAAGGTCTTTAGTCTATCCAGAGACATTGGATGAATTTCAATTTCATCTACATTTATAAAATCTAAACAAATTTGAAATCATCCATTTTCAATCCTTAAAAAAATTCCATGATGATCACTCAAAAGACTAGATTCAGAAAGCCTTCAAATGAGTCATTCATTTATAAGATAAACAGTCACCAAAGAAAAATGCTGGTCTGGACCATGCATGTGAGCCTTGAGAAACCACCAGAAACATATTCTAGACTGTGCTGGTAGGCTTTGGTGCCCTTCCTGGGTGCTTGTTTATCACTTTATGGTCCATGCCATGAGAGTCAAAGGGAGACTATGACCTTTGTGTTCATGTCTTACTGCTCCTATGAAGTCTGATGGGTGGGTATAGGTATCACGGATTAACTCTTCCCCGCATCACTTATTATCACATTTATTTTCTCCCCTCATGTACTGGCGTGGGTTTTTCTTGGCTTATCAACAGGCTATTTCAAAAGACTGTCTCTTAATGGTTTATTCGAATCCAGAATACAGTTTCCCACATATATACAACATTGTATGGGTTGGTTAGGTTTCCAATTTATTTAACTCATGATGTGGCTGGTTCATTAGTCCCTAGATTGACAAATATTTATTCAGTGGCTGTTAAGTGCCAGGTACTGCCTTAGATACCGAGAACATCAAAATGAATAAGCCAGACAAGGGTCTTGCCCTCCTGAATCTAGCTGTTGTATATGGCTGATAATGCAAGGCCCTAGGACTGGGTTGCTGGAATATGGCTGTAGATGCTACACAAATATGTGTAGGGCACTACATGACCCTAATCTCTACATCAGGGGTTGGCAAACAACAGCCAGTGGGCCAAAAGCAGCTTGATGCCCGTTTTTGTATGACTTGCAAGCTAAGAATTATGTTTACATTTCTAAATAGTTGAAAAAAATTTGAAGGAAGGATATTTTCTACACATAAAATTATATGAGCCTTGACTTTTCATGTCATAGATAAAATTTTTGGAATTTTGGTTTATGTAGGGTCTATGGCTGTTTTTGCCCTACAATGGCAAAAGTTGAGTAACTGTGGCAGAGACCATAAGACCCACAGAGCGTAAAGTATTTACTATATGTAATTTTCTATAATTCTATTTTATGGGAAAAGTGATTTCAGAATTCCAGTCTTGGGACCTCTCCAGCACAAATCGTTGGTGATGGTACCTGTAGTATGAAGCAGCACCTTAGCATCAGGTAGCAGGGAGATAAGAATCTGATGGAAGGTCAAAACCTACTTTTTTAAGTGTCTGGGAGCATGCCCTTCACCCCATCAACTTCCTTTTCTAATGCTCCCCCTTACTCTTGGATTCATTTCCTATTGCTGCCATAACAAATTATCACAAACTTACAACACAAACTTACATAAGTCTCATGTGGGCCTCACTGGGCTAAAATCAAAGGCCATGTTCCTTCTGGAGGCTCCAGGAGAGAATCCTTGGCTTTTCCTGCACTAGAAGCTGTGTGCATTTCTTGTCTTGTGGCTCCTTTTTCCATCTGTAAAGCTAGCAGCCAAGCTCTTTCAAATCTTTCTCTCTCCCACCTCTGCTTCCATTATCACATTTTTGTCTCGCTTCTGCCTCTACCTCTCTCCTTGTGATGACATTGGACTCACCTGGATAATTCAGAATAATCTCCCCATCTCAATAATCTGAAATTAATAGCATCTGCAAAGTCCCTTTTACCATGTAAAATAACATACTCACAGGTTCCTGGGATTCGGGTATGGACATCTTTAGGGGAGACATTATTCTACCAACCACACCTTCCACCTGATTACGCCTTACTGTACTTCTCTCTACCTCCACAGAACAAAATGTGGGCAGAGGGGCAACTCACAAGCTTGCAACAACCAGCCAGAATATTGTAGTGGCTAAGAGTGGCTTCTGAGAGTGTCAGGTTCAAGTCAATTTTTTTGTTGAGTGAAAAAATAAGGATTATGTCATCACTTCATTTGTTTAATAAAAGAAAGCAGGGTCATGCTTACTCTCAGTTTCAAAAAGTAACGTCCTTACTATTATGACTGTCATAGAAATAGCTTTCTTTCCCTTGGTAGATTTGTATCTTTCTTTGACAATGGAGGACTTCTTGGATTTTCTAGACTTACTACATAGCACTTATTATAGCCTAACTGAACAATGTGGATGCACACTCAAACTAGAATCTATTCAAGCCTTGAGCTCAGTGGTTCTCAACCCTGGCTGCATGGGAGAATCATTAGGGAACTTCAGGAAAAAAAATGGACAAAGAAAATGTGGTACATATACACAATGGAGTATTATTCAGCCATAAAAAAGAATGAGATCCTGTCATTTGCAACAACATGGATGAAACTGGAGATTGTCATGCTAAGTGAAGTAAGCCAGGCACAGAAAGACAAACCTCGCATGTTCCTACTTATTTGTGGGTTCTAAAAATCAAAGCAATTGAACTCATGGATAGAGAGTAGAAGGACGGTTACCACAGGCTGGGAAGGGCAGTGTGGGGGATCGGGGGAGGTGGGGATAGTTAATGGCTACAAAAAATAATTAGAATTAATGAATAAGACCTACTATTTGATAGCACAACAGGGTGACTATAGTCAACAATAACTTAACTGTACATTTTTAAAATAACTTGAAGAGTGGAATTGGATGGTTTGTAATTCAAAGGATAAATGCTTGAGGGGACGGATACCCCATTCTCCATGATGATTATTATGCATTGCCTGCCTGTATCAAAACATCTCATGTACCCCATAAATATATAAACCTACTATGAACCCACAGAAATTTAAAAAGTAAAAATAAGGAAACAAAAAATACAGATATTGTCTTGGTCAGTGGGTCTGCCATAACAAAATAACCTCAGATCTCTCTTTTGGTTAACAATTCCAAATATAACAAAGAAGTTTAAAAATCCAAGAAGTTAAGAACCGTGGGCTGCAATATATAATGGACTAAAGTAAACTTGAAGCATCGCACTTTACTTTTTATTATGCTAAGTGTAGTCATTTGTAAACAGTTTGAAAAACATATATTATTTGATTGTGTTGGAACTGTTTTAATTGAGAGTACAAAATCAAAGCTCAAGAAAAATATAAATTGGCCAGGTTCTGTTTTGCCAGACTTAGTAATGTTTTAATTCTGTTTTTTCGAAAGAAAATACCATTTTCACCATGTCCAAAACTGGGTGATCTTCCTTCTCCCCCTGCAAACATAATTCCCTCTGCCATTCCCCATCTTGGTGATTAGTGTTACTGTCTGCCCAGTTGCTGAAGCTAGAAACTCAAGAGTCATCCTAGATTACTCCTTCTCTTCCCCTCACTGCATCCGGTTTATTCTCTAGCATCTATGTGGTTCTAAGTTTCTCCCGTGTCTGTTCAAATTGGAATCAGCATCCCACTTAGCACGGAGTCTTTTCTCATCTCCACATCTTTGACTTGCTCTCCCCTTTAATTCCTTAGGAAACTTGTTTCCAGTCTTCTTCCCTATATTTCAAATCTGCTCATGTTCCTCTCTAGCTCAAAGTTCCTGAATGACTAGCCATCATCTATGGAGGAAAATCTAATCTGGTTTGCATTGCCAACAGAGACGGCCCTACAGAATCTGGCCCTGACTTCTGCTTGGCTTCACCTCTTGCCCTTTTCCTCCTTCCAGCCTTGTAATTCCCTGAACAAGCCTGTTTTCTCAAACTCATTTGCCTTTGCACCTGCTGCTAAAGTTGCATTGCTACTGGGCGAACCCTGCCCCCTCTTACTCAACTTTCAAGCCTCCACTGAAACACTACCTTCTCTATAAAGCTTTCCTTGATCCTCCAGATAGATAACAAAGCCTTGTCTCCTAGGCATTCATTGCATTTAGTACTTACTTCTAGTATCACAATCTCTGTGTTGTATGGATTGTTTGTGTTCTTCCTACCTGAAGGTTAACTCTGAGGATGAGGACTGTGTTGTCATCTTAATAGTCCCAAGCCTACCACAGAGCTTAGCATCTCATCTGTGCTTATTAAATATTGTTCGAATTAATTAACCAGGAGGACTTAGTAAATAAGAACAGAATGTCCCTTCTAGGAATTACTTTATTTCAGTCATAAGCTATAGTTCACAGGTTGGGAAACTCTAGCCCGCCAGCCAAAACCAGCCTGCTGTTTTTGTAAATAAAGTTTTATTGGCATATGGCCACACTCGCTGATTTATAAATTATCTGTGGCTGCTTTCATCCCACCAAGCCAGAGTTGAGTAGTTGTAACAGAGATCACATGGCTCACAAAGCCTGATATATTTTCTATGTGGTCTTTACAGAAAAAGATTGTCAAACCCCTACTACAGATAATTAAGCCCATTGGAGGTCACATCTTTGATTGCTTTTAAAGAATAGGTATGTAATTCTGCTTTGACACTTCAAATAACAATCAGCTCCCTTAGGTACCTAAGCTTGATATCTAAAATTTATAAACTCATCTGGGGACTTTCTATCCGGGAGAAAATAATAATAAAAAAAAATCCCCAATAGTGTTCCTTGTAGTTCTCTAAGCTTAGAGGGTGTGAGTGAGGGGTACACCCAAGGCCTGAGTCCCCAACCATAATGTCTATATGTCCTATTTTTTCTTAGTCTGGTTATACCAAAAACATAAAAGAAAGAAAAAATTCAAAATACACTGGCCCCAGAAGAATTTTCTTCTGTTCACTGAATGTGACTGCAGCCTCCTCACTTTGACTAGATTTGCTCACTCACTCCTCTCCCCACATCCCCTCCTGCATCACCCTCCCTGAGCTCCTCCTGGGTTCCTGCTAGTCTTCATCATTATCCACTGGATATAATTCATACATGTCAAGGCAAAGAAACTAAAAGCCATAACTTCTTTAACACTTGCTCAAATTTTGCCTTCTCAGTGAGGTCTTTCCTGGCTGCTGTCCCTAAAACTGCAAATTCCTTTCTTCTGCTTCCCCTTCTTTGCCTTTTTCTCCTTCCTAGCAGTTATCATTATTTCACACACCATTCCTTTTACTTACCCCGTTCATTTTCTGCCCCTACCAGAGTATAATATATTCATGTATTAAATGAGTGAATGAAATCCCAGATAAAGAGGGAAAATATCAAAGAACTAACATCATGCCATTCACTTTTGGAATGAATACACTAGACAGGAATTTGTCACCAGTGTGAAACAAAGTGCTATGGCACTTTGTTGCTGGGACCAGTCTTTCTGTCTCCCTTCTTTAAGGTGAGTGACTTCTTTTTTATGTTTTTAAGACAGAGTTTTGCTCTTGTTGCCCAGGCTGGAATGCAGTGGTGTGATCTTGGCTCACTGCAACCTCCCCCTCCCAGGTTCAAGCGATTCTCCTGCCTCGGCCTCCCAAGTAGCTGGGACTACAGGCATGCGCCACCATGCCTGGCTAATTTTGTATTTTTAGTAGAGATGGGCTTTTGCCATGTTGGCCAGGCTGGTCTTGAACTCCTGACCTCAGGTGATCCACCCACCTCAGCCTCCCAAAGTGCTGGGATTACAGGTGTGAGCCACCACGTCCAGGCGAGTGACTTCTTTAAGATGGTGAAGTCTTATGGGATTCTGTAAGTGTTCCATTTATTGCAATGAGTCCCTGCGTGGGCCAGTACCTCTCCTTCCCTGATAGAACTTTTCTTTCTTGACCATTGAGCAACAGTAGCTGCCTCCTCAAATCTGTTGCAGCATGCCTGATATATGAGATTCACAAGAAGTCTTTAGTAAGGAGACACTGGGTTTCAGAGGATTGTAAAGTACTTTTTCTTTGGACGTCACTTTCTTACTGTCTGCATTGAGGGTGGAGCCATTTACCCTCAGTGGGCTGCAAGGGTGTGCATGTGTACACATGAGTACACTTTTAGGATTGTGGAAATCTTTGCTTTGACTCTTTGATGTGGAGTATTTTAGCATCAAATGTCTCTATAAATACTGAACATCTTCCTGTTGATCATAACTCTAAGCTTATTGTGTTCACAATAACTCATGAGAGTGCTACAAATAGAACCTCAGTGGTTACAATATTAGCATAGAGTTTAAAGCCCTACATTCTTAGCTTGAGTCCTTATTCCAAATCTTATAAGTTTTATGATTTGGGGAGAATTACTTAACCTCCTCAAGACTCAGTTTCATCATCTATATTATATTGGTATATGTTACTATACTATTCATATAATATATCATAAGTATAAACTTTACTATTATAATATATTCTCATATATTATACTAGATTATATTATTAAATTTTACATGAGATAGGTAAAAAATGTTAACCACTTCATAAGGTTGTTGGAGGGATTAACTAAAAAGCCTTTGACTATGGTTAACAGTAATATATAATCTCAAATAGCTAGAAGGAGGATATTGAATGTTAGCAACCAAAGAAATAATAAGTGTTTGAGATTAGTTACTAATTATTAGAAATATATATCTAATAACCATATGTATAGAAATATCACTATGTGCCCCATGAATATGTACGATTTTTATTTGCCAATTTTAAAAAATGTCCTTGGTGCAGCCGCTGGCACATGGTAGGCTCTCCATACACACTCATCCCCCTATATCTGATGTGTGTGATGGCAATTAGCAGCAGCACAGTGTTTCACAAAAGTTAGAAGTTCCCATGTGTTCCCATAAAAAGGAGGAAGTAGGACCCTCACAGTATCTTTCTACATAGTTTCCTCAGGCCTATATGCATAATGAGATAAGATCATGTGACCCAGCAGATACTTGAGATTTTGACATTTGCAACTAACTGAGAAAATCCACAGTGAACTAAAAGAGGATTTGACTTTGGGAATTGAGACCCAATTTTGGAACACAAAGGTGGTTTGCTTGACTTTATTACTAAGAGAGGATGAGATTTGTGAGAGGTAAGTGAACTCTGTAACTCTTGATTTTTTTTTTTTTTTTTTTTTTTTTTGGCCTACAGGGTGATTTCACCTGGAACAGCATGTCAGGCCGCAGTGTACGGCTGAGGTCAGTCCCCATCCAGAGTCTCTCAGAGCTGGAGAGGGCCCGGCTGCAGGAAGTGGCTTTTTATCAGTTGCAACAGGACTGTGACCTGAGCTGTCAGATCACCATTCCCAAAGGTAAGGCCTCTTCTGCCTTTCTGCCAGGGAACACTGCAAGTCAAATATTGGCTCTGCCAAAGCCATGAGCTGTGAACTCTTCTCACACCTAATATTCACACAGGAAGGAAACTACAGCTTCTTGGTTGTTGGTTGGCATTAGTGTCCATTTGAAGGACATGTTCAAGAGGGACAATTTGCATGTCAGGTAATACATTTATTTAAAGGGAAGGTCAACTTGGAGCATTACAGAGGAAAGCTGTGTGTATATCAACAGTCTATATGGATTCTGAACAACCAATTAAAAATAATTTTCAGGAAGGTCATCTTAAAGGGTCAGAAGAAAAGCTGTGTCTATCTCAGTTTGGTTTCAAAATAACCCATTTGAAAAGAATGCCTTAACACTCTGTTAAACTTGTCGTTTGACCCTATGCCAACTCTGAATCAGGGATTTTACTGAACCTAACTCCTTTTTAGCCAGTTTTTCAGCTGCTGTGTTGTGTGTTGCACTGGAGCCAGTGCACACCTGATTGGCTGATGTTTGTTTTTTAAACAGATCCTGATTCCAGTAAAGATGAGACACATGTACTTGACTTCCTTGAATCCATAAAGCTTTGTCTCTGTATGTTTACTATTGTCTATAAAGGAACTTTTTTTTTTTTTTTTGAGATGGAGTCTCACTCTGTTGCCAGGCTGGAGTGCAGTGGCACAACCTCAGCTCACTGCAACCTCCGCCTCCTGGGTTCAAGTGATTCTCCTACCTCAGCCTCCCAAGTAGCTGGGATTATAGGTGCACACCACCACGCCCAGCTAATTTTTGTGTTTATAGTAGAGACAAGGTTTCACCATGTTGGCCAGGATAGCCTCAATCCCTTGACCTTGTGATCTGCCTGCCTCAGCCTCCCAAAGTGCTGTGCTGGGATTACAGGCGTGAGCCACTGCACCTGGCCTATAAAGGCACTTTTTAATTTGTATTAGTATGTAGCAGACAGCTACTTTGAGGCAGAATGAAAAACTATGACGTTATACACATAAAGTAAATCTGCCATGAAAAGCAACATTGGGCAGGGTGCCTGAAACTTAAAGGAAAGCAGAAGAGGGATAGGAAGCTTCTAGAAACTAGAATATTTCCACGGAGGATTTTGGTATCTGCAAAACTTCTCTTCTACTTTGTTTTCTTTTGGAGGAGGTCGAGGGGATGCTTCATGAATATTTATTCATAAATAGTTCATATATATATACACAACATATGTGCATATATATGTATACACATATACACACAAATAGGTGGTTCTCAAGCAGGGTTGATTTTGCTCCCCATGCCCTGGGGACATCTGGCAATGTCTGGATATACTTTTGGTTTTTGCAGCTTAGGGGATGGATGCTCCTAGCATCTAGTGGGTAAAGGCTGAGGATGCTGACCAACACCCTATAATAAATAGGACAGCCCCCTGCAACAAAAATTATCAGGCCTCATGTGCTGAAGTTGACCTACCTTGCTGTACACACATACATTCACATTCTGTCACCCACAGTGCCAGTGGTGCAGTTCTCTTGGCTCAGCTGTGGCTAACAGAAAGAATGCTGGCTTGGAGGTCTAAAGACTAGGACTTGTGAACTCATCCTGTCACTCCTCACACCTGTGAGCTTGGGCGACTTGCCTCTGCGGTAGGAGGCTCAGTTCTTTGACCAGAAAGAGTAGCACAAAAACACTGACCAGAGTTTTTCTTTGGATAGTGAGTCTTAGGGCCATGTTTTTTCTTGAAGCAGAACCTGAGACTCCATTGGAGGTTATGACAGAGTTCAGAAGAGAGAGATAGACAAGGCCAATGGGCTGACAAGACATGCATATTTCACTGGCATATGCCTTGCACCTTTGGCTTTCTTGTCACGGTTTGTTCACTACCACAACCACAGCATGTTCTTTCCAAGAGGAAATCCCCACCCTGTTTTATTTTTTCATGCTAATCTCACACATAGAGACCCTCAGCTCAAATAAGAAGAAAATCACTCAGGCAATTGTGAAAAATGAATACTAGTGACTGTCAGGCCGTGTCGCTCTTAACCTTAAGAAACGCCCTCCTGCCTTACCTGGTATTGGTTTGGTTGTAGGGTGGAGATGAGGCCTGTTCTCCCTCCAACATAACTCACAAAGTGGCCCATGTGAGGCCCGGGCCAAGAGTTTTGTCTCCCTTTAATAAGCACAGACATTCTTTTCATTCCTAAGGGAAAAAAATGGCAATATTGTTAGCAAACTTAATTTGTAGGGAAGAGAATGATGACTTTGAAAAGTTTTTGAAACTTGGTTTGAATGCACATCAGATAAGATATCAGGGAACAGATACTCTCTGTGGCTTTGTTTTTAAATCCAGTTGATTTTTCTCTTTGTTCCTGCTTGTTAAAGAGTCCACTAAACAAATAACCTTTACCAAAAACAATTTTATAAAACTTGTCTACTAGAGGCTCTGTCTCCATTGATTATTTCTGAGGCTGTGTGGTTATCCGCACATCCAGAGAAAGATTTGTGCTATCGAAATGTTTGAAGATATTCCCAGGCCACAGCAGTTATTTTCATATTTTCTGTCAAAATAGGAACTAATGGTTTACAAATAATTTTCTCATTTATAGAGGAGAGAGGGAATTGTGTGGCTGGTGAAAGAAACAGGCATCACATGAGGGTTTCTGAAGCTACTGAATTGGGCATATGAATATAGACATCAAATATTTACTGAGATCCTTGGAATGTGTGGCTGGTGGCAAGCTCTATGACAGTAGCTTTGGTCTAAATGTGGCCACTTGATCCCCATGCAAACCTTCAAATGGAGGTTCTAAACAGGGTCAGATTCACTGTGTGAATAATTTTCACAGGAAAATAAACACTGTAGCCAGGACCTAAAGCCTAAAGAAATGATGCCAAGCCTAATAGGATATAATGAAAATCATGATACAATGAAAATGGACACATAGTCAAGCTCACATTTCTGTTCTCTGTCACATTAGGATGATCATAGGGATTTATTTGTGGTTATCTATTTGTAGAACCCTCTCCTGTGAGTCTGGTGCTTCCAGGGTTCAAATGAATGCTATTATAACATGATCATCAGCTGCCAGAATTTACCATAGAGAGGAAAGAATTGAGGATGGGGGAGTTGGGAAATTACTGGGTGATTTCCTAGAGTAGACCACAAGGGTGGGATCCAGAGCACAAGTGGAGGGTTTGACCTTCTTTTACACTATAATGATAGATGGGCATTAGTTATATGGACACTGATGCAAGTGAGTTAGAAGATGGTGGGAGGGCACGTGGGATTTTACTCCAGATTGCTTCTCAGCATCCAACAAAATAGGAAGCAATTTAATCCACTAGGAGTGAGGATGGCGAAGAGGTCCTGGAGGTTTGAGGAAAGAGGAGAGGAGTGGAAGAGAGGGCAGCTAACGGGCCAGCAATGTCACAGGATTGCAGGACAGGCCAAAAGGTCCGTTTGAGGTTAGTAGCTGGGAATTTTAAATGAAAAATAAACATCCTGGTATCTAAACACTGTTAAGCTAAATACACCATATCGGACTTTTAATTCCCCAGCCTTAGTTAATCCAAATATCCTCTTTTGAGTTAGGACTTTTCTAGTTCAATTCAATGAAGGTGAAGAGGGACATGGCAGTTGAGAATATATCTGTAGTAGGCAAAATAATGGACCCCCAATGATGGCCACATCCACATCCCTGGAACTTGTGAATATAATACCTCACAGGCCAAAAGGAACTTTGCAAATGTGATGAGTTAAGGTCCTTGAGATAGGGAGATTATCCTGGATTGTCTAGGTGGGCTCAAACTAATCACATGGGTACTTTAAAGTGCAGAAATTCTCCCAGCTGTAATCAGGGAGATATGTGACTATGGAAGCATGGTCAGAGAGATGCAATGTTGCCGGCTTCAAAGATGGAGAAAGGGGCCATGAGCCAAGGAATGCAGATGGCCTCTACAAGCTAGAAAAGTCAAAGGGACAAATTCTTCCCAAGGGGCCTCCAGAAAGGAACAAAGCTCTGCTGACACCTCAATTTTAGCCCAGCGAGACCCATTTCAGATTTCTGGCCTCCAGAACTGTAAGATGATAAATTTGAGTTGTTTAAGACACTAAGTCTCTTGTCATTAGTTATAGCAGCACTAGGAAGCTAATACAGTATCCAAAGGAATGATTCTAATCCCACAACACAGAGTCTCAATTGGATAAGAAAGGAAATTAGGAAGTAATTCAATAATATAAAGATGTAAATTTTGTCATTAATTATCTATAAGCTGAATGTGATTCCAAAATAAAGTACCAACAGAATTTTTCTTTTTGATGATTTTACTAAATTAATCTAAACATCATCTGGGAAAATAATTGAGTGAAGGTAGTCAGGGGAAATCTGATAAAGAGATAAAATGGAGATTAACCCTGTCCATTTATTAAAATGTGTCACAAAACTGAAGAGTTAAAAATGAACCAAAATACATATGAAAATTTATTACGTGATAAATACGGTATTTTTGTAAAGGGAAAAAGATGGGTTATTATTGTATTTGAGATAATGAGACAATCATCATTAAGAAAATAATAAATTGATATGGAAGAAAGATTTAAAGATTAAAAAATGAAACTATAAATGATGCGCCAGCAGAAAACATAGGTGGATATATATTTTTTTACACTAGGGAAGGCCTACCCAGAAAACATAAACAAAGAGAGGAACAAGTTTCACTACATTTTAAAAAAATAGAATTATCTCTGACAGATAAGCAAATAAATAAACTTTATAGCACATTTGACAAACTAAAGGCTAACTTCTCTATTGCATAAAACTTTATTACAAATTAATATAAAAAGAAAATCTAAAATATAGACAAATTACAGGTGGCTCACAGAAAAATACAAGTGGTATAAATAGATTTGAAAAGATGCTCTCCCTCACATTCATTAAAGAAATGCAACCTAAACACCAAGGAGATTTTTTTTTTCTCTCAGAGTGGCATGGCTCCAAAAGTTGGATGATACACTTTGTGGGGAAACAAACACTCTCACACACTGTTGGTAGAGGTGTAAATTGTTGCAACAGGGTGCAAGGCAATTTGGCAACATTTGTCTAAATTGTATTTATTTATTTATTATTTCCATGGTTTTTTAGGAACAGGTGGTATTTGGTTACACGAATAAGTTCTTTAGTGGTGATTTGTGAGATTTTGGTGCATCCATCACCCAAGCAGTATACACTGAACACAATTCATAGTTTTTTTATCCCTCACTCCTTTCCCACCCTTTCTCCCTGAGTCCCCGAAGTCTATTGTGTCATTCTTATGCCTTTGCATCCTCATAGTTTAGCTCCCACTTATGAGTGAGAACATACAATGTTTGATTTTCCATTTCTGAGTTACTTCACTTAGAATAATAGTCTCCAATCCCATCCAGGTCGCTGTTAATGCCATTAATTCATTCCTTCTTATGGCTGAGTAGTATTCCATCATACATATATATATACCACAGTTTCTTTATCCACTCATTGAGTGATGGGCATTTGGGTTGGTTCCACATTTTTGCAATTGCGAATTGTGTGGCTGTAGACATGTGTGTGCAAGTATCTTTTCTGTATAATGACTTTTTTCCTCTGAGTAAATGCCCAGTAGCGAGATTGCTGGGCCAAATGGAAGTTCTACTTTTAGTTCTTTAAGGACTCTCCACCCTGTTTTCTATAGCAGCTGTACTAGTTTACATTCCCACCAGCAGTGTAGAAGTGTTCCCTGTTCACCACATCCACACCAACATCTATTATTTTTTGATTTTTTGATTATGGCTATTCTTGCAGGAGTAAGGTGGTATCACATTGTGATTTTGATTTGCATTTCCCTGATCATCAGTGATGTTGAGCATTTTTTATATGTTTGTTGTCCATTTGTATATCTGCTTTTGAGAATTTTCTATTCATGTCCTTAGCCCACTTTTTGATGGGATTGTTTGTTTTTTTCTTGCTAATGTGTTTGAGTTTGTTGTAGATTCTGTATATTCGTACTTTGTCAAATGTATAGATTGTGAAGATTTTGTCCCACTCTGTGGGTTGTCTGTTTATTCTGCTGACTTTTCCTTTTGGTGTGCAAAAGCTCTTTGGTTTAATTAAGTCCCAGCTATTTATCTTTCTTTTTATTGCATTTGCTTTTGGGTTCTTGCATTTTTCTAAATTTTAAATGGCCCAACCATTCTACTTCTAAGACTGTATCTCACAGATACATACTTGTATTTGTTGGGGTAGGCTAACCACTCAGTGCCTTAACACCACTACAAAAGTATATTTCTTACTGAAGCACTATCTAATGCAGGTTGGCAATGGGGTGAGAAGGGCAAACTCTCTTCCAGGCCGTTATTCAGGGACCCAGGCTTCTTGCATCTTGTGGCTCCTCCCTCCTGTATATCCATTTAGCCTGGAGATGTACACACTGAATAACTAATAAGATAAAATAGCTGATGAGCTTAATTTGTTACCCCTTCTAAACTTAACATGGTTCGAAAAGAGACTTTTGAAAATGCTTTTGAGAATCTGGAGAAATTTTTAGTGGTTGAAATCAGGAACCAATCATTTTCCCTGTGAGCCCAAAATTACTCCATGGAGGCAAGCATGGACTATCTGATTATTCAAATGGCTACTCTTGGCATAGGCTCTTGGATCAGACTATCTAGTTTGTAAATGGCCAACTCTTAGTCACAGAACCAGGAAACAAATGTAAAAAATAGTCAAGAAATTAAGCAAAACCTAACGGTCTACACAAACTTTTCACTTATTCAAAACACATCCAAAGAGCACTTTTTGTATATCAAGTAGTATGTTAGGTCCAATTAATATTATTTTGGTAACATTTTAATACAAATGGTCAAAATCAGGGGTTAGCAACTGAACCATGGCCAAACCAAGCTTACCATCTGTCTTTGTAAATAAAGTCTTACTGAAACACAGCCATGCTCATTCATTTACAATTCGTCTATGCCTGTTTTCACTCAATGTCAGAGTTGAGTAGTTGTGACATTGTCTCAGAAGTTTACTATCTGGCCCTTTACAGGAAAAATTTGCTGATGCCTGATCTAAGGTAAAATGAAAGAAAATAACTTATTCCTGCCACAATCACTATAGCACGTTAGTGTAGGCATTATGGCCTAACCTTATTATATTGTAAACAAATATTTACAGTTGAATGGTTCTATAAGACAGAAATGCATATTTGTGTTTTCTTTAGAGCTGTTTTCTTCTTGTATCAGTTCATTTCTGATATCACAATTGAGAAAGGCTTTGTTTATGCATTTTGAAAATAGTATCATGGAATGAGGAATAGCTGATGGTTTAAGAAAATATGGACAAGAGTCTCATAAAAGAGTACCCCAATGCCTCAAAATTGCTCAATTATATGGCTTCCTTATAAAATGATCCCTCGCCATTATCCCTTAGGCAATGTCAAATCCAAGTACACAACTCAATGAAATAAGGAAAATTACATTCTTGCTAGGCCAACACTGCAGCTGTCTTCAGTTTGTGATTTAAATGTTGATTTAGAAAATAAAAGTAACCTGGTAGGCAAGGAAATTGAGATTGGGTGTTTATATAACAACCCTTGACAGAAAAATTTAACTGTCCTATTTCTGTTATTCTTTCTGGCAATGCCCAGTTGAAGAGGTGATGTGCTAGAACTGTCTGCCAAAGCCTTTTGTGTAAGTAAAAATAAGGTTGAAACCTGGTGCAGAATCCACAAAATCCACTGTAGGTAGAAATGCCAATGGGAAGCAAACACCACCAAATAGGGATGATCACGGAATAATGAGACCACTGTGCCTAGAGGCCCTCAACAAAGGTCTCTATTCTGTGAACTGTGGAGCTGATTGTACCTTCTGTGTGTCCACAATCACCTTTTCTGTGATCTTCACACAAAGGATGGTGATTTCCCATGGGGTAGGGCTACGTCTTATTGGTCTTTGATCTGGAACATCATCTGTACTGCCTAATACACAAGTGGCCCTCAGCAAATCTTTGAGATGTGAATGGATGCGTGCAGGCATATTATTTAATAATAAGCTTTTAAATTAAGCTCTTTCTCTCACTCTTCCCCATATCTCTAAAGAGCATCGATCACCTTTCTCCCACTGTCCCCAGTGTCTCCAGTAATGATTTTAAAACAACCTCAACACTTCCTTACTCCTTCACTTCATGCTCAGTTTCCAGCTTTCATTGATGGTCTCATAGAGTTGATGTGAGATTTAAATGAAATAATAACCATAATGAGCTTAAATCACTTCCTGACATCTTATATACTCTCCATAAAACTTATCCATCACCATCATCATCATCATCATTGTCATTTTTGCCATCACCATATCACTTTGTCCTGTATCTCCCCTCAACCCTATGTCACTGCATCATTATGCTTGATTTTAATTATAGTCATAGAACCCCTACCTACTTTCCTCAATTCAGGGCTTCTCCTCTATTCTATCTACCACACGTAAAATCACCAGAGTGAAACTTCAACCACAGTGGCTACTCCTTTGTTGGAAAAACAAAAAGCAAACAAAAATCCCAAGGCTCCCTATTGTCTACTGATCTTACTATCAAAGCCGTTTTATATGAGATACTATCTATTTCATATAAAAGAAGAAATCCATTTAGTTTGCAGCCTGTTCTCAGAATGCACCACAGACTTTTATTTGTTTACTTGTCTTAGAACAGCAGGTTGCAGATTTTTTGTCCACAACCTATCTGCAGTGAGAAGTACATTTTACATCTCAGCCCAGGAAATGCATGAAGCCAAACAGCTTATCTTTATCAGAGATACATTTGGATATTCTTTATAATATTCTCTCCTATCCTCTTCTATCTGATTCTCTTTCATTTTCAAAATATGTTTTCATGATCCACTGAATTTTCTTGATTTATTAATAGGTTATAAACCACTATTCAATAACACAGTCTTGGAAGGTATATGGAATAGAGAACAGGGAATCACAAAGGAAACAACAAAAATATCAGTATGGAAAAATTAGTTGATCTTTGCTGTGGCTCTCAGGGCCTTGATAAGGTGGATGGGAACTTCTTTTTCCACAGGGCCATGGTGATGAACCTAAGGCTAGAGCCATACCTGAGTATCTTATGCCTTCTCTCTCTAGAGCCAAACTGAGGGAGTGACACCCAGAGGGCTTCCTACAAGGCCTCACAGCTCTTTCCTCATAATACCAAGGGTTATGCAACCTGAAGGAGATACATATCTGGGGCTTTAAGGTCTAGCTGCGATAGAGGATTCAACACTATGTCAAAAGGAGTTCCTATCATCGAGTAGTTCCTAGTCAATAGACAGAGAAAACACAGATGCATCAATTATATTAAAAGATAGAGCAGTGGAGATGATCTGTCCAAGTTGACTTTGGTGACCCTTTAGATAGAAGCTGCTTCATCCACCCACTCTGGTAAAAGCCAAGAATGACAAAGACATTATCCTGCAGGTTATTTTGTAATTTTCTTCTTGGATGCTCTTCCTAGCACCCCAGGGTTTTTACCATGTAAAGTTCTCAAGTGTCTGCTGCCACTATATGATGCTATGTTGGTGCCAAGCAGGTGTGGGATTCTTTAAGTCATGTGCTTTGTACCATGGTATTCACAAATTACTTCCTTTATGTTCTCAGACAATATCGTTTTCTATCCAAGGTCTTGTCTCAACTGGTCATATTTATACATATTTATATGTCTTGTTGGAGCAGCAACCACTATTGCACAAGACTTTGGCATCTTGACCAAAACTTCTGTCACTGCAGTTTCTGAAATATTCTGGCACCTTTCAAAGATTTCAAGACTGCACTATATTCTCTGTTGGGATCATAGCCCAAAATAAACTTGATAATTATGAAGAATGTCCCATCCTTCAAACATGAACATTTTGCCTTTTTTCTTGGTTTCCCCATGGGCAAAATAAAAGCAAATACGTATACGTTGAAATTTAATGCTGAGTGTATTTTTTAACCAATCAGCCTTTTTAGGTCATTTGGAATCAAGCCCTCAAGACTACTTAAAAATTCAACTAGTGGGTGTTACTAGAGCTTTACATATGGAAAGCTCTGGAAGAGTAGTTTAACAGGTTTTCACTTAAGATAGATGTGGGCAAACTAAGCTCATGGGCCAAAGCCAGTCCATTGCCTGTTTTTATATTTTTATTAAAACCCAGCCATGTCCATTTCTTTCTGTATTGCCTGTGACTGCTTTAGTGCTACAGTGGCAGAGTTGAGTAGTTTTGACAGAGACCTTATGGCCCACAAGATCAAAAGTATTTATTCTCTGGATCTTTACAGAAAAAAAGCTTGCCAACCCCTAATTTGAAATTAATATTATAGTAATTCATTGTTATTTTTTATGCAGTTGTTCAACTATACTATTCCTGTTCATTTCAATTTCTTCATTATTTTAATTTCATGATGTAGTAATTGTGTGCTTTTTAAGGATCAGACCTTTGTTATTCTTAGATGTTTTAGTGCTTATATTACAGTCATGCATTGCTTAATGACAGATTCATACTGAGAAATGCATCATTAGATGATTTTGACATTGTGCAAAACATAATAGAGTATACTTACACAAACCTAGATGGCATAGCCTACTACACACCTAGGCGATATGGTAGAGCCTACTGCTCCTTGGCTATAAACCTATACAGCATGTTCCTGTACTGAATACTGTAGGTAATTGGAATGCAATGGTAGGTATCTATGTATCTAAACATAGAAAAGGCATAGTAGAAATATTGCATAAAAGATAAAAAATAGTATAGCTGTATGAAGCACCTCCATTATAATCTTTTCAGACCACTATCTTATATATGGCCTGTTGACCAAAGCATTGTTATGTGGCACATGACTGCATATGTGACCAAATATTTTTTCAAGGTGAGATGAGTTCCTTTGGTGGCATTAAGCAAAAAATAAAAGTCAATATTTTTATGACTGGTTTAAACAACTGATGCCACCATGCAGTCTATAGACACATGAGTTATGCATTAAATGGGTAACTTTAATAAGTCAATCTTCATTACAAGTTATTACTTTCACTATTACTATCTTGTTTGATGACTGAGAAGTTAGCAATATTCCCTTCTCATGTCCTAGAATTGCAACACCTGCCAGTGCCCAAATCAATACTGGGAAGTAGAAATAAATCACTGGGATTGGCTTGAACTAAGGGTTCATTTCCCGAGTTTGGGGTGATAACTCATCCCAGGATGAGTTGCATGGAGGGTGAGCAACTGACAAAATGGAGCAAGGAAGAATTGCAGTGAGTAGGTGGAGGGGAGCAGGATAGAGATGGATTTAGATTAAAAACTACTGGTATACAGAAGAACATTGTCATCTTCTGCCATTGCAGACAAGTGATAGAGAGGAAACCATTCTTATATTTATTTGCTTTAGCATCTAGCACAGTGCCTTATACATACCTACAGCACAATAAATATTTGAAAAATTAAATGAGATACATTAAAAATTCAATCATAGCACATTTATGTATATAGTGTTTCCATAGCATATAGAATTGTTTTGAATGGCTCAAAGGATAATCAAAAACATGGAATGGATAAGAAAAGGATAGGTGGTATAATAGTTTCATTTAATTGCATCATCTTTTCAGCTACTGAATCAGAGAGAGCTGTTTTCATGGGAGCAACTGGCAGGAAATTTTAGGCATTTCCAAGACTTTAACAAGTAATGATAAGACTCCCAAAATTTGGGTTTTAATTTTCTTGAGTTAACCACCTAGAGTATTTATTAGGGAAAAATGATTTTTGTATTTTTGTTCTCCTGCCTACTTCCTTTCATTTACACTCCAGGAATGAAATGTAGCTTAAAAAAATGACTTGGCAAAAGCCATTTTCCCTGCCCCGATATTTGGAAACTCCTGTCTCTACAAATACAGTGCCTACCTAGACTAAACTAAAAGTATTGTCCTCCATTTAAGGACTGTTCAATGAAAGATACAAATTCAGGAGCCTGGAAGGACATACTAGCTCCTAGATTACGAAAAGTCAGTAGCAGAGCTGCCCCTTTGAGACATGTGCTGAAAGCTTTGAAAAAAAAATCTTCTTTAAAAAAAAATCATATAACTTGACTGTGGAAAAATGACAGCAAGTAAAAGATCCTTCTAGGGCATAATTTGATCATTAGCAGTTCTTACAGCAAGCAGTGATTACAAAGAACACCTAGTTAAGGAAAAACCATAGTTGAGCCTTTAAAGCTATGGCATCTAAACCATGAGATCAGCTTCCCTACCTCATGTTTTGACGGAACAAGGAGACATGTTTAACAAATAAAATATCTTAATGATTTTTCTGTAATAGAAAACCACTTGCTTTGAGGTTCGAGGATCCAGAAGTTTTTTTCTCCTCTTGAAGATGATATAGAAAAATTTTAGAACTAATCACCCTGCCAGAATAATTTACACAAAACAGAATAGGTTTCTTCTTAGTGTTTAACTGAAGGCATGGTGACCTCCAAGAGTCGACTTTCTTTACAGCAGTGAGAGACTCACAGAATGTTCTTATTTTCTGACCACACCTTTGATAATTTCACCACCACTTCAACATGTAAACTGTGGGGATTAGTACATTTCACAAGTACTTTGGGGAGCCTCAGCCCTAAGGAGAGGCATCGCTATTGCTTAAGAATACCATAAAACATTTTCTTCTCCAGGGAAACATAGACACTTTGGAAAGAGATTTTGGAAATTCTAGCCCACAAAGTGCTTACAGGAAAAAGAAAGTGTTTAATTCACTGGGACTTATACCAAGAAAAGTGAACCAATCACCCTGTTCCTATCTGCCTTTGTCTATTTTAATTAAAGTTAGTGGAAGAACTGTTAAGTATAAGTTAATAAGCAAAAACTTTGATAACATGAGTTTGGTTAAATAACCAACAATCTAGGGTATGAAAGATTTCTTGAAGATGACACACGCACACACACACACACACACACACACACACACACACATACACATACCCACACATGTATCCAGCATTGCCTGAATGATGGGACCAGTTTGGGCTTGAATACGTTTTCCATTATTTTCCATATAGATTGTTTTCTTCCACAATTATTATTTTCCCCTCTCTTGAACCCTGGTTCCCACTTAAGAAACTAGCAATCCACTCCTGAATTTGCAATTTTCTCATCTTTTTCACCAACAGAATGCTTAGTTGGTAAAGGGTTGGATTATAAGGAATCAAACATTAAAAGGGATAGGGTAATCAGAAAGGAAGGATGTCCTAAACTCAGCTGGTGGAAACTCCCACCAAAATTCAAAGACCCCAGAGAGGGATAACTTCATCCCTTAAGGTTGAACTCAAACATTAGCCTTTGCAAGCAGAACTGGAAGCAGTCTTCTCTCTTTTGTCCTGGCACCTAGTAAATGTCTTCTCCTCACTGAAGCATTTCTTCATATTGCTTTTTTTTTTTTTTTGTCGCCCAGGCTGGAGTGCAGTGACACTTACTCTGTCGCTCCGGCTGGAGTGCAGTGACACAATCATAGCTCACTGCAGCCTCAACCTCCCAAGGCTCAGGCGATCCCCCTGCCTCAGCCCCCCACCCCGCCCCACCCCACCCAGTAGCTGGCACTGCCAGTAGCTGGCAGTACAGGCACGTGCCACCATGCCCAGCTAATTTTTGTATTTTTAGTACAGACAGGATTTCACCACGTTGCCCAGGATGGTCTCAAACTTCTTAGCTCAAGGGATCCACCTGCCTCGGTGTCCCAAAGTGCTGGGATTACAGATACGAGCCACCATGCCCGGCCTCATTTTGCTTTAATTAGGTTTCCACATGTCTATCTCTAGCACTGAATTTTGAATTTTTCAAAGGCAGAGATAGCATTCATTCATCTGGGTTCATAGCACCTAGCTCAGAATCTCACCTATTGATCAGTCAAAGGGTGGATGGGTGGATGGATAGATCAGTGTATGGAAGATGACATTTAAACAGATAACTATTATATTGTAAATAATATTCCCAAGCCAAGAATAGTCATCATGTTCTATGGTACAACATCCCTGGGCAGAGAATACTTGCTTAAGAATAGGGAAGAGATCCCTGTTTTGGCTCCCTTCCTAAATCTCTGGGATTCATCCCAGGTTAACTCTTAAACCAGAGCATTGCATTGGTCCCACTGTTTTCCCTTTCCTGGTCCCACTGGTTTCGCTTTCCTAGATTACTATTCCTCTTTTCTATCAGAGCTGCTATCCATTCCATTTCTTGGGATAGACTTTGAATATGAAGCAGGCAACTCAAAGTAGAAGGAGCAATTTTGAATTCATTCCACTCGGGGTGGCAATGGCAGTAAGTGGATCCTATGTCCAGCCTGACTTGTCCTCAGGTAACACCTGTTTTCCTATGTAAACTTACTGGGCCAATTTAACTTATGTTGCTGGGATTAATCATTAGAAAGCACCAAACATGGAGTACAGGCACAATGAATGGCTCCCAAGTGCCAGGGGTCATTAATAATATTTTTACTTCTTTAACAAACCTCCTGTTCCAAACTGGAAATAAAATATCTGGTTCAGTCTTTCTCTTGCCTTATTTTTTGGGAGGTCTGTGGCTTGAAAGCCACAAAGAAAAGCCCTCAAAGTGAGAAATAATGAGATGAAATAATGAATTTTAGTTTTAATAAAGGACAAAATATGGTATTACTAAATCTTTTTACAGGATATCCACAGATCATATAACTCAATTCACATTTATATGTACATATATATGTAAAGAGATTTAATATTTTATTTTAAAAACAATATTTTGGTTTACAGAATAGGCATTGGAGCTTAAAAATAGATTTCTGTACTAATCAAATAATCGGTGTTCATGAATGCAAATGAAAAATACTGTCTGGATAACTTAAGCAGAAAAAGGATTTAGAGAACCTAAGATTTAGAATCTTACAACAACCTAATAAGCCACCTATGAAAAAATCGCCAGCCCCATAAAAACAAATCTGGTCCATCTTGTTAGCTGTCCACTCCCTTTCCAGCAAACAGGCTCCACCAGAATGGCAAACATAATAGATGTTTCATGTCAGCTTAGGCACATGTTTTCTTTCAGATCAAGGAGATGCAAATAGGAGATTATTTCACTAGTTTCAGCCTGGCTTGTGAGTCACCTCCCTTCTTGTCACTAAACTGAGCTTTCAGTTCTGTGGAGCACTTCAGTGAGCAATACAGGCCTCCATTTTCTCACATGCTTGATAAGTGAGTTTCCAACCTTTGCTTGAATACATCTGGTGCCAGGGAGAAAGGACTTATTTTTTTTTAATTTTGGAATAATTTTAGAATTACAGACAGTTATGAAGATAGTATAGAGTTCCCTTATGCCCCTTACCCAGTTTGCCCTGTTAACATAATAACATAACCTCAATGCTATTATGGTAACATTAATACCATAAATGTATTACCTTGGTACATTTATCACAGCTAAGAAACCAACATTGGTGCATTGCTATCAACAAAACTATAGACTTCACTCAGATTTCACCAGTTTCCACACTAATGTTATTTGTCTCTTCCAGAATCCTATTCAGGATACCACATTGCATTTAACTGGGCATCTTTTCTTATCTTTTTATTTTTATTTTTCAAATAACAAACATTTATCTTGTAAAACAGCTTCTGTGAATAGCTTAGCTTGGGTGTTCTGGTTCAGGGGCTCCTGTGAAGTTGCAGCCAAGCAAAGATGGGGCTGCAGTCATCTTAGGGCTTGATTGGGGCTGGAGGAGCAGTTCCCAGGCTCACTAGTATAGCTTTCAGCTGGAGACTTTCCCCTTAGCTTTTTGCATAGGGCTGCTCCTGACCTGGTTTCTCACAAAGTGGAGGGGTGCAAGACAGAATACAACCAAATGGAAGCCACAATGAATGATGCTTTGTTTTGAGGCAGCTCATTCCACTGGTTCCATTTGCTGGCTAGACTGTCTTCCTATGATATCTTCCTGAATTTTCATTCTGGCCCATGGAGGGCTGGCCAGTAAGTCTCTTCATCCACCATGTTTAGTCCTCTAAATAAAAGGAAAGAACCACAGTGTCTCCTGAGTCTTCCCTAAATGCTAAACATCCATTCATACAACTGTTGACTATCAGAGGGTGTTCCATACCTGATCCTGCCCCACCCAAGGAGAAAAAAACAGTTCATATAAAGAAATACAAGGCTATTTCCTCAAGAAACTTGGCTTATTCCCCCATCTGTAGTCCTAGAAATTTGGTAGAAAGATAATTATATGCAGACTCCCATTTCTTTGTAAATTAAAGAAAATTGCTATTGTGTCCCAAAGTCAGTGTGATACATAAAGTCTTCATAATTTGTAAACACTTTTACATTGTTCTGTTTAAAACAGAAACTGAGATAAAGTATAAATTGAGCATTGTGACAAGTGGGAAAATGTGAATGTTTTGTTCACATTTACATGATTTTGGTTCATAGCTGCTCTCTAAGTTGAGTTATACATAGACCAGTGGTTCTCAACTGGAGTAAGTTTAGTCCCTGGAGGACATTTGGTGATGTCCAGAGACATCGTGTGTGGTCACAACAGGGGTGGGGTGCTCTGGCATCTAGTAGATAAAGGCCAGGGAATGCTGCTAATCATCCTACGAAGCACAGGACTATTCTCCACTGAAAAGTTATCTGGCCCCAAATATCGCTAGTGCCTAGGCTGAGAAATCCTGGCACAGATTATATGCAGTTTCTAAAGGGCCACTTCCCTACTCTGCCACCCAAGTGTATCTTTTTAAATCATTTTCCCCTCACTTTTTCATTGAGCTCTCCTCATTGCCTATGAATTTCATTGGTTTGCTTTCTCCGAGAGTCAATTTTATTGGTCCAAATACATAGTAAGGCAGCTGTGGCTAATGAAACAGGAGATGGTGCCAAAAAGCATTCCTTCAGTCTTTTCTCAGCAGGATTTTTTTCAAAGCTTTGAATAAGCTAGGACCTTCCTTTTAGGCTAGGGTAGGTTCACAAACTCTGAGGCATACCAGGTAATGTAAGTGGGTACAGTGGCCCAGGGTTGGGTGCCTATGCTGCCTTGGGGCACATGTGAGGAATGTGGGACCCAGTGCTGCCAGCTCTTCCACTTTCCTCAAGAGGCTGGAACTCTAGATATGTATGTGAACTTTCCAAGATTTTGCATTAGGACTTAACTTTTTATAAAACTTTGTGTGGGCTAAAAGCCACCTGAATAGTAGGGGACTGGATATGGCCATTTTGCACCCATGAGGCTGGAAATTTGCCTGTGTGTGTAGTAGCACCAGAGGAGGTCTTTGTCCCCAGCAGACATTTAGATTCTTTTCCACCATCATGTCATATTTCAGTGCATGTGATTTCCTTTCCTTTCCAGTAATGTAATCTTTATTGAGCTCTGCAAGTGAAGAAATTTAAAAGGGCTTAAACATTGATGCCATATCCCACATTCAGGTGCACCTGTGAATTGAGGCTGTTTACACTCATTCCCCCATGATTGCCTGGATGAGAAATGAGCCTTAGCGCTTCTTACCCATCATCCAGACTTCTGGGAGGGCAGAGTCTAAATGCATTGCACAAATGGATGTCCGCTGTTTTACAAACACCTCCTGGATAGGAGAGCCCTGAACCGTCTCTCATGTTGCAAAGGCAAAGTGACCTTAAAGAAGGACTTCCAGCTTCTCCTCATAGGCATCTGGGTTCTGCTCTTAGCCACACCTCTCAAGACAGAACTGCGCTTATTGGAAAGAACTTGAATTTGGCATTGAATGTCAGCCCTGCCACCTACCAGTTCTGTGATTTTGAGAGAATTTGCGTTAATTCTCTGATTTTCAGTTCTCTCCATTGTAAAATGAATAAATCAAAATGCTATCCCAATGGATCGTGTGTTGACACGTATTAGGTATATGATATAAATATTTCATATCATTAAAAGAAAGTACTTCTTCCAGTCCCAGTGCATATTTAGAGCTTGGAAATTGTTAGTTTTTCATTCCCCTCCCTCTCTAACTCTATGTTACCTTGGGCATGCCAGTTCATGTATCTGGCTCTTACTGTCACATCCCTGAAATAGGCACCACATTTCCTCCACTACAGCGTAAGGTAGAGGTTAGAGCATGATATGGTTTGGCTGTGTCCTTACCCAAATCTCATCTTGAATTGTAGTTATGGGAATATAATACCCATGTGTGGTGGGAGGGACCCAGTGGGAGGTAATTGAATCATGGGGACTGTTACCCCCATGCTGTTCTCGTAATAGTGAGTTCGCACACGAGCTGATGGTTTTATAAGGGGCATCCCCCACTTCGCTCTGCAATTCTCCTTGCTGCTGCCATGTGAAGAATGACATGTTTGCTTCCCCTTCCACAATGATTGTAAGTTTCCTGAGGCCTCCCCAGCCCTGCGAAACTGAGTCAATTAAACCTCTTTCATTTATAAATTACCCAGTCTCAGTTATGTCCTTATAGCAGGGTGAGAATGCACTAATACAATAAATTGATACCAGTAGAGTTGGGTGCTGCTATAAGGATACCCGAAAATGCGGAAGCAACTTTGGAACTGAGTAATAGGCAAAGGTTGGAACCATTTGGAGGGCTCAGAAGAAGACAGGAAAATCTGGGAAAGTTTGGAACTTCCTAGAGACAGAGGGCTCAGAAACTTTGAAACTTAGAAAGTTTGAAAGTTTGAAACTTCCTAGAGACTTGTTGAATGGCTTTGACCAAAATGCTGATAATGATATGGACAGTGAAGTCTAGGCTGAGGTGGTCTTAGATGGAGATGAGGAATTTGTTGGGAACTGAAATAAAGTTGACTCTTGCTGTGCTTTAGCAAACAGACTGGTAGCATTTTGCCCCTGCCCTAGAGATCTGTGGGACTTTGAACTTGAGAAAGATGATTTAGGGTATCTGGTGGAAGAAACTTCTAAGCAGCAAAACCTTCAAGAGGAAGCAAAGCATAAGAGTTTCGAAAATTTGCAGCCTGATGATGCAATAGAAAAGAAAAACCCATTTTCTGGGGAGAAATTCAAGCTGGCTGCAGAAATTTGCATAAGTAACAAGGAGCCAAATGCTAACCACCAAGACAATGGGGAAAATGTCTCCAGGGCATGTCAGAGACCTGCACAGCAGCCCCTCCCATCACAGGCCCAAAGGCCTAGGAGGGAAAAATGGTTTCCTGGGCCTGGCCCAGGGCCCCCCCGCTCTATGCAGCCTTAGGACATGGTGCCCTGAGTTCCAGCTGCTTCAGCTCCAGCTGTGGCTACAAGGGGCCAAGGTATAGCTCAGGCTGTTGCTTGGTGCAAGCCCCAAGCCTTGGCAGCTTACATGTGGTGTTGGTCCCGTGGGTACACAGAAGTCAAGAATTGCAGTTTGGGAACCTCCACCTAGATTTTAGAGAATGTATGGAAACACCTGGATGTCCAGGCAGAAGTCTGCTGCAGGGGCATAGCCCTCATGGAAATCTCTGCTAGGGCAGTGTGGAAGGGAAATGTGGGGTTGAAGTCCCCACAGAGAGTCCCCACTGGGGCACTGTCTAGAGGAGCTGTGAGAAGAGGGCCACAGTCCTCCAGACCCCAGATGTCATCTATATAGCAGGAATCATACAGGCTGCAGCCTCTTCAGATTGGCTTCTTTCACTTAGCAATATGTATTTCAGGTTCCTCTTGATCATTTTGTGGCTTGCTAGATCATTTCTTATAATTTCTGAATAGTATTCCATTGTATGAATGTACCATAATTTATTTATGCACTCACCCATTGAAGGATATATTAGTTGCTTCCAAATTTTTGCAATGATAGATAAAGCTGGTTAAACATTGGCATACAAGTTTTTGTGTGGACGTAAGTTTTCAGTTCATTTGGGTAGTTACCAAGGAGTGCAATTGTTAGATTGTATGGCACATCTATGTTTAGTTTTGTAAGACTATGCTTAGTTTTTGCAACATTTGGCAACCCTATTCTCAATGAGTTGCACCTCTTTTGAAGAGGCAGAGAACAAGCATATACTTCAATGAGAAAATTCATAAAGGACATCTGAAAGTCATGTTCATTCATTCATACATTCATTCATTCACTTGATATTTGAGCACAGTCATGTGCTAGACCCTGGAAATACAAACAAACATTGGCAATGGAAAAAAATGCATGCTGTAAAACAAAGCAAAGCAGCATAACAAGGGCAGTAGGAAAGGCTCCAAATATGCAAGTGACAGAACAAAGATGGAGAAATTTTCCCTGCAGCAGTTTCAAGAGAGGCTCAGAGAGGTATGAACTAGTGAAGTAACACATTTTTTACCCTTCTCCTACACTGGGTCTGAGGACACAGCTATCGTGAAACAGGTGACCCCACGCAGGATCCTACAGAAAAACAACTAAATCACGTTTGTGAAACTCAGAACTACAAGCTCTTCCTCATGATTTGGACAATAGATGCTTTCAAAGAGTGGTTATTTTTCCTATATTTTCCTTCCCTTCTCTTAATGGAGAATTCCTTCTTCCACCCTGAAAAGGAAATACGACCATCAGTTTCCCAAATAAAAAGAGGGAAATGCATATGTGTATAAACGGTGGTTACCACCTAGTAGAATTTTAAGCCTTTGTTTAAGGATATTTCCCCCCTAAGGACTGCAATTTCCTAAGTTGAGTCAACATTCAGAACTTCAGTTACCATTGTCCTATGTGAGATTTGTGTGTCTTGTATCCAATGTACTAGTTAGGTATTTCTTTATAGGCTTTTTAAGATTTACAGGTGTACCTAATCAAAAATAGCTGGAAAGATCTGAGATGGTTTTTACTGGATAATTTATTCCATGTGTACCCAACAGCCAAGCACTTGGCAAATGACCAAAAAATATGATTTTAAAAGCCAGAATAGCTCATGCAAGAAATAAGTAGCTGAGAGATAAAGAAAAAATGGCAACGTTATGCTTTAATGGCAATGTAAACTATCTAGAAGGGACATTTATCAGTTCAACAAGAATTAATTTTCTTCACTCTCAACTCCTTTTAACAAGCCTTCTCCTTCTAAAAGGTAGGAATGTCTGCCCCAGTAATTAATTGTTTATGGGTAACTAGTACATCACGAAAATCTCTATAAGACATCTTTCTCTGGCACATATTTTATCTTTATACTAGATGGAAGATAATAACCAAGTGACCTGTTTGTTGAATAGGGCACACTTCAAAGCCAGGTATGGATATTTGATTTAATGTGCATTAGCAGGACATCAGTGCAATTGTTGTGTGAGTACTGAGGCAAGTAGGCAAATGGCGGGGTGAACTTCACTCCTTAAAATAGTGAGCTCAAGAGCCGTGAACTACCTAAGTTGTTTGAATTTGTTCCACATGCTCTTTTAAAATGATATAAGACAAAAGAGATTTAACTGGTTAATTAGTGAAAAACTAGTAACAAAAAATGTCTGGTTAATTCATGGAAAATGGGAATTTTGAATAAATGTCAAGATAACGTTTGAATTAGGCCAATAAAGTTAATTCTTGTGTTTGCATAAACACAAAGATTGGAGAATTGCTGTGTATTCACCATTTACTCTTTCAAATGACCATTACTTTATTTAGTACGTGTGTATTGTGCACCTCCTGTATGGCTGGGAACATACCAGTTTCCAAAAATAAAATTAGGACTATGATAAAGTTTTTACTCTCTAGGGTAACAGTTAAGTAAATAACAGCCACAATACAGGGTTTGAGAGGTACACAACCACTAAAAGAGAGGAAAGGGGGCGCAATTTTGTTTGAGAACTAACAGGGTCCAGAAAAGGTGAAGAATAAGGTGGTCTTTGACACAAGTCTTAAAAGAGTAAGTAGGCACTTGCCACACATAGAGGAAAGAAAGTGTAGCAGACAAATAGACCAGTCATGATTATTAACTATCAACTAGTTCATCTTTTTTATTTTTTATTTTTTTGTTCCTTTTTGAGATGGAGTCTCCCTCTGTCGCCCAGGCTGGAGTGCAGTGGCATGATCTCGGCTCACTGTAACCTCTACCTCCTGGGTTCAAGCGATTCTCCTGCCTCAGCCTCCCTGAGTCACTGGGACTACAGGCACACGCCACCAAGCCCAGCTAATTTTTTTTTTTTTGTATTTTTAGTAGAGATGAGGTTTCACCATGTTGGCCAGGCTGGTCTCGAACTCTTGGCCTCAGGTGATCTGCCGGCCTCAGCCTCCCAAAGTGCTGGGATTACAGGTGTAAGCCACCACACCCAGCCTATCTTTACCATTTACTTGCTTTTCATTCCTGGACAACACTGACCTCAGGGAGGTAGTGAGTAGAACGGTGGTTACCAGAGGGTGGAAACAGTAGCAGGGTTGACGGGGAAAAAGAAATGCTGGACAATGGGTACAAACATACAGTTAGAGAGAAGAAATAAGTTCTAGGGTTCAATAGCACACTCGAATAACTGTAGTTATCATGTATTTCAAAATACCTAGAAGACATTTGCGATGTTCTCAACACAAAAAATTGATAAAAGTTTGAGGTGATGAATATCCCAACTACTCTGATTTGATCTTTACATATTCATGAATCAAAATATCACATTTACTCCATACATATTTACAACTATTATATATCAATAAAAATCATGAAGATATTGGTAACTAATAGCTAACATTTATTCAACATGTACCATATGTCTAACCTTTTCACCATCATTGTTTCCTGTGACACAGTAACCCTCTGACACAGATAACATCATCACTGTTTTACAAATAAATAAGAAAAATTATTTCAATGTGCTTTGGGTGAGCAGCGCTGAGAGAGCCCTGATTCACCTGGATAAGAATGCAATGTGCGGCCTGGCTCAATTTTACATCTCAGAGCTTTTGTACTCTGAGTGCAATAAATCAGGTGTATGCACAGAAATCAGGGCAGAGTTAAGCTCCTCCTACGGAGTGAGTCAAGTATTTTGTGATTTGACTGGATCACCTTAATTTAGATATCTTCACAAAGATATAAGCCTATGACTCCAAGATGAAATTTTAACATCAGGGAAATGAGATGGTCCTTTCCCTCTGCTATCAGGAGAAACCCTCTCCAAGAGGCAGGGAGGCAAAAGACTGTTTCTCCTCAGTTTCAGTTGCTGAAATAAAGGACTTGCCACTGGTCTGTGGGCAAAATTTCTTGGGCACCATCTTTGCATATGACCTCTGAATTTTGTTCAGTACATCACTGCTCTAAGGATATATTTAGTGCTTTTACTTTGCATTTTAACATTCAGCTGCTGAGTGAGACAGTATTAGGAGACATGATGCTCTTGATATCAGTCATTCTTCAAAGCGGGTGTTTATTATGGAATAAAAGAAAATACGTGCTTCAGTCTAGAATTTAAAAGCACTAACTGCAATTTTTCAAGCATATGTATGTAAATTAAAGTTACCTGTCTTACCATTTTCGGGAGAAAAGTGTATCTTTACATTTGTTTTAGTGCGACTTGTTTCTGATATCCTAACCTAAAATTTCATGGTCACAAATATATAAATTAAATGTTATCTTAATGAAAAAATAAAACAGGAGCTATAGCACAAGAGATGTGAGGAAAATAGTCACACACACACAAAAAGTAACCAAGAGTGAACCCTGAAGTAATCTATGGACTTGGGGTGATAATGATGTGTCAATGTAATTTCATGGAGTGCAACAAAGGTACCACTCTGGTGGGGTACGTGGATAGTGGGGAATGCTATGGTGGCAGAACAGGGGGTAAATGAGAAATCTCTAGACCTTCAGATCAATTTGTTGTGAACTAAAAACAATTCTAAAAAACAAAGTCATATATATGTGTGTGTGTGTGCATATATTCACATATACGTATATGCATATATATACGCATATTATCTATATACATACATGTATATGCATATATACATATACATACACACACACACATATATACGTATATACACACATTTATACACACACACATACACACACTCCTAATAACTTTTAAGGTCAAAAACTTTCTTCCCTTCAGAATATCTGCCAGAGTGACTTCAAGTACACAGTTACTCATTTGAGGTACTAAGGGGTGACATAAATATCAACTTTTGGCCGGGCGCGGTGGCTCATGCCTGTAATCCCAGCACTTTGGGAGGCCAAGGCAGGCAGATCACGAGGTCAAGAGATTGAGACCATCCTGGCCAACATGCTGAAACCCCGTCTCTACTAAAAATACAAAAATTAGCTGGGTGTGGTGGCGTGTGCCCATAGTCCCAGCTACTTGGGAGGCTGAGGGAGGAGAATCGCTTGAACTCGGGAGACAGAGGTTGCAGTGAGCCGAGATCATGCCACTGCACTCCAGCCTGCTGACAGAGTGAGAAAGACTCCGTCTCAAAAAGAATAAAAATAAAAATAAATCAACTGTTCCATCACTAAATACCTTGTGGTGTCTTTCTCATCCTTCCACTGTAGAATAGTCAGATAGCCCAGTATGTATAATAGAACTCTCACATGGACCTCTGCAGTGCTTATTTTGCCTCTGTAACTACTGAAAGAGATCTCAAATAAGGATCTTCTTAGAAACTTGAAGTAGTACTTAGACTTACACATCAACACATGCTTTGGGTAAAAGGAAAATCCTTTATGAAAATGCAAGCTTTAAGAATTAAATGCTCCCCATAAGGATTCACTTATTCCTGTATAAGTGACTGTAGGCAGAAAAACAGAATCTGAATGAACTTTTTTTTCTTTAACTTGGAAAACCTTGAAAAGATAAGAGTGGTATATAGGGGCCAATTAAAATGAAAAGAACAAGGGAAAATGAGAGTAAGTCTCTCCTCTCCTCCCAATGAGGGTATTGTGTTCTGAACAATTCATGAATGGAATTTCAGAAACTCAGCAAAAGAATACATTTAACTGACTTATTCCAAATATATTCTGAATTTCATATTTACTAAAGTGTTTCCAAATGAACATTTTGTATGTTATGTGCAAAAACTGCACGTTAAAAAGGAAAGGTAAGAGAGTTCATCATACAAGATTTTAGATGCATGCATACTTAAACTAACTTCCACATACTCCACAAATACTAAACTTAAAAAACAAAGCACCCTACATAATTTACCTTGCCATAGATGTGAAGTAATTGTTAAGCATACATAAATGTTAATAAAATACTTTGAATCAATGCTGAGGGGTGGTATCATTGAATGGTGGACCAAAACAAACTAAATGGCATTTTGATGTCTTTGGAAATGACATACCCACAAGCCAATGGCTCAGCACTGACATTAATATATCCTTCTCAGTTGTCTCAATCATTTATAGTAGTTTAATTTTTTTCAAGAACACAGATGTTAAGGTACGTTTAATAATTTTGAAAGGCCATAGAGTATATCTATTTTTTGAAGTCATACTTTCATTGGAATTGTCTCTTTAACCTAACGAATAAATACAAAGAATGCACAGATAAAATAAGTTTTGTCTTCTTTTATTAGAGAAAAATGTACTGTTCCATGCCTGTGCTTTCTACAGTTTTGGAACGGATACAGATCCACAGAGGCCAAACCTAAAACTAAATTATCTTTAATGTTAAAATTTAACTGACCATGTATATAACTGTGCAATTGCTGCTTTCTCACAGAACTGTCTAGGGTTCATTCAACAGATCATAGTAACGAGGTCTGGCATTTAACAAACAAACTAATGATAGAGGAGATACACTAATTTATATGAGAATTAACTAAATACTGTCATGTGGTTTAGTGTAGCTCAAGTTATGCTTGTATCATATAACATAGGTTCAAGTTTTTTCATCAGCCATCAGAATAACAGTGGTTAAAGAGACATCTGAATAAGTGCCAACTCTTACTGCAGTTGTCTCAAAAAAAGAAATTTAAGTAATTGCAATATACATTTCTACAAATAAAATATTCCAGTGCTTACATCAATCCTGAGTTTTTAAGATTAAATATGCAGTACTTATGGTCTCCGACACAATTTTATTTTGGAACACGGTGATGTATTTTTTAAGTTGACTTTCTTCACCACTTTCTTCACCAAAAAGAGGGCTTTCATTATACTCTTCCAAGTCCTCAATACTCTAAAACAAAAAGTCTAGTTCACTGACAAACCATCACTTTACATCTCAGGTTTTAAACAGGGTAAATTAGATGTCAAAAGGAAACAGCTTTTAATATTCAAAGGATGCTGGTTATTTATTTCAAATTTAAAAACTGTAATCAATACATGGAGCTCCAAATACTTAAATTTTTTAATTCCAGATTTCAGTGAAATATTATTATAGCAGGTCCAACAGTCATGTAGTTTGCTTGAATAAAATGGCTTGATGAACATGTTACAGACAAGATGGACCAAAGACAGAAAAAGACTGTCAGTCTTATATCATGGAATACCATATTTTTTCACCAGGTAGTGACCGTTTGTTTTATCACTAATAGTCCACATAACGTGGTTTTCATTGAAGGGATAAAATGGTCTGTGATATGACCTAATCAAGTTGGGGAAAACATAACTACGTTTGAAACATATACTAGTCCCTCAACAAATAGTTCAGCAGTTCATAGTCCCTAAAATGTTGTATGTTAATACTGAGGAAGACGTAAAAAATGAGTACACAATCTCTTCCATATTCCTGTGACATGAGCAAATGCACGGATAAAAAAAAAGTAATACAAAACTTGTGTTACTGCTATGGAAGAGCAACTCACTCGGACATGTAGCCAAAAATGGAGACTGATGTCGACTTAGTTGTCACAAGATTTCAATCAGTCAAAAAAAAAAAAAAAAAGAAAAAGATTTTAAAAGCATTTGGAGGGAAGGGCATGAGCAAAGCATGGGAGTAACGGTGAGTTCCTTCAGGGAAGGCTGTCAATCTGGAGAGTTGGGAGGAAAGACAGAGGGTGGCAAAACAAGCCTAAGAGGGGGTCATGTAAAGGGGAGAGTCTCTGAATATCTAAGAACTGAGACATGGGCACCACTGACAGGCTGGGAAGAGGGAAGGGCTAGGAAGCATTTTAGAAAGGGGAGAGTGTTAGGAAGATAGTATTGCCCATCAGTGAAGGATGGCTCAGAAGAGAAGAGATAACTCAGAAAAGAGTTTAATAATACAAGCAAGGAAGAATGAGGTCTTGAACTAGGGCAGCCTCAGTAGGGATTTAAAGAAAGAAATTAAAGGGCCATTACAGCGGTAAACGTGCCTCGCAATAACTGCATGGGAAGGATAGTGGACTCAGAGGAGTCCCAGATGATACCAAAATTTCTACCCTAAGGGGTAACATGTAGCATTAACATTGACAGGATAACTTTTCTAGTTTAATGTTCATACCAATTAATAAATAGTTTCTGAGGAACATTATAGCAACATGTTCTCTTCTCGTGACTTCTATGTAAATAACTGTTTGTGTACAGATCATCCTTAAGTTGCTTGAAAATTTTATTTTCAAACGCTTTTCCTAGTTTATTTAACACATCTCAGTTAGTGTAGAGGAGTGACATATGAACATGTCTTTTCACAAGGTTATTAAAAAGAATACCTCCCAAAAGAAAATTACATTGTTTCCTAAATAATATACATCTACATGAAGAAGAGGTCATTGTCCAATAACGATTAGCTAATATGCTATATGACAGCAGATAATTCACAATTCACAAAGTGTTAATAATCTGCTGGCTTTCACATTCTGTTATACATCTGAACCATCTCTTATGATTACAAATTTTCATGTAAAACCATTACTAGTCACTAATAGTTTTGAAAGTGAATATGCCATAAAACACTCCTACATTCCAGCAGGAAATAAAAGAGATACTCAGTAGTCAACACTTGCCTACTTCCTATTTAACTAAAACTGTTTAAACAAGACAAGTAAAAAAGACATCCAGTAAGGATTTATGGACTTCCTGCATTCCACTAAAGATCTGTCGCTGATCTCCTAAAAACTGAATATGAAATCTTCATTAATGTATTCATAAAGTATCAATTTTATACACAAGATTTATATTTCTAGGTAAAATTTCCAGTTTACCTTTTCCTGTTTTAAATAACTCCCACAAAACTATTCATGAATCCTAAAAATACACTTACCAATTATGTTAAATCTGGAACAATACAAAGTGAAAATGGTAAGTAATTTATAATGTATAACCAAAAGGTCTGTCCACTTGGAACCAACCCAAATGTCCATCAATGATAGACTGGATTAAGAAAATGTGGCATATATACACCATAGAATACCATGCAGCCAAAAAAAAGGATGAGTTCATGTCCTTTGTAGGGACATGGATGAAGCTGGAAACCATCATTCTCAGCAAACTATCGCAAGGACGGAAAACCAAACACCGCATGTTCTCACTCATAGGTGGGAACTGAACAATGGGAACACTTGGACACAGGAAGGGGAACATCACACACTGGAGCCTGTCATGGGATGGGGGGAGGGGGGAGGGATAGGATTAGGAGATATACCTAATGTAAATGACGAGTTAACGGGTGCAGCACACTAACATGGCACATGTATACAATGTAAGAAACCTGCACTTTGTGCATATATACCCTAGAACTTAAAGTATAATTTAAAAAAAAAGAAACTCTCGGGGCCAACTGAATTTTATAAAAATGAATTTGTTGTTTGGTGAAAAAAGTAAAAACTATAAATCCTAGAAGTCAGTTAAAGGATACCTGTAAAGCTCTGTGGAACAAATATTAATAAAGTCAAACTGATCAAAAAAAAAGGTCTTTCCATACATTCAGAAACAAGCAGGCTGTCTTCTATTTTTGTTCATGAGTTGTATTTTATAAGAATGTATTGTGTTACCAAATAGAACAGACCTTTGTGAATTGCTCATGTGGCGGCTCAATCTCTTTCAGTTCCTTTCCCATCTTGTTGCCACCTCTTTTGTTGCTCTTGAAATATTCTCTAGAAGCACAAAACTAAAAAGTGATTAAAATTGGATAAATTTTAATACTTACAAAACATAATTCTGCATTAGCTTTAAATGGATACTCTTTAAATCAATACTTCTGAACACTATTAGACAACATTTATGACCAATTTTAAACAGTTGTGTTCACCACTCATATGCTAAAACAACATAATCTTTTTCATCAGTCATGGAGTAAAGAATATTCTTTCTTATATATATTCAACATGTATGTCCTAATTCTTGGTTTCAAATGAAGAGTATTTGATGACCCTTCCTATAATTTGTTGACCACAGATAGTTAATTTCTAATACAGATCTTTCTTACCTAAGAAACATTCTTTTTTACTAAGATTTTAAACACTTGGTCATTTCAGTATGCACATAGATGAACCTTCCAACAATGATTGCCTTTCTGCACCTTGACCTAATCTCCAACAACAGTGTTCTCCTCTCCTCTATGTGGCACTCACTCACACAGTCATCCCCTAGATTTTGTCATTCCCAATGGCTGCAACATCTCCCGTAATATTAATAATAGCAATGATAGCAACGATAAAGAGCAACCATGGGTGAGATCGCATCCTGAAAATTTTAAATAAACCCATTACATAAGAACCCTTTAATCCTTCAAACAACTCTGAGGTAGGTACTCTTACCATGTCTCCTTTCATAGATAAGGCAACTGAGGCACAGAGATAAATAATTTGCCCATGTTTCCAAGCTAGCAATGGTCAAACTGGAGTTGGATCCCAAGCAATGTGGCTGCAGAGTCCCAGCCCCTGACCACTCCACTCAGCTATTTCTCCATCTTCCCAACATACACAGCCACTACCTCCCTGTCACTGTAGGTCACTCACTTCAGTACTACAGCTCAGGAATCTGTAGGGACTCAACACCCAATGGAGGGAGCACTTTTCACTGCCCAATGCCCACCCCCATGTGCTCCGGTAACTCAGTCCCAGCTGAAATTCCACAGCCAGTCATCATAACCGCCCCCCCTCCGCCAACATATATGCGCTGCCCAACTCTCCCTCTATCAATGTGCTCAGCTACACCCCAACCCAGGAAATTCCAACCCTAAAGTTACTCTTGCACAAATATGCCATCTGGGCTGACTTTAACTTCTTAATCCCTATGACGCTGACCTCAGTTGGACCCCTAATGCTGCATAGCAATTATATTCCCCTAGTCCATGAGTCCACTAACGGGCCCCCCTCTCTGGGTTCATGCTCTCTTCCTTCTTTGCTGGATTTCTGCATGAACCATTACTACCTGAGACATTGATACAATAGGTTAATTGTAAAGCTAAGCCTGATACCAACAATTAGTTCTTCTCCTTCTTCTCTCTTCTTCATCTTTCTGCTCACCTGTGATGTATTCTTCAAGGGTATTCGGCTCCTTCTTCTTTCTTCTTCATCTTTCTGCTCACCTGTGATGTATTCTTCAAGGGCATTCAGCTCCTTCTTCTTTCTTCTTCATCTTTCTGCTCACCTGTGATGTATTATTCAAGGACAGTCAGCAACTTCAGAGAACGTCCATAACTACATTTCTGCCTGTAACACATAATAAGTAACACGGTCATATGTCATAGAGAGATGAAAAATTAATCCTATTCTAACCAAAACTATCTTCACATAATTTATACTATAAAGTGGCAAGGGAGTAATGGCAGCTGAAATCTTCTTTTTGGGAAAAGGTGAAATGAGTTACTGTCATTCTGAAAGGATCCCTTCCTAACTGACTACTAGAGCAGCTATCTTACATTCTTTATGTGCTGAAAACAAAGGAGAGTTTACTGCACTATAAATTTCCCAGAAACAATAATTTTCTCTAACAGCAGTTTACTTTTCATTTCCTCAAACTAAATAACATATGGGTTCTCATAAGTAGGTTCAAGAATATCATAGCCATTCATCCCGTAAGATTTCCCAAAAGAAATACTTCACTTAACTCTTTCTCCACTTTGGTACAACGATTTTCTAAAAGGAATAGTGAAAACAATTTAACTAAAATAGATAACCTATTTACAACATAAGGTTGTCCCTTTCTACATAACTTAATATTGTTAAGGATCTACAGATTAAACGTTGAAGACATTTATCTTATATGCAGCTGCCATATTTCTAGAAATGGATAAAAATTAATTTTACAGGAAGACTATTTTTATCTGGAAGGCAAAAAGAGGTCATCTTCATTGGCTTTCTAGATAATATACCTCAATTCTGTTAAACTTAGGTTATAAAACAAAGAAACTTACCTGCTTAAGGAACAATCAAGTAAACATATTGTTCACTACAGACACCAATATGTACAAGATAGTTTTTGAAATTATTTGCACCAATGAATACAAAGAAATGATAGAAATATCCTTATTCAAAAAAGCCAACAATCATGCATTTTTAGTTGTATTGTTCTCAAAATACGTTTAATTTTGTTCTTTGTTTCGTTGCAAGCTTTTGCAACGCTTTCAATCCTTTTTCTCTTTGCAGCAAGATCCTTTTTAATGTCAGCTAGATAGTAAATGAAAATGTATTAAAAATTAATGTTGAAAAGTAGTTTATTTGCAGATATTGAAATCAATATGGGACATGATGGTTCAGCAATATCAGAAGGATATTTAAAATGCAAAATGGAAAGATCATTTCAAAAAAGTAAGATTTAATCCTTTTCTGTAAAACCTTTCAGGTATTAATAATAGTTTTCCAATTCCAATTGGTATAACAGCAAATCACTTAATTGACAGATGATGAAAAAAAGCAAATAATTAAAATAGTTTCTATTTTTTAAATGTGCAGAAAGGGTAACAAACACAGACTTTAATTTCTACATCGTAAAATGTCCAACAGTTCAAACGACATGTTTCCATGAAATACTGTCACAACTCATTAAGTAAAGCACATAAAAGTAAGACCATCAAAAGGGTAGACATAACGTAATACACAATAAAGTATTTTTAAGCAATCTAGTGATTGATGCTATTAACTGTATTTTAATAAAAGAAGCAATGTCCATGGGTATAAAAATTTAGGTTTAAGTAGATAAAGAAATACACTTAAAAACACGTTTGAAATATTTTCTGGGAGCTTTTTATATGACATTTTTATCCACAATGCTGTTTCTGAAAACTGTATTACTGCAAGGAATGCTTTCCTAAACATAGTTTCACTTCAGAGATCCACCATCAATTGCTAAGAATAGTTTTCAGCAGTCAGAAAAGATCTGCACCATAATACAAATATTTTTTACATACAGTATCCATCTATAGTGGTTGATGTATTAGGCAGCTCACAAAACCAGCACTTTGTCACCACCAAGCAGAGCAAAGCTTTCCAAATATACTGCTTATATGAATTATTGCTATAGAAGAACTGAAAACTAAAGTAAGCTTTTTAAAAATAAGAGTATTGTCTCCATCGTCTCTACAGAAATTTTCTCAAACTTTTTTGAATAGATGGTCCTATAACAGTCAGTACAACTAATATTTCACATGGCAATATAAAGTTTATGAGTTTTTGGATCCAATTAATTACATGTTTCTCACTGGGTAGAAAAGTTGTCTTTACTTTTCTACTACACAGTTTATTACTGGAATAATAATAGAAAATAATCATTTTAGAGAATTCAATTTTTTTCTGATACTTTAAAGAAAACAAAATCAGAAAGCTGTGACAATAGAATAGCTAAATTAGGAACATGAAAAACTCATATTAAAAATTCTGAGTACATATGGACAGGAAGAGGGGAACAACAGACAACTGGGCCTACTTAAGGGTGGAGGGTAGGAGGAGGGTGAGGATCAAAAACCACCCATCAGGTACTATGCTATAACCTAGGTAACAAAATACAAAATAACAAAATAACAAAAGTATCTGTATACCAAACCCCTGTGACACGCAATTTATCTATATAACAAACCTGCACATGTACCCCCAAACCTAAAATAAAAGCTAAAAAAACTGATATGTGACTTAATGTGTGTACACTAAAAGGAACGAATAGAGCTGTTTCTCCTCCAGTGTCCTCTAATATCCCCCAAACAATTAAATTTCCACGTGTATGAAAGAAAAGCCATCCCTCTCACTTCCCCATTATTAGAAGCATTCTCACATTCCACATCAACAATCAAAGAGGAAGTAATACAGATTTATCAAACAGACTATGTTAAATGCTATATATGAGATGAAGGCATTTAAGACAGTCTTGTCCACTAATTCGTACAGCCTATTGTAACAGTTGTATGATTGAAAACAATTTTCATAAACTACAAATAGCTCCTAAAACATACCTGCAATATCTTCTAGCTTCTGGATATCAACCCTGTAAAAAAAAAGTTACATCAGGGAAATTTATAGCACTAAATGCACACAGGAGAAAGCAGGAAAGATCTAAAATCAATACCCTAACCTCACAATTAAAAGAACTGGAGAACCAAAGGCAAACAAATGCAAAAGCTAGCAGAAGACAAGAAATAACTAAGATCAGAGCAGAACTGAAGGAGAAAGAGACACGAAAAACTCTTCAAAAAGCAATGAATCCAGGAGTTGGTTTTTTGAAAAGATTAACAAAATATATATTTAGGATAGTTAGCTCTTCTTGTTGAATTGATCCCTTTACCATTATGTAATGGCCTTCTTTGTCTCTTTTGATCTTTGTTGGTTTAAAGTCTGTTTTATCAGAGACTAGGATTGCAACACCTGCCTTTTTTTGTTTTCCATTGGCTTGGTAGATCTTCCTCCATCCTTTTATTTTGAGCCTATGTGTGTCTCTGCACGTGAGATGGGTTTCCTGAATACAGCACACTGATGGGTCTTGACTCTTTATCCAATTTGCCAGTCTGTGTCTTTTAATTGGAGCATTTAGTCCATTTACATTTAAAGTTAATATTGTTATGTGTGAATTTGATCCTGTCATTATGATGTTAGCTGGTTATTTTGCTTGTTAGTTGATGCAGTTTCTTCCTAGCCTCGATGGTCTTTACATTTTGGCATGATTTTGCAGTGGCTGGTACCGGTTGTTCCTTTCCATGTTTAGTGCTTCCTTCAGGAGCTCTTGTAAGGCAGGCCTGGTGGTGACAAAATCTCTCAGCATTTGCTTGTCTGTAAAGTATTTTATTTCTCCTTCACTTATGAAGCTTAGTTTGGCTGGATATGAAATTCTGGGTTGAAAATTCTTTTCTTTAAGAATGTTGAATATTGGCCCCCACTCTCTTCTGGCTTGTAGGGTTTCTGCTGAGAGATCCGCTGTTAGTCTGATGGGCTTCCCTTTGAGGGTAACCCGCCCTTTCTCTCTGGCTGCCCTTAACATTTTTTCCTTCATTTCAACTTTGGTGAATCTGACAATTATGTGTCTTGGAGTTGCTCTTCTCGAGGAGTATCTTTGTGGTGTAAAACAGCATGGTACTGGTACCAAAACAGAGATATAGATCAATGGAACAGAACAGAGCCCTCAGAAATAAGGCCACTTATCTACAACTATCTGATCTTTGACAAACCTGAGAAAAACAAGCAATGGGGAAAGGCTTCCCTATTTAATAAATGGTGCTGGGAAAACTGGCTAGCCATATGGAGAAAGCTGAAACTGGATCCCTTCCTTACACCTTATACAAAAATCAATTCAAGATGGATTAAAGACTTAAACGTTAGACCTAAAACCATAAAAACCCTAGAAGAAAACCTAGGCATTACCATTCAGGACATAGGCATGGGCAAGGACTTCATGTCTAAAACACCAAAAGCAATGGCAACAAAAGACAAAATTGACAAATGGGATCTAATTAAACTAAAGAGCTTCTGCACAGAAAAAGAAACTACCATCAGAGTGAACAGGCAACCTACAAAATGGGAGAAAATTTTCGCAACCTACTCATGTGACAAAGGGCTAATATCCAGAATCTACAATGAACTCAAACAAATTTACAAGAAAAAAACAAACAACCCCATCAAAAAGTGGGCGAAGGACATGAACAGACACTTCTCAAAAGAAGACATTTATGCAGCCAAAAAACACATGAAAAAATGCTCACCATCACTGGCCATCAGAGAAATGCAAATCAAAACCACAATGAGATACCATCTCACACCAGTTACAATGGCAATCATTAAAAAGTCAGGAAACAACAGGTGCTGGAGAGGATGTGGAGAAATAGGAACACTTTTACACTGTTGGTGGGACTGTAAACTAGTTCAACCATTGTGGAAGTCAGTGTGGCGATTCCTCAGGGATCTAGAACTAGAAATACCATTTGACCCAGCCATCCCACTACTGGGTATATACCCAAAGGACTATAAATCATGCTGCTATAAAGACACATGCACACGTATGTTTATTGCGGCATTGTTCACAATAGCAAAGACTTGGAACGAACCCAAATGTCCAACAATGATAGACTGGATTAAGAAAATGTGGCACATATACACCATGGAATACTATGCAGCCATAAAAAATGATGAGTTCATGTCCTTTGTAGGGACATGGATGAAATTGGAAATCATCATTCTCAGTAAACTATCACAAGAACAAAAAACCAAACACCGCATATTCTCACTCATAGGTGGGAATTGAACAATGAGATCACATGGACACAGGAAGGGGAATATCACACTCTGGGGACTGTGGTGGGGTGGGGGGAGGGGGGAGGGATAGCACTGGGAGATATACCTCATGCTAGACGACGAGTTAGTGGGTGCAGCGCACCAGCATGGCACATGTATACATATGTAACTAACCTGCACAATGTGCACATGTACCCTAAAACTTAAAGTATAATAAAAAAAAAACAAAATAGACTGCTAGCCAGACTATTAAACAAGAAAAGAGACAAGAATCAAATAGACACAATAAAAAATGATCAAGGGGATATCACCACTGATGCCACAGAAATACAGACTGCTATCAGAGAATACTATAAACACCTCCACGCAAATAAATTAGAAAATCTAGAAGAAATGGATAAATTCCTGGACACATACACCCTCCCAAGACTAAACTAGGAAGAAGTCTAATCCCTGAATAGACCAATAACAAGTTCTGAATTTGAGGCAGTAATTAATAGCCTACCAACCAAAAAAATCCCAGGATCAGACGGATTCACATCTGAATTCTACCAGAGGTACAAAGAGGAGCTGGTACCATTCCTTCTGAAACTATTCCGAACAACAGAACAAAAGAGACTCCTCCCTAACTCATTTTATGAGTACAGCATCATCCTGATACCAAAACCTGGCAGAGACACAAGAAAAAAAGAAAATTTCAGGCCAATATCCCTGATTAACATTAATGTGAAGGAAATAAGAGAGGACACAAATGGAAAAACATTCCATGCTTATGGTTATGAAGAATCAATATTGTGAAAATGGCCATACTGCCCAAAGTAATTTACAGATTCAATGCTATCCCCATCAAGCTACCATTGACTTTCTTCACGGAATTAGAAAAAACTACTTTGAATTTCATATGGAACCATAAAAGAGCCTGTATAGCCAAGATAATCCTAAGCAAAAAGAAAAAAGCTGGAGGCATCACGCTACCTGACTTCAAACTATATTACAAGGCTACAGTAACCAAAACAGCATGGTACTAGTACCAAAACAGATATATAGACCAATAGAACAGAACAGAGGCCTCAGAACAATGCCACACATGTACAACCATCTGATCTTTGACAAACCTGATAAAAACAAGCAACGGGGAAAAGATTCCCCATTTAATAAATGGTGTTGGGGAAACTGGCTAGCCATATGCAGAAAACTGAAATTGGATGCCTTCCTTACACCTTATACAAAAATTAACTCAAGATGACCTAAAGACTTAAACGTAAGACCTAAAACCTTAAAAACCCTAGAAGAAAACCTAGGCAATACCATTCAGGACATAGGCATGGGCAAAGACTTCATGACTAAAACACCAAAAGCAATGGCAACAAAAGCCATAATTGACCACTGGGATCTAATTAAACTAAAGAGCTTCTGCACAGCAAAAGAAACTATCATCAGAGTGAACAGGTAACCTACAGAATGGGAGAAAATTTTTGCAATCTATCCATCTGACAAAAGGCTAATATCCAGAATCTACAAGGAACTGAAACAAATTTACATGAAAAATGACAACCCCATCAAAAAGTGAGTGAAGGTTATGAACAGACACTTCTGAAAAGAAGAAATTTATGCAGCCAACAAACATATGAAAAAAAGCTTGTCATTGCTGGTCATTAGAGAAATGCAAATCAAAACCACAATGAGATACCATTTCATGCCAGTTAGAATACTGATCGTTAAAAAGTCAGGAAACAACAGATGCTGGAGAGGATGTGGAGAAATAGGAATGCTTTTACACTGTTGGTGGAAGTGTAAATTAGTTCAACCATTGTGGAAGACAGTGTGGTGATTCCTCAAGGATCCAGAATCAGAATACCGTTTGACCCAGCAATCCCATTACTGGATATATACCCAAAGGATTATAAATCATTTTACTATAAAGACACATGCACACATATGTTTATTGCAGCAGTATTCACAATAGCAAAGACTTGCAACCAACCCAAATGCCCATCAATGATAGACTGGATAAAGAAAATGTGGCATATATACATCATGGAATACTATGCAGCCATTAAAAAGGTTGAGTTCATGTCCTTTGCAGGGACATGGATGAAGCTGGAAACCATTATTCTCAGCAAACTAACACAGGAAGAGAAAACCAAACACTGCATGTTCTCACTCATAAGTGGGAGTTGAACAACGAGAGCACATGGACACAGGGAGGGGAACATCACACACTGGGGCCTGTCGGGGGTGGAGGGCTAGGGGAGGGATAGCATTAGGAGAAATACCTAATGTAGATGATGGGTTGATGGGTGCAGCAAACCACCATGACACATGTATACCTATGTAACAAACCTGCACGTTCTGCACATGTATCCCAGAACTTAAAGTATAATAAAAAAAGAAGAAAAAGGTTACATCAAAATTTTAACATAATGCTACACAAAATGCCATGTTTGTTTAAGAAGAAGAAATGTCTTATGTGAAATGGTGAAATGTTCTGCATAGAACAGTGATTATATGATCCAAAGCTGACTTCTCTGCCTCCCAGATTCAAGCAATTCTCATGCCTCAGCCTCCTGAATAGTTGGGATTACAGGCACATGCCACCACGCCTGGCTAATATTTGTATTTTTGGTGAGACAGGGTTTCACCATTTTCACCAGGCTGGTCTCAAACTCCTGACCTCAAGTGATTTACCCACCTCGGCCTCCCAGAATGCTAGGATTACAGGCGTGAGCCACCATGCTTGGCTCCAAAGCTGATTTTTCTTAGAAGACGTTATCTGACAGGCAAAACTGACTTAAACACTTTACCCCTTGTCTTCCGCATCGATTTCAGCAAAATGGTCTCTTTTCCGCTGCTTATCAATTGCTGGAGTCTTTCCTGCATTAAAATAAAAAAGACACACCTTTTTTTTTTTTAAGAGGAAGACGCTGTTGTGGACATTTTTTTGTGGAGAAATGTACTATTTGTGGACTCTTTTGGCTCTCTGCCCATTAAAGCAGCGCTATACATGGAATCACTGGGACCCTGACCATTTTACAGAGGCATTTTTGCAAGCTCTTTGCGGTTCAAGTCCCAGTAAACAAGGCACTATGTGTCAGATCCCTTGGACGTCAGGACCGCATCCATCGAGAAGAGCTGCTCTAAGAGTATCTGTAACCCTGGTATGAGGGAGAACCTCCCATGGGAAACCTAAGGCTCTTGAGCCTGCTTTGAAAAGCTTGGGCATCTTAGCACGTGCAAGGTGAACTCCAAAGCAACATAGGGGCTGGGGGCCTCGGGCTGACTGTCTGCTGCCTATGTGCCCCCCGCGCAGAGAGCAGACAAACCGTCCCCTTGGGCGTGCACCTTCTTCCGGCTCCCCTGGACTGTTTTTAACTCCATGCTCCATTTCCTGGTTGGCCGTAACCCGAGCCTCCACTGGGTGAGGCCTTCGCAGGCTTCTCTGCCCACGGGCTCCATGGCTGGTTGTCCTCGGATGTTAGAGGTGACTCCTGAACCTTGTGAGTGCAAAGATACAGTAAGAAAACAGGGTGTGTGAAAGGAGAGCTATCGGGATGGCGGGTTCAAGAAGCGTGGGGCTGGCCCGCCCCGAGTCTCCTGTGGGAGCAGGAGGGATCGCGGAGAATATGTCAGCATCCCCTCCTGTCCTGGCCCGTACAGCCTGTCCCTGGGGCTGGCCGCAGAGCTCGCAGCTGCCGCGCACACCTGAACTCCGCGGCCTCTGGGGGATCCTCGCGGAGCCATTGAGACAGAGCTCGGCCCTGTTCCTGGGTCCCCCAGCGACCCCGTGTGGCCGGAAGAGCTGTGGGGTGACAGAGGATCTCCCCAGCTATCTCAGTGGGAGTCACCCGGTGTGCACCTGTTTCGGACAATCAAGGGTGGGCACTGCTACTCGCCCGCCTGGATGCCCAGGGGACCTCCGGTGACCCCAAGTGTCCTGTCCTGCTGGGCAGCCAGGCAGGAGGGACCCACACCGACTCCCCAACCCCTGCACATATGCACAGGCCCCTGGGGCTGCTCCTGGGCCCTGGGAACCACCTGGGCAGCTCCAGCTCTCAGCCCTGGCCCACCCCGGCCTGCCCTCAGAGCCTTGCCCTGATTCAGGCCCCAGACAACGACACTGGGGCCATTTCCTCACAGGTCAGCCTGGGGCAGCCCGGTGCTTCACACGGTCATCCCCAAAGGGCCTCATGCCCGCTTTCCCCGCCTCCCCACCATGGGCACAACACCTGAGGGACCTCCCACATTGCTCCCTCAGTGGACCTGCAGACGCTGGCACCACAAGGCTCCTCTGAGGGCCTGGGTCCTCGGTTCTCTTGAGAGCAGCCAGCCTGCCTGCCCACACTCCTCGCTGATTGGTCGACTCAGTGCACATGTGGGTGGTGGGCCGCTGGGGCCACGCCCCCTGCAGGCATGCCCTCCCCCTCAGGGACCGCCCATGGTAGCTGTGGACTCAGGGAGAGGGTGGCTCTCTGAGGTCTCTGTCCCCACGATATTCCAGCTCCTCATCCTGGCAAAGGAAGCAAGGACCCAGGAGTGGGGAGTGCCAGGGGACCCTGCCCTAAGGAATGGAGGCCAAGTGAACGGGGCCTAGGACCTTGCCCCCAGGCTCGTTCCAGCCACCCCTACCCCTTTGGATGCAATGGCCATCACCCTGAGGGTGGAGCCCAGGCTCCCTCCCATGCCCTGTGTGCTTCCAACATGCCCAACTGCATTCTTTTTATCAATGGATTGTGCTTTTATGTTTTATCTAACAAAATTGAAGTTGCCTTTGGAGGGTGAAAATATATATATGTATGTGCACACACACACGTGTGTGTGTGTACTTAAGCAAAGGTTTTCCTTTTATATTCATAGATTACATTGCAGAGGTATAATGGCATACCTTTTATATTCATAGATATTTTATATCCTTTTATATTCCTTTGTATTTCCTTTTATATTCATAGATAAATTACAGAGGTATAATGGCATAAAATGGGCATATTTAAGCCTTTGGGTACTTCAGTTAGAGAATATTCCTAAGGCAAGAATTAAGATGTATTCATGCATCATTTCTCTTTCTAATTCTGTTGTCAAGTATTATAGAAATGTTTGTCGGTTTCATTTTTATCACCAGGAATGATTTTAACCAAAAGCTTTCAAAAACCCTTTAATTTTGACCCAGCAAAATCAAACATTTATTCATGTATTTATTTATATAAGTTTAAGGGCTACGAGGGCAATTTTGGTACATGGATCTATTGTGTAGTGGTGAAGTCTGGGCTTTTAGTGTTCCCATCACCTGAATAATGTACATTGTATCCTTTAAGTAATTTCTCAACACTCTCCCACCCTTCTGAGTTTCCAGTGTCTATCTTTCCACTCTCTATGTTCCTGTGTACACATTGCTCCGTTCCCTTATAAGTGAGAACATGCAATATTTGTCTGTGTTTTACTTGTTTCACTTAAAATAATGGTCTATAGTTCCATTCGTGGTGCTGCAAAAGACATGATTTCATTCTTTTTCATAGCTGAATACTATTCCATTTTACATATAAACCACATTTTCTTTATCCAGTTATCCGTTGTTGGGCACCTGAGTGTTGATTCCATATCTTTGCTATTGTGAGTGGTGCTGTGATAAACATATGAGTTCTGGTGTCTTTTTGATGTAATGATTTATTTTCCTTTGGGTAGATACCCAGTGGTGGGATTGGTGGATTGAATAGAGTGACATATGCTGGGGAAAAACATTTAGTCTATAGCAGGGAGTCAACAATTTTCTTAGATAAAACATAAAAGCTCAATCCATTGATAAAAAGGATGCAGCTGGGCGTGTTGGAAGCACACAGGGCATGGGAGGGAGCCTGGGCCCCACCCACGGGGTGATGGCCATTGCACCCAAAGGGTCAGGGGTGGCTGGAACGAGCCCGGGGGTGAGGTCCTAGGGCCCATCCACTTGGCCTTCATTCCTCAGGACAGGATTCTGAGCACTCCCCATTCCCGGGTCCTTGCTTCCTTTGCCAGGATGAGGAGCTGGAATATTGTGGGAACAGAGGCCTCAGAGAGCCACCCTTGCCCCCTAGGTCCTCAGCTACCAGGGGCATGCCTGCAGGGGGCGTGGCCCCACACGGCCCCACTACCTGCATGCACACTGAGCCGACCAATCAGCGAGGAGCACGGGCAGGCGGGCTGGCTGCTCTTGCAAGAACCCGGGACTCAGGCCCTCAGAGGAGCCTCGTGGTGTCGGCATCTACAGGTCCTATATATTTTTTTTTATTTAATCTTTATTTTATATATATATTTTTTCTCAAAGTATGTAATTTTGTGGCTGAATTTAATTTTATCTTTGTGCATAGAAATCTATAGACAATCATAATGCAGGGACACTTTATTAGCATGACCTAACCTTTGAAATCTTGTCTAGGTGAGTCACGAATTTAGTTCATTATCAGTCAGTTCTCTCCTAGCTGGGAAACGTTCATGCAGACACACATGGAACTCAATTAGACTGGGTCAGTGTGATATTTGCAGGGGCTCTAGTGATGTGTGAAACACACAGGGAGACGGAGATCTAATTTTATGATCTTCAGTGTCAATAGGAGAGAAGAAAAGGACTTCTGAATAACATCACCATCAACTGCCTCACAAAATCTCTGAAAGCAGTGCTATAGGAGTTACAGTGATTGCATCAGGAGCTGCAGTTTTGGGGGCAATTGAGAAGGAACTCCTTTCTCTGTATAGGCTGCAGAGTTCCTGAAACTTCTCCCCAATTAGAAACATAGAAAATTATTAGCCTTACTTACCAGTGCCATATGACCTGGGACTACTCAGAGGAAAGAGCTGATTAGTTAAAGAAAATATGTCTAGAAAGAAACCAAAGAACATTACTCTCAAAAGGCACCTTCAGGAATCCAACTATAACATTTTTGGGTAGATTAATATATAATACATATATAGTCTAATATTCTAATAATATAGTAAAACGGATGAGGTTTAGAACAAATTAGGAGACACATTCTGTGTCAGATGCCAACTGCATCTGCAATTTTGGGCAAGGTAATTAACTACCTGGAGTTTCTGCTAAATTGAGGTTGGCAGGGGCACTGGGTTGATTAATTTGATCTTGAAAGTGCCATGAGGTCATGGACTATCTTCTTATCTTTATTAGGGAGTTATTTCTTACATTTATAAGACTCCTTTACTAAGTTAAAGGTGTTTTCCTTCCTCTACCATATACAATTTTTAAAAACTGTTCCCAGCTGGGCGAGGTGGCGCACACCTGTAATCCCAGCACTTTGGGAGGCCAAGGTGGGTGGATCACGGGTCAGGAGTTCGAGATCAGCCTGGCCAATATGGTGAAACCTGATATCTACTAAAAATACAAAAATTAGCCAGGTGTGGTGGCGGGTGCCTGTAGTTCCAGCTACTCGTGAGGCTGAGGCAGAAGAATAGCTTGAACCCAGGAGGCGGAGGTTGCAGTGAGCTGAGATTGCGCCACTGCACTCCAGCCTGGGCGACAGAGAGAGATTCTGTCTCAAAACAACAACAACAACAAAACTGTTCTCATAGGCCAGGCGCAGTGGCCCACGCCTGTAATCCCAGCACTTTGGGAGGCCAAGGAGGGCGGATCACGAGGTCAGGAGATTGAGAACATCCTGGCTAACACGGTGAAACCCCGTCTCTACTAAAAATACAAAAATTTAGCCAGGCGGGCTAATTAGTGTGGCGGGCGCCTGTAGTCCCAGCTACTCGGGAGGCTGAGGCAGGAGAATGGCGTGAACCCAGGAGGCGGAGCTTGCAGTGAGCCGAGATCGCGCCAGTGCACTCCAGCCTGGGCGACAGAGGAAACTCCATCTCAAAGAAAAAAAAAAAAAAAAAAAAAAAAAAAAAAAAAACAGCTGTTCTCATAATTTATCTCTATTTCTGTTTTGTATTTGAATGAATGACACTTAATTCATCGAGATTTTTTAAAGAGCATTGCAGAACTCTCATAAGATGAGGCTGGTTGTATCATTTATTAAATATTTACAGCATCTCAGAGAGCTCTGAATAATAAATGACTTCCATTCAAATAATAGACTTTTAACATTTTCAAACTCGGCTTTTCAGTAGATATCAACACTCTCAATCTCATTCCATTTGTGAGTCTACTTTAAAATACCTTTAATCAAATGTGTAACTTAATAGTTCTATTGATAGAAATATAATTTTTCTCTATATGTTTTGTTTTGTTTTTCATAACAATAGTAGCAAAAGATACAAACCAAAATCAATTTTCTAGATTAATGTTGGAATCTCCTGGTTTCACTTTTGAAAAACCACTCCTAGTCTAAAATGCATTATTACATTGTTTGTAATGATATTTAAAAGCTGGAGGAACATAAACTCCGCAATAACTGTTTCATTTTTAAATTTGACCCATCTTCGGTTTGTGGAATGTGTCTGAAATTGCACAGCTGTTTTTATTTATAGTCTAACTGGGGAATTTCACTTGTGAAAGATGCTGTAACAAAATAAATGTCCCTGTGTCCATTGCATTCTGTGGCATTCTAAGCCAACAAAATGTCAAGAAATACCATTCAAATCCTTTCAGCTACAATGAGGCTGAATTATCATTCTTTTCAAGTTCTTGTTTTTGAGGGACTGTTATAGCAGAAATTCACATGCAAAAGAATTGCATTAATTTATGTACCATGCTTACTATTTTTAACTTAGAAAAAAAAGTCAGACTCCTCTTTGGACCTCAATACTGACAACTTTCATCAGTAATAATAGGCTGTACTGTTATTCTGTACTACCTTTATTCAGCAGGAATAACAGGCTGTACTGATGGATGTACTACAGTGATGCAAGGACTCCAGTAAACTGGCAGGCAGTGAAGAGGTATGCTTCAGGAGTGTCACAAAAGTGGTGATGACTTTGCAGAGAACAGAGCCACCCGTTTATCGGCCTGCCTCTGCTTAATGTATGTTGCTCAAACGCCTCTATGAAAATACTGCCCCAAATACAAAACTATACTATTGGACTGCCCTTCCTTTATAACTTTGAGGGATGGTCATTGCCACTTGCTAATTGCCAAGCTCTCTTACAAAGTACATATTCAGTTTATTTCCCTGCCTGCAACTGTATGATGTATAGTTGTTTCCAAGAAATGATGACTAAGAGGTACTGAGAGATTTTTGTCATTTTTTCTTCAAAAAAAGTCAACTGGTTTCCTGCTCATTCTTTCCATTTAAGTTGGCCATAGAAATCCCAGTGGTGACCCTCAGGTTGTCAAAGGCCTTTCTTCTTGTTGCTGTGAGGTTGGCCTGCTGATAGTAACAGATACACCCCACTCACAATTATTTCAGGATCAAGTAGATCCATTGGCCATGGAGTGATGGTCTTTTCAAGTAAGGCTATTTTGAGAGGTAATAAAATATTCATACACTTAATTTTTCTTTTGTACTTGCTTGTTTTAAAATACAGTTCTGTACATAAATATTTTTGACAAGATGAGCAATAGATCTATTTTTTCACATTATAAAACAAAATTATTATAAAGATAAGTCAAAAATGACTAAGTAGAACATTCTATTTGGTTATTAATTTTCACTGGACTTTCAAAACATTTTTCTGTATAACATATTCATATATTTTGAATTCAGCAATGCAGTCAGATGTTTCATGTAAGTGGCTGGGCACAGTGGCTCACACCTGTAATCCCAGCCATTTGGGAGGCTGAGACAGGCAGATCATTTGAGGCCAGGAGTTTGAGACCAGCCTGGCCAACATGGCGAAACCCCATCTCTACCAAAAACACAGAAAAAATTAGCCAGGCATGGTGGCACACATCTGTAATCCCAGATACTCGGGTGGCTGAGGCACAAGAATCACTTGAACCCAGGAGGCAGAGGTTGCAGTGAGCCTAGATTACGCTGCTGCACTCCAGCCTGGGCAACAGAGTGAGACTCTGTCTCAAATAAAATAAAATATGTAAGTGTAACATGTAAGATTAAACATAATCTTACGTAGTGATTATCTGAATTATTTCTTTTTTCTTTACTTTTATTCTACATGGGTATTATAAAGAGTTGTGTGTTCATAATAAAGGCTCCCTTTTCTACATAGTTGGTCTTCCCTTCTTCCCTCAACATTTTTAAAAAATTCTACAAAATTTACACAATCAACATTCTTCCTTTTAAGCTACATTATTAATTTCTCCCCAACAGAATTACAGTTTTTCAGCAGCTGGGAAATGGAACCAAATGATGTTTAATTCTCCCAGCAGTGAGGTGAGGAAACATGCACAGAGCATTGCTGCCCAGGGAGCTCCCCCAACCCTGGCATCCAGTATGGTTTTGGGGCGTGTAGTCATGGCAGACTGTCTGCATGACTGAACTTAGTTGCCAGCCCCTCCAGAGGTCAAGACTGATACAGGTGGCCCAAAGCTTCCACTATAAATCACATTGTTAGCATTAACTATCTAGCATAACTCAAAGCTCCAGGTAAACAAAGACATTATTATCAGGCAGGATATTCCAAGGGCTTAGAGGTTATCTCCTGGAAGGCTGTCAAAGAGCAGATGTTCTTTGGAAAGTGCAGGGTTTGGACAACACGGATCTGCTGAGCTAACCTACTACTGCACTCTTATTCAGCTCTTATTCTGAATTCTCTCTCTCTCTCTTCCTAAAATGTGCAGATCCTTACGGATGGATGGGAAAATCTGGGAAACACAGCACTCACTGTAAACACACCATGCCTAGAATTCGGCTCCTCTTCAACAACCCGGGCTATTGAACTGGGTCGAAGTCACTATGCCAGGATGACATTTTTTTACCTTAGAATGAATTCCCCCCAGGTGGCTCCTCATCCTCCAGGTATACAAGGCTCCTGGATGACCCATGGCCTCCACGGGGCACACCGGAGTCTGAATCACAGCTGATTTTCTGGATTGCCCTTGGACTCAGCAGGATGATTCCACATCTTCCAAATTCTAGATATCCTGATATCGCAATATTTTTTATCCCTGTTTCTTAATGAAAGGGTAAATGGAGGTAGAGGTGTTTCTCAACAACCTGCAACAACACGTTTCTTTCAATTATTCAGTACTTAATTGGAAATCAAAGCCCCTTTCTAATGTATCGATAACATTGGGAATTGATGACTATTGTGTAGTTGTACTTAATCGACACCATGCTAATTCCTAACATGGGCTATGGAGGCAGCAGAGCGGCAGGTGACAACATATGCACTTCTCTCCCTCTCTGCCCAAAGCTCCTGGTAACTGTCAAATGAGCAGAGGACGGGGAGACAATAGGAATATTTTAAAACTGTGGTTTTCAGGTTGGGAATATATTAATATCATACAACCTAATTATTTCCTTACTTTGTCTATATTGTTGAATATTACCCAAGCTTCAGAGCTGTCAGAGCAAACCTCAAAGATGAGGAGCCAGCTGGCAGGTAAAAAGCAAAACAAAAACAGCCCGTTGCTCAATGACTACGATTTTTAGTTCAATTACATTTCCTTGCCATCTAAATAGCCAGATGCAATGACCCATAGATAGAGCCAGTGTAGAATAGATGCAGTGACCCATAGATAGAGCCAGTGTAGAACCTAACATAATAATGTCTAAAGGGGTTAGTAATTGTTCTACTCAATTTGTTTCAGCCATTCTATTGGAATTCCTATTAATTGGAATTGATGGTAAGTATATGGAATGTCATGTAGTGAAACAAACAAACAATTTAGAGCACACCAAGTTTCATGGACAACAAATAACAAATCACTTTTTAAAAATCAATACCAACCAGGCCAGGTGTGATGACTCACACCTGTAATCCTAACACTTTGGAGGCTGAGGTGGGAGGATTGCTTGAGGCCAGGAGTTCAAGACCAACCTGGCCAACATAGTGAGACCCCCATATCTAAAAAAAAAAGAAGAAAAAAAAATGAATAACAACGAGTACAGTGAGATCAAAGAACACTAGCTACCATCTACCCTTGGTTTAATACTCTTGAGAAGGCTGGCATATGTGGAGTCTCTCCAGGAAGACATTTGAGGCAGAAAACCAGAATAGGGGCAGGAAATGTATTATTTCATCATCTGAAATGGGGACTTTATTAACTCTCCTGAGTATAAAGTCAAGAAAGAAGGTATTTTTCAGGACTGTTTAATTAAATGTCATTCTGTTTATCAAAACAGAGAAACCTGGCAGGCATTTCTAACCATATGGGATTTTTGGAAATACATGAGAAACATGTGATTACGTGTTTAGCTGAATATTATTTAAAATGTATGCAAAATCCTGAGAGGGCTTTTGAACTAAGTTCCTAAAATCATCCTCTGATGCATCCTATTTGATATGCTGCTGTGTGCCTAAAATTATTCCAATAGAAATAAAGCAGAGCCTCAATAAAACCAGCCCCTTTTAATGAGCTGCTTCTTGTAATTATAATTATCCATAATCATTTGTTTTGACTGTAAGTAATATAACAAGGCAAAACCTATAATTTTCTAAAGTAATATAATCAATATAAAAACAAAGGTGTTTCATACTACTAACGGAAGATAAATGTATCCTGCAAGCTGAATGTTGGCAGATCAGCTTGTGCTCTTCTAAATCATCTAAATATCATCAGTGCCTTTGATTACAGCCTCGTGCCCAGTGCTTTAAAAATCAAAGTTTGCTTTTAAGAAATGTAATTTAAAAACTGCTGATCATCTAAATCTTGGGAGGTCAAGGGCACTCTTATTTCCTTTATACTTACAAGTTTAATTTGATGTTTTCTAAAATAGACTTGGGTATAAATTTCACATCAATATGCTAAGCAGAGCCCCATGCAGAATATTTCTGAGTGGGATTTATTGAATATAAGGTTATTTTTATGACTGGGACATTACAGATGCAATCATCAATGAATAAAAAATAAATTTAAACAACTGTCTCTAGCATCAAGTTGAAACTCAAGTCTCAATAGAGCAAGTTTCAGGAAGAGGTGGGATTTCAGGTAACATGGAGAACAGCAGCTCAGATCCTTTTCTTAAAGGACGATTCCCCCTTGATATGAAGCCAGCAACTCACTCTGCATGCAGAACATGCAACATATTTCCATGCCGGGGAGAGAAGCATGTGACGTCATTCATTCACTCATTCAGTCATTCCCTTATTCGTCTATCTAATAGCTGTCAATACTCCTAGTATGTGTTGGGCATTGTACTACATGCTAAGTATATAGAATCTCTTTTCTAAACTCAAAAAGTTATAAGTAGATGGTAGTAGTGATCAGGGTAAAATACATTTGTGAAAGGAAGAAATTACAGTGACAAGTCCTATAATAGATGGCAAGTGATGTAGGATCCATAAGGAAGAAGGACAAATTATTTATAGTATAGATAGGGAAGACTTTACAACAGGAGAAATTATCTGAGATTAGTTTGGAAGGATAAGAACAAAAAGGTACTCCAGTAGAAAATTGGGACAAAAAGTAGAAAAATGGGGCACTTTAGTCTGGGAGTCATAAAAGGTGGGGTATACTTGGAAAGAATAAACTTTTTGTAGAACTATAAGAGATTTCAGGGTCTGTGTGAGTTATAGTTTCAGGAGATTAAGTTGAAGATATTTGGGTACAATATATTGAGGTATATCATAAGCCAAGAGAGAATATAGGTTTTATTTTTGCAGGTCAGTTGTTCTCAACTGGGGGCAACTTCGTGCCCCCTCCCTGGGATATTTGGCAAGGTCTATATTTTGCTGTTACAACTGGAGAAGGGGGCAGGCTACTGGCATCTGGTAGGTGGAGACCAGGGATCCACTAAGCATCCTACACTGTACAGGACAGTCCCCACGGCAAAGACTCTGCCCCAAATGTTGACAGTTCTAGGGTGAGCAACCTTGCTCTAGATAATGGAGAGTAACTGAAAGATTTTACATATGGGAAAGAAGTAAAGAGGTACTTTCTAGGAAGGTGATGCAACACCTCCTAGGAGGTTTGCCACATCACGGTGGTCATCAAAACACTGGGTGTCAATAAGAGAAAAAATATTCGCCTGCAGGGAGAAAGATCAACTAACTTCTTGAGCATCTACTCTGTGCTGGACATTCAATGTATTATACCAATCTCCCCATGATATTGGCAACTGCTACTTTCTGCAGCAATGGGGACTACCAGATGAAACAGGATGAGACTAGAGGCTGGGAGACCATATAGATCAATGTTCACTCTCACATGGAAACAGTGGAGGTCTGGACTGTAGCAGTGTCCATGGAGATGGAGATGTGAGAGCAAAGAGGAAGGTCAAATCAAAAGGAGTTTTTTACCAATTAAATGTGAGAAGGGTTTAACCACCAAATGGAAGGTTTACAGAACGACTTTGAGGTAGCTGGTTCAGAAGACTAAGTAGGTAGCTGGAGAGACTGCAAAAGGAAGTCTCAGAGGACAGGTACAGGGCTACCCATACTTGTGACCTTTGGGGTGCCCATGGGAGGTTCAGATGTAGATGCCTGGTAAGCAAAGGGAAAAATAAGTCTCCAGTTGTAAAGAGACCTCAAACAGATATGTGTTTAAGAGTTTGCAACATCACAATGGTCATCAAAACACTGGGTGTCATTAAGAGAACAATATTTGCCTGCAGGGAGAAAGATCAACTAATTTATTGAGCATCTACTCTGTGCTGGACAGTCAATATGTTATCATCTCAGTCTCCCCATGATATTGGCAAGGAGACTGAATGCAGACAGGCCCAGGGAGGTGCTCAAAGTCAGGCAGCCAGTCAGAGGCAGAGCCAAGCTTGGAATAGTGTCTCACCAAAACCAATCCCCATCCATTCATTCTTTCAATATTATTTATAAAGTGAATTGCTGCGTGGAGAAGAGAAGCCACAGAACAGGTTGAGAAAGAAGACCCTGAGATAGGAAAAGAAAAAGTGAATGATATCATCAAGTCCAAAGGAAGGAAGAGCTTCAAGTAATAGTTTCAGTTCTCAATTGTAAAAAGATTCAGAGTCAGACCAGAGGATGCTTCTGCCATAAATTGCTATCCAAATGATATCAAGTCATGCACACACACACAGAGTTTATATCAGAGTTAGAATGTGTACACTGCATTAGACACTGAGCATCATCAGGGTCTTGCTGGAGGGCAAGGAGCAAAAAACAGACCATAATTTGTAGAAAAGTACTTAGAGTTTGAGGAAGTAGAGCCAGGAAGAACAGAAGGAAGGTAGGGTGGTTGCTAAAGGGAAGATATTTTACAGATGAAGATTCAGACTTGAGCGTAGATGTAGGCTGAAGGACTTGAGTGGAAACACCAAAGTTTGAGTATGTAGGAGTGAGGGTCTAAATGAGAGAATGAAGGAGTTTGGCCTTGGTGTGGAGAAGGGTCCACTGTTTGTTTAAAATAGTGGTCTTCAATCTTGTTGGGCCAGTAGACTCTCTTGAGAACCTTGTGAAAGTTTTAGATGTCGCCCCAGAAAAACATCTGTAAACATTTACAAAACTGGGTATGATCTTAGGGAGTTCTTGCTAAAATCTCCTAAGCATAAAATTTAACAGGCTCTCCTTGAGAGTGAAGAGGTGCTATTAATGTTATTACAGAGGACAACAGCCTCCATCTAACCTTCAAGCAATCCCAGATTGGTGAATTGGAAGTGGCTGGAGAATGCGATGAACTGGATTTCCTCTGTGCCGGCATTGATTATTGTGGCGTGACTGAATCACAGTAGGAGTTCCCCTGAAAAGAGCAGTTTGAGTTTGTTAGGAAAATGGCACTCTGGAAATTGATTTCTTTCAAACAATTCAACCCTGTGAAATCCTTGCAATATCCTTGTGTAAAGCCAGGGTTATGTGGATGACCTCTGAAAGCCATTGATGTGGAAATTCCTAATTTAGAAAAGTTATCAGAAATGTTTCTGGAAATGTTTACACCTAGAAGAGCAATTTGGTATATCCCGGGGGAAGTATCCAGAGCGAGGAAATCAACAGGAGCCCAAAGTTTTGCATTCTATTTATTGAGTAAAAATATATTGATTGCTAGCCACATGACAAGACCTGTTCCAAGTGCTTTATGAATGAATTCATTAAATCTTCATCACAAGCCTACTAGGTAGGTACAGTTATTATCCTCCATTTCACAGAGAGGGTAATGGAGGCACAGTGAGATAGCAGGGTTGATCTTGGTTTGGGTCAGGGAGTAGATTTGGAACAAGGCTGTCTGTTTCCAGAGTCTGACCTCCCACTTTTACTCTATATTGAGAAAGTTTACATATTATAATATGTTCACACATTTACTCAGTCAGTTTTTTTTTTTTTTTTTTTTTTTTTTTTTTTGAGACGGAGTCTTGCTCTGTCACCCAGGCTGGAGTGCAGTGGAACAATCTTGGCTCACTGCAACCTCTGCTTCCTGTGATTCTCCTGCCTCAGTCTCCCGAGTAGCTGGGATTAAAGGCGCCCACAATCACACCCAGCAAATTTTTGTATTTTTCATAGAGATGGGATTTCACCAGGTTGGCCAGGCTGGTCTCGAACTCCTGACCTCAAATAACCTGCCCGCCTGGGCCTCCCAAAGTGCTGGGATTACAGGTGTGAACCACCATGCCCACCCAATTCTTATAAGCTTTCAAATATCATATTTGTTTAAACACCTGTATTCTTTAATGTTGTAAAGGTAACTATCCATCCTCTGACAGGGACTGTAGATGAGAGGAAATGCATCCAGGAATCTAATTTATCACACCAGGGTCCTATGGATAGATTTAGGGTTATGGGAACAGTACCTCATCACCGGTTATAGATTTTGAGAGCCTTCAATGAGCCACCTCTGAAGCCTTTTTAAAGATGGCTGGACATGCTTAGGCAGAAGGTCTCTGATTTGTGTGCTAAAGCTCCTTCAAATGAAGAAGTTTCAAGTGAACAGAAATTCTCAGGTGTTAAATGCTGCTACAACTCCGGAAAGACTGCCAACTCCTGCCAGGTGACCAGAAACTCAGTCAACTTCTCTGCTAACTGACCTCCAAGCAACTTTACCCATAATAGCTAAGAATACCAGCCAATACTTGCTGAGTATTTCCTGTGGACCAGGCTACACACACACACACACACACACACACACACACACACACACACACACACACACACACAGATCCAGATGCTCAGTTTGCACAGTGGTGCGGTAGTGGAAGGTCATAAAAATAAGCATGCAGGGCCGGGCGCGGTGGCTCACGCCTGTAATCCCAGCACTTTGGGAGGCCGAGGCGGGCGGATCACGAGGTCAGGAGATCGAGACCATCCTGGCTAACACGGTGAAACCCCGTCTCTACTAAAAATACAAAAAATTAGCCGGGCGTGGTAGCGGGTAGCTACTCGGGAGGCTGAGGCAGGAGAATGGCGTGAACCCGGGAGGCGGAGCTTGCAGTGAAAAAAAAAAAAAAAATAAGCATGCAAGTTGAAACCACCTGATATGGTTGGGTTATATTCCCCACCCACTCTCATCTTGTATTGTAGTTCCCATAATCCCCATGTGTGGTGGGAGGGACCCAGTGGGAATTAATTGAATTATGGGGGCAGTTACCTCCAAGCTGGTATTCTCGTGATAGTGAGTTCTCACAAGATCTGTTGGTTTTATAAGGGGCTTTTCCCCCACTTCACTCTGCACTTCTCCTTGCTGATGCCATGTGAAGAAGGTAGTGTTTGCTTCCCCTTCTGCCATGATTGTAAGTTTCCTGAGGCCTCCCCAGCCATGTGGAACTGTGAGTCAATTGAACTTCTTTCTTTTATAAATTACCGAGTCTCGGGTATGTTCTTATGGCAGAATAAGAATGGAGTAATACAGAGGACCTGCTTTGACATTGGATAGTCCTGTGAGCAAGTTCTGAATTTATCATCTCACAGCTCCTGCCCATGTACAAGTTACTTACTCTGTCCTAATCTCAGTCTCTTTATCTGCAAAATGGAAAGAATAATAATATTGGCTTCATAGAATTGCTGTGAGGATGTAATAAGATTTTGGATACTAAGCACTTAGCTTATAGTACTTACTCAATAAACACTATTTATTACTACTGTGTGCTGTATCACAGGGAAGTTGTGGTGGTCAGATGAGATCATTGACATTCAGATATTTAGAAAAGTTAAACACTTCAGAACTTTCTTCTGAAGGACTTTGTTGCTGAGTTTTCAGCCCCATTCAGTGAATGTAACTAACTCTCATATTAGTGCGTTTCTGCAAAAATGATGAGGTCTTTTGTTATTACTTTTATTGAGGAATAACATATATAGTAATGTACATAAATATGAATGTGCACAAATACAGCTCGATAGGTTTTTAATATGTGAATGGCATGTTACTACCAACCAGATCAAGATATAGAACATGCTCAGCACCCCAGAAGAGTCCCTCATACCCTCTTTCAGGTAATATTTATTCCTCAAAGGTAACCCTTATTCTTCCTTCTGTCACCTAAACAAATCTTTCCTTGGACAATATTTCTATTATTATCTCTAGAATTAATTGTAATATGGAAAATACTGTTTTATAAGCCTCATTCTCTGAATCTGATCACTTTAAAATTAGGAGGTATGCACTTCATTGCTCAGACCCAACCCAAGAGTTCCATCTGACTTCCTGGCTTTGGACAGTGCTGACAAGTCCTCAGGGCATGCCCCACGCTGGGCTATTCACTTGGAAGGAGACAAATGCCTAGGAGGCCTGGTTTCACCCTCAGAGAGCTAGTCTAACTAGAGAAAGAAGCCTTAAAATGGAATACCATCCCTAACAGCAAATGAATCCATAAAAATCATGTCTCAGGGAGCAATCTCATGTTTTCTTGTTTTCGACCGTCCTGAAGACACTGTTTGGTATTGGTCTTTCCCAAGAGGATGCCCAGATTAACCACCTCCCACACAGTTGGGTCCTTTGCTTTGGGGTCACTAGGATGTGGAAAGCTTGCTGCCTTGCCATCTGCTATTGTGTCACAGGTGTCTGTGAGGTCTCTCATGTAGGACATGGTTTCCTCTGGACACATTAGTGAGGACTTCCACAAAAGAGGGCAAAGGGAGGCCAATCCCTATGTGCTTATTCCAAGATGTATTTTATCAGGACATGTTACCCCCAGTTCTTCCTGCAGGTCACTGTTGTCTGTAAGACAGTGCACACACTGGGAGCAGTTAGCAAGCATGCACTCATCACCATATGCACCATGAAAACACTTCTGTGCAGTATTGGTAGTTGTGGAGCTTGCATTTCTTTAAAAGACAGAATGGCATTTAACCACACTTATTGCCATCCAAGGAGCTGGTGGAACATAAACTGTTCTGTATGGTTGCAAGCACATAAGCCTCTTGAGCAAGTTTTCTATGCTTTATGAGAACAAAAGATGAGACATTTTATTCTTCAAAAATGGGGGACTCCAAGACAAACCACAGATTAATCACAAAGGAGAAGAGGAATAAGCAGTTGCATTGTGCATCTCTGGTCATTTTGCTGAGGATTTCAAAAGAGAAAATGGTGTGCTAAAGCAATGCTTCATTTCACATTATTGCACGTCATCCATCATTTTGTATAGTTACCTATTCGTAACATTCACCGCTATCTAATTAAGTGAAAAAATTTTGTTGTAAGTAATTAAGTGTTTTTTAATAGGCCAGCATTCTCAAAGATCATACTTTGCCTGTAAGGAGACTTCAAGATGTTGTCTGGAGTTTTGGAGTTTAAAGTATATATTATCCTTGTGAGATTATGTAAACTCTCATATTTGTGGGAATACAAATGAGCAAAACTATTTTGAAAAGCTTGATTTTACCAAATAAAGTCTGAGATTGCATATACACAGATCCAGCAATGCAACTTTTACATATATACCCTGAAGTGGTGGTTCCAGACTTTAATGTGAACCAGACTTTAATGTGCACCATAATCCCCTGAAGGGTGTGTTCAAACACACATTGCTGGGTGACACCCCAGAGTTCCAGATTTAGCATATCTGGAGTGGGACCATAGAGAGTTTGTACCTCTAGCAGGTTCCCAGGCGATACTGATGCTGCTGGTCCCAGAACTACATTTTAAGAACCACCGTCTCAGGGAGACTTGTGTACATACACGCTCATAAGAAGACATGAGCAAAATTTTTCAAAAACATTGTTCCTAATAACCCCAAGCTAGAAACAACTCAAATACCATCAACAGTTCAATGAGGAAATGAACTGTGGTATATTCATACCAAAAACCCCTACTATATAGCAATCAAAAGGAATGATCTACAGCTACCTGCTTCAACAGGATGAATCTCATGAAGTGTTGGTGAACAAAATAAACAAGGCAAGAAACAGTATCCATAATGTGATTCCATCTGTATGCATCCCAAAACAGGAAAAACAAAATCATATTCTTTACAAATGCATGAACAGATGGTAAAACTATGAATAAAATCTGATAATTGATCATTGCAAAAGTCAGACTAGTAATTATCTGGGGCTAGGAGGAGGGAAGCATACAGGTAGTTTCTCAGGTACTAGCAATAGTCTACGTCTTAACTTGGCTTAACTTGGCTATTAGGTATGTTGGAGTTGGACTTATGATTATTACTTAGACAGAACATTTGTATTTATACACATCTACATAGAATACATAAGTTTTAAGTATTTAAGAATCATTTTATCTTTTAAAAATAATGTCCTCTATCTGCTATGTATTCTGACTTTTGGCAACTTGTTTGAATTTTAGGATCTGCCCATTGGTTATGAAAAATTAAATCTTTTAAGCTTTAATAGATGGTTTAGTTATTCTGCTGGGTCAACTATTGAAATGAAAGAATTTTTGTTACTGTCAAATACATTTGAGATATGAACTAGCTATGAACAAAGTGTTACAGAGTAAAAGACCTGTAAGGCCTAATTGGAGAACAGATTAGAATCTTGTACAGTTAGCATGTTTATGGTCAGTGTAATAAGTCATGACAGGCCCTAGTAGATCATCTTTTAGATGTTGTTCATATCTATGAACACATACATAATGGGAGAGATTGACGGCTGTTGCCATCAATTACATTACATTAAAACTGATTTACATAATTTCCCCAATACAAATTGCGTGACTACAAGAGTGAAGATTCTTATGAACTATTATTTTCTTTTGGTGGCAGGAGAGTCATTTTTGAAATCTTTGAAAAGAAGGAAGGATTGAATGTGCTTGTTGATTATATTGTGATGTTCTTTTACCTTCCAAAAATGAGGAGTGGGGGACATCTGTAACTCTGTGAGGATACCAGGAATGCTCATTTCTGTTTCATAATGCTTACTCTGTTTTATCCTGATATTATAGTCTTGCTTTTAAATGTATTGGGCTGAATCTCTTTCTTTACATTTTTAGTGTGTCCTGTACAAACAATTCTTAATCATTTTTTTTCACCATATGTTTCCTTGTGCCATGGTCTGCATGTCCCCTATTTGATCACAGTGTGGATTCTGAATTTGCACCTCCCACATGCTAAGTTGACAGCTGCATAACCTCAAAACGCATTCTGGCAATGATGAATGCCAATATTTTATGATGACAGCCCAAGAATGTGATTGCAGCTGCCCACTGATATAAGTGGTATCTTTATTATTTGGTGAGTTAAACAGACACATTAAGTACATTTGTTGCAAATACTAGACTGTAAAAGAATGTATTTCTTACTTATTATAGTAAACAGTAAGAAACAACCAAAATGTTCATCAGTGGAGGAATGATTAACTAAATTGCAGTATAGCTATACCATGGAACTCCCCACAAAGAAAGTAGCCTGAACTGTGTTCGACTCCCTATGAAGAGCTTTATATGTGTTGTTTCATTTAATTCTCACAACAACCTTGTGATATTCCCATTTTATAAATGAGGACACAAAGACTTGTCCAAAGTCACATAGTAAATTGTGCAGCAATAGTTAGACCTAAGTTCTATGGACCTCCAAATCCATTTTCTTATCCAGTTATACTCTCCTAGCTTGTAAATGTCAAAGCTATACATGCTGTTAATTCTCTTCTCATGGAGATTAGGTTCAAGATGAACATTAAGTTATGTAACCACAGAGAAGAGGAAGAGACTTAGATAATAGTAAAATTAAACCTATCTAAATGTCAAAGCTAAATTACTTCCAAATGAGGTAAGTTTCCTATCATTCCATGACTGAAAGGAAATTCAAGAATATACACCAAAATTCTGGTAATATGTGCTATCCAAGTCAGGATTTTCATGTATTCTCAGAGCTGTTACTCTGCTTAAAATGTCAAATTATAAGTGAAGTAAGAGAAAAGCCATGCTTTTGCTCAAATGTAATTATCGATACTGTAAAATATCACTTATATGTTTATCTTTATAACTTCTCCTTTTAATATTTACAGATGGACAAAAGAGAAAGAAATCTTTAAGAAAGAAACTGGATTCACTAGGAAAGGAGAAAAACAAAGACAAAGGTAAAGGGTAAAGTACCTAATGTAAATGCATCTTCCATGGAGCATAATGGTTGAATTTGGTGGGGTTATTGAATTGCATAGATATACGTGGTTCAACTCTGTTATGAAAACTGGATTTCTACAGTGGAATGTCATTAAGGGCTGTTTTGGTCTACTCTTCTGTGTTTGAGTAGCCCTGTACTGAACTGATGAATTCAGCTGGTTTGAGGAGAGTGTGACCTCGGCCAAGTTTGTGGTTCCAATTATTATTTTGACCAATCAGCTATACATAAAGAGGACCTGGGTTGAGAAGCTATGGAGAGCATCTCTAATGCTAACCAGCTGTCTGGCAAATCCAGACAGGCAGGGTTAGTTTAATGAGAGTTTGAATTCACCTACCACCACTACTGGAAAGAAACAGTCTCATCCTCATGGGTTACTGAAGATAGGCCATTCTCAGCATTTTTTTTTTCACCCAGTTGAAAAATATTTATTTGCAACTAACCTGAATGCTTACATTTTACTTTGTTACATTGCCTCAGCCAAGATAGGTTAAAGCAAATGCCCTTAATATTTTGGGGGTCACAGAGCCCTTTAAGAATCATTGACAATGATGATGCTCTATCAAAGGCCTGAAACTCACCCAATGCCCACCCTACCACCCCCTAAATTAAGAATTCCCAGATTAGATATTCACTTGAGTTAACAAGTATTTTCCTTTTTAAAGATCCAGGAACTTTAGGGAATAGTCAGTGGCTATTAGTTTTTTTGTTTTGTTTTGTTTTGTCTTGTTTTGTTTTGTTTTGTTTTGTTTTGTTTTTTGAGACAGAGTCTCGCTCTGTCACCCAGGCTGGAGTGCAGTGGCACGATCTTGGCTCACTGCAACGTCCACCTTCCAGGTTCATGCCATTCTCCTGCCTCAGCCTCCCGAGTAGCTGGGACTACAGGCGCCCGCCACCACAACCGGCTAATTTTTTTTTTTTTTTTTTTTTTGTATTTTTAGTAGAGACAGGGTTTCACCACGTTAGCCAGGATGGTCTCAATCTCCTGACCTTGTGTTCCACCCGCCTCAGCCTCCCAAAGTGCTGGGATTACAGGCATGATCCATCGCGCCCGGCCTAGTATTTTTTTTTAACTCTTGTTTTAGGTTCAAGGGTACATGTGCATGTTTCTTATATAGGTAAATTGTGTGTTGCAAGAGTTTGTTGTACAGATTATTTCATCACCCAGGTAATCACCATAGTACCCAATAAGTGGTTTTTCAATTCTCACTTTCCTCCCACCCTCCACCCTCAAGTAGGCTCCAGTGTGTCTTGTTCCCTTCTTTGTGTCCATATGAACATGTTTAGCTCCCACTTGTAAGTGAATTCTCAGCATTTTTATGTTAGATCACAGTATACTCATCTTTTGCTTCATATGTTTTGGGAATTGTTTACTCTCATCTTACTGTTTTGTGTCCCCTTGTGCATATATTTAGGAAACTAAAACTTTAGCCACTCTCTGAGGTATTTATGGTCATTTAAAACTGATATTCAAGCTCACATAATGGACACCTGAGCCCCATTGACGCAGTCCAATTTTTTGTGCCTTTTTTTTTTTTTCAAGACAGGGTCTTGCCCTGTCGCCCAGGCTGGAGTGCAGTGGTGCAATCTCGGCTCACTGCAACCTCCGCCTCCCAGGTTCAAGCAATTCTCTTGCCTCAGCCTCCCAAGTAGCTGGGATTACAGGCACGCACCACCATGCTCAGCTAATTTTTGTATTCTTAGTAGAGACGGGCTTTCACCATGTTGGCCAGGCTGGTCTTGAACTCTTGACCTCGTGCTCCTCCCGCCTCAGCCTCCCAAAGTGCTGGGATTACAAGCATGAGCCACCGCACTTTTTGCTGCTTATTTTTATAGTCTGTTATGAAGTGGTTGCTGAATGGTATGGTTGTATGCATTTATTTTCACTTTATGTGACACAGTCAACGAGTCTTGAATGAGAACAGCCATACACATCTCATCTTGGAGTCCTTTTATATAATGATAGAATTTCTGCTTTAAAAGTAATGGAAGGCGATGAAACCAAGGGTATTAAAACATGCATTGGGATCAGTATTGGACAAGAGCTATTCCATACCATTGATCTCAGTCTCTACACCTATATCTTGAACAGTCATGACATTTGGTTCTTTAGACTAAAAAAAGGTGAAGAATTCTAAAGAATGGAAAACCATTGTTTTACTTCCTTTGGAGTGAGGTTACTCAACCTTGCTACTGTTGTCATTTTAGACTGGATAATTATCTGGGGTAGGGGCTATCCTGTGTATTGTGAGATGTTTAGCAGCATCCCTGGCCTCTACTCATTAGATGCCAGTAACACCACCCTCAACCCAAATATCTTCAGACATTTCAAATGTTTATCTCAAATTGGAAAAAAGAAGGTGAAAGTGTCAGTGATCCGCACCCCTGACTACACAATAGAATCACTTGTGGAACCTTTAAAAAGTCCAAGACCCACACCCCAGGGAGTCTGAGTTCGTGTTCTTCAGGGATACCTCAGGCATGGGTGTTTTTAAGAGCGTCTAAAGTGCAACTTCTAGATAAGAATTTTGATCCATATTAACTAGGATACTCACCAGGCCACATTCTGTCGCAGCAGAATCTGCTGCTGGAATAATGAGGGCTAAGGGTTGTCCAGCTAGCTATTATAGTCTGATAAATTGTGTTATATTTAATTGTTGATATGTTTGTGCCCTTATTTTTGTAATGACCTAAATATTAATAGCCAGCATTGCTCTTTTAAACTAGAGTTTTTGCTCATTCTATTCCTGCAGTAGAGCACTTTTATGTCTCCAGATTAGAGCAATTTTCCATATGTATAGAGCATATTAAAGGGATCACTCAGGTTGGTATTAGTAATGTATTCTCTTTTAAACTTGGTTTATTCTAGGATGATGATATTGATATTGGGATTTAAATACATCTAATGTGGACTTTAGGTGATTTTTCAGAAAGTGTCCATTTGGCTAGACTAAGCAGAATGAGCATTTTTGCAGGAGGTTCCCTCAACAGAATGATGAGATGTTCCCTCAACAGAAGGAGATATATGTTTGCTTGCATGTATTATATATACAAAGCAGCAGGAAGCAAGAATTTGAATTAACATGGAAGGAAGGGCTAGGGAAGTAATCGAACAATACATACTGGGCCATTATAGATTTTTTAAACTAAATCATATTTACATAGGCTCAGTGAAAACTCTGAAATGTTCTATAGTGCCTCAAAGGTAGCTAAGTGGGAAAAGGAAGGCAGATCCTGGTGGTTCCAAAGAAAAGACATATCACCCACCCAACTAAGGGGAGAAATATCAGGCTTCATGGCAAAACAAAACAAAAAAATTTTAAGTAGCTTTAATGTTTAAAAACAAACTAACCTAGGCTTAAGTGAAGGTTAATTACATGGCATCTTTTCAGAACATAAAGCCCTGTCCATGTCAACACTGAGAGTCATTACATGGATATCCTGGGAACCAGGGTGTGAGGAGGACAGGGTGCCGGTCTGGCACAGATGTAATCTAGTCACATTATTTCCTTCCAGTTGCATATTAGCATTTGGATTTGTAACAGCTGCACATGTGAAAAACGATCATTTGAATCCAAGAGTAAAAGAAGGAAAACAGGAAACTCTAAATGATCTCTTGAGTTATGTCATCTAAAAATAAATAGAAGCAGCCTTTTAGAATCGAATTGCTCTCCCAATAGTGATTCATAAATGGTTGATATGCTACCATATTAATTGATTTCATCAGAATGAATCATATCCTGTATGTTATTTAATTGCCTTGATATATAGCGGATCTTGTGACACTCCTATGTTCCTCATGCCACTTAAGCAGTGCCCATGTGACTTTTGATTTACATATGGGAACTAATTCAAGATTGACACTGATCAGAAAACATATTTTCATACAGAATAATTCCAAGTCCTTAATTTCTCTTAGTTATATTTCTTGGCAACCAAAAGTGTTTTTAAAACTTTCAGAACTTCAGAAAATTTCTGTGTCAAAAGTAATTTTAAAATTAAGTAATTTTAAAAATAGCTACTTTGTTTTATTAATGTGCTTCCTAAACTGAGCACATGGGGAATAGGTTTTACTATGATGTAACTCTGGGAGATTGTACCCCCCACAACCCCTGCCAGGACATTTTCAGATTATGCCATATATGTATCTACATACAATCTGGAAAGAGTTCAATTCTGGCACTGTTTTTTTTGGTGAAAGCATATTGTATCATGTTTTGTTTTCCTCACTGTCTAGGTATGTAACTGTATGTGAGCTGTGAAGTAACACTATATACAAATAGCTCATACAACTTTTAATTTTGCTCCACATTAAATAGCAGAATAATCAAGTTATCAGTTATCGCTATGTAGAAATTCTCAAAGAACATATATTGAATGTTGTCATTGAGTGCTAGTACTTCTAGGATAAGAAGAGAAGAAAGAACCAGGGAGTGTGTGGTTTCTGAGAAGGTTAGGAAGGGGCCAGCTCACACAGTACTGGGCCACAGCATGACTTCTGATTTGGAAGTTCAGGAGAAAGATAATGGTACCTTAGACTAGGGTGGGAGTGATCGTGGAAGTGGAGAGAAGTAAATGGAAAAAAGAGATAATGTGAAAGTGATATGATAAAGATTTGATGACGGAGTGAAAATGAGATGTAACAAGGAATGAAGTATCAAGGATGACTCTCAGATTTCTGGTTCTCCCACATGAAGAACAGGCAAACTTTTGGAAATCTGAGTAAGACCTGATAAGGGAAGATGAAGAATAAGAAATGCCTTTGGGACATCCAGATATGAAGGTGGAAGAAGTGGTTGGTGCTCAAGGAAGGGGTCTGAGCTAGAGGTAGCAATGAGGTGTGAAATATCTATGGATGGAAGTTTAAGTTATGGGCATCGTGCTGTCACTTACAGAGAGAGACCAGAGTGATGAGGATGGTTAAGATTGAGCTCTGAGGACCTTCCACATTGAAAACACAGGTAGAAGATGATAAGCCAGAAAAAGGGGCAAGAATGTAGCCAGAGAGGTAGAGAAAAACCCAGTTAGTATATCCAGGATGCAAAGGACAGGGAGCATTTCAGGAAATGGCAATCAGGGTTAAAGGCTGACAGAAGGGCAAATGAAACAGAGCTGTCAAAAACACTGAATTTAATGACCCTGAAGACAGCAATGATTTAGAGGGAGCTGCTTTAGAATCTAATGGAGGTACCAGCTAGACGGGATGAAGTGAGGAAAGAGTGGTAGGTGAGAAAGTTATAAGCTAGAAAGTAAAGGGAACACTTTAGACAATTTTAACTGTGGCAAAAGGAGAGGGGGTAAACCATGGAGAAAAGAAAAGAGTGGGTCGAAGGTTGTTTATTTTTTTAAGAAATAGCTGCTTGAATATATTTAGTACAAAGTATCTAGTAGAAAAAAAGAGGTTGAAGATACAGGCACAAGAAGATGTAATTTATAGCAGGGGCGGCCCACCAGCCGTCTTTGTAAATAAAGCTTTACTAGAACACAGCCATGCCTATTCATTTACTTACTGTCTGTGGCTGCTTTCCCGCTAAACTGGCAGGTTGAGTAGCTGCTACAAAGACTGCAACCTGCCAACAGTGCGGAGGCTGGAGTGAGACAAATTGAGCCCCTAGGCTACAGAATTGAAAGAAATGCTAAGTCTGCATGCTGACTCTGCACTTGCCCCATGCTGAATGCGAGCACCTTATCATTTTGCATCCTAGCCATTCTAAGCCCCAGCCGTATCCACAAAGCCTAAAATATTTACTATCTGGCCCTTTACAGAAAATTGCTGAACCCTATTTATACCTAAGAGTATTAGGATAATTTTTTTGAGCTCTTGAGTGCAGTACACCATTATCCATGGTTTAAAGTTATCCATAGTTGAATGGCAGGTGGGAAAGCATGGGAACCAGGGAGAGGCAGAAAGGCTGGCAGGATGCCAAGTCACACCTACATCTCATGCAAAGGAGGGTGGTGGAGGGCACAGGTACAGCAGGTGTGAAGAGTTGGAGCCTTTGCACCTGCTGGTTGCTCTTCTCCTGAAACAGGAGGCAGAATTATTTGCTGGTGGGGAAGATCTGCCCCAGAGGTATAAGAAGTCTCTAAACGAGTCTGGTTGGTTTTCCTTAGATGGAAAAAATGACTGGGAAAGGGCTCAGTAGTCCCTATCTTATAGTAAATCCCTGCCATGCATATGCCCACCTGAGCAGACATGTCACTTGCTACATTTATCAATGTTCTTTTCACTCTTATTATCCCCTCTGTTTCTGTTATTTCATGTAGCTGTCAGCCTTACCATCCACATGTTTCCAGACTCTTCCAACCTTTTAAAAGTAATATTTGGTCATTTCTACAGACAAGATTATATGTATGTGTGTGTGTGTATGTATGTGTATATATAGAGATATATCTATATAGATATACGTATATATACATATATATATGTGTGTATATATATATATATATATATATATATATCTCCTCAGGGTACATAACAGGAGGTCTGGTACTATCCCCTTTGGTTTCTAATTTTTCTAGTAGTAGACACAGCCTATTATCAATAGTGAGAATTACACCTCACTACACTGTCTAAATTGATCACTCAAGGGAGAAGTACCTAATTATTTTTTATTACCATATATCACCTAGCTTGTTGCTAAAGAATGGCAAGCACCCTCTGAAAATCCCGAAATACTAAAGTTTTGACTTTTTTACTTCAAAACAAATTGCATGCTTTGATAGAACCAGAGGTGCAGGCTTTTCAAGTAGCATTTCTGCTTTTAATGTAGACTTGGTCATTAGCCCAGTGATGTTTGAAATGTTGCCATGGATCAAGGAGGAAAACCTTTTAAAGTCTCTTTCTACCTGATTTAATGTTAGCTTTTTCTTTCAAAGAACAACCAACCTTAGAATTATTTTCCCTTGATCATTTTAGTTTCATTCATAGGGCTTATAAAAACAATGGAGAGGTTAGATTCCAACTTACTGCTGCTAGGAGACCTAATTTGGAGTCTAAAAAGAATAATACATTTGATTACATTATTTAGTGCCTTTCAGCATGAATCTAAAATATTGCCAATAAAACTCCTGGCCCTAAGGATCCAAGGTACACGTATACAAACAGATTTACGACAGAAATTCAGAAAGGAACTCTATGTATGTCTCCAAATAAAGCCATTGATTTCTGCACTATGCCCCTTTCCCCAAATTCTCCTTACTAAAGGATTTAACAAATTGTTTCCTGGGCCTCCCACCAGATATTTAGTGGCTGAGTCCACTCTGCATGTGGCCAGTAGAATGGCTTGAGTGTAGATCACGAGAGTGACAGCCCCAACCTAGCTGGCTGGAAATAGAATGTGGGGATGAGGAACACAACGAAAACAGAGTGGACTTCTTCCCAACCAGTTCCCAAGCGGCTCCTCTGCCTGTCAGGTTATCATTTCACATGCTAACTCTTACTGGGAACCTCAAAGTGTATTCAGTTAACTAAATTTCAGCCTTAGTTTCATGCATCTCTCTAACACCTGATACTCACTCTGTTATCATGATTTGCATTTCTGATTATCCACTCCTTCACCCCAACCCACACTCTGAACACCTCAGGAGAAAGGACTGTACCTTTTATAAGCTTTGCGCCTCCCATTGCCTAGCTTGTTGTGGCATGTAGTAGGCATTCAATAAATGCCTGTTGAATGAATGGATAGACTTGAAACATGGAGAAAAACTAGAGACCTAAATGTCTAAGATGTGTGTTTATAAATACTAGTTTTCTTTATTGAAATGGAAACTTGGGCCATTCTGATTAACACAAATGTCACCTTTTTGATTGATGAGTCAATTCTTCAGAAAACATTCCTTTGAATATGTCTGTTCTTACTTAGGTCTGAAACATAAATGAGAGTGTTCACTGGACCAGTCAGTCTCTGAAAGTGAATGTCTGTTTTTTGATTCCAGAATTCATCCCACAGGCATTTGGAATGCCCTTATCCCAAGTCATTGCGAATGACAGGGCCTATAAACTCAAGCAGGACTTGCAGAGGGACGAGCAGAAAGATGCATCTGACTTTGTGGCTTCCCTCCTCCCATTTGGAAATAAAAGACAAAACAAAGAACTCTCAAGCAGTAACTCATCTCTCAGCTCAACCTCAGAAACACCGAATGAGTCAACGTCCCCAAACACCCCGGAACCGGCTCCTCGGGCTAGGAGGAGGGTGAGGTGGCCAGTATTTGCTCTGACACCAGTGCTAGGAAAACTGAAGATGTACAGTTATTCTTTGCGTTTTTGTTCATGTGAAAACTGGATATGTAGTTGGTGTTCAGGTATCTGTCAACAATGCCATTAATGAAGAATGTGCACTGGGCACGTGGCACCTTGCATAGCCTCAGACCTTGTCCTGACTCCTCTCGAAGCTGTTGGGTGTCCCTCCTTTGTCACATCTTTGCTCCATGCTCTCCTAAACATTCGGCAATATCACCATTAATTCTGGTCTCTTGTAATCTGTCAGTCTTGCCATACTTGCCCACTAGACTGTGAGGCTCGAGGGCAGGGCCTGGTGTTTTAGCTATTAATACTTTCTTCATCACCAGTCTGAGAACATGCCTGGCCAAATGAATTGGCGGTGGGTCTTCATAAACAATGAGCTTTTTCCTTATCAATGGAGCATTTCTTTTTCTCAAACAGAACCATAGAATCCTCTGTATATCCTCTTTCAAATACTCTAACTATATGGTACCAATTGTTAACTACTATGTTCTAGGTACTGTGCTATTATTTGAATTGTTCATGCAAACTGGTTGGTGATTGGCTGAGTCAGTTGATAAGCATCTCTAAAGCTTCCAGGTCACTGGAAGATCTTCTCTCCCTTTTGTAAAACAAATCTGCATTTTATTTTTATCTTTTATTTTTTGACTCAGGGTCTTGCTCTGTTGCCCAGGCTGGAGTGCAGTGGCATGATCACTGCTCACTGCAGCTTCAATCTCCCGGGCTCAAGTGATCCTCCTGCCTCAACCTCCCCAGTAGCTGGGACTACAGATGTGCACCACCACGCCTAGCTATTATTATTATTATTTTTAGTAGAGATGTGGTCTCATTGTGTTGCCCAGACTGGTCTTGAACCTTCGAATTCAAGTGATCCAAAGTGCTGGGATCACAGGCGTGAGCCACCACGCCTGACCCTCTCTCCCTTTTTCCTCTGTCACGTGGAGACCTGAAATTTTTGCCACCTCCAGCTGTTGAAGACTGCCCTAGTTAAAACCCCAGACACTTCCCACTTAAAACCAACATTTTTCAATCAGCCCCTAACATTTAGGGCTTGTCCAAGGTAGAGGGAGACCTGATCCATTGCTGTTTTTGCAGTATTGACTATGTTTAAAAATGAAGAAATTACAAAATTATGGAATTCCTGAAGTTGCATGATGGAATTGTTCTTCTAATTCTGTCATTGTGTCTCAGACTGTGAATTGTCATACAACAATAACACTAAAACTCTAAATTTTAGCTTTCTGGGAATGTAGGACTCAGGCAATGGTTCTCCCAAATGCCCTCTCGTCTGTCCAGGCCTGGCTAGCCAACTGCTTTCTCAGTGCTTCATCAAGTATGGGTGCGGCAAATGCGACTGGTGCCCTGCTCCCTTTCCCTGACCCTTTACCATTCCTAGCATGCCAGCTCATCTTCCATCTGCCAACACCTTATTTATTTGCTGAGGGCTTTCTCTGATGCCAGAGGCACCCAGCCTATCCAAATGGCAGGCTGTAAGTACTTAGGAGATAATATTATCTCTCTGCCCCCACCAGAGGCTACCCTTAAGCAGTGATTCCTGAGGCCTGGTGTATAAATACCCCAGCTCTCTCACTTGATAGGGATAGCTCTAAGGTGCATGATCTACAGCTGTCTCCTAGAGCTCCCCAGAAAGATTGAGCTCCAGTTGCCCACAATGATAATAGGCTTGATAATGCTCCCTTCATCAGCTGCCTTTCCTTCCTTGTCTCATTTCCCCCCTCCCCTACAGGTGTTTCCCAGGACCACTTCTCTAATAAAGCACTTTGTGCTGTTTCTCGGGAAAACTAAGCTAAGGCTGGTTTGTGGAATCATTCAATTTTAAAAATATACTTCCTAGAGCCATAGTTGAGTTTTTTATTTACAAGACTTCTCTGACTACCTCATTCATTGAGTATGTAATTTTTTTCTTGTTTCAAGAAATGAAGTGGTTGGGCCAAAATACTTTAATTATATGTTTCCCATCGCTTGTTCTTCCATTTGGAAAATGTTGTCTATTGTTGAAATTGTAACTGCCATTAGCTTGAGGAAATCTTGTAGAGGTTTTCTAACTTTTTCAAAAGGCATCTTTTTTCTTTTAATTTACAAACAGAACAATTAAAGAAATCAAGCAGTATTATTTCAAGTGTGATAAAGAGTCATGAGCAAAAGTATGTATTGGTTAGCATCTGGGGGCAGCTGGGTTTTTTGGCTATCTGTACTTTATGTTCACGGCTCTGTGTCACTTGCAGGGTGCCATGTCAGTGGATTCTATCACCGATCTTGATGACAATCAGTCTCGACTACTAGAAGCTTTACAACTTTCCTTGCCTGCTGAGGCTCAAAGTAAAAAGGAAAAAGCCAGAGATAAGAAACTCAGTCTGAATCCTATTTACAGACAGGTCCCTAGGCTGGTGGACAGCTGCTGTCAGCACCTAGAAAAACATGGTAAGTAGACTTGTCTGTCTAAAGTACTAAGGACTTTCATTTATTCAAGCATCATTCACTGAAGTACCCAATGTCAATTCTGTATTCATTTGATCAAGCTCTGAACTGAAATTTACTGTGTGAAAGTGTACAGATGTGAGTGTTTGCTTAAGAGATTGTGGGGCTAAACAAGATTGGAGAAGAGGGTGAATCAACTTGATGATATTCAGACTGCTTAGCTCCCAGTAGTCCTCAGAAGTTACCTTGGAGGCCAAGCAGTTTAGGGAATGATCAGGTCTGTTGGGCTGGGTTTGTCACCAGGACCTCTTTCAAACAGACCAGAGCCACTTTTATTGTTTATACATAAAAGTAGCCTAGGAGGTTACTCACAAAGTTTCCTTTAAAAAGTAAGAGTCCAACTTAAAAAAAAAATTGGGGAATCATTGCTTAAGTGAATAGAAAATACATCATTTTTGACAACAGGTTTACATATTGCTATTTGCATTTTTGTGGAAGCTGTCCACTTAAAATTTCTCCAAGTCACCCTTTGCAACTCAATTCTAGTTACTAAGTTGACTTAAGAATGATATACAGTTCTTCAAAAATTTTTCTGAAATTTAGACTTCTGGCTTATTAACTGCCATTTTCATAAACTAAGTTTGTTTGCTATAGTGTTTGTTAGCATGTGTTTTTATATACATGGGAAAAGCTTAATTACTTTTTTTAACTATAAAAATAATATGCTCATTGTAATAAAAAAGTAAATGTGAAAGCAAAGAAAATTCTGAGGCTACCATATAGACATAACTACTGTTAACATTCTCATCTATTTCCTTCTAATAAAAATGGAACTTTATTTTAAAATCATTAAGGATATATTTAAATTTCTTACTTCATTACAATGGAAATCATAGGATAACATATGGATGACCTAATAAAACTAATGTAGCAAAATCTTATTTGTTTATACAAAATTTTAAGTGTAGGTTCTTTTAATTTTTTTCACCTTATCTTTCACTTGCCTGTGTATCACCTATGTATCTTGAATATACATCTCTTTCTCTACATACACACACACACACACAGTCATGCACCACATAATGACATTCCCCTCAATGACTGACTGCATAGGCAATGGTGATTGCATAAGGTTATAATACTGTATTTTTACTGTACCTTTACTATATTTAGATACACAAATACTTAAGATTTTGTTACAGTTACCTACAGTATTCAGCACAGTCGCATGCTGTACAGGTTTGTAGTGTAGGAGCACTAGGCTCTACCATATGGCCTAGGTGTATAGTAGGCTATACCATCTAGGGTTGTGTATGTACACTCTATGGTGTTTGCACAATAATGAAATTGCCTAATTTATTGCTTCTATCACTTTGGAAGCTTGAAAACAGGATAATCACACTATTTAGAATAAAATACAGGATTATATTTCTTCATCTGCAAAATGAACGTAAGTACCCACCTCAAAAGTTGTGCAATAATTCAATTAATTAATGTGCATACAGTACTTAGAATAGTACCTGGCATATATTATTATATAGAGAGAAATAGACTCTGAATGAACTGAATGAATCTTCTATGTACGAAATAGAAAACTTTAATAGTAGGTCACAGTAATTTTAATTTTGGCTGCATTTATTTTTTTATTTTCACATGGTTTCTGAATAATTAAAATTTCTACAGAAGCAAGATATCACATAAGGACATTTTCTACACAGGTGGGACTATTCTCTTTCTACCAAGAGATAGAAAACACAACTAAAACAAATTGAGATGTTTACTTTGTTTCTGGATGTAAAGAAATAATGTTATAAAGATTTAAGGCTGGGCACCGTGGCTCACGCCTGTCATCCCAACACTTTGGGAGGCCAAGGCAAGAAGATCACTTGAGCCTGGGAGTTTGAGACCAGCCAGGGCAATATAGCAAGACCCCAATTCTATATTTAAAAAAATACAATTCTTTCTGATTTAATTATATATTGTACTAGACATAAATTTTTCAGTGGCAAGAGAAAGGAACTCAGAAAAAACTGGATTAAGCAAAGTGACCTCCCCCAAATAACAACAACAATCTTTATATACTGGGAGCGTGATCTAGATTTAGGCACAGCTGGATCCAGGATTCAAACGATGTCATGAGTGTCCTCTGTTTGCTGGCTTTATTCTCAGACAGTTCAGTTCTCTTCATGTGGCTTCAAATGGCGGTTAGCAGCTCCAATATCCCATCACTCTCATAACTGATTGTCTCAAATGAAGAGAAAATGAACCACCAATGAAAGAATTAATATACATGATGCTCATCAATGGCAATGATTAATGACTGGCATAGAAAAAGGAGAGCCATTCAGACGTTTCATGCTCCCAAAGGAAGTACACAATACTTTTTGTGAAGTATTCTTGCCCTATAAAATCACACCGCAATCAGAGTAATGTCTGGCTCTAGCTATCTCTTTACAGAAAATAAAAGAGAGAGAAGAACATACAAATAACACTATGGAGTGTCCAAATCCAAACAATATGAAGATCTACAGTAGGAAATCACTGAGATTTCTTCACCAAACCAATTATAAGGAAAAAGGAGACAGAGGGAGGAAACACAGATTAAGAGACTAAAAGGCACATCGACCATATGACAGTGTGTGACCTTTATGTGGATGTTGACTGGAAATTTAATGCTATTAAGGAACTATTGTTGAAATTTCTAATATGTGATAGTGAAATTACTTGTGTTTTTAAGAGACCTAATTTTTTAGAAATGAGTTTCTCAACCTCAGCACTGACAGACACTATATTTTCACATCTAGGACATGATCCTAGGAAAAGCAATCAGAAATGTGAACAAAAACGTGTGCACAGAATTGTTCACAATAGGGTCATTTATAATAGAAAAATAAGCATGTATATTTTGGGGACCTGTGCACCATTCAGAGGGGAATATGGAGTAAATTATGGCCCATTCATACAATAGAATATTTTGCATCTTTTTTATATTTCCATAGATTTTGGGGGAACAGGTGGTATTTGGTTACATGAGTAAGTTCTTTAGTGGTGGTTTGTGAGATTTTGGTGCACCCATCACCCGAGCAGTATACACTATACCCAATTTGTAGTATTTTATCCCTTTTAAGTGACATTTATAAGGAATTGTTACTAGCATAAGTGAAAATTCATGTGACACGATAGTGGGGGAAGGCAGTAACATTCTCTCTGTCAATAGATATTATATATATGCAGTGTGATCTCAACTATGTAAAAATACCTACATTCATGTAGAAAAGGCTGGATTTTAAAAAATGAAAGATTAGCTAGGCACAGTGGCTCACACCTGTAATCTCAGCAATTTTGGAGGTTGAGGCAGGTGGATCACTTGAGCCCAGGAGTTGAGCTTGAGCCTGGGAACATGGCAAAACCCTGTCTCTCCAGAAAATACAAAAATTAGTCAGGCATGGAGGCATGTGCTGGCAGTACCAGCTACCCTGGACGCTAAGGTGGGAGAATCACTGCAGCCCAGGAAGTCAAGGCTGCAGTGAGCCGTAATCACGTCACTGTACTCCAGCCTGGACAACAAAGTGAGAATCTATCTCAAAAAAAAAAAAAAAAAAAGAAAAACGGAAAAAAAAGAAAGAAAAGAAAAGAAAATGAAGAGTGATTATTTCTGCATCAGGTATTTCTAAAAGTATATTATTTTTACATTTTTCTGCATTTTCTAGATTTTCTTTAAGAAGCACACTTTAATTATGATCAGACGAACAAGAAATATCTTTTAGAAATTAATAAAGAGTTAGAATCCCTATAAAATGTGTGTTTAGGTAATAATTCTGGATAATGGACAAAAGCTCATTTTCTCTGATAAGGAGAAGATTAGAAATATAAAATATCACATGAAAAATATTTGATCAGAAACATTTAACATAAAATTCTGGTGCTTAAAGGGCTGACCTTTAAGTATCTGGAAAATAGAAATAGTGTGAGATGAAAGAAGCATTACTGTATGCTGTCAAGTTACTATTGCTCTACATGTTACGGCACTGTGCTGGCATTCTGCTCTCTATTTTGATTTCCTCCAGGGTCTCAAGCCATGAAACAAGACTGTTGATTTTGTTTGCTTATTTGCAGGCCTCCAGACAGTGGGGATATTCCGAGTTGGAAGCTCAAAAAAGAGAGTGAGACAAGTAAGTGAAAAGTAAAGATTTTGTTTCACATGACTTTCAATTGAATTACCTTTTGCAAAGTTCAAGTTCATGCAAATTCCATTTTGATTATCTTTTTTTTTTTTTTTTACCCTCCAAGCTATTATAATATAATTGAATTCCAGGAGGTAAAAGGCAACAACTCAGAAATGTTGTTACAGTTAGGATCAAACACTTGAAAGCAAAAGGTCTTGATGTATCTGTGCCACGTGCAGCCAAACAAAACTAATTTATAAACATCTTATTGAAAATTGCAAAAGCAGGAAATTCAGAGTGACTGATCAATAAATGATATAAAGTTGTATGTAGCACCCGCTTTTACTAAAATGTGATATGAAAAATGCCATTAACATTCCCTTCACATAAGATGCTATGTTTATAGCTTTACTTTATCAAAAATAAATAATTCTTATGAAGTTTCCATAGAACCACTGACCCCCAGTTTGCTTTTCACATAGAGACTGTGCTCCTTTGTTTCCTTCAGCCCTGTGCAACATTCCTGCAACTGAAGTTTGATATTAGACCTTCAACAATAGGTTCCTGTGATGAGGCAGGTATTTGTGTTCATGATGGCTTCATAAAAGGCAAACCATCCTTTGAGAAAAGAGTTCATTTGTTGGTGAAGGAAAATTAAAGCATTATTTTCTTCCTGTTGTTTTCAATGGAAGGAGATAAGGAACTCAGCAACTCAAAAATGAATTCAAATGAAAATAAATTTTAGTTGGAAGAAGCTGAAGAAATGATATTTGTTCATATTATTGAAAGTAATTGAAATAAATACCTCATCTATCTTTTTTGTCAAGACAAAAAAGGCTTTCAACAGAAATATGTTTTCTGATTGGTTGGTTGGTTTTTATTCTTAATAGTTACACAAGAAACATTAAATGGATCAACATTTAATGTTTCACAACAGAACTTGCAGGAAGGAAGATAGTACAGTAACATTTCTGTGCAGAATTGCAGAATATTTTTACAAATATTATCTCACTGAATCTGCCAACCGGCTGTGAGTGTAGCCTCTTTGACCCACTTCTGTCAAGGCTTATAGAGATTAAGAAACATAATTCAAGATCACACAGTTTAACCAGTCACCATTAACTTCATAGGCCAAACTCTTTGCATGTTCCATTCTTTCTGCATGTACGTATACTCGGAAAAGAAGCATGGTGTGTTTGAATGATCACAAGTTGGAGGAGTGCCAGTGGAAGTCTTCTTCGTTTTGGCTGCCTGACACACGCTGATGGCGTGCTGTCTGGAATCAATGAGTAGTTCAGGACAGTGATGGGTATTCATTCTCATCAGGTGGACAGGTAGCGAGTGCCAGAAATTACTCATCAGTTATATCTGGATCCATTAAAGGCGAAACCTTTGCATGGAGTTGTATTTAAGGATTACCCAATAAAAATATAATTAGTGTTTACTTAGAAGTAGATTTCAAGTATGAAATATGCCCTAACTCACTCATCATTTTACTTTGTTATATAACCCCTTAGCACCCTGCACTTTTTCCTTAGATCACTAGCCACAATGTTAAGAGTGAATTATTTGTGGGATTACCTGCTTATCACATTGTTTCTCTAGAGGGACTTTGCCTCTTTACTCACTAGTGTATTTTGTGAGCCTGTAACAGGGTCTGACACAGGAAATGCATAGTAATCTTTGTTGAATGAATGGATGGATGAAAGATTGAAAACAAATGAACTCTTAGAGAAGTTTTTTGCATAGTGTAGGTTTATGAAGTTACATAATTATTTCTACAGCAGAGAACAATGCATACGAAAAGTTGAGCTGCTAGAGATAAAAGTAGGGTGTGGAGTTATTACTCTCTTGCTACTGTGTTTTCTTGCTGCTGCAAGTGATAATAGACCTAGTATAATGATTAAGGCAGGGAATCCTTCTGGTAATTGTTAATAAGACTACTTTGACAAATCTAAGACAGCTTTTATTTAGTTATTGTCATCTTTTAAGTCTTAGTCATAAATGTGTTATCAGGGCTCTTAATTTCATTTTTTGCAGAAAAAAAATCTCTTTGCTTTCTTATTGAGTGACTCAGTAAAATATCAACATCCAAACATGGCAGGATTGGTGACACACAGAAATGCTGTGTAATAGATTAATTCCTCCCTCCCACATTTATAGTTGACCTAAATTGTCTTCTACCTCTTAGGTATTCCTCCTAACCTGGTTGTCATTACCAAGCCCTTCTGCATACATCATTAACAATAAATCCACAGATAGTTTTATTTAATAATGCTTATATATACATATGTATACATGTATATGTATACATATATTGTGTATATGTATATGTATATACATATACATATATACGTATATATGTATACATATACTGTATATACATATACAATACATATATACAATACATATATTGTATATACATATATACAATACATATATTGTATATACATATATACAATACATATATTGTATATACATATATATACAATACATATATTGTATATATGTATACATATATATACATGTGTATACTCATATATATACATATATATGTATACACACACACACACACATATTCATAGCTGGACTGTGTCAACTCGGCAGATCAAGGTGAGGATGTTGTTTGCTTCCCCTTCTTGGGGTCTGTGCAGTCTTAATTCCAGATGCTACGTGTCACAGCACTTCTCCTGCTGGGCACTGCACATTGAGGTATGGTGTTATGTGACTGCCACTCGAACCATTGTTCTTCCAGTTACGTGAGGAATTTGACCGTGGGATTGATGTCTCTCTGGAGGAGGAGCACAGTGTTCATGATGTGGCAGCCTTGCTGAAAGAGTTCCTGAGGGACATGCCAGACCCCCTTCTCACCAGGGAGCTGTACACAGCTTTCATCAACACTCTCTGTGCGTAATACAGCCATATGTGGGAAAGTGGCCCTGGAGTACTAAGATGTCCAACTCATTCATCATAACTTTATGCATATGTTTCCTGATAACTTTTTGTCCTTATTTATCAATCTCTAAAGAGTGAGCTATTTGAGGGAATGTCTCAGATTTACCCTGGGAATAATTAGCAAGAAGAAAGTTGCAATAAAACAAATGGAAATAGCCAAGAAGAATTTGAGATGCTTTCAAATAACCCAAGAACAGTAAAAAGTACTATGAGTTAGTGCTTAGAGTACCAACAAGAGTTCACATTGAGTCTGTGCCTAAAAATGAGTTTGTGTTTCTGGTACGAAGAAGGAGGGAACCATGAGAACCCAGAGTGAGAAAGGAGGGCAGCAACATTCCAGGGGAAGCAAGATGCCATAGCCCAGTGCCAGGGCTTTCAACATAGCTGCTTCTGGGCTGTAGCTACAGATCCCATGAAGAAGAAAAAAAGGAGGAGGTAGAGGAGAGATAGGCCAAACCTGGGTCAACCTCCATACATTTCTTCCTCCAATGCTGCAATTCAAATAGGATCACAACAGAGAGAGAAGACATTGTCTTTGCTGTATCTTGGTTATTGCCAACAAAGTATCTGTCCCTTGTGAATTGCTCAACAGAAAAGAGCCTTAAGTCCATTATAAACTCAAATTTCCGAATGTTCACCAATTTTCAGCCATTGTTAATAAATATTTACCAAAAATGGAAGACTGAAATCCTTAAACTAGGTGATGAGTAATGCCAGGGAAGGGGGGAGAAGAAAGTAAGGGAAATTGAGTTACCTTTTTTTTTTACCTGGATTACAGTTATTTTTCTAGGTATTACACTTCTCGAGGTCTAATTTGGCTTTATATCTTTCATAGAAACTTGCTGGTAAATTGCTAAAGCAATGGGCAAATGAGTGAAGGCATGAAATGGGAATTGCCTTGATAATCCCTTTCTTAAGACAATTGAGAGGAGGCCTTTCCTCTGTGCCTGAATAGTATGGGCTCCCCTTTTATTTGAGTACCTCTTTTTGCCTTGCTTAGTGTTGGAGCCGGAGGAACAGCTGGGCACCTTGCAGCTCCTCATATACCTTCTACCTCCCTGCAACTGTGACACCCTCCACCGCCTGCTACAGTTCCTCTCCATCGTGGCCAGGCATGCCGATGACAACATCAGCAAAGATGGGCAAGAGGTAAGATGCCTTTGCTGCCATAGATGCCGTGACTCTTCCTCTCCCCTATTTTAAAAGGGCATACCACCAAAATGGCCATTTTGCCTGGAGGTAATGATGTCTCCCCTTCTCCAACCTAGCTGTCTCTGTAGGAAGAGACTAATGCAGGGCCTTCTCTGGAGGGACAGTTCCTAAAAGTGCATGGGCCATGAGCCTCCTTATATGTTTCAAGTATGCTTCCAAATGAGGCTGTCATTTTCCATGATGAGGCTTTACTCAAGACTCTGAACTTCCATTTGTAAAGAAGAAAAACAATGAACTACAGAAGTGCTTGCAACCATGTAAAAGTGGAATGATGGGGGTGGGAGGAGATTGTTATCCTTATAATTGATTTTACCTGCTTCTATAACTTGGAGCCCAAATATGATGTCACCTCTTTATTCTTCCAGTTTATCCCTGGAGCTCCCATCTGCACTATGAGCAAGAAGTCTAGTGTCTCCCTTTCAAGGGATCCTTTCCTTTCTTAAACTCTCCCCCCAAAACAGGGACTTGCTCGATGCAAGGGAGGGTCAGTCCTGCTTCCAAACCAGGTGTGGAGGAAACTAGGTCTGATCTGCTGACCATTGCCATTGTGTCTTGATGTCACATGGTATCAACTGCTCAAAGCAGGTTGTACATAGTCCCACAGACTCTTTAGAAATGTTCTTGTTGGATCTGATCCCCACTCAGGCCCCAGTGTGCCCCCCCTACCAAATCTAAGATCTTGGGTTCTGGTTCTCTTTGGTTACACTCATATATTTCAAGATTTTTTTTTTGTTTCACCCTTGGACAAATGAGATGCTGGCTTGAATTTTAAGTTGCTTACTAATAGGCAACGTATTTAATCTTCACCTTAACAAGAGACACCCCCTTCCCTCTTTGATACCATGCAGTTATACCTCTCCCTGACCTCGGATTCCTCAGGAGGTTTTAGACTCCTTAATAAGCTAACATGCACTGTAAATCAATAAGAAGGGGCCAGAGGCATTCCAAACTTACTTAACCACAGAAACTTTTTTGTAAATTCTTGTTAAACAAAGCTCAGCTGCACTGCGGCTTCAGTTCTGTGTTTGTCAAATTTCTTTCCCAAAGAACGTGGTTATGTATAATTTTTTTCACTCTAATCCAGAAAGGCAATTCTGCATTTCTTCTCGTCCTCCTCCTTATGGGTGTGAGAATGGAACTCTCCTGACTTAGCCATTTATCTCTATAGCAGTTATAATTAGTGAAGCCCCAGATGGCTTCAGGTTTCATAATGTGGCACTGACACCTTATTTCAGCATACACAGCTCTTTGATGGGCATACTATAATTCTCATAATTGTTAAGTAGTTTTATTACTCATTTGGATGCCAACCTCTATCAACTACAGTTATAACAGAAGCTGTAGCCTGATCTGCCTAATTGCTGGGGGAAAGCAGAGCTCTGTGTTTAAAGGTACTCCAGTTACTTCTCTGACATTTCTTAAGTACTATGTGAGAAGGAGAAAATTGGGTCTCAGGTAATTAGGAAGGCATTGAGGAAAGCAAAAGTTCCAATTGAACTCATTATTGCCCTTTTAGAATCATTTTCAGACATTCTTTCCATTCAATTGCTGAACAAGTCTCCATTGCCTATGCCAAAAAGAAGAAAATATTCTTGGATAGGTGTAAATGAAACAGCATGCTGGAATATTAGCTACCATTTATGTCTCTCCTTCCATGAGCTGGCTTTGTGCTAGGGGATATATATATATATGCAAATACATATAAATATATAAATATATATGCAAATATATATAAATATATATATGCAAATCCTCTTAACAGGCAAAAGAGATATCACTGTCTCCATGTTTCAGAAGTGAAAACTTAGGGCCAGGGGAGCTAAGTAACTTACCTAGCAACCCACAGAGAGCTTCCACTTAAGGTTGTACGAGTGGCATATTAGTGCATTTCACAACTCTAGGGGGGGTGCCATGGACCCCATAGTCACTGTAGATTTGCAGAGTTATTAGGACAGTATCCCAGTGGATGATAGAAAAAGATCTTGAAGAAGGACAATGTCGTTATACTGGTTAATGGGTTGGGTTGGTCCCCTTACTAGCAAAGTCCAAGCTGTGCATAGAACCTGAGCCAGTCTAAGAGAAAAGAAGTACAGAATAGGAATTAGAAGAAAAAAAAAATGTACTGGGGTCTAGGTCAGGGTTTCTCAGCCTCTGCACAATTGATATTTGGAGCTAGGAATTCTTTGTCATGGGGCTGTCCTGTGCATTGTAGGATGTTTAGCAGCATCCCTGGCCTCTTCCCACTAGATGCCAGTAGCAGTACATCTCCTCTCCCACCAAGTTGTGACAACCAAAAATATCTCCAAACATTTCCAGGTCTCCCCTGAGGAGAAGGGTTCAAAATCACCCCTGGTTGAGAGCGCTTGATAGCTCTTTAACTCACTGACCATGTGTTGTTGGAAAAATCTATTAACCTTCCTATACCTGGGTCTCCTCATCTGAACTTGAGGAATGAAAATTCTTCAACCAGCCTTGAAGAGTGGTTGAGACCTAGTTTACTGTAAGGAATATGGAATTATCCTGGTGACAGTGAAGTTGTAAAAGGAAGCCAGGGTTTACAAGGGTTTCTAGTCACTCTTGACCTGAACATTGCATCAAAATGAAAGACTAATAGCCAAAGATTAAAGCAGCAGGAGAAATATAAGGAAAGCATTGCTTCCGTGAAATCGTTAGCAGTGACAGGAGAGCAGGCAGCTCTCACAGCCATTGTGAACTGTAGTAAAGGCTACGGAGCAGTGAAGTACTGAGGGAGACAATGGGAAATAGGGCCATGTTCATAAATTGCTGAATGCCTCTGTGCAGGGCAGGTGGTTGATTCTTTTAAGCTGTGAATCCTTGGAAGGATTCAACTAATGGGTGATATAATCCACGTTGTAGATTGGCTAGAGACAAAGGGAGAGTGAGTTAGGAGGCTTTTGTATCAATAGTAATATGGACAACAGCAATTCCTATTATAAACATTTCCATGTAAGAATGGCCTTGGCGGGCCAGGCGCGGTGGCTCACGCCTGTAATCCCAGCACTTTGGGAGGCCGAGGTGGGCGGATCACGAGGTCAGGAGATCGAGACCATCCTGGCTAACATGGTGAAACCCTGTCTCTACTAAAAAAATACAAAAAAAATTAGCCGGGCGTGGTGGTGGGTGCCTGTAGTCCCAGCTACTCAGGAGGCTGAGGCAGGAGAATGGTGTGAACCTGGGAGGCGGAGCTTGCAGTGCTCCGAGATCACGCCACTGCACTCCAGTCTGGGTGACAGAGCGAGACTCCATCTCAAAAATAAATAAATAAATAATAAAGAAAGAAAGAAAGAAAGAAAGGCCTTGGGATTTGAATCATGCATGTCCTGAGCATCTACCCTGGGTTCCTGTAAACCAACGACTATTGCTCAGAGATTTTCTAATGACTGGCCTCAGGATACAATGGCATCTAAGAGGTGGAGGAGGTGAGGACACAAGGCAAATATAGAATTAGGGAATGCACTGCAGAGTCATTGCAGACATTCAGAGAAGTGATGAGCATGGGCCAGAAAAGTTAGGCATGGCTTCATGGAGGAGGTTGAATTTAAGATGCACATCAAAGGGTGTGTAGGGATTGAGTACATGGACCACATAAGCACAGCATTGGGATGGGAGTTAGCCAAACCCCTTCTGTTAGAAGTCAAGGGTAGAGGGAGAGGATCAAGAGAGGAGTTATTTATTATTTTTTAGTTGATTTGGCATGAGCAGGTAGAGAATATGGAATGGGCAGACTGGAGTAAAGCTAAATACCAAATTGTAAAATATGGTCAAAAACCAATATTTTTCAACTTCTTCTCTTCCCTATTTTTTTAGTATGTATTATCTATTTGTTAGGGTGTTGTTTGGGGGGATTGCAACATAGATGAAACCTGAAGCAGATTGTCAAGAAGCTTGAAAGCTCACACAGGTTCTGCCAGCACCTTGCTGCATCACTTGTCTTTATGAAAGAGAGGAAGAGGAAGGAAAACAGAGTTGGGATGGGGGGTGGTCTTAGCTTCCTCATCTACAAAATGAACATAATATTTTCTCTTTGATATGTGCTTAAAATTCAATGCATCATTCACTGGTGAGACCTTAAAGATGTCTAAAAGAAGGGCATGAGAAAAATTGTTGACCAGTCAATCAGTGCTTTTTTGGGAAAAAATAGCAGTATTTTATTGAATTGTGGTGTTTTGCTATCTTGTGTTTGTTTTGTTTTCTTCTATTTTGTTTAGTTTGCTATTTGCTTTGCTCCTTAGGGAAAAGAGAAATTCCCAAGTGTAAGAAACATTGCATTTCTTCAAGAAAGAATATAGCAGGAACAAAATTGAAACCTCCTGAGCAGTGGTTTTTCAGAGTTCAAGAACCCCCTGGCACTGCATGGAAAATGTGGTGTGAATATGCACTTGTTTGCTGAGAGTCCATAGCTGGCATTGAGTTCTCAAAGGGTCTATGAGGCAAAAAAGAAGTTACAAACCACCAATGTAGGGCCATGATTACTAATCTCTGAGGAGGTACATGCCTCTAGGAAATGGTGGTTGGCTTTGGAACTTAGCAAGACCTGTGTCTCCCCTCACCCTCATTCAGCCCTGTTTTAAAGCTCGTTTTCCCGTTTCCCCATGCCATGGCTGGGTCTGCCCAGCAAGAGGAAACAGGAAGAGATGTAGCAATGGGATGAAGAGAGTAGGGCTGCCTAGAGTGGGGCCACCAGCTTCGCTTCTTTCTATACCATCTCCTGGCTCTGAGCTTTGGACATCACTTCCCTCGTCTATAAAACAGGGACAACAGCAGCAGCTGTTTCTTAAGCTTATAGTGAGAAAGAATTGAAATGGCCAGTGGAAAGCCCCTAGCCTGGTACCTGTACATACTAGACTTTTAACAGATGATATGAGCTATTCATATGAAGCTTAGAAATGATCTAGGATGTTCATTTAGTGAAGATAAAAGTTTTCTTGAATTGCTAGCTAATTAAAAAATGAAGTAATGGCCTGGCTCGAGTGTACATTGTATTACCTAGACACAGCCGTATAGTATATATATAAATATATGCTGAAACACATGGAGAAAAGGTGGATGTTGCCTGGGAGCAACTCTTCTTTCCATGTTAAAAAACAATAAAACAAAAGAAACCCCAAAAGTGTTAACAAACCCCAGCAGCTTGGCCTGCAGCTGGAATCTGTGTGCAGTTTTACAGATGGGTTGTATTCCATTCCCAGAATAGCAACAGGAGAAGGAAAGAGCGGAAACAGAGCTCTAGATTGTTCTCGTATGAAACATTCTTTTAAAAGAAAACAAAATCTTCCATTTGTTAATGTTTTTTTAAAAAATGAGAAAACCCTAATATGACTTTACAGGGGTAAGGGGAAACACTCCAAATACCTCTGAGTTCTGAAGGGAGGAATTTGAAAATGACACGTATTTGATTTTCACCTTAACCATGAATTTCCAGGAAAAGAAAAATTAAATGAAAACTTGTCAGTCAATGAAATAAAAAACTTACCAATGAAATAAAACAAAGAAAAATGATTGGACGATCCTACATAAAGGGCACTTTCTTTGAAATTGTCAGTGTTTATCACATGAAATGATATCCCTTGGAGGCCAATCATTCACCTGAAAACAGCCTTGCCTTCTAAAAATAATACAACTCGTGTACCAAGCTGGGATTGCAGGGCAGGGCAGCCACCAGCTCATGACTCCACAGGATGAGAGTGGGGTTCAGAGGGCTTTGTTTCAGCTGTTCATTGGGACTCCTGAATTCTATGCTGGGCACCCAGGTGTTTCTCAAAATCTATGTAGATCTTCCCAGGGAAAAGATCCCCACCAAGCAGACGCAGTTCCCATACTTATCCTGACTCTCAACTGATATTGACAAGAGAAATAAAAATTCACATAGACCAGTGGTTCTCAACCAGAAGCAATTTTACCCCACAGGGGACATGCGACCATGTCTAGAGATAATTCTGGTTGTCACAACTGTGGGTTGAGGGTAGGGGTGCTCCTGGCATCTAGTGGGCTGAGGCCAGGGGTGCTGTTCCACATCCTGTAATGCACAGGACAGCCCCCACAGCAAAGAATGATCTGGTATTACATGTCACTAGTGTCGAGGTAGAGAAACCCTAGCCTAGAGAAACTTACTCAGACTCTCCCGTTCACCTGAAAAAAAGACAAGTAGAAAAAATTCCCAAACCTTTGAAAACGTTCATATTCCTTATTACAACAATTCAACTTGTAGGAATTTACTCCTAAAAAGTGCTCACCCGAGCTCACAAAATATCTTTTCAAGGATATTTTTTGTACCATTGCTTATAATAACAGAAAATTCAAGACGACATCAATGCCTATTAGTTGACTGTGGTTAAAAAACATCATGGTTTATTCGTGCAGTGGGATTCTAGGGGCCAATGAAGCCTGAAGACAGGATTTTTTTTTGTAGTGGAAAGATTATTGTAGCATGTTGTTAAGAGATAGTAAGCAAGTTACAAAATAATATATGGATGTGATCCCAGTTTTAAAGAAGAAAATATCAGGTGTACATGTATATATGTGCACAGGAAGGCGTAGGAATGGCTGATTCTTGGCAGTGGTGAAATTATGGGCATTTTTTTTTCTTTTGGCTTACCTGTACTTTCTAATTATTAATATATTGAATGTGAATAATTTTTTATACTTCAAGCAAAAAATAGTTCCCTTCCTTCACCCTGTACTCCCCTTTAGCTCCTCCTCCATTTCTTCTTCCTCCTTCTCTGTGATATCTTTTGAAGAAAGTGTCTACATTCACTGTTTCCACTTCTGCAACTGTGGCTCATTCCTGCCACACCACTGACATGACTCTTAGCTGGGACATCAGAACCATCAGAGAGTCCATTCTGGAGGGAAGGGTCACATCTCGATGACCCTCTGCCACAGTTGATAACTCACTTGAAACTCCCCTGTCAGTCATTTCTTCTTGGACACAGGTTTCTTTTATTGTAACTTCTCACCCATTATTGGCCTCCTTCATCAGCTGCTCCTTAAGGGTGCTGGAGTCTCCAGGAACCCCTTTTCAGCCCTTCATGTTCCTCACTTAACTGTCCTTCCATTTTTTCGTTTGTTAAAACACAAGATCCTTACCCTCTGCATTATCCTCTTCACCCCCTCCATAACTTTGGAAGCTGCTCTTCATCCCTACTTCTTCCTTCCTAGTTCAGATGCTAGCTGCTGTGGCCTAGACTGTTGTGGTATGTCCCAGGTAGTCCTACTTCCTTGCATCCCCCATCCCCTGTTCCATAGATTGCTCTTCCTGAAATGCAGATTCCATTTCCATTCTGCTCTGTTCAGAATCCTCTTGCCCTTAGATCACAGTTTGAATTCCTTGGTCTGACACATGAAGATCATCTCACCTGGCCCTTGCCTGCCTTTCCTGCAGAACTCCCTACCACACTGAGCTTCCTGGGGCTCCATGACGTATTTTAGATGTTTCTGTCTTTGCATGTGTGGTGCTTTCTCCATTGTAAAATTACCCCCTAGCCCAGATCCTTTGCTTTTCAGCCTAGCAAACTCTATTCTTCTTTTGAGAGTTTGTGCAAATGCTTCCGCCTCTGTGGTAGTGACCCTGGGGCCTTTGGAGTTGAGAGCTTTATACTTTGTACTCATTACCTGTAAGTGATAGGTTTATTTCCTCCCTAGAATGAGAGACCTTTAAAATAAGGACTATGTTGTAATCATTGGAAAAATTTTAAAATAATTACAATATATGAAAAATTCCCAGCCTATGATAGGTGCTGAGTGGATGGATCAGTGGTGAGATTATGGGTTGATGAATGAAGGGATGGATGGAGAAATGGATAGATGGATGGATGGGTGTCAATATTTCTTAAGTGCAAACAGGATAGAAATTTTATGTAGTACCCATTTTACAATAAACAACTTAGAGTTGCAAATTTTTATTCAATATGCTATTGAGATGATCACTGAACTGTGAGCTTCAATCCAAGATATTAAAGCAAAAGGAAAATAATGATGCCCTCCATGGATTCTGATAGAGATGATGGCATCCTTGCAGGATAAAAAAAAAATGGAGGGTAAAAGGTTTCATTGATTGTTGAATCACCCAATATTTTGAAAGGCAAACATAACAACAGTCCTTGTGTTCTGTTCTCTTATAGGTCACTGGGAATAAAATGACATCTCTAAACTTAGCCACCATATTTGGACCCAACCTGCTGCACAAGCAGAAGTCATCAGACAAAGAATTCTCAGTCCAGAGTTCAGCCCGGGCTGAGGAGAGCACGGCCATCATCGCTGTTGTGCAAAAGATGATTGAAAATTATGAAGCCCTGTTCATGGTAGGTGGCCCTTCTGTGGCAGGACATCACAGCAAACTGCCTATTGGCTTCCTCTGGAGGCAGGATGAAATTCTAGTAGACCACCCTCTGGGGTGCAGTGCTTCTCACTGAATTCATTGGAAGTCAGCCAGTTTCAGCAGGAGTAGAAATTTGCACAACTATGATGTCATTTTGAGTTTGTGACTCCATGTTTAAACAAACATGCCAAATTATAATTTTCATTTTGTTGTCCTCTAAACCATGGTCACATTTTGGAGTCACTTAATTATAAAGCAGTGTCCTTGCTCAAGACGTTAATAAAACCCTTCTTTATGGAATTGTGTCCCTCATGAATTCATGTATTCATAAGCATCCTCAGTGGTTTCACCTCCTCCAAGGTCAATCTTGACATTTTACCTCCTACATGAAGCTTCACCTGTCCTTCCTTTGTCCTTCCCATGCCACTTCTCTGTCCCCTGAACTCCATTACTGTTCTTACTGATGTTTATCTTGCCCAACATTGTGTATAGTAATTTATGACCATTTCCCCTAGTAGAGTATAAATGCATTTAAAACAAGGACTGCACCATTGTTATCTCCTCTCCATATCCTCTGTACACTTTTGGAAAGCCCTCCATCTGGCAGGCACTCAATAAATATTTTTTTGATTTGTATTGAATTACCAGTTCCTGTTTTCCTTCATCAAACTGCATTGCTTGCTACAACTTCCCTTGAAACATTAAAACAAATGCCAACTCTCTTCTATTTCTGTTCACCACTAATATTGCATGTCAAAATTTACAGGAACCTTCTTCATGTTTTTTCTCCCATTTCTCTTGTCAATTTGCAAACGCTATAAAGCCTGCCTATTCCACTAGAGCCTTTTGTGGCTCCTTCCTTCAACCAAGAATTCTAGTTACCTCTTTTAAATTTCTTTAGTAGTTTGTCTACACTTATCAAGTGCTTTGCATTAGATTTATGTCCATGCTTGTCTTATACTAATTACTTTTTGTAAATTTGAGACCCAGCAGTTTAGAGTATTTGCCCTCTGTGTCTTACCTATGTGATTGTGACCAAGTAATTCAATACTCATTATGCATCAATTCTAGCTTTAGAAATGGGAAAAACAAAAAGATGATGTAATTCTCAGGGTGGTGACCAGAATCATTTGATACGTGAAAGTATTGTGCAAACTGTAGCAGTTTATGCAACTGTTAATTAGTAATTATATTAGTTGGGTAACACGTGCTGCCTCAAATCTCAGTACTTTAACACAAACATAAATATCACTCTGACATAAAGTTTAATCAGGTGTTAAGTGGACAGCCTTCCAGGTGGTGATTTAGGAATCCCAGCTCCTTGTATTTTGAGTCTCTGACATTTTTTAGAGTTTTACGGGCAACCCCAGAAAGGTCATCCATCTTGTCCACTCAAATCTCATTGGCCAGAACTTATGTACAAGCCAGACTTAACTTCAAGCGAGGCTTGAAAATGTATCCTGGTTGGATCCCCAGGAGGAAGAGCAAATGAAAAGTTCACTGAGGTAGAATGGCATCTTGTTCCTGTTTGTGTCTCTGAAGCACTGTCCCTGGGTTGCACATGCTAAGGTCTCAAAAAATGTTGAATTAATAATTGACTCTATATAAAATTTACACGTCAGCCTAAATCCTCATAATTAACTACATATTTGGATGAATCAAATGTCTGAACTTTTCAACATTTTCATCAAGTTTAAGTCACATATCATCTTGCCAAGTAGTCTTGGCATTACTTCATGTTCTCTGGATTTTTTTAACAAAATAATACTTCTCATCAAACTTAATTCTATTATCTAAGCAAAGTTCTCCTTTATATGAAACCACATATCATCGAGCATTTCTTTTCAACTCAGATACCAACAAAACTTTTCCTGGCTTCTTTGAAAATATAGCTGCTGCCATTTTAATTGTGCCATCCCTCTTCTTTCCATTTCCTGCCACCTGAATTACTAAGAACAGTATAAAAACATCAGTATTCTACCTTTTCCAGCTTTTCCCAAATCTGATCTTTGTTTGCCATTCTCTGTAGGGATTGATGTCAGCATTCCCTCATATTTTTGGTCTCCAGTTATAGTCTTTACTTCTCATAGAGGCCTTTCCTGGCCACCTTGTCTAAAATGCACCTCCACCCTCCATCACACACACACACATCATCACTCCCTATTTCCTTTCCCTGCTTTTTCCCCTTAGCACTCACCACTGTTAACATTGGGTCTTACAAATTTCTCGTTTATGTTCGCCACTCCCTAGAAATGTAAACTACATGACAGGATGATTTTTTTGGTCCATTTCTATCTATAGTACTTTCTTTACTGCATTACCCCTGTGCCTGGGACATGGTAGGAACACAATAAATATTGGTTGAATTAATGAATGACTCAATGGTTGTTCTGTGACATATGATTTCCATATTACCAAGCCTTACTCCTTATACGTATGAAAAGATTTGGGCATGGAGAAATTAAGGATACCTTTCTTGGAGTAAGTTAACCATTAATGTAATCATTCTTGACCTCTTTAGAAGGATTCTGGTAATCATATATTCAGAAAAATAACAGTGGAGTGGGAGGAAGAGGGAGACAAATATCTCAAGTCTTGGTCTATGAAAAGAAACTGACTCTGGAACCAGAAAATTTACTATCGTCCTGTCCCTGTTATATATTGGCTACATGACCTCATCTTCTTCTATTTCTTTAGTTATCAAATACTAGATTTGAATGAATGATAGCCAAGACCCCTTCTAGTTGTAAAATCTGCATGGTGCTATGCCCTAGCACTGACTTCCCTTCCTTCTTTTTTATAAAGCACAGAAGAAAATTAATCTCATCACATTTTAGATTATCTTGGCATATTTGGCAGTTGAGAAACTAGTCGGCTATACCAAGGCTGGTGGTTTGTCAGCAAAGCTGATCTGCATGGGTGGACAAAAATGTAATCTTGTATGTCGCTATGTTGTTTTGTTTTGTTTGGCTTTTTAAAGAAGCTTTCAGAATTATTATAATTCCAAACAAAGAAGGATGAAGCTAGTCAGGGCCTGATGGTTAAAAGTAGTTAGTAATTGTGCAGTTTCACAGTCCTTGGGTTTAAGAGCTCGGAAAGGGAGGTGTCACTTCTATTAGCATTAGAAAGGAAGACTTGTTAGGAAAGGTAGCTGTGAGCTTGTCCTGGAAGGCAGAACAGACCTGGAGGCAGTGATTCCATAAAATAACTGGTGGAAGGGATATAGAAGCTCACAGAGGCCTGGCAGGGACCCAAAATTTGTTCTGGGTGTTCTAACATCCTTCATTTCCTGATGCTGAGACTGCCTCTCCCAAGTGGCCACTCTCTGAGTTAATGGGAAAGGGCAGAAAAGAACCTGGCTTCGTCCTGTAATACAGAAGAGGAACCTAGATGCAGAGGTTGACACACAGTTTAAGAGTCTGGCTAGGACAGTCTTTTGCATTGGTTGTTTGCTTTTCAGGTACTGGTTTGGAAATCCTTGAGCTGGAAATAGATCATAATAGCAGATATCATGACCACAGATATCAAAATACGAAGGCAGTAGATTATAATGGTGGTTCTCAAACTTGAGTGTGCAGCAGAGTTGCAAGGAAACTTAGACATTCAGATTCCTAGGATGCACTCCCGAGAATCAGATTGAGTAGCACTGGGATGGGGCCCAGAAATAATCTGCACTTTCTAGTGAAGACCTCCACAGAGTTCTGGTAGTTTCCTAACCACACCTTTGGAAACCATATCTTGGGAAACACTGGTATGGTAGAAAGACCATGTGCATTGGAATGAGCTACCAAAATTCAAATCCCTGCTCAGCCACTTATTTGCTATGTAATCTTGGGCCCCACAGTTAACTTCCCTAGCCAAAAGATGAAACAATGTGACCTAATTTACAGGACTGTTATAAGAATTAGAAATGACATTTTAAGGCACCTAGAACAGAATTAACATATATTAGGCATTAAAGGAAGATTTCTGCTATTATTACATTAAAGTGATAAGGTGCCTTGCTCTATCAAAGCATGTTTGGGTGTTTTCTTGGAAATCAAGCCCACTCTGCCCACTGTGTATAATGCTGTGACCTGATCCCACACATATATACTCCTAGGCCCTTACTCTGCTCTTTTTATTCCATAGCATTTATTACCTTTTAACCCACTATATAATTTACTTATTTTTATGCTTATTGAAACCTAACAGAATACAAACCTTATAAAGGCAGAGATTTTTGTTTGTTCTGTTCACTGACATTCATACCACCTAGAAAGTATATGGCAAAAGATGGGTGCTCAGTAATTATTTGTTGAATAAATATTGCAATTCTGTATTACTAGAAAAAAAATGTATTTTTGTTTCGATTTTGTCCAGTGTCCATACTGCTTATATTCCCTTACCTTTAAATCATGACCCTCCACTTCTGATATCAACACCTGTTGAAAAACTGGCTAACATAAAATGATACTCTGTGGGAGCACTGGAAATCAAGGATAAGAATCATTAATATCTACACAAAGTCATTGGTATTATCCTAACCAGAAAGTTCTCACTGACTAAGTCATTGATACATGAATTGTTCTGAAAGTTGTTACTTCTGTAACTAATATTGGGAATTCCAGAGAAAACTCATCATTGCTCTTGGGATTAGTAAGAACTTCAGAGCAGAATGGAGAAAACTGTCAGCTTCTTCTAAGGGCTGATATTAAACGATTCTTACTAGGACTTCTTCTTAGTAGAGGGGCAAGAAAGAGAAGACACCACCCTTGTAAGCTGATGAAAAGTCCGGAGTGCAGTGGAGACGTGGGAAAGCCAGTGTGTTCCCACCCCACTGAGTTGTCAGCCTGAACTGGGGACCAGCTTAGTGCACGTGGGAAACTTCAAATGAGCACTACTGGGAGCAAGGGTCAGAGGCTGTGATGAGGATTCCAAGTCAGAAGCCAAGCTTTGCTTTGTGTTCTCTTCATTCCCTGATGAAAATCGCATTTTCTTAAAGCCACTTTGCACACCAAGTCAAAGAGTCAAGCATTCATCCAGGTCATCAAGCAAGAAACCACCCCTCCCAGTATATCCACATAATTATATATGATTTCCATTTCCTTTTCTATATATCACAAATACCACTGTCTATGTGCCAGGGTTGGGCTACTCATTACGTACATTATTGGCTTGTTTAAATCTCACTACCATTTCATGAGGAGTAAGCCAAGTTTGTTTGCCCAAGTGATGCAGTGACTAAATGAATTATTTCTACAGCATGATGCCTCTTCACACAAAAGAAGAGGCATTTTGATGTGGTATCTCAGATATGGAGTCCATTTGTGGGGAAAGAACAAGAAAATATGTTTTAGCCAATCTGAAAATGAGGAATGAAGACCTTTAACAGCAGTAATACTGCTGGACTAATCATAGCACCCCTGATGTTCAGGCCAGCAGATGGCTTCCAGAGCCAGCAAATGTTCTGCTATAGTCTGCTCACTTGGCCCTGTCTGTAAAGACAGAACATGTGTACTGTTTGTGTCCCACAAAGGTGGAAGGAAGCAGAAGCAAATTATGCCTGAACCTTTTCCACTCCCTTTAACCTGTTGCCATGGAGCAAAGACTGCTGATTTCTTTCATCTTTGCTTGAGTTATCCTCCAACATCGTTCCATGAGCCCTGGACTCTTCCACTGTATTTGTTCACTAATGTACCTGAATTGCCAAAACATGCTGCCTGACATGTATCAAGCACTTGAGAAATATTTGCCGAATTTAATGCATCTTGACCCTCCCGTGCACCCAGACCCCTTAAATTATTAAACCACCTGTCACAACAGAGCCACGCCAAAGGTTCTAAGCTGGGCCTGTCCTTGTTTGAGCTTTTGCTCCCATAAACAGCCAAAGTGATTTCTTTTAGTGTGTTTGTTAACTACAAAATGCCATCATGATTTCCAGTGCTATTTACTTTTGCTGGGTTTTAAATGCTAAAGCATCCTTCTTGGTCAAGTGCAAAGTGGTGGATTGGTGTGGAACATCCAGTGACAAGTGCAGTAGGGCTGGGTCCTGGGAATAGCTCTTCAAAAAGCCCTTAATGGTTTATTGTGGTGACTTAGTAAATGGAGAAAACTCATACCACTTTTCTCTCTCAGTGGTTTATGGAATAAACTACCTCATAGCAATTATACCCCAGGCAATAATTCAAGGTTTCATTTTTAATTTGATCGGGTAGATTTTAATTGTGACAGTTTTATTCTTTCATATGTGCAGTGTTTACATTTTTTTCTCTGAAGCAGGAGGGGCCAAAGTTCTTTTGATTTTTGGAATAGCATTATGCTTTGAAGGAACTCATTAAAATCTAAGGAGTTGAGTCTCCAGATAAACAAGACCATAAATGGTACCCTTAGAAAATATCTAGAATTGTTACATGGTTGACTAAAGCCCAGTAGAGATTTTGATGTGAAACAATGAATTGTAAATGAAGAATCACTTTGGGCTGGGTTTTGTTTCTTCTTTTTAACATGCAGAATTGCTTGATTTTTTAAAAAATGTAATATGTCTTTCACTACCCTTCTCCTTAGTTCCCATTTTGCTATATACAAAAATCCCAGAAGCCGAAAATGAAAACGTTGTTTAATTATTGAGCTATCTTTTTCAAAAAGTTTTGAAGTTCTTGTATTGATAAGAAAAATAGCTTAAGAACTTAGAAAAAATCTGATGATAATCAGTTGGGAAAGAAAATGTATTTTCCCACTCTAGAAATGAATAGCAAGAAGACTGTGCTGCAGCATGACATAGGTACCACTGATAAGTAGAGAGAAACATCTAGACAAGGGCAACGTAACACATGCAGACCATAATCCTGGGTGATTTTAGATTATTATTATTTTTAGCCATTTCAGCAACATTCACTGCACATCCACTGGGTAGAAATCACCACCCTAGCTTGTATTCTGAAAGAGCATAAAATTGAGCAAGAGAGTGTGTAAGTGAATGACGGGGTGAGGGTCATAGAAGTGCAGGTAAGACCTTCCAGAGAGGAAAGAGTAGGAAGGCAAAGTTAGAGGAGGAAAATGAGACATCATTTAGGAAACATTTGACTGGCAAGGAGAACAATAATCAACTGCAAATGGCTTTCGACATCAGCATTTATTATGTGACACAGTAAATATGGGGGGGGCACAGTTTCAGTAGCTGGGTAGCACTTTGCTCTCTCTCTCTGCTCTGCCATCTTCAGCTGCAAAATGGCTACAGTTGATAACAGCATCTCTTCCAGCCATCATTGCACCAATTAATGAAGAGATGATGTTTCTTTTCATGTACCCATTTTCAATAGGGAAGATAACCTTTTCCAGAAGCTCCTACATGCCCCACTTCAGGTACCAGCATGTGCATACGTGATCTTGCCCTAGCTTTGAGGGAGGCTAGCTGGAAGAAAACTACAAATTTCTGAGCCTGTTTCAGTTCTGGGTAAACAAATCAGATAATCTCTGCCTTCAGGAAATTTACCTTCTAATGACTTGAATGGTGGGAAGATTCAAGGTCTAGCCAAAGGAACTGGAAGGGTGAGGCTACACAGAGTCTGACTTCAAGACCATTGCAGTTGAAGGGCCAAGAGGTCATAGGCTGTAACTCCAGAAATTCAGAGGGGGATTAGAAGCAGAGGCATAGCAAGAGAAAATCCCATAACTGAGTTACCCAAAAGAAGTGTTAAGCAAAAGAGAAGAGAGTGCTTCTTCTCTGAAAGCGAATGGATGACTGTTAATAAAAACTAATAATTGCAGAATAAATATTGTCCATCTCCATGTTATCTGCTTTTATTTTTTCAAGTGTTTAACTTATTTCATCTATTTCTAATAAAACATTTTATTACTAGATCTCTTTGCAATTGGTAATCTATTTTCATTTTTTTTTTAGCGCTTTTGATTCCCGTAACACCCCCCATTAAGTAAAATGAATATGCATATGTTTTCAGATGTGGGAACAGAATCCTAAAGAAGGTGATTGATGTGTCCAAGTTTATATTAATTATAAACAGCAGAGCCAAAACTGGATTTCAGGGGCTGTTGCCTCAGTCAGATTTTTTTTACAGCATCCTAATTCCTGAAAAGGTATGCTTAAGTCAGTGGTCTACCTAGATATTTCTTTCTTACTTATTTCAAGCTGCTGTTTCCTATCAGTTTATTTACTTGACTTTTATTTCTCCATTAAGTACCTAAATTAATAGAGAAATAAATGTTCATCCAATATAACTGAGCCAGTAGTTTGAAATTTTTATTAAATGTTAGGAAACGAAATGTGCAGTTATAGCCAAAGATTAGAAGAATTATAGGAAAACAGTACTGGGTGCTGTTGTATGAACATTAAAAAATCAGTTTCAGGCAGCATTTAAAATTTTTTACCTCATTTTCCCACTGACTCCAATTTTCTGAATCATTCCTTTATTTTTTAGAATGTGGTTTAATCACATACATTTTGAAGCTGCCTTAAATCACTCTGTAACAAAATGGATTATAAATAAATTAACTAATGAATTATATACAACTGTAGTTAGTTTTGCATAATACATAGGAAAATATTATTTGCCTTCCTGTAATACATGGATCTACAATTTTAAACTATGTCTTTTTTATGCATTTGTAAATAGTGTCTCCAAGCCAAAATGGTACCATGGGCCTTTTAAAAGGAAACTGTAGATAGATTTATAACTGTGACCCTTCCTATTTGCATTTGTTACCAAGTAAGAGTCACATATGCTACATAAAATAGACCTCAGTAATTATGATTGCTCACCTAGTTGAATGAGGAAAACCTCTGAATCGCAGACTAGCTTGACAAAAATTTATGGAAAGTTATTTTTTAAGTAATGATACTTCTGAAACCTATTCTAATAATGCATCCAAGTTGATAATTTATCTTAGACATACTATATACTCTCAAAGAATTAATATTGTCATGCTTGCACCACTCTGAAGGGCTTGCACTCTAATTGTTTATTCTTTAATTAAATCCAAGAATGGATTAGTGCTTGGAGCGAATTTTTTTTTTTTTTTTTGAGACAGAGTCTCGCTCTGTCACCCAGGCTGGAGTGCAGTGGCATGATCTCGGCTCACTGCAAGCTCCGTCTCCCGGATTCACGCCATTCTTCTGCCTCAGCCTCCCAAGTAGCTGGGACTACAGGGGCTCACCACCATGCCCGACTAATTTTTTTTTTTTTGTATTTTTAGTAGAGACGGGGTTTCACCATGTTAGCCAGGATGGTCTCGATCTCCTGACCTCGTGATCTGCCCACCTCGGCCTCCCAAAGTGCTAGGATTACAGGCGTGAGCCACCGCACCCAGCCATGAAATTTTTTATTACATGTCAAAGCCTAGCAAGTTTTAAATTAAACTAACTGGATGAAAATGCAAGTACTTTTCCTAATTTGTTTATGGAATTTTCTTCTAAAAAAGAGATCGGGACATACATTTTTGTCCTATATTATTTTTTGCTCTGCTGTTCATTAAAAAAATATGAGTTCTCTTTCCTCTCATTTTCACCCTTTAGGTGTTACGTTTTTAAAAAGTGTTATAATAGCACATGGCTGTTGGGTGATGATCTTTGGAAAAAATACAGTAAAAATGATGTCTTTCTGTTTAATTTATACAGTAAGAGAATAATCTCACCCTTGACCTAAATATCCTGCCCTTTCCCTTCTCCCCATTTTCATTCCCAGGCCACTGCAGCTGGTCACAGGGTTTTAAATACCATCTATATGTGTCTCTTAAATGTCTATGTTCAACCCAGACCTCTCCTATGAACTCTGAATCCTTATTGCCAACTATCTACAAGATACCTCCTTCATTTGGATGTCTTGCAAACCTCTAAACATTATCATATCAAAACCACACTCCAAAACTTGACCCCCAACCTTTTCCTCCTGCAGCTTCTCCAAACCAGTCAACAGCAACTCCATCTTTCTAGTTGCCTAGGCCCCAAGCATTAAGGTCATCCTTTCTTCTCCCTCTCCCTCTCTTCTCTCTCTCTCCATCCAATAAATTAATGCTATTACCTCTATCCTCACTATGTCCACTGTGGAAATATTTCTCATCACCTCACTGTCCTGGTTCAGGACCCATCATCTTATCTGGGTAGATCAGCAGGCCCTCTCTGCTCTCCTTGCTTTATCTCTGGCTCCATGCATTCTACTCTCAACTCAGCAGCCAGAGTGATGCTGCTTCATGTTAGTCATCTGTTCAAAATCTCCAGTGGATCCCCACCCACTGCAAGTAAGTGCAGAAGTCCTTATTATGACCCATAAGACTCCATGACACCTGGTCCTGGCCCTATGACCCCTTCCTACCACCCGCCTCCTTTCCTACTCTCTTCCAGCCTCACAGACCTCCTCATCACTCTTGACTCAAGACCTTTATCATTGGCTTTCTTTTCCTTCCTTCTACCTGGAATGATTTTCTCCAACTCCTTCATCAGTTTGAGTTTTCTGCTAAAATGTCAGCTTCTCTGGGACTGACAATCCTATTTAAAACTGCGTCTTCCCAAGCATTTCTCATTGCCCTTCTTTGCCTTGTGTTTCTCTATGTTTTTCTTGTATGTTTGTTTAATGCCCGTCTTTCCATATTTGTTATCAGCTTCATGAAGACAAGGATTATTGTCTGTTTGGTTTGTAACTGAATTCCCAGCATCCAATACCTGGCACTCAGGAAGCATTCACTCAACATTTATGCAATGAATGAAAGGAAGGGAGGGAAGAGAAGACCTGAGGGAGAAGCACAGTGGTGCTGAAGTAGAGCTTGTGTGGAATGACTGCTAGGGGAGAAGATGGGAAAGACAGATTGAGGAGAGTATGCAAGTGGATGGCTTCAGCCATGGGAATAAAAAGAGTTTCCAGTAAATGAGTGTCTTGACCATGGCATTCTGACAACCACATAGAGAAGAAATGTGATGCACATGTTAAGGAAATAGCAGACAAATTTGAAAGCTGTTGTATCAAAGGTTCATCAAGTACGTATTTTTCTTTGCAATGCAAAACTCAAACTAGCTTAAGTAATTTGAAGGCTCACATAGCTGAACAATCCACAAGCAAATATGGCTTCAGACATAGCTTGTCCCGGGACTCAGATGATATCAAGACATCCCTTTTATCTCTATTTCTTGGTATTGTTTGCTCAATTGTCAGCGCAATCATCAGGCCTCATATGGATACAGGCCCTGTATCCTCTCTTAGAAGTCTCAGGGAAAACCTCCAGGGTTTTCATTGCCTCTGATGGAGTCACATGCCCATTGCTCAGGCAACTATGATGATCTGGGAATGGAATGCTCAATAGACTTTGACTACGATACACACTTCACCCTTGAGCTAAGGCTTGGGTAGCAGTTGGTTTACCAGAGGGAACGTGGGGTATAACTATTATAAGAGGAGGGAAATGGAGACTTTTAATGATGAACAGATGACCACTACAAAAGGCTAATGAGGGCTTGAACTTGGGTCTCTGCAGTTGGAATGGAAAAGGGAGAAAAGAAGTAACAGAGATGAAGTCTAGTAGGCCTCCTGGCTCTGAATGGAGAGAGGATGCAGAGAAGCTTTAGTACAATTCTGAGATCTTGAGCTTGCGTGATTAGAAGTTGGCAATGTCATTAATGAAGGTTCACGATAAAGTAGGAGGAACAGATTTGTAAGAGACAGAACACATTTCCTTGCTTTCTCATCCCTGTTTTTATTAATAAAATTGTTTCCAGATTCTCAGAGCTCAAGAACCGTAGAGTTCTGCAAGAGGCAAGAAGCAAATTCTTCTACCAACCACTTATTTTCAGAAGACTTAACCCTGCAGTTTTAAAAAGTCTTCTCTCTGAGCTCATGTGTGAGAGAATCAGACTGAAATTTTATTTTCTCTCAATAGTTTTGAGTTTCCTTTGGTTGAGCTATCAGCTTCTATGGAATAAGAAACCACAAGTCAGAGCTGGGTTCAATCCTCTCTTATAGAACATTTCCACACAGATGACTTAGGGTTGTGAGGCCATCTTCTAATGTACTGTGGATGGATTAGGCTTAGAGAAACATATGATGCTCATCTATAGAACTCTACTGGATGCCTAACAAATTACAAAGTGAGAAACTTTTCATCACTGATGGACCAGGTGCAAGAAAGGAGTAAAGGCAGGCACCGAATAATAAAGTGACATATGCAAATGTAGTAGCCAGCAATTTTTTGAGTATTTACCATTGACCAAGTACTGTTTTAAAGTCTCAACATATAATAAGTCATTTAATCACCATAGCAATGCTTCGTGGTGAGTACTGTTGTTATCCCCATTTTACATGTGAGCAAACTGAGATCTAGGAAGATCCTTGTCGATGTACGTTGTCAAGGGTCCCACAGCTAGTGACTGGCGTGGCTAAGATTCAAACCCAAGCAGTCTGGCTCAAGGGCCTGCCTTCTTAATAAACTGATCATATATTCCAGAACTGCCCAATACAGTCATCATTTCTGCCTGCTGTCTTGGCATAATTATAAATGTGAACTCTAGAAAGTGCCCCCATTGGGCAATAAATTATGGACACTATTTCTCTGAACCATGATATTTTCCTTATTCAAAACCAAGAAAATCTAACCTGAGCAATAAAGGCATCCAAGTGGTTCAGTTGTATCTCCAGGCATATGAGGGGTGACATTTTGGATTGAATATGACTATTGGTAATCATCCAGTTGGTCCTAAGAATTAAAGCAGCTGCATGGGTTGGCGTAGGTTTGGTTTTAACCAGCAAATCATTCTGCTGTCTTGCAGCTTTTAGGGCTCTGTTTTATGCTACAGTAAAATTATCAGTGACCATATTTTGCCTGTTTCTGGAATGGTTTTATTTATGCCTCAACATTTGGCTCCTTCAGGTTCCCCCAGATCTCCAGAACGAAGTGCTGATCAGCCTGTTAGAGACCGATCCTGATGTCGTGGACTATTTACTCAGAAGAAAGGCTTCCCAATCATCGTGAGTATTCCAGTGTTCCATCTTCTAAAGCCGCATTGGAGATTTCTATTTCCATTTCTGAGAAATTGGAAAGGTTTACATAACTACATGCAGGGTGACCTGAAGTGGAATTTTGGCAACTCTTTGGCAATTCTGATCAGTCCATCTAACCAGAAAATGCTTCGGGTCCCATCAATCCACTTACCAAATTAGAAACCACATTACAAGATTTTTCTGTTTTATTTTCAGCTTTCTCTAGCCTCTCAGGGTCCTTTTGACTTCATTTACAGGGAAAAAGCACAAATTACTGGCAAGGGACTATAATACACGTCAATGATTCTACTTCTAGAATTCTGATAAGCGTGCGTAGGGGCCCTTAAGGCTGCGCCTGGATGCATCTTGCTTGTGCAGCTTTACCAGTGGGATTAACCCATTATCAAACCACAAGACAGACCTTAGCTGAGGCCTAGGTGCCCATTTGAAATTAGAGGTGTGCACCCTCTTGGCTCTCCCACTTTTTATAGCTAGTATTATTTTGATAAAAATGCACATGGGTTTCTACATGCACTCATGTTTGCAATTAGTAAAATGCAAGCCATGCTGCAGGCTATGGCTTGCCGCCATTTTTGCTCCCAAAGGAGGAGCGCAGAGTTTTTGCATTAGTCAGATTTTATGGTTACTTCCAATCTTTGCTGCAGAGGCAGAGGGTGTGGGGATGCTGAGCATTTGGCATAACCAGTTAAGGGCATAATATAGCATCATTAACCAGGAGTAGTATCATCACCAGGACACCAAACAATAAATTTGTGACAGGAAAAGTTGTTGCTATGCTCTTACAAAATTATCACTTTTGTTATACTTTTAACCTACTAAATTTCAGCAATTCTAAGATACGTTTCTCCCATGACCTATGATCTCTGAAATTGAGACTAATCTTATAACCAATGATAAGCTCCTAACATAATCCTGTACCTGTAACCCCAGCACTTTGGGATGCCGAGGCGGGCAGATCACCTGAGGTCAGGAGTTCAAGACCAACCTGGCCAACATGGCTAAACCCCCTCTCTACTAAAAATACAAAAATTAGCCAGGCGTAGTGACAGGTGCCTGTAATCCCAGCTACTCGTGAGGCTGAGATGGGAGAATCGCTTGAACTGGGGAGGTGGAAGTTGCAGTGAGCCGAGACTGCACCACTGCACTCCAGCCTGGGTGACAGAGTGAGACTCTTGTCTCATAATAATAAATAAATAAACAAATAAATAAAATAATGGCATGTCTTAATTGATGGTGTCTTATAAACAGTAACACATGTTAAGTTATTCCTGTATATTGGTGTTGAACTTGATAAATTAATTTTCACTCATGATTATTGCAGATACTTAAAAAGTTATATTATTTAGAAAAATTTGGTGAAAAGGAATTCCATGTTGTTCAACCTCCTTCTTTCCCAGGTCATTACGTTGATAGCACAGCTAAATTCAGCTTCACTCCATTTCCAGCTTAGCAGGGAAGACCTTTTAATTGGATTATCCTTTCAGATCTACTTTAAAAAATCTGTGTCTGGGCCATTCATTATCAGGCCAAATTCTGATTCAAATAGGACCAAATTCTGTTGAAAGTAAGGCCTGGATTCAAGCCCCAAGAGCCATGAGTGAATAAAATTATATTCAAATTGTATAGATGAGCTAGTATTTTATGGTCTTGCTTTTCATATCAGAGAATTAGGCTTACATTTAAATTTTTCCTAGATTTCTAACCCTCATCAAGGTATAAGTCCTAATTTATATTAACAAATGGCTTTTCTTTTCAGCAGATCATGCACCACCATAATTTTGATAAACTCATTTATTTCCCTCCCTTGTACAGAAAAGAGACATGCTGGCATTTCCATTTATGAGCCCCTCATTTAAACTGCACTTATAACATATGGTTGGTACTGTGTGGGAAAGCTACAAAACACACACTTTTGAGGAAAACCACTGATTTTTGCCTGGCCAAATTTCTGCTTTTGTGTGGCATTATTAGATAGATAAATACTATACTTTAAAGAACAGTTGATAGAAGTTTTTTTTACATGGTTTTCAAATACACTCTTTGCATATAAATGCTGTGGTAAAAAGCGAACCTTTCTTTCTCTTCTATTAGGAAAAGGAAGAAGCACACATATTAAGCCCATCCCAAGCTGTACAATTGTCCAGCCCCTTCTGTTCCCTATCCGTAAGAGTAAGAAGTAGAATTTTAAAGTGTAGGTGAGCAGACCCTAGACCAAGATCTTAGGTGAGTGTCAGGGCTTCCAAGAAAATAGCAAAGACTTGGAACCAACCCAAATGTCCAACAACGATAGACTGGATTAAGAAAATGTGGCACATATACATCATGGAATACTATGCAGCCATAAAAAATGAAGAGTTCATGTCCTTTGTAGGAACATGGATGAAGCTGGAAACCATCATTCTCAGCAAACTATCGCAAGGAAAAAAAAACCAAACACTGCATGTTCTCACTCATAGGTGGGAATTGAACAACGAGAACACATGGACACAGGAAGGGGAACATCACACTCCGGGGTCTGTTGTGGGGTGGGGGGAGGGGGGAGGAATAGCATTAGGAGATATACCTAATGTAAATGACGAGTTAATGGGTGCAGCACACCAACATGGCACATGTATACATATGTAACAAACCTGCACATTGTGCACATGTACCCTAAAACTTAAAGTATAATAATAATAAAATAAAAAGAAGAATGAGCCCATAGGAGCTCTGTGTATGTCAGAGACTAGCATTATCAGTGAACAGAAAACACTGGGGAAAGACTTACTTAGGAGAAGAAAGTGTTTGGTTTTTGTTTGTGTTCCTCTAGGTACAGGCCAAGGAACAGCCCAGAAGGCAGAGAATGATGTCATGAAGTAAAAATGCATATGTTAATAAATGAATGTTTACTTTTAGTGGTCTTTTGAGGCTTGAGCTCCAGAGTGCTACCCCTCTAGCTGTAGTTGCCTTTTCTTTTTTTTTTTTTTTTTTTTGAGATCGAGTCTCGCTCTGTCACCCAGGCTGGAGTACAGTGGCACAATCTCGGCTCACTGCAATCCCCACCTCCTGGGTTCAAACGATTCTCCTGCCTCAGCCTCCCAAGTAGCTGAGATTACAGGTGCATGCCACCACACCTGGCTAATTTATGTATTTTTAGTAGAGACGGGGTTTCACTATGTTGGCCAGACTGGTCTTGAACTCCTGACCTTGTGATCCATCCGCCTCAGCCTCCCAAAGTAGGTGGTCTTTTTGTGTTTTAAACTCACTCACTCATGCTTCTCAAACTTTACTATGCATAGGTATCACCAGATCTTGTTAAAATGCTCTTTCTGAATCAGTAGGACTCGGGGAGGTAGTCTATGAATCTGAATTTCTAACAAGCTCCCAAGTGATCCTGATACTACTGGTCCATGATCCACACTTTGAGTTTAAAAAGCTTAAAATATCAAAGTATATTCTTGCTTTTAGGAGCTTTCAGACTTGTTGGAGGAGGCCTCCAAGGGTAGAATGCCAAACAATAGGTGCTGGCCCACTGGCTGTCAGACTCACCAGCCCCTTGGAATCACCTGGGAGCTTGAAGAACAACTATGCCTGGGCCACCCCTCAGAGATTCTGGTTCATTTTTATAGGCTGCAATCTGGACATTCGGATTTTTGTTTAAAGTCTCTCGCATGATTTTAATGAGCAACCAGGGTTAAGAACCTCTAGCTTAGATCTACCACGTTGGATATCACAAATTTACTATCATGTGGGAGTTTGAGCTGGGTGATTTTTGACATTAAAAAGGCATCCTTGTGTTGACAAAGGAAGGGAATCAATGCTCCAGACCATGAATCCACTTGGAGTTTGGAGAAGGAAAAGAGGTGTGATTTGAAGTCTCAGAGATAGCTTCTGAGAAGAGGAAGGATTTGCAGTGAACTTTGAAGACTGTGGAGGATATAAACAAGCCTGGATATTTGGGGAGCTTGCACCAGGACCTGGACATAACAGTAAATATGTTGGCTAGCTGGGGTCACAATAAAGAGGCTGGCCAGCAGTGAAGGTAGAAGCCCTTAAATGGCAGGCCGAGGGGTGGTGCTTAAGTCAAGAAGCAGTGACAATAGATTACTGTAAGGCTAAATTATAGTAAATTACAGTACCCTAAACTGCCAGATGGTGCTGGCTGCATTGGCAAGTCAATTATCCATCAGTAACACATGTTTGTGTAGTCAGTTATCTGTCAATAACACATGCTTGTGTAGTTTAATAGACTGGTTACCATTTCAGATCCAGAGCCAGATTGCCTACGTTTCAATTCCATTTCTATTGCTATTATATATGCGGTCTATTAGTTAAGAGTTAATATCTGTTAATACATAGATAGATCTCTCTCTCTAGTTTCCTCATCTGTAAACTAGAGATAAAAAGTAGCACCAACTTAAATACAGAATTATGCTCTTAGTGTATAGTCTGGTATATGATAAACATCACCAATTTGCTCATTTACAACTACTTACCAAAGGCGTGGCCATCACTAGATTCTACTTTGGTTTTCATGAGATAGCAACCTTCCAGGCAATATGACACAAGAGAGAACCCGTTCACTTTAAGTTATAGCATTGTGTCTAAAAGCAAACACTATATTTGCTTCTAACCCTTTGATTTTTTTTTCCTGAAGCTTCTGTTCTCTGCCACCAGTTCACATACCTAAATAAAGCTTTACATTCCTGTGAGGCCAAGTGGAAACTGCACAAGATTTTATTTGGAGGGGAAAAGAAACAAGTTTCAAAAGAGTGTAAAACCAAGAACAAGAAAATATTATAATTTCTGTTTTGAAAGAGCAAACATTTAGTGATATTTGGGAACTTAATATTTTGTTTTGATTTGGGTTTTTCACTTCTTTATGCAACATCGGTATTGGAGGAGTTAAAGGATAATTCCTTGTTTTTTCTCATGCTTGTCTGCTTAAATATTTGGCTTCAACCAAAACGGGATGCCAGAGGGAGATTAGAAGAGATTTTTATGACTAAGAATGCAAGACCAGGAGTTTGTGACCAGCCTGGTCACCACAGCAAGACCCCATCTCTACTAAAGAAAAATTTAAAAGTTATCTGGGCATGGTGGCTCATGCCTGTACTCCCAGCTACTCCGGAGGATGAGGCAGGAGGATCACCTGAGCCCAGGGTTTTGTGGCTGCAGTGAGCCAAGATTATGCCACTGCACTCCAACCTGGGCAACAGAGTGAGACCTTGTCTCTAGGGAAAAAAAAAAAAAAGAAAGCAAGACTTTGATTTTTAAAAATATATACTTGTCAGGTATATTTACTAGAATTATATATGTTCTTTTCTTCAAAGGTACTTAAAATAGTTCCCCTACCCTTTGATTTAAGGATGTGAGGAAATAGGGAATGAGAATGGGAGGTTAATCAAACAGGACAGGATATGTTGAATGTGAATATTTGCAACAAAACAAAGGAATCACAGTAGGACTGGGACTTAGTGAGAGGCAAGTGAGACGCTTGCCTAGACACAGAATTTAAGGGAATGCCAGAAAACTCAGTCAGCAAAATTGATTATATTGCAATGTAATATTTTTTAAAAATCCAAGCTAATGCCAAAAATGTTTGATAAAGAAAATATCAAAAATTTAAAAAGACTAGCCATGCTTAGTCATAGAACCTGAAACAAAAGGTAAAATATGTGCTGCTGCCTTAAATGGAAGCAACTCATAAGTCATATTTATTTTTTGAGACAGGGTCTTGCTCTGTCACCCAGGCTGGAGTGCAGTGGCACGACCATGGTTCATTGCAGCCTCAACCGCCTGGGCTCAAGCGATCTTCCTGCCTCAGCTCCCAAAGCAAGATTTTCAAAATCTACTTTGTTTATCTTGGTTCCAACTGAGAGAATTGGTATGTTTGACAGTTTCTCTTGACCAAGTGACAATCTTAAATAAGTTCTAACTAAATTAACCTGAAATAAAATAATAAGGAAATTCTGTTTGGGCATACATAAAACATTTAAATTTAATATAAATGTTATAGATTCGAATGTATCTTCTTTTCAATTTTTCAATTTTTTCAACTGCTTTGATGTTCTGGGAAAAAAAATATACACAAAACCATGTATATAGAGGTACACAGTTTTCTTTTGCCTGAGGCATCTCGGGCCCCTAAGTTCCGCATAAGGGATGCTTTGCAGAACTAAGCATGATTAATGTGAAAATCCCCCATAAATCCAGAGCTCAGGAGAGCTCAGCAGAGCTCAGATCATCTGTGACACAGTAACTAGTTTCAGCAACAGGTCTTGTAATTTTTAAATATAGGCTTGAGGAAACATATAAAGATTTGCTCTTATTCTATCAAACCTCAGGGGCTCCCCAGAAATAGAATATTAATTAAATAAGGCTAAGTAAAGTATCTTCCCTTGTATACTCTGGAAACAAGATCAAAATAGAACAAATTTAACTGCATTTGGAGAGAAGGCAGATATGGATGAACTAAACTCAGGTATATATATTTAAATTTCATTGTGGTTAATTCTATTAGTAGCCTTCACAAAGTTTTTACTGAAAAAAAATTAAACTAAAATTAATTTTAAAAATTAGCAAAACTGGTGACTAGTGTATCAAGAGCATGGTTGAAGATCTGTACTAGTCTGAAAAAAAATAAAATTTCAGTACTGAAAAATAATTGTATTGTTTAGCTAGATGTTCATCTTATTGAATGACAAATCTGCCTTCTTCATTCTGGGGGAGCATTAGGCTTTCTTCTAATTTAAAGGTATCACATTTAACTTACCAAATATCACATAGATCATTTCTTTTAATCTTTCAAAGCTCATCATTAAAAATATCTTTTTTCACAAACATGGAGTGTTATGTGACAGATTATAATTTCTGTTTTTCTTTTACTAGGATTTTTCATATCAGAAAGGGTTTCAGGAAATTTTCAGACAAGAAATCTAACTTTACCAGTACAGTGTAACAGCAAAGAGTCCTGTTGAGTGGCGGTAGCTGTTGGCCTCAATACCCTGGAAATTATGAAGCATTAACTGCCCCTGCCCCCCTCCCCCAACACACATACTCCATTCAAGAAAGTCTTTCCAGCCAGATAGTTTTAGAAAAAGCTTATGTGGAATAGAGAATTCCATAATGAAAAATTCTAAAATGTGTGCATATATGCCTTCTATGGAAAGGCATTCAAGAGGGAGGGAGAATGTATCACATTACCCCTTCCTTCCTCACACCTTCACTATGATTCACAGCTTCTTTATAAATTTGCAGAATGTTAATTTGAAGGTGTTTTTATCAGGCCCTCTGTAAATAATGAAGACAACACTGTCTGATCTTCACCTGTCATAAGTGCTCCATTTGCCAGAGACATTAGGAGGGAATTAATAAGGACTAAAAATGAGGGGACAAATTTCACCAAAGGCTTATGCCCAGGGTGTTAGCTTCATCATCCAGTGGAGAGTTTAGAGCCATGTCAGTTCCTCTTTGAAGTGGGGCACCTTTATCCCTAGCAATCTGTCAAAGGGAGGCTTTGTAGAACTGATGGTGATTAATGTGCACATTCTTCATGATTCCAAAGCTGCTCCAGCAGTGGATTCCTTTCCCAGTACCATTGATATAATCCAAGATGGATGATACAATGCTTTCAGTTCCAACAGACTGGAACTTATCAGTCATATGATTAAGCCAAGGATGAAGCCAACACACATTTGAAACCTCCACAGTTCTTCTTGCTGGGGTAGCTCAGCAAGGTGCTGGGCGGGCCCCATCCGGTGATTGAACCGGAGTTTTCCATTTGTCCCCAGAACAAGTTCTGTGCTTCCGGCTGCAGTGCAGGCCTGCCCACAGTACCCTGCCAGCATGTTTACGCCCTGACCTGGAGGGACCAGCTAAGGGTGAGAATGTGACTCGCTCTCCATGCCCATCCCTTGCTTGTCTGGTTAGCTGAGATTGGCCATGCATGCTGTATGTAGATGGTCCTGGGGTTTGGGGGTCTAACGGGGAAACCCTCCATGCATGGAGGCAAACCCATGTAGACTGGTGACCTGTCCACCCAACCTCAATCCATGATGTTCTGAGACTGGAAAGAGAAGCCACCAGGCACTTTTGGATGCCAACTTATGTCAACTGGCAACTCATTCACCCAACATTCTGAACCTCAATCCATGAAACTCCAAGACATACAAAGAGATGTCACTATGTGCTTTTAGACTATTCCTCATCTAGTGAATCACTGATCAGAGTAAAAATTTCATGTAAATAGATACATGAGTATTTTAATGCCTTTATTTGGGACCCTGAACTCAAAACTATCTTCTTAGGGTTGGATTATCCTAGAGTCAAATCTGAGAGAAAACATTGTGGTTGCTTATCTCATTTTTCGGACATATCCAAAAGATGGTATGGTTTTCTAGATTTGACACTGAGTGTCCTGTGGAAAATCACTAAAACCTCCCCTCCTGGGCCCATTTCTCCACCAGTGTTCAGAAATTAGAGTGCTGCCAATTGGAACTGGTTTGTAGGAAGGTAATGCCCACTCAAGAAGCTCCCAGAGCTGACTCACAATGATGGGTTTTAGCCACCATCAGGCACCCTGGTCCTGGCAGACAACCACTGCTCTGACAGTTGTAGCCTGAAAGGTAGTTTTTCTTTCTTTTCTCACTTTTATCTCTAGGTTTCAGGGTCAGAGAAATTTCCTTTCCTATAAACTTTTACCATCCACATTTCCACTACACTACACCCAGATTTATTCACACCCTGTCTTCTTGCAGAATTTCTGGATTATAAGAATTTGTTTTTTGATTTGTGATTTTTATATGGAAAATCTTACAGAACTTTATAGATTTTACCTGATTTATAAATTTGACAAGCTGCTTTTACAATAGCTTCCATAAACTTAGAAATGTTTCAGAAACTGGGATAGAATAGAAAGATTTAGAAGTGGAAAATGGAAAATGGACAGACACAGGAAGCACAGGTGTGTAATGAAGGTATCCACAATGACTGGATGCCCAGCCCCCATTACAGGAGAGACATACTCTGAAAGGCCCTCACAATTCTGCTTCCAAGTCTCTGGAAATTTCTCCGGACTCCAGCCTCCATTCAGCAATCCTACTCTCTCTCTGTTCTGTGTCTTTACTTCCAATTGTATCACCTAAGTGGGTGTATGTGTATATGCACGTGTATATAGTTGCATGTATGTGTATATGTAATATGTGTCTGTGTATATGTGTACATGTCTATGTCATATTTGTGTGTGTGTATATATGTGTTTATGTATATGTGTGCATATGTTGATGCATGTATATGTATGTGTTTATGTCTGAATATGTATATGTATGTGCGTGTGTGTTGGGTATGTATGTATATGTGAGTATGTGTATATATGTTGATCCTGGATTTGCTTCTGACAGATATAAAACAATAGAATGACACTATTTTTTTAAAAATCTATGAACTGCCTATGTTGTTATGAGAGTTCTGAGGAGTGAATAAAACAGTTTTTTTTTTTTAATCGGTGTGCTTTCATGTGAGAAGATAATTCTTGGACATAGGTTCTTAGGCAAATTTGGCTGCCACTTCCTGACCTCTGCTAAGACAATAAAATGATAGGGAAATATTTTAAACATTTTAAAAGGCTATTAACTCTAAGTAAGAAAGAGCATTTTACTATTGATTTGTAATAATGTTGAACACTATCTACCAAATAAGTTCTAGAAGAATCCCAACCCTAACTGCCTCTGCTGCTAGAGAGCATGGTATTCAGCATTCAGTCAGCTCCTTGTTTCTTTCACTCAATCCCAGACTCAGGTCAGGAAAAAGGAGAGTTGTTAACAGTAGCTTAGTACAGTGCCTGCCACATAATTAACTCTGTATAAATATTAACTTTTACTCTCCTCACAGGCCAAGGGGATATTTCACATAAGTATATTTCCCAAACTGCTTGCCATGTGTACTCACACTGTATCTCCTCCCATGGCTGGGATACACTGGGGGGTGGGGAAACTATGAAAAGAAGACATCGTCTCTCATTGGATGCCCCCTCTGTCTATGTCCCTGGCTGTGACCCCAGCCATCCCAAGGAGGTTCAGAGCCTGTGTCTACTATGAGACACCTCATCTACCTCTACCTCCAGGGATTCGCTTCAGCCACCCCCACTGTTTCCTCCCTGATGGAGGGCCCAGCTGTGGTCACTTTGCCGGCTTGACTTAGGAGACTGAACCAGAAGAGCAGAGAACACTACACTGGTACTTCCTACCCCCCTTTCACTTCAAAATGTTCTGATCCACAATGGGACTACACTACATTCAGTTGTCTGGATCCTGCTTAAGGCAGACAGAGGAGGTCCAGGAATCGGCTGGGATGGGGACACCCTTCCTCCTTCTCCTAACTGTGGCCTCAGTCACCCCAAGGTCAGGACCACCACATTCACTCCCAGGGCAGCCAATGCTGCAGTTTTGGCTACCATCTTTGGTTTCCCTCCTGATTTGGCTCTTAGCAGACCTTTAGCCCACTGTCACATCTACAGATTGAGAGAGGAAAATAAGGTTTGGTTATTAGAGGTTCCCAAACATCCCCGTGCATCAGAATCACCTGGAGGGCTTCTTTAAAAAATTTGCTGGCCCCACCCTGAGTTTCCCTTTTAATAGGCAGAGCTGACTTTCAGGGCTGTGACTCCACACTCAGAAGAAGCCCACATTTGGTTTACTGATTTGCAGTGGCCATCTTGAAATGCTTAACGCTTTTTAAACACGGGGCATCACATGTTCATTTTGCACTGGGCTCCACAAATGGTGTAGCCAGTCCTGTCAGTAGGTCCAGAATGGAGCTGTAGAATTGGCATTGCCAACAAGTTCCCAGGTGAGACAGATGCAGCCACCCTGGGATGCACTTCACAACCACTCAATGAGATCTTGCAGACCTGGAAAATCATCCTCATAGCAGTCCTCTGGCTCCTTCCCATAAGATTACGTGATGAGAGTTCAAAGAGGAGGCAAGGAAGGGGCTTCTTTATTCCATGTTGGTAGGAAATGTCCTCAGCAAAAGGGTTCAGGCCCGTGTTTGCCTCAGTTACGGCTGTGGCAGTATCACAGAAGCTGGGATGTTTTTCCCGGGGATATTAACCCCTGCTGGAAACCTCAGAGGAAGCTAGATCCCTGTGAATGCACTTCCTCCAGTTTGCATGCGCAAAACCATTTGGTTAGGAAAGTGTTGTTCAGGCATGTGTTTACCTTCTTTAAGAAATAAAAAGGATTTGTTTTGAAAAATTAAGCCAAAAGAGAGCAAAGACTAGTAAAGAGAAGTGAAGTAAGGGGGAAAAGATGTAGGTTCTGGAACTTTTAATCAATCTGTGATTGTTTCCCTTCAAGATGTTGTCAGGGCCAGTTTTGAGGAGGGTAGAAAAGAAAGATGTTTCCAGGTAAGACTTCCCATGATCTTTTCACGTTGCTCAAGTTCTCATTTTTCTGTTCCACATACGTTTTCACTGTTATTTCTGTTTCTGTGACAACTCATGAACACAGAACTATGATAATGGTATACTAATTAGTACATCATATCAGTTTGTAAGAGCACTAGTGCCTTGTAGAATCATTTTAGATGTATTTGAATAAAATGGAGTCTAGTGAGGGTCATATATTTATTGTTTTTGTCACTACTTTATACATGAAACACTTATTCCCACCGGTGGCATCAACATCTTTATCACATGAAGGATGGATTTACTTACACTAAGTACACTAAGTATTTTGGTGGGATGGAAAAGTTGTCCAGAAAGCCATAATGAACTTCAAGCAAAGTGTCAACCATAGTTTTATCTGAATTATTTTTAATGCAGGATATTGAGGAAAGTGAAAGAGTTATCTACTAGTGTATCCTTACCTAATAGATAGTGAGCATCAGACTTTCACTTAAAAATGGAAGCAGGAATGAGTCCCTGAGGCACTTAGCGATGCCCATTGGCAAATGCAGGGCTCCTTGTCGGTTTCATTCTCACCGTGCCTTCTCCATCATTGCCTTTTCCTGTTATATCTGTTGGGTTTTACTGCCCTCTGCTGGTCATATCGTTGAAACCCTTTCACGTCATGGATGTAGATGTCTTGGAACATTGCTCAAAATGGTCTTTTTGTTTCAGCCCGTGTCCATGCATACTCCTCCAGTCATTTGTGTAATAGCCATATTGTTTAAATCTGGTCACTACTTGTTAACAAACTCACACACCTGTAATTGTCTCATTGTGCCAGAAGCCCTGACATGCTGCAGTCGGAAGTTTCCTTTTCCGTGGGAGGGAGGCATTCATCTACAGACTCCAACAAGGCCTCCAGCGGAGACATCTCCCCTTATGACAACAACTCCCCAGTGCTGTCTGAGCGCTCCCTGCTGGCTATGCAAGAGGACGCCGCCCCGGGGGGCTCGGAGAAGCTTTACAAAGTGCCAGGGCAGTTTATGCTGGTGGGCCACTTGTCGTCGTCAAAGTCAAGGGAAAGTTCTCCTGGACCAAGGCTTGGGAAAGGTAACTGGAGCCTGGCCAGCAGGCGCTGGCCAAAACAAGTGACCCTCCTCTTGTTGCATGTGGCATGGTGTGGGGCTCTTCGGACCTTCTCTTCGTCTCTCCCTTATTTGATGTTTCTGTAATTCAACCTGCATTTACCGAGTACCTGCTGAACGCCTACTCTAGGAAGAGGAAGGTGTGGCGAGCACAGTCGTTGGCTGGGAGGGTCCCTGCAGGCCACACTCCAATTCTCAGATATCTGGGAAATAAACGCATGCCCAGAGGAGCCACTCCTATTCCCAGCTGATTCTTTTTCCCTCCAGCATCCTAGGAACTTTATGTATACTGGATTTGGGTTGCATATTTGCTAGTCTGAGGTGCCACCCAATTACTGCTGTTACATTTCTAAAGAAAACAAGCTGAACCTACTATATGTATGAAGACAACCTTCCAGAACCAAATAGTGTTAGTATCCAATGACAAGAGAGCACTATACTGGGAGTCACAAACCTGCTCTGCCACTTTCAACCTGCAGGATCTCCAGTGAGCGATTGAGCTTCCCAGAGTCCCATTTCCTCCTGCTGTGAAAACTCAGAATGATAACAGTATTTAATTCATTGAGTTTAATGAACTAATCCATGTAAAGCCCTCAACGCAGCACTTCAAATGTAATACGCACTCGATAATACTTGCTGTGTAATCTTGTGTGCATTTCTTACCTGCTCCTTACGCTAGTTGCATCGTCTGTAAAATGATCTCCTGGGAACCTCCTAGGGATGAAGTGAGATAACGCATGTGAACTGCTGAACACGTGGAGGCACCCAGTAGACGTCTGCTGCTATAAATCGTAATTATAATCCCATCATGGGATTGTAGTGAGGATTAAATGAGATGGTGAAAAAGCCTAATGTAGTGCCTTACTCCATAAATATTGATGGATAAGCTAAGGGGATTTATGAGTGAATGCATGCATGAAGAAATCCAGTGATACCAATAGCAAAGTATTCCTGAGGATAGTACAGAAACTCTATTGTTCCTCTAGTTCTGTGTTAATGTGGTTAGCACCTATAAAGCTGTTGTCACCCATCACCCTTCTATTCATTTCCTATAACATGCAAACTTATTATTTTATGGTTCTGGAGGTGAGAAGTCTAAAATGGGTCCACAGGGCCTCTTTCCCTTCTGGACGTCCTAGGGCACAATCGTTTTCTTGCCTTTTCTAGCTTCTAGAAGCTGCTGCATTCCTTGGCTCGAGGCCCCTTCCTCCATCTTTTAAGCCAACAATCTAGCAGCATCTTCTCTCCTACCCCTCTCTTATAAGGACCCTTGTAATTATATTGGCCCCATCCAGATAATCCAGGAAAATCTCCCCATCTCAAGAACCATAATTTAATCACACCTGCAAAGCCCTTTTTGAAAATAACATCTTTGTAGATTTGTGGGATTATGACACAGATATCTTTGGGGGGCCCTTATTCTGTCTACCACGAGCATGATATAGAAAGGGCCTTTTTGTAAATCCCAAGTAGAATGAACACGCTGAAAGGTGGATCTCAATTGTATTCTGTTTTGTATACAACAGGATCTTGAATACAATACTTTGCACAGAAGAGATGTTATTAAAATGTTCATTGATTTTTAATTTTCCTTTTGTGTTATATACCTTTTTATACACTTTTTCCCTAGATCTGTCAGAGGAGCCTTTCGATATCTGGGGAACTTGGCATTCAACATTAAAAAGCGGATCCAAAGACCCAGGAATGACAGGTGAAGTATTAATTTTAAACTTTATTGCATTTACTTTTAAAATTATTTTCTAAAGTTTTCTTTACTATCATTATATTACATGCTTGTCAAACATTATTTGGGAAATGCTGAAAATGGGAGGGGATGAAACTATCCTTAGGCTTTCCACCCAAATATGCCAATCTTTGACTATATTTTTTTCCATTTCCTTTGCAAAGGTTTTCATAGTTACAGTCACTCTGTCTGTGCAACTTTGTATTATTTTCTAACTTCCATTTTCCAGTTACTCTCCATTATCCTTTTTAAGGGCCAGGGGTATTCCACAGAGTGCATAATCATAGTTTACAAACCAATAGTAAGTCATTTGAAATTTTTTGTTATTGTTGTAATAAGTTACACTTTCAGGAACCTCTTTTATGTAATTAATTTTTCAAATTATTAATAGATTCACAAAATTTTGGAAAGCAAGTCAAAGGTTACAAATCCCAAACAGGGAAGTGCGTCAAATATAACAAGGCTTTCCAAGAATCTGGAGGTACAGTCACCTCCTGTGCTGTATGGGACCCACTACCTTACATTCTGTAAACTGTGGATGGCAGGAGATTTTACACTGCTGTGTGCAAATCTCATCAGTATTGCAAGTTAGTGGGTTTTCACTTTTGCTAACTTAAAAAACAAAATTGCATTTATTAATTTGATTTGTATTTCTTTCTTACCAGTATTTTTCAGTGTTTCTATTAATTTGCTGAACTTCCCCCCATTGAATTGTTACTTATATCATTTCCTATTTATGTATGCCAGTGTTTTTTAAATTCTTATGAACTCTTTATATAATAAAGATGTTAACTCTTTTTCCATATTGTTTACTACTTGCATTTTCGTTTTTTACATAATTAATTTTATCACTGTCTCTTTTCTGTGAATTCTTTCATAAAATTAATCTTCAGTTCAGCGTTGGATAGTCAGTCATCTGTATGCGTTTCTTTTTAATGTCATTTCATTGTCTCACAACCTTAATTTTTTTAATCCATCTGGAATACGTGTTATATATGGTATAAAATGTGTAAATTATTTGGTTGTTTTATATTTATATTTATATTCCCTTTCTCATTGTTTTGTAATATCTCCCATATTACATTTTAAAAGCACAGTGCATTTTTAAATGTAATGCCCTCTAGTGCTGATTCCTTTTCTAACTATATCTCACTGTATCCTGTGAAGAGCCTTATTCCATTTTCCTTTCCAGTTTCAGCTGTCACCTGTTTCAGCTATCATTTGTTTCTTTGTAAATACTCACATCCCCCACTCCCCTGTCCCCAACATGGCCTTGTTCTTGTTCCTTGTCTGCTTTTTAAGAAGTGGAGGGCAGAGCAGATTCATAGGAAAATGGTAGTCTGGGTACACATGCCCCAAGGACTCCTCCTTTGCCTTGCAAAATGCGCTGTTATTTCTTTCCCTTCAGTTTCCTAAAGAAAGTTGTATCCTTTAGGGAAGGCTAACTGCTGTAACAACTCCGAAATGGGGCAGTGGCTTAACCTATTACAACTGAATTTCTCCCTCACTGTCCCAGTACAGTGTGGATTGTGAGGGGTGAGGAGGGGCGGGAGTGTGTGAGGGGAGGGAGTGCTGTCTTCCACATAGTCACTAAGGGGCCCAGCCTAGGCTCCACATATCCAGTGGCTCCACCATCCTCAGAGCCCCGGGAGTCTTCCAAGAGTTTCAGAGCCTAGAGATTCTTCATGCTGGGCTGGTAGTTAAGGGAAGGGGGAAAGCAAAGATCAGTAGGAAGGCATTCGTTTAGTATTTTTTTTTAATTTTTTTTTTTTTTTTTTTTTGTGATGGAGTCTCACTCTGTCACCCAGGCTGGAGTGCAGTGGCACGATCTCGGCTCACTGCAAGCTCCGCCTCCCGGGTTCATGCCATTTTCCTGCCTCAGCCTCCCAAGTAGCTGGGACTACAGGCACCCACCACCACACCTGGCTAATTTTTTGTATTTTTAGTGGAGACGGGGTTTCACTGTGTTAGCCAGGGTGGTTTAATTTTTTTTTTATTTTTATTTTTTAGTTCAGGCCTAGAAATGGCTTACATCACATCTGTCCACATTTGTTGCCCAGACCTCGTTTCTGTGGCCCTCCTAACTGCCAGAGAGGCTGGAAACTGCCATGTAGGAAGTAAAGGGGAACGATTGGGTGATCACCAAGTCAGCCTTTCCTGCATTGATGGTAGGAGAATATGCATAGTGGCTGGCCTGCCTTCTGGCATGGAATGGGGTACTTGAGATTCAAGTAACTTCATTGATGCAATAGAAACATGAAAACATTATAATTTGTATCTCTCCTGGATTACAGATTGCATTGAACAAGAAGGGAATGCTTCTTTCACCTTCTGGATTCTGAAAAGTTTTCCCAGCCATGTAGAGGGGCCCTTTCCTGAAACACAAATTGGTGGCAAAGCCAATTATTAATATAGTCTGACGTCTCAGCTAACCTGTCAGAGTCTAGGCATATGAATTGAGCCGATAATCAAAAAGCATTTGTCTTTTTTTGTTTTGCTGGGAAGGTTGTTTTCTTCAGGTAGCAGCAGCTAAGAGCATACTGTGCTGTTTCAGTTTTAGAAGTCCGGGGGGACGTCTTAGAAGTGGGAAGGAAATAACAGGATTTGAATCCCCAGCAAGGATTCTACAAACTGATTCCATTTCTTGGGCTTTCTCTCTGGCTTCCAGGTTCCTCTGGAGACATTTTTGAAAGCAGCTCCCTAAGAGCGGGGCCCTGCTCCCTTTCTCAAGGGAACCTGTCCCCAAATTGGCCTCGGTGGCAGGGGAGCCCCGCAGAGCTGGACAGCGACACGCAGGGGGCTCGGAGGACTCAGGCCGCAGCCCCCGCGACGGAGGGCAGGGCCCACCCTGCGGTGTCGCGCGCCTGCAGCACGCCCCACGTCCAGGTGGCAGGGAAAGCCGAGCGGCCCACGGCCAGGTCGGAGCAGTACTTGACCCTGAGCGGCGCCCACGACCTCAGCGAGAGTGAGCTGGATGTGGCCGGGCTGCAGAGCCGGGCCACACCTCAGTGCCAAAGACCCCATGGGAGTGGGAGGGATGACAAGCGGCCCCCGCCTCCATACCCGGGCCCAGGGAAGCCCGCGGCAGCGGCAGCCTGGATCCAGGGGCCCCCGGAAGGCGTGGAGACAGCCACGGACCAGGGAGGCCAAGCAGCCGAGCGAGAGCAGCAGGTCACGCAGAAAAAACTGAGCAGCGCCAACTCCCTGCCAGTGGGCGAGCAGGACAGTCCGCGCCTGGGGGATGCTGGCTGGCTCGACTGGCAGAGAGAGCGCTGGCAGATCTGGGAGCTCCTGTCGACCGACAACCCCGATGCCCTGCCCGAGACGCTGGTCTGAGCCCGCACCCAGCCGAGCCCCCCCTGCCCCGAGCCCCCCGCCCTCCAGCCCAGGGGGGACCGTGGGTGGTGGCCACTGGCACACTTAGTGTTCTTCTTTCACACTTCTCAAAAGTGACACAAGAGAAATCCCGTTCACCTACAGAGGTAGAGCACTCACGCCCCCGCCATTGAGAATAAGGTTCCATTGCGTAGCCAGCCTTAGGAAAAACAAACAGAACCCAAACCAGATGGCAGTGTCCAATCTAAAAACGTCCCTCTTGGCTCTATAATATAAGATACAACTCTTGCTTGGTATAGCCTAACCGTATTTATGTGTCTTCGGTTTTGACTATTGTGTATTCTGTAACAGATTATGTATAATCATATATGATATATTCACAAAGAGAAAACAAAAGGAACTTTTTTAAAAAAATCACTTCACTTATATTAAGCAATGAGATATACTAAACAATGAGATTCTATAGAATTTTCTAGGATGTGCACAAGCGGGTTTCTGTGCTTTTGCCATAGCTTTATAACTGGGGATAACCCTTCCTTCGATACCAAACACTAACAAGAGGAAGCAGAGTATGAGAAGCCATATTTTTACATAGGAGTCAGATACAAAAAAAAAATCACTGAATGCTTTTAGATATTGAATACGTTTTCAGGAAAATGCTAAATCTGATAGATTACAAAATATATTTTTAGAACTTGTTTAGAAAGGATTCAGTTAACCAAACAAGAAAAAGGCAGTGCCTCACAAAGAAATTAAGAAGTTGTCCGTCCCACGTTACATCAAATTCAGTTTTATATAGGCCATATATAATATATATTTATAATGTATAATTTTTATGTATTTTTCAAAATTACAAACTGGAATCCAACTATAAAGTGTTTAAGAATCTACATAGAATATTCAAATTATAGAACATGTTTTTTCCCTTTGCCCCATAATCAGTATTTGCCAAATTACATGCAATTCCTTAAAAACTAAATCACATTTGGTAAAAGGCCTACAGCTTTGTACTTACATTGTGCCAAAGGCTGAGGAAATGTTTTCTTTCGTAATTTTATGTGTATTGTAAAATGTTCTACCGTACTTTAGTAGTTTGAAGTTTTTCAAGTGCATAACTATTTTTGACCAGCAGATGGCGATACGCTTCAGTATTTTATGCAATTTTTTTTCACTTCTGAAGGGAAAGTGTATTATAAAAAAAGATTTTTTTTTTTTTTATAAAACATGCTACTCTTAATTTTCATGTTGGTGATGAAATTTCCAGTGGTGTTTCTTAAGGTTCTATCTTGTGCCATGATGAATAAAAAGTTAAGCAAAGGCTTTGTTTCCTGGCTTTAAATCTCTTGAATGAATTTGCATCACATTTCAGACATATTCTTCACTATCCACAGATCCAAGTGTAATAAATCATGGCAATTCTATGCATATACATATATAGCAAAAAAGCTGGTTTAAAAATATCAGATGGCTTTGGGACATCAACTCAGTGACACCAAAGCATTTAGAAATGTATAATAATTTGTTGCAAGTAAAGGCTGATTTCCTCGACTGTTGAAGAGGTGGTTTTCTACAGGACTGAAACTCAGGTTTCCTGAGTTTCCTGAACTGTGTTGGGCAGCTGTTGCCCAACGCAATTCCTGTTAAGCTGCACCTGCTCTGTGGGCCTTAGATGCCTAATTTGCTTCAGGGCCGAAATAATAAAAGCTAGAAGTGGCATGTGGTATTTCTTATTTGGGAATGGTTTGAGATAGCTTCAGGCTCTGTCATCTGGTCCAGCACTTCCACCACTGGCTGGGACTCAGGGAGGATTTGCCTGCAGACCTCTGGTTCTTCCTGACTGCCCACACTCAGCCAAAAGTTGTCAACAAGATCCAGAGGAAATGCTGCTTGGTTGTGGATCGCAGGTGGCTTTTCTGTGCCACCTACTCTCATCCTACTCCTGGTGATGCTACTTCCCTGGCTTTGAATTTGACCATGATCTGATCAGTTCTTTCCCTCCTTCCTAGATTGGATGGCCTGATAAATGCGACTCTCTTTCTACCATGTTCTTGCTAGAGTAGTCCTATTTTTAAAAAAACATCCAGATCAAATGGCCCTGAAGTTGATGCCTATGTCAGAAAAGGCCACGAAAAGTATGTCCATCTGTTAATAGATCTAAAATAAGCAGTCCAGAAAACAGGACTCACAATATCTTTTACATATATCTCAATATTCACTCTCCCTCTCTTTGTACATTTAAGCTTAGGGGCCATATCTTTAGCTTAGTGAGTTACAGCTTGTTTCTTTTTCTTTTTTGAGATGGAGTCTTGCTCTCTCACCCAGGCTGGAGTGTAGTGCTATGATCTGTGCTCACTGCAACTTCTGCCTCCTGGGCTTAAGCGATTCTCCTGCCTCAGCCTCCTGAGTAGCTGGGATTGCAGGCGCACAACACCATGCCCGGCTAATTTTTGTATTTTAGTAGAGATAGGGTTTCCCCATGTTGGCCGGGCTGGTCTCGAACTCCTGACCTGAGGTGATCCACCCGCCTCGGCCTCCCAAAGTGTTGGGATTACAGGTGTGAGCCACCGTGCCAGGCCTTGTTTCTTAAATGCCTTTATCATATTGAAAATAAGCAGTTTAAAAAAAATCATACATGAAACCCAAAGACCTGAGGGAAATTATCCTTTCTAATACCTTATAAATTACATAATACCTGACAAGAAAAAAATAAAAAACTCTTTCAAGCTGGCCAAAATGCCTTTAAAAGGCTGTTCAAGTCACTCATTCCCCATGAACAGACAGCTTCAACAAGCATGAAAAAAGCTTCAGTGTGTCACATATGTTTCTCCATCTATGAATACTCTGACATTGACATTGAAACAATATGAGCCATTGTTTTTGTGTCTCTGGCAAAGGGGCCAGAATGGGGATGGCAGAAATGGCCAAATACGAATTTGTCTTGATCCATCTAAGTAGCTATTACCATATGTTTGTTGTGGGTCTTTATAGAAAAAAAAAAAACCCTCTTATACCAATGGAATTTGTGCAAATTGAGGAAATTTCTAAATAAACCCAGCTTGCTTCTTTTCTTATGCACATTTTAATACACATCTGCTTGGCAGAGAAACAGCATTGGGATTAAATATAAAGGGACGTCAGAACAAAGTCCAGGCCTGTGGGGTATGTCGGTCTGATAAGCAAACTGGGGGAGGTAGATTATACTGAACTGAGAAGAAAGGAAATGACTGAAGAAGAGTTACACAGAGGTTAAAACAGGACATCTCAACTGAGAATTTTAAAACAGAACTAAATCAGTAGCAAATGTTCTTCAAGAGAAAAAAAAAAAACAAACCAAGGGAAAATTTCGACAAAGGTTGGAATTCTTCTTCGGCACAGTCAAGGTGACAGATGGTGTCATGGAGATGGCAAACGGCAGACCATGGTTTCTGGGGTACCCACCCCGACCTGGTGTGACCCTCAATTCACCAAGGTACATCCAGTGTCAGCTCCAACTGGAGGCCCCCAAGAGGTCGCCAAAAGACTAGAAGCATCTCTAAGTTCAATTCAACCAATATCTTTTCAGCTTAGGGTGACCAACTCATCCCAGTTTCCCCAGGAATGTTCCGAGTTTAGGAAAAAACAAAAAAGTCCCATATCTGGGACACAGGCCATTCTATGACTCGGCAGGGTGGGGAAAGGTGGCATGGGGGATCCAGGACACTTGACCTTGGCATCTCTCAAGTAGGGTAGCCAAATAAGATACAGGACACCCAGTTCAATTTGAATGTCAGATAAACAACTGATCTTGTATTAGTAACAGTGTTCCCATTCAATACCTGAGACATAATTATGCTAAAAAAATTATTCTTTATCACACATATTGCATGGGACATACATTAAAAAGGGATTCGTTGTTTATCTGACATTCAAGTTGAACCTAGCACCTATTTGCTAAATCTGGCAACCCTAATCTCCAACCTTAATACCCCACCCATTCCCCAGTGATCTGTTTGACATTCTCGCTGAATGTCCCCTGGATGCCTCAACCATCCTGAAGGACCAGTAAGCCATGTTCTCACCAGCCACCACTCCCATCTTTATGCAGAGCACCGCTTCCTGCTCCCCACCAGCAGCCTGGCCTGCGATCCCCCTCTTGTTGCCCTACCGTGCACATGTTTACTGTTTGTCCACCCCACTCAGAGTGGGCCCTTCCATCTCTGGCCTCCCACCCCTCCTCCATACTGCCACAGTTTATAGTTCTGAAGCGCACATTATGTCAGAGGCCCATCACCGCTGAAAAACCATTGATGCCCTCCTGCTCCCAGATATACAGGACAAAGTCCATACCCCACCATAACATCAACATACTCCGCGATCTGGTCTCATCTACCTCTGCCTCTTATCTCTCCCAAGCATGGCACCCCATACTCTGGCCATGTACAGAAAACCTCATTCCCATGTGCAGAGCACACTTTTGCATTTTTGTTCCAAGGGTATCAAATGCGCTTCCCTGCTTTTCCTACACAATTGGAAGCTATTTTCCCTGCAAAATCAGCTCAAACCTTCCCTTCCTACAAACATGATTCTACACAGCTTATTCTGGCCCTTTGCCATGTGGCAGTGTGAGCAAGCATTGCTGTGCATTACAGTTACTGTCTTATTCTTTTATATGGACGTTGTTTCCTCTCTGTCCCTGAGGGTGGGGACCATGTATTTCTTTTCTGCACCCTCAGAACTGGGGTACCTGACACACAGTTGGCATTTGATAAAATTTTGCTGAATGTATGCGTGTAAATATGACCAAGCAGCTTACCATGGAGTAGAGGAAAAATACATGTCTGTCAACTTGTATTAATCCAATATTGGTAGATTCATCCAATGATCCACGTGGCAAATGCAGAGATAGTGATATATTTTCCAAATAAAAATAGATTTTTGAAGAAAGAAGGAGACAGTCTGAGGAGAAGCTGATGGCAAGCACAGAGACATGGTCTCTCAACCAGCCCTCCTCTGCAGAGATGTACCACCTCAGCTCTGTACTGTATGGGACAGAGGAAGTGGGTGGCTTTCCATTCTTAAGATGAAAATTTGAATGGTAAATGACATAAGTAAATGTATAGTTCTGTGCTCCCTGGTAAGCATGCAATAGATACTTAGTGATCAAAAAGACAAGGATGTTTCAAGATATGGGCCTCAGCATCCAAGAGAACAAGGTTTGATTGCTGTCTTTCCCATTTATCAGCTGGGTGACCTCAAGAAAGTTGCTTTAATCTGCAGACTCTCCATTTTATCACAATAGTTGGAGCATAAAAACACCAAACTCCCAGGATTCTTCTGAGGATTATATGAAACAATACGTAGAGCAGCGCTAGCCACATAACAAATATTCGACAAATGGCAGTGTAATTGGTGTCCTATGTGAGACCATTTTAGAAACAAAAATTGGGAAGCTTGTGGTGAAATGCAGTAGTAGTAACTAACATTTATTAACAACTTCTGCTCTAGTCTCAGTGTTTTGTGCACTTTCACTCGTTTAACCCCCTCATTTTCCAGAGGGCACAATTGGCTCAAAGTGACATTAAATGAGTTGCCCAAAGCCATACATCTAGAAGGTGCAGAACCAGGATTTGGTCACAGGCCATCCAACTGTGCCACCTGCTGTTTGTATAATGCAGAGTCTATGAACAAAGCTCTGTGGTTATTTATTGGAGCCCCTGGGTATCTCTCATAAAGAAGAGGGCTTAGCTGGACCATCCCCTGGGGAGGGCTCCTGCCTCCGGGATGATCCACAGCTTCAGGGGAGCATTGAAGGGCTCTGGGTTCCCTGCCCATTTCCTACTGAAGTAAGGGAAATTAAAGCTGAAATTTAAAAAGGTCTAAAGAGGGTTTTATTTTTGAAAAGTTTTGGATAGCAAAACCACAGGGAAAAATGGGTGTGATTTAGTCATTGAACTCTCCTGGTTGAATTATACTTAAGAATATTCAATTTGCGTATTTATTAATTTGACACCTTGCACTTAATTAGTTTAGCATTATCTTTAGATTTTCCTTTGGCTCATACAGCTATAATAGCCATGCAATGGCTTTATTAGGTCAATTGGTTGGTTGATGGATTCATCCAATAACTTATCTAGTCAATATTTACCAGTGGCCTACTGGCTTCCAAGCCCATTAGAAAGACAGATAAGACAAGTCCAAATCTGCCTTCAAAGATATCTCAGCTAATAAAATGGTCACTCTTGTAAACTGTACTGCAAGAAGGGCAGCAGATGCTGTCAAGTCCCACAAATCCAGCAAATGTGCCAGTGTCTGGTGTCTGGTAGGCAAACCATAAATCGTTGCATAAATTTATCAATAGATAAATCAATCAATCAATCAATCCATCCATCCAACCAACCAACCATCCATCCATCCATCATTCTGTCTGTTCCAGGGTGAAAAGTCAGAGAAATGACCATAGCACAAAATGCTGCTTGGATTTTGAAGTTAAACCCCAAACAGGAAAGACAGTCTCTGGAAGTGGAGCAAACACCTTAGAAAGAACTTGGCAGAAATCAGGGATGGTGTGGTCACAATTAGGGTTGGTTTCCTTTGCAGTCACAGAGGACCTCATGCTTGGAAGAGCCCAGCACTTATTTGAATGCTCTGTCAGTGCCATCTTGGAATTTTCATACTTTTGAACAAGCGGCCCCACATTTTCATTTTCCACTGGAACTTGCAAATGATGTAGGCAGATCTGGTCACGTTCTTTGCTAGATAAAGAGAAGGACCCAGTTTCAGAACAGGAAGCCCCTCGTAGTACAGGTGAGCCACCTGAGGCCCAAGGAGGTTAAAGGGCCTTTTGCCTGAGGCCGATTTACGAAGTTCCTAACTCCTCCACAGAGCTCTTTTCCATCGGAACATAATTCCAAAATATGTAAAATAAGGTAAAACTGTACCTTGCTCCATCCCAGGGAGTATGAGCAATGTTTATGATATGCAAAACCTGTTCCACTTATTTCCTTCCATACTTTTCTTCCTGTGTTTCTATTTCTGCCATCATAATTTTTGTATTCTTATGTCTGAGTCACTGTTTCTCTGGCATTATCTTTTAGTGTGTGCTTCTCTTACTGCTAGAGTCTGAATGTTGGTGTCCCCTCAAAATCCATATATTGAAACTTAACCCGGAAGGTGATGGTATTAGGACGTGGGAACTCTGGGAGGTGATGAGGTCATGAGAGTAGAGCCCTCATGAATGGGATTAATGCTCTTCAAAAGAGGCTCCAGCTCCTTTGCCCCTTCTGCCATGTGAGGACTCAGTGAGAAGGCACCGTCTATGAAGCAGGAAGCCCTCACCAGGCACCAAATCTGTCAGTGCTTTGACCTTGGACTTCCAGGCTCCAGAAATGTGAGAAACACATTTCTGTTGCTTATGAGCCTCCCAGTTTATGGTGTTTTGTTATAGCAGCCCCAACAGACTAAGCCATTTGCTTAGTTCCAAGATCAAATGTAATGTTGGGCAATGAATGAAAAGGAGAACAGAACCCTCAAATGTCCAGTAGGGGAAGGCCAAAGCTGTTTCTTGTTTCTGCACAAAGGAGATGACTTCATTTCCTTAGAAGGTAAATGAATTAGAGAAGGGATTAGAAACAGGCTTTTTCCTGCAGGAAAGAAACATAGAGGGTCAGTGTTCAGTGTCTTCTTCTAGTCATATCCCTTTACTTGGTCAGACACCAAGGGTCTGGGCCCAAGATCTGCTGGGGAAAGTCAATCATGAAAGGAACATTGGGACAGATGAGCCACTTGGCTCTTTTTCATTCCTGATGCTTTGCAGGGGATCAGACAATTATCTTGCCCTCCCCCTCTTCTCTCACCAAGAGACTTCCATCAGAGGCATGCATGAGCTGCTCATGCAGTCTGTGGAAGGGCCAGGAGCACATTGAGCTTCGCAAAAGGTTGAAGCCTTCTGGGTTCACCCTTTTGCCAATACAGGGGCCAAACCACACTGGTTTGCAATGTCATGGCCCAGCAAAGTGTGCAAGTGAGCACAAGTGGAGCAATTCAGCAGTGACAGGTACCAGATAAATGAGCTGGCCTGACCCTGGATGAATTTCTTCACAGTCATTCTGAAAATGTGAGTGTTAAGTGTTGAATTGTGTTCCCCTCAAAAATGTGGAAGTCCTAGCCCCCAGTACTTGTGAATGTGATCTTATTTGGAAATTGAGTCTTTGCAGATGATCAAGTTAAGATGAGGTCATTAGGGTGGGCCCTAATCCAATATGGCTGGTGTCCTAAAAATCAAGGGGATGTTGGGGCACAGACACAGACACACACAGACACAGACACACACACACACACGCGTGCATGCAGAAAACACCATATGAAGACTGGAGTTGTGCTGCCCGATGTGAAAGAAATCCCAGAAGCTGGGAGAAAGGCCTGGAACAGATCTTTCCCTAGAGCCTTCAGAGGGAGCATGTCCCTGCTGACACCTTGATCTTGGACTTCTGTCCTCAAGAACTGTGAGAGAATAAATTTCTGTTGCTTATGCCACTACATTTATGGCCCTTTGTTATGGCAGCCACAGCAAACTAATGTGTTGAGCAAAGGTCAAGTAGCAGGAATCACCCAGAGCACCTCTCCTGCTCCAGTGAGTGCTACCAAGAAAGCGTTTTCCTTTTGAGACAACAATTCTCATAGAAGCAGCGCACACTAAGAGGGACCTTCTGTTACCCAGTCTGGGAGGCTGTTGTCTTCACCCCATTATCTTCCTGCCCCCACCATCATCACCTACAGAAGTCATGTGAAGAAATGAACTTTCAGAGGAAATCTTTTCATTATTAAAGCAAAACAAAGGTGTAATCAGGCAACATTCAGAAGTGAGGGGAGCAGGAGGACTTAAAGAAGAAATGGAAAATAAGCAAAATTGGGGAAGTGGCATTTACATTTAAGATTTGCTTTTGCATCTTCTGCATGGGAACTTCGACCCACGGCTATGTGACTATGAGGCAACTGTAAATGCATCACAAAGATGGGGGTGGATGGAAGCTCAAAGGATTCAAAAGATGCCAGAGGAAAGTGAAGCTCAAATTGGGCCCCCTGGCCCAGCAGCATCAGCATCTCCTGGGAGCTTGTTAGAAACAAGAATTCTCAGCCGCCCCAGGCGTACAGGATCAGGAATTCTGGGTGGGGGCCCAGCCATCTGCGTTTTAACAAGCCCTCTAGGGGATTCTGATACATAGTACACAAAAGCTTGAAAAGCATCTTGCTGGGGAAACCACAAAAGGGAGAGAGGTGGAAGGGGAAAGGCAGCAAGATCCAAAATGCTGTTCTAAGGCAATGCTTGGCCTGAACAATGTCAAATCATACTTTAAAAAAAATCCAGCTGAAACTAGAAATCATAAAATGATCACATGTTACATTTTACCTGAAAGCATAAATGTACATCATTTACTAATCTTTCAACAAGGAGCCAAGGCCTTTTGCATCTCTGGGTGCGGTGGGTCAGCAGTGCCACTTCATCCTTCTTACTAATGCACAGTGGATGAACCACATCCACCGTGCATCATCTATTCTTCCAGTTCCAGGGTTTTTTTTTTTTTTAACAGCAAATTTAAGAAACGACTACAAAGCAGTGAGTGAAAAATTATTCTGATTTTTATGATATTTTCTAAACCCCTTCCAGTTTCATGGCAACATTTTTTGGGATTCTCCTTCAAACCCTTCCTTATCATTCATTAGTCTTTATATACTTGGCTTATGCATTGTCTGTTGTTTTGGTTAATTAAAATAATTACGTTACTGGCTCATGCTAAGCCGGCTGCTCAACTAGGAGGATGGGGACCTCCTGGCTGTAGGGATCAACCAGCACGTTTTTATTTCTTTTTCATTTTTAAAAACAGCTATAATTACAAACCACACAATTCACTCATTTAAAGTATACAGTTCAATGGTTTCTAGTATAGTCACAGAGTTGTGCAACCATCAATTTTAGAGCATTTTTTAATCACCCCCAAAAGAAACTCCCACGTCCATTAGCAGTCACTCCCCATTCCTCCTCCACCAGCCCTGACAACCACGAATCTGCTTTCTGCCCCTATAAATTTGCCTATTCTGAGGGTTTCAAATAAATGGAATCATACGAAAAGTGGCCTTTTGTTTCTGGCCTCTTTGAGCACAATGTTTTTAGGGTTCATCCATATTGTAGCATTTATCAGTACTTCATTTATTTTTATGGGTGAATAATATTCCATTGCATGGATATACCAAAATGTATTTATCCATTTACTAATTGGTGAATGTTTGAATTGTTTCCAAGCCAGCACATTTTATAGAGGGAAAGGAAAGCACTGGTTAACTTGGAATTCGCTTAAGTGTAGGTCTTTTAAGAGTGTGTCTACTGATGTAGTTTATATAAAAACTAGTTTGAAATAGGGTTTCAAACCACATTGTTTTCCCTTAACTTAAAGATTCTCAACCTGAAAGATGACATAATTCAGCCCATTGTAATATGAGGCCACAAACATTTTGGTATGAAAGGAGCCTTTAAGATAATTTCAGGAAATTGAGACTTACAGGCCTAAGGTGGCTTGTCCCAAATCTCCCAGCTTAACACAGGGAATCAGTGCAGAAACAAAGCTCTCAAATCTTGTTTTATGCCATTACGTTAGCTACCACCTCCAGATTTAAAACCCTGGCCTAAGAAAAGGGCTCAGGCTGGGCTTGGTGGCCTAAGCCTATAATCTCAGCACTTTGGGAAGCTGAGGCAGGCAGATCACTTGAGTTCAGGAGTTCAAGACCAGCCTGGGCAACATGGTGAAATGCTGTCTCTACAAAAAATACAAAAATTAGCTGGGCGTGGTGGCATGTGCCTGTGGTCCCAGCTACTAAGTAGGCTGAGATGGGAAGATCACTTGAACCTGGGAGGTAGAGGCTGCAGTGAGTCAAGATCGCACCACTGCACTCCAGACTGGGCACTACAGTGAGGCTCTGTCTCAGAAAAAAATTTTTAAAAAGGTTCAGATGAAGGAAAAAGACCTTAATGAAATGATGTCTAAGAATGGGATTTTAAATCAGCAGTGAAGGAATCCTCTTGTGGTCACTACATGTCCTCCTGATGATTTGTCTGAGCTAATCTAAGCATGAAGCACGCACAGGAACATAAAATGGGAGGGGTGGTAGGACACAGGCCCAGTGCTGAATTGGCCCAATTAGACTGAAGAGAAACCTTATTTCCCATGGTTGTGGTAGATGGCCAGGTCCCACCCCACCTCATATCTACTGACCATAAACAAGGATCTCAAAGCAACTAGGAAGCATTGACGCTGATGAAAGGAACCAGCCCTATATGGATGACGTTAAAATTGAACATGGAAGGAAAGGGAGTCCAGAGAAGCAGGATCAACCAAGTGTACACCCAACCTCTGCACTTCTGGCTGTGAGTTCAAGCAGGGATTCAGTTACTAGAAGCCAAAAGCATCCTGATAATATTCTATAGCAAACCATTGAAGGGGCACGAGAATTAGTCACATTGTTATCCCAAATGTAGAAGGAATAGCAAAGTGTTTAAATGATGATTCTGCACAGAGCTCCAAAATAGTAACTTCCAAAATAGTAAATTTTCATTGTTCTTTAGGACTTCACTCGCCTATGATTGTGAAGACTTGTCTCACAATTCCTCTGTTACACCACTCAAGATGTATTATTTCTGTGCCCCTATCACATATGACCTTTGGTGTGTAAAAGCATCAATTAAAAGCTAATTATAAATACAAGATAGCACCCATATATACATGCCTCATTCCCTAAACCAGTCTTAGGAACTATAATGTTTGCTCCTGCATCTGGTATGATTCCACAAAAACAGTAGAATACTTGCAATGTGATGTATAAACCTCAGGTTGAATCATTTGCAGAAAGTGTTGTCAGCTTTTTCTTCCAAACTAGAGAGTGCACAAGCATGAAATAGACACTTTACCACTTACACCAATGGCATGAAATTTTACTGAAGGTACAGTGACAATCTCTACTGCAGCAGTAAATGTTTTTCTTTTTAAAGTTCAGAGGCACATGTGCACACTTGTTACATAGGTAAACTTGTGTCATGGGGGTTTGTTGTACAGATTATTTTGTCACCCAGGTATGAAGCCTAGTACCCATTAGCTGTTTTTCCTAAGCCACTCCCTCCTCCCACCCTCCACCCTCCAATAGGCCCCAGTGTGTGCTGTTCCCCTCTGTGTTCTTATCATTTAGCTCCCACTTATAAATGAAAACACGTGATATTATTTGTCATGAGTGGCGCAAGGCATAATTCATATGCTTCATTTTGATATACTATATACCCCCCAAATTATATAATTTTTTAAATGTTACCTTAAGTTACAAGGAATATACATGGCTTTTGAAATAATTTTTGATACCTTTTTCTTTGCAGTAAACAACCTTGTAATATGTTTTGAATCCGGATATGTAATATATTTTCACAGAGGGGGATAACCTTGTGACCCAAAGGACATTACAGTGAGCTATATTTTAGATTAAGAAGCACAAGAATTGCAGCACTTTGGGAGGCCGAGGTGGGTGGATCACTTGAGGTCAGAAGTTCAAGACCAGCCTGACCAACATGGTGAAACCCCATCTCTACTAAAAATACAAAAAAATTCGCTGAGTGTGGTGGTAGGCACCTGTAATCCCAGCTTCTCAGGAGGCTGAGGCACAAGAATCGCTTGAACCCAGGAGGTAGAGGTTGCATTGAGCCGAGATCATGCCAGTGCACTCCAGCTTGGGTCTCTGTCTTAATATAATATTTCTTTTTGTCAAGTGGGACTTGCATATCAAGTACCTAATTTGTTACCCTGATATTTTTTGAAAGATCAAAGGCTGTAACCTGTTCTTTTTCCATTTGATGATTTTAAGTAACATGAGCTTTCTTAGAGCAAGCACCCAAACACCTGGTAATCCTTAAAATTGATCAAAATGGGGATTAGAGCCTGCTGTTACCCCTCTAAACTGATTCTCCTGGTGGCGGAGTGGGGCGGGGAATAAGGCCAGAGGATGAGAGAAGTAGATTATATCTCAGCACTTTGATTTCTCTCCTTGCCGTTGTTGATCATGAGGTGATAGCTAATATTTGCTGAACATTTCCACCCCCAGACTCTGTTCCCAGCGCTTTTAGGCATCACCTCAAAGTACCTGCAAAACAACTCTGATAAGTTGGTTCTATTACTCTCATTTCATAGCCGAGAAAGCTGAGGCCCAGAGACATTAAGATCACACAGCGACTAAAGGGCAGGGCAAGGACTCTGCCTCCAGGACACACATTTGTAATCATCACACACACAGCCTCAAGCCTATGGTGACACAAATGACGGGTCATACAATTCTGACAGTCACTGCAAAGGTGAGACAGGAAATGTGCATTGCTTCATTTTCCCTAAGAAGCAATCTCTGGGAGAAGATAAACCATAATGATGACTCAGTAAAGAAATTGCTAACTATCTCTAAATATTCAAAAATACTTATGTGAATTCTCACGCTGTGTGTTACCACAATGCGTTCCTTAAATTGGAGTTCTAGCATTTACCACCATTTCATTTATAGACTGTCCATAAGATTGTGAGTTCCCTGCAAGTAGGGGTATTAGTCTGTTCCCATGCTGCTAATAAGGACATGCCCAAGACTGGGTAATTTATAAAGGAAAGAAGCTTAATGGACTCACAGTTCCACATGGCTGGGGAGGCCTCACAATCATGGTGGAAGGCGAAGGAAGAGCAAAGGGATGTCTTACGTGGCAGCAGGCAAAAGAAGTTGTGCGGGGAACTCCCATTTAAAGAACCAGCAGATCTCCTGAGACTTATTCACTACCAGGAGAACAGTATAGGGGAAACTGCCCCCATGATTTAATTATCTCCACCTTGCCCTGCCCTTGACACGTGGGGATTATTACAATTCAAGGTGAGATTTGGGTGGGGCCACAGCCAAACCATATCAGGGTTATACCTTTTGCAATTTTGTATTCCTTATATGATGCACAAAGGGGACATAAACATTTTGTTAGCCAGTGACTCACAGGAATACTAAATGTTAATATGCAATCCATTTGTAGCCCCAGCTTGTCTGCCAATACTTAGCCTGATGTTCAGTAATTTGTTCTGATTCTGAATAGTGCTATTTCCACAGATACAAGACTTAGTTTAAAACTCCAGAGAATATCCTAAATGAGTTTCAAGCTGTACACGAAAACTCCTATCAGTATTGACCCCTGGACCCAATCAAGCATAATCTAGACACAAAGCAGCTCTGACAATCCAGGAAGCCATGGTTTTTTCTGGAAGTAGTAAAACTTGATCTTGTCATCAAGTTTGCTTGAGTTTAAAGCTTGTTTACCACAGTCCTATAAAACAGATGAATCCTGCCTTTGGCATATTTTTTGTTTCCAGTTAGTGTTTTGTCTTTCATAAGAATGTCTTATCCCACACTCATTCGATAGCACTTAAGATCCCCCCAAAAAATGCCAACAGTAATTGTTTTCCTCTACAGTTTAAATATATGTGATTAGGGCTGGGTGCGGTGGCTCACGCCTGTAATCCCAGCACTTTGGGAGGTCAAGGCGGGTGGATCATGAGGTCAGGCGTTCAAGACCAGCCTGACCAACATGGTGAAGCCCCGTCTCTACTAAAAATAAAAAAATTAGCCAGGTGTGGTGGCATGCACCTGTAATCCCAGCTACTCGGGAGGCTGAGGCAGGAGAATCGCTTGAACTCGGGAGGTGGAGGTTGCAGTGAGCTGAGATTGTGCCACTGAACTTCAGTCTGGGCGACAGAGCGTGACTCCCATTTCCAAAAAAAAAAAATGATTAGTAGATGAAAAAGTGGCTGCTTGGAGTAGGGAGACTATAGCATTGCTTTTTAAAAAAAAAAAATTATTATACTTTAAGTTCTGGGGTACATATGCAGAAAGTGCACTTTTGTTACATAGGTATACACATGCCATGCTGGTTTGCTGCAGCCATCAACCCGTCATCTATATTAGGTATTTCTCCTAATGCTATCCCTCCACTAGCCTCCTCCCCACCCCCCCCACCCCCCCAACCCCCCCCGCCCCGAGACGGACCCCAGTGTGTGATGTTCCCTTCCCTGTGTCCATGTATTCTCATTGTTCAACCCCCACTCGTGAGAACATGCGGTGTTTGGTTTTCTGTTCTTGTGATAGTTTGCTGAGAATTATAGTTTCCAGCTTCATCCATGTCCCTGCAAAGGACATGAACTCATCCTTTTTGTGGCTGCATAGTATTCTGTAGTATATATGTGCCACATTTTCTTTATCTAGTCTATCATTGATGGGCATTTGGGTTGGTTCCAAGTCTTTGCTATTGTGAACAGTGCTGCAATAAACATATGTGTGCTGGGTTATAAATCATTCTATTATAAAGCATTGGTTTTATAAAGATATTATGTCTGAAGAAACAATCGTTAAGTGTAAAATTATTCCAAAAAATTTTCAAAACCTGTGAACTAATCAGCTTTATTTTAAAATATACAAGTATTTTGAAATGTAGAGTTTAAGGCTGTTGTATTTCTTAAACTCCACACAAAACTGACAAATCCATACCAAATTAATCACCCACAGACTGCCAATTTCATCCACTAATTTAACACTACAGCATTCAGGATAAATTAAAGGATTTAATAGTATAGACAGTTAAAAAAAAAAAAGCAGTCATTTGTAACATGCTGCTATAAATAGAACAACCAGTTTATGGATTACTGGTACAAAAAGTTTCAATGGCAAACTTAGAGCTTCCTTAAAACAAACAAAAAAAATCTAGACTGAGTTGAAGCGTTCTCCATCTGGGAAAAAAATGCTCATCTTGTGAATTTTAACACTCAGCCAAATATAAAATCATGTTTTAGAGGGGGACCATCACTGATACTGGGACTTAAGCCAGGCTTTCAAGGTTTGGATTAGGCCGACTGATGTGGGGAAGGGTGGAGGCTGCCAGCAAAGGAAGAAATGAGATTCGAAGTTGGGATAACTTGTCAAATGCCAAGGACAATGAGGAGACCTGTTTGTTGGGAGCAGAGTTACATATTAGAATAACAGGATTTAAAGGGAACATTTTTTAAAAGGTATGTTCCAAAGGAAGGTATAGTTGAAAGTACTCTATCCAGTCCAAGAAATTCATATAAATCAGAATTTGGAGAGAATTTTGCTGAGTACCTTTCCAGTGTATACCTCTGCATTTTGTTAAAGGTCACAATCATACCATAGGGGCTTTAGAAATAATGGTAACTTTTTTAAAAAAAGGTATAATCACCTCTTATTTATAATGAACAGCTTTAGTTAAAATATTTGGCCAGATGAAAGCTCTTGAGCATCACCACGGACTCTCAGGCTTTACATCTCTGGAGTATTCCTGAGAAAATAGTAAGAAAAAAAAGCAACTTTCATCACTTTTTAAAAGCTCTTTTTCAGAGGTTGTTCAGGCTTTTCGAGATGAAATATACAGGCAATACTGCAGGTAAAGGAAAAACTGAGAGACTGCTTCCCACTTAAGCTAAGTAGGAAGAAAACAAAATGATCTGCTATAAACTGCAAGGTACAACACAAGTCAAAAGTGAACAGTGCATAGTATCCTTCGTTAAGTGAAGGAAAAAGTGTGATTACCCACTTGAAGTTCCCATTACATCATGAGTGCAATTCAATTTGGGGAAAATAGTTTAATGTATCTCTCAGAAAAAAATAGTTTATATTTTTCCATCTGAAACAGTGCTTTACGAGGTCCAACGCCACCAAGCGACTTTCATTCTGTCCCATACTGCCGAAAGTGAATCTAAGGCAGGACGGACGTCCAGGATGGTGAACTGGTAGTCCTTGTTGACTTCACCACCATCATAATAATCAATCACATATCTAACTTCTGTCCCGCAACGGTTTATGATCCAATCGTGCCTGTCAAAAGGCAACTCATACCTGGAATAAAAACATGCCACTGAGTGTTAAAATGCTTGCAATACATTCAGTCCCGGTTTAAGCCATGAGAAAACTCAAGAAGCACATGCAAACACCTGCTCCCAAACACCTAACTGGGGAAGTCAGACTTGAAGAATTACACAGTGAACAGCACTAAGGGAAGATGGCACTGAAGAACTGTGATAAGTCCGTATCAGATGACAGCTCATCTGTCTACAAAGGAATAAGGCCAATGGGGAAGAGACCTAAGCCAGGGAGGTCAGCTGAGATACTGCAGAAATGCAGGTGTGAGCAAAAAATCTCAAGTATGCTAGAAAAGAAAGGGAGGATGGCTAAGTGCATAAACCCAAAGACACAGATCACGGGAAGAGTAAGAGGGCAGATCCAAGAACATTGACAATAACTCCATTCAACCCTATGATATATAGGAAGCAATCTACTACACCCTAATAAATCTGCCCATTAATGGGCAAACCTCAGGGAGAGAAAGACATCTACAGTTGAATATGCATTAAGTTTTGCAAGATGGCACTGCAATTCTTAGACTGGTTTTGGTGTGAAGAGAAAGTTGACCCTGACCTGAGGATGGTGAAACAACACTTCTGCGCTGACACTCACCCCATCCAGGAACGAATTCGTGCCCTTGGTGAATACTCTTTTGCTTTCCCTCCAAACCGGATCAATGATGGACCACAAGGACACTCTCTAGAATTCCCCAAATAAGAAAAGTCTGTTAAAATATTTTCTTTTCTTTGACAAAGATGATGTTCTAATTTTTTAGTAATATCCATTTTTTCCCTGTATACATTTCACATAATATAACATTTACAGAGAAAGGTAAGTTCTAAAATAATTCAAACAACAAGTGCCTATTTGTTAAAAATGTTCCTCTTTCCTTCTGGACTGGGTGCATTCCATTGCCTCCCCTTCCTTCTGGATATCTACACTGCACTTTGAGGAGTCAGGAAACAGGGCCTTTCCATCTGGTGGAGGAGGAAAGGCAAATTAAAAAAAAAAAAAAACAGCCTCAAGTATCATGCATCACGCTTCTTTTTGGCACAAAGCAGCTGGGGTTTTTCAGACAAACAAGAAAATCCTATACTCTTCTTTCATTTCCAACCAATGAACAGCCTTTATGAAGAAAAGAAAATGATGGATTAATCCCTAGAAATGGATTGTAATTAATGTTGGACCAGCTCCTTAATAACTACACATAAGATGAGGAGTGGCAGAGTCCTAGCTGGCAAATGCACTCCCTCTACCCGCAGACCCCTGCTGAGGACTCTCTAGGTGCCAGCCCTCTGTGGGCACCAGGGTATAGCAGGGCACTGACCTGCTATACAAGACCCTCTGAGCCCTGTCCTCATGGAGTTCATAGCCCACCTACAGGCTAGACAGACAGCTGTTACCGAGACAGAGGGAGTGGTGGCCAAGTCAGCAGGCCACCTATATTGTTAGCTGCTCCCATGGATAACAAGATAGGTGTCTAAGTAAGTGGGAGGGAGAAAAATTTCCAAAGTATAAAGGACTTCTATTTGAGGACTTATGAGTTACTTTTCTTCTCCTTTTAGGAACTACTCCTCTCCTTAACATCTCTTCTCAAGAGGGTCACAGGCAAAAAGGTAAACTCAATCTAGGCAAAACTTTCTTCTGGAGATCATAGCATGAGTTTTTAAACGGTCTACTTAATTTTGACCGTCCAGAAAATAACTGGAGAAGGAATTGAAACTGACAAACTGAAATTCCCTTTTCTCTCTTCGCTTTGCTCCATAATCACACAAGTAATTAGCAGGTGGTCTTAATTAGAACACACTTTCAAAGTAGGTCACTGCAAACACTTGTGGCTCCTCTCAGGCCAGAGATTACTGAGGGCAACACGGTTGCAGTTGTTCCCCTCTCACATGCACCCACCCCAGGCCTGAGGCCCAGCCTGTGACAGCCAGGGAGTGCAACCAATGAACTTCAGAGTGCAAATATTAAAAACAAACAAAACACCTTAAAAAAATCATTAAGTGGACTTTAGCCAAGAAATTAATTAATCGCATTGTGCAATGAATTTAAAACCACTGTTTATGACATAATCTGGCTCAAACCAGCAGCATATGCAGTGTTCTAGATACACCCAGTCTAGGCACCACCCGAAACAGACTCAGTCAGACATCCTGCGGGTGGGACCCAGCATGCTGGGTTTTAACAAACCTTCCCCATGATCCTGATGCACGCTCCAGTGTGAGAACCACTACTCTCAACAGACTGAAGTCCTGTCTCCTTTAACACACACAGCTGCATTTACCTATTCTCCTTGAGAAAAAGGGCTCTGAGTTAAGACATCTCTTTGTGTTTAGTCCTAATGGGGATTCAATAAATGCTATTGAGGGAACAAAAATGTCTTTCCCACCTCCCTTGGGGCAGATGGCATTTTAGCATCTCCCTTCCCACATGCTCTGCTTTCGAAGGGCTGTAATGCTCCTTCTGCTGAGAGGCAGGGTCTCTGTCCCCTCCCCTTGAATCTGGGCAGGCTCCTGACACTTTGGGACTTCCCAGGCTGGGTCAGAAAAAGGAGATAGAGATGCTTTTTGGAACTCTAGCTATTGGAACCTAGCCACCATATGACGAAGCCGAAAACAGCCATATTCAGAGGCCATGACCACTCGCCAGAGGAGTAAACCAGCAGGCTGTCAGAAGACTCTAGCCCACGGCTCGGAAGCCATCCTGACCACTAAGTCTTTGCAGCTGAGGCCCCAGACATCAAGGAACAGAGACAAGCCATCCTTGCCCTGTCCTTGGCTACCCAGACCCACTGAATCCACAAGCCTAATAAAATGGTGGCTATTTTTCAACTAAGAAGGGTGGCCTGTCATGCAACAATTGTCACTGAGCCATGCCTGCTACATAAAATGTTTTATTAGAACAAATGATTTGAATGTTAAAACTCTAGAAAGCTGATATGAAATAACAAAGATGCTTGAAAGATTTAAGATCTCAAACATACTTACGCAGCATGAAGGGCTTCCCACTTCAAAATCTCCTTCCAAGCCTGCTCGTTATTCTGATTGTGAATTCTAATGATATTATACATATCCTTCTGACTGATATCCTCATCCTTCCACTTCCACCTAGGAAAGAACATTTGGTAAAATTTGACAACTGTTCCTGATAATGCCAGAAAGTTAATCCACATATTTTCATAAGATGATTTATTCAACATTCCCCTTTGAGAAAGAACTAAGAATGCTCATTTTCTCTGAATTTAACAGATCTAAGGCTCATTTTCAAGATTTACCCATGATCATGGAGCAGCACTATAAATCCAAAGCTACTATAGAAGCATTGAAAACAAATATAAAAGGTTCACCTTAGTCTCATTTTACTGAGTCACAGTAAACCAGACTTACAGAATCATCTATTTTTAAGGTGACAATTGTTCAGATAGTACCACTGATCAATGATCCCCTAACTTTTTCTAAACATTTTATCTAATAGTGTTTTCAGTTTTTTAAAAAACCTATTACTAGCTGTGATGGTTAATTTTATGTGTCAACCTGACTATGCCACAGGATGCCCAGACATTTGGTCAAACATTATGCTGGTTGTGTCTGTGAGGGTGTTTTTTGAATGTGAGTAACATTCTAATCAGTAGGCTAAGTGAAGCAGACTGCCCTCCCCACTCCGTGTGGGTGGGTCACATCTGATCAGCTGCAGACCTGAATGATAAAAAGGCTGACCCTTCCATGAGTAAGAGGGAAGGCCTTCTGCATGACTGCTTGAGCTGGGACATTGGACTTTTCCTGCCTTTGGACTTAAACTGAAACATCAGTTCTTCTTGCATCTTGAGACCGCTGGCTTTCAGACCAGAAGTGTGCCATCGGCTCTCCTCGGTCTCCAGCTTGCTGACTGCAGATCTTGGGACTCCACAGCTTTATATAATTGTGTAAGTCAATTCCCTACAATAAATATCTTCCTGCCTTCCTTGTCTCCTGCCCCCCTACACATATCCTATTGGTTCTGTTTCTCTTGAGAACCCTGATTTAATACACTGGGCTCGCACTTACATTCTGACAGGTGTGAAAAATCAGGTGATTATAAACTGATTAATACATAAAAATGTACTATATTGTTTTGAAGGTAAAAAATCTCTGTAGCATATAACTCTTGGATATTCTGACAAGAAATTTTTATCTTAAATAATATGTTCACTCACCCTTTCTTTAACATTGCATTCCAGAACATCTGCTCAGAAGGGTAAACCCACTTTTTCTCTGAATCTGCTCTCGGAATGGATGACTCTTCTCTGACAGTAGACAATGCAAATGGCTGATCTGGAGCTGGTGTTTGATTGGGTGGTGGCATCTAAATAAAATGAACAGATTTGCTTTTATAGGATATAAAGTAAAAGGCAATATAATTAACTACTTCCTGGAAAGCAATACATCACACAAAAAGCAGATTACTTATTAAATCAGTGACATCAAAATTTCAGACTTCTCACATAATTTGACTGTTTTGAAGAGTCACATTACTGAGGTTGTGTTTCTTCACTGATTAAGTTCTCAAATATGGTAAACACTGTGGTTAAATTTTTGGCCTCTTTCTCCTTTGAACAAATTTAGAAGTAATGTCACCAAGGAATAAGAAGTAGAAACTAATGCCACAATCTTCAGGCATTTCTAAAAACTTTACGACAAGCTTTTCAAAAATGACTATTCATTCTCTGGGGAAAACTCTCATAGCACACATGTACAGCAATGCTTTTTTAAAAAAATATTCTCAGATTTTTTAGGTTTCTGCTTATGTTTCATCCCTTAGGCAAAATATATTACAGATGAGTCTTTGCATCTCAACGCTGTGAGGTCAGAAGGTGGGAAGAATCCCTTCTCCCAGACATGTGGGTCACCAATACTGTTATGCTAGCACTTAGCCTTAGCCAGGGTCTCTCATCCGTGGCACTATTGACATTTGGAGCTGGACAATTTTTAGTTTTGGTGGTCTAAGCACTGCAGGATGTTCAGCAGGATATTTGCCTGAGGGGCAAAATCACCCAAGGTTGGGAATGACTGGCCTTGAACTTTCTGTGTTAGAAGTATAAAGGATTTCCTAGTAAACATTAATTAAAAGTCTCCATCACAACAAGGCCCTCAGAATACCGACAGCAGGAAGGGCTATGTGTAGTAGGCACTGCAGAGTATTCTACCTGCATTATCACCAGTGTGTTTAAGAACATGGGTCTGAGGTGGATAAGGATTCAGTTTTGGCTCTGCCATTTCCTAGCTGGTGATGTGGGATGAATGACTCCTTCACTCTCAGTATCTTTAGCTCTGAAATGGGGACACTAAGAATACTGGCTGCACAGAGTTGTTATGAGGATTAAAGGGGAGAATGTAGGGTGCTTAGCTTAAACGCTAGAAAAGTGACCAAAAGAGGCTAGTCTGAGTACAGTAGTGTTTACGACTAATTGATCACAACCAGTTACAAATTTCTTTGTTCCTTCTCCTCTCCCACTGCTTCAGTTGGCTAGCCTTGAATAAAAAATTTTTAAAAAGTGACCACAAGAAAAGTTAGCTGTTATTCACATTCTCACTACATATCATGATGTAAGTGGGGTAAGTGTCTAGGTCTGTAAGATTCCAAAAGGCCCATGTTCTGAACCACTCACCTATTAGAGATCATCTAGGCCAGTGGTCTGCCAGGGGCTTCGGATAATGCTGCCTGTCGCTGCTTTCATGCTACAGAGAAAGCAGCAGCAGCAAAACTGGGTAGTGTGACAGAGACCCTATGGCCCACAGAACCAAACATATTTACTACCTGGCCCTTTATAGAAGCAGTTTGCCAATGACCTCTGGTGTAAATATTTGAAGGCCTATGTGCAAGATAATCTTGGTGCATTGTCCAAAACTTCATTTTCAAAAACAGGCAGTGGGCCATAGTTTGTTGATTCCTGAGGTGGACGCTGCTATTGTATCCCCCACGCCCTTTCTTTTCCAGGCTAAATATTTCTAGTTTCTTTACAGGCTGTCTGGTTCGCTAAAATTTCTATTCTTGATAATCCTGTGGCCCTCTAAAGTATATGCCTGAGCCTCCCGTTAAAACACGATTCCAAACTTTAGACCACAATTTCTGATGTTGTCTATCACAAAATGTAGTGATGTCACATCAACCTTGCCCTCACTTCTCAATGGCATTAAATTTGCTGGCAGTCACACGACAGTGAACCACCCTAGTGACTCGGGCAGGCTGGCACCCTATTGTACCTGAAGAAGTTCCCCAATCATGTAATGTGTCTACAAAGTTTCCCCAGACCAAAGATACCTTAACTAACTCTAGCTATGGTTCTTACAGAATTTCCCATCTACCACCTAGTAACTGTCCCAGAAGAAAATATTCATTTGGTATGGCTTATTCCCAGTACAACTATGCTGGCTCCTCATAATCACTCTGGCTTTTTTCCCAGGCACTCCCTGAAACTACACTTACTAACACATTCTAGATTTTCACTGTAGATAGAATATCTAACTTCTCTGTTTTCAAAGGACAGAAGAATTCATCCTAGCCATTTGCAACTTGTCTTGGGAGTCTGTACAAGCAACCCTGCATAAAAAGCTCCAGAAAGAAAAGATGAGTGTGGATTACCAGATTTGAAGGATCTAGGTTCTCCTTATTCTCAGCCGCAGTGCCCCTAATGGGACACTCCACGTACTCATAGGCGCGTTCCTGGTGGGCAGGCACAGAGTATGTTTTCTTCTCACAGGTTGGGCCAGATGGCTCTGTATTCACTGGACAGCCTGAAATAATCAAGTATAAAAATGGTGTCACCATGAAGGCAGGACATCTAACTCTCTCAATTGGAGCACTAAAGAGCTGAATTTCTGACCAATGATTACCACCATAGGAAAAGCCAGGTTTCTTCTGTTTAAATCTATCAAGAACTGAACTAGCTAACATTCCAAAATCCTAAAGATGAGAAGGTTCTAAAATTTACATTTCCTTTGAAAGAAAAATGAGTACACATTCTCTAATTGTGTCACACCCCCAGCAAAAATAAGCCAAAAAACCTTGGCAGTTGCAAGAGCATGTGTTATCTGTGCCATGGTTTGAGTAACCTGGCTGGATGAGCAGCTGGGGAGCTGTTAGAGGAACCTAAGAGGGGACCAGCCACATTTCACAGGGTCTCCTTGACTTTCCATTCACTAGTTCCAGAGAAGCCCAGATCCAATCAGGACACAGTTGCAATCCAGGCTTTCATTACTGATGCATTATCTCAGGTACAAGGAACGGGAGGAGAAAATGAACAGAGGAGACATCACAGAGGCTACTGCAAAAAAATCTGAATGCCACTCTGCTTTGTCTCAAGACTGAAACAAGGCACAGGAAAACCACGTGGCCTACGGCCTATTCCCATCAGTCAATGGCAAGAGTTTAACAGGAAAAGGAAGACAATAAAGAAAATATTCCACAACCCATACAGGATCAAGATGCCCATTACGAGGGAAGGTCTGAGCCTAATGAGATGAGCAATAGCAAGGGCTATGCCCAAAGACCCAGGATGCTGATCCCAATTAGTGAGGGACTGGGAAACTGGTTCAGAGAATGAGCAGGCACTTGGAGAGCTGCGACACAGAAGACAGCTGCTCATGTAATGGAATCTTGGCCTCAGGCAGCAGCAGCAGCAACTACAGCAATACACATGAAAAAGCTGAGTTTGCTTTCACTTCCTTCCCTGCACTTCTCCTCCCAAGCCCTCATTTCCTGGTGCCCTGTGCCACTGCCCACTTTAGGGGTGAAGGAAGACTTGCTATGCCTTTCCTCTCTACCACTGAAAGCACCAATCCTTTCCAAGTCATAGATCCCAGCTGGGTGTTACAAAGAAAATAACATTTCAACTTTTCACGTCATATAACCAGTAGCCCCTTCGATCTCCTATAGACACCCACATTCTTTATTAATGTAGTAAGTCTGGCAGCTCTCCAAGATATACAGCAAATGAAATAAAACCAAAGTAAGGGTTCTAGAATCTCCCTGAGGACACTCAGAACAGGAGCACACCTGCTTTGGCTGATCTGTCTCAATTCTTCCTGTACAAAGAAACCCCAGAACACTGTCTGTCCTTGTCCAAGGTCACAGAACTTTTGCTGGCTTTGACACTTACTATGTGACTTGGAGCATCACTTACTCCAAGTCTTAGTTTCCTTGACTATAAAATAGGGAGAAAACTTAGCTTATGAAGTCATAAGACCACATAGCTTATGAAGATGAGAATGTAAGCTCTATCAGGCAAAGCTCCATTTTGTATGATGTTATTCTCTCGTGCAGAAACAAACAAACAAAATCCAGCAATGCTTGGTACAGAATGGGCAGTGACCTCTCAGAATAGGCTGGCTGACTGAAGAAATGAATAACAGCGCAAACATTAGTACTCAGTAAGCACACCATGTTGCTTCTGCCCTTCACGACTTACTGATTCAAGCCACACTTTAATATAAACAATCTAAAGTAGACATGAATGAATTAAAAATGAAAGACAGCTTTTCCATTTTCATTTTCTTATCTAAAGAATGGACAGCAAGCCCGTTAGGTGATGGCTTACTTTTATATATGAGAATACTGAAATGCCTATACGAGCAAAAGTTATTTATTAAGACAGCTAGATCTAGACTAAGGTTTCTCAACCTTGGCCCTCTTGATATTTGGGGCCAGCTGATTCTTTGTTGGGGGGCTGTTCTGTACATTGTAGGATGTTTAGGAGCACTCCTGCCCTCTATTCACTTTCCTCTCAGTTGTGACAACCAAAAATGCCTCCAGATATTGGCAAATGTCCCCTGTGGGAAGGGGGGATTGCCCCCCTCCAGTTAAGAACCACTGATGTAGGCACAAGTAAACTTTGGGAAGTTGGGGCTGGTTTAGAGTACTCACTACGTTCTCATGTACTACCTCAATCATCATGACAGGCCTGTGAAACATTATTATATCTTTATCTTACAGATGACAGACTGAGGCTAACAGAGTTAACTTGTTTAGAGTCACAAACCTCAATAAGACGCAAAATAACGACCAGACCCAGGGTGCCTGACTCCCATGCCTACCAGCCTCAGCAGCATACTACTACACTGCCTCTTCCTTTAGAGCCTTTCAAGACTTTTTTTAAGACACAGTCTCACTCTGTCACCCAGGCCGGAGTGCAGTGGCACAATCTTGGCTCACTGCAACCTTGGCCTCCCAGGCGATCCTACCCACCTCAGCCTCCAAAGTAGCTGGTACTACGGGCACCCACCAGCACGTCTGGCTAATGTTTGTATTTTTTTGTAGAGGGAGGTTTTTGCCATGTTGCCCAGGCTGGTCTCGAAGTCCTGAGCTCAAGCAATCCACCCACCTCGGCCTCCCAAAGTGCTGTCACAGGCGTGAACCACCGCACCCAGCCGTGAATTATCTTTTGTTTTTATTTTCTAGGCAAAGGGCCGATTACCTTTCATTTTCCCTTCATGCATCGGGCATCCTGAAGGTGGGGACGCTGAAGCATTTGAGGCCTGAACTGCAACAGCAGGAGCAGATGGAGACAAACCCATGGCTGGAAACAGTGTTGACTGTAAACAATTTTAAATTTCCACCTGCCAAAACAAAGAGACAGATTAATGTCTCTGGACTCAGACTATTCTCTCGTTAGTCTTAATCTGGTCAACCCTTGTTCCTCCTCTTTGTCATCCCATGGGCATCTACCAGGCAGGGTACTAACTTCGACGGACAGCTTTAATATATTGCCCCCTTAGGGAAATACTGTGAAACCCAGGCCAACCTCTGGGGGCACGTATGTATCTAAGGCAGTGAGGATTTTGGGACTGAGGTGAGGCAGTCGCTGAGAAACCACGTCACAGCCAGGAGGTACAGGCCTGAGGCGGGGGTGGGGCGAGGATTTCCTAGGAGTGGTGACCCGGGTGGAGGAGGGGAGGTCCATTGAGCCTAGACTTGACCCCCATCCCCAGAGCCTTAGCGAGGGTCTGGGGGTCCGGGAAGGGTGCGGCGCATGAATAGGAATTCGAAGAAACGAAGGGACACCAGAGGTCGAGAAGCTGCCAAGTGTCTTCCCCACACCGTCCCGGCGCTTGCCCACCTGCTCCAGCCCGTGGTCCCCAGACCAAACCGGCCGCGGTCAGCCTGCCCTTTTGCACCTAAGCCCTCCCCCGGGCTGTTCCGGGAAGCCGGTACCGCCTTCAGTCGCCAACCCGAACCCAGAGCAGCAGTGACTTCACGCCGCCGCCGCCGCCGCCGCCGCCTTCCTCTCACTCAGTCACCGCTGTGGCTGCGGTCACCGCCGGCGTTCTCACGCACCCCTACTTCCTTTTTAGAAGGCGGGACTTCCGGGCACGCGGGAGGCGGGCTGAAGAGTAATATTTTCCGTCAATCACGGAGAGCGGGTTCCGTCCCCTCCTCGCCTCGGCCTGTAACTGCTGCGGGGGCCGCTTTCTGGGCCCGCCCCTCCAGGCCAGGAGCCTTTTTCAAAATGCCGGCGGTGGCAGGGAAGGTTGTTTGCTCCAGAGGCTTCCCTAGAGTGAAGAGCTCTACTATGTATGCTTTATGCGGCAGAAGGAGTGCTTTGGAGGAGTTTTTAAATTTCTGTTTTTTTTTTAAATCTTATCTCATCGGTTTTAATTGTAGCAATGATTCAAGAAACGTTAGTAGGTGCCCATAACTTTGGTGGTGGAGATCCAAAAGTGAACAAGACAGTGTTCTGGCTGCTAAATTCTTCTTAACTGGGTATGTGATTTTGAATGTCTGTATTTTCATTTACCTCCAACAGAAATTTAGCATTTTCTTCCATCAGGGATGTAGGCAATAAATCCTAGTACTCTTAGCTGTATGTGGCACTAATACACATTACAGATAAATTATGTCACTTATGGTTGTTGTGCCTGTCTCAAAATATCATCCATCCACTACTTTGAAATTAAGGTAATTTGATCTTGTTACTTAAAGTGTTAATAAAGAAACATATATCTTTCTATATAACTATAGTGGCTCTGTGAAATACGTCCAGATGTCCCCTGGTGCAGAAAGTGTTGGGGGCTCACAGCTTTCAGCTGAGTCTCCAGGAATTGTCCTCTGCCTAAGAGAATTGCCTCACACAAAATCACTTTCCCTCCTTGGGGACGATCTGCATCCTATGAGGGTCTCTGCAAGGGCACATAAGTCCAGGCCCCTAGCCCCAAAGGGGACAACTCAGAAGGGCCATCCCAGCATCAGAACTGCCTACAGGATAGCCCAAGGATTCCATTTCAACTATCACAGCTCAACTTCTCTCTTTACCCACAATTCTTTTGTCCCTCCCACAATTCCTTTTCACTCCCGCAATTCTGTTTTGTTACCCACAGTTCTGTCTCCCACAATTCTCAGTTCTTTCCACAATCTTCTGTCTCTCCCACAATTCCTTATTTCTCCCACAATCCCATGTCACTCCCAAAATTCTATTCCTTCCCACAATTCATTTTTCTGTCCCACAATTCCTTGTCTTGCTCACAATTCTCTTGTTTCTCCCATGATTCCTTGTGTCTCCCACAATTCACTTTTCTGTCCCACAATTCCCTGTCTTGCCCATAATTCTGTTGTTTTTCCCAAAATTTGCTGGGTTTCCCAGCAAGCCTTTATTCTTTCCTACAAATTCTTGTATCTCTCAAAATTCTGTTTCCCACAGTTCCATTCCTCCCACAGTTCTCTGTCTTTTCCATCATTCCCTATGACTCTGTCTGTCACAATTCCTCAAAATTATTCATTTCCACAATGTTCTGTTCATTCACAATACTCTGTTCTTATTCCCCAGTCTCTCCCATAATTCCCCATTATCTCTCATAATTCTGTTCTTTCACAATATTCTTTTTCATGATTTCATTTCTCCCACAATTCTCCCTTCATTCTCATAATTATTCCATCTCTCCCACAACACTGTATTCTCTCCCATGGTTCCCTGTATCTCCCAGAACTCTCTGTTCTCTCCCCCAATTTCCTGTCTCTCCCTGAGTTCTCTGTTCTCCCACAATTCCCTGTGTCTCCCATAATTCCATGTTTCTCCCCACAATTTTTGGTTTCCTCTCACAATTCTCTGTTCTCTCCCACAATTCCTTATCTCAACCATAATTCTGTATTCTATGCTACAATTTCCTATCTTTCCTATAATTCCCCATCTCCCCAACAATTCTTTGTTCTTTCACAGAATTCTCCCCTCTTACAATTCTCCATTCTCTCAAAATACTCCATGATTGTTCACAATTCCCCAGTCTCTCCCCTAACTCCCATTCTCTCTCATAATTCTGTTTTCTCACAATATTCTCGTTCACAATTTTCTATCCCACAAGTGTCCCTTTTCTCCCACAATTTTGTGTCTCTTCCACAATTTTTTGTTCTCTCCCACAATCCTGTGTCTCTCCCACAATTCTTTGTGCTGTCCTCTCCACAAATCTATGTCTCTCCCACAATTCTGCTCTCTCCCACAATTCTGTGTCATATGCTACAATTTCCTGTCTTTCTCATAATTCCACATCTCTCTCCTAATTCTTTCTTCTCTCTGATAATTCTTCACTTTCACTCACAGTCCTCCATTCTCTTAAAATACTCCATCCTCATTTGCAATTCTGTAGTCTCTCCCCTAACTCCTTAGTCTCCCTCATAATTCTGTTCTCTCACAATACTCTGTTCTCTTACACAATTTCCCATCTCTCCCACAATAATCTCTTTTCTTTCATAATTCTCCCTTCTCTCCCACAATTCCCCGTGTGTCCACAATTTCGTGTCACTCCCACAATTCTCTGTTTTTTCCTACAATTCCTGATGTCTTCCCCCTTTCTTTATTATCTCCCACAATTCCCTGTCTCACCTACAAGTCTCTGTTCTTTCCCATAATTCCTTGTCTTTCCCATAATTCCTCGTATCTCCTACAATTCTTTGCTCTGTCTCACAATTCTCCACTCTTGCACTTCTCCCTTATGACATAATATTCTGTTCTCTTTCACAGCTGCCTAGTCTGTCTCCCAATTCCACATTGTCTCTCACAATTCTCTGTTCTCTCATGATACTTTATTCTCTCCCGCAATTCTCCCTTCTCCCACAATTCCCTATCTCTCCTATCATTTTCTGTTCTCTACCACAATTCTCAGTTCCCTTTCACAATTTCTAAGAAGACCCAAGCCTGGTCCTGTAACTTCAGTGTTTCAGGGCCCAAGGGGAAGAACATGCCCAGATGAGTGGTATGTGATCAGGAGGAAGGGGTATGGTGGGAGGGTTTGTGGTTATAATGAGAGCAGGTGTCAGGAAAGGTGTGACTAAGGGGGAGCACAAAAGACCAATTATTTGTTTTTTTCTACAATTCCTGAGTTCTTCCACTTAATTCTGTATTATAGCACTTGACAGAAGATTTGCAGTTATGTATTTGAATGTGTAATTCTCTTACCTACGTATGGATTTTCTGAAGTTAAAATATAGATCTTATTTGGCTTTATATCCCCTATATCAGCACAACTCAAAATGTGTCTTGCCAGTGGGGACCAGTTCACACACTGTTACCATTCTAATATGAGATGAGGAGCTTTCACCACAAGGCAAGGCAAAGCATTGCTTGCCTCATCCAGAAAGTCTTACTATGAAAAATGTCTCATCTCAGATAAAATTGTGCTTAGTGGCATAGCAGATTTATATTATAGTACAAGATTCTTAATTCAGCGTTGGCCAATAACTAGCAGTTTCTGGACTGGCACTTGAGTAGCACTGCCCTATCATTACAGTGTAGTTTCTGTTGTATAATTGAGTGCTCACTGAAGCAGTCAGAAGCAGACACTGGAAGGGATCACAGAGTCAATGAATCTTGAATGAGTGATGTTTCACTCATTCAGCAATATTTATGGAGCACCTATGATGTGTCAGGTACTGTGGGAAGTGCTGAGAATTTAAAAGTGCTAGACAGACTCCTTGCTCTCAGGGAATTTACATTCTAGTAAATGAATAGATTGGACAACAAACAATCCAACACAAACAGATAAATAAATAATTTAAGATCCTGATAAAAGCCACCAATTAAATGACACAGGTAGTGTGACAAAGATTGAGGCATGGGGGTCTACCCACCCCTGTGGGTAGATGATCTGTGGAGCAGAAAATTTGTATTCCTCGGGAGCTTGTTAGAAATGCAGAATTTCAAGTCCCTCCCCAGAACCACTGAGTCAAAGTCTGTCTTGTAACATGATCCCCAGATGATCAGTGTGCACGATACAGATTGAGAGCTCAGGATACCTTCTCAGATATGGTTGTCAGCAAAGACCTCTCTGAGAAAGGTGACGTTTTAGCTGAGACCTGAATGTTGAGAAGGACCCAGCCATGTGAAGATCAATGCAAAGAGTGGTCCAGACAATGAGAATTCCATGGTAAAATGTTCTGAGATCAGAAAGAACAGGGAAAGACCAGTGTGGCCCACACAGAATGAGTTGGGGGCAGAATAGTAGGAGGTGATGTTGGGGCTGGATCATGCCGTAGGCCATGAGGAGGAAGTGACATTTTCTTTTAATTGAAATGTGAAGCCATGGAAGGGTTTTTGAAAAGAAGAATTATTTGATCTGACAATAGAGATAGCTTGTTTTTCTCAACTTTGCTCTTCACCACTTTCTAGTTATGCCTGGAGACCTTCACTTGGTTCTGTGCCAGCACTGCCTATGAACTTCATAGACTGTGATCTTTGCTAAGGCCTAAATGAATGAAGGTAAGTTCCTAAGACATAGCCAGTAGACCCCCCACCAATAGGTCTGTGTTCCATGGAGTCTGCCAGCATTCATCACATGTGTACTCAGAGGGACCATGTCTACATCAAAGGCCAGGGTTACCTCTTGCTCTTGGAAATAAACACTACTTTTCCTTAAAGGGATTTATTGCCAATAAAATTAGAGATGGCCAGAGGTTATCATTCTGTTTAATATTCTCACAACCATTGTAATAACTTTAGAGGATATATTATTATTAGTTGGTAAGTCCCAAGCTTTTTTGTGTTTTGATGAGAGTCGAGGGTTTCTTCACATAGACCTCTAAAAATTGAATTAATTGGCCAGGCGCAGTGGCTCATGCCTGTAATCCCAGCACTTTGGGAGGCCAAGGCGGACAGATCACGAGGTCAGGAGTTCAAGACCAGCCTGGCCAACATAGTGAAACCCCATCTCTACTAAAAATACAACAATTAGCTGGGTGTGGTGGCACACACCTGTAGCCCCAGCTACTTGGGAGGCTGAGGCGGGAACATTGCTTGAACTCGGGAGGCAGAGGTTTCAGTGAGCCGAGACCATGCCATTGCACTCCAGCTTGGGTGACAGAGTGAGACTCTGTCTCAAAAGAAAAATTGAATTAATTAATTCACTGATTGTGGATGACTACCTTATATGAGGAATCACTCCCGGTTTCTTATAGGAACCCTTGTTTCATGTCTCCAGATGTACACTCCCAGTTTCTTATGGAACCCTTGTTTCATGTCTCCAGATGTATGCAGGGCATTGCTTTTTGAGAAAGTTTCTTTAATTTATAGCTGTACTTATTTAAGACTGGACTTTCCTTGATACCTGCCAAGGTGGTCTGAGTGGGCACTAATAGGCCTGCAATTAGGTCAATTCAGAAAACTTAAGGCTATTGTTTGGTGAATGCCAACAGGGAGGTTGCCCAGCCTCTTCTCATGCTGGGAAATTCAGCAGGTATGAGATTTGATAGGAGACAGGGCCCTGATTCCCTCTATGGCGGTGCTTCTCAACTAAAGCTGATTTTGCTGTCCCTATCCTGGGGGTATTTGACAATATCTGGAGACATTTTTGGTTGTCACACTGAGGGTAGTGGTTGCTACTGAAATCAAGTGGATAGAAGTCTGGCATTCTGCTAAGCATCCTACAAGGCAAAGGCCAACTCTAGTAACAAAGAATTATCTGGCCCCAAATGTCAATAATATTAAAGTGGAGGGACCCTATTCTTGGAAAACCAAAGGCCAGAAACTTCCTCTGCTTGATACCTGGCAGCTAGAGCATGGGCTTCTACTTTCTCAGCTTGCTCAATATATGTATATATACACACATGCAAACATACTGGCATGTAATGTGCATTATGTAACTACACTGGGACTATTTAACTCATTGCCCCTTCTTTCTACCTACCCCAAACCAACACACACAATCATTCAGAAGCAGAAATGGGGGCGGGGACTCGCTATTTTTGAGTGGTGAAAACTGTTATTATTATTGAAGTTATTATGATTAAGTTGCTGATCCAGTTGTTGCCACAAGTGGGCCTTTATGAGTCACTAGATTTAACATGATGTGCCAAAAAAGATGGGAATAGCACTGGTAAGAATGGGTGAAGTGAACATTGCTCTGGGGAGGAGCTCTGGAGAGCCATGTGAATCACCACCCACACAGGCAGGAGATATCAGTATAGTCTTGCCTAGAGGAGTGAGGAATTTCATGTTTTCTTCCCTATGGAAATAATTAGTAGTGGATTTGGTTACCAATGGTAGAGAGAAATGGGGAAACCACGGGGTTATGTTAATGAAATTTCCAGTGGGTATTGGATTTGCCCTCCAATTTTTAAAGCATAAACTGTAACCAAAGACCTTCTGACATATTATTCTTTTAAAAAGGAGAAGCATGGTAGATTACAGTTGTTTGAAATTACCACCTTACTGCATAAAGAGAAAGCTAAGGTGAAGTAAATAAGAAGACAGGAGTAAAAAAATGGCTGCTGATTTTGAGAAATATTTAGGGTTAGGGGCAAGATGAGTTCAGGTTAGACACATTGCACTTGAGATGATAATGGTTATCTAGGCAGTGAAATCCCAGAAGCAGTTCAGAACACAGAATTAGAACTCAGGAAAGAGCTGGTTGCAGATAAGGAAATGTAAATTATCAGGTTTGGTTGGATGTTAAGCCATAAGAATGGATGGTAAAATCCTTCAAGGCTTTGGTTTTCTTTGCTCTCATTCCAAATTTACCAAAGAACTTTGCGACTTTAGTTTGGCTTTCCTATTAGGAAGAGAATGCATCACTAGCCAACCTAAATTTCTTCCTCCTTGGCAGTCTTTTTTTTTATTCTAAACATTGTGAATTAATGACTTGGAGAAAATAGGAGTAATGGAAGGAAAATCAATAAGGCAAGGCATGAGTGGCTTTAAAGGAAGGAAGGGAAGGCTCTTTGAGTGGTTTGGACTCATTGTAAAGTGGGATTGAAAGATTAAACCCACAAAAGACAAGTTGACAAACCATCCTCTGCCACCACCACATGAAATGCAGTTTTCCAAGAAATGTGCTTTGAGGGACCCCATTTTTAAAACACAAGTAGTAGCATACTTTATATAGGGATTTAACTGTTGTTCTTCACCTAAAATATCTTGGAGGTTTTCCATATCCGTCTTTCTTTTTATTTAACAGATTCAAGAATTAAAATGTAAATTTTCATATCAGTACATACAGTGTTCCATTTTGTTTTTATTTAGGACATGTACACTATTCCATCATATAGATTAATACAGTTTATGTAACTGGTCCCTTACTAATCAACTAAATTTATGTTATATCCAATACTTTCCTATTACGACAATACTACAATGAGTAATATTGTGCTTACATCATTTCTCACACTGTGTGAGCATATCTTTGTAATACCTAGAATTAAAATGACTGGGTCAAAGGGAATGTGCTTTTAAAACTTTGATAGTCACTTCTAAATGACCCGAGATAGGTGGTTGTACCCCTTGTAGCTTCCCTCAGGAGTGGATGAGAGTGCCTGTTTTTCCACACCTTCATCAACACAGTGTATTGCTTTTTTTAAAAATTGATTTGTAGACATTCTTTATAAGGAAATTAACCTTTCTTCTACACTATGAGGTTGGAATATTTTCTAAAATTATCTTTTTTTGTTTTTGCTTCTGCTAAGTTTTGCTTTGAGTAGTTTTTATGGATCTTAATTTTATAATCTTCTATGATTTCTGGATGTTGTGGCATAATTAAAAATATTTTAAGTCCTAAATTCTCCCAAGTTTCTTCAATTAAAAAAATTACACTTCTTCCTTTAAACCATTTATATATTTGAAACTTATCCTGGTGAAAGGAATAAGGTATAGCTGTGCTATGGTATGAATATGACTTGTTTGTCCCCATCAAAGCTAATTTTGAAATTTGATCTGCAGTGTGGCAGTGCTGGGAGCTGGGGCCTAATGGAAGATGTCTGGGTCATGGGGTAAATCCTTCATGAATGACTTGGTGACTTTCTAATGGTAGTGGGTTCTCACTCTCACGAGACTGGATTAATTCTCAGGAATGGATTGGTTCCGGCAAGAGCAGGATTGTTACAAAGTGAGGATCCCCCTCATGTTTACTCTCTCTTCACATGTGCCTGGTTTGCCTTTGACTTTCTCTGCTGACTCAACATGAAAGCCCTCACCAGAAGCTGAGAAGATGCCGGTTCCATGCTTCTTGAACAGCCTATAGAACTCTAAGCCAAACAAACCTCTTTTCTTTATAAACTACCCAGCCTCAGGTATTTTGTTGTAGTAACACAAAATGGACTAAAGACAAGCTCCAATGACTACATCTATTTTATACTCTCCTATGTTTTGGATTCTCTTGTCTTTAGTCTTAATGTTTGTGTGTTTATTTTGGATTTTCCAGGGATTATTTCATATAATCTCAACTAATAATGATTTTACTTCCTCCCGTCCAACTTTAATGCCTCTAATTTCTTTTGCTTTTTTTTTTTTTTGAGACGAAGTCTCGCTCTTGTTGCCCAGGCTGGAGTGCAATGGCATGATCTCGGCTCGCTGCAACCTCCACCTCCCAAGTTCAAGTGATCCTCCTACCTCAGCCTCCCAAGTAGGTAGGATTACAGGCACCTGCCACCATGCCCGGCTAATTTTTGTATTTTTTTTTTTTTTCAGTAGAGATGGGGTTTCACCATGTTGGCCAGGCTGGTCTCGAACTCCTGACCTCAGGTGATCCGCCCACCTCGGCCTCTCAAAGTGCTGGGATTACAGGCGTGAGCCCCTGCGCCTGGCCTAATGCCTCTAATTTCTTTCTCCTGCATAGGCTAAGACTTTCCAGCAAAACGTTAAATAAAAGTGGCAGTAGACATTCCTAATTTTTGTGGAAAAGTGTCTAGTGTCTATCCATTAAGCATTTTGCGAACTTTTAGATTGGCATAAAGTTTTTTGTCATGTTTAAGAAGTATCCATATATCTCTATTTTGTTATGAGTGTTTTACAAAATCAGCAAGTAATTTAGTGAATGGGTTTTCATAGAAGATGATAAAGGGGCAGAGTTTCCCCTCTAGGTCAATGTAAACTGAGCCAGCACAAGCAGAGAGAGGAGTCCAGAGGCAGAAGTGACCATAGGAGCCTAAGTCCCTGAGGAGTAACATGTAACTCAGGGAAACTTGATATTCCATGGACCATGGACTGGGAGATTCAAGTGAATAAGACCTTGGGGTCCAGGAGATGGGGAGGCCAGGCCTAACTGAGGCTTATACTTTAAGGGTGAATTTATTAAACAAATATTATACAAAATACGATGAGCTGATAATAAAACATTCTTTGTTCTTAAATTTATATATGTGTGCTTGTGTGTACTAATACTGAGGCCCTTAAACCACTAAGATTTAGGATTCTTAAACAAAACAGATTAGGTAAAGTTTGCCTTCCAAAGCCAAGGGGAGAGGGGTGGCCAGGGAAGGAGAATGTTCTGGCTGGAAAGGAGACAAATTCTGAGTAAAGGAAGCTGAAGGACAAACACTTCTACTCAGGATTTAGCATTGGCAGGACTGTTTGGTGTGTAGGAATTTAGAACTGGGTCAGTATTATTTAAAGGACTACAAACCTGGTCTTAAATTTAAAAGGGGTGTGGGGGTGGAGCATGGCAGGTGGTGAACCAAAGGAATTTACTATGATCTGAAAAATAAGCTTAAGTACTAACTCCACTGTGGGCAGGGAGGCAAGAACCTTCCCTTTTTTGAGTTGAAGATAAGCCTCTTCAGTCTGAACTTTACTAAATTCCACTTCTTCCTTTTCTATAAAACAAGGTGAAGTACTTTATGCTAGCTATCAAAAATCATTGACTGCATGTTGCATGAATTTATGAACTTATTATGCTAGAAAAGTGTTCCTTGGCTACTTCATATGTATATAAGCTTTCTCCCTCAACACAGTTTCTGCTTTTTATTTTTGGAATCTCACATAGCCTATATCTTGTTTTCAGAGTAGATACTATCACTGTGGGTGGCTGAGTTCTCATCTATATGCAACCAAGGCTAACTGGCTCTCTAGGTTACCTTGATGCCACCCACTGAGAGTCCTTTCTGGATTTAGTGATTTAGTGCTGCTTATTTTCACCTTCTCTCAGGATGGAGCCTCAGAATAGAGACCAGGTTGAAAATCAGTCTTTTACTTAGAACCATGAAAGCAGATACTACATCTTATCCGTCTATGACCTGGTGACCTAGAAGCCATTAATTTGACATTACCAACATACCTCCACACAAAGACTTTATAATCTTCAGTGTGAGAATTAAACAAACAAACAAAAACTTAAAACAACTTTGGAGAGGAGAACGATAACCTAAATTTTAAGCATAAGAAAATCCCTAACAAAAAGATCCAACTAATTGCCACTGGGGGGCGATGGAAGTTCATGAACTGCTCTGCTAATCCCTGAGGCAACTGAGCACTTTAGTTGGTTTATTTATTCAAAGCTGGAATTTGGACGTGTGAACCATCAAGCTCAGGGAAATTCCTGGATGAGGAACACAGTCCTGGGAGAAACCTACCAAAGATGGAATTAGCACCTTGGCGAACCACCTTCAGCGCAAAGAACTTTCTTTCCTTGTGTGTCTTAAGAATTTACTTCAGTTCCCTTCTGTCTGAAGCAGAGGAAGCCAAGTTAAACTGTGAATAAGCACGACAACAAAGAAGAGTTCTTATTTATCACTACCTGCAAACACATGTAAGTGCACAGTTTAAACAGCATTCAGACATCTCACAGCCACTAGGATCAGAGTTTTGGTGTGAGTAGGCCTCAGTTGGTAACTTTCCTGAGGAAAGGAGGGAGGTTATAGAATTTATGTTAGGAAATTCTGAGTCATAGATAACACTTTAAGTGACAGTTAAGGAATCTAGTAAGAGGGAGTTTGGACAGGTTTAGAAAAGTACCCTATGGAAACAAAGGAGAAAAAAAAAGTATCTTCACTGCAAGAGTAATATTGCAGCCACTTGGTGGCGTGTTGTGGGCTTTATTTCTCCTTCCAGATTCCCTCGGTGGTGTCTGGAACCACTGGTAGGATAGGGATCCTGGCACCAGACTTTGGCCAGCCCAGTCATCAGGCAATATCAATGTTAGGGGTCCCGTTGCTACTTCTACTTGGTCTTTTTTCCCTTCCCAAGATTGCCAATAAAGTGTCATCAGCAGCCGGGTGTGGTGGCTCATGCCCGCAATCCCAGCACTTTGGGAGGCTGAGGTGGGCAGATCACTTGAGGTCAGGAGTTCAAGATCAGCCTGGGAAAAATGGTGAAACCCCATCTCTACTAAAAAAAAAAAAAAAAAAAAAAAAAAAATTAGCCAGGCGTGGTGGCATGCACCTGTAATCCCAGCTACTCGGGAGGCTGAGGTAGGAGACTCACTTGAACCCAGGAGGTGGAGGTTGCAGTGAGCTGAGATAGCACCTCTGTACTCCAGCCTGGGTGACAGAGCAAGACTCCATCTCAAAAAAAAAAGTGTCATCAGCACAAGAATTTGTCCTGCTTCCACTCCAGGAAGGGCCAAAGGAGACAAAGAGATATGGAACTTAAAAAGCAAGTCTAGAATGCACTTTTGTGCATAAGACATAAATATATCCATGAAATCATGTTGCATCCCCTGTGTAACAGGCTCTCCATTTCAAAAGCCCTCCAACTTGGCATAGGGATGACCTAAGGGCTCTAAGATTGCAGCTAGGATAAGGACCCATGGATCCCAACGCTCAGTGCCCTATGTCCTCTGGAAGTTGCTGACACATGTTTCTGAGGGACACTCAGAAAACCTGGAAGCATGTTATATTAGTGAGGACATTTTGGATTTTGAGTGAGAAGTCCAGCTTGAGTTAACTTAAGCAGAAAAAGAAATTTTGGGATCACACTCTTAGGAAGTCCGGGGTGGGTAAAGCCTCAGGAAGGGCTGGATCCAGTCATTCTGCCTCTATCTCTTGGCCTGATGCCACTTAGTTTGAAGGCCTCTCTCCTAACTTCTTTAACATTTGGGGGAATTTGCTCTGACCGGGTCACATTCTTTCCCCTGAATCAATTACTGTGTATGGGGAGGTGAGGCAGTATGATTGGCTAGGTCTGGTGTGTTGTGATTGACAGCCCACCTGGGACCACCTGAAATGGGGGAGAGGATGTTCCTCAGAGGAAATGATGCTGAACAGACAAAAGCAGCATGAATCTCCAGGCAAATCATTTGTCTGTATGGACAGGAAGATCAACAAGCTGGAAACAGGAAGTGATCCATTAGCCAATAGTAAAATTAATCCCAATTGCTGTTTTGCTTCCTTAGATTCTAACATAGGCCTAATGAAAAAGCTCTGGATTCTTGTGTAAATAATTTGGGAAATGCCTCTACTAATTCAAAGAGGATCTTGGAACTGTTTTCTATTGACAAATGCCCATAAAGAGGAACCTGAGTTGTATTCACTTGCTTCTTTTATTCCTACAATAAGGAAAGCACCAGGAGTTCAATATTGAATGCTGAAATGAAAAGGAAACATTCTGTTTAATAATGAAAAGTACCAACAATTGCATTTGGGGCTAAAAGTCCCAAAATTATCCCTAGAAACCTCTTAAGGTCTACATATTATTTGCAAGGCTCCCTAATGCAAATGATCTGCTTTCTAAGTCAATTTTAGTCATATAAAACACATGCCGCAGCATAAAACATAAACCAAAACAAAATAAAATTTCAAGAAACCGAGGGCCAAAAATAGCTATAGTCAACTGCTGATAAGGTGTGAATGGAAACCATGGGACATTCTGGTCTGAATGACAATTGTTCTTGATCTTCGAGGCTGAGAGGATTGTAGGAAGCCATTGTGCAGATGGGATGACTTAACCTAGGCCACAGGCTGGCAGCCATATCCACACACCATTCCGAGCCTAGGAGAAAAGCCCTGGGCCCAGAGATGAGGTGCCCTGGAAAGGGCACCCTTTGGAGTTGTAGAGCTCCAACTCTGGGCTCTCTGACTGTCAGCTGTGTGATGTGGATATCACGTCATCTCTCAGAGCCTCCACTGCTTCATTGGTGAAGTGACAGGAACACTGACTTTATGGCATTATGTCATGGAGAAAATGAACACTCATATATTGATCTAACTCAGGAGTCAGAACATTTATTCTGTGAAGGGCCAGAGAGTAAATATTTTGGGCTTTGTAGGCCATAGACTCCATGGCAACTACTGAACTCTACATGAAAGCAGCCACAGACAATGTGTAAATGAATGGATGTGGCTGTGCTCCAATGAAAGTTTATTTACAACCTGAAGGTGGCCCTCAACTTTGGCCCAAAGGCCATAGTTTTCTGACCCCTGGTTTAATGGTTAGTTCCTCCCTGTTCCATAAGTGTTAGCTCCTCCTTGCTCATCCTGGTAACCCTTCTGCCTGTTGTCAGAGAACATTCTGGTGATAGGCTGGATTGTGTTCCCCCAAATTCATATGTTGAAAGGCCTCACCCTTAATGTGACTGTATTGGAGATAGGGCCTTTAAAGAGGTAATTAAGGTCAAATCAGGTCATTAAGAGTGGGGCCCTAATCTGATAGGACTGGTGAGGACTGGTGTCCTTATAAGAGGAATAGACACCAGGGCTTGTAACTCGTTCTCTCCATACCCAAAGGACCATGGAGAGCACAGTGATCTGAGGAAAGAGGGCTCACCAGAAACCAAAACCACTTGCACCTTGATCTTGGACTTTCAGCCTCCAGAACTGTGAGAGAATTCAAGTCTGTTTTTTAAATCACTGTCTGTGGGATTTTTTTTATGGCAGCCCCAGAAGAATAATATAATCCCCTGTGAATTAGCTGGGTAAACGATGATGCCACCTTAAATTCCTTCCTTCTTTTTTAAAAACATCTTTTTATAAAAATAATCTTTTCATATAAAAATTTTATATCTCTTTTATATAAAGCTTTATATTTTATATCTCTTGTTATAGTGGAGGTAAAAGCATCTGCCCTGCTTATGTAACAAAATTTTTGTGAGGCTTAAATTGACTAGAAAACATGAGGTGTGATATAGCACAAGTAATTACCGAGACATTTCTGTTTCAGCCATGTCACCCATATTTGCAAATGTAAGCTAGAACGTAAGAGAGCAAATCTGGACCCAAATGTTGAAGTCTTTTCTTTCCCTAAAGTAAATTACTTGGTCAGTAGAGTGGGGTTGGTATTTGTTTGCTTTTCTCTTTTTGAAAGGTGGGGAGCTACGAGGAAGCTAGGAGAAGAAAACATGTATAAAAAGGACTCTGGCTCCAGTCCAGAGTGTTTGCCTCTGCCCTTTGATGTCCAATGGAATCGTTTCATTCAGTGTAGTAAATTCAGATAAAATTTCCATGCTATGTTAGGTGCTGTGATGGGTATGGTGGATAAAGAAGTGACAAAGACAAAGTCTCTGCCTCCAAGGAGCTTATATTCTGGGGCAGAGATAGGAGAGGTTGGGCTCAAAGCAGAGAACAGATCAATGAATAAAATAAGTACAGAATTTGAATAATGCCAGAAAGAAAGCCAATCAGAAGTAACATGGTTGGGGGTCTTCATGCCCATTCATCTTGCCTTTTGTCCTCTTCTCTCAACTCTGATGTCCAAGTGTTTCAAGCTCATAGTTCCTCCTAAAGATGTTGAATCAAGATGATGTTCTTGTTAGCATCATTTCTAATGTACAATTCACAAAATTAGTAACAACAATTGTTAACTGTGTACTTCTGGCCTGGAAACTACTATGCTAGACACTTTTTTGGGGGTAGTAAGCTTTTAAATTCAGAATAGTTTTAGATTTATAGAAAAGTCACAGAGATATACAGAGAGTTTCCATTCACCCTACCCCCATTTTGTTCTTTTATTGACACTTTATATTAGTATGGTACATTTGTCACAAGCAATAAACCAATTTTGATACAATAATATTAACCAACACCCAAGATTTATTCAGATTTCCTTAGTTTTTATCTAATATACATTTTCTGGTTCAGGATCTCATCTAGGATTCCACATTACATTTGATTATCATGTCTCTTTGGGCTCTTCTTGGCTGTGACAATTTCTCAGACTTTCCCTCTTTTTGATGACCTTGACAGCTTTGAAGAGTGCTGGTCAGGTATGCTGTAGAATGTCCCTCAGCTGGGATTCATCTGATGTAGTGCATTATTTCTCATTCTCATCCTTAACCTTCAGTGTAAGTATAAATTATTCATCTTTTATAGATGAAAACACTGAGATCCAGAGAGGTTAAGGAACTTCCTGAAAGTTACACAGCTAGCAAATGGCAGAAGCTGTGATTCAAACTCAGTGTTGACATGACTTCAAGCCACATACTTACTTTGCCTCCCTGGTCTCAATCTGCTAAATTTCTGACAATGGAATTGTTCTCATCAAGGCCATCAGGGTGATCTCTTTGTAGTTCTTTCATACACTTTAAAGCAATTTGATGACATGCTTAATTATATTAGAACAATTTCCACAATCAGTTGTTTGCTGAACTGGTTATTTGTATAACTTCGTTGGTTGTGTTCCTAGGACAGTTGGTTAATCCAAAAAGAGTATCACTGAAAAAGTATTTGAGAGCCTGTGTTTCTAGAAGTAGTTCTCAAACTGTGCTCAGAAGTAACACCTGGACTGCTTGTTAGTAATGCACTTCCCTGGGTTAGGGTGATCCACTGCCCCTCTTTGCCCAGGACCGAGCAATTCCCAGAAAAGTCCCAGGCAAATCAGGACACTTGGTCACCCTACCACAGAACTCCTGTGACTCACTAAGGCCCAGCAATCTGCTTTTGAACAAACTATCGAGGAGATTATTCTAAACGCACAGAAGTCTAAGATCCACTACATTAGATATAGAAATGAACTGCTGAAATAACTGGTGGCCAGTTTCTGAAGATATTGAAGAACATTGATTTTCATCTGGTTGGGTATATTTAACTCTGCCTGAAGTTGAAGGAGAATAATATCACCCAAACTTCCAGCCTTTTGATCTTAAGAAATGGTACTACTTTCCCAGCTCTATATTTTAGTTGAAGAATGATGGGAGTTCCCAAAAGATATAAAGACTTTATGAGGCCATTATTTATCAGTTAGAATTAATGAATCTGTTATTAATCCAGGGTGGTGGTTCTCAAACTTTGGAAGCTCAATGGAATCACCAGGAAGAGTTTAAAAATCCCAATGCTCAGTTCAACCCCAGACCAATTTTACCAGAATATCTGGGAGTGGGAGCCAGGCACTAATTTTACATTTGAGAACCATGGATCGAAAGGAATGCTGTCCAGTAGAAATAGAATGTGAGCTGCAGTTTCCTAGTAGTCACATTTGAAAAGTAAAAGACAAGCACATGAATTTTAAGAACATATTTAATGTAACCCAACATATCCGAAATTTTATCATTTTAACCTGTAATCATAAAATTTTCAATGACATGTTTTACGTAAATGTTTTTATACTAAGTCTTTGAAATCTGGTGTGTATTTTATGCTTACTTCTTAATTTGGATGCTATATTTTCACCAGAAATACTTATCTATATTTAGATTCGTGTACCTAAGTTGTTCCAAACGTATTGAAAAGTATTCCAATAACTGAATTGAGTATGAGTTTTTAAATTTTAATTCATTAAATTTTTAAAATGCAATCTCTCAGTCTCAATAAGTACATTTCAATAGCTGAACAGATACATGTGGCTAGTAACTTTGGTAATGGACAGCACATATCCAGGGCAGCACTTCTCAAACTTTAATTTGGGCACATAAATTAGGCAATCTGGTAAAAACTTGGGTTCTGTTCTGAGAGGTGTGGGGTGGAGCATGATGTTCCTCATTTCTAACTAGGTGCCAGATGATACTGTTGCTGCTGAGCCAGAGACAACATTTTGAGTAGCAAGGATCTGGGAGTAATGTTGAATGATGGCTACTTCCACTCTGATTTCTCCACTTGCTCAGTGCTAATGTCTTATTTCAAAGGCTCAACATGAAAACAATAAGCCTTTCCTTTTTGGTTAGGAAATGTGTGTGTGTGTGAATATATATACATATATTACACATATGTATAAATGCATGCGCATATACACAAGTATGTGTGTATCCATGTACATGTATGTCTGAACCTGTCTGGAAGCATAAGCTAGCTCTGCAAATGTAAAGAGCACTTCAGTACCTCATATATTATGTGTCTTCATTTTATTTTAAATTCAGTGTACACTTCTTTGGTTCACTGGAACTGAACAACAGCTGAATGTTTAACCTTGATGTAAGTCTCTATATTCATTTATTTGCTTTTTAAAATGAATTAAGTAGGTTCCTGCATTGTGTTTCAATATTTGAAGGTATTTAAAAAGTATTTGATGACCCAGGCTCTGGTTTTGGGTACAGTGCAGAGTAAATCCCAGTTTCATTTGTATGTGGAAATTTTTAGCTCCAGTACTTGTATTTCTTTCTATAGATGCTTTTTCATTGTTCTTTAGACATCAGTATGGATAGGAATTGCTTCTGGAGTGCTGTTCCAATGTTTATTCAATTATTCAGTTGATTCAATTCAGTTGGTTCCTCTGAGCCAAAGCTGATTTAACTCCTGGGCCAGTATCTAAAAAATAAAGAAACCCCCCAAACCTAAAATTGACTGAGTTCTTTTTGAGGATTTATAATCTGAGAAAGTTATTCGAGCATAAACAGGAAACAAAATCATAATGAAATTGGAGAAATTGATCATGCAGCCCTCTTATTTTTTACTTTCTTTTAGGGGACAATTTTTTTGGAGGGAAGTCACCGCTGTATTTAGCAGTTGTTGAAATCACATGAAGGAGTGAAGGATATAGCTATTCAAAACTTTTGGAAAGGCCGGGCACGGAGGCTCACACCTATAATCCCGGCGTTTTGGGAGGCTGAGACGGGCAGATCACCTGAGGTGAGGAGTTCAAGATCAGCCTGGCCAACATGGTGAAACCCTGTCTCTACTAAAAATACAAAAATTAGTTGGGTGTGGTGGCGGCCTCATGTAATCCCAGCTACTCGGGAGGTTGAGGCAGGAGAATGGCTTGAGCCTGGGAGGTGGAGGTTTCAGTGAGCCGAGATCGCGCCACTGCACTCTAGCCTGGGCGACTGAGCAGGACTCTGTCTCCAAAAAAAAAAAAAAAAACAACAACAACAATGGAAAAAAACAAACAAAAAAACTTTTGGAAAAAAATCGGGATAACTCATTAAAATTAAAGGAAATAAAATGAAAGATAGTAGTTGGGTGTATCAAGGCAGGATTTAAAGGAAAAATATTAATTTTTACTTTAATCAATTTTTAGCTATTTTATCTATTATCAGTCATGTGAAGTGGGAAAATTATATTTCTTTTTCTTTATGAGACAATATTTATTCTGTTTATGATTATGTATCCCAATAAATATAAGTCCCAGCATCATCCATGAAAATGGCTACTGATTCAAAAGCTTGATTCCTTGGGCTAGACACTGGAAGACTCAAAAGTCCCAAAGGAAATCAATATTCTCTTTGTTTTATTTATTTTGTTTTAACCTCATGGGTATCTATAGGTGAAGTTTGGCATATAATATATTTTTTATTTCTTGTGAACCAAACTTCATTTAATAATAGATAATAACAATAGCTAACATTCATCGATTAAAATGTGTTAGGGCCTTATTAATTACTTTATATTAATTTTTATTTAATTATCATAACAACCTGATGATATAGGTACGGTTAAAGTATAATTTTTAACAAGTTAAAAACATGAATGTCATATACATACGGAATGAAAACATTCCAAACAGTCATTTAACTCATTAATGATTGGAACCATTACAAAATTAAACTAATTCCAAGAGCATTTTGAGGAATCTGGTATTTATAGACATTTTGAGGGAAAAAAAAGTGTTGAATAAGATTTTGAGGCTACATTTAAAACTGGTTAATATCCTTCAAAGCAATAAAACCACAGTATTTGATATTATCTTTTCTATTGGATAGAAATTTATGAATTAACGTAACTTCAGATCATCTAAATTCTAACCAAATAGAAAATAGAAAGTCAAACACAGGTACATTCCCTAGATAATGAAGTAACTTTTAGCACCAGTCAGTGCTCTGGTAAAATTTTGAAAGGTCATGCCGCACCCTTTTAACCTTATTCAACTTTTAGATAATTTTTCTTGATAAAATTATAATTGTGTACATTTTACCAATGAGGAAATTGATGCTTAGAGATATTAAATAACATGATAAGGGAATCACAGTAAGGGTAGAGCAAAAGTGGAACCCAGGTCCTTCTGATACTTTAACCCACTGTCTTATACCAGTTGAAAGCCATTTTTATCTGTCCTATAAAATTCTTTGTGTGTGTGTGTGTGTGTATTCAACATTACTTAAAATAAATGGAATCAATATTTGAGATTGAAAAACCTGTATTATATGAAAATTTTTATTATGATGGTATCAGTTGCAATGAGATTTGTCCTATCAAGGATTTTGTTCTGTTTTGTTTACATGTACATACATGCTTACAATAGTGGAATGATGCATTCTTTGCAAGCAAACCAGACCCCAACTAATGGTGGGTAAAGGACTCAGAGTTAGAAGTTATGCCAAAGATAGACTATAACAGGATATAGTTATGCCGAAGATAGACTATAACAGGGCTAAAAAATGAAGGAGGGAGACAGACTTTGACAGCAATGATCTGAAGAGCCTTGATGGAAGAAAGCTGAAAAGGAAAAAACTACAAACACTGAAATGTACTTAACTCTCACCTTTTCAGTTTGAAGCTGTTCATAGTGAACTCAGCCTGTGTTCTAAATAAACAGACACCAAAAAAATCATGTGGGAGCTAGAATGTTGACTCTGGGGATTCTGAATATTGAGCTGATTTATAGTATTCCAATTCTTTGATAAATGTCTAAAATGTTTCAATACTTAGGCTATCTATGATTTATTTGTATTTGATATTAGCTTTATGATGATATTGTTTATAAATCAGCATGGATTTTGTGTGAGTTATTACAAGAAAAGTTTACTCTTCTGATTAATTAAGGAAAGAACCACCTAACTTTGTGAAACTTCTGACTAATCAACATTTGAAATGTGTTTGTTGGCATGGTTTTCTAAAATAGGGAGTATAATAAAGTAGGTTAAAAGAATGTTGTATAGTGAAGGTCCCCAAGAGATTGACCTAATTTATTTATTGTTTAAAACAAAACAAACAGAACAAAACTAAAAATGATGGACTTGTACTTCAGACTAGTATAGAATAACAAGGTCCAGATTTACCCTCTTAACTGAAATAACAAAAAAAAAAACTACACAAAATATATGAAGTAGTGATTTTCAAGACACTAATATCAGCTAATGAAGGACAGTGGACCTTGAGAGATGATAAATGAAGTGAACTCTATGATTTCCCAAGCTTACTGCCTTGAGAGAATTTCCAGACCATCATGCTGGGGAAGGGGGTCGGTGGAGCTTGATGAACTCCATGATATGAGGAGGTGGAGCTGAGAGTCCAGGGAGAACAACAAGGCTAGAATTCACAGAAAAGAGTACCAGGGAGGAGAGAGCTGCCCAGAGATAGGACTCTGGATACCTGCAGAATATCCTTCACAGTGCTGACAGTGTATTCATGTGAGGATGCTACCCAGAACCAGAGAAATAATGACCTGAAAGGATTACAGGCAGTGATATGCAGCACTCTCACTGGCATGGGAATAGTGCCTTTTCCACCAGCAAGACTTAGAAAACCTTATAATTCATGAAGCATTAGATGGTAAACTCAGAAGGATCTTGCCTCAATAATGGAAGAATAATTCGTTCTAAACACAGCTCTGGCCCCGCCTAACAAATCTTAAGAGCAAGACCCAAATGGATCAAAAAGTTAGGTAGAGACATGGAAGATATAGAAAAGACCCAATTCAAACTTCTAGAGACCAAAACTGCAATGTTGGAGACAAAGTAGACCACATGGGAATAGTGACAGAGTAGACATTGTAGAAGAAAAGGTTAGTGAATGTGAAGATATGTCAATAAAAGCTATCCAAAATAAAACATACAGAAAAATTGTTTAAATGAACAGCACATCAGTGATCTGTGTGATAACTTCACACAGCCTAAGATATATGTGCAATTGGATTCCCTGAAGGGGGAAGAGGGATCATAGGAAAAAATTTCAATGCAATAGCCAAAAATATAAAACTATAACCTCACATATCTAAGTAGGTCAATAAACCTAAAGCATAAAAAAGAAGAAAATGACACTAAGACACATCATAATCAAATTTAACTAAACCTCTGATGAAGAAAAAGTCATAAAAGCATCCAGAGAAATAAAGACACTAAAGATACATTGCATACAGAGGAACAAAGATAAAGATGACAGCAGATTTCTCACTGGAAACAATGCAATCAAGAAGACAGTGGATTTGCATCTTCGAAATACCAGGGGCAGGTGGACAAAACAAACAAGCAAACAAACAAACAAAAAAAACCTGTCAACCTAGAATTCTATACCCAATGAGGCTATTTTTCAAAAATAAAGGTGAAAGACTTTTAGAAATCAAAGTCTGAAAGAATTTACCACCAGCAGCCCCACACTATGAGAAAAGTTAAAAAAAAATCAGGCACAAGGAAACTGATAACAAATGGAATTATATCTACACAAAGAGAAAGAATGCATTCAAAATGGTCACTATATGTGATAAGTATACAAGAGTTTTTTCTTACTATTAAATTTCTTTAAGAGATAATTGAATGCTTAAATAAAAATAATAACCCTGGAAACCATCAGTCTCAGCAAATTAACACAGGAACAGAAAACCAAACACCACATGTTCTCATTCGTAAGTGGGAGTTGAACAATGAGAACATGTGGGCACAGGGAGGGGAACGTCACACACCGGGGCCAGTCAGTTAGTATTTAGGGCAAGGGGAGGGATAGCATTAGGAGAAATACCTAATGTAGATGATGGGTTGATGGGTGCAGCAAACCACCATGGTACATGTATACCTATGTAACAAACCTGCACGTTCTGCACATGTATCCCAGACCTTAAAGTATAATTTAAAAAAATTAATCCTGTCATATGTGTATTATAACATAGGTAGAAGTATATGTATGGTAACAGTAGCACAAAGATTGGGAGGGGGAGAAATAGAAATATACTATTGGAAGCTTCTTCTGCTATATAAGAAATGGTGTAATAATCACCATTTTGCCCACTTTTTAATGGGGTTGTTTGTTTTTCTTTTAAAAATTTAAGTTCCTTATAGATGCTGGATATTAGACCTTGGTCACGTGCATAGTTTGCAAATATTTTCTCCCACTCTGTAGATTGTTTCATTACTCTGTTGTTAGTTTATTTTGCTGTACAGAAGCTCTTAAGTTTAATTAGATCCCACTTGTCAATTTTTGCTTTTGTTATGATTGCTTTTGGTGTCTTTGTCATGAAATCTTTGCCTGTTCTTATGTCCAGGATGGTATTGCCTAGGTTATTTTCCAGAGGTTTTAAAGTTTTGGGTTTTACATTTAAGTCTTTAATCCATCTTGAGTTGATTTTTGTATGTGGTATAAGGAAGGAGTCCAGCTTCAATCTTCTGCATATGGCTAGTCAGTTACCCCAGCACCATTTATTGAATAGAGTCTTTTCCCCATTGCTTGTTTTTGTCAGCTTTGTCAAAGATCAGATGGTAGTAGGTGTGTGGCCTTATTTCTGGTTTCTCTATTCTGTTCCATTGGTCTGTGTGCTTGTTTTTTTACCAGTACCATGCATGCTGTTTTGGTTACTGTGACCCTGTAGTATAGTTTGAAGTCAGGTAACGTGATGCCTCCAGCTTTGTTCTTTTTGCTTATGATTGCCTTGGATATTCGGGCTCTTTTTCGGTTCCATATGAATTTTAAAATAGTTTTTTCTAGTTCTGTGAAGAATGTCATTGGCAGCTTGACAAGAATAGCATTGAATCTGTAAACTGCTTTGGGCAGTATGGCCATTTTAATGACATTGATTGTTCCCATCCATGAGCATGGGATGTTTTTCCATTTGCTTGTGTCATCTCTGATTTCTTTGAGCAGTGTTTTATAGTTCTCATTGTAGACATCTTTCACCTCCCTGGTTAGCTGTATTCTTAGGTGTTTTATTCTTTCTGTGATACTTTTCTAAAGAAGACATCCATGCAGCCAACATGCATATGAAAAAAAGCTCAGTGTTACTGATCATTAGAGAAATGCAATAAAAACCACAATGAGATACCATCTTACACCAGTCAGAATGGCTATTATTAAAAAGTCAAAAAATAACAGAGGCTGGTGAGGTTGCAGAGAACAGGGAACATTTATAAACTGTTGGTGGGAGTGTAAATTAGTTCAACCATTGTGGAAAGCAGCATGGTGATTTCTCAAGGAGCTAAAAGCAGAACTATCATTCAACATAGCAATCCCATTACTGGGTATATACTCAGTGTAATATAAATCATTCTACCATGAAGACACATGCACGTTAATGTTCATTGCAGCAATATTCGCAATAGTGAAGACATGAAATCAACATAAATGCCAATCAATGACAGATTGGAAAAAGAAAATGTACATATACACCATGGAATACTATGCAGCCATAAAAAATGAGATTATGTCTTTTGCAGGAACATGCATGGAGCTGGAGGCTACTATCCTTAGCAAACTAATGCAGGAACAGAAAACCAAATTCCATATATTCTCACTTATAAGTGGTAGCTAAATGGTGAAAACTTATGAGCACAAAGAAGGAAACATCAGATACTGAGGCCTACTTGAGGGTGGAGGGTGGGAGGAGGGAGAGGAGCAGAAAAGATAACTATTGGGTACTGGGCTTAATACCTGGGTGATGAAATAATAAGTACAATAAACCCCATGACATGAGTTTACCTATGTAAGAAACCTTTACATGTACCCCGAACCTAAAATAAAAGTTTCTAAAAAAAAAAATAAAAACACTTGAAGTTAGACTGTGATAAGTTAAAGATGTACACTATGAAACCTAAATCAGTGACCAAAATAACAAAACAAAGGATTTTAATGAGTATGTTAACAGAGGAGATAAAATAGAACCACAATAAATAATTAATTGAAAAGTTGGCAAAGGAAGAGGAAAAAGAGAACAAAGAACAGATGGGACAAATAGAAAACAGAGAGCAAGATGATATGCTTAAGTCTAATCATATTAATAATCACTTTCAATATAAATGGCCTAAACGTTCCAATTTAAATGCAGAGATTATCAGATTGGATAGAAAAGCAAGATTCAACTACATGCTGCCTACAATTATCTAACTTTAAATATAAAGATGGAAATAGGTAAAAGTGGATGGAAAGAAACAAGACTAATCAAAAGAAAGCTGGAGTGGCTATCTTAATATCAAACATAGTAGACTTCATAGCAGAGTATTACCAAGGAGTAATAAGCTCATTTGTGATAGGCGGAATACTAAGATGACCTCCAAGATTCCCTCTCCTGGTGTACTAAATGCAATAGGTAATCCTTTATTGGATCTTGGATGATTTTTTGAAAGCAGTCATGAAGTACATGATTCGGTGAATATGAAGAATAAATGTGGATTGTATATTAAATAATGTTATTTTAAGTAACATTTAAATGTTTAACATTTAAATAACATAAAATACTTAAAATAACATTAAGTAATGTTATTTTATCAATATTAAATTTCTCAGTGTGGTATTGGTGTTGTGGTTTAGTAGGATAATAAGATAATATCTTGTTCATAAGAGTGTATGCTGAAGAATTTAGGGATGAAGTACTGTGAGATCAGCTTCATCTTACACTCGAGAGAGAGAGAACAAAGCAAATGTGGCAAAATATGAGCAATTGGTGAATTTAGGTATATGGTTGTTTATTTTGCTATTATTGAACATTTTCTGAAATTTGAAAAACTTAAAATGTCAAGAGAAAAACAGCATATGTCTTTTTTAAAATTGAAAGTGACATCTTGAGGAGAAGGAAATAATTTGCTGATTGATTAAAGGGAAGTGTTTAAAGCCTTATTTAACTGCTCAAATGTTCAAATAGGACTGCAGCCAGATTGGAGAAAGGCAGAGGAGATTTTTTTTTTTTTTAATAAAAAAAGCAAGGAGAGTGAACCTTGGTGGGCCAATGCATTTTCTCCGTCTTTCTACTTCATGGTAATTTCCTGTTTGCTCAGAAACACACATCAACCTTCCCTTGAGATTGACTCTGGCTTTAAGACTCTTTGCTTAAGAATCTTATTCTTAGAATCTGGGTCGGGTGCTGTGGCTCACACCTGTAATCCCAGCACTTTGGGAGGCTGAGGTGGGCGGATCACCTGAGGTCAGGAGTTCAAGACCAGCCTGTCCAAAACATGGTGAAACCCCGTCTCTACTAAAAAATACAAAAAATTAGACAGGTGTAGTGGTGCGTGCCTATAGTCCCAGCTACTCGGGAGGCTGAGGCAGGAGAATTGCTTGAACTTGGGAGGCAGAGGTTGTCGTGAGCCAAGATCTCGCCACTGCACTCTAGCCTGGGCGACAAGAGCAAAACCCTGTCTCAAGCAAAACAAAACAAAACAAAAACAAAACAACAAAACAACAACAACAAAAAAAAACCTTAGTCTTAGAATCTGACAATCAGTCCTAAAATCTTGACTATTTCTCCTAGCAAACCCCAAAGCTGACTAATTTTTGTTTAATATCCCAAGGAACTTTTTACAACCACAGTTTCCTGGGCCCATTCCTAGAAATTCAGGTTCAGTGTGTTTGGGTTGGGGACCTAGAAATCTGTATTTTTTCTAAAGCTTTCCCAGGGACGGAGCATAGCTCCCTTCCACTGAGTTAGAATTTCCAGGAGAGGCACTTGAGAAGCTGTATTTTTAACAAGTGTCATTGATGCTTCTTATCATTAAGAGAGTTAGAGGAACACTGACCTCTAGAAAGTCCTCATGCAAACAAGAATTCTGGTGCCTTACTCTGACATTCCAAAGATCTTGATACTCAATATCCCCAGATCTTTATTGCATTGAGGTTAAGAAAAAAGTGTGTGTGTGTGTGTGTGTGTGTGTGTGTGTGTGTACACCTGCATGTGGGATAGGGAGATAATTTCGAAATGGGCATTCTAGCCTGGGTATTTGGGGAGTTTTATTGACTAAGCTTATTCGGATGATACTAACATTTTGACCATTTTTTTAAATAAAGAAGAATCTCATTGTCTCTTGCCCAATAAGTCTATCATTAAGGGAAAATTTTTCTGTTTTGGTTTCTTAGGAATGAGGGAGGGATTGCACTGAAACATCACACAAACTATCCTTGCCCTTGACCACCAGCACACATTGAGAACTGGCTGGCCAGGAGGAGTTAGACTTTGAAGTCCTGAAATAGGCTTTTTCTTGGTACAAAGCAAAATGTGTTCATGCAGAATCTAAATCCATGAACCCCAGCCTGTAATCAACTCCACTATCCAGCTTAGATCAAAGAGAGTTAATACATGCCTTTTAGGTGTAATTTGAATGAAGATATTCTCTGTAAAATCTATTGGATTTCACAGTGAGTGGGAGAGACAGAGTTAGACTTTATACCACTCAAGTGGACCAGGGACCAGATTTAAAGGTTAAAAAATGAGGGTCACAGGTGGGAGGAGTGTATATGAGAATACAGAAGCATGGGTGGATCTCTTCCCCTCCTTGGAACTTCCGACTGTAGGCTGTTTGCCTCCTTTGAGCCAGGAAACTGCCCAGAAGTGGGTGACTTGAGCAGGTGAGGCGTTGGGCTCTCTTAGGTGCCCCGGCAGTTAGGGAGACCTGAACTGGACTATCACACATCACCTGGTGATGACTGGAGAATTGCAAATCCCAACTTGGCCTTCAGGATGGACAATGACCTCATTTGACTCTTCTGGGTGTCTAAGATCCCCATGAGTAGTAGAAAAATAAAGTTGTAGATACTAACAAGGGCCATGTGATCAGATGTAGAAATGCAGATTGTAATAGGTATATTTTCTTCCTTATTTGATATGAATATATCTGTACATATTAATGATATTTGTCCTGTATTCCTCTGTCTGTCACAGAATATAAGGGGTGAGTTAAGCCCATATTTCAATATTTAAATTGCAGGATAAACAGCTATTGTGACCGACCTAGAAGGCAAATAAAGATCAACCAGTTATGGATAAAATAACAAATAGGACTTTGTGGCTTCACTTTGGGGGAAAGTGTGAGTGGGTTTTGGATGTATGAAGAATAGTTGCATCAAGTAGGACAGAAACATTATGTGGTTTACTTTATATGGAAGTTAAAAATGGGTAAGAAGGGTGTGTATGGCTGCTGCATTGACAAAGGGGCAAACTGTGGTGGATTGTCCATTGCCAAGTAGATATCACTACCATTTTCTTCTAAGAGCTCTTCTGCATTGCAGGAGAGAAGTAGAGTGCTATATATTTTCTGTCCCCTTCCCTGTGCATTCTTGAGTTAGTTTGCCAGAGAGAGTAACATAATCTATTTTTTGGAGGGTTGAAAGATAAACAAAAGCTATTATGCTTGGGGTGGTTGCAGCTACATGGTAGGCAGGCAGGAGACTTAGATTGGCTTTGCAGGGAGTACATGAGAACAAGATACTCTGCTGGTGCAAACTGAAACAGTTAGTCAAAGGTTTCTCAGATATTCTTGCAAGTGGGAGCAGTTTTCTGTCAAGCTTTTGCTAACCACCCACTTTGGTGTGTCAGGCTAAAATATTCAGTGTCTGATGCTCTGACGGTTGGTCAAAACTTTCTTGACCCTAATACCCCAGGTATTCCAATATCCATGTGACTAATACTTGTAGTAATTTCTTTATTCCTGGAATGCTTAAAATGATTTTCTTTTTTTTTTTTTTTTTTTTACTGAATTCAAGCTTATGCAGACAATTTGATAAAAGACATGCACATCTAAAAGATGAATTTAAGGAAAATTCTATTGGAAGGCAAACACCATAAGATCTATACAAGAAGTAAAGGTACTGCTAAGCACATTTTAAAATACAAGGAACTTAAAAACACTATAATTTTCAACTTGACCTTGAGATCTGCGTCTTTTCTTAGGCTTCAGTCTGTTTTGGAGAGCCATCTACATAATATTCCAGGAGTCAGCAAACTATGTCCTGTGAAGCAAATCCAGCTTGCCCACTTGCTGTTATAAACAAAATTTTATTGGGACACAACTTTGCCCATTAATTTGCATGTTGTCCATGGATGCATTCACTACAATGGCAAAGTTGAGTGATTGTGACAGAGACCAAATGGTACACAAAGCCAAAAAAAATATTTTCTATATGGCCCTTTACAGGAAACCTCTGCTGACACTTGTATTATCCGAATTCCCACCTCCTTCAAAAATTGAGTCTTTTTCTGTCTTCATCAACTTGGCTAACTTGGTGGGATTAGACTAAATAAGATTATTAATTTTTTGGCAAAGAGGTTTTGGATGCCTGAAAGAACCTTTTAACAGGCTCAGAGCACTCACACTTCCAATCTGGACAACAATGTGCCATTTTTAAGTAGCTGAGTTCCTCCATAATCATCTGATTACCTTTGCAGTGTTTCCCTTCCTGCATTGCCTAAGGTTGATATGTATATTGTTGTTGCCTTGTATGGCTACCAGCAGTCCAATCAATTTAGGACTTTTCTGAAGAATAGTTCTGCTCTCTAATTGGACTTGTGCATGTTACAAATGCAGAGAGGATTATTCATTTCTGTTGTAATCATTAAATAATAAAAAGAAAGGTTTCGATGTAAAAGTGAAGCATTTTGCATCTTAAATTCAATGTTTTGGAAGTAGTTAAAAAGCAATTTAAGAGTTTACTGGAAATACAGAGAAATGTTTATTAAAATGTTTTATGAGCAATACCCTTTAGTGAATCTAGTCAAATTTTTATTTTTTATTAATAAAATTAATAAAAAAGAAACTCTCTGGAAAGGTATAATTTAGAACACATAGCAGCCATGTTATGACATTCAGAAGGGATTCTTGAACTTTCAGTTATGATGCTGCTTCTGCTATAATTCAGGCTGCAAATATAGTATATAAGATAATGAATCCATTAATAAATATTATCCATCCATGTACACATGTCATTAGTTAAGTCCAACCCATGTTAATTTAATCCATGTTTAAATGCATGCATTATATATTTATTATCTATCTATCTATCTATCTATCTATCTATCTATCTATCTACTTATCTATGCAGTTCCTACTATGGGCCAGGCCCTGCTTTGATTCAGGGCCTGCGCTTATGAGGACAGGATGAAAATAAGGAGAGAAAGGAAATTTCTAGAGTCCTTTCTTTTGCTCAGCTATAGAGAAGTAGTATTTGTGGCCCTCACTCTAACAGCGTGAGTGTGGCTCAGTCCGGTACCCTCCTCCACACTTACCTCTGGCTCATGTCCTCTTGCTGCACAGAGTAACTGAAAAAACACATGGGAGAATCATTGGAAAAGGATTTTTGTTTGTGTGAAGAGTCAGCTCTAAAGTTTGTATTGGACCAAAGTTAATATGGAGCAGAGGAAGCTGCTTGCACTTCTTCCAACTCCATAGTCTGATATTTATTCTTCTTGACAGGAAGATAGACTGCCAACTTTGTTTTTAATTATTTGAATAAAATCACATACATCATTCTCCCTTTTCTCGTGCTTTCCTCTGAAATCCCATCTTCTGTGTAACTGATGCTGATGAAATTGCCGGTTTTGGCATTAATGCTTCTGTCAGCCAAGTGAGATTGACTGAGTTAATCTCCACACCCTGAAATGAAGCCAGGAACATTGAGCCCCACTTCCCTCTCTCCCCTAGCTCTCTACCTCCCCTCAGCTTTTTACCTGCCACCCTCCAGACATACTATATGTCTCTGTGGCATCTAACCTGGCACCTGAATAAACATTTTCAAGTACTTTTTTAATTCCCTACCTTCCCACATCCCCCTTTTTCTTTATTTTTTCTTTCTTTCTTTTTCTCTTTTTCTTTCTTTCTTTCTTTTTTACAAAATAGTTGAATCCTCTTTTTTTGTATTCTAGTGTAAACATGGAACAAATGTATAACTCATCATAATGGACATCTGTTACATAAATAGTGGTGAGCCCATATCTCCCAGATTAATCATTGTTTCTATTCATTTGGAATTAGCAACCTGTGACTTCAAGTAACTCCCTGATGAGATGGAACACACATTCTTTTCACAGATGCATAGAAATAGGAATAAATCTACAATTTGGCAAATGCACCAGATGCAGAAAACAGTGCATGCTTATAATAAGAAAATATAATAACTGTCTTGGACTAATATGTGGTTACTCTGACAAAGAGGAATTTATATAGTCGAAACTTCTTGAAAACAGTCTCACCTGCGTAAGTGTTTTCTAAACTCTGGCCCCAGGGGCCTGCAGTTTCCTGACAAAGTTTTCTCATGTTATTTTTTCTCCTTGGAGACTTGAAATTCCTCATCACTTAGAAGCAAGATAGAAATTTGGAGGCTATGAAGCGTAACAGAATTGTCGTCTGTAGGAGCCAGGGTCTTACTGGCTACCCTTCCTTGTTGAGGCATGTTTTCAGAAAGAGTATGTTTCTGTGTGCTAGGACTGTGTATCCAAGACATCTATCATATATGGACCATTGAGTGAGTCAGCATAAGCTAATGATTCCACAGTTGTGTCCCACTGCACATTTAGAGAGAATATTTTACTCATACCGGAATAAGGAGTGTCCATCATAAAAGGTTTGCTGAACTTATTTATGCTATAAAATAATGCCAGCTTTTATAACGAAGTCATTTGTTCATTCAGCAATCATCTATTGTTCTGATCCTGGCACTGTTCTCATTTGGGATATAAAGACTTGTATATTTTCCTTAAAAGTGAATAGTCTAATAAAGGAAAAAGATTTGCCTATGCATGAGGACAATACTGCATACGAGATGCTTTCTGATAAGTACCTGCACAATGAAATGGTCAGTCTTTCCTCAGTGAGCTGGAAGCCGTAAAAAGAAATACAGAAATGACTTGAGGGTGAAGGTGGCATTTCAGCGGAGTTTTGAAGGAGGGCGATTTACTGGGACCTTGGATGTAGGGTGGGACAGAATGGGAATGTGACTATCTTCCTTAGATTACATCCTGTTTATATTCTGCTTCTAAAGGCAATCTTAGAGTGTATAAGCTGTAAGTAGGAAAATTATATACTGAGGTTCCAGGTTTGAGAGAAAGAGGTAACAGCTTAGGCCACATGAAATGATTATAATCTGATGGTAGGAGAAACACCAAATAGTAAGGAACCTGTGGTTCCTTACACTTGACTATGCTGAGTATAGACAAGTTATAAGAAAACTTTGACCAAAAAATTATCAAAAATTGTATTTCCATAAAGTTCAACCTAACAGGTATAACATGCATGTACATGGCACAAAATCCCAGAAGACGAAAAGGAGTGAAAAGTATGTCTCAATCCCATCCCTCTCCCCCAGCCACTCATTTTCCTACTTAGAGACCTCTGCTAGAGTTCTTCCAAAAGGTATTCTTGCCATATTCAAACATTTCCATAATGTAACATGTTAAAAGGGGGGACTCGTCCAGGGTCAGTTTTGGCTGGGGAATGAAGACAATGAACATCACACTCCAAGAGACCACCAGGACAATAATTCTAAGTAGACCATGGAAAACCTGAATAGAAGACTCAATGACCTGACAGATAAAAGGGTCAAGGGGACAGAGGAAAGAGGTGTTTGGTAGAGGGATTTCCTTGGAAGAAGTAGCACTGAGAGTCCCATTTCTTACTCCCAAGAATGAAGGCAAGGAGACTCCTACCTCTAGCCCCAGTCCTAGTGAGGGGAGCATCTGTGCAACCTACACTGAAATGTGAGGTCTGTGCCTTGAAACTGGAGAGCCCAGAGCGCTGGTGCCTGACTCATCTGAGGAACCCTGAGTGGCCTATGGTAGAGGGGAGGGGACTCCATTTGAAAGGGAACTGCCTTCCCTCCAAAGTGCATGGATTCCAGAGACCAGCTGTGGAGCTCGTGATGGGAATATTGGCCCAGGGTTGTTTTAACAGGAATCTTATAGCAAGGTGTTGCAAGTTGGTTTCTCTAGTAAGTACACCATGAGAAGGAGTTTAGTGTGCACATGTCCAATAGTTTAGTGTGCACATGACCCTTGGGGTCAACACCTGGGAAAAGGAGGGGAAGAAAGCGGGATTTGCAGAGAGGGAAGCTGAGCTTCAATGCAGGCCCAGAGTCAGCTTTGGCCATTTCCATGGAGAGTTCTGGAGTAAAATGGCCCATCATAATGGTCGCACTTGGGCCAAATGACAGGAATTTTATACCTTTGCTTTGACCAGTGGCCATTGGGTATAGGCCACCCTGGGAAGGATGTGACCTTGGCCGTGGCAGCCTTCTGCTGCCAAGTTGCTGCCAGCTGAGAGCTGTCTGCCTGCAGCACTCTCAGCACAACAAGGCTTTCCTTGAAAAGGGATCAAGATGACACATCCGAATGTCCATCACCCTAGGCAAGGGGGACCTCAGCATTAGGAGGCAATTGTGTGCAATGCTGGGACAGATGCTAAGAGGGGACTGGGAACAGTGAGTGAGACAAAAGGCCATGTCACGTTACAGGTGTTGTGGTCAGGGTGGCCCAAAGGGACCCCGTGAAAGCTTGCATACCTGCCTCAAGAAGGCAGCCGTCCTAGAGAGTACAAATCCATCTCACAACGGTATGAGTTAGAAGTTTTTAAATTGCTTGTATAACCAATGGCACATTCATGTTGAGTAATCTGAAAAGACTTTAGTAAAGGGTCTAGTTACAAAGGTGTGAAAACCTCAAGTGTAGGTACGCTACCTGTAAGCTAGTGAGTGGACACTGTTGGCATCCCATGCCAGAAGGGTGGAGGGAAGAGATCAGCTTCCAGGACCCAGACACAAAGAGAGCTGAGTCAAGAGAGCTTACCTGATTAGGCTGTGACCTTCAGCTAACAGAACCTGACCAAGATCACTTTGCAGCTACAACACTGGGGGAATTCCTACTTCAAACTGAATCTCTTCACTTTCTCTGATACTATCCTGAGACTCCCCATTGGAAGGCTCATTCACAAAGTCCATTTAGGTCAGCCCCCAGGGGCACAGAGCCAGACCTACAAGAGAGGAGTGTGCAAATCTTCTCTTTCCCCACTAGATCGAGACAGAGAGAGAGACAGAGAGAGAGACCCGAGACCCACTGCTTGCCCTTTCCAAGCAGCAAGCAACTGGACACTGGACAGCAGCCTGTGATGGCTGGGGATAGGTGTGGAGAATGTTTTCAGATGATGGCTGAGACCAACTTGCATGTCTGTACTCTATACCACCCTGAGGTCACAATACATCAGTGCAACTTCTTAGTTTTCAAGATGAGACACAAAATAAAGTGCAGTTCTTGGGTCTAATTGAATCATAGAATGGGTGGGGGTAGGTGGAGGAGTAACCTGTCTCTTGGTGTTTGCTCTGGAAAGGCGAGGGGTATCATGTTTGGTTCCTATCTTTACCTTACCTCCCCCCAGTATCAAGGCTGATCTTTTCATCTCAGGTCACATGCTTGGCCACAGCTTTCCTTTCACTGAAATTTCTGAATCTGGATGAAAGGAATCCCTGGAATTTTAACCCTGGGCCTTAATTGAAGAAATTAATCCTGCGATATTTGAGTCTTGGGAGAAAAAGACACCCTAGTGTTGAAGTTTCTGTGGTTTATTTTGTTGCTAGAAATGGATCTTTGATTCTCTATTGAGGATGAGGGCTCTTTAGTTGTAGGGGAAAAGAGACAACCACAGTAACTCTTTTGGTTATGCCAAAGGGAAGTCATAGCTCTAAGCCATCTGCATAATAATTCTTCATTGTAGGTCAGAGATGTACACTCACAGGAAGCATACCTGATGCTGGTAATCAAGGCTAAACTTTGGTTGCCTCTCTCTAGGTCCCAGGAGAGTGTGGATATGGGAGAGGCAACCGTCAAAAGCCTTTCCAGGAAGAGTAGATGGGGGTGGGGGAGGTGGGCTCAATTCTGCAACGTAGTGGGCACTGGGAGCTATGCTATTTCATATCCAGTTTTACGTTTTCTCTTCTGCATTACAGTTCTCTCCTTTTAGGCTCCTGTAGTCAGTAAAGTCTTATTAAACCCTGTAGCCTGGTCTTAGCGGTGCTTTCTGAAATCAAAGGAGTGGTCAATGTCTCTGTAGGGGACAAAGTTGTGAGAACAGTTATTGCAGCCTGCTGGGAAAGCTTGTGAGACATTAAGGTGGTAAATTCCAAGGCTGGCTGTAGCCTCAAGGGCACCAGAGTGAATGAACTTAAGGAATAGTCAACAACTATCTTTAGGAATCTCCATGTCAAAGATACCTGGGCAGGGAAATATACTGTGACATGGGATGGGAATTTGACCACTTCTCCTGGGATATTAAAGGGAAGTGCCACAATGAAGCAGGAGCACTTGGGACATCTGGATATTAATTCCAAGGAGGGACCTTCGTGGTTTCTCTAAAAGGCCATCTTATCCAGCTGCTGCTTGGATATTTGTAATCATCCTTTTGTCTTGTCGGATGGGACTATTTACTAGAAAATTCTTCCAGTGAAAGATAAATTTGGGTTCTTGACCTGCCTTTTCCTAGCTACCTCTTTGTATTCTCTTCCGTTCTGCACTTTTCTCTTCAGTTAAACATTGCTCGAGAAGCGTGATGTATGGTAGAAACATTGATTTGGAGTCACAAAAACTCATATTCAACATTGACTGTACTTAAAGACTGCATTTCCTTGGAAAAATAACTGAATTTCCCCAGCTTGAATTTCTATAGCTATTACTTATAAAATGAGGACACTTAACTACAGTTACTCTTTTTGATGCTCATGTTTTCATCATAGATTAGTAGGAGCCTCTTTAAGCTGGTTCTAGTTTCCTTCTGAAATAACCCTATTTATCTTTGAAATCTTCCTTGATTTCTGGCACTACATGGTGTCACAGGCTCATCTTGTATCTTCTCTTCCACTATACCAGACTTTGAGTTGGCCATCTCTCCAAGGAACACTAGTACCTTTCAGTGGGGGAATGAAATTAGAGGCCAAAATCTAGGGACTTGGGCACTTATTTCTACCAGAATGCTGTTGCTCCTAGGTCATTTTAGTTGACAGAGCCAGAAAGTACATATTTTTAAACTTGTGAGCTCATATTAACATTTCCAACTCAAGTGAACAGTACTTTTTTTTTTGCTTCTTTTGTTTTATAATCATAACTTTGTTCTCTTATATGGAAAATCTTTTTACATAAAACTATTAGCATGATTACTTCTTGTCTCTATATTTAAAAATGAAGAAAATATTTCAAAGTAACAATGTAAGTATTACCACAAAAAATAAAACAGTGGGATGAATGCTAACAAGAACAACAGCAAATTACTAATTGAAAACTACCAAGCTCACACAGTTGTAATGAGGAGTAAATGACCTCCTATGTCAATTTCCCGGAACCTAAGACACAGTCAGTACTCAATAAATGTGAGCCTTCTACTCCTCCCATTCCCAACTCTCTGTCTCAATCAAATCTTTCCTTAGTGTTCCTTTCACTATTGGATAAAGCCTAAACACAAGCTGGCATTTTAGCCTTCTCCAAATATACTCCTGTCTGCTTTCCCTAATCCCAAACTGCTCCCTGTGCTCTTGTTCAAATGCCTTCAATCCTTTCAAAATGCTGTATGCACTTTGGCTTTTGAGTTTGGCTTGTAGTGTTCTATTTACCTCCTTTCTTCTCTCCCTTCCAAATGCATCATCTATTCCTTTCCTTTTGAATTGGTATGACTGCTTTAACAGACATTAAATTCATATATATATGTGTGTGTTTGTGTGTGTGTGTGTGCATGTGTATAAGTGTGTGTATATACACATATATATTTGGATCTCTTTTCTGGATTTTCTATTCTGTTATACTGATCTCTTTATCTTTTGTCATGTTAATGCCACACTTTCATTATAGTAACTTTATTATATGTTTTAAAACATTATTAAGCAAATCTTCATTATTACATTTTAAAATTTTCTTGCAATTTTCATGAAACTTTACAATCAGTTTTGATCTGATTCAACCTCCCAACCCTCCATCAAGAAAAAAAAAAAAAAGGTCCCACATTCTAAATAACTTTGCTTGGACTTTTATGGAAATAGTATTAAACCAGTAGATTGGCTTTTTTGTGACCTTAAGTCTTCTCAGAAAGGAATTCTTCCTGTAGAAAATCTTGTTTTAATTCTTTTAATATAATTTAATGGTTTTCTTCATGTAGGCTCTGTACCTGCTTTTAAAAATGTATTTTGAAGTATTTTGTTGCTATTATATTTTTCTTTAAATTTCCACGTTAGTTGCTGTTTTTAAAACTACTGTTATTTAAAATAATAAAACTATTATAATACTTTTACATTTACAGAAAGGTTACAAAGATAGTACAGAGAGAGTTTCCATATACTCTGCACCCAGTTGCCCCTAATATTAACATCTGACATTAGCATGGTATTCTTTTCGAAAGTAACAAATCGGTATTGAAGCATTAAAACTAAAACCCATTGTTTATTACATTTATTTAATCTTTACCTAATGTCCTTTTTATGACCCAAGATCTCATCCAAGATGCCCCATTGTATTTAGTTATCATGTCTCTTTGGCCTCCTCTTGGCTGTGATGGTTTTTCAGACTTCTCTTGTTTTTGATGACCTTGACAGGTATTTTGTAGAATTTCCCTCAATTAGGATTCATCTGGAGGTTTCTCATAATTAGCTGGGGCTGTGGGTTATTGGGAGAAAGACCACGGAAGTGACATACCCTTCTCATCACGTTATATCAGTGGCACGTACTACCAATGTGACTTTGTAATGTGGATATTGAGCTTGATCACCTGGCTGAGTAGTGCTTGTCAGGTTTCTCCACTGCTAAGTTATTCTTTTTTTTTTTTTTTGGCCCTTTCCATACTACTTTCTTTGGAAGGAAGTCACCATGCATAGATCATATTTAAGAAGTAGGAAATTATCTTCTACCCCCCGGGGGCAGAAGATCTATGTGAATTATTTGGAATTCTTCTACATGTAAGATTTGTCTGTTCTCCCATGTATTTATTTATTCAATTATTTATTTATATCAATATGGACTCATGGATATTTATTTTATACTTTGGGTTATAATCCAATACTGCTTGGATTGTATTCAATTATTTATTCATAACAGTTTGGACTCATGGATATTTATTTTGTACTTGGGTTATAATCCAATGCTGCTTTATTTATTTTGTTGCTCAAATTGTCCTAGCTGTGGCCATTTGGAGCTCCTTCACTTGGCTCCTGTGTCCCTTTGGCATACTCTCATGATTGTGATTGTTTGTTTTTTTAGTACTTCTTTACTTGTAGCACTACAAGATGCGCCAGGCTCATTTTGTGTGTTTTCTGCACCAGCTTTAGGCTTAGCCATCTCTCCAAAACTCCCTGGTTTCTTTTATTTGAGAATGATATTAAAAACCAAGATCTGGGTGCTAAATTGGCTTTTTACTAGTACTGGCAGAGCTAGGAAATATATGTTTGCAAAGTAAGCCATGTATGTGCACATATCTATAAATATTTCCATATGTGAACATTTGTATCCACATTAAGCCAAGCATAAATTGCTATTGATTTTTAGCAGTATCTATTAATTTTAAAATGGACATACACTTTTACCCAATACTCCTAATTTGGAGACTTATTTATCCAGAAATAAAATTACAAATAGATGTATATATAGAGCAAGGGATGTTTATTGTAGCATTGTTTATGGAAGAAATTACTAGAAATTATTGTTCATAGAAGTTTATTACTAGAAATAGCCAAAGGGCCTATAAAAGTATGAACATTTTAATAAATTACTATATATTCATACTGTGAAGCATTAGGTAACCATTAAAATATAATTAATCCTTTCATGTATTAATCAGAAATATATCAAAGATTTTTTGGTAAATGATAGAAGCAAATTGTAGAGTAATAGAGTCCTATTTTTTTAAAGTTTGTAAAAAGTTTTTTTTTTTTTTAATGTAGGTACATGTTACAGTGGGCCTGAGAAAGATGTAGAGAGAGATGTAGAAAAATGTATACCAGACTGTTAACAAAATTGTGGGATTTTGGAGGAATCAGAATATTATTTAAAAATGCATATACCTTAATATTATATGCTTCCTATGATGATCACACTTTACCTCATTTTATGTTCTTAAGATCTAATAAGATCATTTCAATCATACACAAGAAAATATGGAGGGATGGATTTGGACTTACATGGGAAAGGTGCTTGAATATTATTCCACTTTAATTTGCATACTGTAAGCTCTATATGTTGTTACAAATTATCTTTTGGGGCTATCATTTGGGGAAACATACAAGATAGAACAGAACTTCATTATTAGAATTATGAAAATCACAATGGCATTTGAGAACCTTGTTTCAAATATGTGTTACTGTCGCTAAAAAGATACCACATTGTAGTCTGGTGATAGTTAATATTTCAATCACATAAAAATGTTTATTTATAGATTTATTTATAACTCCCTATTCAATAAAAAGAAATATACTTTTTTTCAGATTCTTAAGTTGGTGAACAAGTCCTCCTCTTTTTTTCCCAGGTCTGATCTAAGGACACCTTGTTTTCACTTTTCTCCTCTGTGAAATACCAGAAAGAGAGATGAGGTAGCTAATTCAACATTTATGAGTTGGAGATACAATTTCACCACATTAGGCAGTGCATCTGAAATATTCCCAGCACCTCTCCTGGACACCAGCAGGGCTGCTGGACAGTGGTGGCAGGAGTGTGCTGATTTATTCTCAGGTTAAACACAACTGCTTCTCCTCCTCTGTTTCTCAATATTGTTCTGTTATAAATTACCAGATCTTCTCAGAAATAAAGAGAAAAACGGCATAAGGATGATGACAAGACCGTGTTTGATTTCTTGTAGGAAATATTCTTCAGGTCCAATATAAGTATTTTATTGAAAACTTAAAGTTTGCTTATACTTTCAATTTTTATTAATTTTATTAAGTAGTAAATACTATATTTCTAAAAATGCTAATAAGCACTTAATTAGGATATTAAAAATTAAACCTCCAATAGTTTAAATGTAGATAACTAATATTAGTGATTTAGGATTAAGGGGGGTTACAGTTCTAGAATGTTTTTTAAAGCTCTTGTTGGTAAAATTTTAGAAAAAATCTTTAATCTGATATAGCTTGTTCTATTCATCCTCAATGAACATTTAGTTGGTAGTTTCACATAGTCCTCTTTATGATGGCATTGCCAACTTCTTTCACTTGGAGATAGCATAGCACAGTGAAAATTGCGTGCAGTGAGAACTGTGGTGGTACCAGTTCTGGGTTTGAATCTAGCCTCAGTCAAGTTTTTCAGTACCTCAGAAACTTGTTTTTTTCCTCTGAAATGACAATGAAAACACTGCCTTGAGGATTAAATTAGGTAATATACAAAGCAGCTAGAGTGCCTGTTTAACAAATGATAGTCATTGTTGTACATATGAAACAATTTCATCGCTCTCTGCTTCTAAATAGTGAGCCAATGAATAGAAGCAGTAACCTATCTGCTTAAATGAAGAGAAAATGAGGTGATGATGCAAGGTAGGTGAGCCCCCAAATTGGGGCTTAGCCTAGGAGGATTCTTGGCTATGTCCAGGAAAGAATTCAAGGGTGAACCAGTCGTGTTAGACAGTAACTTTTATTGAAGCAGCAGAGGTACTGCTTCTTGCAGAGCAGGGCCATCCCATAGGCAGTGTGCCCAGAGTAGCAGCTTGGAGGCAGTTCTGTAGTCATATTTATACCCACTTTTAATTATATGCAAAAGAAGGGGCAGATTATGCAGAAATTTCTAGAAAAGGGGTGGTAACTTCCAGGTCATTGGGTTATTGCCATGGAAGGGGGTGGTAACAACTGGGTGTTGCCATGGCAATGGTAAGCTGATGTGGCACACTGTGGGCATGTCATGTGGAAAGCTGCTTCCACCCCATCCCTGTTTTAGCTAGTCCTCAATTTCGTCTGGGGTCTGAGAGCCCCATCTCCAAAGTCAAGTCCCACCTCCTACCTCAATTCAGAGCTGTGCAAAGGAAATTAAGACCATGACTTTGAATTAAAATAAATGTTAGATAAGGAATCCAACTCCCTGAAACACATTTAATTATTATAGCCTAATATTACAAGGGAAAATGTCAGTATTTAAAGGAGCCCTCAAATGTATCATAGAACTACCTTGGAGGATGAATCATTTATGACTGTGGTTCATATTTTATTTTACCAAACCAGAATAGGTTTTCCTCCAGAAGTTTCAGAGCAAATATATCCTTCTCAACATTAATTGCATTGTCTCCAATTAAACTTTGATTGTTGCCAATTCACAGGAAATTTGGTTTGAAGAAAGCATTTACAGTTTTGGGATAACATTCATTGCAATGCCACAGAAGTAGAACACAGATTAAAGAAACACTTTCCAAACCAATGTCTGGATTTTGTTTGGAATTATCCTCAAAAGCCCAATTCTGAAGCTTAACTGGGAATATCAAATGACTTTCCATGTCATTTATCCCTCCTATCCCCTACTTGTCCCTCCTTTCTGCTGAATAATTTTTCCCTCTAACTATGGCATTATTCATTCAACTGAACTAACTACCATGAAGGTGAAGCATACTGAAAACCCACACAATGTCAGACGTGGAAAAATCAGCTAATATTTTCAATTGTGTTATAAAAAGATATGGACTATACATTGTAGTCCATTCATGTTGCTTCCTTTTGGAAGGTCTTACCTAGCACTGACACATGAAGCCAGCTGTGCCTGCCCAGAGTTGGAAATGTTACAGGTTTCAAGAGGCAGTTCCTTGTGCTTGTATTTGGAAGGCAAGCTCCTTTGTGTGGTGTCCCACCCCACCCTGTTATTGGTATGAAGCTACATATTTCAAAATGTCTTGCTTATGAATACCAGGCAGAAAAAGCACCCATGTAAGCATTTAAAGAGAGGGAAAAAGGACTAAACTGGATGAAGAGAAGCATAAATGAATTTTGGAAACCCTGTTTGTTTTTCAATGAGATCCCCTGCTTCCTTTTTCCTCCCCCTTCTTTCAATCCTTATGGAGCTATTTCAGAGCCAAAAAAAAAGAAATTCAGGGGAAAAATAATGTTTCAACTTTCATAATGTTGCAGTATTTCTTCTCTTTGCATTTTTCTTTTCATGTTGAACAAATAATTCGTTTTTATTGTATTTTACCCAATTTCCTTTTGAATTTGCATTTCTGAAACCTGGCCATTGTGGAAACACTTATAAAAAAATCTAACCTATTATTTACTATCAGATTTTGCCTATTGGAGTCACTAGCATCTGCCAGTTTGCATCTCTCTCCCTACTGCATACACGCAAATCCATTCTCTCTTTCTTGCCTGTCCTGAAGACTGTTGCATTTCTGAGATTTTTATAACGCTCAATTATTTTGGGATCTGTTACAACTTTGTTGTTCACCACTCATATTTAAGTCCTTAAGGAAATTCTACAATAAATAATACTTTTAAGGCTACAGCTTATCTCTTTGCAAATTTATTTATTTTATTTTTTGCTTCATTCTGTCATATCATGACCAAGATTACAAGCCAGTCTGCCAGTTGCTGTATGTGTAATTTCTGAAAAGAAGAAACTGTTAGATTCAAAGTATAATTGTTTTTGTTTTCAATAATTCATTCAAAGCAAAAATTACCTATCTAGTTTTGTGAATCCTTAATTATTTTGTTCTATCTAGATTTATGTTGTCTGTTGCTATACTTATGTGAAGACAGAAACGTCAAACTAAAGGAAAATAAAAATCAAGGAGGTGTTCTCTTCCTTCCTTCCTTCCTTCCCTTGCCCCTTCTTCTTTTTTTTTCCACTGAGGCCTTGTCAATTTCTTTACTATAAAGGACAGGTGAAATCAGGAGAATAATGATTAGTTGCCTTTATAAAAAAGGAGGAGACTCCTGGTATCTTCTAAAAGAGATGGTGACTTTTGAAAAGGGAGCACCCACTCTCCAGGTCAATACAAATGCTTAAAATATGAGAATTATTTTTGCCTTAGAATTTTGGATCATTTCATTTTCTGTTTGGTAGCAGAATAAAATAATCACTTTTACTCTTCATCTTCTCATCCTTGTGGACTCTCTTCTCCTTTATCCCCTTCAGTTTGTCACTTAATTCTTTTTAGCCCATTAACCAGAGGAGAAATGTATCTGGAAAAACTATGGTTGGGCTAGACCCGTAACAAGCAGCTAAATGAACTTATGAAATCATGTTTATCTGAGCTATTACCAGCTTCTGCTAACACACACACACACACACACACACACACACACGCACACACGCACACACACACACGACTAGACTAGAATAAGATTTGGTTGATTTTCTGCTAATATCAGCGGTTTATATAAAATTTTTAGAACCTAAACAGATGTCAAGATATATCCTTTTCCTTCCTAACTGTACACTATTATGCCTGAAATAACAGGATCCAGAATTATTTAAGTTTCTAGTGCCAGCCAATTCAAAATAGATTTAAAAGTAAAATGTATTGGTTTATGTAACTAAAAGTTAAAAGAATTAGTGCAGACTTCAGGCATGGTATGATCCAGGGAGTCAAATGATGTGGTAAGGAGATATACATATGTGTCTTTCTGTTTGTCTGTATATCTATCTATCCATCTAATCTTTTTTCCTTTTTAAATTTTCAGTAGTCTTGTGCCTTTTTAAATGTTTTATTGTGATAAAATATATACATATAACATGAAATGCTATTTTAATCATTTTTAAGTGTATAATCCAATGGCGTTAATTATATTAGCGATGTTATGAAACCATCGTGACTATTTGTTTCCAAATCTTTTCCATCATACCAAACAGAAACTGCATACCCATTAAGCATTAACTTCCCAACTCCCCCCTCCCCAAGCCCCTAGCAACCTCTAATGTACTTTCTGTCATTATGCATTTGCCTATTCTAGATAGTTCATATAAGTGGAATTATACAATATTTGTCCTTTTGAGTATGGCTTATTTCACTTAGCATAATGTTTTTAAGGTTCATCCATGTTGTAGCATGAATCAGTACTTTATTTCATTTTGTGGTGGAGTAATATTTCATTATATGTCTATACCGCATTTTGTTTATTCATCCATTGGTAGATAGATATTTGGGTTGTTTCCATCTTTTGGCTACTGTGAATAATGCTGAAGTGGACATTGGTGTACAAATAACTGTTTGAGTTTCTGTTTTCAATTCAATTGGGCATATACCAAGGGGTGGAATTTCTATAATCTTGATTCCTTTTTCCTCTCCATGGCTTCATCCTTAGGTGAGCAAAAACAACTTGGTCCTCACTCCTACAGTTCTTTAAAGAAGGCAGATATTTTCTCTCCCATTGCACATATTAACCCCAAAAGAGAAAGTCTGATTGGCCATGTTCTGATACCAACCCTTGGATCAATCACTGTACATAGAGAGAAACTCCTTCATAGCTTCATGACTAATAACCCCACTGTGTGAGAAAGCAGTTTTCTACACAAAAGAGACACTCTGTTTCTATGCTGGGGGTGGGGAGCAGAGGAAGAGACATTTGCTTGCAGTGTCATCCCAGGTGTGGGTAGAAAACTCACCTTGGTTGTTTACCAGGGACCCTTGGGTGAATGGAATACTTTAAGAAAGATATAGTTAGAGTTTTGACAAGAATTAGGGAAAACAGAAACTGTCAGTGCTGCCAATTGGAATACCAATTGCTATCACCTCTCTGGAGAACATTTTGATAATATCTAGCACAGCTGAAAATATGCAGATGTTCCGATCAAGCAGTTCTGGCCTTAATATAGTCCCAAGAAAACCTCTTCCCCTAGTGCCTAGGAAACACGGACAATACTGTTCATTGTAGTACTGTTTGTAATGGTGAAAAATGGAAAACAGCTGAAGGTTTCATTAGCTGGCTAAAAGATAAACTGTAGTGTAGTCATAGAATGGAATGTTATGCTATCATTAAAAATAACCTAGATTTATATGTATCAAAAAAGATGGACTCAAAAGTATAACACTGAATGAAAAAAATAAAGTTTCAGTATCATAAATACTATTTGCAATAGCATTTATGTAGATACTAGAAAACATACAAGACTATATTATGTATTGTTTTGGGATATATTATGGGATTAAGATGTATATGAAATAAAATTAAAAACCTGTGTACTGGAAGAGTACCCAACAAGTTAAATAATGAAAAGGCAAATGGGGCACAAAAAAAAATCAAGGGTTTTTAAAAATTATACTGCTCTTTTTTATTTTAAAAATAGCTAAGTTATATTGAATAGATGTGAGTAGTTGCTAATTTTGGCTGGTTGATACTGTATTATTTTCTTTTCTTCACTGTTCTATATTTTTCAAGCTTTTCACAATTAAAAGAAGTAGCACACAGTTGGAGTTCAAATAGAAATTCAATTTTTTCTTTAATATTAAAATTTTGGGGTATGTAATAGGTATCTAGTTTATCCTAAGCAAATTAATGCAGGAGCAGAAAACTAAATAGCATGTGTTTTCACTTATAAGTGGGAGCTAAACATGGGGTATTCATGGACATAAAGATGGCAGCAATACAAACTGGGAATTACTGGAGAGGGGAGGGAGGGAATAGGGAAAGGGTTGAAAAACTAACTACTGTATACTGTATTAGTCCTTTCTCACACTGCTGTGAAGAAATACCCAAGACTGGGTAATTTACAAAGGAAAGAGTTTAATTGACTCACAGTTCCGGATGGCTGGGGAGGCCTTAGGAAACTTACAATCATGGTGGAAGGTACCTCTTCACAGGGTGGCAGGAGAGAGAATAAGTGCAAGCAGGGGAAATGCCAGGCACCTATAAAACCATCAGATGTGAGACTCACTCATTATCATGAGAACAGCATGGGGAAACCACCCCCATGATTCAATTACCTCTACCTGGTCCTGCTTTTGACACATGGAGATTATGGGGACTACAATTCAAGGTGAGATTTGGGTGGGGACACAGAACCAAACCATATCAGGTACTACGCTTAGTACCTGGGGTGACAGAATCATTTGTACCCTGAGCCTCAGCATCACGCAATATACCCAGGTAACAAACCTGCACATGTATTCTCTGAGTCTAAAATAAAACTCGAAAAAAATAGGCAGGCAGGCAGGTTTGTTGGGGGGCGGGGGAGAGAGAGAGAGAGAATATTGTGTTTTTTTTTTAACTTGGTATCTTTCATGTAATCATATGAACAAGCTCTTGCCAAAATCTCCCTGCCATGCTATGCTACTTCACGCCATTTTATATCATTTATGTGTTAGAATGCATTTTGTCTTTAATCTTCCCTGTGCCAGAGTATTTCCCCTAAGAAAATGCCCAGTGTGTTTCCCATTAACCTCAAAATTCCTGCCAGGGTTCAGCCTTACAACCCTGAAATGCCTCCTATCATTTCAGCAAACAATGAGACTGCTCCCTGAACATTAAAAGCTGGCAAAAGTAAACTATCCAAATCAGTATTCGTATCAGAAGAAAGTCCTGGGAGGTGAAGATGGATTTCAGAAATCCTATTCATACCAAGAGGAAAAAGTGATTAAATAATTGTGCGTGAAGCAGTTGGTGACAGCCTTGTCTCTTTTGGTTTTGTAAAAACGATAACAGAAAGATTTGCAATATCATGCATGATTCTGAAGTGGTTAAAATTTTATAATAGAAACTTAAAGGCAAGAAATAGAATTGCAGAGAGAGCATTGCTTGCTGAGCACTGACATCATTGCGTGGGAATGAATGAGTATTGTCTTACACAATGGAATGCATTCTATCTCTCCTCTGAGAGGGAATTTGGCTTGGTATGCAAATTAAAATATTGTTTTGAAAAATCTGTTGCATCAAATTACAGAAAGAATTTTTTCGCTAATCCAGTTCTTTGGTCCATTGTTGGCAAAGCAATTGAGAGCAGGCTCGTCTAGCCAGTTTGTCTGGGGCTCCAGTCTTGGATTTTGTGCGGAGCCCAATCAAGGAGAACTGTCCTTTGGCAAAGAAGCAAAAGAGCCCTAAATTCTTGGGGTCTCTGCTTAAATGTTTTTTTCAGGCATAAAAGAAGAAAGGATAATTTGCTTGAAATACTTGTAAACCCTTAAAGGCATTTAGAATTTGAGTGTTTGTTATTTTGTTCTCCCTTTGTTGGGAAGTTGGCAGGTGAGCGACTATGTAGCTGGCTTGTGTTGGTAGGTGGCCTTCCTCTTCTTTCAAACTTACCTGAAGGGGCCTATCCCCAAATAAAGTCTTTCAGTCTGAAGTTTTGCAGCCTGGAAATAATCTGAAACTATTCAGAAATGTCATACGTTTCACAGCTCTGCTCCCCAGTGTCCTTGGCTGGCGTGGCCCTGAGTTCGCTGATGGGGATTCAGAGAACAACTGACGCCAACATTCATGCTCATGGCTCATGGCTCATGCCTCGCTACAGGGCAGTGGCTTGTGAACAGTTGTCCTGAACAACATCATCACCATCACCTGGGATCTTGTTAGAAATGCAGATTCTCAGAGTCCACCCTAGACCTACTGGGGATGGGGCCCAGGAATCTGATTTAACAGGTTCACCAGGTGTTGGGGTCTACAATCAAGTTTGAGAACCACTGCTCCAGGATAATCTGTCTGTTTGGGTGTAGAAAATCCCAGTTCTGAGCTCCTTCACTCTTCCTCCTCCTGTTGTAATAATTGTTCCTTATTGAAATAGTGTTAGAATTATTGAGGAAGAAGGTGGAGAGAGAAAACTGGCATTCATCAGACAGCTAGTATAAGCCAAGTGCTTTACATATGCAATCTCAGTGTTTCAAGCAATTATGAGAATAGATCATTTGGCCCAATTTACAGATGAACAAACTGAATATTTAATTACTTATTGTAGCAAATGTGGTTGTTTGGGTGTTCAATGATGATTTCTTTTTTTTTTTCTTCTTTTGTTAACAGAGGAATCCAGATTTACTGCAGGTATCACGTAGTTCTGTGTTCAGGAAAGAGGGCCCAGCCCCAGGGTATGGAATATGATTGGGTTTAAGTCAAACATGGTATTCCTCCTCTTTTCCAGTGATTGATTTGAATGTGGCCATGTGACCTGGTTCTGGCCAACTAAATGTAAGGAGAAATTTGTGGATGCTGTTGGAAAAATGTGTTCTCTCTGATTAAGTAAAGACTTGCATAAATAAAAATCCTCATTCCTTCTTACATTGGACTGCTGTCTTGTGAGGATGCAGTATTTGTTTGGAACCACAGCAGCCACCTTGCAACCATGAAGAAAAAGTCAAGGGAGAGCGGTTGAGATTGCCCTGCCTGGCACTGTTCTGTTTCTGGATTTTTGGTTGTGTGAGTTAACAAATCTCTGTTGTTTAAGCCATATTTTATTAGGTGTCCTATTATTTTCTACTAAAAGCGTACATTCTGAGGGTACACATGTTTACCAGGCACCAGAATAAAGATTAGAATCCAAGTTTGACTGATGGTAAACATCATCCGAGTTTGTTCTCTCTCTAACCTATCTGCCCTCCTGCCTTTTCTTCCAATAAAAATACATTTTGCAGGGGTATATGGATAATCTCTGTATCTTCCTCTTAATTTTGCTGTGAACCTAGAACTACTCTAAAATAAGTCTTTAAAAAATTATAGTTACTTTTCAGTGACCCCCTCCACCACTAGATAATTAAATAAATAAATAAACTTTGTCTACAATCAGTCTACAGAATTTAAACTCCTAGAAAAACGACTAGCAATGATATGAAAGTTTTTGAAAACATTATATTAAGTGCAGTTTATTCTAGGCCAGATTGTCCCAAGGAATGTTTTATCAGTGCTTTTCAGGTAGCCCGATGTATTTCAGGTGCACATATGATAAGTACATTCTTCTGGTGAAAATCCAAGTATTATACAAAACCAAAGCTTTCCATGACTCAACTCAATTCCACTTTTCTCTCCAGAAGTAATCATCCATCTCCTGTTAATAACATGTTTTACTAGTTATTTTCTGTGCATTTATATATTTATATGCTCAGATCAAGATAAATTTTTTAAAAATAGCATTTTTGCATATATTGTACTGATTTTTTAACTTCACAGCATGTCTTGCACATTTTTTCACATCTGTTAAGTGTACTTTTATATTATTTTCTTTTCTATATAAATTATTTTCTTTTTTTTTCTATATAAATATTTTCTTATTATATTCAGCCTAGTGCTCTATCATAGGTGCATACCAAAGTTTTATTTAATTATCCCTTTGGCTAAAGCAATACTTGGTACATAACAGGCACTTGATAAACATTTGTTAAATGAATTTGTCTTCGAAATTACTTAGGGAGTTTGCAGTTTTTCCTTGTTTTAAACAATATTTCTATGTAAATTTTAGAGTCCGTTTGCCAATTTGCCCAAAATAAATCATATTTGGACTTTCACTGGACTTTTATTGGCAAGGATTGACATTTTATAATATTAAGCTTTTGCATGCTTTTTGCATGTGTATTTCTTCAGGATAGATATTTTGGAGAGAAATTGCTGACTCAAATGGTATATGAATTGTAAAGATTTAATAGTTATTACCAAAATTATTTTTAATTCAACTTCTCCCATTTATTGTACTATCAATTGTATATGATGGTAGCAATAATGGTGATGATGACAGTGATGATGGTAATGATACTATATTGCAAAAGAACCCAGTGCTTTTCTATAATAATTTATCTCTGCTTATCCTCAAATGTCTGATGACCTTCAGCTTTTATTACTGCTCATTTTGAGTGTGGAGAAAAGTTCTGATTCTTTAGCTAAACCCATGTTAGGAAAATTTGCCTTGCCTGAGAGTATGCATTTTATGATCACCACCAACATATTGGACTAGTCCCAGTTAAATGTTGAGTAGTGCCTTGAACCACTGTCATAAAATGCCCTAGGATGGCAAAGGAAGACTTCTAGAAGGGATGACAAGCAGTGAAAATAAAATAAATACTTGACTATTGGTTCATGTTTATGTAACTGTCTTGCTGAGTACTAGGTATCCCAGCTGAGCACCTTGAAGTCCCTATTTCCTAATAAATCTCCAGATCTCTGTGAATGGACGGATCCCTGTACCTTAATGGAAGCACTTACCTGGCTGCCTTCACTTAGAATTTATTTTTACATTTTAAGCAGGCTATGCAAAGTTTGCAACTCCTAATCTTCATCATACCATGACTAGTTCATCTTGTTAAACTAGCAAAACTATGAACAATTTGAAGAGTTCTTCTTTTGCTGTCATTTATGTGCCTATGAGTTTTAGTTGTTTGTGTTTCTTTGGCAAAGTATTTGCATGCCTGAGGATTAATGCCACTGACCCAATTAACAGTAAACCTGATCAACTGAAATAACTCATGTGTATCACACCACATTAAGCACTGATATTTCCTGTTTTAAATATAAAGTTTCATTCTAAATAATAGATTAAATCCTTAAGAAAATGGTTGGGGGATTTATGAATATTCTGAATTGCTTAGATTCAATGATTCAAGTACATTTTTAAAAAATAAAGTCTGGAACTCTTGCTTAGAGATAACATTTTTATCATCGTAAATATTTATTTAAAGATTTAAGACTTTCAAAATATGTCCCTATGGGATGTCAGATATAATACTGTCACTGTAATCTTACCATCTCTTGTAATGCTATTGCCCAAAGGTCACTTTGGGGCAAAATCTGTTTTCCTTTATGTTTGCCTGAGGAGCAACGTTGCATCCAGCAGAACCACTGGGAAAAGAAGCCCTTCCCCCCGACCTGATTATTGAAGCAGACTCTGGCCCATCCCAGAGGGACTCCCTGACCTACATTCCTCCTTCCCTGGCTATCAGACAGGGTGCTCCTGCTGAAGCAGGAGCTGAAGTGTTGGTGAGGCTCCTGCATGTGGCCCACTGCTCTCGTCTTAGATGATTCTGAAAGATCTGCTACCTGTCCTGCAGGAGCTGCTGGTCAATGAAAATCCTCCAGATTGATGATGGGAGTGCATTGGGGGAGATGAATTCATTGTGAGTGAATACATGAAAACTAGAATGCCTGTCCAAATGTTTATTTTGAAATCCAAAAGCTATCCTCTGTCCACTGCTGGAACCCTCGCTTGCACGTTTGAGCTTAAAGCTGTCAAATATCAAAGCCTGGATTGCAAATCCACACATGGAGAGAGGCGATTTCTAGAAACAGAGGACATAACCATAGAGAAAAGAATACTTGGTCCTCACAACTCAAAATGTGGCCCATGGAACAGCATTGCCCCGTTACCTGTGAGCTTGTTGGAAATGCAGAACCTTGGGCTCCACTCTGGACCTATTGAATCTGGATTTTAATTTTAACAAGATTCCTTGGTGATTTGTATGCGCATTGAAGTGTGAGAAGTGCTATTTTAGGCAGTGTTAAGACTAGGAGATGCTCTTTTTCTCACTTACAGTCACCTGTAGTCAGTTTGGAGTACGTCAAAGGACCCTCACAGGAAAGTGTTTGCATAGACTTATATAGAGAACTTGAGATCAGAAGTGGCAATAATGAAACAGTCCAGCAGTTAATGGTAGAGCTCTCACCAGCCATACAGTCGATAAGTTCTGCGTGGTTAGAGTAGGAATCCCCAGTGAATTAAAGGCTGACCCTAAACAATTATAGGCTGACACTGAGAGATTATAGCAGTGACACATCAGCAGGTTTTGGGTGAATCAACATGAGATAACACTGGCTAGAGACAGCTAAAAGGAAAAGATCACTCATTAAGTATGGGATTGTGCCCTTTTTATAGCAAGCCCTGTCTTGTCTGTAGCTGTCCATTAAATGCTATGAATAAGAAAAGTAGTATGATTTTAAAAATATTGACCTTGGGTGGCTTGCAGGACCTGGCTTTTAACTCTTGTATCATGGACTGAATTTGGAGCTGACTCATTCTCAATATTCTGAAATAGCGATATATGACCATGTACAGTTAAAAACCGAGGTATAATTATGCTTCAATAAATTGCACAAAACTTTGTTTCAGTTAAGTTTTGAAAACTGTATGTACTAACCATCCGAAACCAGATAACATTTCTACCACACCAGAAGTGTCTCTTGGCCCCTTTTGGGTCACTTCAATTACTGTTTTAATTTCTATCATCATATATTATTTTGGCAGTTCTAGAACTTCATATAAATGGATTCATACATATATACTCTTCTGTTTGACTTCTTTCACTCAGCATGTTTCTGAGAAACATCCGTCTTTGGGGGTGTATGAGTAATTTATATTTTTTATTGCTGAATAGTATTCAATTGTATGAACAAAGTTTTATCCACTTACACATAGGTGAGCATATAGGTAATCTCCAGTTTTGAGCTATTATGCATAAGACAGTTTTGATCATTAGTAAATAAGTCTTTTCATGAACATGCATTTTCATTCAGCTACAGTAGTTGTCTAGGAGTGGAATTGCTGGGTCTTAGGGAAGATGTTTGTTTAACTATTAGAAACTGCCAAACAGTTCTTCAAATTGGTTGTACTATTTCATACTCTGACTTAGAATTTTAACATTTTTAATTAGTGGGTTTTTAAAATTATTTTTTTAGAGAAGGATCTTGCTGTGTTGCCCTGGAACTGCAGCCTCGAACTCCTAGGCTCAAGTGTTCCTCCTGTCTCAGCCTCCCAAAGTGCTAGGATTATAGGCATTAGCCACTGTGCCCAGCCTACACTGTAAATAGAAATGCACAAGAGTTCTAGTTGCTTCCTGTTCTCACCAATATTTGATGTTGTCGGTCTTTTACATTTTGGTTTAATTTGCATTTATCTGGTAACTAAAGATATTGGCCACTATTTTGTGTACTTATTTGTCTTTCATACAATCTTGTTTTGTGATGTATCTGTTTGAGTAACTCTTTTGCCCATTTTTATTGGGTTGTCTTTCTGTTGTTGACTTGTGGGAGTATCACAGATAGATTTCTCTCAACTTACCTATGCCTTCAGTACCTCAGAGCCTAGAGTGCCTCAGATGTGCTTTCTGGAGTTTTCAGTTCTGTTTTTGGACATGGCTGCCTTGCACTTAGGAAAGTCCTCATTTATCTCACGGGTGTATCTTTTTTCTACCTATCCCAGCTTGATATAGTTTGGATGTTGTCCCCACCCAAATCACATGTTGAATTGTAATCTCCAATGTTGGAGATGGGGCCTGGTGGGAGGTGATTGGATCATGGGGACGGATTGCTCATGAATGGTTTATCACCATCTTCTTGGTACTGTCCTCACAATAGTGAGTGACTTCTTGTGAGATCTGGTCGTTTACAAGTGTGTGGCATCTCTCTCATCACTCTCTTGCTTCTGCTCTGGCCATGTGATGTGCCTGCTCCCCCTTTGCCTTTTGCCATGATTGTAAACTTCCTGAGGCCACCTCAGAAGCAGATACCATTATGTTTCCTGTATAGCCTGCAGAACCATGAGCCAATTAACCCCTTTTTCTTATAAATTATTCAGTCTCAGGTATTTCTTTATAGCAATGCAAAAACAGTCCAAAACACAGCCTTTGGCACAATACCCTGAGCATTTGGTGACAGCCTATGGGAATGATTTGATGGGTCAGTGCAGACCCTGTGGCTGAGCTCCTTAGCATTCTCATCTGTCACACCAGATCACATGTGACCATTAAACTTTCGTTAAAATTTTGCCTAGTTTCTCCTTGTTCTCTTCCATGGTGGATTTCTTCTCCACCCATCATTTTGCTCAGATTGAGAACAATTAGGGCCGTCTTCTCACCTATGAGAGGCTCACTGTTTTCTGGAACCATGTTGATTTATGTTTCTTTGCCTCCTCCACTCTCTGGTGAATTTTATAAAACTTTGATTTTGTAGCTCATCAGGCTTGTTTTGGTGGTTAGGGTGAGAATGATGCTGTCTTGTGACTTTCTACATTCTAGCCAGAAGTGGAAGTCCTGCACATTTTTACCCAGTCCATTCCTTCTTGAAATGTGCCAGAAATGTTGTCTACTGAAGCCTGGAGAAAGACATTGCTTTAAAAATAACAAGCCAAGATGTTCACAATGACCCAGTGTAGAGTGGAGTTATCAGAAGAACCAACCACATTATACATTTATGCTGATAATTTAAAGGTTAAATTAGCAACCAGTAAACCATGAGAGCTGTTGACCCTGAGCACATTACTAAACATCACTGTGACTTAGTTTCCTTGTTTATAAAACAAGAATCAAAAGAGTACTTACATCATGGGATTGCTGGATGATTAAATGAGTTAATATATATAAAGTGCTTAAAAGTATACTTGGTACATAGCAAATGCCTGATAAATGTAACGTTAGCTGTCATTATTAATATATTGCTACAAATGACTGTTGTTGTTCCAGGAGAAGTTTTTCTAGGAAGAATTTATTTCTTCTCAGTCAATCCCTCTTATGTCCTAATTAAACATTAAGTTAAAGCTTTCTTTGGGTTTTCATGAGAGCTAACAGATCTAAGCAGCCAATACTGTGGTCTATTTCAGTTCCATGAACAAAAGGTTGGAAAATTTTGGCTTAAAAATTGGTGCCTGTGGTGGTGTCAGAGGCGTTCAAACCAGAGTGGCTCCATCTTGAATAGGGGCTGGGTAAAATAAGGCTGAGACCCACTGGGCTGCATTCTCAGGACCTTAGGCATTCTTAGCCACAGGATGAGATAGGAGGTTGGCAGGACTGGTATCACTAGATACAGGTCACAAAGACCCTGCTGATAAAACAGGATACAGTAAAGAAGCCAGCCAAAACCCACCAAAACCAAGATGGCAATGAAAGTGGCCTCTGGTCATCCTCACTGCTCATTATATGTTAATTATATTGCATTAACATGCTACAAGACACTCCTACCAGCACCATGACAGTTCACAAATGCCATAGCAATGCTTGGAAGTTACCTTATGTAGTCTAAAAAGGGGAGGAACTCTTAGTTCCAGGAATTCCCCACCCCTTTCCTGGAAAACTCATGAATAATCCACCCCTTGTTTAGCATACAATCAAGAAATAACCATAAACATAGCTAACCAGCAACCCTCAGGGCTGCTCTGCCTAAGAAGTAAGCATTCTGTTGTTTCTTTATTTCTCTAATAAACTTGCTTTCACTTTACTCTATGGATTCACCCCGAATCCTTTCTTGCACAAGATCCAAGAACCCTCTCTTGGGGTCTAGATCAGGACCCCTTTCTGGTAACAGTAGAAGTTAATATTATTCAGCAATATCTTTGGTTCTCCTGTCTTTGAGTGGGATCTTTTGTGCGTCCTGACATGAAGCATGCCTATGTGATGCATTGGCCAATTAATTGTGACTGGAAATGTATCACTTCTGGGCAAGTCTTTAAGAACTGGTTTGCAATGCAATTTGCTTCTGGACAAGTCTTTAAGAACTGGTTTGCAGTACAATATACTTTCTTCCTCATGTTAATGTGACCAGTGAAGTTCCAAGAAGAGGAGCCTCTAAGTGAGGGTGATTTGGAGCAGAGTCACAGCTGGCTCATGGTGGGCCCATAGAATAAGTCAAACGTAAACCTTTGCTTTAGACTGCAGAAGAGTTTGGAGCTGTTGGTCACAGAAGCATCCCCAAGCCTCTCCTGATTGACTGATAAAGTACCTTCACAGGATAGAGGGCAGACTGTTTGTTCTGCTCTGTCTGGGCAGGGTTGAGTCTGATGGATACACTAGTCAGGCAGAGAACTCCTGGAGACCAGAGTTTGAGTGGAGGGGTAGCCAGATTCATGGGTACCAGAGTGAGTTCAAACCATATCTAAGACAAGGTGCCAAAAATCTAAGTGTCCAAATCTCCCAAAGTGCAGGTGCAGGACCGGAAGCAGAAGACAGAAAGTGGAGACCAAATGTTTGAAGCTGGGTAAAGGCAGGGATGGAGCAGGAACCGAGGAACAAACCTTGGAACTAGGTAAGAAGTTCTCTCTATGACATTTCATTGAGTAGTAAAGGGAGAGCCAAAGCGCTGTGTTATTGGGACAGCTGTTTGTTGTATGGTGGGCTGTTTGACTGAAAGGTCAAGTCACAAGGTCAAGTTCACTACATCTCAGGGCGATTTCTGCTTTTATGAACCAGTCTTCACACCAGCAAGATTCCTTGGCACCTCAAGGTTTGAAGAACAACTACACAACAAAATTCACTCTATTCTGGATGATGATGGTCTCCCAACTCAGGTTTAAAGGGCAATCACTTTCAAATTAACTGGACAATCACTCTCACTCTGCCCCAGAGAATCACTTCTGAAACATCAAAACACCTATTTTGGCTCTCTTTTATGGTACCTTGTCATTTAAATCATACAAAATGTTAGAAATACAGAACTGTCCATGTATGTTTTTAATAGGGTCAGCGATATTAATGCAGCAGCAGTGTAAGCAGAGCATTTTAAGAAATTCTTCCGGTCCTTTTGGAATTCAGCTTAACAGACATGTATTGACATAACTAACTTGTTGAATATGTCTTTCTGTAAGTTATAAGTGAGGAGAAAGTAAAGCTTTCCATTAAACTAACAGATGAAATTTTTGTATTAGGGATAATGTACTAATATGATACACACTAATAGGATATATATTCCAAAGTGCTGTTACATCATTTAATGCAAAGTTACCTCCTACTGGGAACTAAATATTATTTTACAGAAAATATAAATAATGTAAAGACTTTCTGGGCACTCAGTAATAACCTGGGATGTGAAATAACTTGATTTGTGGCACTGGCTATGTACAATATCTTTTTGTTGAAGATGATTATCAGAATTCTATGGAAAATGTATTGTCAAGGTTGTAGAATGGACGATTCCTGTTATGATTCACTAGGGAACAAGCTTTTTAAAAAAATTTTTTTTATTATACTTTAAGTTTTAGGGTACATGTGCACAACGTGCAGGTTAGTTACATATGCATACATGTGCCATGTTGGTGTGCTGCACCCATTAACTCGTCATTTAACATTAGGTATATCTCCCAATGCTATCCCTCCCCCTCCCCCCACCCCACAACAGGCCCCGGTGTGTGATGTTCCCCTTCCTGTGTCCGTGTGTTCTCATTCTTCAATTCCCACCTATGAGTGAGAACATGCGGTGTTCGGTTTTTTGTCCTTGCGATAGTTTGCTGAGAATGATGGTTTCCAGTTTCATCCATGTCCCTACAAAGGACATGAACTCATCATTTTTTATGGCTGCATAGTATTCCATGGTGTATATGTGCCACATTTTCTTAATCCAGTCTATCATTGTTGGACATTTGGGTTGGTTCCAAGTCTTTGCTATTGTGAATAGTGCCACAATAAACATACATGTGCATGTGTCTTTATAGCAGCATGGTTTATAATCCTCTGGATATATACCCAGTAATGGGATGGCTGGGTCAAATGGTATTTCTAGTTCTAGATCCCTGAGGAATCGCCACACTGACCTCCACAATGGTTGAACTAGTTTACAGTCCCCCCAACAGTGTAAAAGTGTTCCTATTTCTCCATATCCTCGCCAGCACCTGTTGTTTCCTGACTTTTTAATGATCGCCATTCTAACTGGTGTGGGAACAAGCTTTGTAAATGATTATTTTCGTTCTTAGTTGTCCTCTAAATAAACTAGAAAGGTAGAAAGTGTTCACCTAAGTCTATTTCCATTTGTGGCCATGAGGTTGTTTAATATTATTATTTGTCAGTTAAGTTGTCTGATTTTTTTGACAATTGACTTATTATGGTAATGATACACATTGACATACACTAGCGCATCCACCTATATAGAGTAGGTGTTTAACAAATGTTTGTTGAAAATGATTCTATAAATACATCTATAAAGTTTGAAATCTACATTGTCAGAAAGCTGAAGAAAACTCTTCTGTGAGAAAAAAAACAGCAAATCTTAGACATTTCCATCGTTTTTTAATATATATGTTATATATATACACACACATAATACATATATAAATATAGGAAATATCTTGAAATAAATATTATCAAATCTTTAGGTATTTAGATGGAGATTTGTATGAGGAAGGTATATTCAGAAAGAAAGCTGCCTTCACTTAATTTATTGCCTATTTGCTAAAGATATTTACTCAGTAGATCAGGAGTAAAACTTTAAACTCAAATGTCTGGAGGAATTTAAATATATGTGAATGTGTATGTTTAAATTGAAGAAGAATGTTGACAGAAATAAATCACTTTTAGAGAGAATTCCCAGGACCTGGTCCCTTTTAAGAAAGCTCTCCTGGTCCTTGTGCAAATACATAGTTCTTTAAAGTACCAGCCCACATACTTTATGGGTTTGTGTCGGTATGCCTGTGTTTATTTTTGGAATAAAAATCCTTGCTTATAAAAAAGGTAGTTAAGTATGGTACAACATAGCTGTGATCCCTTTGGCCTGACTTAAGAGTTTGTACTTAAGGAACATAAACTAAAGTCAGAGATAATTCAATTAGCATTTTGAACACACAAAGGCATTCTTGCTTCCTAGCTTTCAAGGCACAAAGCAGCCCCATTAAATTATAACAGTAATTACACCACTTGCACACATTCTTCAAAATTTCATGAAGTGCAATGCTGAGCTCTACTTTGAGATGTTTGTCTGTCTCTGGAATATACAAGTCAAATAGCTTAACTCCTTGTCCAACTTCACACAACAAAAATTGCCACTTTCCCTTCTAGGACACATATCCAGTACTCCCTGTTTTCTTCCCACTCCTACTAATCCGTCACGAAACTTCGTGGATGTTAACTCTGAAATGGCTCTCGAATCTGTCCACTTCTTCCCATTTTCCTTGCCACTGCCCTGGTGTGGGGTGCCACCTTCCCTTGCCCATACTCATGGCAGTAGTCTTCTACCTGTTCTTCCTGCCCTGACATTGTCTCCTCTCATCTCTCCTCCCCTCTGCACAGAGCTATCCTTTCACTAAAATGAAATCTCAACAATAATACCCTGAGTCTCAGCTTCATCACCTTAATCACTTCCCAGGTCACCCCTGATTCATCTCCTTTACTCTGCACTACCAAAGCCCCTGTAATCACTCTGCTGTAGTAACTGCCACATTTTATTGTGCTTCCTCGCATAGTGGTCTGTTTCAGTAGATCATAAGTTCTGAGAAGGTAGGAACCATGCTTGTCTTGTTTACCCCAGAATTCTTGGATTCAAGCCTAGCGTATACTCTGAAATTGCGAAGGAATTTATCACAACTCTTCAATATCAGAGCAATTCCTGAGCCAAGGCACATACCAATGCTCTCTAACATATTAAAATACTATTTTTTTTGCATGTTGGAGCCTTTATGGTTCTAAAGGAAAATTCCCTAAGGCAGTGTGTCCCAACGGGCTTTATTTTACTAGTGAGAATAGTGCAATCATATAAATTTCTCCTTGAACTAAAGGTACCAACTTAAATTCCTTCTCTCAACTTTGACTAAAATGCTAGTAATTAGATTTTAAAATATTTTTATTTTATGCATCCTTTATGATGTATGAAAATGGCATGACATGTAATGATGGTGATATAATAACAAACAAACTGTGATATAAAAATCTGCACGTGTGGGGTGGGATGTGGCCTGAGTTCCTTTAACTATTAATAGGTTACATGACTTTTTTGTATTTTTCTTATTTCTTTCTCTAATGCCTTTTTTACAGACTTTTACCCATAATTGAAGACTCTAGTTCAGTTTAGGCTAGAGAAGTGAGATACAGGAAGAAAAATTACATGTGTCTTTCTGTGTGATTTGTATGTATATATGTGTGATGATTGATTAACGACTATTATTAGCCATAAAAATAAAACACATGGGGGTTCATGGAACAGAAGTTTATTCACAGCTTATTGTGAAAAAAAAGGTCATTGTCAGTTCAAATGAAATCTCATCTTTATTGTATATGTGCTGTCAAAGTGAGCACTCATCTTTATTGTAAATGTTAAAAGTGAGTAGTGTTGAATAGATTTGGTTCCTGTTATGAAAATAGTAGAAATAAATATAATTCTTGTAAAAGTCAAAACATTCATTTTAATTATGGCCACTGATAGATTTGGCATAAAACCCCATATAAGAAATATAAACCTAAACATGTATGTACAGAAATAATTGTAGGTGAAATGTAAGTGTAGGGTTTGTTTCAAAATACTTGTGGTGTGGGGAGGGAAGAGAAGAGTGGACAGGGTCATGGAGGAAATAGGAAGGGCTCTGAGATGATAGTTGTTGAAACTGAGTAATAAGTATATGGTGAGTAATTATATATCATCATGACTTCTGTATATGTTTGAAAATTTCCATAATACAAAGTTTTTATAAGGAAATAAAGAAAACCCATATGTAGAAGTAGGAACACCCTGAAGCTGGTGAAGCTTAAGCCTGAGGACCCACTACTGGATGAGTTCCTTCCAGAATGCTGAGAGGAGCCCTGGGGATGTCTTCATATTTTTTTCTGTAAAACTTGAAAAAATGAGATAATTTAACCACAGTTGACTAAGACTGTTGTCCCTTTCCGTTTCAAAAGCCCCTCCATCACACTTCCCTTCAAAATGAGAGATGTTTGAGCAGCTGTGGGCTTTTGGGGGATCTAACTAAGGGAAAGTTAAGTTGGGGATATAAAATAACTTTCAATTATCTTTACTCATAGATGAAAGATACAGATTTAAAATTCCCAGCAGGAACATGCACTTTGACACCCGCACAGTTCATTGGTGGAATATACTTATTGATTACCAGTCCCTTCTGTGTATGTTATGACTAGTTGCTCTGGTGTAGGAAAGGCTTCCAGGAATACTGTCCACGGTGCTGAGCCACCCTGTGTTGTGACCCAATGCACGAGACCAGAGATTGTATTGTGACCTGAGTGTGCCCCATGTTACTTGTCACCAAAGTATGCAAGTAGTGGGGGAAAAGCAAGATTTGAAATGTATGTAGCCAGAAGCCTGTCTGTGGACAATCTTTCTAATCGTTAGATGTGTAAAATTGTATGCATTGGATTTGGTTCTCATTGATACCTACTTAGAGTCATCTTTAGTCAGAAATATACTTGACGATGCCGCAGTTATAAATGCATCATATTTTTTGCATTTTTATATAAATCAAGAGAAATAGAATTTATCAACACGTTTTATTTACAGGGCATAAATATATACTACCAGAAATATAAACTTAAGTTTATATGTATAGCTGCTTGAATATCCATTCATTGTGTCTTAGCCTATCTAGTGCATTTTTTGCCCTGAGGCAGCGTAGGATTCCAAATAAAAAGACACATAAAAGAGGAAACAGAGCAAGATGGCTGAATAGAACCCTCCACTGATTGTCCTTCCTGTAGGAACACAAAATTGGACAACTATCCACACAAAAAAATGCACCTTCATAAGAACCAAAAATCAAGTGAGTGATCACAGTACCTAGTTTTAACTTCAAATCACTGAAAGAGGCACAGAAGAGGGTAGGAGAGACAGTCTTGAATTGCTAACACCACTCCTCCCGCATCCCTCGGCAGCAACTGCGTGGCATGGAAAGAGAATCTGTGCACTTGGGGGAAGGAGAACATAGTGATCATGGGACTTTGCATTGGAATTCTGTGCTGCCCTACCACAGTGGCTCATAGATTGAGCATTTAGACCAGCCCTAGCCAGAGGGGAACTACCCATCCCAGCAACTGGGACCTTAGTTGTGGCAAGCCTCACCATTGCAGGCTAAAGTGCTCTGGGGTTTTAAATAAACTTGAAAGGCAGTCTAGGCCACAGGAAGTCATTTCCGGGGCAAGTCCTGGTGGTGTGCTGGGCTCAGAGCCAGTGGCCTTGGAGGGGGACACATGGCTTAGTGAGACACCAGCTGGGGTGGCCAAGGGAGTGCTTGTACCACCTCATCCCCAAACCCAGGCAGTGCAGCTTGCAAATCTGGAAGGCATTCCTTCCTTCTACTTGAAGAGAGGAGAGGGAAGAGTAAAGAGGACTTTATCTTGCAACTTGGATACCAGCACAGCCACAGTAGGATAGAGCACCAGGCAGAGTCATGAAGCCCTCATTCCAGGACCTACCTCCAAGACAACACTTCTAGATACACCCTGGGCCTTGAAGAGAAGGACCCAGTCCAGGCAGGATTAATCACCTGCTGACTAAAGAGCCATTGGGCCTCAAATAATCAGCAGCAGTACCCAGGTAGTATTTGCTGTCGGCTTTGGGAGGGACTCAGAGAAGTACTGGCTTTAGATGTAACCAGGCACATTACCAGCTGAGTTGACTGTGTAGAGGGACTCCTTCTTTTTGAGAAAAGGAGAGGGAATAGTAAAGGAGACTTTGTTTTGCAGCCTAGGTACAAGCTTGGACACAGTGGGAGCTCGTGGAGTCACCAGTTCCAGGCCTTGGCTTTTGGATATGGCATTTCTAGATCTGTCCTGGGCCAGAGGTGAGCCCACTGCCTTGAAGGGAGAGTCCCAGGCCAGCAGCATTCACCACAAGCTGACTGAAGGGCCCTTGGACCTTGAATGAACATTGGCAGTAGTCAGGCAGTATTTGCCACAGGCCTGGGGCAGTGACAGCCACAGGGAGAGATTGGGAAGAGTGGGAAAAGCAGTGCAAACAAAACCCACAATTAGTAGAAGAAAAGGAAATAATAAAGAGCAGAGCAGAGCAAAGTGAAATTGAAATGAAGTAACAATGCAAAAGATCAAAGGAATAAAAAGTTGGTTTTTTGTAAAGATAAACAAAATTGACAAACCTTTAGCCAGACTAAGAAAAAAATGGATAATACCGAAAGAAATAAAATCAGAGATGAAAAAGGAGACATTACAACTTATCCCACAGAAATTTAAGGTTAAATTTCTCATAGAGGTTGCTATGAGCAAGTATATGTCGATAAATTGGATAACCTAGGAGAACTGGATAAATTCCTAGACACATAGAACCTAGCAACATTGAACCATGAAAAAATCTAAAACCTGAAAAGGCCAATAATGAGTAATGAGAACTCAGAGGGGGTGGAGCAAGATGGCAGAATCGTAGTCTACATGGTTTGTACCCCACCAGAAACATCAAATTTTAACAACTATCTGCACACAGAAAAGAACCATTGCAAGAACCAAAAAATCAAGTGGGCAATCACAGTACCTGGTTTTGACTTCATATCATTGAAAGAGGCATTGAAGAGGGTCAGAGAGACAGTCTTGGATCACCAACACCACCACTCTCCCATCTTCTGCCAGTGGCTGTGCAGTGCAGAGAGTCTGTGATCTTCGGGGAGGGAGAGCACAGTGACTGGGGGACTTTGCATTGAACTCAGTGCTGCCTTGTCATAGCAGAGAGCAAAGCCATGTTGGGCTCAGCCATTGCCTGTGCATGGAGGGAGCATTTGGACTAGACCTAGCCAGAGGGGAATTTCCCATTCTATTGGTCTGAACTCAAGTTTCTCGGCAAGTCTTGCCACATCAGGCCAAAGTGCTCTGGGGTCCTAGGTAAACTTGATAGCAGTCTAGGGCAAAAGGCCTACAATTCCTAGGCAACTCTTAGCCCTGGGCTGGACTCAGAGCTGGAGGACTAGGGTGGCACATGACCTAGGGAGATACCAGCTGGGATAGCTAAAGGATTGCTTATACCACTTTTCCTCAAACCCCAGGCAGTGAAACTTGCAGCAATGAAAGTGTCCCCTTCCTTTTGCTTAAGGGGAGGAGAGTGAAGAGTAAAGAGAACTTTGTCTTACATCTTAGATACCGGTTCAGCCACAGTAGGATAGGGCACTGGGCAGAGTCATGAGGACCCCATTCCAGGCCCTGGTACACAGACAACATTTCTAGACACACTTGGGGCCAAAAGTGAACCAGCTGCCTTGAAGGGAAGGATAAAGTGCTGGCAGGATTTATTACCTGCTGACTAAAGAGACTTGGGCCATGAATAACCCAAAGCAACCATCAGGTAGTACACTGTGGGCCTTGGGCACTGCAATGTGCTGACTGTAGGTGTGACCTAGCATGTTCCCAGCTGTGGTGGCTACAAGGAAAGACTCCAAGTAAAGGGGACTTTGTTTTGCACCTTAGGTACCAGCTTGGCCACCTTGCAGTAGAGCAACAAGCAGGCTCTTGGGGTCCCTGAGTCCAGGCCTTAGCTCTTGGACAGCATTACTGGAACTTCCCTGGGCAGGATGAATAAACAAGATCCCATTATCTGTTGCCTATAAGAAACATACTTCACCTGTAAAGATACACATAGACTGAAAATAAAGGGATGGAAAAAGATATTCCATGTCAGTGAAAACCAAAAAAGAGCAGGAGGGGCTATACTTATATTGGACAATACAGATTTCAAGAAAAAACTATAAAAAGAGACAAAGAAGGTCCTCATATAATGATAAAGGGGTCAATCTAGCAACAAGATATAATGATTATAAATATATGTGCACCCAACTCTGGAGCATCCAGATATATAAAGCAAATATTATTAGAACTAAAGACAGAGGTAGAACCCAATAAAAGATCCGGAAACATCAACACCCCATTTTCAGCTTTGGACTTATCATCCAGACAGAAACTAAACAAAGAAATACCAGACTTAATCTGCACTATAGCCCAAATGGACCTAACAGATATTTACAGAACTTTTCATCCAAAGGCTGCAGAATAAACATTCTTTTCCTTGGCACATGGATCATTCTCAAGGATAAACCATATGTTAGGTCACAAAACAAGTCTTAAAACATTCAACAAAACTGAAGTAATATCAAGCATCTTCTCTGACCTCAGTGGAATAAAACTAGAAATCAACAAAAAGAGGAATTTTGGAAACTATACAAACACATGGGAATTAAACAATATGCTCCTGAATGACTAGTGGGTCAATGAAGCAATTAAGAAGAAAATTGAAAAGATTTTTGAAACAAATGATAATGGAAAGACAACATGGCAAAACCTATGGTATAGAGCAAAACCAGTAGTAAGAGGGAAATTTATAGCTATAAATGCCTACATCAAAAAAGAAGAAAAACTTCAAATAAATAACCTAGCAAGGCATTTTAAAGAACTAAAAAAGCAAAAACAAACCAGACCCCAAATTAGTACAAGAAAAGGAATAATAAAAATCAGAACAGAAATAAATGAATTCAAAATGAAGAAAACAATATAAAATAACGACAAAATACAAAGTTGATTTTTTGAAAGGATAAACAAAATTGACAGACTTTTAGCCAGACTAGTGAACAAAAAAAGGGAGAAAATAAAATCAGAGATGAAAAAAGAGATATTACAACTGATACCACAGAAATTCAAAGGATCATCAGTGGCTACTGTGAGCAACTATATGCCAATAAATTGGAAAATCTAGAGGAAATGGGTAAGTTCCTAGACACATACAAACTACCAAAGTGGAACCATGATGAAATAAAACACCTGAACAGACCAATAACAAGTAACTACATTGAAGCCATAACAAAATGTCTCCCAGTAAAGGAAAGTCCAAGACTCAATAGCTTCACTGCCAAATTCCACAAAACATTTAAAGAAGAACTATTACCAACCCTACACAAACTATTTCAAAAAATAGAGGAGGAATATGTCCAAACTCATTATATCAGACCAATATTACTCTGATATTAAAGTCAGACAAGGACCCATCAAAAAGAGAAAACTACAGGCCAGTATCTCTGATGAATATTGATGCAAAAATCCTCAACAAAATACTAGCAAATCAAATTCAACCATACCTTAAAAAGATCATTCATCATGACCAGGTGGTATTTACCCCAGGGATGCAAGGATGGCTCAACATATTCAAATCAATCAATGCGATACATTGTATCAACAGAATGAAGGACAAAAACCATATGACTTTCAATTGATGCTGAAAAAATTTGATAAAATTCAGTATCCCTTCATGACTCTCAAAAAACTAAGTATAGAATGAACATACCTCAATATAATAAAAGCCCATAGCTAGTATCATACTTAATGGAGAAAAACTAAAAGTCTTTCATCTAAGATCTGGAACATGACAAGGATACCCAGTTCACTGCTGTTATTCAACATAGTACTGGAAGTTCTCTCTGAGGCAATTAGAGAAGCGAAAGAAATAAAGGGCATCAAAACTGGAAAGGAAAAAGTCAAATTATCATTGTTTGCTGATAATATGACCTTATATTTGGAAAAACCTAAAGACTTGACCAAAAATTATTAGAACTGATAAATTCAGTAAAGCTACAGAATACAAGATCAACATACAAAAATCAATAGCATTTCTAAATGCCAACAGTGAACAATCTGAAAAAGAAATTAAAAAGTAATCCCATTTACAATAGTCACTAATAACGTAAAATACTTAGGAATTAACTTAACCAAAGAAGTGAAAGATATCTACAATGAAAACTATAAAATACTCATGAAAGAAATGGAAAAGGACACAAAAAAATTGAAAGATACTCCATGTTCATGGATTAGAAGAATCAATATTGTTAGAATGTCCATATTATCCAAAGCAATCTACAGATTCAGTGCAATCTCTATCAAAATACCAATGACATTCTTCACAGAAATAGGAGAAACAATCCTAAAATTTATGTGGAACCACAAAAGACCCAGAATAGCCAAAGCTATCCTGAGCAAAAAGAACAAAACTGGAGGAATCACATTACCTGACTTCAAATTATACTACAGAGCTATAGTAACCAAAACAGTATGGTACTGGCATAAAAACAGACACATAGGCCAATTGAACAGATTAGAGAACACAGAACCAAATACATACACCTACAGTGCACTCATTTTTGAAAAAGGTGCTAAGAATATGCCTTGGAGAAAGGGCAGTCTCTTCAATAAATGGTGTTGGGAAAACTGGATATCCATATGCAAGAGAATGAAACTTGATTCCTATCTTTCATCATATACAAAAATCAAATCAAATTGGATTAAAGACTTAAATCTAAGATTTCAAACTATGAAACTACTACAAGAAAATGTTGGGGGCCATCCTGCATGTAGAATTCTTAAAAGAAAAAAACAAATAAGAATAAAAAAGAAAACACTGGGGAAACTCTCCAGGACATTGGTCTGGCTAAAAATTTCTTGATTAATACACCACAAGCACAAGCAACCAAAGCAAAAATGGACAATGAGATCACATCAAGTCAAAAACCTTCTGCACAGCAAAGGAAACAACTGGTAAATTGGAGCGACAACCCACAGAATGGGAGAAAATATTTGCAAATGATCCATCTAACAAGGGATTAATAACCAGAATATATAAGGAGCTCACACAACTCTATATGGTCAAAATATTTAAAGAACCATTTCTCAAAATATGACACACAAATGGCAAACAGGTATATGAAAAGGTGCCCAACATCATTGATCATCACAGAAATGCAAATCAAAACTACAATGAGATATTCTCTCACCCCATGTAAAATGGTTTTTATCCAAAAGTAAGGTAGTAACAAATGCTGGTGAGAATGTGGAGAAAGGGGAACCCTCATACACTGTTGGTGAGAATGTAAATTAGTACAACCACTATGGAGAACAGTTTGTAGGTTCCTCAGAAAACTAAAAATAGAGCTACCATATGATCCAGCAATCCCACTACTGGGTATGTACCCCCAAAGAAGGGAAATCAGTATATCAAAGAGATACCTATGCTCCCATGTTTATTGCAGCACTGTTTACAATAGCCAAGATTTGGAAGAAACCTAAGTGTCCATCAACAGTCGAGTAAATAAAGAAAATGTGTCACATATACACAATAGACTGCTCTTCAGCTATGAAAATGAATGAGATCCTGTCATTTGCAACAATGTGGTTGGAATTGAAGGTCATTATGTTAAGTGAAATAAGCCAGGCACAGAAAGACAAACTCATGCTCTCAATTACTTATGAAAGCTGGAAATTAAAACCATTGAATTCATGAAGATAGAGAGTAGAATGATGGTTACCAGAGGCTGGGAAGGGTAGTGGGTGGGTGGGTGGAGGGGCAAGTAGGGGAAGATTAATAGGTATAAAAGTATGGTTAGATAGAAGGAATAAGATCTAGTATTTGATAACACAACAGGGTGACTACAGTCAACAATAATATATTGTACATTTAAAAATAACTAAAATAGTATAATTGGACTGTTTGTAACACAAAGAAAGGATAAATGCTTGAGGTGATGCATACTCCATTTACCCAGATGTAATTATTATACATTGTATGACTATATCAAAATGACTAATGTACCCCATAAATATATATACCTACTATGTATGCAAAAAAATTAAAAATTAAAAATTGGAGGCATAAAACTGCCTCCAATGCAGCAAAATGATGAGAAACACATACACACACACACACACACACACACACACACACACACGAACACACAGTGGATTGAATCACTAATGAGTGTAGGAGGTGCTCAGATATTAGTGAGTGGCTGAAAGTGTTGCTGTTTAGCAAATTCTCCCATGAACAGAAAGATTTTTTGGAAACCTCCTTCCAGAATGACTTAAAATATGCAATGTGCTCCTTGATAATAAAATTTAGAATAGAATAAAATTAGTTGCGTTTATAGGTTTGAAACCAAAGTTTTCTACTACTTCAAATTTGAGCCCTTTGTGAAGATAGTTTCAAGTATAACAATATAATTTTTTTTTTAAATAGAGTCCCTCCAGAGAATTGAAGCATAGCTAAATCCTTCCACAGAAAAGAATAATTGCTTAAAAGAGAAAAGCAAGTCATCCTGTTTTCACTTGGCTATTTTCTTTTCCAAGTATGGACTATAGACATCTAGAAAGCATGGTAATAGTGAGTTAATATACATCATGCTTTGTTTATTTTGGCCTTTAAAATAACACACTTCTTAAATTTCTAGTTCGTGTAATTTCTATATTTATCCAACCAACCTTATATCTTTTCCTATTTTTCACTTTTCAGGGAAAATCTTGGTTCATTTTCCTCAAGTTTTCTCTTTTCAGGCATTGTTCATTAATTTTGCTAAGAATCTGTTTACTCAGAGCATCACAGTAGGATATTTTGTTTTTGAAACAAAATTTAAGCACATTAACACACAAGCAATGGTGTGTAATATGTATGGGTGAATATAATTACATGATCCATTTATATCTTCCATAGCTAAATATAGGATGCCAGTTGTTTGTTGGTTTGTAAGTGATTATGCCTTTGATTACATTATCTCCACTTGCTATACCTATAATGGCAAAGAAGTCTTTTCTTTTTCCTGAATTTTCTAGGATCCAGGTGACATGAAAATATCTCTGGCATAGCCCAAGCATGGTTGATATGGTGTAGAGAAAGGCTCTATTGCATTCAGCCATTCAGGGGCTCAGGCTCCATTCATGTTATGGCTCCATGCCCTGAGACCTTAGGATTCAACTGGATTAACTACAAACAAATGGTAGAAAAAGTAAAAAGGAGCATGAAGAATTGTGTATGGGGGGTCAGGGGTGGGGAGGCGGTAAGGGAACAGGCCTAGAAGTGGCAGGCATCACTTCTACCCATATTATGTGGGTCTCGGAATTCAGTCGTATGGCCTAGTTGCATCACAGAGAAGGCTGGGAAATCTATAACATTGAGGACATGTTTTGTTCTCCTAGGAGGACAAAAAAGAAAATGGGGTTTGGTGAGTTCATAGCATTGTCTCTGATACCATATAGTTCACTGTGGTATGGCACCATAAAGGTCCCTCATGTTCCCCAGGTAGTCTCTAATGGCAAGCTGATTCTTCGATCCAGTTTGAATCAAGGTTGAATGACAACCTTAATTAGGTTAGGTGAGAATAAAGTATCATGAGTCATTTAGCCCCCATGATGAAGGCTTTCAGAGAAGGTCTTGTTAAAGGGTGGGTGGGGAAAATTCCTAGGGATATGAGGGGTCAGTGGGGAGTGAAGTGAAATACTGTAGAGTAAGCGAAAAGGTTGACCAGTTACTCCTTACCTACTTACAATGGCCTGAACTGCTGAGTGTGCAAGAGGGACAGTTTTAAAAGCTGTCAGGCCACACGCTTTCTAACTGCCATCAGCATAGGTTGTTTTTCCCATCCTGTGGCCTTTGGTTGGGTTCTCTAGGAAACAGACTCTAAAATGGAAATTTGCATGCAAGTAATTTATTGGAGAATGCTCAATGGACGGAAGGATGAGACAGAGGGAGGAGTTAAAATGGTCATGGGTCAGGAAGCTTTAGCACTGGGATGGCTCTTCAAAGTTGTCCTGCCTTGAGGCAAGGGGGCCAGGCTTTTGGATCCCTCTCTATTTGACAGTCACTGGATTTGAGCTCCTTCCAGGGAGGGAGTGTGATCTAGGGTAATGGATGACATCTGGGCTTCTACCACTGCTTTTCTATATGCTCCCCCTTCTTGGAATACTATGTGAGAAGTACGAAAGAGGACCCCATGAACATGCTTTTAGATGCCATGGTTCTATGTGGCAAAATTCTTCTACAAAGACAAGCTTTGCTTATGCTCTACTTTCCACCCTCATCTCACCAGGCTGGAATGGCCTCCCCACATTTCCTAGCTTATACAAAGCATCCTCATCCTTTCAAGTATATTTCAGTTTTCGATTCGATGAGGCACTCTCTGCTTCCCTGCATTCTAAGGGAACTCACACTCACCAGAAATCTTTTATAGTAATTATTGTCTGAATTATACATCTGTTACTCATTAAGCACTGTTTTACAGTGCTAGCTATCTTTTCTGGTGTGTACCTTCACCCAAAAATGTAAGTACTTGAAGGAAATGGTTATGTTTTATGTTATGTGAATCATCATCAGTGTTTGGTACAATGCAAGTCTTATTTCATTAGTTTGACAAGTATTCATTGAGCACCTGTTATGTTTGAGGCACCATGATGGATGCTGGGGAGACTAAGGTAAGAGTTCTCACACTCAAGAAGATTATTCTTGTGTGAGAGAGGGACAGACAATTTTATGGCAAATAATCTGAATAGAGGTTTCAGATGATAAAGAAGGATCAAAACTGCCTGATGGACAGGGTTAGGTCAAGGATCGGGGTGAGGATATGGGTCAAGAGAGGTATCAAAAAGATCAGTCACCATTAATATGGTGATATGAAAAACTCTGAAGCTTCAGATGATTAGGGTAGAAAGTCAGGAAGCAGGAACTGACAGACCTAAAAATTTATGGAAATAGGCACTAATTTATGGAACTCTGAGTTCAGCCCAGGGTTTCTCAACCTTGGCACTATTGACATTTTGGACTTTAAATTTCTTTGTCGTGGGAGGCTATCCTGTGCTTTGTAGGATGTTTAGCAGCATCCCTGGGCTCTACCCACTAGATGTCAGTAGCTTTCCCAAGATGTGACAATTAAACATATACCTAGATACTACAAAATGTCACCTGGGGTCTCAAAACACCCCCAGTTGAGAACCACTGAGCTAGACACTTGTGCAAAAAGCAACACTGGCCATGATAGCAACTTCACTATGAGCAGGGGACATTCCTTTCATGAGGTGAAAAGTTAGGAGTGTGTTTAGTGCTAACGGAAGGAAGTCCAAATGCTGACACTCTTTCTTGGGAATAATACACTTGTGGTGGGTGTTTTTCTATCTACTCTTGATGGTCTGTCTACCTAACAAAATATCCCTGCAGTTGAGATCTGGTATATGGACCCTATTTTCCCTAAAGTTAATAGCTCCACTTTTTCAAGTGCTTCTTATAAAGTACATGATCATAGAATAAAAATATCAAGAGTTAATAATCATTTGTTTATTATTTTTTGGAAACTTTTACCAGCAGGGAAGTATGAGGATTTCTAGAAATCACCAGGGTACAGTGAAAGTTGCCAATAAAAATGTAAAATAATACAGATGTTGTTATGAAGCAGAAACATGTTGTGTTTCAAATAAATCAGTATCCTTAACAATTAGCAAGAGAACTTGAGTTTTGTAAAAAGAACAATAGTATCATAATTTTATTATCTTTTTCCTACATATCTGGAATTTTAAAAACTTTTTCAATTAAAAAAAATTAGATTATTTAGGTCACTCTTGAGTTTAATAGTGGTTTTGAAAATGTATGGAAAAGTTCTGCTTCAAATATCTTCTCCTTTTACAGAATCTTCTTAATTATTTAAAAGAACTTATCTGTGAGTTATTCTCTGATATATATAGTGAAAATCCAGAGAGAGACTAGAAACTTTAAAATTACTCATTATTTTTTCTGATATAACTATAAAGTTTGAAAACTAGAGACAAGTATAAAAAATGTAATTTATCATATTTTGATGTAATTGACCTTTTCTCTTGCTTATTTTTTAGTGGCGTCTAAGCTTTAATGTACGTAAGAATCATAGGGATAACTTGTTTTAAAAGGATGTCCCAGGGCACTACCAAAGAAGAGTACAGGATGAAACCTGGGAAACAGCATTTTAACAGCTACCCCAGATGATTCTGATTCAGAAGGTCCATAAAAACCACCTGGAAAAACGGATTTATGTTCTTATGTTGCCATCATATCATTACCATCCATTGACTGATTAGGGGAGGGAAGAAACTTTTGCTCTGTCTGTTTTTAAAAGAGCCCTGTTATTTGTAAAGATCATTCTTTCTACAACAATTAGCTTCTATTTAAGACACAACATTCGTTTTAGTCTTTCAGTACACTTTTGGGTGACTTTCCTTGGATTGGTAATCATTCAGTGTTTTTTGCCTTTTATCATCTGGAACAGATACATGAATGGTCCATTTAAGAATTAATAATCTCCTCTGGACTCCCAATACATTTGGCCTGTATTTCTCTTGGGATGTTTTAGCTCCAGGCATGATGTAATGTTAACACAGAGTGTCTATGGAAGGATCAGATGAATGGCACAGACCTAGATGATTTTGGCGGGCAGAATCTGTAGTAATTAGCACCTCTTAAGGTAAGAGGGTGAAAGACAAGGCAACGTCCCAGGTGATTCCAAGTTTGGGAACCTGGGCAACTTGAGTGAGAGGAGCTGTGTTGGGGAATTTGGGAGCATGGGTTAGAGAATATAAGAAGAGTGGCGGTGATATGGTTTGGATTTGTATTCTTGCTCAAATCTCACGTCGAATTGGAGGAGGGGCCTTGTGGGAGGTGATTGGATCATGAGGAAGTTTCCCCCCTTGCTATTCTTATGATAGTGACTGAGTTCTCACGAGATATGATGGTTTAAAAATGTGTGGCACTTCCCCCTTTGCTGTCTCTCCTGCCTCCATGTGAAGAAGGTGTTTGCTTCCCTTGTCTTCTCTTCTCAGGTAAGTTTCCTGAGGCCTTCCCAGAAGTAGAAGCCTGCACAGTCCACAGAACTCTGAGTCAATTAAACCTTTTTTCTTTATAAATTACCCAGTCTTAGGTAGTTCTTTATAACAGTATGAGAACCAACTAATACAGGCAGGATGCAAAGTTTCAGGAGCCAGTGGGACATCTGTTAGAGATGTGTATAAGGAGTTTAGAAATTTCAACCATGCTTCAGAGTTAATCAAGATTTGAAATAGAAAAGTAGCAGCCAAAGGTGTAAATGTACTAACTAAAAGCTAGTAAATATTAATAAAAGAGAGCCAAAAACTAAGCTGTGAGATGTGCCCTCATTTAGAAACCTGAAGAGGTGAAAAGAAGGGAATAAAACAAGTAAGAAAGGGACAAAAAAGGAAGTGGGAACTTACAGTAAAAACTTGTCGTAGAATCAAGGGAATGCTTCTGAAGGAAGACGTGTCTAGCAGAGGCAAGCCCCGCTGAATTGAGAGAGGAAAAGTATTGAAACAAAGCTTTTGAGTTTGGTGACCAAGGTTTCACTGGTGACCTTTGACAAAACCTCAGTTACTTGAGCAGACTTAAATGAAGTGAAAAGTCATGAGCTTGAGGGAGAACTTAAAACTCAAAATTACTGTAAGAACTTGAGTCTTCCAGGTCGACTTGTCATCAGGTTCCTTGTTTTTGTTGTGGATTTCCGCTTGCAGGATAAATTTTCCCCTGCAGTCTTCCCTTGGTGACCTCTTCAATGTAATCAGTTCAGTATTTCTGCTATACCTCCATTACCCACATCTGAGGCTCTGAATTAGGTGGAGTTAATTGGTTCAATTGGAGATTCACACCCATGGCAACTTGTCATCTCCTAACCTCTTGATGGAGTATACCAGCAAATGAGAGATGACTTGAACTAATCTGACCCTTTCATTTCACATCCACAGCACAATTACTCTCCCTTTTGCTCGCCTAACATGATCTCAAATACTAAAATGACCCAATCCAGCTTATTAGATCCCCAAATAATATAATAACATAATACAAAATTTAGACATTTGGAAAAGGCACATGGTAGGGTCCGTATGTACCTGCTCCCATTTTTTTCTATGGTTCAAAGCACAGTTTTAAGAAACCAGTTAACTTTCTTCAGTGAGGCCTATTTGCCAGCTTCTCTACTGGGAATTATTTATAGTATGGCAATAAGGTCATTAACTTGTACTTGGTTCTGAAAAGCTAAAAACTTTCGAAGTTGCAAACTTGAATTTTTGCCCTGATCTCTCTGACTCCATTGACAATAATATTTTCCACCATGCCATGGTACCTTGACAGATCATCTTTCTCTTCAAATTTTTTTTTGTGAGAATGGCTAATTGACATGTTTTCTTTCTGCTGCCTTCCATGATATATAAATACAATTAAGCAATAAAACCAAGGAAACACAATATCAAATTGATTATATATGACCCGCATGTTGAGGAATAAAACATTTAGCCTTATACCTTTTCATACTGCATGTGCAGCTAAGAACAAGTCCTAGTTTTCTAAAGCACCTCTTGATGAGCTAAAAAAAAAGGACCTTAATGAGTCTATCTTCTATACCACATCTCTGATGTTTATAAATATTTCATATAAAGTCAATTCATGAAGTTAAACTTCTGAAACAAAATTATGGGATCCGACAGACCCCATCTGTTTAAGGCAAAAGTTGAAAATGTCTAATTCAAAGGCATCATAAATTATTTATATGTAAATTTAAAAATTTAAAGTTTCATTTTGGCTTTTTTCATTTTCAGAGAAGGAAAGGGTCATGTTAGATCTGATAACAAGTAAGTATAGTTATATATCAACATATTCCAGATATTCGGGTGTGAAATACCCCCATAAAGCATCCTTGTGGAGCAGCGTAACTTATTTCTGAATTTGAGTGCTCTGAGGCATTGGGCTAGTGTGAGGTTGAGGATGTCAAGTCTAAAAAAGATGTGGGTTTGGTTCTGGACCATGATTGTGGCCAGAGCAATGTAGTCTGGCTGCAGGGTCAGAGTGTTAGACACTAGAAGGACAGACTTTGTGGTGGTAGATGATGAGTCCCTTAGAGAAGGACCCCAGGCAGTAGTTATGGGATTATGGGAAATGACACCCACCACTCAGGGACAAAGTTGGCAAGAGGTGTCAATGGCTAGGACAATGCCAGCCAAGTGTGGATCACAGAAGAGCTCCAGGCAGTCCCAGTGGAGAATTCAAAGGATAAGGATGATTGCCACAATGGTAATTATGGGAATTGTAATGGCCAACAATTGAGTAGCACTTTTGGTAAGACTTGGTGGTACCACTTGATACTGTATGGCCACTTTGTCTCAGAAATTTGGTAGCATTGAGTCTATAGTAACTCCAGCTACAAAGGTCTGAGAAAGAGGGAAGCTGACAACCTCTAGACTTTTGGTCATTGATCCTACAGTTCAATGATTTTATATATTTTATTTTTGTTCTTCTCGACATGCTGATTTAATTTTATATAGTTTATTTTTATGTATGTGTGATTAAGTCTCTTAAAAGTCAACCAAATACAGACTCTGGAGCCACATTGCCTGGGTTCAGCTGCGGGCCCTTGGACAAGTTACTTGACCTCTCTGTGGTTTAGCTTTGTCATCTGTAGACTGGGAACAATATCCCTACATTATTAGTTAGTTATGAGGATTTAATAAGTTAATACTTGCTTTACATAGAGTAAGAGTTTTCTATTAAATTGCCAAAAACTAAAAATAAAATTTTATGTAGGTTAGTAGGTCCAGTTGTATCCGTTTCACATGGGGGCATTGTTTAAAATGCAGATTCTGGAGTGTCACCCCAGACTTACTCAAATTCTTAAAGGTAGCCCTAGGAATCTATATTTCTAACAAGTCTCTCAGGAAATTCCATTTTTCAAAGTAAGATCTGGGAATTAATTGAGCCATGCTTCTTGTTCACAATATATTTAAAGTTATTAGCAAATTATTTTCTGACTCATTTTTTAAGAAAAATCCTTAGTAGATTGTACAAAGCTTGCTTACTTAGTTTAAATGTTATTTGGAACAAGAAAGGATATAACTAAATCAAGCTTTCTCTAAACTATTCTTCATGCAAGATTTGCTCTTACATCTTCCTCTACCAACTCCAGATGCAAATATATCACCTATGAATTTTGGAAACTAGCCATTTGTTGGGCATGTCTTTTACTAAGACTAACCTGGAATTTGGTTTGAATTATCAAGTATTTGTAACACAATATAAAGGAAATGCAGTTCTGTGTGTCAGAAGTCCCCAGTTCCCAAAGGAAAAGTTCACTGTGATAGGCAATTGCTAACCGTTCACGAGCACATTTTTAAAAAGTATAGCAATGATAGAAAACCAAACAATAGAGCCTCCATAAAGATTTATCCAAACGTAGTTGCCAAGACAAATAATGTTGCATTTTAACAGTAACATGGTTTGTTCCTCATTAAACAAAACAAAACAAAACAAAAACGCGATCTTGTTTTCTATAAATGAGTTCAATAGAGTGGTAATGTGCAAATGATTTATTTGAAAAGAAAAAAGAAAATAATTTCCTTCTCCTATCACTGTAAATGTTTATGGGCTGCCCATTTTTAGGCACAGAAGATGTCTCTTTAGTAGATCATTTGCCAGTAGTAAAGGATTTACACCGAGACATTCTATTTGGCGGGGTGTGAGGGATGTCTGGTTGTCCTTGTTCGCAGTATCATTTGTTTTCAAGGTGACTGACTCGATGTAGGGACCTAATCCATGACCTTGAAGCAAAGCAGAGTTAATTGATGTACCAAAGGATTCATTAGCATTTGTCTCTCAACCATGAAACCAGATGGGCAGGGTAGCCTAATTGAGAAATTAACTGTATATTTTCTTGCCTATGGGCTTTTAATGCACAAAAACAAAGGAAACATTTTTTCTTCCTCTTCTGTTTTTCCAACTTTTATTTTAGTTTCATGGGGTACATGTACAGGTTTGTTACCTGGGTATACTGCATAATGCTGAGGGTTGGAGTACAAATGATCCCGTCACCCAGGTAGCGAGCATAGTACCCAATAGTTAGTTTTTCAACCCTTGATCCCTCCCTTCCTCCCCACCTAGTAGTCCCCAGTTTCTATTGTTACCATCTTTATGTTCATGAGTACCCAATGTTTAGCTCCCACTGATAAGTGAGAACATGCAGTATATGGTTTTCTGTTCCTGCATTAATTCGCTTAAGATAATGGCCTCAGCTTCATCCACGTTGCTGCAAAGGAGATAATTTTGTTCTTTTTATGGCTGTATAGTATTCTGTGACATATATGTGTTGGGGAACCAGCCCCACACCACCCAGGGGGTACCCCGAGTCCTGCGGAGACAAAGGAGTTAGAAAGAGACAGAATAAGCGTTTAAAAGGCAGGTCCAGGGGACCGGAGCCTCGGAGGCTTGCTCATGGCCCAGAGCTCTCGGGCTCCGCCCAATTTATTGGTTTACAAGCTCTTTGTTCTTAGGGCAGATGGGAGGGGGAGGAAGGGATGAGGAAAAGGATTAATCAGTGAAGGAGAACTCGTGAGTCATTCAATAAGATGTATAGCAGTGGCGGTTTCTTTGAATTTCCTTGAGCAAAGGCGTGTGTCTAAACTACTTAAGATCTTTAACTTATGGGGACTGAAATGGGTGGGAGCGGGTTTCAGGAGGAGCCAAGATGTTTGATTGTACTCCACTGCTTCAAGGGAATGTTATCTCCCCGAGCAACCTGTGGAATGCCACTGAGCGGTTATGCTCTTGGGGCATAAAGACGTGAAGGCAGTAAGGAGACTTTTCTCCTCAGAGGCCACCCATGGCTTCCCATGGGTGTCTCACACAGGAGAGACCAACTCAACTGGCACCCCAGAAACTCTTTCCCACAATATGTACCACATTCTCTTTATCCAGTCCACCATTGATGGACACCTAGATTGATTCCATATCTTTGATGTTGTGAATAGTACTGTGATAAACATGCGAGTGCAAGTGTCTTTTTGGTAGAACAATTTGTCTTCTTTTGGATATATGTCCAATAATGGGATTCCTGGGTTGAAAGGCAGTTCTGTCATAAGTTATTTGAGAAATCTCCAAACTGCTTTCCACAGTGGCTGAACTAATTTACATTCCCATCAACAGTCTATAAGTGTTCCCTTTTCTCTGCAGCCTTGCCAGCATTGGTTGTTTTTTTGACTTTTTAGTAATAGCCATTGTGACTTGTGTGAGATGGTATCTCATTGTGGTTTTGACTTGCATTTCTCTAATGATCAGTGATATGCAGCCTTTCTTTATATGTATGTTGGCAGCTGGTATGTCTTATAAGTGTTTGTTCATGTGTTGCACTCATTTTTGATGGGTTATTTGTTTTTTGCATGTTCAATTGCTTAAGTTCCTTATAGATTCTGGATATTAGACTTTTGTCAGATGCATACTTTGCAAATATTTTCTCCCATTCTGTAGGTTGTCTGTTTACTCTGTTGGTAGTTTATCTTCATGTGCTGAAGCTCTTTAGTTTAATTAGGTCCCACTTGTCAATTCTTGTTTTTGTTGTAATTGTTTTTGAGGACCTAGTCATAAATTCTTTCCCAACGCCCATGTCCAGAATGGTGTTTCCTAGGTTTTCTTCTAGGATTCTTATAGTTTGAGGTCTTATATTTAAATCTTTAACCCGTCTTGAGTTAGTTTTTGTCTATAGTGAAAAGTACAGATCCAGTTTCATTCATCTGCACGTGGCTAGCCAGCTATCCCAGCACTATTTATTAAGTAGGGAGTCCTTTTCCCATTCCTTATTTTTCTTGACTTTGTCAAAGATTGGGTGGCTCTAGGTGTGTTATAACTTGATTCACTATTCTGTTCCATTGGTCTGTGTCCATTTTTGTAGAGTACTATGCTGTTTGGGTTACTGTAGCCTTATAGTACAGTTTGAAGTCGCGTAATCTGATGCTGGTCATTTTGCTTAGGATTGCTTTGGCTGTTCAGGCTTTTTGTGGTTCCATATGAATTTTAGAATAGTTTTTTTCTAGTTCTGTGAAAAATGACATTGCTAGCTTCATAGGAATAGTGTTGAATCTACAGTATGCTTTGGGCAGTATGGCCATTTAAGTGATACTGATTCTTCCAATCCATGAGTGTGAAATGTTTTTCCATTTGTTTCTGTCATCTGTGATTTCTTTTAGCAGTGTTTTGTAGTTCTCCTTGTAGAGATCTTTCACTTCCTTGGTTAGATGTATTCCTAGGTATTTTATTTTTGTGTGGCTATTGTAAGTAAGATTGCATTCTTGATCTGGCTTTTAGCTTGAACATTATTGGTATATAAAAATGTTACTGATTTTTGTACATTAATTTTATATCTTGAAGCTTTACTGAAGTTGTTTATCAGTTCCAGGAGCCTTTTAACAGAGTCATTCGAGTTTTCTAGGTATCGAATCATATCATCTGTGAAGAGAGATAGCTTGCTTCTCTTCCTGTTTAGATGCCTTTTATTTCTTTCTCTTGCCTAATTGCTCTGCATAGCATTTTCAGTATTATGTTGAATAGATGTGGTGGGAATGGGCATTCTCATCTTGCTCCAGTTCTCAAGGGGAATATTTCCATTTCTGCCCATTCAGTATGATGTTAGCTGTGCATTTGTCATAGATAGCTCTTATTATTTTGAGTTATGTTGCTTCTATGCCTAGTTTCTTGAAGATTTTTATCATGAAGGTGTGTTGGATTTTATAAAAAGCTTTTACCACATTTATTGAGATGATCATATGGGTTTTGTTTTTAAATCTGTTATGTGGTGACTCACATTTGTTAATTTGCATATGTTGAACCAACCTTGCATCCCAGGGATTTAGCCTACTTGATCATGGTGAATTAATTTTTTCATGCACTGTTGGATTCAGTTTGCTAGTATTTTGTTGAGGATTTTTGCACCCATGTTCATCAGGGATATTGGCCGTTTGTTTTCTTTTTTTGTTGTGTCCTTGCCAGGTTTTGGTATCAGTGTGATGCTGGCTTTGTAGAATGAGTTAGTGATCGGTAACTATTTCTGGAATAGTTTCAGTAGAATTAGTACCAGCTCTTCTTTGTACATCTGATAGAATTCAGCTTTGAATCCATCTGGTCTGGGGCTTTTTTTGGTTAATATGCTTTTTTATGATTGATTCAATTTTGGAACTTGATATAGATATATTTAGGGTTTCACTTTCTTCCTGATTCAAATTTGGGAGGTTGTGTTTTTCCAGGAATTTATCAGTTTCCTCTAGCTTTTCTAGTTTGTGTGCATAGAAGTCTTCATAATAGTCTCTGAGGATCTTTTGTATTTCTGTGGGGTCAGTTATAATGTTACCTTTGTCATTTCTGATGTGCTTATTTGGATTTTCTTTTCTTCTTTGTTAATCATCTAGCTAGTAGTCTATCAATCTTGTTTATCCTTTCAAAAAACAAACTTTTGGTTTCGTTGATTCTTTCTATAGATTTTTTTCTCAATTTTGTTCAGTTTCTTCCTCTTCTTTTTAATATAGTGAGCCAGGTGTGGCAGATGATATTTTCTAAAAATGGCTGCAGCAATCTATCCAGTCCTACATGTTCCTCCAGAACCATGCCACCCTCCCATCAAGAGGTGGAATCTATTTGTTCTCCCTTGAACCTGAGTGGAACTTTGAGACTGGTCAACAAATAGATTAGAGTGGAAGTGATGCTGCATGACTTCCAAAGCTAGGTCCTATAAAGCAATATGGCTCTACCTGGCTCTCCCTCTTTGGCATGCTCACCCTTGAGACCCAGGCTCCATGCTATAAGTAAGCCTCAACTGCATGAGGAGACCATGTGTGCTCTGACTAACAGCACTAGCTGAGACCCCCAGCTGGCAACCAGCGTTAGCCACCAGAAATGTTAGTGAACTAGCCTCTAGATGATTTTATATCCTAGTCCTCGGCCTTTGAGCAGCCCCAAATTGCAAATTCTTGAGCAAAAAAAAAAAAAAAAAAATGTCATTGCTTAAGGTGGAAAGTTTGGGCGTGATTTGTTAATCAGGATGAGATAACTGTAACACCAGGGCTTCCTCTTCTGGAGGTGTGGATAGTTTTTTGCTTCAAGGACAGATATGAGGCCCTTGTTTCCAGACAGGGTGAATAATATCAAGGCTCAGAGGGTTCAAGCAGTGAGGTGGCAGTCTAGTCCACCAGGAATAGGATTTCTAATCCCAGTAGATAAGGGTAGGGAGTTGTGAGAGCAGTGGAAATGTTGCCCTGCTCTCAATCTGGCTTTGGGGAAGAGGCGGGACCTCTGATAAGGCTGGCAACCAAATACTAAGCTCAGTGACCTTGGAAACTGCAGTTAAGGCTGTCATGATCTGCTGGGGGAGGAGGAGGTGTACATGCACATGTGTATATGCATGTGCATGTGTGTGTAGTGGAGGGATTGAATCAGAAAAGCCAGCTGCCTTCAGGAGGACCACAAGAGCCAGAGCAAAGAAAAATGGCATAGTTACAACCACACACTGAAAGACACTCTTGGAGTTTTTGTCATCCCCTGGGACTCTTGTTAGACCCTAGGAAGGAGACCAGATCCCCAAACTTTGTTCTGATGTTATATGTATATATTGAAAAATTGTTAGTCATTTGTTCTAATATCATTTATCAGCTGATTAGTTACCTGGTTAATTCTTTTCTTACTAATTTGAAATATTGTGTGATCATATAAGAATGTCTTTGGTCTGCTGTGTTTTTGTTCCATTAATCTGTCTGTAATCACCAATATGATTCCATTTTAGTGACTATATATTTAAAATACATTTTGATATCTTGTAGGGGGAAATCCCATTATATATTCTCCCAGAAATTTCTTGGCTTTCTCACAAGTGTATTCCTTCAGGCAGGCTTTCAAATCATCTGGTGATGTTCCTTTCAAAAAACTTATTGGGGCTTTGGTGAGTATTGTCTTGCATATGAATAGTTAAAAATGGTAGATTGAACATACACTTAGCCCTTCTCCCTCCCAGAATCCCACTAAATGAGAATAAAGGAATGTTTACAGAAGATATAAATACATGAGAACAAAGTATGAGATAGGAGACATCAGTGACACGATTTTGGAAGTTGGTGGACAGATGGTAGGGGTTAAATGATTTAACAGACATGAGAAAGCTGAATCCTAATCTGGAAGTTGGAAAAGGGGAGAAATAACCTAATGTACATTGCAGACTCCTACAAAGAAGCAGGATTTGGCAGGTGGAATAATCAGTTGAAAGACTGTTTAAAAATTTAGTCCCTCATATCTCCATTCCAAATTTATACATCTGAACAAATATCCATCCCCCATTCTGGCAGGAGACTTGAAGTTTATTCTCTAAGGATGATAAACAGATGATCTTTGAATTAGGCAATACCAGGTACAACTAAAACAGAGATACCAAACAGAAAACATGGGGACTAAGATAAACCTTATGTATAGGACCTAAGATCTCTAGCCATCTTCCCTCATATAGCTCAGTAATGTTGGCAGCCAGATATATATGTTCTTCTTAAATTCTAGAAATTTTATATTGAAATCTTTTACTACTGATTTCCTTCTATTTTCTCTATCCTCTATTCATAGAATTTCAACTATTCTAAAACATTCTCCCCCTTCTGTGGAGGGGGTCAAAGGCATCTTCTTTGAGAACCTATCTTCCAAGAGAAATAAGCACAAGACACTCAAATCAAAAGTTTTCCAAATATTATCCTAGAGAGAAGAGCACCATTGAGAAGCACTCCCCCTGCCATGAGCTCCCAGCCTTCTTTTTAGCGCCTGCCTCACTCTTAAATATGAGCAGACAGCAAGGACTGCCAGACGTTTATGAAAAAAACCCCACCTCACTTTAAATGCCAATACAAATAGAAAGAAAAACTTAATAATAGCTAGTATTAATATCCCTAGAGAATATGAATCAATGAAGAAGTAGATACTATAAAACAAATATCCAGTGAACATGAAACCTTAGAAATAGACAATATGATCGCATAAACTATTGGAAGATACCCTGGGCACAGTGGCCCACACCTGTAATCCCAGCACTTTGGGAGGCTGAGGCAGGTAGATCACTGAGGTCAGGAGTTCGAGACCAGCCTGGCCAACATGGTGAAATCCCATCTCTACTAAAAATATAAAAATTAGCTGGGCGTGTGGCAGGTGCCTGTAATCCCAACTACTTGGGAGGCGGAGGCGCGATAGTCACTTTAACCCAGGAGGCAGAGGTCGCAGTGAGCCGAGATGGTGCCACTGCACTCCAGCCTGGACAACAGAGCAAGACTCCATCTCAAACAACATAAAAAATCAAAAAATATATATTGGAAGATAAAATCAAGAGAATCTCCCAGAAAGACTAGAAGAAAGAGAAGAAAATAGATAATATTTTTTAAAATAGAGACTTATCTAGAATGTTCTAGAATAATTGAAGTTCTGGCCGGGCACGGTGCTCACGCCTGTAATCCCAGCACTTTGGGAGGCTGAGGCGGGTGGATCACGAGGTCAGGAGATGGAGACCATCCTGGCTAACATGGTGAAACCCCGTCTCTAACAAAAATACAAAAAAATTAGCCGGGCATGGTGGTGGGCACCTGTAGTCCCAGCTACTCAGGAGGCTGAGGCAGGAGAATGGCATGAACCCAGAAGGCAGAGGTTGCAATGAGCCACGATAGCGCCACTGCACTCCAGCCTGGGCGACACAGCGAGACTCCGTCAAAAAAAAAAAGAATAATTGAAGTTCTATGAATAGAGGATAGTGAAAATAGATAAAAGGAAATCACTAATAAAATAATTCAAAATAAAATTTCCAGAATCTATGAGGAACATGAATGTCCTGATAGAAAGGGATGTCACTGAGCACCCAGAACAATGGATAAAGTAGACCAAATCCAAGGCACATTATCGAGGAATTTCATAAAGCTGGGGACAGATAATGGACAATATAAAGTCTCAGGGAGAAAAAAAAACAGATTTCATACAAAGTATCAAGTATAAGAAGACATCAAACTTATCAATAACAATAGTGGAAGCTAGAAGGCAATGAAGCAACAACACACTAAAAATTTTGAGGAAAAATAACTTCAAGAACTCCATTTTCAGTGTCTAAAAAACAAAACTCATGTAGCCCCTTTTCAGGAAGCTGTTTGAAGATGTGCTTCTAGAAATTTATGGAATAAACCAAGAGAAAAAAAAAAGACACAAAGTCCAGGAAACAGGGAATTCAATTCAAGAGAAAGGCTGAGGGAATCTCTGTGATGATAATGAATGGAGAGTTCTGGGTGGCTTCCAGTTATTAGGTATAATGGTAAGCAGAATTCTACGATGACCCGCAAGATTTTCACCCCTTGATATATGTGCCCTGTAGAATCCCCTCACATGAGTGTGTGCAGGATCTGTGAATACAATGGGATATTACTCCTGTGATTATGTTATATGGTGAAAATGAAGAGGTTTTCAGATGTTATTAAAGTCCCTAATCAGTTGACTTTAAGCTAATCAATAGGGAGATTGTCCTGGATGAAGTCTTACCTAACTAGGTGAGCCTTTTAAAAATAGTCTAGAAATCATAGAGGGAAGGAGTCAAAGAGATTTGAAACATCAGAGATTCTCCCCTGCTCACCTTAAAGAAGCAGACAGCCATTTATGTGGCGAGGACCACATGTCAGGGAATGGTGGGTGGTCTATAGAAGCCAACGGCCTCAGTCCCATATCTACAAGGAACTGAATCCTGCCAAGAGTGACATGAGCTTGGAAGAGGACCCTGAGCCTCAGATGAGAATTCAGCCCTAACCAATACCTTGATTTCAATCCAGTGAGATCCCAAACAGGGAAATCAGCTATGCTGTGCCTGGACTCCTAACCCATGGAAAGTCTGAAATAATAAATGTGTGCTATTTTAACCCACCAAGTTTGTGGCAGTAAATAATTAATGCAGGTGTAGATGGCAAACAATCCAGACTGAAGCAGCTCACACTCTGGAAGGATTTATCCAGAGATATAAAATTGTCCTAATGTCCTGAGAGATACATACAACTTGAGGATAATTGGGAAATGTATTAGTAGTAAGTACACACAAAGCTAAGCAATCAAACACCACATCATTGCTAACTTTAAGAAAAACAGAATGCTGCAAAAAAAAAGGTCATAGTATATAAGGCAACTTAGTTATAAATAGGATTTACAGAGTCAGTATGATGTAAAAACCAAATGATGGTCTAAGCAAAATCACATGATAAATACAGTGGGAGGATGAAGATGAGAAATATATGTAGGAGTACGAGTGGGGTGAGATTTTGCAAAAGCAAAATCTTCATCTTTCATACCAGGAGTGATAGAACAAAAAATTCAGAAATTGCAGTGTATGTCTATCATGGTGCCTCTGGGAAGGGAAACATTTGAGTGGATGAAGCAGGTAACTTTTGTTTTTTATTGAAACCTTGTGAAAGTACTTGACTCTTTAAAATAAGTGAATGCATAACTTGGACAAAAATGAAAATAAATTTAAAGCAAAGAATTGAAAGTTCAGTAGATTAAAGACACATAATATTAGTTCTTGAGATGATGTTTTCATTTAATTGTATTTTCAAATACCTCCCACTTATTGGCTGTTTATAAGTGAACAAGATTATAAACTGTAAAATTCAATTCACTTATTCCATGTGTGAATAAATGCCACAAAAGAAAATAAGAATTTCCTTTTCCCAATCACAAACATTTCCCTTACAAAATCACCTTCAGGAAGTCACCTGACCAAATAAACAAGAGCTTCCATTTCTCAATTTTTAGCACATCATGGGGTGAAGGGATTATTTCTGTTTTCCCTTTTGTTCCTTAGAGTAACATTAAAATATTTGTAATATATTGACACTCCTGATGAAAGATCAAACATTTCAGTGTTTGTTTCTTCAACAATCAACTTTTCATTTGGAATAGCTGGAATCTAAATTCATTTTTCTCACACTTTTCACTCTCCAGATGCTGGAATTGCGCTAGATCATGAAGAAGATATGTTGTGGTTGTTTTCATATTTTCTATTGAGTGGTATTCACCAGCAATGTGACAGAATTCAGTGTACATCAGCAGGGTGTACCTTTTACCATTACTCGCACTTACTATGTGAGTTCCTAAACCCTGTTAAGCAGCTATCTCCATTTCAGTAAAATGGATAGTAATAACATCTCCAGTATGGGATTTTTGAGTAGCTTACATGAGATAAATAAGCAAAGGGCTTAGCACAATGTAAGAAGTCAATAAGCATTAGCTGCTGATATCATTGCTATTCAGGAAAAAGAACTGTGATTAATAATAAGCATTAATATTAATGTTTAATAAATTTAAGAATAAAATTCTAACTTTAACCAAGTAGAAGTTTTGTTGCTGGGCAAGATGGCTGAATAGGAACAGCTCCGGTCTGCAGCTCCCAGCGAGATCAACACAGAAGGCGGGTGATTTCTGCATTTCCCACAGAGGTACCCAGCTCATCTCATTGGGACTGGTTAGACAGTGGGTGCAGCCCATGGAAGGTGAGCAGAAGCAGAGTAGGGCATTGCCTCACCTGGGAAGTGCAAGAGGTTGGGGAACTCCCTCCCCTAGCCAAGGGAAGCTGTGAGGGACTGTGCTGTGAGGGACTGTGCATTCTGGCCCAGATACTACACTTTTCCTACAATCTTTGCAACCCACAGACCAGGAGATTCCCTCAGGTGCCTATACCACCAGGGCCCTGGGTTTTAAGCACAAAACTGGGCAGCCATTTGGGCAGACACCAAGCTAGCTGCAGGAGTTATTTTTCATACCCCAGTGGCACCTGGAACGCCAGGGAGATAGAACCATTCACTCCCCTGGAAAGGGGGCTGAAGCCAGGGATCCAAGTGGTCTAGCTCAGTGGATCCCACTCCTATGGAGCCCAGCAAGCTAAGATCCACTGGCTTGAAATTCTCACTGCCAGCACAGCAGTCTGAAGTTGACCTGGGACACTCAAATTTGGTGGGGGGAGGGGCGTCCACCATTAATGAGGCTTGAGTAGGCGGTTTTCCCCACACAGTGTAAACAAAGCCACCAGGAAGTTCAAATTGGGCAGACCCCACTGCAGATCTGCAAAGCCACTGTAGCCAGACTGCCTCTCTAGGCTCCTCCTCTCTGGTCAGGGCATCTCTGAAAAAAAGGCAGCAGCCCCAGTCAGGGGCTTATAGATAAAACTCTCATCTCCCTGGGACAGAGCACCTGGGGGAGGGGGCGGCTGTGGGTGCAGCTTCAGCAGACTTAAACGTTCCTGCCTGCCAGCTCTGAAGACAGCAGTGGATCTCCCAGCACAGCGCTCAAGCTCTGCTAAGAGACAGGCTGCCTCCTCAAGTGGGTGTCTGACCCCCTTGCCTCCTGACTGGGAGACATCTCCCAGCAGGGGTCAACCTCATAAAGGAGAGCTCCAACTGGCATCTGGTGGGTGCCCTTCTGGGACGAAGCTTCCAGAGGAAGGAACAGACAGCAATCTTTGCTGTTCTGCAGCCTCTGCTGGTGATACCCAGGCAAACAGGGTGTGGAGTGGACCTCCAGCAAACTCCAGCAGACCTGCAGCAGAGGGGCCTGACTATTAGAAGGAAAACTAACAAACAGAAAGGAATAGCATCAACATCAACAAAAAGGATGTCCACACAGAAACCCCATCCGAAGGTCACCAACATCAAAGACCAAAGGTAGATAAATCCATGAAGATGAGGAAAAGCCAGCGCCAAAAGGCTGAAAATTCCAAAAACCAGAATGCCTCTTCTCCTCCAAAGGATCACAACTCCTCACCAGCAAGGGAACAAAACTGGATGGAGAATGAGTTTGATAAATTGACAGAAGTATGCTTCAGAAGGTGCATAATAACAAACTCCTCCCAGCTAAAGGAGCGTGTTCTAACCCAATGCAAGGAAGCTAAGAACCTTGAGAAAAGGTTAGAGGAATTGCTAACTAGAGTAACCAGTTTAGAGAAGAACATAAATGACCTGATGGAGCTGAAAAACATAGCACGAGAACTTTGTGAAGCATACACAAATATCAATAGTCGAACCAATCAAGTGGAAGAAAGGATATCAGAGATTGAAGATCAACTTAATGAAATAAAGCATGAAGACAAGATTAAAAAGAATGAAAAGGAAAAACAAAGCCTCCAAGAAATATGAGACTATGTGAAAAGACCAAATCTACATCTGATTGGTGTACCTGAAATTGATGGGGAGAATGGAACCAAGTTGGAAAACACTCTTCAGGATATTCTCCAGGAGAACTTCCTCAACCTAGCAAGACAGGCCAACATTCAAATTCAGGAAATACAGAGAATACCACAAAGATACTCCTTGAGGAAAGCAACCCCAAGGTACATAATCGTCAGATTTGCCAAGGTTGAAATGAAGGGAAAAAATGTTAAGGGCAGCCAGAGAGAAAGGTCAGGTTACCCACAAAGGGAAGCCCATCAGACTAACAGTGGATCTCTCGGCATAAACCCTACAAGCCAGAAGAGAGTGGGGGCCAATATTCAACATTCTTAAAGACAAGAATTTTCAACCCAGAATTTCATATCCAGCCAAACTAAGCTTCATAAGCAAAGGAGAAATAAAATCCTTTCCAGACAAGCAAATGCTGAGAGATTTTGTCACCACCAGGCCTGCCTTAGAAGAGTTCCTGAAGGAAGCACTAAATATAGAAAGGAAAAATCAGTACTAGCCACTGCAAAAACATACCAAATTGTAAAGACTGTTGACACTATGAAGAAACTGCATCAACTAATGGGCAAAATAACCAGCTAGCATCATAATGACAGGATCAAATTCACACATAAAAATATTAACCTTAAATGTAAATGGGCTAAATGCCCGAATTAAAAGACACAGACTGCAAATTGGATAAAGAGTCAAGACCCATCAGTGTGCTGTATTCAGGAGACCCATCTCACATGCAGAGACATACATAGGCTCAAAATAAAGGAATGGAAATAAAGGCTCAAAATAAGTTAAATGGAAAGCCAAAAACAGCAGGGGTTGCAATCCTAGTCTCTGATAAAACAGTCTTTAAACCCACGAAGATCAAAAAAGTCAAAGAAAGGTGTTACATAATGGTAAAGGGATCAATGCAACAAGAAGAGCTAACTATCCTAAATATATATGCACCCAATGGAGGAGCACCCAGATTCATAAAGCAAGTCCTTAGAGACCTACAAAGAGACTTAGACTCCCATACTGTCAATATTAGACACATCAACAATGAAGGAAAACATGTTAAGGGCAGCCAGAGAGAAAGGTTGGGTTACCCACAAAGGGAAGCCTATCAGACTAACAGCTGATCTCTTGGCAGAAACTCTACAAGCCAGAAGAGAGTGGGGGCCAATATTCAACATTCTTAAAGAAAAGAATTTGCAACCCAGAATTTCATAAGTGAAGAAGAAATAAAATCCTTTACAGACAAGCAAATGCTGAGAGATTTTGTCACCACCAGGCCTGCCCTAAAAGAGCTCCTGAAGGAAGCACTAAACATGGAAAGGAACAACTGGTACCAGCCACTGCAAAACATGCCAAATTGTAAAGACCATCGAGGCTAGGAAGAAACTGCATCAGCTAATGAGCAAAATAACCAGCAAACATCATAATGACAGGATCAAATTCACACATAACAATATTAACCTTAAATGTAAATGGGCTAAATGCTCCAATTAAAAGACACAGACTGGAAAATTGGATAAAGAGTCAAGACCCATCAGTGTGCTGTATTCCGGAGACCCATCTCACATGCAGAGACACACATAGGCTCAAAATAAAGGGATGGAGCAAGATCTACCAAGCAAATGGAAAACAAAAAAAGGCAGGGGTTGCAATCCTAGTCTCTGATAAAACAGACTTTAAACCACCAAAGATCAAAAGAGACAAAGAAGGCCATTACATAATGGTAAAGGGATCAATTCAACAAGAAGAGCTAACTATCCTAAATATATATGCATCCAATACAGGAGCACCCAGATTCATAAAGCAAGTCCTTAGAGATCTACAAAGAGACTTAGACTCCCACACAATAATAATGGGAGACTTTAACACCCCACTGTTAACATTAGACAGATCAACAAGACAGAAAGTTAACAAGGATATCCAGGAATTGAACTCAGCTCTGCACCAAGCGGACCTAATAGACATCTACAGAACTCTCCACCCCAAATCAGCAGAATATACTTGTTTCTCATCAGTACCACACCACACTTATTCCAAAATTGACCACATAGTTGGAAGTAAAGCACTCCTCAGCAAATGTAAAAGAACAGAAATTATAACAAACTGTCTCTGAGACCACAGTGCAATCAAACTAGAACTCAGGATTAAGAAATTCACTCAAAACTGATCAACTACATGGAAACTGAACAACCTGCTCCTGAATGACTACTGGGTATGTAACGAAATGAAGGCAGAAATAAAGATGTTCTTTGAAACCAATGAGAACAAAGACACAACATACCAGAATCTCTGGGACACATTCAGAGCAGTGTGTAGAGGGAAATTTATAGCACTAAATGCCCACAAGAGAAAGCAAGAAAGATCTAAAATTGACACCCTAACATCACAATTAAAAGAACTAGAGAAGCAAGAGCAAACAAATTGAAGAGCTAGCAGAAGGCAAGAAATAACTAAGATCAGAGCAGAACTGAAGGAGATAGAGACACAAAAGCTCTTCAAAAAATCAGTGAATCCAGGAGCTGGTTTTTTGAAAAGATCAACAAAATTGATAGACTGCTAGCAAGACTAATAAAGAAGACAAGTGAGAAGAATCAAATAGATGCAACAAAAAATGATAAAGGGGATATCACCACTGATCCCACAGAAATACAAACTACCATCAGAGAATACTATAAACACCTCTATGCAAATAAGCTAGAAAATCTAGAGGAAATGGATAAATTCCTCGACACATACACCCTCCCAAGACTAAATCAGGAAGAAGTTGAATCCCTGAATAGACCAATAACAGGCTCTGAAATGGAGGCAATAATTAATAGCCTACCAACCAAAAAAAGTCCAGGACCAGACACATTCACAGCCAAATTCTACCAGAGGTACAAGGAGGAGCTGGTACCATTCGTTCTGAAACTATTCTAATCAATAGAAAAAGAGGGAATCCTCCTTAACTCATTTTATGAGGCCAGCATCATCCTGATACCAAAGCCTGGCAGAGACACAACAAAAAAAGAGAATTTTAGACCAATATCCCTGATAAACATCGATGCAAAAATCCTCAATAAAATACTGGCAAACCGAATCCAGCAGCACATCAAAAAGCTTATCCACCATGATCAAGTGGGCGTCATCCCTGAGATGCAAGGCAGGTTCAACATGCGCAAATCAATAAACTTAATCCAGCATATAAACAGAACCAAAGAAAAAACCACATGATTATCTCAATAGATGCAGAAAAAGCCTTTGACAAAATTCAACAACACTTCATGCTAAAAACTCTCAATAAATTAGGTATTGATGGGACGTATCTCAAAATAATAAGAGCTATCAATGACAAACCCACAGCCAATATCATACTGAATGGGCAAAAACTGGAAGCATTCCCTTTGAAAACTGGCACAAGACAGGGATTCCCTCTCTCACCACTCCTATTCAACATAGTGTTGGAAGTTCTGGCCAAGGCAATCAAGCAGGAGAAAGAAATAAAGGGTATTCAGTTAGGAAAAGAGGAAGTCAAATTGTCCCTGTTTGCAGATGACATGATTCTATATTTAGAAAACCCCATCGTCTCAGCCCAAAGTCTCCTTAATGACTTCAGCAAAGTCTCAGGATACAAAATCAATGTGCGAAAATCACAAGCATTTTTTACACCAATAACAGACAAACAGATCCAAATCATGAGTGAACTCCTATTCACAATTGCTTCAAAGAGAATAAAATACCTAGGAATCCAACTTGCAAGGGATGTGAAGGACCTCTTCAAGGAGAACTACAAACCACTGCTCAATGAAATAAAAGAGGACACAAACAAATGGAAGAACATTCCATGCTCATGGATAGGAAGAATCAACATTGTGAAAATGGCCATACTGCCCAAGGTAATTTATAGATTCAGTGCCATCCTTGGATGCAAGCTACCAATGACTTTCTTCACAGAAGTGGAAAAAATTACTTTAAAGTTCATATGGAACCAAAAAAGAGCTCACATTCCCAAGACAATCCTAAGCCAAAAGAACAAAGCTGGAGGCATCACGCTACCTGACTTCAAGCTATACTACAATGCTACAGTAACCAAAACAGCATGGTACTGGTACCAAAACAGAGCTATAGACCAATAGAACAGAACAGAGCCCTCAGAAATAATACCACACATCTACAACCATCTGATCTTTGACAAACCTGACAAAAACATGAAATGGGGAAAGGATTCCCTATTTAATAAATGGTGCTGGGAAAACTGGCTAGCCATATGTAGAAAGCTGAAACTGCATCCCTTCCTTACACCTTATACTAAAATTAATTCAAGATGGATTAAAGATTTAAATGTTAGACCTAAAACCATAAAAACCCTAGAAGAAAACCTAGGCAATACCATTCAGGACATAGGCATGGGCAAGGACTTCATGTCTAAAACACCAAAAGCAATGGCAACAAAAGCCAAAATTGACAAATGGGATCTAATTAAACTAAAGAGCTTCTGCACAGCAAAAGAAACTACCATCAGAGTGAACAGGCAACCTACAGAATGGGAGAAAATTTTTGCGATCTACTCATCTGACAAAGGGCTAATATCCAGAATCTACAAAGAACTCAAACAAATTTACAAGAAAAAAAACAAACAGCCCCATCAGAAAGTGGGCGATGGATATGAACAGACATTTCTCAAAGGAAGACATTTATGCAGCCAACAGACACATGAAAAAATGCTCATCATCACTGGCCATCAGAGAAATGCAAGTCAAAACCACAATGAGACACCATCTCACACCAGTTAGAATGGTGATCATTAAAAAGTCAGGAAACAACAGGTGCTGGAGAGGATGTGGAGAAATAGGAACACTTTTACACTGTTGGTGGGACTGTAAACTAGTTCAACCATTGTGGAAGACAGTGTGGCGATTCCTCAAGGATCTAGAACTAGAAATACCATTTGATCCATCCATCCCATTACTGGGTATATACCCAAAGGATTATAAATCATGCTGTTATAAAGACACATGCACACATATGTTTATTGCGGCACTATTCCCAATAGCAAAGACTTGGAACCAACCCAAATGTCCAACAATGATAGACTGGATTAAGAAAATGTGGCACATATACACCATGGAATACTATGCAGCCATAAAAAATGATGAGTTCATGTCCTTTGTAGGGACATGGATGAAACTGGAAACCATCATTCTGAGCAAACTATCACAAGGACAAAAAACCAAACACCACATGTTCTCACTCATAGGTGGGAATTAAACAATGAGAACACTTGGACACAGGAAGGGGAACAACACATACACGGGCCTGTTGTGGGGTGGGGAGAGTGGGGAGGGAAAGCATTAGGAGATATACCTAATGTAAATAACGAGTTAATGGTTGTAGCACACCAACATGGCACATGTATACATATGTAACAAACCTGTATGTTGTGCACGTATACCCTAGAACTTAAAGTATAATTAAAAAGAAAATACAAACTTTAAGTTAAAAATGTAATAAAAATAATAATAATTGTAATAAGTTTTACAATTCTGTATATGGAATTTTCTCACCCTGCTTAAGAAATAAATGCCTAATTAATTAATTTCTACCCTTTTTATGAAACTAAATTAAACTTGTAGTAATCTGCATAATCTTTTTTATACATTTGAATCTGCAATTCAGAAAATGTTTTAATGACGGGGTAGTTGCATCCATACACCTACATAAAATTAAAAATACATTATTTTTCACACTCAGAATTTCACAAATAATTTTGTTGGAAATCTACAAGTTCTTTGGAAAGTTGGTAGGAAAATTGTGTTTAAATAGCCACTGACTTTTAATTCTCAGAAGATACAAATGAATTCATCTGACCTTATCTAGGAAACCACATTACTACATGTGATTATTATTTGCACATATAGAGCGAGAAAGCGTACTAAAGAGTTATCCTTGTGTAAACTTAATTCTTCAACCATTAAGACTTTGGCTGGGAAAGAAAATGAGAATGAATGAGGGTTCCTCAGTTCAGATTCTTCTTCACTCGCCTTTAACCATTTATTTTTTGCTCAAAAAAAATTTTTTAAAGCACAAATGCCTATGCTTTCACATTTCCAAATGACAAACTTAAAACTTCACTTTAGCAGTATGTTCATCATAGCTCAGGAAAAAATCTCAATACAATGTAAAGAATGAAAGCCTATAAAGACATATTAATCCTTTGCTTTGATTGGTTTTGTTCCATTGCAGTTCTGTAAAGATACATGAATTAAGAACATTGAGCTTAGGAACTGCTAAATTGAGGATTTCTCTAGAATGCTTTCTTCTCTTGTAAACTCGTGGAAATTAAATGCAAAAACTATGTTACCACAATATTTCTGTGCAAAGACCAAACTTTAGAAAAGTTGTCAGGAAATTCCAAAACTTCTACACCCTAATTACGTGGGTGTTGTGGCCTGAATGTAATTTTTCTATTCCTCTTTTCCTTGTTAAATTTATACCTTCAATACAGTTCTGTTCATGTGGTAAAAACTGTGTCATAATTTGCCCAGGGTATGCAGTGTGGCCAAGTTCTCACTGTTCTTAAGATCCTTAACTAGGCATTTCCTGACTTTTGATTTTTCACCCTTTAAACAATTTTGCATTAATGCACACCATACAGGATATTAGCTTGAGAGAAAAGAAAGAAATTTAGGATAAGGATATTTGTAAACATGTGGCACCCACAGAGAACAGTTCAATAAGACCAGATTTGCTGTTTGAATAAATATGCTTTTTAGGGCACTCAGCTTATTCTTCTAAGCATGAGAGGAAGAGAAAGACAAATCTTTATTTTGCATTTTTTATAAAAGCTATCCTAGGTTCACCTCATTTATCATTCAGCTACAAAATGAAAACTTGGCCTTTGTTCACTCACAACTCTAATTTTTCAAAAAATCATGCACAGATTTGAACAACTCTCACTTCTGAGTGGTTAACATGAAACCTTAAGTTTTTAGAATGTGGATAACAGTTTTAACAAGGAAGGAAAACAATTTCAATCAGGTAAGAAAACAGTTTAATTTGGAGATTCAAGCCCTTAAATAATGGGGATCTAGAGTAGGATTAGAAATCAAGAGAGATCTAGATCCCCACAGACCATAGTTAAAATGAAACTAGTTCCAGTGTGGTGCAAATTGAAATTGATATTAATAGTTAATATTGTAGTGGATTTCAGGAGTAAATTTTCTGTACAAGTGTAGAAAACTATGATTGATATCTAATATAATGAAGTTTGCCCTGTTTCTTAACTAAGTTCTGGTCTACCACCATCCCCCCTACTCTTCCTGTCCTCTCCCCATCTCTCCCTCCCTCTCCCCATCTCTCTCTCTCTTTCCACACACACTCTTTTCTCTCTCTCTCTCCCCACTCTCTCTCCTGTTTTCCAAGTGGAACAGAGTTGGCTAGAGATGATGGTCTTAGCTGTATATCCCGGTCTTAGCTGTATGTCCCTTCCACCCTCTTTCTCTTGTTGCCTAATTCCTCCTACCTCAGAACCCTGACTCTGTGGATTCACATTCTTTTGGCACTTGGTGCCAACTTGCCTTCTGCCACTTGGCCATCCAGCTATTGTGTGCTCTCTGATGGGGCAGCTGGCAGAAGAGGGGCCATCACTCCCTTGATTCACAGATGTGATCATTTAATCAATTGTTCAACAATCATTTATTGCATATCACCATGTGCCTGGCACTTGGATTGGAGTCCCTGGGAGGAATAATGTTTTTCCAACTTACCTTGACTCTTCCTCTGCAACTCCTCAAGGTCCCACTCCACAGCCTTGCATGGTGAGTAGGCTCTCACTTTCTTTGGTGATCCTGGACTCCCAATTTTGTTCTCCTAGACTTAGGAAACTGTCAGACATTTTGCTCAACTTCTCAGCTTCTTCGTTCCGTCATTTGGGCTTGACAAATGTCTTAAAGGAGAAGGAATACCCAAATGGCAGGCTTACCTCTCTGCAGTTCTGTCTGCTCCCAGTTCCTTGAAGTTAAAGTTGTTTAATCCCTTGTTAGCAGTTCAATGCCTTAAAGCAGCTGTTTTAAACAACTTTTCCAGCTTTTCTCAACAAGTTGTTTTAAACAGCTTGTCCAGTTTGTCCCTCATTGGAGGGGTGTTTCCAATGATCTAGTCTTCCCTCACCTTTTAAGATTCTTTTCCACATCTTAGCTTCCTGAGATCGTATCTCTCATACCCCTTTCTTTTAAGCAGAATTCATCATGTCATTCTCTGTGTCAGCAAACTCCTGAGTGCATGCCTGTATTAAAGAGTGTATTCCTGTTATAAAACTTACTTAAACATTTGTCTCTCGTCTTAGACAGTTCATGTGTAAAGGACACTAATTATATCTAACATATATTTGTGCCCCTAGTGCCTAATGTTGGTGCATGTAATAGATCTTCAATAATGCTTATTGATGGAATAGGTGGCATTTCATATAAATGTTACTGGTCATTAGATTCAGTGTCTCAAATGAAAAGTGTGAGCTTTCTTCCCACCACAAGAAGAAAAGGAGAATGAAACTTGTATATCTCATATAGGATGCTTCAGATAGGGAAATTAGAAAACCAAGTATCATCTTTGGTTTTGTCAAAGGGAGAGTGGGGAAATAAGAAAAGTACAGTAATCATCAAGGTTAGAAAGGAAAAAAGAAAGAGAAGACATCTTTAAATCCTTATACACAAATTTTTGGGGATGATTTTCCAAGATGTTAGCCTATTTACATTGTTCAACCTCTGCATGTGTGTCATTATCTCCCAAAGGAGAATCACATGATACCCAAATATCTGCCTTTAATCCTCATGCCTGGTGGGATGGGTGTTCAAAAGGAAAGGAATTCTGACAATTGTTTTCAGAGATATCCACCTCAATATTTAGGGTTTCTGGGTGGATATTTGATAAATTGTGTAGAAATATTTAAAAGTACAGAATAATAATAATAAAAAGTGCACTTTTGGCACAATATGTGGATGGGAAGTAAAGGAAATGGCACTTTTTCCTCACAGTGAAAATTCATTTATAAAATACAAAAAATTGTCCTATTTACAGTACATTAATTACTGCAAATGGCATAAGCAGAAGGAATTTATGTGAAATTGCATTTTTGCCTTTTCATTCTTGTCCTATTCTCAGCCTTTTTTTTTCTCCATATCTTCCCCTATAAAATAAAAGAAAATAGTCACATGGACAATTTCCTTCTGTTGTTTAAGGATGTCTCAATTCTCAGAGTAGCAACAGTATGCTATGATAATGTTTCTAATTTCAAATTTTGCAGTTAAAAAAACACAAAACCTGTCACTCATGATCAATAATGCACAGAAATCATGGAGTGACAGTCTCTAAAATCGCCATTAAAATAATGTGAGCAACACGCTTCACCATGATCTATTTATTCAGCACAATTTTACTGTTAAAAAAACAAAGTCAAGGGAACCTATAACCATTAAGCACCTTACCACACCGATCTTGTATTCTCCCCAATAAGCATAAGAGGTAGGTGATCTTACCCTCAGAGAGCCAAGGAAGCAAGGGTTCTGAGAGATGTAGTGCCTTGTCCAAAGCAAGGAAGTGAAAAAAGAGAATCCAAACACAAACTCCACTTGACCACACCATTTTCAGTCTTCAGGCAGGGTATGGATGGATCATGGCTCTGACACCTAAAAAAATGAACTCCTCCAATGTAATGCAAAATAAAATAATGCCAAACCCTAAAAGAAGTACAAAAACATGCCACATTGTCTTACTTTTTTCCCCATGGTAAATATTTTATTTATTTATAGAAGTATCAATAACCAGTTTTTTTCAAAGAGCCCTCTCTCTCCCTCCTCTACCCTCTCTCCCACCCGCTTGGTAGTGTTCTAAGCACATAGCTTGTTTTTCATTTGTGTAATCTGGTACTAGTCAGGGTAGGAAAACTTTTTCTCTATCGAGCAGAGTTTCTTAAGTAAGGTTTATGGGCAACTAAGGAGTCAATAGAGGGACGAAAGATATCGATGAGAGCTCTGATGTAATGTGCAAAATGTTGTGTATATAGGCAGTTTTCTGGGGTATAGGGTAGAGCTTTTGTTGCTATCCTCAACAGATGAAAAACCATTGTTTACACATTCTCTTCTAAATTAATAACAAGGATTATAAAATGTTATTCAATAACTACCAAAAATCAAGATAATTCTTGCTAACTTATCCTTACATAGCTTTTCATCTCTCCTTGGCATTGTTCTAAGCATTTTATGTATATTATTTAATCCTCACAAGAACCCAATGTAGTTAGTATTATCATGGTTTCCACTTTATTTAAGGTGCAAGATATTTCATAAATAAAAACATCTCAGTTCTATATTACGATAATAGCTAATGGAGAAAGGTAGAAGAACAGAAGAGAGGGAAAGAGAAAAAGGAAGAAAAATAGAGCAAGGAAGGATGCAGATGAAAGGGTGAGGAAGAGAAATCTAGTGCTGAAGTATTGTAGGAAAACAGAAGTGACAACTATGTATAGGCTGGGGCAACCATAGCTGTAAAAACACAATTCTGCTATTTGTCAAAGCTACAAGCATTAACAGATTAATTATTTTAGAAGAAAAAAGAATACATAAATGATTAGATTAAAAACATGTATAAACACTGTCAGAATTTATTAGGAGAACTGTCTGAATTTCAGCCTAATGTTTAGAAGCACAGACATTTCTGAAAAGTTCTCTTTTCTTCATTTGATGGAAAATCCTTATTCACACAGTGTGGAAACAGGCTGAGAAAATAGTCATTTCATTGAATAAACATCCATCTTCCACATGGTCTTTTGGACATTAATTAATGGTTCCTCATAGCTCACCTTGTATATTGGTGAAATTAAGCCAAGAACTGTATCAAGACTATGGATGAATGCCTGTCTATCCTTCCTCACTCGCCAAGTCTACCATGAAATTAAACTGAGCTGTTATAATTGGAAAGCAGATTATCTATATTGTAACTGAAATGCTCTCAGTATGTTTAAACTAGCCCTGTATAGTGCCTGTGATGATAAATATTGTAGGAATTTGAACTAGATTCTTTCTTCTCTTTAATGAAAAGCTCATGAATACAGTAAGTGCCTTTAGGATAGGGAAGTTAGTATGGTTTTCCTTTCATATTAAAGAAGTTTTGTTACTTGAGAGAGAATGAATGATCTTGGCTCAGTGTTGAGTTTCTCATTTTCTTTTGTTTTCATCTTTAAAAATGTGGGGAGAAGAGTGGATTTGAATATAAAAATTGACTTTGTTTTTTCCTTTATTCTCAATGATCAAGGTGGATCTGAGATGCACATTTTTCAAGCAAGGGTTTTCTAATATATTTGGTATTTGTTGTGTTATGTCTCCCCTACACCACCCCTCATCCCTCACATACATTGTCTACTCTACAAGACTGTAGAGCCATGGAATTAGGGCCACAACTTAGGGAACAGGGGCAGGGAGGGACCATTCAGGCTCTATGTGAATTGTTTTTCTCATAGAACTAATGGATTCACAATTTAGACTAAATGGCTATCAAAGATGGACGTTAAATACCTTGAATTGGCTCTGAATGACCAAATTTTCTTTCAAAAAGCTAAGCATATATATTTCAAAGGTAGAAAGGGAACTTGCATATTCATTGTTCTCTTTATGTTCACTTATAAAAATACGTACTCCCTACTTGCCCATTTCTTTTCATTGGACATAGACTGTTGTCACAATCAGCTCATGAAGCTGTCAGCAGATCCATGGAGACTGCTTTAAAGTAAAGGCAATGTAACATCAATGCAAATCCCATGATTATTAACGAAACAAATAGAATTCATTTAAAATGACTTTTACAGTTGAAGTCTCCTCTCAGAAATCTTCCCCACTATTCTGTTTCCATTTCAAAGTCACATCTTTGTTAATGACATCATGGAATCCTGAATTCAAATTGCCTGTGTTTTGTTAAGCTTTGGGAACACTCATGCTAGAGTTCCAGCTTTGCTAGGGCATATTAGAAAACCACATACTATTTAAAAGGGTTTTAGTATTGGTTAAACACTTTGTGTATTAAAATGCTATATTATTGCAGCAGAGTTGAAAATCTTCCCTTGAATTGGGAATATTAAGTAAAAGAATTCAGCTAAAGGTATATTACTAAAATATTTGCAGATAAAGAACATTTGAATTATGACTCCAATTTTTACTCATTTTTCCAAAAAGAAAATTTATTAAGTGCTTGCCATCTGCCAGACATTGGCTATATGTTAAATAAGGAGAAGAGAATAACGTAAAGAAAGATCAGGCATACCCATGATGCTCAAGGATTTTTTTGGAATTTATAAGTGAGGGAAATGCAAATGCATAATTCCAGTACAGCATGCTGAGGGCCATGGCAGGGGTATGCCTCATGAGATTGAGAGCCAATTGCCTGAAGGAATCTGGTGATTAGTTTTGGAAGGGAAATATAAATCTCGCTGTCAAAGAGGAAGGATGTTGTGGGTAGTTGCCAGATTCTCTAGCTGCCTAGACCCTTTAAACACTCTTGTAATGGTTGGGAAACTTCTTGCATCCCCAATATAGAAGGCAAAAACCTTTCTTCACCAGACTCACTTGGAGCTAAACACTTGCCTATTACCTAGATTCCAGCAGTCAGAGGGGTAAACAGGAGACATTGATATATAGGTGAGCAATGGAAGTGGTAGGTGTGTGGGTTTGCCTTTTGGAGACAGAAGTAGAGCTTTAGTGTGAGCAATGCAGGGGTGGGGAAATCTGTGATGTTGAGTCAGAAAGAGGAGGCTAGGGTATTTGGGTATTGTTCTTGGCATCTGAGTACACAAAAGTCCCTGACTCTTCTGGGAACTTTGTAAGCTTCTTCATACTGCTCAATATGTTTTGTGAACTACCAGTATCCTATAATAAATGTCCTTTTGCTAGAATGAGTATAGTTTGGACTTGAGGACCTCGACTGATAGAAATATGTAGGTATTTATGGTTTGGCCAAGGCAGAAAGAAGAGGGTGTGCAAAGAAAAGAAGAAATTAAGGAAGTAGGCTAAGTTAGAGTGTGATAGGGATGGTTTTGACGTGACCATTGGTAGTTAGGTAGGGAGTAATATAAGGAGATGAGATTAAGAAAAGTTAATATCAGATTTGGGGACAAACTAGGATATAGTTCTAAATTATCTAGACTTTACTCCATAAGCAATGGGGAACCTTTGGGAAAGTTTTAATTGAAAGACTGACAGACATTTTGATGTCTCTATTTTCAAGCAAGAACCCTGGTGGTATTGGGAGGAGGCATGAATGAAGAATTGCTCATAGTGGGAAGACCAGTTTGAAAGCTGATACCATAGTCCATGTGAAAAATAATGAGGCCCTAATGAGATGGTCACAGTGAAGATGTGGTGGGGGAGTGAGGGGGGGTTGGCAGGTGTATCTGTGAGATCTCTAGAGAGGACAATCAGTAGGACTTTATGACATTGAAATTAATGGGGCTGGCGCAGTGGCTCACACCTGTAATCCTAACATTTTGGGAGGCCAAAGCAGGTGGATTGCCTGAGCTCAGGAGTTCAAGACCAGCCTCGGCAACATTGCAAAACCCCATCTCTACTAAAAATACAAAAATTAGCTGGGTGTGGTGGCAGATGCCTGTAATCCCAGCTACTCAGGAGGCTGAGGCATGAGAATTACTTGAACCTGGGAGGCAGAGGTTGCAAAGAGTCGAGATCATGCCACTGCACTCCAGCCTGGGCGATAGAGCAAGACTCTGTCTCCAAAAACAAGCAAAAAAAGTAATGGGTCATGAGGAAGAAAAATAGGGATAACTCAAGTTTTCCAATTTACATTATTAGGTGAATAGTAATGAAAGTTATTGAGATGGGAATTATAGTGGAAAGAGCAAGTCCTGAAGTGAATGTGAGAAGATAAGTTAATTTTAGACATCAAATTTTAAGTACTTGAAGGAAATAGTTGGGAATACACATCTGGAATTTTATAGAGCAGTCAATGTTGTAGATAAAATTCAAAATCATTAGTAATTAAGTGGTAGTTGGAGTCATGGGCATAGATATAATAAACAAGGGAGAGTATGTAGGGAAAAAAGGAGCAGAGATCTGGATAGGGGCTGGGGAGGTGTAATTTTAAGGGGATGGAAAGAAATCAGTATAAAAGACGGAAAACTGGGAAAGGATCATCAAAGATGTAGAAGGAAAACTAGAAGCGACACTCAAGCAGACTTGAGTCTTCTACTGTTAGAAATTAATGTCTTATTTTACTTCATCTTAACACGAAGGTCCTGCTATTACCTTTAAAAATATTTTCCTTTCACTGGAATATTCCACATAGCATACATCGGAACGTTAACTGTGTTCAGTGGGTACTGCCACTAATTCATCTTGAAACCCCTATGTTCAAGGTTTTAGAAGAGCGTATAATGTACATAAAATAAATACAATAGAGTAAGCATTAAGTACATGGGTTAGGTTTTCTGCAGAAAGTGAACAGTCTTCATTTCCTTTATAGATTTCTAAGTGGTAAAACCACCAAACAATTCCTTGTGATAAATCACTGCAGACAGCATGAAAAATTTCCTTAGGTAATTATTACACTCAAGGATTTCTGGTAAGGCAACCAAACGAGCATAATACTGACAGTCCAGACACCTTAGTTTGAGCTTTCAACAGGTGATCCACAGAACAACATTCAAATTTATATGTTCACATGAATGGAAACATTTGGCACATGTACAGAAACCTTTCTTTTCAGAAGTTAACAATTATGATTTCTAACTAGGAAATTTTATTCACAATCCTTCAATGACTTTCAGCATTGGCAACAGCTTAAAAAACTAGAGTTGGCTTAGTCCCTACTTCTAGATATTTAGCTCTTGAGTTCATCAGTTCCTCATCTGTGATTTTTGAATATTGGATTCCCCAGATTCTTCTACAGACACACAACAGTTCTCCACCTTGTGAAAGATTTCTCCAGGAGTAAGAATTATTCTCAGTTCCTTTAATGTGCTATTACCATTTTGTCCCATCCTGCCTGGAATCATCTCTATACTCTTCTCCTGCCCACTTCTAGATCCAAAGGGGAAAGAGCCCTGCACTCTAATTGCTGGTACAAGAATTCACCATCAATATCAAATCCCATGCCTTTTCATCTTATATTTACCTGGCATTTTTCATGGTGACATATCCAATGAATTGCAAACAGAAATACCCTGGATCACAAATACGTTTATAATGGTAACCAACAACATTCATGTAATTTTTTCAGCAGCCTTCAGTACAAACTTAGGAATGGTGAAAGCAAATGACTACTATGGGTTGGAGGTTGACAGAATTGGGCATAATAGGCAAATTGAAGGTTTTCAGGAGAGCCAGTGAAATAACTAACCCTAGAGTCCAAACTGGGGAAGGAAATTTATGAATTTATTTATTCTTTTAGCTGATTATTGTGTGCTTGTTCCACTAGGGCCAGATTACTCTTATGTCCCCAGGTTTTTGCTGTTTAAAGGAAATATTTAAGAAAGGAAATATTTAAGAAAGGAAATGATAATATATTTCACAGATGAGGAAACAGAGGTTCAGAGAAACTAAGTAACATGTGTAAGAACTAGTAAGTGGTGAACTACAAAGTCAGACCTGGTCTGTCTGCCTCAAAGGTCCATGCTCCTTTCACTACACCATGCTGGAATCCTTGAATCCTTCACAAACTTATCAGGGGAACCCACCCCTGATAATTCAACGTGGATCCTTTTCTATTTTCCCTAAGTGTCGGCCGGTCTGAGAAATAAAGGGAAAGAGTACAAAAGAGAGAAATTTTAAAGCTGGGTGTCTGAGGGAGATATCACATGCCGGCAGGTTCCGTGATGCCCCCTGAGCCATAAAACCAGCAAGTTTTTGTTAGCAATTTTCAAAGGGGAGGGAGTGCATGAATAGGGTGTGGGTCACAGAGATCACATGCTTCAAGGGCAACAAAAGATCACAAGGCAGAAGGTCAGGGCGAAACTAGAATCACTAATGAACTTCCATGTCCCGCTGTGCACGCATTGTCAGGGTTCAAGAGCAGAGAACTGGTCTGACTAGAATTCGCCAGGCTGGAATTTCCTAATCCTAGCAAGCCTGGGGGCGCTGCACGAGACTAGGGCGTGTTTCATCCCTATCTACAGCTGCATAAGGCAGACACTCCCAGGACGGCCATTTTAGAGGCCCCCTCTGGGAATGCATTCTTTTCCCAGGGCTGTTAATTATTAATATTCCTTACTGGGGAAAGAATTCAGTGATATTTCTCTTACCTGTTTTCGGTAATAAGAGAAATATGGCTCTGTCCTGCCCAGCCCACAGGCAGCCAGACTTTAAGGTTATCTCCCTTGTTCCCTGAAAATCGCTGTTATCCTGTTCTTAAGGTGCCCAGATTTCATATTGTTTAAACAATTTGTGCAGTTAACACAATCATCACAAGGTCCTGAGGCAACATACCTCCTCAGTTTATGAAGATGACAGGATTAAGAGATTAAAGTAAAGACAGGCATAGGAAATCACAAGAATATTGATTGGGGAAGTGATAAATGTCCATGAAATCTTCACAATTTATGTTCAGAGATTGCAGTAAAGACAGGTGTAAGAAATTATAAAAGTATTAATTTGGGGAACTAATAAATGTCCATGAAATCTTCACAATTTATGTTCTTCTGCTGTGGCTTCAGCTGGTCCCTCTGTTCAGGGTCCCTGACTTCCCATGACACAAAATCATGTTGCCCTTAACACTTCCCTCTGTTATTCAAGGGGTCATGCAACCCTGAGAGCAGGTCAGGTGCCTCAATATAAAGGTCCAGGGGCCATGGACCCTGACACAGTCAGAACCTGTGTCTCTACATCTGGGAAGATATAACCATCAGACTAAGGTTTGCTGTCCTTCAAGCATTATCCCCTGATGTAGGAATGTAGTCAGGAAGTTTGACAGCTTTCACATCTGTCTCCTTGAGTGCTCTGCCCTCCCAGACTCCCTCTCCCTAAGACAGTCTTCAATATCTGGTCTCTGACACTCCAGTTTGGTTTTGAAATGCTTTTGGTTTCTCTGGCCATGCTATGTTCCAGGGAAGAGCTGTTTTGTTTTGGTTTTTTTCATGCCTTAAGTTCTGTTTTGGTCAAAGCAACAGCTTCCTTCCCAATTTATATTACAGTGGAGGTTTTCCACTCAATAAGGAAGAAAAACATCAATTATAGTAGAAACCAGTGGGAGAGGTAAGGGGACCTGGTGGATGAGAGGAGGGAAGAAGGAAGAGAAAATGAGGAATGAAAGGGACCAAAAAAAGGAAAAGTTGTTAAAAGCTTGACACACACACACACAAAAATGGAGGAGGTAATTATGGCTGAAAGGTTGTGGGGAGAGGTCATTAGGAAGTCTTTAAGATTAAAAAAATAATATATCCAACTCTGGGGAGGTGACAAGGTCATTAAGCGTTGCTGGAAGCGGTGTAAATTAGTATGGCTTTTTTGGCAAGAATCTAGAGTTTGGCAAGAGCCTTAAAAATGTTTATACCTGGCCAGGCACTGTGGCTCATGCCTGTAATCCCAGCACTTTGGGAGGCCGAGGCGGGTGGATCATGAGGTCACGAGATCCAGACCAATCTGATCAACATGGTGAAACCCCATCTCTACTAAAAATAGAAAAATTAGCTGGGCATGGTGGCACACGCCTGTAATCCCAGCTACTCGGGAGGCTGAGGCAGGAGAATTGCTTGAACCTGGGAAGCGGAGGTTGCAGTGAGCCAAGATCGCACCACTACACTCCATCCTGGTGACGGAGCAAGACTCTGTCTCAAAAAAAAAAAAAAATGTTTATACCCTTTGGCTCAATATTGTACTTCTGGAAATATATCCTAAAAATACTTCTGAATTTTGAAGCCTATAGAAAAAAAAGAACTTCGTGCACAAAATTTTTTTCTCAGTAATAGTTATGTAACTAAATAATTGGTGACAACCAATGTGGCTATCAATAGACAAGTGGTTAAATAGTTTTGACCATTCAGTAATTCCTGTTACTTGATTGAATATTAGGTAGCCATTGAAAATGATTATTTTCCAAGACCATGTAATGTAACAAGTGCTTACAATAAAAACAAGCTACAAAAAACTATATCATCCAAATTATGTTTACAAATGAAGAAATAAGTGTCTGTGAGAAATGGTGTTGGAAAACACACCAATGTATTAATAGTGATTGTGTTTTAGTAGTGAGACTATAGGGTTGGTATTTTTTTAACAAAGCAATTCTTAAAATTAAGATATTATTTACACACAATAAAATTCACCCATTTTTAGTGTACAATGTGATACATTGTGGTATTGTGTACAATTGGTTACCAGCACCTCAATCAAGAAGTTCCATGTGAGGGATGAAAAATTACCTATTGGGTACAATGTACACTCTTCAGGTGACGGGTATACAGTAAAGCCCAGACTTCACCATTGTGCAATTTATCCATGTAACCAAAAAGCGCTTGTACTACTAAAACTACTGAATTTTTTTTTTTTAAGAAGTTCCCTCATGGCCTTTCACAGTGAATCTCCTCTTCTCACCCCTGACCCCAGACAACTGCTACTGATCTTTTTTCTGTCAACGAAAGTTTTTCATTTTCTAGAATGGCACATACATGGTTTCATATGGTATACAAGACTATTGTTTTTAGCGTTAATCTACTTTAAAATGTTTCTTCAATGAGTACATTAAAAAATAATTTGAACCTAAAACATAGATTTCAACTGTTTCTTTTTCTACTAAATGCAAAGTGGGAAAGAAATAAAGAGCTTTGATTACTTAAGAGAAGATAGTTCAAGCAGACCTAAGTTATCAGCGAGCTCAGAAAATCTCCCTGCTTAGAGGCTATAAATAGTATGGTGTAATACTGATCCTCATTCAAAGCTGTGATAGAGTAGAAGATAACTTTTCAAAGTTTGTTTCTAACCCGATAAGAGGATAATAGGAGAAGAGAGAGATAAGAAGAGATGTTTGTCAGCAGAAAACTATAAAGGGGGGATATTTTTCATTGTTTTGTATTCTGAACATATGCTATTATAAATTTACCATTCCGGAACATTCTCTTTAAATAATGCAAAGCTTGTCTGACCACCCAGCTATATTTCTGTTTTTCATTTTTAATGTCTGCACATTAGTCATTTATTTTAAGCTATGTAATTATAAGACAAAAGATGCTAGGTTAAGTATAACCACCCATGAACATAAAGCCATTTTTAGTAAAATTACAGTCTGAGTTACTATATGTAGTCATGTGATTATCTGCATAAACACCTATGAATTTGGAGTCAGTATGAAATAACAAAGTTAAATATTGAGTGAAAAATGCTATACACACATTATGTTTTTATGTGTGTGCACATCAATATATATGCAGTTGAGAATGTTAAATAGAAGTGTTCTTTCATTCTTTCCTTATTTTACAAAAGAAAAAATTTTGAATGTTTTGCTTCCCAATAACTCCCAAATACCTTATTTAATGCTTTTTAATTGTGGTAAAATATGTGCAACAAAATTTACTATTTTAATCCTTTTAAGTGTACAGTGTAGTCGCATTAAATACATTCGCATCGTTGTGCAACCACCATCCCCATCCATTTCCAGAACTTTTCTCATCTGGCAAAACTGAAACTCTGTACCCATTAAACACAACTTGTCCTTCTTTCCTCCCAGCAAGGTTTTGGCAGCCACCATTCCACTTTCTATCTCTATGATTTTGAATACCAGAAGTACCTCATATGAGTGAAATCATATGGTATTTGTCCTTTTTTTATTATATGGCAGAACATTTCTATGAGTATTTCCTCATGGTGACATAGGGAAGTTGATCCTATAATGATACAAAGATGCTCTGGGATGCTTTCCTCATGTATCTTGATGGTCCTTGACAGGAATATCTCTATCTGTATTTTTTGCTGGTATATAGTTAACTATTAATGGTACACCGTGTTGTAGCCATATAATAAAACAGAGTAGTGCTTAACCTCACTGAAGGACTCTGTTGTGTTGGGTACTTGACAGGAATTTTTAATCTGGAAATTTCTTAAATTTTAGGAAATTTATTTTTGTATTATTTCTTATATACTTTTCTCCCTACACTATTCTCTGCTCTCTTTCTGAAATTTCTAATAATTTGGATTTTAGACCTCTTAAACTTATTTTCTAATGTTTTTCTCTTCCTCTCTAGTTTTCCCAATTGTTTGTTTTAATTTCTGGTCAAGATTGTCAACTTCTAATCCTTCTTCTAAATTTCTAATCCTTCTCCTAAATTTTAATTACTGTTATCATGATTTTAATTTCTATGATCTGATTTTTATTTCTTTCTTTTTAAAAATAAAACCCTGTTCTACTTTCCTGAATGCCATATCTTTTTTATCTCTTGGATGATATTATAGTTTTTTGAAGTATCTTCTCACTGATTTACTTCTATTTTCTTCAATTCCTCTTTGGTGTTCACCTATCACTCACATTAGAGGCTTTCTCGAAGGTCTGAGGATCCTTTGCTTCCACCATGTAAAAAACAGCTAATTGATAGCTCTGGATTCCTGTGTGGATGTTGGGGGAGGAGGGCCTTATAGAGTGTGGACTTTAATGTAGGATCACTGGGATGAGTTATCTGGGTCAGGTGGGGGGTACAAATCTCAGTAGCTTTGAGCCTCTTCTTTGAGCTCAGTTTCCCAGGGAGAAGTTTTCCATCTCCCTCCTGGGATATTTAATGCTGGCTTCTCAGTGGGATCTCACTCATCAGGCAGTAGATTTTTACTTTATTGTTCTGTCTACGGTGCAGCACCCTTTTCTCTGACCAGCCGCAAGTCCAGGGTTCCTTTGATTCATCACTGCCAGAGAATAGGTCTGCAGACTTTTACTGAAATGGGAGTAGTTTCCAGATTGTTTGAGTTAGGGAAGAGATACATGTCCCTAACTGCTTTTTAAAATGCAGCTAATTTGTGTGCTATTTTCAATTTTACCTGTAACCCAATTTTATTTATTTTATTTATTTATTTTTATTTTTATTTTATTTTATTATTATTATACTTTAAGTTTTAGGGCACAGGTGCACAATGTGCAGGTTATTTACATATGTATACATGTGCCATGCTAGTGTGCTGCACCCATTAACTCGTCATTTAGCATTAGGTATATCTCCTAATGCTATCCCTCCCCCCTCCCCCCACCCCACAACAGTCCCCAGAGTGTGATGTTCCCCTTCCTGTGTCCATGTCTTCTCATTGTTCAATTCCTACCTATGAGTGAGAACATGCGGTGTTTGGTTTTTTGTCCTTGTGATAGTTTACTGAGAATGATGATTTCCAATTTCATCCACGTCCCTACAAAGGACATGAACTCATCATTTTTTATGGCTGCATAGTATTCCATGGTGTATATGTGCCACATTTTCTTGATCCAGTCTATCATTGTTGGACATTTGGGTTGGTTCCAAGTCTTTGCTATTGTGAATAGTGCCGCAATAAACATACATGTGCATGTGTCTTTATAGCAGCATGATTTCTAATCCTTTGGGTATATACCCAGTAATGGGATGGCTGGGTCAAATGGTATTTCTAGTTCTAGATCCATGAGGAATCGCCACACTGACTTCCACAATGGTTGAACTAGTTTACAGTCCCACCAACAGTGTAAAAGTGTTCCTATTTCTCCACATTCTCTCCAGCACCTGTTGCTTCCTGACTTTATAATGATTGCCATTCTAACTGGTGTGAGATGGTATCTCATTGTGGTTTTGATTTGCATTTCTCTGATGGCCAGTGATGATGAGCATTTTTTCATGTGTTTTTTGGCTACATAAATGTCTTCTTTTGAGAAGTGTCTGTTCGTGTCCTTCACCCACTTTCTGATGGGGTTGTTTGTTTTTTTCTTGTAAATTTGTTTGAGTTCATTGTAGATTCTGGATATTAGCCCTTTGTCAGATGAGTAGGTTGCGAAAATTTTCTCCCATTTTGTAGGTTGCCTGTTCACTCTGATGGTAGTTTCTTTTGCTGTGCAGAAGCTCTTTAGTTTAATTAGATCCCATTTGTCAATTTTGTCTTTTGTTACCCTTGCTTTTGGTGTTTTAGACATGAAGTCCTTGCCCATGCCTATGTCCTGAATGGTAATGCCTAGGTTTTCTTCTAGGGTTTTTATGGTTTTAGGTCTCACATTTAAGTCTTTAATCCATCTTGAATTAATTTTTGTATAAGGTGTAAGGAAGGGTTACAGTTTCAGCTTTCTACATATGGCTAGCCAGTTTTCCCAGCACCATTTATTAAATGGGGGATCCTCTCCCCATTGCTTGTTTTTCTCAGGTTTGTCAAAGATCAGATAGCTGTAGATATGCGGCATTATTTCTGAGGGCTCTGTTCTGTTCCATTGATCTATATCTCTGTTTTGGTACCAGTACCATGCTGTTTTGGTTACTGTAGCCTTGTAGTATAGTTTGAAGTCAGGTAGCGTGATGCCTCCAGCTTTGTTCTTTTGGCTTAGGATTGACTTGGCGATGCGGGCTCTTTTTTGGTTCCATATGAACTTTAAAGTAGTTTTTTCCAATTCTGTGAAGAAAGTCATTGGTAGCTTGATGGGGATGGCATTGAATCTATAAATTACCTTGGGCAGTATGGCCATTTTCACGATATTGATTCTTCCTACCCATGAGCATGGAATGTTCTTCCATTTGTTTGTATCCTCTTTTATTTCATTGAGCAGTGGTTTGTAGTTCTCCTTGAAGAGGTCCTTCACGTTCCTTGTAAGTTGGATTCCTAGGTATTTTATTCTCTTTGAAGCAATTGTGAATGGGAGTTCACTGATGATTTGGCTCTCTGTTTGTCTGTTATTGGTGTATAAGAATACTTGTGATTTTTGCACGTTGATTTTGTATCCTGAGACTTTGCTGAAGTTGCTTATCAGCTTAAGGGGATTTTGGGCTGAGACAATGGGGTTTTCTAGATATACAATCATGTCATCTGCAAAGAGGGACAATTTGACTTCCTCTTTTCCTAATTGAATACCCTTTATTTCCTTCTCCTGCATAATTGCCCTGGCCAGAACTTCCAACACTATGTTGAATAGGAGTGGTGAGAGAGGGCATCCCTGTCTTGTGCCAGTTTTCAAAGGGCATGCTTCCAGTTTTTGCCCATTCAGTATGATATTGGCTGTGGGTTTGTCATAGATGGCTCTTATTATTTTGAGATACATCCCATCAATACCTAATTTATTGAGAGTTTTTAGCATGAAGCGTTGTTGAATTTTGTCAAAGGCCTGTTCTGCATCTATTGAGACAATCATATGGTTTTTGTCTTTGATTCTGTTTATATGCTGGATTACATTCATTGATTTGCACATATTGAACCAGCCTTGCATCCCAGGGATGAAGCCCACTTGATCATGGTAGATAAGCTTTTTGATGTGCTGCTGGATTCGGTTTGCCAGTATTTTATTGAGGATTTTTGCATCAATGTTCATCAAGGATATTGGTCTAAAATTCTCTTTTTTGGTTGTGTCTCTGCCCGGCTTTGGTATCAGGATGATGCTGGCCTCATAAAATGAGTGAGGGAGGATTCCCTCTTTTTCTATTGATTGGAATAGTTTCAGAAGGAATGGTACCAGTTCCTCCTTGTACCTCTGGTAGAATTCGGCTATGAATCCATCTGGTCCTGGACTCTTTTTGGTTGGTAAGCTATTGATTATTGCCACAATTTCAGATCCTGTTATTGGTCTATTCAGAGATTCAACTTCTTCCTGGTTTAGTCTTGGGAGGGTGTATGTGTCGAGGAATTTATCGATTTCTTCTAGATTTTCTAGTTTATTTGCGTAGAGGTGTTTATAGTATTCTCTGATGGTAGTTTGTATTTCTGTGGGATCGGTGGTGATATCCTCTTTATCATTTTTTATTGCGTCTATTTGATTCTTCTCTCTTTTTTTCTTTATTAGTCTTGCTAGCAGTCTATCAATTTTGTTGATCATTTCGAAAAACCATCTCCTGGATTCATTAATTTTTTGAAGGGTTTTTTGTGTCTCTATTTCCTTCAGTTCTGCTCTGATTTTAGTTATTTCTTGCCTTCTGCTAGCTTTTGAATGTGTTTGCTCTTGCTTTTCTAGTTCTTTTAATTGTGATGTTAGGGTGTCAGTTGTAGATCTTTCCTGCTTTCTCTTGTGGGCATTTAGTGCTATAAATTTCCCTCTACACACTGCTTTGAATGTGTCCCAGAGATTCTGGTATGTTGTGTCTTTGTTCTCGTTGGTTTCAAAGAACATCTTTATTTCTGCCTTCATTTACCTGTAACCCAATTTTAAAGGTAACCAGTGGTTCTAATTCCTGAGTGATTCCGGAGTTCTATGGTATGAATCGTCCTGCTTTGGGGTTTTTCTTATTACCATTGTAAATTTCATCTCTATTTCTGCTTCCAAAATATAGTGGCTGTGGCTTTTTTCCCCCTAGTTCTTTATCTTTGTGAGTTTTGGCCTTTTTATATCCCTGTAATTTTAATAGTGTTTGGGGAAGGTATAGAGCTGAACATGTGTGTATCTAGGCTGATATGTGTGATTGGAAACTCGATGTGTGATTTTTAGATCCCTACTGTATTTTTATTATTATTTAAATATGATTTTTTAGCTGTATGTTACTGAATTGTGATTAGAAAACATGGGCTGTATGATATTAGTTCTTTGGTGTTGAGATATTCTTCGTGAACTATTACATGGTCATTATTGTAAATGTTCCATGAATATTTGAAAATAAGCTCAATTGTCTTAGGTGGGTGCAGAAATTTTCTGTTTCAATTAATTAAGGTTTGTTAATTGTGTTGTCAAAGTCTTCTATTTCCTTGCTATATACTTGATTTCTGAGAGAGTCATCTTCCTTTGTATTACTATGAGTATCATTTCCACAATTTCTCCTAGTAGTACTTTCCATTTTTTGCTTTATATATTTTGATGCTACTCTGTTGAATGCACACACATTTGGGATCTTTACATATTCCTGGTGAATTTTTCATTTACCACTTTATGAAGAGCCTCTTTACCTTGAAATCTCTTTTGCTGTCAAGTCTGTTCTAGCAAGTGTGTACTAGTGTTCTTTCAGAATGTTTCTGTTAAATCTTTTTTTATTCTTTCACTTCCATCCTTTTGTTAAAAGGTACAATTGACACACAATGAAGTACACACAGTTAAACTGTATAATTAGGTAACTTTTGACATATGTATACACCTGTGAAATTATCATTAAAGTCACCATGATGAATATACTCATCACCTCCAAAAGTTACCTTGTGTTTTTCAACCCCTCCCTCTAGCCCCTCTCTGTCTCCTATCCCCAAGCAACCACTGACATGCTTTCTGTCATTATAGACTGGTTTGTAATTTCTAGAATTTCATATAAATTGAATTATACAGTGTGTGCTCTCTTTTAGTCTGGCTTCTTTCAGGATAATTATTTTGGGTTCACCTATATGGTTGCTTATATAAGTAATTAATTCCTTTTTATTGCTGAATAGTATTCCATTGTATGGATATGCCACAATTTGTTTATCTATCCAACCACTAATGGACATTTGGGCTGATTCCAGTTTTGGACTATTGCAAACTGGGTTGATAATTTATGTGTAAGTCTTTCTTATGGATATATACTTTCTTTTCTCTTGGAATGGCTGGAGTGTATGGGAGATGTATAATTAACTTTTAAAGGACCTGCCAAATTGTTTTCCAAAGTGGTTGTGCCATTTTATACTCCCACCAGCAGTCTGTGAGAGTTCCAGTTTCTCTGCATTCTCACCACCAACACCTGGTATGGTTAATTTTTAAAATTTAGTTATTTTAATAGGTGTGTAATTGTGTCCCATTGTAATTTTGATTAGCATTTCCTTAATGACTAGTGATGTCAAGCACCTTTTTATGGGTTTTTTTTTTTTGCTCTCTGTATATTTTACTTTTGAAGTGTCTTTTCAAATCTTTTGTACACAAATGTTTGTTTAGTATCTACTTGAAATAATATTTTTCTCCTTTGACATATTCAAGTGCTTAATCAAAGTAGTAAAATTTCTAGTACTAAATCCTAGGTAAATTTTATGTTTCCAAGGTATGCCATTTTTCAATATACAGCAGATCGTTTGGTGGTTTTTTTTGTTTGTTTGTTTTTTTGTTTTTGAGACAGGGTCTCACTCTGTTGCCCAGGCTGGAGTGCAATGGCACGAACATGGCTCAATGCAGCCTCCACCTCCTAGAGTCAAGTGGTCCTCCCACGTCAACCTGCTGAGTAGCTAGAACTACAGGTGTGTGCCACCATGCCTGGCTACTTTTTTAACGTTTTAGTGGTGAGGAGGTCTCACTGTGTTGCCCAGGCTGGTCTTGAACTCCTGGGCTCAAGCAATCCCCCTGCCTCGGCCTCCCAAAGTGCTGGGATTAATAGGAGTGAGCCACCAGGCCTGGCCTCAGCAGCTGTCTTAATAGTCTTGATTTGCTTCAATTCAATGTTGATTTTTGCCTATGAATTTAAGAATAGCTTAGTCTATCATTTTTTCTATAATCTTTCCTTGTCAGATTTTTAATCAATCTTACGTTTCTACATTTCTCATGGTCTGAAATGTTTCTAGAGCAACAGTATTCTGTCTCTTGAAAACTTGATATAACTCATCTGTAAAGCTCTATGGACATGGTGGATTTTTTGGAGATAATTTGTAATAATCATAGTTTTAGAAGTTACTGTTATAGCCAGAAGTTTTCTTATTTCTTCTCAAGTCAATGTTGGTAACTTTTACTTTGCTAGAAATAATCCATTTAGTCAGATTTCAAAATGTTTTAGCATATGATTATAATAATATTTTTAAAAGCATCTCTGTGACTGCTTTTTTTCTTTTTTCTTTTTTTTTTTTGAGACAGGGACTCACTCTGTCGCCCAGGCTGTAGTGCAGTGGCGTGATCTCTGCTCACTGTAACCTCCACCTCCTGGGCTCAAGTGATTCTTTTGCCCCAGCCTCCCGAGTAGCTGGGATTACAGGCACCCACCACCATGCCTGACTAATTTTTGTATTTTTAGTAAAGATGGAGTTTCACCATGTTGGCCAGGCTGGTCTCGAACTCCGGACCTCAGGTAATCCGCCTTCCTTGGCCTCCCAAACTGCTGGAATTACAGGCGTGAGCCACCGCACCCAGCCTCCATGACTGTTTTTTATATTCCCTTTCTCATTTCTACATTTTGGTGTTTGATATTTCTCAGTTTTGTTTCCTAAAACTTTACTGAGGGTTTTCCTGTATTTTTTTTAATCTTTCAATTTCTCAGGTATTTGGTTTTGAAATTATTACTTTGTTCTATTTTCCAATTCATTAATTTTGCCTTTTATCTTTATTATTTCCTTTCTTGACTTTTCTTATAATCTTGTTCTCTTAGTAAGTGACTTAGCTCATTTATTTCCACTATTTTATTGATTAATTTCAATAAAATGTTATGAAGTTACCTTTGTGTACAACTTTACCACAACCTGTTTATCTTGATATGTTGTAATTGTCTTTAATTGTAGAGCTTATTTACATTATATACGTGCACAAATTTAGATTAATGCTTCTAAAATTTCCAATTTGTTTTTTTTTTGTTGGTGTATATTTGCCTAAAATTTTGTTATAAATTTCTAAGTCATTACATTGTAGCTGGTAAAATGTCTACTTTGGGGAAATCTAAAAATAGGCTATTTGTGGGTGACAATTTGTAAACATCCTTGAATGTGAATACACATTCCTTGAGGCAAAGTTCTATATGTAACTATTAAGTAATTTTAGCAATTAAATTATTCAGTTTCTCTATATTGTATTTTGTTTTGGTCTATTGAATATTTCAGAATTGTTTTATAATAAAACACTGAAATATGCTTCTCTTAAACTCTGTTTAATTATAGCAACATTACTTCATATATATTTCTACAGAGACCTAGACATACACTGTCCATTATGGTAGGCACTCACCACATGTGACTTTTTACATTTAAATTAATTAGAATTAAATAAAATTTTAAATTCAGTTTATATGATACTCTAGTTGAATTTCCAGTGCTCAAAAACCCCATGTGCCTAGTAGCTACCATTTTGGACTGAACAAGTATAGAACATTTCCATTGTCATAGAAAGTTCTATTGGACAGCATTGCTTGACTATTATATTTTATTGTGGATTATACCTTTGATTAGTGTAGTGTTGCTTTATTTTTTATTTATTGCAATCTGCATTTAATGCTTTCTATTTTTTCTTTAAATTTCCTGATACATATTTGCCATCCTTTTATTTTTAATACTTCTGAACATTTTGTTCTATATATTATCTCTTCTAAATAATATATAATTCTATTGCTAAAATATTTTTAAATTAGTTTAACAAATTTGTTAATTTTCATACTAATATATTTTATCTTCTGCTGTCTTCATTTATTTTTTTTAAACAGCTTCCTAGTATTCTTACTGGTGTTCATCTTTTGATCCATGTGTAGAATATTGGTTAAGACCATAAGCTCAAGCATATGCCTAGTCGGGCATGGGTCCCATTTCAATATTTCAAGAATCAGAAGCTCTTAAATTCTTTGTGCCTAAATATCCTCATTTTTAAAACTTGAAAAATAGGGATAAAAATAGTACCCATTTGGTAGGGTTATCGAGAGGGTTGTAGGAATAAATGTTTTAAAAGTACCTGATACATTAGTAGTCAGTGCTCATAACTACTACTAGTTATTTTTTGGGCTGCTTTGTCTCTAGAAACACTGAATGTATTTTTTATTATGATTTCACTGTTAAATTATAGAATATGCACAACCTGTATATCTCTAATTATCAGTGTCACAAAATAAATGCAATTATTTGAATCCCATCTAAATTGAGGTCATTAGCTTCTTTTTCATTCCTCCCTCTTGTAGACCCATCTTATGAATTTTGTTGGAATTATTTGTCACTGTAGATCCATATTGTTTAATATTAAATACTATTTTAACTCATTTAGCTTTGCTTTCAATAATGATTATTTTTGCATTCTTTAATGTAATCATAAGTATTTGGTTCACCACTAGACCTATTTAACCTTTCTTATACTCTTTTTTCTTTATGTATTTATATGTTTTGGCCAAATGGTATCACATTGTGCAATTTTTAAAAAATATTTATTTATTATTTATTTATTTTTGAGACTGAGTCTCGCTCTGTTGCCCAAGCTGAAGTGCAGTGGCGGGATCTCAGCTCACTGCAACCTCTGCCTCCTGGGTTCAAGCAATTCTCATACCCCGAGTAGCTGGGACTACAGGTGTGCCTGGCTAATTTTTGTATTTTTAGTAGAGTGGATTCACCATGTTGGCTAGGCTGGTCTTCAACTCCTGGCCTCAAGTGATCTGCCTACCTCGGCCTCCCAAAAACACTGCAAATTTTGAATCTGCCTTTCTTTCCTTAAGAATCTTTGAGAGATAGAAAAATTTATCCCAGGAGCAAAAAGTAATTAAAGTTCACTTGATACGCAAAAATGTGAAATATAGCCATCCAATTTCCTCAATTTATTCACATTATTTGGGCCATATAGTTATCTATGTTTGGGTGGTATCCATTTGGCCATTTCATTATGGGTGTGTCACTGTCTATATGTTTTGCTTGGAAGCTGAAATGGATCTCTTCCCTCTGTATCATCATAGATGAATTCAATTACTACTTGTACTTAGATGACGCCAAAGTCTGCGTGTCCATTTCTGGACTCCTTCTCTCTCTTTAGTACAATAACTCCTGATTTTAAAAGCTCTTTCCGCATGCTGTTATTCACAAGATGTGCGTTTATTAATCTGTAAATAATGATGTTGGATTAAATGATCTCAAAGGTTTATTCCAGGAATAAAAGTCTATGACCTATAGCTGCTATTCCTTTAGTATTCCACCGAAAGGGCTCTTTAAAATTCTTTTAAACTCCTCCTCCTGAATTTGTTCTTTTTCCACTATTTGTGTGAAGCTGGCCATTATTTCTCTAACAAATTGAACTGTCTTTTAACTGAAGCACAGAGCCTTTGTAAAACATCCATGATCTTTGATTCTCTGAAACCTACTCTGTTACACTTAGTGGCTCCAGAATCCAAAGGGAACATAGTCACCACCTGTGTTCTCAACATTGAACTGCTCCTGAACTCCCTTTTTCTTACTCATCACACATTCTCTCAACTCTTCAAGACACATGATAACTCACCGTTCGGTGCCACTCAAAAAGCAGGATCATAAGGGCCAGTACCAGTGGGATAATGAATTGGCTCAAGGGACAGTAGCCATCCCTCCATTTCTGTTTTCTTTGCCTTTGAAATATTTTCAGTAATACCTGACCACACATCATTGCCTCATCTCTTTCTTGGAGAGCTCAAGCTATACCCTTCGCCTCAGGAGTGTCAGCACAGTTTCAGTACAATAGATATGGCACATGCCACACTACTGAGAGCACCAAGAGAGAAAAGCAAACCTCTCTAGGGCTGAGGGAGTCACCTCAACTGAATGATGATTACCTACCTGTGGACTATAAGCTCCAGGGGTGGCTTCTGATTCCAGTTTACTTAGCTAATCAGAACATGGTGCGCTTTCTGTCTCTCTCTCTCTCTCTCATTAATTTTCATGTCTAATCCATACCAGAAAAAAAATCAGGCCTGTCCTTAAATTACTTTTGTACTAATATTACAACTGTTACTACTGTTACCATAACTATGAGACTGTTGCTGCTGATACTATCAACTTAGTGCTGATACTTCTGCTACTGCTACTACTGTGGCTAGGGATACTATGACTATCATAGCCGCAGTTGTCATTCTGGTAGCTTTTACTCTATGGCATGAAATCAGCAAGACGCTTTCCATACATTATTTTATTTAATCTTTATATCAGCTCTTTTGGATAATATTAGTTATCCCTACTTGAGAGAGGAGAAAATCAAATCTTAGGGAGGTTAAGTAAATTTCCCAGTGTGACAGAGACTGTAGGTAGTATAGCTGTGGTATTTGAACCTAGATCAGTTTGGCCTCAAAGTCCACACTTTTAACTGTTACAGGGCCCCAAGCTGGAAAATTCCTCATGAGCTGATAGCATCTCCTTCCAAAGTACTGGCAAATGTTGCTAATAGATTTCACCTCTCTTCCTGCCTAAGCCCAGATACAACCTCAGAATCCTTTTCCAGTTAGAGCCAGGACAGCCACTAGAGAAAATCCATCAGATTTGGCATGTTGAGCTAAAGCCTGTTTGTGAGCCCTGTACTCCATGACATAAAATGGCATTCCCCCTGTGCTTTCCCTTCTTTAGCTCTCCTGTGGCACTGAGATGACAAGGGGCTGAAGCCAAAGCCCATTCACTTGGGAGATGCAATAATGTGGAACCATAGGCAGAAGTTGAGGCTGTTGCCACTGTGTACTCCTGACCCTTTTCTTGAATAGCACATATTGATGACTTCTCCATATACTAGAACATCGAGCATTGCTTGTGAGGACAAGAGTAACTCAAACATTTTGTATATATTGTCTCTTAATAGTTATAGAGCATAGGCTCTAATAGTTTTAGCTCTGTCCTTCTCTATACCATTGACCACACAACCTCTCCTCACCAGACTCCATTCTTATTATTTGGAGAATGGGATTTACAGTACTTACAGCTTTCTACAACTAGAAAGCTTTCAAATCATGAAACGTGCATGTATGAGTGTCACCAGGAAGTTCAAGATAATTATAATTGATGCAGTGAAGCAAAGTCAGACTGAAAAATGCATATCCATATGCTTGCACCTTTAAATATATGTTCATTTATTCTTAGTGTTGGTAAAAAATGTGTCAATTCAAGGAGAGGAGGAGATTTCTTCCTGTTATTATGAAGCAGTGCCAAAAAGAAAAGATCAATTATTCTCAAGACACATTTAGTTGAGCCTTCCTCCCACATCCAAAATACTTATGTGAGTTACACATCTGTACAATGCAGCAATTGTTTCATCTTTCTCAAACTAATAGAGATGCTAGAAACATCTGGTAGTTGATAGTTAATTTTTTTTTCATTGCACCTTTTCATAGGAAGCAGGGAACGCAATTCAATATATCCCCTGAGAGGGTCTTGCGTTTATGACAGGTGTGTATTTCTTAATGAGTCGTTGTTTGACACCGTTGCTTCTCTTAAGTCCAGCTGGAAGTACATTCATCTGGCAAAAAAGAGAGGGGAGGAAAAGTGAAATTTGAAAGAAAGTTGGAGTGTCAGGTGGTTGTTGCATAAAACATCCAATTCACTCCAGTAATATTTATTCTGCTTATTTTGTGCAATTTCCTGCAACTGGCTTTTACAACTCTGTCACTATGATGACTTTTCTGTTTTGAGTTATTTAGCTGCATACTATTAATTTATCTGAGACTAAAATGATACTTCTTTCCTGTGTAGAACTAGGAATTGATTCAGCATACGGCTTGGCCTTGGGACAAACACCTTCATCCCAATATCCCAGCATCCAAGCCCCAATTGAGGTTCAGAAAGAACAGAAGGATATAAGATTAGTTATTATATCCTGAATTTTCTTTCTCCTTCTTAGTGTAACTTTTTGATCTCAAAAGACTTATTTTTAGCTCATTGTGACCTCACTGAGATTATCTCTATCCTTCCTAGCAGTTATGATTAGCTAAAGTTATTTTTACTGAAAACATTTCAGGGCTTGAAGTGGGAGGGTGAGGATGCTGCATTGTTGGTGGAGGGCCCAGTATTTGGAATTCTTCTCTTGATGTGACATAACGAATCTTAATTGCCCTGCCCTTAGGCCGTGGCATAGCTACTCTGGCTGGCTAAGCCTGAAGGACAGATGTTGCTTAGGGAGAGGTTCAGAGCTTGCCCAAAGAGATGCCATTAGCAAGCAGAAGTGAATGTAGGGCCTCCTTGATGACCAGGACCATGGCATCTACCTGCTGCCTCAGTGACTTCCTCATGTGAAGACTTGGTTTGCTGGAGAGCTATAGAATATGTATTCTAAAAGACTCAGTGCTAATGATGTTTGTATCACCATCGCTTATCTCAAACTTCTCAGACTCCTAGGCTCTGTTGACAATCTAGTCTTTTAGTTGGCTTAAAGTACTCTTTCTACACACACACACACACACACACACACACATACACACACCCCCACACACACACTGAATGAAGAACTCTGCTGTTAATAGAAGCATTTCACTGGTCTTTTTTAAACATTCAATGTTAGGCAAAATATGATACTTGCCTACTGGTTTAGTGATTTCCTCACTTGATTCCAGTGAGAATGGTTTGGAATATGGGCTATTTCTAATTTGTTCATCAAAATACAAATAAAATACATGCAAAATTGTACAGTACAATACAACAGAACCCAACCCTTTTTATCCATTTCTCTCAAGAGTCTTCTAGTAGTATGTTGGCAATAATATTCCCACTGGACTCATGAGGTCACTGAAGCAATGAGAGATTCCATAATTTGACCAAGGCCAATGCTAATGAACAAAGCGGCTGTGCCTCTACATTAAATTACCTGGTTAGTCCTGGTTGTATAATTTCACTTAGCATGCTAAATTATTTTGATTTCCTCTAAGCATCTATTGTAAAGTGGCAAAGCTAATCCAAGTAAGCAATTGGATTCACACAGGATGAGGACATGGTGGGGTGGCCTCTTGAGTGCTGGTGACCTCAGTGCCCAGGCATCTCCATTCCCTCAAAGCCCTCTCTTGCTGATAAGGTCAGGAAGAATCTTGTTCTGTTCATACTCTTCTATTGGCTGGCATGCCCTCAGTTATCATTACTGCCACTTACTGACTATACAGAAATGTGTTTCCATGGGATAACCACTTGGCAGTGGCTTTGATAATTACTATTTGTGCTGCCGCCAGTCCATCTTCTTTTGTCTGTCTTTACGGGTGGTCTCCTGATGGTCTCATGAATGCCATGAATGTAAGGAATGTGTAAGAGTCTGGGACTCTGATTTCAAGGCAATTTTTTCTGAACTCCCCTCCCCTTCCTTTATGACAGGAGTAAAAAGAACTTTAGTAATTAGGTTAAACTCTTTAGGAACATTTCTTGTTAGAAGTTGTGTGTCAACACTGAAAAAGTCACTATGGAAAGGTATTCTCATTCATCTTGGCGACTCTGTCTAAGAAGTTTTCTTTGTCTTAGAAACCAATGCAACAGATTTTTGAATTACCTAATAATAAGTGTTATATTTCTCCCATAGCAGGAGAGAGATTTCTTTTCCCAAGTATGGTCTTCTATTCTCTTTTCTTTAAGTCTCAAGAGTGGTATTTAATCTTTGAGAACATTATATTTTGCATATGGTAAAGATTGTTAAAACCGTTGGGGAAATTTACCAGGAAATTGGCGCATTTTTTTCCTTCTTCCTTTTCTGCATAGAAGTAACAATGATTCTAACACTGTGTTTTCTGTGATCTAAGACTCATGGTAACAGTATGAGCTTTAAGGATTTCACCAAAACCTGTACAGACCTGCTTGGCCCATATCTACTTTGCCTTATGGTTGGCAGTGGGGCTCCATGTGATAGAGATGTATCAGAGTCACCCAGACAATTTGTTAAGATTCAGATTGCTGACTTCCACCCACAGAGTTTCTGATTCATTGTGTCTGGAGTGAGCCGTAAAAATGTGCCTATCTAACAAGTTTATAGGTGATACTGATGCTGCTGGTTCTGGGACCACAGTTTTCGAGAACTCCCAGAGATGGGAGTAAGAGTAACAATTGCCCCATGGCCAACATCTGAAGCTGCTATTCCTTGTGCTAGGATAACCATAAACCTCTGGATTTAGTAGGAACAGCCTATGCTACTACTGGGAAGCTTCTGAGTCTATCACATCTTGTTAGGATGCTTGAAAAATGGACAATAATATATTTGCAAAATATGGCCCTAGCTTCTTAAGAGATATCCAAGCACTATTATTTTTGTTGCTTTTTCTTCCAAATCCTTGTCTTGGAACTGATGGCTTGTGAGAAAAATGACTACAAATGCCATCAGGAAAGGAAGGTCTTAGCATGATAGTCACTTTAACTCTTGAAGAAGAATTCGTTTTTCCTGTGTCACATGGCTTAAAAGTTAGTTAAACCAGGACAAGCCTCGATGTGTCTGGATTGAGCTAATGAGTAGCTGAATAGTTTACCCATAAGTGCAGAGTAATCCTCATGACCATATGATATAATATGGAAAGTAATCAACAGTTTCAAAAACTGACATCACCCAGCCTATTGTTTTCATTTGACTTAACTGATAATTCCTACGTGCCTTAAAGGGAAAACTAGACTAATTAGTAGAGGAGGAAGAAACAACCTGGCAAAGAGGCACAATTCTAATTACATATGCAAGCCCAGCCACAATTTTCAGTTGCAGTGTGTGAGATGGGTGAGAAAATAGGACAGTAAGAAGCTAGTGCTGGGCAAAGATTAGAGGTAGAGCCCTCCGCCAAAGGACTTAATGACAAGTTCTAACAATGTCACGAATGCTTTGCGAAAGGAACAACCAAATTGTAATAGAGCAACTCATAAATGAAGTGAATAATTATGTCTTCCTCTTCTAAATAACCTCTTAAAAGAGGCTAATACACACACACACACACACATACACACACACACACACACACACACCACATACCACTCCTGACAACTTAGTGATGAATCAGTAGTCTCTAAATGAAAATATTGGCCGGGCACAGTGGCTCACGCCTATAATCTCAGCACTTGGGAGGCCGAGGCAGGTAGATCACTTGAGGTCAGGTTTTCAAGACCAGCCTGGCCAACATGGTGAAACCCTGTCTCACTAAAAATACAAAAATTAACTGAGTGTGATGGTATGTACCTGTAGTCCCAGCTGCTTGGGAGGCCAAGGCAGGAGAATTGCTTGAACCCAGGAGACAGAGGTTGCAGTGAGCCAAGATGGTGCCACTGCACTCCAGCCTGGGCAACCGAGTGAGACTCTGTCTCTAAATAAATACATAAATAAATGCAAAAATTAGTTGCAGATGTAAATTAGTTTCTGTTATGCAGTGAAAGGAAATGGTACAGAATTATAAGGTGGAAATAATAGGCTAACAAATCACTTATAGATGGATAAACGTAATTTATGATCTCTCAGCTCAGCATCTCTGTGTTACACAACTCCAGGGGGCACCATTAAATAGGCTGGGTGCTTGGAACACTTTGGAATTATCTAATGGGATTTTCCCTGTTGAGAAAAAACTGAGGAACAATTATACAGGCTTTGGGCTCTAGATGTCTCCTATACCATGCGGCAGTTTGTTATGCTGTTCTTCAGAAGCCACCTGAAAAGGAAAGCCTAGCAAACATTTGACTGGAGAGTCTAGTGATCATCTTCTCCAGGCATTTCCCATCTCTGCTTCCTGGCTGCTTTTGTTTCCCAGTTCTGCCACCCTTACTGCATTAACTGGTGTCTTCACCTGCCTTCTGCCTTCTCCCTTGCTACCACTGCCTACACCAAAGTCAGAGAATTGGAGAATCTCAAGCGATTATAGTCTGGCCTCTAAGTGACCTCAGCTCTTTTGGGCTCCCTTACCCAAAGGAATTTTCAGTTTTTGCCAATTTCCTCAGGCCATTTCAGTTTTTGCCAATTTCCTCAGGCTAGGCTGGAGTGTACTCTGTATCTTACAAAAGCAATTCTCTCTCAGTCCCTGCCCACGAATATAGAGCTAAACATAATAAAAGTCCAACTTGACATATATGAGTATTAAGAACTTATTATGGTAGTCATTTTTCTAATCTCCTGAATGCATTAATTCATTTTACCTGTATGACAACCCTGTAATGTAGTTGCCATAACTATCCCTATTTTTACAGATGAGTGAGCTTGACGCCACACCATTAAGTAACATATAAAGTTCCCCAGATAATAGGGTAGAGCTCGGATTTGAACCCAGGCAGTCCAGCTTCACAGTCTGTGCTGTTAAACATCTGCGGGTGCTGAGAATCTTACCTCCCAGGGAGTAAATTCTTCCTCCTGTAGGGGTATATGCCACCTCCCTCAAATGCTGCCCCTTTTCTCAATAAGATCCAGTTGGTCTCGTCTTTCTACTCCCTTTTAGTATCAGAGGATCATTTTTGGCCTTCCAAAACATGACTGCCAAAGACAAAGTCCTCTGGGAGACTGGGGGATGGGGTCATGCAAATCACACTTTTGGTGTTCTTTATCTTGATTTCTTTCCCTGAGAAAATGATCAAGATATTTCCATATCGATAATAACAGAACTTCCCTCACCACCACCCCCACTTTTAACACCAAGAGTCTACTCTTTTAAAGTGAAATAGTCCTAATTAATCTGAATTTACTAAATAAATTGGGAGGAAGGGTGTTTGTTAATAAAACGACTTCATTCCGTTTGAGTTGCTGAGTACAACTAAAGTGGAAATTAGTTTTCACATCCTCAAAACATGCACAACTTCATAAGAATATATTTGTGCCTATATAGCACTTTAGTTTTATAAAAATGTGCAGAGATAAGAAATCAGGATTCAATAATTAACTTTCTTAAGTAGGAGACAAGTGAATTTGGCTAACTTTGACAAACCAAGTGGCATACTAGATACAGAAAAATTCTTTTAAAAAATGAGAATACCTCAGTGATGAAATAATCTGTATAACAAACCCCCATGACACAAGTTTACCTGTGTAACAAATCTGCACATGTACCCCGAACTTAAAAGTTAAAAAAAGACTTAATGGTTTCCATATAAATTTTAACATTGTTCATGTCTTCATGTAACAAATTTTTATTGAGTTTCTACTGTGTGCTTGGTAGTGGAGACACAGCCCTGAATGAGAGAGAGAGATGTTTTCTGTCCATGGGTATTTAAAGTCTAGTGGGAAAGACAAACAGTGAAATAAATAATTATGATAATATTTGATGTGAATTGATGGTGGGTGGAGGATGGCTGATGGAAGCCTTGAGTAGGGGATCTAACCAAGGTAGAAGAGAAAGCATTCTGGAAGATTTGACATTTATGCAGAGACTTGAAGAATGTGGAGGGCCAGCCTGGGGATGAGTGAAGGACAAGCATTCCAAGTAGAAGCAATAGCATATGTGAAAAATGAGAGGTGAGAAAGAATCTAATATATTCATGTAACTGAAACATCATCTAGAAATAGATTTCATTTTGCTGATGAGGACATTCAAACCTAAAATGGTGAGGAAAACTGCTCAATGGTGCTGGGTATAGAATGCAGGTCATCTGATTTCAAGAGCTGCCCTCCTGCCATTACCTCCATGGCCTTCCAGAGACCAGGCAGACCTTGGGGCAGGATTGTTGCTGCTCATAAGGCACCTTTGCATGAGTTAGAAATATAATGTATTTCTATATTGTTATAAACATTTTGGGCCGGGTGCAGTAGCTCATGCCTATAATCCCAGCACTTTGGGAGGCCGAGGCAGGCGGATCACGAGGTGAAGAGATCGAGACCATCCTGGCCAACATGGTGAAACCCCGTTTCTACTAAAAATACAAAAATCTTTTTGGGGGGCGTTGTGGCACGTACCTGTTGTCCCAGCTACTCAGGAGGCTGAGGCAGGAGAACTGCTTGAACCCAGGAGGCAGAGGTTGCAGTGAGCCAAGATCACACCACTGCACTCCAGCCTGGTGACAGAGTGAGATTCCATCTCAAAAAACAAACAAATGAACAAACAAAAAATATATAAACATTTTGTTAGAAAAAGTCTGCCAGAATTATGTCAATAAATGCATAAATCGACAGTGTCAGCCATCTTAATGGTGTTCCATTAGATGTACAACATGCATAAACATATTGGCTGTTGAGAATTCAGGCCAATCAAACCTAAATTAGTAATCTTTCAATCATCTTTTGGGTAAGACTCTATAGCCATCTCACTCCCATGGCTTTTTAATGGTTCCTGATGAGCTGTCCAGAGTAGAACCATTGACCTTGACCTCCTCTCAGGTGTTTGTGTTCTCTTGGCTCCTGATTTATGACCCATTGCCTGCTGTGACCTTCAACATTCCTGTCTATTCTCCTGCCTGCTTGCCTCCTGGTTTCTAATTTATAACTTTCCATGATCAGGTTTCTTTTCTTAATCAGAAATAAATAGAACCATCAACTTATAAAATTTAACGTTTAATTTTAAATTTTACCTCTTTATTGGGTTTCTCTCCCTCTCCTATTTAGTCTTATTTTTGTTGTTGTTGTTGTTTTATCCTTGTTGTTAGCTGTAATCCTTGGAGCCTTGTTTGTTTGGGAAGGTAATTTGAGTCTCTTCTATAAAGAGCAAGCTGGAGAAAAGAATGGAAGCTGGGCTTGGTTTAGAAGATATTTTCTCAAGTGTGTTACACACTGGGAAATACTAGTTTTACATGATGTGCATAGATGTGCAACAAAGAGAGAAGATTCATTAGTTAAATAATCTTGGGCAACTGTGGGATGAAAAAGGGCAACCACTTTTCTACACCGTGGAGACTTCAGAGACTTTATATGCTAATGTGCTTGTGAGTATGCAACTGTATGCAGCACTTGTAAGATTTAGTTGATCATATAAATAATGAGGTTGTTGTGCTCCATGGAATACTCTTGCCTCCTAAGCTAAATGCTCTAACCAGGCCATAGAGAGCCTTTGTTCAAAAGAGGGAGACAGTAGTAGCCCATTTGTTGACACCCAAGGAGACATCACAAAGGGAGAGTTCATTCTGGGTAGGCTGTCCATATCTCAGGCAGTGTTTAGTGGCAAAGCAGGGAGGGGCCAGGAAAGGCCAGAGTAGAAGCCTGCCCAGGGAAAAAGAAGTCATGAAGTCTGATGATCACAGCTTCTCTTAGCTGTGTAGGGCAGGGCTCCAACTGCACTAAGATATTTGAGTGCCCATCTGGAAATGGGCTGAGAGATCTTGGTTGGGTATAGGTGTGGTATCCCTAATAAATGGCTCAAGGTCATGGTAAAAAACCCTGACTTCAGCATCAGATATATTTTTTTCTATTTCACATCCCACTTTGAGGGGCCATTTTGAAACACATTACACATTGTTTCACACAAATGGTTATACACACACACACACACACAGTTCTGATACTTTTTAACTTGGCACTCTATCTGTAAAATCATTCTATATAGAGCTACCTCATTTAAAAAATAACTGCACATAATTCTATTGTATAGGTGTGCTATAATTTACTTACTAGTCCCATATCAGTGGGCATGTATGTGGTTTGCTGTATTGAAATGATGCAACAAATATTGAACACATTACTTCACACACAAGAATATTTCTGCAGGATAAATATTTTAGGAATGGAATATCTGACTCAAAAATAATCATTTTTAATTTTGATAGATATTTCCAAGTTACCCTCCATAGAGATTGAAGCAATTTATGCACACTCCCATTATGTATGAGAGTTCATTCTTCATTTTAGTTATGTTTTTGTTTGACCTACACAGTGCTGTTAAAAACCTGAATTTTCAAAAATGAGAGCGTATTCATTTTCTAGAACTACCGTACCAAAATGCCACAGACTGGGTAGCTCAAACAACAGAAATTTATTTTCTCACAGTTCTGGGGGCCAGAGGTGTGAAATCAAGGTGTCGGCAGGGTTGGTTTCTTCTGATTCCTCTGTCTTTGGCTTGCAGATGGCCACCTACTCGCTGTGTCCTCACATGGTCTTTTGTCTGTATGCATACATCCTTGGTGTGTCTCTTTGTGCCCCAAAAATTCTCTTATAAGGACACCAGTCAGATTGGAATAGAGCCCTCCCTACCAGCCTCATTTTACCTTAATTACCTCTTTAAAGGCCCTATCTCCAAATACAGTCATATTCTAAGATACTGGGGTTAGGATTTCAACATATGAATTTAGGGGAGACATAATTCAGACCATAACAAGGATATTTAAATTAAAAGTTCAGAAATTTTTTGTTTTCGTGAAAAACTTGACATTGGCCCTACAAACCGACGGGAATCAATGAGCTGGAGTGAACACTGACGCCATACTTTAGGTGCCATTTATCTTTATGTATATATAAATGCATGTGTGTGTATTCACACATATATACACATATAAATATATGTATTTATTCACATATAAAAGAATTAAGAGGGAAGTGTGGTACAGATGCATATATATATACACACATATATATGAAAATTAAGAGAAGAGTAAAACATTTCTTCTCCACAGTGAAGAGGGAAATATTGCAGACATATTAGATACAGTGCTCAAACAGCTTTTTGCCCAGTACCCCCAACATATAGGAAGCACTCAATAAAAATACACATATAATGTTTAGAGTCAGGATTAATTGGGCTTGGGCTAGAATCAACTCACCTCTTGGGATCCTTTAGTATCTACAAATGAATGGATTTGGGGACTTGACGGCTAACATTCAATACATGTTCTTAAATCAAATGTGTAAAATCTAATTTTACAAATGATTCTTAATCTCTAAGATCTTTTAGTTAAACATGCATATATTTAAAATTGTTTAATTTTACAATCTTGATTTAAGATTAACATCCTGTCCACAAAGACATAAAGAACCAGCAAAAGAGCTTCAGATATGTATAATGGAATGTAAGAGTTTCAATGCAAATGCCTTAGGTCTAATTTTTTGCATTCCTCTAAAATATCACAGAGAGCCAGGATTTTTTTCCCTCAGATCTTTATTTACACTGTATAGATTCCAAGGGCCAGGCAGTGACGGTCAAGGTGAGCAAGGGACCCTGGACTCTTGTTTGTCTCACAGCATACCGTAAGGCAAGTCGAGCAGCCTTAGCTTTACTTTTCCTTACCCTAAGCAGAAAGATCTGGACTTAATGTATTAATTTTAGTGGGGCAAGTGAGGAAACAGCAACTTAGAAGCATCAATTGAGGATCAGCTAAGTTGTAAGAGCAATAATTTCCCTCCCCCTACCCATAACACCATCACGTGCTATCGTGGATCTGGCCTGTCAAAGGTTTGTGAGCTAAAGTTAAGGCTCTGCAGTATTTGCATGGCCCCAGGGACACAGTGAACATCTTATTGTTACTGCTGAAACCTGGTGTTAGGATTTTTAGCAACAGGAAAGCAGACCCACTGGGTGTTCTGAGAGAATAATGGTTTACTCTTATACTGTAACTTGTGCCATAACTGTTCGAGTAAGAAAAGAATGCCAAGTGGCAACCCCCAAAAGTGTTTCTCTGGCTGCTCTGCCTCCACTGCTCAAGTTGTCCCTCCATAGTCTTGGGGATATCCAGGGAATGTGCCCATGGTACTCTATGTGTCCTCCCCATGCTGCGGGAATGCACACCACCTGATATGGTTTGGTTCTGTGTCCCCACTCAAATCTCATGTTGAATTGTAATTCCTGATGTTGGAAGTGGGGCCTGGTGGAAGTTAATTGGATCACGGGGGTGGTTTCTAATGGCTTAGCACCGTCCCCCCTAGTTTTGTCTCATGATAGAGTTCTCACGAGATTTGGTTGTTTGAAAGTGCGTAGCATCTCCCCTTTTACTCTCTCTCTTTCCTGCTGCCATGTGAAGACCTGCTTGCTTCCCCTTTGCCCTTTCACCATGATTGTAATTTTTCTGAGGCCTCCCCAGCTGTGCCTCCTGTACAGCCTGTGGAACTGTGAGTCAATTAAACCTCTTTTCTTCATAAATTATCTAGTCTCAGGTAGTTCTTTACAGCAGTGTGAAAACGGACTAATATACCACCTCTTTCTTCCCCTCCTGTGAGTCTCTGTGGGGAGAAATTTGATTACTTCCATCTGCAATGGAAGGGAATACTTCCACTGCAGATGTCTCTCAACAGCATTGCTGCTACAGTTGCAACCAATGCGTTCTGTCAAGGTGAATAGAGGTGGATAGAGGCCACCATATCACCAACTTTGTTGTCAGAATAAAGTGGGCAGCCCTCATAAGCAAAGTCTCCACCAATGCCAGCTTCTCCCTCATAGTTATAAATCCAATAATATTTGTGCTTTCAGTGGCCCTTAGAAATTTTGCAGAAACAATTTTGGTTCTTAATAGGTATTTTTTAATGTTTCCTTGTCCAGAGATTCAGGGTGAATTCATGATGAGGCTTATGCTGTGCTTAGAATGACCCCTTTCTTTCAAAGTTTACCTGTTGTCCTTGAAACACTCTTTTCCTGTTGACTTTTTATTCTTCCAGGATAAGTTATTTTCTATGAGGCTCTTTAGTCTCTTATGTGCATAGGTTCCTGGTGAGATCACCCTACTGTATCTTCATGAGTCACAAGGTGAAAAAAGTTACACCTCAAGCCCTTGCCTGAGTATGTGATCACTGATGGATGGGAAATTTCAGTTCTTAGAAGGAGGTGGGGTAGAAAGAAAAAATTACAAAAGGAAGGAAGATCAAGGAGCTCTGAAAAAGTCGGGCTGCGGGGAAAAGATCTAACCATCCACTTCCTTGCTCTATCTCTGTAATGTTCATTCCAGAGGTTACCTAGAGCAAGAAAATGGAAGAGAAGTGCTCTTTGTGAAGTGCCTATTACTTGCCAATCACTGGTGAGAAGTTCTTCATGTTCAATATCTTCTTTAGTCTTAGCAAATTCCTATGGAGCAATGTTAGGATCCCAGTCTTACAGATGAAAAAATTAAGACTGGGAAACATCAAGTAATTGCTGGAATCTTGATTCTGACTTTGAAACTTCCGACGTTTCGGCAACACAATTCTGACTTCTCATTTGTTCATCAACTTGAGTTAGAAGTCCTTCTGAAGCCCAGAGATGTCCCACGTCTGACTCTGTCCAACTGTGTCCCTCTTAGCCATGTAATCTGGCTGCTCCTGCATCACCAAGCTGACCTTTAGGGTTGGCTTCTTTTAGTCCAGGGTTTCTCAGCCACAGTACTAGTGACATTTGGAGGCACATAATTCTTGGCTGTGGCGGCTGCCCTGTTCATTTTAGGATGTTAACAGTATCCCTGGCCTCTATTCACTAGAAGTCAGTAGCATCCTCCCTTACCCTGAGTAGTGACAACTAGAAATGTCTCCAGACATTGCTCAAGGTTGCTCAGGGATCAGAATTGCCCCTGGCTGAAAACCACAGATTACGGGATCCCAGTCCTAAGGCATCTCCTCTTAAGAAGGCTCCACTTGTCTGGTCATCTCCATGAATACTTCGTCATTACTTTCTATAGCCACATTCAACAGACCAGCACCTGACTTTTTTCAGAGAGGATGCAGAGACCCATGTACAAAGTGAACGGAGTTGAGCAGGCCACCTGGGCTCTAGACAGAGCCTGGGTGAAAATGGTGGCCCTGAGGATGGATGGGAGGAGTTTCTAGGCAGGTCTGGTTGATGCCCCTGTGCTCTTTTTCCTGCTTCCTTCGGAGTGGGAACGATGGTTAGAGTGGGAAGTATCTGAGGCCCCGCCAATACCTGCAACTCTCTAATTCCCATCCTCGATAGATTTTAACTTTTTGTCTCAGGTTGCTGTGTCTCCCCTGTTCTGGTTTCCTGTCTCCCTCATCTTTTCTCTGCTTTCCACTCCTTCCTTGGAGAGTTTGGGCATCCCAAGCAAAAGGAGAGACTCACTGGGATGAGATGAATTATCTTTATCAAAGGAGGCATTACACTCTTTTTGTTGGCTTCACTATCTCCCAGTGACACCAAGTCTCTTAGCTCAGCAAACTACTAAGCAACACTTTGCCAACTGTGATTAGATGCATCACGGCACACATGGATGCATATGTGTTTAACACAAACACAGATAAAGATACTTTTGCTCTAACTAAAATGGTATATTTTTGTTCCTCTACTCTGTTGTCTTATCTAGACACCTCTTAATATGGGACAGCTTCATAAGTCACCTTATCTTTGATCAGGTCCTCACCGAACTCTGCAGATAGCACCCCTGTGTCCGCTTGGCTGTCTTTAAAGAACACTAGAGAAGAATGACCCAGTCCTGATGACTGGACTTGGTAGAGGACAGATGGAAGGGCATCTGAATGCTCATTGGTTGGCCCAAAGAAAATAGATGGCCAATGTTTTATGGAACAGGCACGAAGCAGTTGGTGCTTCTTGCCATCTCTTCCTCCAAGAGAACTCCTGGTTTGCTGGTTTGGAATAGTGATGATCTCAGTGCATTTGCATTGTTATCACTGATAGTTTCATTTGTTTTATTTTTTAACTAAAAGTACAATTACTTAAACATTGATGGTCAAATGCACATGTTATGGTCACAGGCTTACGTGCATGATATGCATGATACATAACTGCTAGGAAAGAACAGAACATATGCAGATAGGTAACCATGTTAGTGATGAATTAAAGGGCTATTTCCTTGTTATGTTGTGTTATAACAACTTATGATAAATATTGACATTATTGGGTTCATTTTAGTGTGACTTGGTGTTGCTTTAGCATAAATAGGTTTAATTTGGGCATCGGAAATGTATAAAAACTTTGCCATTTGATATTAATGGTGATTTTGTTCTTATGAAAATTTACATTAGGAAGGGTTCTTTTCAGAAGGTAGTGACCCTCAAAAGGTAGGAAGAAGACTGTGTATGGTGTATGAGTGTATGTGTTCAGATTTAGAAACAGACGTGGATTTTTAAAAACTTAAAAATATATATGTTTATATAAAATACAATATATATTTTAAAATTAACTAATGTGGTTACATTTTTGTATTTGAAATCTAGAAGGTATAGACTCAGTGAAAAATGTTTTATACTTTGAATATATTAACTTAGCAGTAAGATAATGATGATTTTATAAAACAAAAATTTATCAACAAAGAATTCATGTTCTAGATGAGGGGGATTAAAGACAGGATGGTTAATGGGTACAAAAATACAGTTACATAGAAGGAATAAGATCTAGTGTTCAGTAGCACAATAGGGTGCTAATAGTTAACAATAACTTACTGTATATTTCAAAATAACTAAAAGAATGGAATTGGATATTCCTAACACAAATTCTTGAGATGATGGCTATCCCAATTACTCTGATCTGATTGTTATACATTATATGCTTGTATCAAAACTATTACATGTATGGTTATACATGTAACAATTTATGGGGTACAGGTACCCCATAAATATGTACAACTATTATGTATCCATAATTTTTTAAAAGTAAATAAAAAAGAATTCGTGTTATAAATAGTATTTTAGTTTCTGATTTTATGCTATATTTTTAGTCCTTGTTCTAACTTGTAATTTTGCAACAGATTATGACTCCCAATGAATTCGCTTGGAATGGCTGTTTTTCTATAGTAGGAAACACAATGTCCTTAATATCAGATTATCATTATTTTACCTAAATTTATTCTTTCTTTGCAACTAATTATTTCAATCCAGTGACTCTGGGGACATTCTACAGGTAGCCAGTATACATTGTTTCCCTTGCAAGAGACCTATTTTCTATCTTTTTGCTTTTTGTTTTTGACAAACGTAGTTTTAAATGCCTGCAAAAACTGGCAGCCCCTCCTTTTCAAATGGCATTGCTGTTTTGTGGTTATTATCTTATGTTGCCTTAAAACTTCTAAACATGGTAGAAATAAAGCATTGTTGTCCCACGTGAGCCTAAGAGCATCAACTTTGAGGAGGTAATGCCAACCCCCTTTCATCCAATGTCAAGTGTCAGCTCGATGAAACAATTTCATGGTATTTGACTTAGTGAAAATTTCTGATCTTTGACAAACCTGAGAAAAACAAGCAATGGGGAAAGGATTCCCTATTTAATAAATGGTGCTGGGAAAACTGGCTAGCCATATGTAGAAAGCTGAAACTGGATCCCTTCCTTACACCTTATACAAAAATCAATTCAAGATGGATTAAAGACTTAAACGTTAGACCTAAAACCATAAAAACCCTAGAAGAAAACCTAGGCAATATGATTCAGGACATAGGCATGGGCAAGGACTTCATGTCTAAAACACCAAAAGCAACGGCAACAAAAGACAAAATTGACAAATGGGATCTAATTAAACTAAAGAGCTTCTGTACAGCAAAAGAAACTACCATCAGAGTGAACAGGCAACCTACAAAATGGGAGAAAATTTTCGCAACCTACTCATCTGACAAAGGGCTAATATCCAGAATCTACAATGAACTCAAACAAATTTACAAGAAAAAAACAAACAACCCCATCAAAAAGTGGGCAAAGGACATGAACAGACACTTCTCAAAAGAAGACATTTATGAAGCCAAAAACCACATGAAAAAATGCTCATCATCACTGGCCATCAGAGAAATGCAAATCAAAACCACAGTGAGATACCATCTCACACCAGTTACAATGGCAATCATTCAAAAGTCAGGAAACAACAGGTGCTGGAGAGAATGTGGAGAAATAGGAACACTTTTACACTGTTGGTGGGACTGTAAACTAGTTCAACCATTGTGGAAGTCAGTGTGGCGATTCCTCAGGGATCTAGAACTAGAAATACCATTTGACCCAGCCCTCCCATTACTGGGTATATACCCAAAGGACTATAAATCATGCTGCTATAAAGACACATGCACACGTATGTTTATTGCGGCACTATTCCCAATAGCAAAGACTTGGAACCAACCCAAATGTCCAACAATGATAGACTGGATTAAGAAAATGTGGCACATATACACCATGGAATACTATGCAGCCATAAAAAATGATGAGTTCATGTCCTTTGTATGGACATGGATGAAATTGGAAATCATCATTCTCAGTAAACTATCGCAAGAACAAAAAACCAAACACCGCATATTCTCATTCATAGGTGGGAATTGAACAATGAGATCACATGGACACAGGAAGGGGAACATCACACTCTGGGGACTGTTGTGGGGTGGGGGGAGGGGGGAGGGAGAGCACTGGGAGATATACCTAATGCTAGATGACGAGTTAGTGGGTGCAGCGCACCAGCATGGCACATGTATACTTATGTAACGAACCTGCACAATGTGCACATGTACCCTAAAACTTAAAGTATAATAATAAAAGAAAAAAAAAAAAGAAAATTTCAGGGGCTGTCGCCCTGAGCCTCTGGGATTCTCATCACACAGTAAGTCTAGTTGACTGAAGCATGAAGAAGAAAGATATTGCCAAATGTGTCTCAATCACTGATGTAATTTGCAGTTCACATCTTTTCAGTGAAATAACATAGAGTATATGTGGCTAGCTGAAACTCATTTTAAGTCACAACTGGAAAAGTAAATGAAAGAGAAGAGAGAACCTCATAAATTAATTGAGTGGCACTTTAGAAGCGGGTACAACCAGGCTCTTGAAAGCATACATCTCAACCCTGGAAGTCTGCATTCCAGCTCTCAATCCTTGCAGGACAGCTTTATTGGCTTTGAGGTTTATGATTTATGACTTGCCATTCATGGAGTCTTTATAAAATTTCAGCGGAGAATATTCTGACCAATGCCATGATTAAAGGACAAAGGTTTAAACAAGTTGACCAAGGTCAAAAAGGGGGTTAATTCTGAAGTTGGCATTAGATGTCTGGCCTATTTTCCATCTTCTCAGTCACAATTAGCGTGAGTGGCCATAAGATCCAGTATTCTCAGCAAAGTCCAGGTTAAACAGTCCCTATATAAATATTGATCATGCCCCTTTCACTCAGAAAGTCTCCCAGTTTCATGAAAAATTCTATATTCACCTTACTGTCAGGTGTTCTATGTCTTCATCTGCCTTAATATATTTTCCTGATTAATTATTTAAAAGGTTTATCTATTTTCCCTTTGTGTAAAATAAATGGGAGAAGATTATTGTGTCCTTCAAGTCTTTATAGCAATATAAAAAATTCAATTTGATGATTAATATTTTCCATTTTTAGTATTAGAATTTTATTCTTAGTTATATACCCAAGATAAACAAGTGCATATATCCACACAAAGACTAGTACACCCCATTTTCTTTGCATTTTTATTCATAATAGTCCATATAGACACATACATATACACAGGCACAAATATCCATCAACAGGAGTCTGTGTTTTATTTGGATGGAGGAATACTACATAGCAACAAAAAAGAACAAACCATTGGCACATAAAACTGAATGAATGAACCTTAGAAACTCAACATGTTTCTCATGTTCTTCAACATGTGCCTCAAAAGGCACAAAGAGTACATACTGTACAATTTAATTTATGGGATAAAAAAACAGACAAAGCTATTCTTTCATTGGTAGAAATCACAATATTGCTTGCTCGGGAGGTAAGGGTGGGTACTAACTAGATGGAAACAGGAGAAGCTTTCTATAATGAAAATGTTCTATTCTTCATCTGGGAAGCAGTTCCATGAATATATACATATGCAAAAATTTATAGAGCTTTACAGTTTAGATTTGAACAATTTATTGTGTGTAAATTATATCTCAAGCTGTAAAAGGCCAGAGAAGAAATTATGTAAGAACCACATCTATTATATATTTCTATTAAATTTCTACAGCATGTTTATAACGACATCTATTAGATATTTCTATTAAATTTCTACAACATGTTTATTACTGACATATTCAGAGAAGTAACACAGGCTATGAATAAAATAATACTATAACTCATTTTCATTAAGAATGGGTATTTATGCTAGGTGATGGGTTGATAGGTGCAGCAAAATACCATGGCACACATTTACCTATGTAACAAACCTGCACATCCTGCACATGTACCCTGGAACTTAAAATAAAAACAAAAATAAAAATTGAAAAAAGGCATTATTCACAATAGCAAAGACTTGGAACCAACCCAAATGTCCAACAATGATAGACTGGATTAAGAAAATGTGGCACATATACACCATGGAATACTATGCAGCCATAAAAAATGATGAGTTCATGTCCTTTGTAGGGACATGGATGAAATTGGAAATCATCATTCTCAGTAAACTATCGCAAGAACAAAAAACCAAACACCGCATATTCTCACTCATAGGTGGGAACTGAACAATGAGATCACATGGACACAGGAAGGGGAATATCACACTCTGGGGACTGTTGTGGGGTGGGGGGAGGGGGGAGGGATAGCATCGGGAGATATACCTAATGCTAGATGACGAGTTAGTGGGTGCAGCACACCAGCATGGCACATGTATACATATGTAACTAACCTGCACAATGTGCACATGTACCCTAAAAAAGTATAATAAAAATAAAAAGAATGGGTATTTATCATTGTATAGTATTAACTTGCTCCAGTGTAACCACATTCCAATTTACTTCGATGTATCTGCACTCAAAATAGCAAGAACAAATTGATTCTCATGGGTCTACTTGTCTTACCTCTCCCTTCCCTTTCTTCACCATCATTGAGTCCTGACTAACTCTTATCAAAGTTCTGTGGTTTTGGGTGAAAATGCTGAACAAATGAAGTTCAGTCAGAGACAAGGCCGTGTTGGAAGGTTTGATTGCCAGGTCCTGGAGACCTGAGAGGTTTATGCTGAGTGCAGGCATTAGGAGGTCAGAGCTGAGGATACCAGGCATTCTTCTCTCATTCCTTCCCCCTCTCTAAACTCCTGGCTAGGGAAGGGAGATGAAGAGGGAGAGAATTTGAGGTTGGAAGTGTACCAATTGGCGCTTTCTGAAATTTGCTGCAGAATAATATTATAATTACAAACAGGCAGGCTCTGTTTTCATGGCAACAAAAACATACTTTAAGGCAAAAGTGTGGTGGGAGTGAGGAAAGGCATATGGTTGATTAAAACAACTTTCCTTTTTCTCCACCAAAACATTTAATTGGCTTTAGAGTCAAGGAAGGTTCATAGTCAAAGGTGCCAGTAAGTTCCTTTGTATCCCACTTTTCATCTCTGCTTTGCTCCTATTTTGTGTCAAGGTTTATGTAAGTGCTAAAGGGTTTAGACCAATGATCCTCAATTTGAGGTGATTTTGTACCCCCACCCCAGGAGACTTCTGGCAATTTCTGGAGACATTTTTGGTTGTCACAATTTAGGGGTGGGGTGCTACTGGCATCTAGTAGGTAGAAGCCAGGGATGCTGCTAAGCACCTTGCAAGGCACAGGTTGATACTCACCTACAAAAATTATCTGACCCTAAAAGTCAATAGTGGTAAGGTTGAGAAACCCTGGTTTGGACTAAACCCTATGTCTAGGACTAAGAGGGAAGGCAGAATGTGTTAGGATTTAGAATCCTATCGTAGAACTAATATCTTAGAAATCTTTTCATTTCACAATTCTGTTACATGTGAATATATCTATATCCAAGGGCTGGGATGGACCCAACCCTCACAGCATTTCTCAGTGACTTTGTGGGGCATTAAGACAAGTAGAGCCACAAGAGTCAATTTGTTTTTGCTATTTTGATTTAAGATAGATCAAAGCAAATTGGAATGTGGTTATAATGGAGCAAGTTAATACTATATAATGATAAAATATAATCTTCTTGAGGAAAAGGACAAAGATAAATGAAAAGATCATTGGATGAGTCATCAGAAAACCAGGATCCTAGGCCTGAACTGTCATAGATCTGTGATTTTATGACACTGGTTGCTTGGGTACTCTTTCTTAGCCTGACTTTCCTCATTTATGAAATGAAAAGCTGAAGTAGATTACTTTTCTTTAAATCTCTTTTAACACAAATATTCAACGATTTGATGGGAACCAACATACTCTTCACTAAAAAAAATGGCAGCATTAGTTCTGGAATATTTCAGACAATAAAATGACTAGAGGAATGTAAAAATTGTTACACAGATTACTCTAAAAAAACTCTTATTATGCCTGTCACATAGAAGAAGTTTCTTTGTCTCTATAACATGAAGATATGTCTTTCTAAATTGTCAGTTAAACTGTTTGGCAAAATGTGTTCCAGGTAAAGATAAATAACTGTGCAGAGCTGTTTAACATTTGTTCCTAATGTTAACTTTTAAACTCTGCTAAGAAAAATAATTCTGTTCAGAAATTTGATCTGTCTGCCTTCCTTTTGTATTGCTTTTGGCTCTTCCAGAACTTCAGAAATGTCAATTTGTTATTCATGTTGGCCTTCGCTAATCCTTCCAAAGAATGTGAAAATGCCCACAGTCTTTTATATTAGGAAATAACTGAGATTAAAACAGATTAAATCTAAGCTTCTTTCTTTGGCTCTGTTCTGATGTAATGAGTGTTACTGCAGCATTTACAAAGGCAATGGGGTTTTTTACACTAAACTATAATTTATTTGTATGAGCATTCAGTAGGGCCATTGATACAGTTAGGCCTGGTGACTTTTCACAACTTAAATGCCAAGATCCTGGGGTGCTGCTCTGAAGCGTTGGGCAAGGTGGTAGATGGGGAGGAGTTAGAGAGACATAAGTGTGTGTCATGCCAAAGTCATGGAAGGGGAAGAGGGGGATGGACAGACTGAGGGTTGTGGACTTGCAGAACCAGTGGGGGAACATGGCAGGGTAGCCAGCTCATGTACTAATGAATTGGAAATCGAATTGTATAGGTGAGTATCTTCTAGATAGCATCTATTCTGATCACCAAGAATAATATAATGTTCTCTTTTTCATGCAAGACGCTATAGGACTCACATCAGAAAGAGGGCGTCTTTATTTTCCAGTAGTTATACAAAGAATATGATGTTCTATCCACAACCCTTCATATAAACTGACTTAGGATGAGACACTGTGACACAGGGAGCTAACCAACTCACAGGGGCTGAAATGCACATGGCATTGGGCTTCAGTTCTACCCCTAAAATGGTATGGCAGAGGCTTTGAAGAGAGTGAATGCATTATACTTGTTAGTTATTACTCAGCTACATTCTCTCCAACCCAAAGCTGAAAGAAAGCTGGAACTAAATTCACTTAAGGGTCTGAGAAAAGCTTTCTGTTTTTAAGAGACTGGATAAGAAGAATCCCTCCCAGAAATCTGAAGTCTATTATTGTTTCCTGTAGTTGCACTTGCCCAAAGGAAGTTCTCGTTTGATTGACTCTGTCTGCTGCTCCATAGTGACTTTCCAGCTCTCAGGCCTGATCCAAGGAGCCACAGAGCATGCCCATCAAGAGCTATGTGGGACCATGGGGGTGGGCCTGGGTTTTATGTGAAGTAATGGCTTTTCAAGCCTGGCATGACAGTTCGCAGTCCAGCATGGCAACCAGCAGCCCAGCATGAAGGAGGCAGACAGTTGAACAGATTATTTTATGGTTTACTTAAAGAAATAGTTTTGATGTCAAATCCATTTAGGTTTCAAATGGGAAAATCAGAGTTAACCTCTCTATACTATTCAGAAAAAATCAGCTGAAAAGTGCAGAAACCAAATTGGTTTACCAACTGGTTGTCATCATGCCGAGAGCATTATAACCAGTGCTCTCCTCTTTGCAGTCCCTTCACCCCAGTTGACTAATTGTTTAGATCCAATTAACTTTCATTTGTTGTATGTTGCATAAACTGGACTTTACAACTAGGTATAAGAAGAACAAGGAGGGAAGAGTATCTTCTTTGTATTAAATTATGTCTCGTTTTTCACAACATAGTTCATATCTCCCTTTAAATGTCATATATGATATATGCCTCTTTAAATGTTGTGATTGCTTGAAATTGTGAAAAAAATTAAAATTTTTATTGAAATGCTAATTATTTCAGAGGATAATTTTTAGCACAATGATATTTTTTATTCTGCCTGGTGGTGGTTTTGTCAGCATAACCACATTCTCCATCTTTTTCTGTCTTAAAAAGGCAATAGAACAAACAAAAATAAACAGAAATTTAAAAAAAACAAGCATCTGTTCCTATTCCTTCAAGCCTTGAACTCTTCCCCAAAATTCACTGTTCACTTAAAGCTTATATTTTGGAGGTCACCCATAATATCCTAGTATGAAAGTCATGGTGTTTCCTTCGTGCTCATTCAACACTCCTGCTCCATAGCATTCAACCTTGCTGACCAAGTCTTCCTTAGAATTGTCTCCCTCCTTATTTTTGTGACACTCTGTTATCCTTATCTTCCTATTTCTCTGATCACTTGGTTTTTGCCTCTACTTTTTGGTCTCTCTTTCTGTTACTTTAATATAGTTTAATATAGACACTTGTCAAACCTCTTTCTCTCCCTATCCCTCTCCCTCTCTCACAACAATCCTGTACTAACATGGCTTTCATTAATTGTCCTAAATGGAGAACTCCATATCTTTATTCATTACTGACCCACCTCTCTAGATCCATCTAAACCAGAATTTTTCAAACTTGGCACTATTGTCATTTGGAAGCTGGACAATTATCTGTAGAAGGGGCTGTCCTGTGCATTGTATGAAGTTCAGCAGCACCCCTGGCCTCTACGCACTAGATTGACTAGCACACCCCCAGTTGTGACAGTCAAAAACATCTCCAGTCACTGCCAAATGTGCCCTAGGAGGCAAAATCTCCCCTGGTTGAGAACTACTGAAATAAATATTGACAGCAGTGGGTAGCAAGAGGTGGATACAGGTCTTAGAAGAGGAGAGATGATGTTAAAAATAAGTAGATTTTACCCAACAACTAGATTAATTCGTAGGGTTTTTCTCCATGGTCAAGTGGGCTTCATCCCTGGGATGCAAGGCTGGTTCAATATACGCAAATCAATAAATGTAATCCAGCATATAAACAGAACCAATGACAAAAACCACATGATTATCTCAATAGATGCAGAAAAGGCCTTTGACAAAATTCAACAACCCTTCATGCTAAAAACTCTCAATAAATTAGGTATTGATGGGACATATCTCAAAATAATAAGAGCTATCTATGACAAACCCACAGCCAATATCATACTGAATGGGCAAAAACTGGAAGCATTCCCTTTGAAAACTGACACAAGACAGGGATGCCCTCTCTCACCACTCCTATTCAACATAGTGTTGGAAGTTCTGGCCAGGGCAATTAGGCAGGAGAAGGAAATAAAGGGTATTCAGTTAGGAAAAGAGGAAGCAAAATTGTCCCTGTTTGCAGATGACATGATTGTATATCTAGAAAACCCCATTGTCTCAGCCCAAAATCCCCTTAAGCTGATAAGCAGCTTCAGCAAAGTCTCAAGATACAAAATCAATGTACAAAAATCAGAAGCATTCTTATACACCAATAACAGACAAACAGCCAAATCATGAGTGAACTCCCATTCACAATTGCTTCAAAGAGAATAAAATACCTAGGAATCCAACTTACAAGGGACGTGAAGGACCTCTTCAAGGAGAACTACAAACCACTGCTCAATGAAATAAAAGAGGATACAAACAAATGGAAGAACATTCCATGCTCATGGGTAGGAAGAATCAGTATCATGAAAATGGCCATACTGCCCAAGGTAATTTATAGATTCAATGCCATCCCCATCAAGCTACCAATGACTTTCTTCACAGAATTGGAAAAAAAACTACTTTAAAGTTCATATAGAACCAAAAAAGAGCCCGCATGGCCAAGTCAATCCTAAGCCAAAAGAACAAAGCTGGAGGCATCACGCTACCTGACTTCAAACTATACTACAAGGCTACAGTAACCAAAACAGCATGGTACTGGTACCAAAACAGAAATATAGATCAATGGAACAGAACAGAGCCCTCAGAAATAACACCGCATATCTACAACTATCTGATCTTTGACAAACCTGAGAAAAACATGAAATGGGGAAAGGATTCCCCATTTAATAAATGGTGCTGGGAAAACTGGCTAGCCATATGTGGAAAGCTGAAACTGGATCCCTTCCTTACACCTTATACAAAAATTAATTCAAGCTGGATTAAAGACTTAAACGTTAGACCTAAAACCATAAAAACCCTAGAAGAAAACCTAGGTATTACCATTCAGGACATAGGCATGGGCAAGGACTTCATGTCTAAAACACCAAAAGCAATGGCAACAAAAGCCAAAATTGACAAATGGGATCTAATTTAACTAAAGAGCTTCTGCACAGCAAAAGAAACTACCATCAGAGTGAACAGGCAACCTACAAAATGGGAGAAAATTTTCGCAACCTACTCATCTGACAAAGGGCTAATATCCAGAATCTACAATGAACTCAAACAAATTTACAAGAAAAAAACAAACAACCCCATCAAAAAGTGGGTGAAGGACATGAACAGACACTTCTCAAAAGAAGACATTTATGCAGCCAAAAAACACATGAAAAAATGCTCACCATCACTGACCATCAGAGAAATGCAAATCAAAACCACAATGAGATACCATCTCACACCAGTTACAATGGCGATCATTCAAAAGTCAGGAAACAACAGGTACTGGAGAGGATGTGGAGAAATAGGAACACTTACACTGTTGGTGGGACTGTAAACTAGTTCAACCATTGTGGAAGTCAGTGTGGCGATTCCTTAGGGATCTAGAACTAGAAATACCATTTGACCCAGCCATCCCATTACTGGGTATATACCCAAAGGACTGTAAATCATGCTGCTATAAAGACACATGCACACGTATGTTTATTGCGGCACTATTCCCAATAGCAAAGACTTGGAACCAACCCAAATGTCCAACAATGATAGACTGGATTAAGAAAATGTGGCCCATATGCACCATGGAATACTACGCAGCCATAAAAAACAATGAATTCATGTCCTTTGTAGCGACATGGATGAAATTGGATATCATCATTCTCAGTAGACTATCGCAAGAACAAAAAACCAAACACCGCATATTCTCACTTATAGGTGGGAATTGAACAATGAGAACACATGGACACAGGAAGGGGAACATCACACTCTGGGGACTGTTGTGGGGTGGGGGGAGAGGGGAGGGATAGCTTTAGGAGATATACCTAATGCTAAATGACAAGTTAATGGGTGCAGCACACCAGCATGGCACATGTATACATATGTAACTAACCTGTACATTGTGCACATGTACCCTAAAACTTAAAGTATAATAATAATAAAATAAAATAAAATAAATTAATTAAGCTTTTCCAACAAATTAGGTAGGAAAAATATTTCTGCTTTTTCTCATAGAATGTAGTCAATTTTGAAATGTTTTTGTTTTCACACAAAGTACTTAGCCATATAGAGCTAAATGATAATAAGAGAAATGGTGTTCTTAGAACTTTCATCTTAATTCTGTATTAAGGACCACTTATTTGACCATTTTCCCCATGTAATAACATTAAACTCCTTTAGAAAAGCTCTGGAACATACCCAATACCAAAAGGAAAAACTGTATGGTTAAAGGTTAGATAAAGTGCAGAGTTAACCTTTAGACATTTCAAATAGACAAGGCAAACATTCTCCTTTAAGCCAAGTGTCTGTCTCTTTAGAGTCTATCAATTTAATTTTTATCAGTTGTAACCAACTTCTTTTTTTTATTATTGTACTTTAAGTTTTAGGGTACACGTGCATAATGTGCAGGCTAGTCACATATGCATACATGTGCCATGTTGGTGTGCTGCACCCATTAACTCGTCATTTAACATTGGGTATATCTCCCAATGCTATCCCTCCCCCCTCCCCCCACCCCACAACAAAACCAAACACCGCATGTTCTCACTCATAGGTGGGAATTGAACAATGAGAACACATGGACACAGGAAGGGGAACATCACACACCGGGGCATGTTGTTAATCAACTTCTTAAGAATGAAAGAAACCATGTTTATATCCTGGAATTTTAGTATTAAGGGAAGGCTCTAGATTGAGGAGACAGAGAACATTGGGTTAATAAGCCTGCCATTCAAGTTTTACTAGAAAGATTTGCTTCCCTGGAGATTTTTGTCAAAATTACAATTTTCAGACTAAAATTATCAAGCGTAGGTGCTCAGACTAAAATTATCAAGCGTAGGTGCACAAAACAAAATTTAAAAACTATCATGACCTTTTGACTGGATAAGTTATGTCACTAGGAAACTAGCCTTACTCTCAATTATGTTAGCATGGTCTGTTTGGTTTTCCACTAGCTTTCAATCTTTATTTATAATAAGAAGACAAATAATACAGCTAGGTGCGTATTAGTTTCCTATTGCTGCTGCAACATATTACCACAAATATAGCAACTTAAAACAACACAAAATCTCACTGCTCTGTAAGTCAGAAGTCGAGTTGGCTTGGCTGATTTCTCTGCTCAGGGGCTCACAAGGCTGAAATCAATGTGTCAGCCAACTAGGCTCTCCTCAGGAGACTCTGAGAAAAATCCACTTCCAAGTTCTTTGGCGTTGTTAGCCAATTCAGTTCCTTGCGGTTGTAGGCTTGAGGTCCCCGTTTCCTTGCTGGCTGTCAGTCAGACCACTCTGCTCCCAGCAGCTGCCTACATTCTTTCTCTTGCTTTCCCCTGGCCCCTGCCGACAGTGGTGGGTTGAGCCCCTCTTACCCTTGGAATCTCTTCAGTTTCCCCTTCCATCATTGCTATAAACTGAACATTTGTGTACCTCCAAAATTCATATATTTAAACTTAATACCAATGTGATGGTATTTGAAGGTGGGGACTTTGAGAAGTGATTAGGTCATGAGGGCGGAGCCTCATGAATGGGATTGGTGCTCTTATAAAAGAGACCCCAGGGAGCTCCCTCACCCCTTTCACCATATGAGGACAGAGCGAGAAGGCCCTGTCTATGAACCAGTAAGCAGGCCTTCACCAGACACCAATCAGCCAGTGCCTTGATCTTAGACTTCCCAACCTTCAGAATTGTGAGAAATAAATTTCTATTATTTATAAATTACCCAGTCTAAGGTATTTGGTTTTAGCAGCCCAAACAGACTAAAATATCTTTCTGTAGGTTCTTTATACATATATAAAATATATCCTAGTTTACTCCTTTCTTTTACAAAAACAATATGAAATTCCATTTATATAAAAAGTACAGAATAGGTAAATACATACAGACAGAAAGTAGTGGTTGCCTAAGATTGAGGGTGGGGTGTTGTAAGGAGTAACTGCTAAAAGGTATGGGGTTTACTTTTAGAGGGATAAAAATGTTCTTAAATTAGACAGTGGTGATAGTTGCACAACATCATGAATGTACCAAAAACCACTGAACTGTATAGTTTAAAAGGGCAAGTTGTATGATATATGATGTATCTTAAGAAAAAGAAAACTAGGTCTAATCCTTCCTTTTTCTGTGACGTGGGCAAATGATTTATTGAAACTGGTTGAACCCCAAATGACTCTCTTCTGAAAATGAAGGAGGGGCTCCCAGCAGGAATGCTGGAAGGGTGAAAGTTGATGATGTTTGTGAAGCCCCTGCACATGGTCTGCCCTCCGTAAACTGGGATGTGCCGACTCTTTCACTCACTCCCCAAATCCTAGAGAGGGGCCCTGTAAGGATGCTAAAGGACTGGTTGGTACCTGCAGGGGAATGAGGAGCACCAAGGAGAAGAGGCAGGGACTGCCCAGGGTGATTAGAGTCTAACCACCCTTTCCTGATTGGGCTCTTTTTTCATGAGCTGGTTCTGGTCTTGGGAAAGCCACCTTGGAGTAAAATCAGGAATAGCTGTTGGGAGAAAAAACATGTTTATCAAAGGTCAAGTGTATAAAACCTTCTGAAGCAATACCATGGCTAAAATCATGTGTTTTTTTTCCTTAAATTTTGGCATCTCTTTTCTTTTTAGCCACTTGATTGCCGAGCCCCATAGAAGACATAATTTACAAGAAACTCATAGAGACTCAAAATGTAAGGTTCTCTGAAAGAAATTGAGGTGTAGTTCTTAGGTTAAGGGAAATGATTAACTTGTTTTATCTATGAAGGTTTTCTCTCAGTGTGGAGGAAAATAGATAATGTGCATTGCCAAGTGATTTGCAAGACATTGATTGACTTAGTAAACATTTATTGAATATCTACTTTATTTAAAGCATTGTGTTGGGCACGCTTGGGGGTAAAATTAGATACAGTTCTTAAACAGAAGGAAGAAAAGAAATCCATGTTTTTGGAAAGGCTGTGACTCATTTAAGCTCCATAACATCGAGGAAGATGAGAATTACAATATTATTATATGTCATTTTTGGTATTAATGGGATTGAACTTATTAAATAATACATAGTGAGTGATAACGGTTCAAATCCAGGTTGGATTAGCTCAAACATGTACTTTCTTCTCAGTACTCCATATTGCTTTTCTTATTTAAATGTCTTCATAATTTCTTTAAGATATTTTCATAAATTGGGATTTAAAATGTATTCTGGTACTATCATTGAAATGGTTTATATATTTCATATATATGTAAATTCACAGATTGAAAATATAAATTTTGAGAAGGTTAGTATATGTAATACACTTTTTAAATATAGGTCTGTGTGCTTTACATACAAATGCAATTAATTTAAGCAAAAAGAAAATAGCTGTATGAAAAAATCTATACCTTTTTCAAAAGGATTATATTTCTGCAAGAGCTTGGTTCTTTATTTATTTGGCTAGAATAATGTTAGACATTTTAAAATAAGCAATATTTTTCCCCAAAAATGTTGACATCTTTAACATCAACATAATGTCAGTTATTATGTGTATATATATAGACACACATATATATATACACAACTGTTCCCTTTTATGCTTCTTTCTCTTTATCCATGGGCTTCAATTGCCAGCGAAAATTTTTGGAACTATTACATGACATTTTTGAAGCCTATAACAAGCATATATTAGTGTCAGCAGTAAAAAGCACCTAATTCTGTTTTCACAGTGGGAAGCCACATGGTAAAGGTTATACACTGACGAATATATTATTTTGTAACAAATTTATGGGGACAGAGATGGAGCGATTCTTACCTGAAGGCAAATCTAGCTGTTTGGGTTAAGAGTCCAATGCCCATGATGATGCAGCTCATGAAAAATGTCCATTTCAATGAGCTATTTTGAATATTTAATTCAATAATATTTAGTGAGTGTCTATTACCCAAAAGGCACAGTTCTTTAAGTATCATGGGAAGAGTGACTCTAATTTCCAAAACAAAACAAAACAAATGGGTCATTTTATATTTATGGAGACAGTGGTATAGAATATCTGCAATCCACATGATCTTAGAGAATTCCTATTAATGTCGTTGTGTCTATTATTTTTCCTGTGTGTCTCCAAACGGCAGAACAATAGAATGCTCTCTTCAACTTGAGAAAGTCTTTATATTTAAGGCAAGAAAATATGGTAAAAAGAAACAAGCTATGGATCTAGCTTTGGGGATCTTAGGAAACAACTTGAGAATGATTTTTATCTTGGATGGCTTAGGTAGTGCTTCCCTGAACCTGGGAGTGGAGCTCCCAGTGCACAAGACTCCTTCTTATGCACCCCAGTGATTGAAGCTAATAGATGGTGTGAGACCCAGGAAGATGCAGAATGGCATGGGATCTAGGGGATATGGAAAGGACGTACATAGAGCTGAGAAGGAAAAAGGGCACTGAATTTGAGACAAGAGGGAAGAAAAGAGGCAGTTAAAAGCAGAAGAGGTATATGTGATATTTTGATACATGTATACAATGTGTAATGATCAAATCAGGGTAATTGGAATATCTATACCTCAAACATTTATCTTTTCTTTGTGTTGGGAACATTCCAATCTTCTAACTATTTTGTGTACATCTATCAAAATATCATGTGTACCCTAAAAACATGTACAACTATTATATATCAATTAAAAAGAAAAAATAAATTATATTTTTAAAAACAGTTCTAAAAATAGATAGAAGAAAAGTTGAAAGGTTGTAGATTATCTCAGTTTTGTCAGAGAAGGTGGGTTCATTGAAGACTGAAGTGGGTGGAGGTGGATTTGGTAACCCAGACAGAGTAGAAATATTTTCAGCATCTACTACTGAGCCACTGGTGAGAAATCTTCAAGGAAAAAGATTTATATAATTCAGTAATTTATAAATGATCCTAATTAGTTTAAGGTCTGCTCTAACATCACTCAAAAACAGATGTGTAGGAATGAAAAGTTCCATAATTGTAATAGAAGTCAGTTGGGAATTGGCAAGAGGAATTCTAGGGTGAAGGGAAAAACAAATTATTGACCATTGGCTCTTTCAGAACTGAGTCAAGAGACCACTCAGCTATGGTTGTATATTAGTTTCCCATGGCTGCTGTAACAAATTACCACCTACTTGATGGCTTATACAGCACTTACTATCTTAAGAGTTCTGAAGGCCAGAAATCCAAAATGAGTTTCACTGGGTTGAAATCAAGGTGTCAGTGCTAGGTCTCCCCTACTTCCCCAGGGTGAATCTTTCTTGCTTTTCCCAGCTTTAAAGGCTGCTGACTTTCTTTGGTTCACAGCTGCATACTCCAGTCTTTGCTTCCATCCTCATATCACCTTGTGTGACTTTGATCCTCCTGCCTCCCTCTTATAAGAATCCTTGCGATTACTTTGGGCTCCTGGAAAATCACCTCATCTCAAGATCCTAAACTTAATAACATCTGCAAATCCCTTTTGCCATGTAAGGTAACATATTCACAGGTTCTAAGGATTAAGATGTGGAAACCTTTGGGAGGGTCACTATTCATTGGACCACAGTTGGCAATCCACTAGAAAAGTAGGGAGGGATCCAGGAAGTGGATGCCAGCATGAGGAAGGAGATGCAGCAGGAATTAGGATTTGAAAGCATGGGAAGTACAGGAGGTTGTAGTCTATTAGAGGGATCTCACGGTGTGAGATCTTAGTCACATGAAATGGTCAAGTATATTGTAATGCTTCCTTAGAGGGGAAGTACCAAAGAGATGAGTTTTTAGTGCACTGAAGGACAAGGATCTGTGAACTGTGGTGTCAGAAGGGGCATCAGTAGGGTTGTCAGTGCCTTGGAGGATGATGTCTTTGAAAAGAAGGATGGCAGTGGATGCCTAGTGTCTTAAAACACCTGGCAATGTGTCTCAAAATGGAACAACAATAAATGGGAAAGGAGAGATGTGTAAGTATATGACAAAAGTCTTAAAACCTGGGAACAGAGCCAGGCTCAGTGCTCATGCATATAATCCCATTACTTTGGGAGGCCAAGACAGGAGGATCTCTTGAACCCAGGAGTTTGAGACCAACTTGGGCGATATAATGAGACCCCATCTCTACAAAAAAATTGCAAAATTAGCTGGGCATATTGGTATGCACCTGTGGTCCCGGCTACTCAGGAAGCTAAGATGGGAGGATCACTTGAGCCTGGGAGGTCAAGGCTGCAGTGACCCGTGATCACACCACTGTGCCCCAGTTTGGGTGACAGAGCAAGACCCTGTCTCAACAAAACAAAACAACCCCCCCGCCCCCCCCCCCACACACAAACTAGGAACATTATAGCATGTTGATGTTGGGGCAGGAACCTAAAAGCTATAGAAGAAAGTAGGGACTATTCCATCTCCTCCTAGTCATTCTAATCCCATCCCCAAGTCATGGGAAGTGTGAGAAGGAGCAATCAAACTTCCTTCGGAAAGGCTGGGAAGGGAGGTAGAGCCTTGAGGATAAGGCAAAGGGCAGAGACATTAGAGAATATGAAGGCATATGGATATGTTATCAGTAGACTATGGGCTACAAAATAGTAGGAGTAGAGTTACCTTCTTGAGAGCAGGCCTGGGATAGTTCTGAAATGTGAGAAGGAGAGTTTTCTGGAGTTCAGAGTGGGAAGACATTTGTAATTACAGCAGTGAGTGCTGATACCTGAGACAGTGCTCTTTCTTCCTAGTGGGAGAAGAAGAAAGCCAATGCATTCTTTTGCCAGATATTTTATGTCACAAAGATGCCTCTTAATAAAAATTACCTATGTGTAGCCTCTTGGCACTTACAAAGCTTCTTCACAAACTACCATATTTTTGAATCCTCCACTTGTGTAGGTATTTATATCATTGTTTTATAGATGAGCCCACTAGGCTCAGAGTCATCACAGGACCAGCCACAGGTCACATGGCTAATAAATGACAGAGTTGAGGCCAATCCCAAATTTCCAATTCAAGTCCAGTTTTTGGTTTTTTTCTCCCTGCCCCCTGCATTTAGAAAGAAAAGTAGCCTGAAAAATACTAGCACAGTTGAAGAGAGTGTGGAAAAATAAAGAAGTTTATTAAACCACCAGATAATTTAAAAATTGGTGTTCAACAGGAAAAGGGAGGAGGTGGTTAAGAGAATTTTTCAAACTTAGAAGTTAATATGAAAATGGTACCACGAAAACTTGAAGGAAAAATTTATTGCCTTGTAAACCACCATTGTGTTGACTTGTTGTTCATATTGTGGTGAATCCTGAAAGTGTTTCCCTACAAATTTTCCATGTGGTGTGGGCACTGCAATTTTGGCTTCTGAAATGACCATATCATTTTGAAATTTGAAGTGACAGAAAGGACAAACTCCCAAGCAAAACAAAGCTGAAGTCATCCTAACAAGTTCCTGAATGGGTTGAAGTACAGAGTGATTGAGTAGCATATGTGTGTGTGGGGATGGGGGGGAGCAGGTGGGTGGTGTGTTCCTCAGGGCTATTTATTTATTTTTATTTCCAACTTTGATTTTAAGTTCAGGGGTACATGTACAGGATGTGCAGGTTTGTTACATAGGTAGCTATGTGCCATGGTGGTTTGCTGCATAGATCATCCCATCACCCAGGTGTTAAGCCAGCATCCAACAGCTATTCTTTCTGATGCTCTTCCTCCTCCCACCCTCCAACAGGCCCTAGTTTGTGTTGTTCCTCTCTGCCCCCCACCATGTGTCCATGTGTTCTCATCATTCAGCTACCACTTATAAGTGAGAACATACAGTATTTGGTTTTCTGCTCCTGCATTAGTTTGCTAAGGATAATGGCTTCCAGGTCTATCCATGTCCCTACAAAGGACATGATCTCATTCCTTTTTATGGCTGCATAGTACTCCATTGTGTATATGTAACCATTTTTTTTTATCCAGTCTATCATTGATGGGCGTTTAGGTTGATTCCATGTCTTTGCTATTGTAAGTAGTGCTGCAATGGACATATACGTGCATGTATCTTTATAATAGAATGATTTATATTCCTTTGAGTATATACCCAGTAATGGGATTGCTGGGTCAAATGGTATTTCTGCCTCTAGGTCTTTGAGGAATTGCCACACTGTCTTCCAAAATGGTTGAACTAATTTACACTCCCATCAACAGTATAAAAGCATTCCTTTTTCTCCACAACCTCACCAGCATCTGTTGTTCTTGACTTTTAAGTAATAGCTATTCTGACTGGTGTGAGATGGTATCTCATGTGGTTTTGATTTGCATTTCTCTAATGATCTGTGATGTTGAGCTTTTTTCATATGATTGTTGGCTGCATATAGGTCTTCTTTTGAGAAGTGCCTGTTCATGTCCTTTGCCCACTTTTTAATGGGGTTGTTTGGTTTTCCTCTTGTTAATTTGTTTCAGTTCCGTATGGATGCTGGACATTGGACCTTTGTCAGATGGATAGTTTGCAAAAATTTTCTCCTATTGTGTAGGTTGTCTGTTTACTCTGTTGATAGTTTCTTTTTCTGTGCAGAAGCTCTTTAGTTAAATTATATCTCATCTGTCAATTTTTGCTTTTGTTTCAATTGCTTTTGTTGTCTTTGTCATGAAATCTTGCCTGTGCCTGTGTCCTAAATGGTATTGCCTAGGTTTTCCTCTAGATGTTTTATAGTTGTGGGTTTTACATTTAAGACTTTAATCTATCTTCAGTTGATTTTTGTATATGGTGTAAGGAAGGGGTCCAGTTTTAATTTTATGCATGTGGCTAGCCAGTTCTCCCAGCACCATTTATTAAATAGGGGATCCTTTCCCCATTACTTGTTTTAGTCAGGTTTGTCAAAGATCAGATGGTTGTAGATATGCAGTCTTATTTCTGGGTTCTCTATTCTGTTCCATTGGTCTATATGTCTGTTCTTATACCAGTGCCACACTGTTTTGGTTACTGTAGCCCTGTAATATAGTTTGAAGTCAGGTAGCATGATGTCTCTAGCTTTGCTCTTTTTGCTTAGGATTGCTTGAATATTTGGGCTCTCTTTTTTGTTCCATATAAATTTTAAAATAGTTTTTTCTAATTTTGTGAAGAATGTCAGTGTCAGTTTTATGGGAATAGCATTGAATCTATAAATTGCATTGGGCAGTATGTACATTTTCACAATATTGATTCTTCCTGTCCATGAACGTGGAATGTTTTTCCATTTGTTTGTGTTATCTCTGATTTCTTTGAGCAGTGGTTTGTAGTTCTCCTTGAATAGGTCTTTCACTTCCCTTGTTAGCTATATTCCCAGGTATTTTATTCTTTTTGTGGCAATTGTAAATGGGAGTTCATTTGTGATTTGGTTCTCAGATTGCCTGTTAGTGTATAAGAATGCTAGCAATTTTTGCACATTGATTTTGTATTCTGAGAATTTGCTGAATTTGCTTATCAGCTTAAGAAGCTTTTGGGCTGAGACAATGGGGTTTTCTAGGTACAGGATCATGTCATCTGCAAACAAAGATAGTTTGACTTCCTCTCATCCTATTCGAATATGATTTATTTCTTTCTCTTGCATGATTGTCCTGGCCAGGACTTCAAATACTATGTTGAATAGGAATGGTGAGAGTGGGCAACCTTGTCTTGTGCCAGTTTTCAAGGGGAATGATTCTGGTTTTTGCCCGTTCAGTATGATATCATTTGTGGGTTTGTGATATATGGCTCTTATTATTTTGAGGTATGTTCCTTCAATACCTAGTTTATTGAGAGTTTTTAACATGAAGGGATGTTGAATTTTATCAAAGGCCTTTTTCTGCATCTATTGTGATAATCATGTGGGTTTTGTCTGCAGTTATGTGATGAATTGCATTTATTGATTTACATATGTTGAACCAGCCTTGCATCCCAGGGATGAAGCCTACTTTATTGTGGTGGATAAGCTTTTTGATCTGCTGCTGGACTTGGTTTGTCAGCATTTTGTGCAGGATTTTTGTATCGATGTTTATCAAGGACATTGGCCTGAAGTTTTCTTTTTTTGTTGTATCTATGCCAGGTTTTGGCCTCATAGAATGAGTTAGGGAGCAGTTCCTCCTTTTCAATTTTTTTGAAATGGTTTCAGTAGGAATGGTACCAGCTCTTCTTTGTATCTCTATTAGAATTCAGCTGTGAATCCATTTGGTGGTGGCTTTTTTTTTTTTTTTTTTTTGGTTGGTAGGCTATTTATTACTGCCTCAGTTTCAGAACTCGTTATTGGTCTATTCAGGGATTCAATTTCTTCCTAGTTCAGTCTTGAGAAAGTGTATGTGTCCAGGAATTTATCCATTCCTTCCTTGTAAATTTTCTAGTTTATGTGCACAGAAGTGTTTATAGTATTCTCTGATGGCAGTTTGTATTTCTGTGGAGTCAGAAATCAGTGATTTCTGATTGTGCTTATTTGAATCTTCTCTCTTTTCTTCTGTATTAGTCTAGCTAGTGGTCTATCTGTTTTATTAATTTTTTTCAAAAAGCCAGCTCCTGGATTCATTGATTTTTTTGGAAGGGTTTTTCATGTCTCTATCTCCTTCACTTCAGCTCTGATTTTGGTTATTTCTTGTCTTCTGCTAGCTTTGGGGTTTGTTTGCTGGCTCTCTAATTCTTTTAGTTGTGTTGTTAGGTTGCTAACTTGAGATCTTTCTAGCTTTTTGATGTGGATATTTAGTGCTATAAATTTCCCTCTTAACACTGTGTTAGCTGTGTCCCAGAGATTCTGGTATATTGTATCTTTTTTCTCATTAGTTTCAAATAACTTCTTGATTTTTGCCTTCATTTCATTATTTACCCAAAAGTCATTCAGGAGCAGGTTGTTCAGTTTCCATATACTTGTGTGATTTTGAGTGAATTTCTTAATCTTGAGTTCTAATTTAATTGCGTTGTGGTCCAAGAGACTATTATGATTTCCGTTCTTTTGCATTTGCTGAGGAGTGTTTTACTTCCGACTATATGATCAATTTTAGAGTAAGTGCTGTGTGGTGATGAGAAGAATGTATATTCTGTTGTTTTTGGATGGAGAGTTCTGTAGATATTTATCAGGTCCACTTGATCCCGAGCTGAGTTCAGGTCCTGAATATTTTTGTTAATTTTTTGCCTTGATGATCTGTCTAATATTGTGGGATGTTGAAGTCTCCCACTATTATTGTGTGGGAGTCTAAGTCTCTTTGAAAATCTCTAAGAACTTGTTTTTTGAATCTGGGTGTTCCTGTATTGGGTGCATATATATTTAGGATAGTTAGCTCTTCTTGTTGAATTGAACCCTTTACCATTATGTAATACCCTTCTTTGTCTTTTTTGATCTTTGTTGGTTTAAAGTCTGTTTTGTCAGAATCTAGGATTGCAAACCCTGCTTTTTTCTGTTTTCCATTCGCTTGGTGAGTTTTCTTTTATCCCTTTATTTTGAGCCTATGTGTATTTTTGCATGTGAGATGGGTCTCTTGAAGACAGCATACTGATGGGTCTTGGTTCTTTATCCAGCTTGCCATTCTGTGTCTTTTAATTGGGGCATTTAGTCCATTTACATTTAAGGTTAGTATTGTTATGTGTGAATTTGGTCCTCTCATGATGCTAGCTGGTTATTTTGCAGACTTGTTTATGTGGTTGCTTCATAGTGTCACTGGTCTGTGTACTTCAGTGTGTTTTTGTAGTGTCTGGTAAAGGTTTTTCCTTTTCATATTTAGTGCTTCCTTCAGGATCTCTTGTAAGGCAGATCTGGTGGTAACAAATTCCCTCAGCATTTTCTTGTCTGGAAAGGATCTTATTTCTCCTTCACTTATGAAGCTTAGTTTGGCCAGATATGAAATTCTGGGTTGGAAATTCTTTCCTTTAAGAATGTTGAATATTGGCCCCCAATCTCTTCTGGCTAGTAGGGTTTCCACTGAGAGTTTCGCTGTAAGTCTGATAGGCTTCCCTTTGTAGGTGACCTGGCCTTTCTTTCTGACTGCCCTTAGCATTTTTTCTTCCATTTCGACACTGGAAAATCTGATGATTATGTGTCTTGATCTTCTTGTGGAGTATCTTACTGGAGTTCTTTGCATTTCCTGACTTTGAATGTTGGCCTATCTTGCTAGGTTGGGGAAATTCTCCTAGATGATATCCTGAAGTATGTTTTCCAAATTGGTTCCATTCTCCCTGTCTCTTTCAGGTACTCCAATCAGTCATAGATTTGGTCTCTTTACATAATCCCATATTTCTCAGAGGTTTTGTTCATTCCTTTTCATTCTTTTTTTCTCTATTCTTGTCTGACTGTCTTATTTCAGAAAGATAGTCTTCAAGCTCTGAGATTCTTTCCTCTGCTTGGTCTATTCTGCTATTAATACTTGTGAGTACATTGTGAAGTTCTTGTAGTGTGTTTTTCAGCTCTATCATGTTGGTTATGCTCCTCTCTAAACTGGCTATTTGGCTGTCAGCTCCTGCACTGTTTTATCATGATTCTTAGCTTCTTTGCATTGGCTTACAGCATGCGTCTTTAGGTCAGTGAAGTTTGATTTATCCACATTCTGAAGCCTACTTCTGTCATTTCAGCCATCTCAGCCTCAGCCCGATTCTGAGCCCTTGCTGGAAAGGTGTTGTGGTCATTTGAAGGAAAAGGGGCACTCTGACTTTTTGAATTTTCAGTGTTTTGGGGTTGATTCTTCCTCATCTTTGTGGGCTTATCTACCTTTTATCTTTGAGGTTGCTGACCTTTGGATGGGGTTTTTATGGGTTGTTGCTGTTGTTTTCCTGCTTGTTTGATTTTCTTTTAACAGTCTGGCCGCTCTTCCATAGGGCTGCTGTGGTTTGCTGGGGGTCCACTGCAGACCCTAGTCACCTTGGTTTTTCCCATACCTTGGTTTTTCCCATACTTGGAAGTATCACCAGTGAAGTCTGCAAAACAGCAAACATGGCAGCCAGCCCCTTCCTCTGGAAGCTCCATCCCAGGGGTACTGACCTGTTGCCAGCCCAAATGTACTTGTAGGAGGTGACTGGAGACTCGTTGGGAGGTCTCACCCAGTCAAGAGGAATGGGATCAGGGACCCACTTGAAGCAGTCTGGCTGCTTTTTTGGTAGAGCAGCTGTGCTGTGTTGGGGATCCCTTCAGCCCCTGATCAGTTTTGGCTCTCCAAGGTCCACAGGCTGGACTGGCTGAGACGCCCAAACAGCTGAGGTGGCAGCCTGCCCTACTGCTTGGGCACTCGGTCCCAGGGTGAAGTGAGAACTCTGTCTGCTTTAGAACATGAGCAGGGATGGCCGGAGGCCCTGGCTGGGAGGACCCACCTCAGAGGAGGAGTGGACCAGGGTCCCACTGAAAGAAGCAGTCTGGCTATGCTCGACAAAACAGCCATGTCATGCTGGGGAACTGCCTCTGCCTCTGTCAGCTTAGACTCTCCAAGACCCACAGGCTGGAATGGCTAAGTCTACCAAACAGCAGAGATGGTGGTCTGCCCCTCCCACTGAGGGAACTGTCACATCTCAGGCAGGCTTCACCCTGTTGCCAGTGGCAGGCTGGAATTCCAAGCCAGTGGGTCTTAGAGGGGCAGTGGAAGTGGAGTCTGCAGACTGATGCTGCTCAGCTCCTTGGATTCAGTCCCCTTCCTAGGGATGTGTATGGACCTCTTGCCTTGCCTGAGTTGCAGACATGTTTGTTGGGGATCCTGGGCCCAGAGTATGTAAAGTTCCTTGATCTCTGTGCATTCCTGAGCAATTGCCCTGCTGAGACTCCATACAGCTCTTTGTGTTGAACCCAAGGCCTTAGTGGCAGGGGATCATGAGGGGATCTCCTGATCCATGGGTTGCAAACATCCGTGGGAGAAGTGGTGGTTTCCCAGGGTTGCACAATCACTCACTGCTTCCCTTGGCTGGGGTTGGGGGTTCCCTTGGCTCCGTGTCAGTCCTGGGAGGGCTGTCACCCTACCCTGCTTTTCTTCGTTCTCTGTGGGTAGTTGTTTCCCTGATCAGTCCCAATGCGAGTGCACCTGGATATTTCAGTTGAAGGTGCTATATTCACTTGCCCCTTTCATTCTTCTCCATGAGTGCCTTACTCCACAGCTGCTTCTAATAGGCAATTTTTGGCCCTCTCCCTAGGGCTATTTAATTAGGAAACGAGAAATCACTATTCTCCCCAAATTAACATGCCCTGGTTACAAAGTCTTGAGGATAATCGAGTCTGTTCTTGGGTCAACTGAAAAGAAAACCCAGATGGACAAAACGGAAATGTAACACTCCCCCTTTCTAGAATTTAAACTTAGAAATTGTGAATACTGAGTATATGCATAATTTCTTTTAGCCAGATCTGGAGAGACTATCAGTTAGCTAAAAGTGTAAACATTTTTCTAATGTTTTTATTCCCAGTTTCTGGTAAAGACATAGAAAGAGAAGTGAGGTAAAGAATAGCTAAAAGAAAAGAGGATTTTACATGAAAGTGAATTTTTTGGTAATTATGAAGAAAATTAAACAACGTCAGAGATTAGGGAAACAAATTCCTTCAGGTGACATTTTTTGGCCTTTCAACAAAATATTTTACCTCAACTCAATTATGCTGCTGATGTTTATGTGAAGTACTGTGGAGGAATTTTAGATTTTCTTTCTGCCAGTAATTTAATTATATGTCATAAGAGTTAGTTTATTTTAGCTCAACTAGTGATGAATACTTTCAGCTTTGGAATAAATCAGAGTTAAAAGATTATGGAATGGGGGGATTACTTGGTTAGAACATTTTCAACTTTTTCCTGTGTCAAACTTAGAACATGTACCTCCAATGGAGACCAAATGCACTAAGCACCTGTAGTGGATTTTAAGCATGAAGAAAAATAACTCTGTGTTGCTGGAGGAAATTAGGAACCCTGTGGAATGGTTGCAAATCATATTCATGTTGTGTTTTCATGTTCAGACAAAAATTCTGCTTGACAAACAACCAGCGATTATTACCAAACACTTTAAACCTGCAATTCTTAGTGAATGCATGGATATTCTCTTTAATGGATAATGCACCAATTGCCAAGAGACTGGCTTCTAGAAATACATTTTCCAATTGCTAAAGGGATGAAATGGCATATATCATAGAAGACAAGCTGCTAGGAGGGAGGGAGGGATATCATGCTACACATTCCAAAAGGAATGTGGAACTATTACATGGGGAATAACTTTTCAGGCTTGGAAATAAGAAGACTACATAAAACATTGTCAGACACTCAAACCAATCTGAATGATAATGCTATTCTCCAACGGAAAAAAAAAAGAAAGAAAGAAGAAAGAAAGAAAAGAAAAGAGCTTCCTCAGTTCAGAGGGTGACTGCAATGAACCCAAAAGAACTGATACAAACCTATTGGTTCTCTTTTAGATTTGCAAATACAGATTACAATGTTGAATAGCTTTCAGTCTTGCAAACTCATCTTTTCTGCATTCTTCCTTACCTTCCCCTTGACGTCATCATCTTAGCTCAACAATTACTGCAATTTGGAGAGCTGAGCTGTTCTCTTTCCTCCAATGACATAGCTGTAGTTCGAAAAGCCCAGGTTCTGAGGGCTCCTTTTCCATGCACTACGTGTGGGAGCTTTGGCATTGTACATAAACCACTTCAGTCTCAATTTCTTTTTTCTGAAAAGGCAGAAAACATTGACTTTGCAGAGTTGTCATGAGCAGAAAATGAGGTAAAGGAACATTAACTGCCAACCATAGAGGCTAGTTGATCAGTAATATCTGCTAATATTAAAATTTCAAATGCTGTCAAGAAAAACTTAGTCTTCCTTCTGCTCTTTTTTATGCTTGCTCTCCTTTAACGTTTATGTTGAGGTTATTCCTAACAGACTAATCTGCCAGTTCCTCAATCTCCAGCACTTCCTGGGCCTCCATTTTCACCTCACCCCTGATACCTGTCCCTGCCACCACCATTAGTAATCAAAGCTTTCCAAGCTTCAAGATCTCCAGCTCGGAAAGACCATTTCCCTTCTTCCACCTCTCCCATATACTACATATATTAACTCGCTTAATCCTCACAATGACACACAAGGCACTGTTGCTATTGCTGTTTTAGAAAGAAGGAAACTGAGGCACAGGAAGACGATGTGATTTGTCCAAGGTCACACGGCCCGGAAGTCACAGAGACAGAATTCCAAAACAGGTTAAATGGTGGCAGAGGCTGGGATCTTAACCATGGCATCGTATTTCCTCTCCTGGAGCAAGGCACTCTTGGGACATATTCTCCATTGTTTAATGTGAATCACGGACGTGTGGTTCCCAATCTATCCCCATTCCAGGTCTCTTTCTGTCCTGACTGTCTCATTCAATACCTTAATCTGGGCTTCACAGCCTCTTCCAAGACCTGAGAACCTCCAAGCACATTAGTTCTTCTGTGTGGTTGCTCCCTGTCTAGTCTCTTGCCCCTTACTTTGCTCTCCTTCCCATCTGCCTTACCCCCTCAGTGATCTCTCTAAATGTGGCATCACTGACCTCCGAATTTGTGTTTTCCATACCCCACTACTCCTTGAATCCAACAGAACCCCACCTAACTCCCAAAAGAAGCCAAGCCATCCTCCACATTTTTTACACAAATTATTACACTATTTGTTCAGTCACCTACTTTAAAGCCTTGACCATCTTTGCCTTCCAGTATTCAATGTGTTTCCAACCCAGTAGTGCTCTCATTTTCTCCTCAACTCTGCCCCAAACCTGTCCATTCTGTTGTTATCACCTGAGATCCAATTACCTCTCCATTTCCTCATTGTCCAGGCCTCCTGGTGATTCTGCTCCACAGCAGTACCCCTGCCTGCATTTGTCCTCTTCACTCCTCAGCCATTAATCTTCTAGAGCCAACTAGAGCCACACACAGATTTTCCCAGCTCCTCTCCTTCGGGAGAGACAGAATGTTGTGCTTAGGAACCATGCAGGGTATGATAGGACCTGGAATCAATTCACAGAGGTGGGCACTCAGTTCTGCTCCAGAGACAAGTGCGCCTCACAGCTTCAGAAAGAGCTCAAGAGTCAGAAATGACTCTCTCAGTGAACTATAAGCAACAGAAAGAAAAATGAATCTCCATGCACATACTATTTATATAACTGGAGGTTTACTTTTTCAGATATGTATTTTGAATGGTAACCTGAAAACCACTATTTAGAATAGATGAAAGAGGAAAACATGCATAGAGTGGGATCAGATAAAATTATTTTGGTAGCATGTGCTCAAAAACAAGTTTGTAGATATCCTATTCAAACTGGCACATGAGTGCTTTTGTATTAACATAAAATATTTTGTATTTAACATAAAATGTCAAGTAGAAATCCTTCTGGATCAAATGTAGAGTAAGTGATTCAGGAAAGCTCCAATGTATACATACAATGAATATGCTAATTTCATGACATACTAGAATATGCAAATATAATTCTTTAATGTCATAGAGACAGAAAGTGGATTCAGTGATTAACTTCTCTTTGTCCTTTAGGACTTGGTTTAAGGGTCCGCTTTCCTTGGACATATTTTCTTATCCTGCCCTCTAGCCCCAGGCTGAATTACTTAGGCACTGTTCCCCTGGATTCCTACTTTTTAGAGCCAGGTGCATCTCTTTTTGTGGTACAGATAATAGTATATAATCACCTTTGATTTTCTTGTCTGCGTTACCATCTAGACTGTACTATCCAATATGGAAACCACGAGGTACATGTGACTATTTATATTTAAATTAATTAAAATTAAATTCCGTTAAACATTCTGTTCTTAAGTTGCAATAGCAACATTTTAAGTAGTCTTTAGCCACAGGTGGCTAGGGCTACTGTACTGCACAGTACAGATATAGAACATTTCCATCATTGCAGAAAGGTTTACTGTACAGGACTCTGATAGCCTCTGATTCCCTTAAAGGATTGATTTTTGCCCTTTTTATTTCTATATTCCGTACACCTAGCACATAATAGGAGCTCAATAAGTATTTATGGGATGAATGAGTACAGGAAGTTCAAATGCTGAGCTAAGAGAAATAATTTATAACCTATATTATTTTGAAGCCATAAATTTAAGTTTTTCTCATTTATTTGGTTGCTCTGGTGAACATTTTATTGTACTTTGAAATGATGAATTAAAACCAAAATTTTGAGTTGTGTACAAGATTGGCAAATATGTGTGCATTCAAGTGGTCTGAACTCCAAAGACATTGCTTTCCCTAAAGATTAATGGTATTACTTCTGGGTATATTGCCATCCAGCTGTGAGATTTGTCCGTAGAAATTTGTTAATAAAGAACATGTCTCTTCTAAAATCTTCAAAATGCCAGACTACTTGCATTCCTTATGAAGCCTCAGGTTACCAAATGTAGCAAATATGCTACTCCATGCTGTACTTTGGCTTCAGGAGCATGCTTTTGGAACCAAGATATTCTCAATCAAATTGACTTGAACCAGAAGGAGAGGTATTAACTCACATAAAGAAACATCCATAGACGGAGCATGTTCAGGGTGGTTGATTCCACGACATAATGATGTCAACAAAGATCCAAGTTCTTGATACCACTTGCCCCACGGCCACCTTTATTATCAGATTAACTTTAGGCAAGATGATGGATCTTGGCATCGCCTACAGAAACAGTGCTTTCCAAAGAAAGAAGAGAGACCGTCTCTTCTGTTGCCCTCTCAAAAGAATTAGGAAACCTGTCCTAGAAGCCCTATGTGACTTCCTCTCATCTCTCATTGGCCAGAATAAGGTCACATACCCATTTTCTATCCAATCACAAGTGAGAAGACATACATTATTTCTACCTCAATCAGGCCCACAGGTAGAGCTGAGGATAGGTTCAGACTCCCTCACGTGAAACACATGATGGCCTAGGAGCAAGAAATCTTTGAATGATATAGGAATCCCTTAGCAAGCAAGGAAGGAAATGGATGTTGTACAGTCAACCAACAATTCCTGCTCGTAGGAATTAGTATCCCAATCTTTTAGAATATGTGACATAGAAATCTTCTAAACCTCAGTGGAAAGATAGGTAGCTTGATGACCACCCTAGGGTATTTTAAAAAGTCACTAAATTCACGAATATCAGTATAAATCAATTTTGTCACGTCAACTAAATCCTGAAGTCACACTTTGACTAACATGTCTCCTATATTTAATGAAAAATAATGAATTACGGTATTTAGATTCATATTTAAGTCACCAAGCCTAGGAGGATGGAGTAAACAAACCCACACCACATTTCTCATATATCTGATTTAAAATATATATAATCTTTGCACTCTCTTCATCTCGTTTCAACTTCTGGGGTGCTGGAAGACTATTCAGACTCTAGGCTGGTGATTCTCAGTTGGTGGTAAGGTTGGGCATGGCCATCAGAATCTCTTTGGGGAGCTTCTTCACATATCTCCTTTACCCCTCTTTCGATCCCCTTTTCAATATGTTCCTTCTCCTCTCTGATTGAGAGAGTAAATTTTAGTAAAATATATATCTTTTCCTAAGACTTCAGTTTTTTTCCAATATTTTACATGAAGTGTGAAAGAGCACATCTTAAAATAATAAAAGTCTGCACGTGGTGGAATCAGTATCAAGCAATTACCATGTGCCAACTGTGGTGCCAGGCCATTTCATCCTCATTTAACCCACACAGAAATTCTCTGCGGGGAATCTTATATCTGGGTTATTAATGAAGGCACTCAGACACAGAGGGTTTGAGGGAACTGCTTCTGCTAATGAGTGGCAGGGCTGGGACTGAAAACCATGGCTGTCTCTGTCTAAAGGCAGCCCTCTTCCCATTAAATGATTGATATGTTATTCTGGAGCAATGTTTTAAGCTTGTTGAGAATAAAGCACAGCATGTCCAAGACACAGAGAGAGCTGGTAGTAGGACCACAGCAGGCCAGTGGGCAGAACAGCAGAATCCTGGCTTTGACTTTGTTATTGATGAATCATGAGGTCTTTAACATCTCCAGACGTCTCTTTCCATAGAAATCTTCTACTAGATCAGGGGTTGGTAAACCATGGCCCTTGGGCCAAATCTGGCCCATTGCCTGCTTTTGTAAATAAAATTTTATTGGAACACAGCCATGCCCATTTGTTTATATACTGTCTAAGGCTGCTTTTGCCATGGAACAGTACAGTTGAGTAGTTGTGGCAGAGACTGAATGGTAAGCAGACTAAAATATTTAATATCTGGCCCTTTGCAGAAAACATTTGCCAACCCTTGTACTAGATCAGTGATTCTCAACTCTGGTGGTACCTTGGCATATTTAAATATTGCTGATGTCTGAGCCCTACTCCCAGAAATTTTTATTTAATTGGTCTGGGTGAAGCTCAAGAATAGCTACATTTTTTAAAATGTACTTCAGGTATATCTCATGTCAAGCCAGAAATTTCCCAAGTGTAACATTGAGTCCATGAAGATGTAGGTGTTCAGAGAAAGTTCTGTCTTAAGTAGTAATAAGCCCAATGACTTAAGCTAGAATTTTACTCAGATCTACATAGCTCCAAAGCTTATGCCCTTTACCCAATTACTTACTAGCCAACCCAGTTCACGTCTCTGAACTTCTGTTCCTTCATCTACAAAACAGAGATAGTAAAATTGTTCTTGCCTGCCTCAATGATCAAATTGGAATGGAGTGTTCAAATGTACCTTAAAAACTGTGAAGTGCTAAATAAATGTAAATATATTCTTGGAAACATTTTCTAGAATCACTGGGAGAGACTTTAAAAGAAGAGATATTACTATTTTTTTCTAAACTCGGTGGGAAAATTTGGATCCAATATGTATTCTCCAAATTTCATTCTATTTTATGTTTTCAAATCTTCAGATAGAATGAACAGCACATACCTCTTTCTGCAGCTTGTGCAGCATTCTTACATAAATGCTTTCACGTGTCCCCTGTAGTCTTCCTTTATTCCACCCTGTTTCATAGCCTGCGGCCTTTTTAATCATTCTGCAATTGTTCGCTTCCCAAGCTGCCTTTCTGGCTGCATGCTTCTGAATGCACTCCAGCGACTAGGAAGGCTTTCCAATGTTTTTGGACATTTTTTTCCATTTTCTCCTTAATGAAGTGCCTGGACCTGTCTACATTTTTCCAAGTATGATCTCATCAGCATATTCTAGAGAGAGGATCATCTTTTCACAGCCATGGAGTGAAGCTCGGGAGTGTGGCCTAAACCAGGATATGGACATTGGCATTGCTGCTATTTGGTTTTTTTTATTATTCTTATTATTGTTTCATTTTTTATACATATGAATTTTTGCTCCAGTGTTCTGGATTCTTTTTAACATTGATTTTTTTGTTGTTGTTTATTTGTTTTTACTTTTAACAGCAACTCTGATTTTCTTGATACTAACTGTGATCTACATGCTATATTAGCATTTGGTAAACTGTGGCCTAAGGGCCAAATCCAATGGCTGCTTATTTTTTAAAATAAAGTTTTATTGATACAGGCACACCCATTTGTTTATGTATTATGTATTGCTACTTTTGTGCTACAAGCACAGAGATGAGTAATTGAGACAGAGACCATATGGCCCACAAAGCCTAAAATATTTATTTAGTGGTCCTTTACAGAAAAAAAATTGCCAACCCCTGTATTAAGTGAATTCACTGATGTAGACATTAACCAGATAGTTTGGGAAAGGAAATAACTATGATATATTTGTATTTCTCTTTCATTTTATACATTTTAATAATAAAATCCATTTATAATGTATCTTTCATTAATGATTTCTTCATCACCACCACACGTCATGCACAACTTCTCTTGTGGGTTTACATGCTAGTGATGACACAGACAAACAAGCAAATGGAGACAGGCATCAAGATCACTTCAGGTGCTAAGTGTGGTGAAGAAAATAAGACCCAGTAATGTGATAAAATGTGATGTTCAGACTGGTTTTGTGGTCATCAGGAAAGCACCTCTCGAGAATTTAACATTTGCATTATTTCTGAATGCATGAAAAAGCAAACCATGTGAAAATCTAGGGAAGAGCTTTTGAGGCAGAGGGAGGAGCAAGTGCTAAGACCCAGAGGAGTAAATAAGCCTGGTGTATTCCAGAAATAGATGACCACAGTGCTTAAAGTAGAATTGAGAGAGGGAAAGGGAGTTGGAAGCTGAGGCAGTGTTCAGATCTTGTAGGGTCATGTGAGTTAGAGCAGGGGTCCCCAATCCCTGGGCCATGGACCAGTACTGGTTCCTGGCCTGTTAGGAACCCGGCCACACAGCAGGAGGTGAATGGTGGGCGGGCGAGTGAGGGAAGCTTCATCTGTATTTACAGCCGTTCCCCATCGCTTGCATTACTGCCTGAGCTCTGCCTCCTGTCAGATCAGTGGCTGGATCAGATTCTAATAGGAATGTGAACCCTGTTGTGAACTGTGCATGCGAAGGATCTGGGTTGCATGCTCCGTATGAGAATCTAATACCTGATGATTTGTCACTGTCTCCTGTCACCCCCAGCTGGGACCATTTAGTTGCAGAAAAACAAGCTCAGGGCGCTCACTGATTCTACATTATGGTGAGTTGTATAATTATTTCATTATGTATTATAATGTTATAATAATAGAAATAAAGTGCACAATAAATGTAATGCGCAAGAATCCTACCCCCTCCCTGGTCCATGGAAAAATGGTCTTCCATGAAACTGGTCCCTGGTGCCAAAAAGGTTGGAGACCTCTGGGTTAGGCATAGGAGTCTGAGTCTGGACTTATGCTAAGTGTGATGGAAAGTCTTGGGAGGATGGTGGATATGTGACAGACCTGCTCTGATGTCTGTTTGTGAGAGATCACTCTAACTGTTCTCTGAAGAATGGATTACCAGGGTCAGGAGAAAAGGCAGCCATCCCAGTTATTAGCTATAAACACAATACTGTCTTCGATTACAGAGGAAACTTGGTAAAACTTAATGGAGCCCAAACTTCCACTTGGAAAGGAAGATCCAGTTTAGCAAACTGAGAGGTAAAGATGAGGAAACTACCATCTAATCTCCAACTGAGGAGGTTAGCCAAGGAGAACATTCATATGTGTTGTCCATTCTGCTAATGATATCTCAGTTACTGGTCATTTTTCTCTTTTTGCCCTTGCCAGCAAGAAGCTCAGAGTTAAACTTGTTTAGTGCCATCAAATGTGCCAGTGTACATTTTCTTTCTACTTCATTCCATGACCTCAATTTCCCATTTTTATTTGGAATTTATATACTAACTTGTAAGCTGTATCAAATACTACTTTGAAAGAACTGGCCAACCCATAAAATAGTGATGGAATCTGTAATTTACAAAGTCTACTAAAAGTTTTTTTCCCTTTGCTCCAATGTTAGCGTATTGGTTTATGCTGGCTGTGGAAAGACATCTTCATAAGAGTTTGTTATATAAATGATGAACTGACAGTTACAGTTAGCACCAAGCACTCAAACAATTGTCCCCAATTGCTCAAGGATGCCATGGACACTTCTCACTCCCACTGAACTCAGAGTATTTTGTAAAATTAACTCACTCCCATATATGAATGTAAATATAAACATAAATAAGAAGGTCTAAAAGTTTGTTAGTGGAAAAGAACTCTGGCTGTATCAGATTTCCTTACTATTGTTACTACCCTGAGCTACATAATTAAGAGAAGAATTCAGGGAGAAATAGAATGTTTAAACAACACTTTCGTTCATTGGTTCATGGAATGCTGGGCTCATGTGAGAGATACTTCTTTCTCAAAAGAAGCGCCATTCTGTTTGAAGTGCAGTTAGCTGTTAGATACTAAATGCAAGGCTGAAATGCTGAATTTCTTTCTGATAAATTTACAGTCTCAGGCTACACTAGAGAGGCAGTAGAATAAACAGCCTCAGTAAACTGAGGTCTGCAGTCAGATTTGCTGGACTGGACACAGCAGCACTATTCACTCATACATGTGATATAGCAAAGACAGCAGCTGCTTGCACAAGATGGCACTCTTAAGACAGAATTTATTTCTTCTCACTCCCTTTGTTTTCAGGGCCCAGAATGGCATGGTAGCAATGCTGAAAGGTTATTTGTTGAATCAGTGAATGAATGAATGATTCTGTAACGATGGAGAATGTATACCTAGATAACTATGATTTAGGCTAGGATTTGTTGAATTCCCTAAGAGAGTTTTAAACAACAACCTAAGGTAACAGACAAGGCCTTATGGGTCAGTGGGTAGGGGAGGGGAATGGCATACTAACTGAGACTTGGAGGGTGGACAGGATTTGGCAAAATGGAGATACTGGAAAGAGTCATCCTATGCTGGGAGTAAAGAATGGACAAATGCAGGGTCTGCACCCCACATGTAGTTCTACTTAGTCAGACCTACAAACCACAACAATTAGGAAATAACAGAATCCTTTCATGGCCATATGTGGCTTTTCACATGCCCATAGGAATTTTAGAAATTACATAATTTTTCATAGTATAAATTAATTAATTTTAAGTAGAATTATTTAACTTTACATACATATTTATTTTAAGATTTTGATGGTTAATAACTTTTAAAATTATATATAAAGACAAATTTTGTCTTTTCCCACTTAGTACCTTCTTGTTTAGCAGTCATTAACAACTTACTTAAAAAAATACCTAAGGTCACTTTAAAGTTCATATGGAACCAAAAAAGAGCCCCCATTGCCAAGACAATCCTAAGCCAAAAGAACAAAGCTGGAGGCATCATGCTACCTGACTTCAAACTATACTACAAGGCTACAGTAACCAAAACAGCATGGTACTGGTACCAAAACAGAGATATAGACCAATGGAACAGAACAGGGCCCTCAGAAATAATACCACACATCTACAACCATCTGATCTTTGACAAACCTGACAAAAACAAGAAATAGGGAAAGGATTCCCTACTTAATAAATGGTGCTGGGAAAACTGGCTAGCCATATGGAGAAAGCTGAAACTGGATCCCTTCCTTACACCTTATACAAAAATTAATTCAAGATGGATTAAAGACTTAAATGTTAGACCTAAAACCATAAAAACCCTAGAAGAAAACCTAGGCAATACGATTCAGGACATAGGCATGGGCAAGGACTTCATATCTAAAACACCAAAAACAATGGCAACAGAAGCCAAAATTGACAAATGGGATCTAATTAAACTAAAGAGCTTCTGCACAGCAAAAGAAACTACCATCAGAGTGAACAGGCAACCTACAGAATAGGAGAAAATTTTTGCAGTCTACTCATCTGACAAAGGGCTAATATCCAGAACCTACAATGAACTCAAACAAATTTACGAGAAAAAAACAAACAACCCCATCAAAAAGTGGGTGAAGGATATGAACAGATGCTTCTCAAAAGAAGTCATTTATGCAGCCAAAAAACACATGAAAAAATGCTCATCATCACTGGCCATCAAAGAAATGCAAATCAAAACCACAATGAGATACCATCTCACACCAGTTACAATGGCAGTCATTAAAAAGTCAGGAAACAACAGGTACTGGAGAGGATGTGGAGACATAGGAACACTTTTACACTGTTGGTGGGACTGTAAATTGGTTCAACCATTGTGGAAGACAGTGTGGTGATTCCTCAGGGATCTAGAACTAGAAATACCATTTGACCCAGCCATCCCATTACTGGGTATATGCCCAAAGGATTAGAAGTCATGCTGCTATAAAGACACATGCACACATATATTTATTGCAGCACTATTCACAATAGCAAAGACTTGGAACCAACCAAATGTCCATCAATGATAGACTGGATTAAGAAAATGGGGCACATATACACCATGGAATACTATGCAGCTATAAAAAACGATGAGTTCATGTCCTTTGTAGGGACATGGATGAAGCTGGAAACCATCATTCTCAGCAAACTATCACAAGGACAAAAAAACCAAACACTGCATGTTCTCACTCATAGGTGGGAATTAAACAATGAGAACACTTGGACACAGGAAGGGGAACATCACACACTGGGGCCTGTTGTGGGGTGGGGGGAGGGGGGAGGGATAGCATTAGGAGATATACCTAATGTAAATGACGAGTTAATGGGTGCAGCACACCAACATGGCACATGTATACATATGTAACAAACCTGCACGTTGTGCACATGTACCCTAGAACTTAAAGTATAATAAAAAAAAATACCTAAGGTCTATGGGGAAAAAAGAGGAGGAGAAAAGAGGTGATTCGTTGACACATAAATTAATAGTGGTGGGACACTGAGCTAATTGTTTACTGTTCACAACTACCTCATCTGCACACAGAGGCCATACTGCCTAGTCCACAGAATTGTCATATGCATAAAATAATATATTAGAAGACATTTTAGCAGTTATAAGTTGCTATACAAATACAATACTGGATGGGGAGTTTGGAAACATCTCTCTACCAGTTTGAAGCCTACTGCATAGTCTAAATGAAAGAGAAAGAAGGCTGAACTAGTAGTAGTAATTTGGAGATGATCCAATGGGCACGAACATCATTTCAGAAGCAGTATGAACCCAATTCAGTAGTTAATTAAATGAGCAAAGTTCACAGAAGGAGGAGGATATGAAAATGGCTAAAATCTTGAACCTACATGATTAGCCAAGTGATGATATTAGCACACATACTCACATATAAATACACTCTCCTACACACAGATATATGCATGTGTGTATATGTGTATGTGTGTGTGTATTTTTTAAAAGGTGGGAATGGAAATTAGGTTCCAGAGAACGTCCTTCATCTGATCATGCATCAAGAAAAATATTGTTCTTTGGTGCTTTTGACAAAGGGTTATGGTTGGACTTGATACATCCAGGGAAATGGCCACCATCCCTCCAGTGCCTTTTGAATGCTTGCATAAGATAGAAGGTGTGATTGAGATTGAGTTTCCTAGTAGTGAGTGTAATTCAACTCAAACAAGGTAATAAGGAAGATTTGAAGCCTCTTTTACTGGGGTTTGTAAAGATAGGGAAGCTGTCATTCATCTAATAGATGTAGCTTTCAGACTGATGACAAATAGCAGACTAGATGTCCTCTCTGGTTTCCGTATCTACAGATTCCCATGATCATATGTGAAAAGGTGATTGGAATTGTAGAGAAGATAGAAAGATAAAAACTGAGCTGAATGACCAAATCTGGTGATCACTGCTTCAATGAGTCATTCTGCAAATATTTATGGAGTGCACACATGTGCCAGACCCTGTACATAGTCGAGCCTAGGGCAACATCAAGGAACAACCTGATCTCCATACTTAAGGTAATCATTGTGTAGTGGAGGACGAAAGGATTGCTACTATTTGTAATTCATAAACCCTGAAAAGTGCAGTTAAAATTTCTGTCTACTTTCTGCATTGCTCTTGTGTAGTTCATTATCCCTGAAATCATTGCTGTCACTCCTAGATGTGTGACAATGTGACTATGTCACAGGGAACTCTATTATCAGACGGAAACTGGCAACCACTTGTGTGGTGGTCCCTGATATGTGCCAATAGCTCCACTTATTTAAAAATAGCTTCCCCTGCAGCCTGCCTGTCCTACTTGAGACCCATGCCACTGGGATATAGTGTTAGATCTTGAAAAGTTCCTTTATGCCATTAACATTAGCAGTATTTCCCAAAATGAGTTCTATGGTCTATTCTTTCTATAGGACACTCGGGGAAAAATATGAAAATATTTAAACATTTTTTAAAAATCTGTACTTTGCTATCCCATCTAATATATTTATAATGAACAATAACATGGAAAGTCCTGGGCATAAAAGGTTTTGATAAGTTCTGACTTCCTATGCTTTTAACCATGGAACCCATCTTTTCATGGGACTCTTGCTAACAGCTTGTAAAACACACATCTTTGGGAAATGCTGGTTCATCAGACTGGGTGGCATCAATGAGAGCAGAGAGTTGAGCCTCAAGGGAATGGAACACAAGACAAGCAAATTTAGATGGAAGAGGAGGAGGAGAAGATTCTGGACCATGTGTTCTCTCACCAGCTGTCTGCCTGCAGTGTTGGCCTTGTTCGTGCTACAAGAAATGGAGCAAAATCTCATTCGCAGTCGCCTTGTTGCTCCAGGAATTTTTAAGAGACAAGGGTGAAGGATTCCAACTGCAAACATATATACATGTGGGTGTAAGAAACATAAACAGAAGAGAGCACTTATGGGTAACAGAAGTGCCAGCTGGGACTTTAGAGCTGGGTGGTTTGTGTTTGCAAAGTTTTTTTTTTTTTTTTTTTTTTTTTTTTTTTTTAGTCGAGAGTAGTTCTTAGAGTACATAATCCATATGGTGTGTTTAAAATAGACCACGTAGTCCGAAAATGGAGCTCCTGAGAAATTCACAGATAACAATCTCAACTGCTATTTTCATATGTTAAAGCTGAAATCATCTCGTAAAGATAATTCAGGATGAAATATTTTCATTTCCATTTAAATGCAGAATTATTTAGTTTTCATTGCAAAAAGCTCCAGCCAGAGCCTCCTAATAAAGTCACATGCCTGACTCCAGGCATTTTTGAAGTGTCTGTTACAATACCGTGGTATCTAGCTTGTAGGAAAAGATAAAAAGAGAAGATATACAAAGAGAATAAAAGATCTGGAATCAAATGTTTTAATAATTAATTCTACTAGGGAACAGGGAGCGGCAACCTGTAGAGTTATAACTGTGGAGAGTGCTTGAGTACTTGGCTTTATGATAAAAATCCCAAATCACTTTCAGCTTTATTCTTTGCTTAAAAACAGTAATTCATTACTGAAAACCATGAAATAAAAAAGTTCACTAATTAGATTAAATGGATACTAAATAGATAAATATATAAGTAGATTTTGTACCTATAAATATAAATGTTGTGAAGATTTGTTGAGTCATTTTTTTGTGACTCATTTTCTTTCCCAACTTCCCAATCTTTTGGGGCTCATGGTTGCATTATATTCAGAATACACTTACAAATAGTGCAGAAAGAAATATATACCAAGGGGGCAACATTAAGGTGTGTCTCAAAAATGTGGAAATGGCACATGTGGCCAACAGCCATCAACCAGTTTATCCTTCTTGCTTAGCTTAAAAACCAAGCAAAACCCTTTGAGTTCGTTCAAGCATGGTAGACATAAAACTTGTTTCATATTACTATATTCTCTTACTAAAAATTGTTGTGTCAAGTAAATTGATGAAGATATCTTTGTCTAAATTAATAATGTTGACATATCATTTCTTTTAGTTCATTTAGTGTGTTTTGGGGTGAAAAAATTGATATTCTGGGAAGAAAGTAGTGTTCTAAAAGTGGTATAATTCCTCAAAAGCCATTATGAGAAAAAAATCATTAACTGTACCATATTATATATTAAGTATTATGTATCACACATTGCACTTATAAAGCCTGAATTATATAATACTTTTCAGCTCACCTCAGAGAAGACAGCATTGTGCTGTGTGCCTAGTGGAAGATTTTCACTTCAGACAAAAGGATGGGAATAAGTAACTTGCTCAGGGACTTATACCAAGTTTATAGACACAATAAATTAGCCAACACAACTTTATGCAGCAGTTGTGGAAAGTTTGATTCCAAATAAGTTAAGCAAAGAAAGATTAGCTTGTTGGAATAATCCCAGAATATTTTAACAGAAGAGGAGCTCTTGTCCAGGATTGGCCAATAACCAGCTCTGTGGCCTTGGAAAAGTCTCATATCCTCTGGGATCCTCTCTTTCCTCATTTGTAATAAAAAGGAGTGGTTGCACTAGATCTTCATTAAAGTCCATTAAGTATCCACATTCTGGGAAGCTAATGTTTTAGTTAACCTCTTAAAGTAGAGAACACAATAGATGTGAGATTTTTAATTTAATGTGGCCCCAGTGGTTACAGGGTTATAGCTATACCTATACCTATGTTTATACATGTAATAGGGAGAGATTGATTTGAATGTTTTGAAATAAAAGCATTCTAAGTCATCTCACATCACATTCATTTATAGAAATTGTGGGACCCTATTAGACCCAAAAAGGATTTGAATACTATATCAGGTTGATAAATGTAGACACTAACAAACCATCCAGAAACTTGTATTTCAAACACATCCTGAACTGGAGTCGAGACATCACCAGATCTTTCCCACACACACTGTATACAATGGACTATGCTTCATGCTTCTCTGTTCATCTCCAGGGTATCTGTTTGGTGCCAGATCAGTGTTTCAGGAAATTAGTAGTCACTGAGTTTTTCTCATAGTAGTTCCAAAAGATAGTTTCGTGCTACATGGGTGACTTTAAAGATGACATATGTTAATTTATATAACATTATCCGAGATGAAAATGTAAAAGCTGTGCCTTCAATGAAAGGCATCAAAAGTCTGAAAACCAGAAGTTTACTTATAAAATGTAAATCTTTTAAAACTGGACTTATCTCCCATGGCCCCATGGAGTAATGAGTGTTGTAACTTCAAAGCTAAGTTTCTAAAACTTGACACTTGTGATATTTTGGGCCAGGTAGTTCTTTGTGATGGGAGACTGCCCTCTGCACTGTAGGATGTTTAGAAGCATCCCTGGCCTCTACCCACTAGATGCCATTAGCAATCCTCCATCACCATGCAACAACCAAAAACGTGTCCAGCTATTGCAAGATGTGCCCTGGGAGACAAAATAGCCCCAAGATGAAAATCACTGCCTTATGGAAAGATAAGTTGGCAGTGATATTATATCACAATTTTCTTTTCTTGAAAATAATAGTGGTGTAATTATACATTTGACAAGAAAAAAATAGTTTGTGGCTAATTGAACTCTGATGTAAGTTTTTGGTGCTGCTATGCTGACCTCTGTGAGTATGTTCAGTAGAGTTAATTTACTGTCCTTTTAAATACTTAGGCAACATGGAGTTAATTCACATACATGGAATAGAAGCTGGACAGGGGGTTAGAAGTTAGTCCATGTATTAAAATGGATGGAGGAAGATTACTATCGAAATTGCAAAAAGAAGAATTTGTTCCTTTCCCTTGGAGCGGACCTAAGGAACTTAATTTATGTTGATTTTTTTTCCTTAAGAATTGGAAACAAGGAAAATAAAGCCAGAAAACAAGCACATTTGAGAGTAAATAAAGTCATTTCTTCCATATTTATTTCATCTGAGCGTATTCTTGCCAGCTGATAATGGATACATTTCAACTTCTCCTGGAAGGTCATAATGCTTTTGCCTAAGAAATCTTTTATAATCAGAAGCAGGCTAACAGTTTGTGAAAACATCCAAAAAGACAGAGTCCTGAGGAGTTGATATTGGGGTCTGTGTGTGTGTGTGTGTCTTTTTGTGTTTTATAACCCAACCTTGGCAGAAGCAGAGAAACCAGTCAGGGGACCATTGTGATAATCCAGAAAAGAGTAACGGCAGTGTGGACCTGGGTGGTCCAAGTGGAGGTGATGAGAGCGGGTGATAGGATTTGCTAATGGATCAAATGTGAATACAGGACGAATCAAGGGTGTCTCTAAGTACTTTGGCCAAAGCATGCAAGTGGATGGAGTTGTCATTAACTGAGATGGGGAAGAATGGGAGAAGCAGGATTGGTAGTAAAGGGTAGGTGGGAGAATATAAAAAGTATCATTTTGGACATGTTGCATTTGACATGCTTATTAAACACCCAACAATGGATGCTGAGCAGGCAGTTAAATATAAGAGTATATTTAACTGGGAGAGAGGTCTGAGCTGGAGATATGCAGCATTCAGGTATCACATAAAATCATGCAACTGGAATAGATCCACTGAAGACTGATATGGAAAGGAAAACAGAGAGAAGAGGTGGGAGGACTAAGCCCCAGAGCATGCTGATATTAACAAGTCAGGGGCAAAATAGCACAAAAGTAAACAACCCAGATGTCTATCAACAGATGAAACAAATTATGGTCTATCTATACAGTAGAATAGTCTTCATTCATAAAGGAATGAAGTACTGACACATAGGACAACATGGATGTACCTTGAAAAGCTTGTGCTAAGTGAAAGAAGCCAGACACAAAAGACATATGAAATCTTTTATAATCAGAAGCAGGCTAACAGTTTGTGAAAACATCCAAAAAGACAGAGTCCTGAGGAGTTGATGTTGGGGTGTGTGTGTGTGTGTGTGTGTGTGTGTGTGTGTGTGTCTTTTTGTGTTTTATAACCCAACCTTGGCAGAAGCAGAGAAACCAGTCAGGGGACCATTCTGATAATCCAGAAAAGAGTAACAGTAGTGTGGACCTGGGTGGTCCATATTCTATTATATGAATATGTATTCATATAAATACATATTCTATTTATATGAATAATAAGAATAATAAAATCCATAGAAACAGAAAGCAGATTAGTGGTTACCAGGGGTTAGGTGGAGGGGAGAATGTTGAGTGACCTTTTTATGGATACAGGATCTCCTCTTGGAGTGATAACATTGTTTTGAAACTAGATAGAGGTGGGTGGCTGGACAACATTGTGGATGTACTAAATGCCATATAATTGTTCACTTTGAAATGTTTTTTTTTGTGTTATGTGAATTTCACCTTAATTTGAAAAAAAAAGGGGAACAAGAAAGGAAGAGGAGAAGGGATCAGTGAAGCAGGCTCAGGAGAAACAGAGGAGCAGAACAAAAACCAAGATGGTTTTCCTGTGCCTATCCTGACAGTCAAGAATAGGAAATGTTTCTTCTTTTTCTTTCTTCCCTGTTTGTTTGTTTGTTTTAGACAGTCTTGCTCTGTCACTCAGGCTGGTGTGCAGTGGTGTGATCTCAGCTCAATTCAGTCTTGTCCTCCCAGGCTCAAGCAATTCTCATACCTCAGCCTCTGAAGTAGCTGGGATTACAGGCACATGCCACCACGTCTGGCTAATTTTTGTGTATTTAGTAGAGACAGGGTTTCACCATGTTGGCCAGACTGGTCTCAAACTCCTGGCCTCAAGTGATCCTCCTGCATCAGCCTCCCAAAGTGCTGGGATTACAGGTGTGAGCCACCACGCCCAGCCTAGAAAGTGTTTCAGGGACAGTGATGAGCTTTGTAAAATGCTGCCCATGAGCCACAACTGATGTGGACTGAGAACTAATGTTAGATGTAGTAATGTTGAAGTAACTAGTGATCCTTCATTAGAACAGCTTTGGTGGCTGCAATGGCTTGAAAAGAGGAGGTTCACAAGACTGGGAGGCAGGAAAGTAGAAAGAGGAAATAGAAACAACACTTGGAAGGAGTCTCCTTGTAAAAGGAAGTTGAGAAATGTGTCACTATCTGGAGAAAAATTGGGAGATAGGAGAAATAACTGCATGTTTTGAAGGTGATTTTAAAGCTTTGACTTATTCCCTCCCTTTCCCCATAATTACTCAAAAGTTGCTTGCAGGGTTTACTACTGGAGAGTGAATACACTTGCAAATCAATCAATCACTCTAGCCTACAGTTATTATTAAGGAAGCAACACATTCAGTGAGCACAATTATAGAAGTGCAAGATGACTAAGTGACATTTGTATACTTAAAGGGTACACAGCACACATATGTACACATACTCTATTTATGGGCCCTGACTAAAATGGGTGGAAACACAGTATTTTAATTGTGTGTCATGATGAGTTTTTTGGCATCGTACCAGATTTGGACAGATTTGTTGATACTAGAAAATACTGCTGCCTGCAAATAATAACTGACAATAGATTAATATTTGTGCTGCAGAATGACGTTGTAGACAGTGCTTTTACTATGATTTTATTGGCCTGTTTAAGGACCCACCAAGGAAGAGCATCGCAATGAGCTAGTACTGGAAGCCAGCTTGCACTGATGCACAAGCCTGATTACAGCATGGTCCTAAAATTAGAGAGTGGAGGACTGGAAAGAAAATGAAATTAGCTGAAAAACAGAGCTGATTTGCTTTGTGTTTGGGAGGTTTTCATGTAAATGAGTTTTATAGTGAGATAAATAAATTGAAGCAGTATAAAATGCATGGGAAAAGAAAAATTGGCTTCAGGGAGTCCAGATAGTTTTTCAAAAGTTTTGTTATAAATGACAGGAAATAAAGGATGGACTAACTTGAGAGGGACAGGAATAAATATGTTTTTATTTTAAGATAGAAGACTTAGTAGGATATTTGTAAAGGTGAGATTTAAAAGTTTAACTTATTCCTATTTCCACTCATAATTTTTCAAAAATTACTATTAATTGATGGCTGCACTAACAAGTCAATATCCATGATCCTCACTTAATAGCACCATGTTGGGGAAACAACCTTCACCCTTTCATTTCCCCTTCGTATGACAGGTTAAAATAATTGGCATTTATTTCCCAAAAGAGTAAATAAGAACATAGCTTTATAGCTTTAAAATCTGCATTGCATTTCACAAATTCATAAGCTTTTTCATAATTCCTCAAATAAGAAGGGGCATACTGCTGTGTTCATTGGCTGGGACGATGGTTGAGAGAAGGGATAACCCATATGGTGGTGCCCAATGGATTCACTGGATGACCAATTAGTTTCAGAGGTTTCTATAACAGCAAACTGCATGGATGTGTTGATGAGTACGTAGGCCCAGCATGTCAGGGATGTCCTGAATCTGCTCCCATCTCTCTAAGAGGAAACACACAAAGAGTGGGATGCATGGGGAGGCGACCCGCCAAACATCTGTGTTTAATTTTTCAACAGCAATGACCACCCAGGGGGCAGCGGCTTCTTCCCAGGGAAACTCGATTACACCAGCATGAGGTGCCTTCACTTCCTGGAGGAAAAATTATACCTTCGGTCAAGCAGAAAAATCTGCTTTGGAAAGAGTTTCCTAAAGTGTTGTCCCTGCTTCGGTTTAAAAAGGAACTTTGGAAAGATTTTTAAGAAAAAATGTTCTGAGCCCAGTAGTTTCTTCTCTCCTGTCACTGGCAAGTTTTGAAAGAGATAGGGGAGGTGAGTGGAGGTGTGGGGGTTCACATTGGGGCAAGTCAGTCAGTCAGGAGCTGATGGGTCATGTGTTTTGTGCCCAGTCTGCCAAAGTCATTAAGGCCAGAGTATATGAATTGGGTATGTTCATGGAAGAATTTGTAACTATCTTCCTTTAGTTCTTCTCTTGGTCAGCCAGAGAGCTTTTTGAGGCTGGCTTCCAGGTACAACTATGTGCTGGCAACATCCTTGAACATTCCAAGAGAAGTCTTGATGTATTTTGTGGGCTCTTGTTTTTGTGTTTTTAGAGACAAGGTCTTGCTCTATCACCCAGGCTGGAGTGCAGTGGCATGATCATAGCTCGCTGCAGCCTCCAACTCCTGGGTTTAAGTGATCTTCCCACCTCAGCCTCTCAAGTAGCCAGGACTACAGATATGCACCAACACATCTGGCTAATTTTTTTATTTTTTGTAGAGATGGGGTCTCTATATTGCCCAGGCTGGCCTTGAACTCCTGGGCTCGAACAATCCTCCCGCCTCTGCCTCCCAAAGTGTTGGGATTACAGGCGCCTGGACCCTGAAGGATTTTGATAGAGAACCAAGTCATGTTCATGGTGCCTCCAGGTGGCATTTGCCAGCCCTGTAAGCTTGTCCTGCCTCTGCTCCATTTCACTTTTCATATCAAGTTGCATTCCCTTTCAATTGGTATCAGCTATCTCCAACTTTCTCCCATTTGCGTAATAACCTATTCTTTACCAATCTTTGCTCACTTACTCATTTTAAGATTAATTTTTGTTAGGTTCAATGCTCAGTCTAAATTTTCTTTCCATAATATTGAACGAATTTTTTTAATGGAATGTTTCCTGTTCTTACAGCATTCTCTCTTGTTAGACCTTGAGCACCCAAAAGGCAGGGCCCATGTCTTATTATTCCATTTGTATCTTAGTCAAACGGCAGCCCACCCACTGCTCTGCCCACACCGTTGCCTTAAGGATAGAATTCAAGGGCCTTGTCTGTTTTATCCTCAAGTCTATTACCATCCTTGCCATATAGTAGCATTCCATGAATATGTGCTGAATGAATGAATGAACAAGTGAATGAATGAATGGAATGAACTGGCAAAGTCAGTCATGATCTCATGCATGCTCTGCATACCTGCCTGGTAGAATTAAACTGTGTACTCTGGCTCCAGGCTGCCTGGGCTTGCATCCTAGCTTTATACCTTACTGGGCACTCTGACCTCTCTCTGCCTTCATTTCCTCATCTCTAAATAGTAGTACCTATATCCCAGGAGTTGTGAGGATTAACAAGCAGTTATTAAGCAGGAAAAACTATGAGTGGCATATAGTAAGACTATATATGGATTAGCCATTTTATATCTCTTCATTCCATGTCCCACAGTCTGTGGTCAGATCACATCTACTTTCACAGATGTTGCTTTGGGGATACCTCCCACCTCCTGGGATGCAGTTGTCCCTGTTTACTCATCATGGCCCACAGCCTCCTAAAAAATATATTCCTTGGCCTCCACAGTCTGTGCAAGCTTCCTCAATCATGAGTTTGGGCAGCACCATATACCATACCTCTATTGGAATGCCTATATTATTTTTTAACTGGCTGTTGTCTGTTCGTCCCACAAAAATGTGAGCTCCTGTAGGGTAGGGACACTCTTTCATCTGTAGATCCTCAGTGGGGGGTGTGCACAAAAAATGGACCTCCCAAAATGTTGGACATTGAGGAGTTCCTGGACCACAGAGACATTTTGGGGTAAGAATATATATCCCCATGTTTGACTATGTTTTTGAGGCATTAAATGGATAAAACACTAAAGCAGTTTTTCTCTAGGAGTAACGAGAAGATTCGAAGAATTGAAAGCTGAAAGATAATACGTGAATTACTAGGATGAAAAAGAACGTGAAAGCTAGCCAGGAACTTATCAAATTCCAAATGCAGTAAATTAAATAAAACCAGAGGCTACTGAGAGAGATGGTTTTGAAACTGATATGGTTTGGTCGGTGGAAGGAGATGGCAGCTTAGGCTGCACTGTGCTGGTAAACTTTTAGTAAGCTTTTCAATCTTCAGAAGTCCTCCCAGACTCAGAACAATGTAACTGTATATGGTGCATTATCAGATTCCCCATTCTCAGACCAGAAAAGAGTCATTAAATATATCCATCATGGGGACAAGGAAAATATATCTTGTGCTCTAGGGTCAGGTTCCCAACATAAGTTTGGAAGACAGAACATCTGAAATTTTCTGATATCAGTACTTATTTTCTTAATGCCTTTAGCCAGATTTCAAAGTCTTTGGTTCATTTCTCACCAGAGTGTTTTATTTTGGTTTTGGTCATATAGAGTACTATGTTTGGTGATTATTTTTTCAGTAATTAAGATGAATAAAGTTAAAGTTGTTTATTAGAAGAGAGTCAATATCACAGATTTTGTTAAAGTTGTTTATTAGAATAGAGTCAATATCACAGATCAGTTATGACTGAGGACTCTGGAGTTGGATGCCTGCGGTTTGAATTCCAGCTCCACCGCTTAAGGACCTCAGGCAAGGGGTTCAAACTCTCCAAGCTTTAGCATTTTCATCTACAAAATGGAGATCATGACAATCACTATCTCAGAGGGTTATCGCAAGGTTCACAGACAATAATGTTATCCCAGACGTCAGGAAAAGTAATGGGCCCTTACCTTCATGGATGCACACTAGGCACCAAGGGGCCTGCCGGCCTACCATAGCCTCACCATGCTTCAAAGGCAAATCTAATGCTCAAAGACATATGCATCTTTACTCTGTTAAAATATGATGTGGCCAAGAAAGGGGCAACACCTTCCCAGAGTGGTTTAGCCTGTTATTTCCCTTTATCAACAGTAGGGAGACTGACCTCAGCTGAAAGGTCCATAGATCTGGAATGCATAAAGTGGAATGCTATGATTCTCCACCTTGACTTCCCAGTAGGAACAAACACCAGTGTCTAAGCCCCACCTTAGACCAATTAAATCAGAATCGCTTGCATAGGGGACACCTGGGCTTCAGAGTATTTTCAAAGGTCTCCAAGTGCTTAGAATGTGCAACAAAGATTGAGCGAAGTTGTGATAACTGCTTGATGTGGTGGAAAGAACATAGACATATTTTGGTTCAAAACTAGGTCGGTCGGAAGTTCTCCAAAAAGTTAAACACAGAGTTACCATATGACCCAGCAATTCAACTCCTAAGGTATATAGCCAAGGGAAAGGAAAACATATGTCAGTACAAAAACTTGTACATGAATGTTCATAACAGCATTATTCATAAAAGCCAAAATGGTGGAAACAACCCAAATGTTTATCAATTGATAAATGGATAATTAAAAGTGGTATATCCATACAATGGAATATTATTAAGCCATAAACAGGAATGAAGTAGGGATTCATGCTGCAACATAGATGACCCTTGAAAATGTTTATGTTAAGTGAAAGAAGCCAGATAACAAAAAACATGTATGACTCCATTTATATGAAATGTCTAAAATAGGCAAGTCCTCCATGGAAACAGAAGGTAAATAAGTGGTTGCCAGGAGCCAAGGAAAGGGAAGAATGAGGAGTGACTGCTAAAGGGTATGGGATTTCTTTTAGGGGTGATATAAATGTTCTGAAATTCGATAGGGGTGATGGTTGCATGTTATGAATATACTAAAAACCGCTGAACTGTATAATTTGAAAGGGTGAATTCTCTAATATCTGAATTGTATCTTTAAGAAAAGACTAGCTCTAGTCCTTACTTTTTCTGTGACATGGGCATATGAATTATTGAAACTGGTTCAACCCCAAATGTCTCTCTTCTGAAAATGGAAGAGGTGCTCCCAGCAGGGATGCTGGAAGGGTGAAAGTTGATGATGTTTGTGAAGCCCCTGCACATGGTCTGCCCTCTGTACATGGGAATGTGCTGCCCCCTTCAGTTGCTCCCCAAATCCCAGAGAGAGGCCCCCATGAGGACCCTAAGGGACTGGTTCCTGGGGGAATAAGGAGCACCAAGGAGAAGTGGTAGGAACTGCCCAGTTATGCTTACCTGATTGGACTCTTTTCATGAGCTGGTTCTGGTCTCAAGAAAGCCATGTCAGATGTTATGAACCAAATGTTTGTGTCCTCCACCCCAGGTTCTCATGTTGAAGTCCTACAACCCAACAGGATGGTATTTGAGATGGCGTCCTTGGGAGATAATTAGAGTTAGGTGAGGTCATGAGAGTAGGGCCCTCATGATGAAATTAGTGATGTTATAAGAAAGGACCTCAGAGAGACACCAGGAACCCTACTGGCCAGTGCCTTGATGTTGAACTCCCCAACTTCTAGAGCTGTGAGAAATAGACTTATGTTGTTTAAGCCACTTAGTCCATGGTATTTTGTTATGGCAGCCTGTGCAGACTAAGACACTGGAGTAAAATTGAGAATAGCTCTTTAGAGAGATGACATGTTAATCAGAGGTCAAGTATATGAAAATTTCTGCAGCAATAGCATGGCTATAGTGGTGTGTTTTTCTTTTTAGTTGTAATATCGCTTTTATTTTTAGCCATGTTGTTGCCAAGCCCTATAGAGGACAAATATTTAAAACTATTGATCTTTTCCTAAGTTGGGAAAATTCACAATTGAAATTTGCATGGTGTAATTATTTTCCTTATTCTGAAGAAGCAGTTAAATTAGGCTCACAGCACTGAAATTAAAGTTTAGATTGGCTAAGAGGATTGAGTTCTGATTGGATAAAAGCAAAAACAGCAGTCTCATTTTAGTCATCATCATTTCTGTAATCAATCCTGGAGAATTCCCAAGCTTTATCTCACAGTATTTCTAGTCTTCAAGACTTGGAATGAGATACTGGAATTCTTGGAAATTTCACAAATTATTCCAAGTCATATGTTATTCTTTAAATACTTCCACCATTCTTCATATCTTATTATTATGGACATTAAAATGATGTAATAAAAAGGAATTTTCAGTTTACTATTTTTTTTTACCAAGAATTATGTTTTATAACAAATATTCAAACACTGAAAAATGCTGACAAATATTATTGGGTAATATACAAATAACCTCACATTCAGATCTCCTAATAAAATTAACATCACTTCCCAGAGTCATATGTGGAAACTGCCAGTTAAAGGACTTATTTTGCTTCAAAAACTTGTTATTTTTTTTGGAAGAGCAATCATATGATTTCTATAAAGCATACTATGCATATAAACTTATTAATATTTACTTTATCTGCAACAAACACACACATATAACATGGCAACAGCTGCAAGAAAGGCTGACTGATTAGCTCATGACCACTGTTCTGTACTCCTGTCATGGTTCTGGAAATTCCAGCCTTGATCTTTGACTCCATGTCAGAGTTTCCTGCTCTTTTGATTTTTTGTCAGTGGCTTCCATCAAACCAGTTATGTCTTTGTGTTGATTGTTCAGTTTTAACTTTTCAAGGAGAATTGTAACATTTTTTCTCATTCCCTCAATGTTTCAATGAATTTTTCTTGGAATTCGGGTTTTAGAAGTCCATATAAATTTCTGGAGAAATGCCAGGAAGGAATTCACACTTGAAAACGCTACTCATGATAAGGCCCGACCTGGCTGTCTGTTGATTCCAGCTGGATAAAGCAGGCTAGGAGAGACTGGGACCTGAAGGTAAAACAGCATGTTTGTAGAGTGAGACTAGCACCTTGGGGTACAGACCCAGCTTCGGGTGCTGGAAGAAAGTCCAAACTGACAAGTTGTGAAGGTCATGAGCATGCACCTGGCACACCTGTGACTACAGGGGATATAATTGACTGAAACTCCATCTAGTGCACTCTGAAATCTATCAGTGGGTATGTGCCAAGGCCCCTTTCCCACAGGCTGTTCTCTACCAATGGCTAAATGTGATTGGGGCTGAGGGGATTCTAAGGCAGGTCCTTTCCTAAGAGACACAGTACCTTTTTGATGGGTGACTTTGGCTAAGATGCCCTTGGTGGCTTTCCCAAACCTTCCTAAGCCAGAAGGACAGTCTAGGAGCTTCCATCTTTTCCTCCTCTCTCCTTCACTGGAAGTCAATTTGCATCACAAACTGAATGCTCTCCTGGCCTACTCCATTTTCCTCCTAGTTCCTTTCATGTAGGCATGTCCCCTAATGAAATACTTGCACATTTCATCTTGTCTTGGTATCGGCTTCTTGGAGAATATGAACTAATACACAGATAGATCATGGTATCCAGCCACTGTGGCTGCAGAAAACAGGGGCTAGAATGTCCCAGTGGAGTGTCTAACAACTGGAAGGAGCATGTTGGCAAGCAATCGCAGTAGCGGGCAGGCAAAAGATTTCAGGAAGGTTCTTCCCTGAGCTGGTGGGGAGCAAGAAAATACAGCCCTCCACCATTGTAGGAAAATTAGAAGGGATGAAGATGGTACAGCCCTAAGGAGGCTGAGCTGATTCTGATTTACTGAGATTCAGATTGAACTCAAGAGATGAGCCAGTACGCTACAATTTGAGGTGGCTGTCCTGGGAACAAAGAAGAACTCCAGTTATATGACCCAGGGGCAAGATCAGAGCCAAAATGGCAGCCAGGAGGGCATGAGAGGATATTCTGGGTATTAAACCAGAATTCCTTAAATCCCCCCAACAAAGATAAAGGTTGGGTCTGGAAACTGGCACAAGATTGAACCTTCAGTCAGGAAGAAAGACTTTTTCTAGAAAGTACAACGGCTCAGCGGCGGGAGAAAATGGAGCTATTGAGGGCCCTGCAGCGTGGGGTAAACATTCATATGGCCTGGAAAACAGGGCCACTGATATGGTTGGCCTTTATGCCCCCACCCAAATCTCATCTCGAACTGTAATCCCCACGTCTTGAGGGAGGGACCTGGTGGGAGGTGATTGGATCATGGGGGCAGTTTCCCCCATCCTGTTTTCGTGATAGTGAATGAGTTCTCATGTGATGTGATGGTTTAAAGGTGTACTACTTCCTCTCTCTTTCTCCTGCCACCATGTAAAACGTGCCTTGCTTCCCCTTCCATCATGATTGTAAGTTTCCTGAGGCCTCCCAGCCACGTGAACTATGAGTCAATTGAACCTGCTTTTCTTTATAAATGACCCAGTCTCAGGTGTTTCTTAAAGCAGTGTGAAAACAGCCACCACTGAAGTCACCCTGGCACAGTCACTTTACTTTAATCTCATGCTAGTTTCTAGACCCAACCTTTATCTTTGTTGGGGGGATTTAAGGAATTCTGGTTTAATACCCAGAATATCCTCTCATGCCCTCCTGGCTGCCATTTTGGCTCTGATCTTGCCCCTGGGTCATATAACTGGAATTCTTCTTTGTTCCCAGGACAGCCACCTCAATTTGTAGCGTACTGGCTCATCTCTTGAGTTCAATCTGAATCTCAGTAAATTAGAATCAGCTCAGCCTCCCTAGGGCTGTACCATCTTCATCCCTTCTAGTTTTCCTACACTGGTGGAGGGCTATATTTTTTTGCTCCCCACCAGCTCAGGGAAGAACCTTCCTGAAATTTCTTGTCTGCCCGCTCCTGGGATTGCTTGTCAACATGCTCCTTCCAGTTGTTAGACATTCCACTGGGATATTCTAGCCCCTGTTTTCTGTAGCCACAGTCACTGAATACTGTGATCAACCTGACTATTCCTAGGAGCTGGGCTGGCCTATGAGAACATAGACCTGTGGACCAGAGAGATGCCAAAAGACTGAAAATGATGAGTGGTTTGAACTGCATTTTACAATTGGAAGTATGCTGTTTTAAAATTATCTAGGTGACAGTCTGGCCTTAACATATTTTGGCTGATGGATATAGAGAAATATTTATAGAATTGTTCATTCTTTTCAAAAAATTCACTGGACAGCTATGCGCAAAGCAAATATAGAAAGATGCTCAATTATGAAGATACTTATATCAATGTTGTAACATATCAATTATTTGTACCTGAAAAGTATATTTGTTTTTTTGAAAGCCTCAAGAAACCATGAAAAATTAAGTGTTGAAATAGCCCAATGTAATCCAAGATCATCAGAATTTAAAGTATTGAGACTATACAGTAAATGTAAACCTCTTAAATGGGCAAGTTTATTCATTTCTTTGAGTATTCCTATAAGTGAAACCAAAGATTTTCACATATTTCTCCCAAGAAATATGGGGTATTGGCAGCATTAAATCTGAATTTGTTCTCCAAAGAAATCTGGAGCCCAATATTTCTATAACTTATGCCACTGTCGTCATGGATGACCAAATTTGGCATAGCTATTCTGGAACCAGAGCTTGTGAGAAATTAAAGCAGTGCAAAAGCCAGGAGAAAATTGGAAGTAAAATCTCCTAAATACAAACTGAAAATATCGGCCGAATTATGAAAGCCCACATTTTTTAGGTCACTCATCCTCACTGCTGCTGGCAACATTGTCACTAATAAGAGAAAGGAGTAGTGTAATTGAAAGGTCAATGAGCATTTTTGCAATCAGACTTCTTAAAAATTTTTAAGCTGAGTGAAATAACTTAAGAAATTTCCCCACTGTCATTGCAAACTTATCAGTGGAGATGCAAAGATATTTTATGAGCTTTGAGAAAAGTCACTCCCCTGGTGTCAAGGCAAAGGTTAATCTTGTTAATGGGTTACTGGCTGGTAGTCTCTATGGTCTTCACCATATGAGGTAAAACAACAACAACAACAGAAAACTGCATGCCATCGTCATGTTCTGGCTTCAACATAAAGCTGCCCTTAGAACTGCAGATATATGTGGGTTATGGTGATCACCTTCAGTGTCTCAATGATATTACCAAATGTTATGCCCAAACCAATGGCCTAATGTTGCATTCTGGAAGGCAAGCCTGATTTACTGCCCTGTCTGAAACTTTTATTGGAACAGGATACTGTGTTTTCTTTCCAATGACTGCACAAGAACTATATGCTCTCTCAGAGGTGTCTTAGCCCAAGATACCTATAAAGCTACTTTCAAGTGTTTATAAGATTGGAATCAAAACATGAGATCATGGATCTTTGGCTGCACATATCATTGTTTGTTTAAATGTCCTTTTCTGTCATATTACAATATCAGGATGTGTTCACTAACAACACAATTGAAATCAGAAAAACCAGGCTCAAAATCTTCCCAGCTTACATGTCTATGTTGGTTTCACTTAATTGAAAGGTTGGAAAAAGGAAAAAAGAATCCCAAGTCCTTATCTTATGCTGATTTATCTTGTTAGATAATGGTTTAATTATTTTCTATCAATATTTATTGGACACCTGCCACATGCAAAGATAGCATAAAGGACATCGGAAAGTAAGACATACTCTGTTCTTAATGAGCTCCCACAGTTGAGTGGGGAGTAAAGTACCCCATTTACTTTGGAGCAAAACATAAGATTACATACAAGTGTCACCAAGCAGGTGCAAAGTACAGTTGTCCATGTGACTGCCTAGAGATAACATCTTCTCCAAGCATGATCCATGGCTTGGCTCTGCCATGAGCACTAATACAGCAAGCACATTTGGCTCCAATAAAACTGGCATCAGGAAGTAGCTGATGACTCAGCACATCACACATCATTTAGTTCTTTTCATGCATAATAGTCTTTCTGGAATGTTCCCTCCTCAGCATCCCCTTCCCCCTCTCCATTCCAATCATATTACTCATTTGGCTTATCTAATTCCTGTTTATTTCTAATATTTCACAACAATGTCAATTGCTTTAGGAATCTCCCCTTACCCATTCCCAAAGAGGCTCCCTTCTCTGTGCTCCATGTCACCCTATAATTCTTACAGTACCTAACGTGCTTTCATCATGAATGCTTCCTTAATTCTTTGACCCTCCTAATGTCATATTAACTCCATGAGGACAGAGACTTCATTACATTAGTTCACCAGGATCTAGCACAGAGCCTGACATATGATCAGCACCCAATAAACACTTAATTACATGAACAAATAGCCTATGATAATTATATAGAAATCTTACTGTTATGTCTGTCATGAGCAGCTGAGCAGGTTGTACACTGTACAACTCCAGGGAACACTATTCACATCAAAGACTTTATGAATGACTTTTCCTGTAGTTGTGCAATGTACAACCAGTATGGTCTTATATGATGGTCTTGCCTCTTATCTGCTATGTATTGCACCCCAATTTTCCTTTGATGATTTATTTGAAAGACAGACTTTTGGTGTGTAATAAAAGCCAGAAATTGCATTTTAGCCTGCATGTCCAATGAAACTCTATTAAAAATTCCTTAGAAAACTGCTTATGACTTACAAATCTAACATTTGCATGGCCATTCACAAGGATTAAAGTCTTGAAATATGGTGTAGCAGGAAATTGTTTGTCATTAGAGAAGGCATTCTGGTGGTGGTGAAGAAATATGTTAAAATGAAGGAAATTAGGACAACTTTGAGTGAGCCAATATTCTTGTTCTTTATCTGCTATATCCAGTTAAGAAACAGCAAACCCCTTCATCTCCAATCTTGAAGGAGGAGGAGGAGGAGGAGAAGAGGAGAAATAAAAGGAGGGAGGAAGGAAGTATTTGCAATATCCTAGAATAGATGGACAAGAAAGAAACCAAGGATGAGGATGAAAAAATTAAAATTTAAATACTTACGTACTTTTTAGGCTACAATGTGATTGAAGTCAACCACAAACTTAATATTGATTTTTCTGGTTTTGCCCAGCCACAGGAGAGGTGTCCATCACACTGGCCCAAGTCAATCAGCCATTGATGTGAAAGCCATTACTGCCAAGGAATGGGCTAGAAGTTATCTATGGGCAATGTGTGGTCAGAAAGTTGCTCATTTGTCACCTAATAAATGCAGCATCTTTGTACATAATTTTACCAGCTACTCTCAGCTTTATGTATTGTATCCCAAGGAATGCTTCCCTGTATTCCAAATGTGTTCTATTTATCTATAAAGAGTGTGCTCTTCCCTTAAGGATTGCCCTTAAGGATTGCTGATCTACCTATATTAATTAATAACTTGATAAGTATCATAGGTGACTCGTCTGTCCCCAAAGGATTGTCTATATTGTCTTCTGGTTTGGCTTAAGTCCCTTGAGTAATTCTGGTGACTTCAGGACTTGGTTTCCCTTTTATTCCATTCAGATCTCACTAATTCCTGAGTTCATTTTCCTACTCAAGAATTTAAATTGTTCTTTTGACATTTGAAGATTCAAACATGAATCATAATCAGCCATTTTGACCATAGTCACTAGTTAAGTTGCTGAAGTGGTTTGATCAACAGCACACAAATATCTGTGCCAAAGCCAGTTTATAAATCGTTTTTCTCTTGACCTCTACACCAATGCGCATTCCCTTGTACTGCCCCGCCTCCTCAAAGTCACCAGCCATCTTACAGATATCTGCATCCATAAAGAAGGTACATGCTTGATGCTGGAAGCTTCTCTCAGAGCCAACAAATAGACCTGTCTAGGGATGATGCTGAAACATCTGTATTTTTAACAAGGCAATTATATGCACAGCAAGACTAAAGACCCACACCTTTTTTTATACCCCTCCCAATGTACCTATTTTTCTTATCTTGTATTATAATTATGTCCTAGTCTTACGTGCTCTGTCAAATATGTCCCTGGAAAACAGGGACTATATTCTATGTATCTTTACTCTTCAGGTGGTGCTTAGGGTAGTGTCTTGCCCAGAGCAGGCATCCAAGTTAACATTTGGTGTGTTGAATTGTGTTGAATATATGCTTGAGAGATGTGTAGACAAACAAACCAGACCATGTTTGCACTGAATTTCAGGGAAAATTCTAATTCATCAACAAAGCAAAATTACTTGCATCCCTGGACCTTAACCTTTTAGTTTTCCATATTCTGTGGATTTAGATACCCCTGGAAGGACAGGGAGAAGTACAAGTTTGATCTTAAAGTAAGTTCTATAGGAGCACTGTCCAATCCAACTTTCTATGATGATGGGAGTGTTCTAATCTGTGCTGTTCAATATGGTAATGACATGTGACTATAGAACAATTGAAATGTGTCTTGTGTAATGGAGAAACTGAATTTTTAATTGTATGTAATTTTAATTGATTTTAATATAAGTAGCCTCATATGACTAGCAGTTTCCTTCTTGGACAGAGCAATTCTAAAGAATAAGTAGACAGCCATTAGCACCTAAGATGGCTGGCATTTTTATTCTTCTCTTTTTTTTCCTTCTCTACATAGTGTCTGGCATTTTTCATTTGTTTATTATTTGTTTTTTGTTAACCCTAATTAACAAATCTTCACTCTTTTTTTCTTTCTTTGTGCTCTTCTTGGTTTTTTGTTTTTGCTGTTGTCATTTTACTACATTTAAAAATGTATTTTCCTTCCTATGTCTTAGGTCTTTCCCATTGGTCCTATTGGTGATCCTCATGGATAAAATAGAATCTAACCCAGGATACAAGACTTCCTGTCTCCCTGAACTTGAAAGGGATTTAATAATATACAACTTCCTCAGGTGAAGGAATCAGTAAATACCCACTGAAGGTTCTGGATGATTTCTATATGGCTCTTCACTGTCCTTATCCAACAGGAGGCTTTGATCTTAAGTCCCATATGGAATGGTCATACATTTTAAATGTCACTTCCTCTCCCCTTGGCCAAACCTGAGGCTTAACACCTTTGCTAATTCAACTCTCCCACAAAGTAAATTGTCATGCCAAGATAGGTACAGAGATCAGCCCATCTGATTAAAAATCCAGCCATGAAGTTTAAAATGTCAGACTGTTAAAATGCAGAACTAAATGAAGCAAGTAATCCAGTGATTTCCTAGCCAGTCATGCCAGATGCACACACCTGGAGACCGTTTGTAGATATTGACAGTAGTGCTCATTTGTAATCCTTTCCAGCTGAGTCCTCTTGTAATGGACTGTGTTGGACAGTCTTTAGTTTGGATGGTTAACTTGAATGACATCAAGGAGAAGGAGAATATACAGATCTCAACTTTCAGGGATGTTTAATAGACACACCATCTCCTTTAAAATATGACTTAAACTCTTTGCAGGGAGGGGCATTTCAAATATTAGGGCAGTGGTTCTCAAACTTGAGCATGCTCCAGAGGGCTTATTAAACACAGATGCTGGGCCCCTCTCCCAGAGTTTCTGAGTTGAGAGTGAGGTAGGGTGGGTTTCCCTGCTGATAATTTGCATTTCTAACAAGCTCCCAGGTGATGCTGCTGGTCCAGAGACAACACTTTGAGAAACACTCTCTTATGAGATATATACTCACTATATATAGCCAATATAAATCCTGAATTTTCCAGGATAGTTCCTATATCTTTTCATTTTATTATTTATAGTAAAGCTTATTTTTTAAAATCTGTGGCTTGATTTATATACATTTATCAGACGTTTTATGTAAATACACAAATTAATTCATTTGACATTAATTTCCCACTGTATGCCAGACACTATACTAACTTCTGGGGATGAAGGCAAGAGCCAGACAGACCATCTCTTACAGAGATTGTGATAGTGGGTATGGGCAAGGAGTACACCACAAAGTGAACAAGTAAATATAGTAGCGATAAGGTGCTAGGAGAGATGGAGCACAGGGAGTGCCTTGAACTTGGGTACTTGAAGGTCTTCCTGAAGGAGGCGAAATTTGAGATCTAGTGAATAGTAAGTTAGGTGAGCATAAGAGAAAACAGAGGAGGTGGGAGAGTGGAGAGAGAACAACAATGTGGAGGACAGGGGAGGAACTACATGTTGATACTCTGCCAGAAGTGAAGGGTTCTCCCTGTGGCTGAAGCATAGAATTTGAAGAAGAGAGTGTTACATGACTAGGAGGGATAAGCAGGCTTAGGACCACACTGAGCCTTATGAGCAGTGGTAAGGAATTTGGATTCATTCTCATAGCCTCAAGCCAAGCTTTCTGCCTGCCGTATCCTTCATCACCTTTTTCATTTTGGAAAATATGGTCTGCCCTGGAAAATAAGAAAAGATACATGTAGGTAAAATAAGCACAGCCAATGCTACAATCAAAATGTAACTTTATTTCTTATCTGCTACATTCCTGATAAAACTTTTATTTGGAAGGGTTGAATGTACCCTACCCCAAGATGAAAAAATTTCTGTTCTTTCTTAGGTAACGTGTAGTTTTTATGGTTATAGACAGTTGCAAATAGTCTCAGCTCTCAGATGATTGTCCAATCCAAGATACAGATGAAAACAGAAAGCTTGATTTAAAGGCAGCACTTTATCCTTTTCCCAGACTTGAATCCTCCAGTGAAGAAATGGGCATGAACTTGAGTTTCTCCTCTTCCCCAACCCCCTGGCATGTTGGGCAGACCAGTCAAGAGTTTGGGCATAAGGAGGAGTGGGAAACGGAAGGAAAAGGGAACAGAGTTGGTCCCTTCTGAGTTGCCTTCATTTTCTTTATGCTTGGCAGATGTATAAAGCTGGTCTTTTGCCCTGTGAGCCTTTTTTGAGGGCCCCTTGGAGGATCTCTGCTTGAACTCTCTGACTTTGACCCCCTTGAACTAGGCAGGTGCTTTTCTCTTCTGTTTAGTCACTTGTGTCACCTCCTTCCACCACTCTGTGTAGCAGATACTCGTGGTATCTTTCACTATGTGCTCTTACCTAACTGATCTTCCTGCATCTGGGATGGACATTCCATGCATACTGCCAACATGTCATATCTCAGTCTTGGCATCTCGTTGCTTTGTTGCTCAGGACTTTCTCCAAAGCAGAGGGAGACCCTTTAGGCCTTGAACAGTCACTCCCCTGAAGTATGAGGGGGATGCTGATGCCCCAAGAGTAACCAATGAGACGCAATGAGAGTCAATAGATAAATGACTTTACTTCCATTTAGTTTGATGTAACACTTCTGAGATCTATTCTACTAGTTCCCCAGATGGCACTCATCGAGCTTGAGCCCCAGTTGCCCACACTATTTACCAACTTAATAACTCACTATTTTGTGGCTTTTTCTCCTTTCCCTGTCTCACTGTCCTCAGTCACTCACTTCTGTTTCTGGGTATGATTTTGCAAATCAACTCCAAAGTCAGATACCCTGGCAATCCAGGTTATCTCTCTTTTCTTGTTACTGGGGTCCTTCTACCCTATAAAAAAGCCAATTAGCTAGAACCTCAAACCATGCTCCACTTACTATTTCTCCTGTGTTGCCCACATCTTGGCTAAAGGAATTACTAAGACACCACTTGACTTATAAAACTCTGGGAGTGTGGAAGATCCCAATCAACCAATCTTGCTCTGCCTCCATAACCCAACCTTAGTTTTCATATCCGGCAATTATTTCTTCCCAGTCCTTGTAATAAGGCTAGAAGTCTTACTCCATGCATACATTGAACTAGAGAGACTTGGAACTAGGGGTGATACCTGGCACATGTTAAGGTGAAGGTAAGGGTGAAGTGCAAGTATACATAGAAAATGATGGGAACCCCACTCTCCACTCCCACCCAATCTCCTGTCCCTGTATTGTTCTCGGAAAATCAGGGCCAAGTGGAGAATTCATGACTCATAATTGGAGCTCATCCAGTGAAGAAGCCAGTGGCCCATGCAACTGTTTTACAGGAAGCTCACTAGTTGCTCCCTGACCCACATGGAGCTTTCAGTCAGACTTCTAGTGCTTCAATCTAAAGAAGTATGGCAGCCCTGTATCATTAAGACATTGTGAAATAGCTTCCCATACACATACAAAAAGGAAATACATGATATAAAAATCAGGAAATAATTTAAAGCTATAATTGTTATCCTCAGAGATAAGAAGAATATTGAGTTAATCGAACCTGAACTATATACTATGAAATATACTATAAAAGAAGAATCAAAGAAAATATTCTTGGAAATTAAAAAAAAAATATGATAGCTCTCTCCCTCTCCATCCCCCCTCCAAAGTTTTTCAATAAAATAGTTGAAAGAAGTTAACAAATCAAACTCACTGAAAGTGGGGAAAAAAGGCCAAAGAGATGGATAGGATGTGAGAAAATGTAAGAAATTAGAAGATTAATCTAAGAAGTCAAATATCTCACTGATCAACATTGCAGAAATTTGGGAACAGAGAAAGCAGTTGGTAGGATATTTCAAAAAAATATATCAATCAGGGAACACTGACTACTACAACAAACCTTTAAACATCAGTGGCTTCACAAATTAAAGTACTTTTCTCACTCACATAACAGATGAATGCCCATGGTTACTTGTCTCCTTGTGATGACTAAGGGACCCATGATCCTTCTGCCTTGTGGCTCTACCATCCTAGCACCTTGACATTTGCTGCATCCATCTGGCAAATGGGAAGAAAGAGAGTAGAGTAAGCCACCTACCTCTGCAATGCCTTAGCCCAGATGTCACTTCTCCTATTATTGGTGAGAACTTATCATCTGGCCTACCTGGATGTAAGGAGAACAGGGGTTGGAGGTGGACTCTGGAAGGAGAAAAACTAAATTCCAATGAGAAGTTTAGCTGTTCTGCCACATAATTCAAGAGGGATTTCCAGAACTCAAGTACCTGAGTCTCAAGATTGAAAAGACCTCCTGAGACCATAATTCGAAGAATTTAAAAAACCCACATTATGGCACACAATTGTGAAACTGCAGAATACAGATGATTAGGAGAATATCATAAAATATTCCAGAGATAAAAATCAGGTCCCATATGAAAGATCAGGAATAAAAAAAGTATTTGACTTACCAACTCTAGTAGCTAGAAGAAAATAGATCAATGACTTCCAAAAATTCTAGGTGAAAATAATTTTCAACCTAGAATGCTATATCAGCCAACCTACTCATTGAGAGTGAAAGTAAAACAAAGAGTTTTTTAAAAGGTATCTCTCATGTATCTTTTCTTAGGAAGTCTCTAGAGCATGAGCCACACCATAGTAAATCCAGAAAGAAGTAGTGAGGTCCTTAGAAAGGAGATCTGACACAGGAAAGAGGAAAAGGGAATCCCCAGATTGATGGCAAAGAGAAGTTTCCAGAAGACAACTGTCAGAAGGAAGTCCAAGAAAGTAATTGGCCTTAATGGACATGAAGATGGAGAGTATTGGGAAGAAAGTCAGAAAGGAGAAAAAGGTAACTGATAAATGAACTGAGATATTTGACTGCATGGAAATCTCTATTACCCATAATAAGATATGGGAAGAATTAGCCATAGATAAAAAGGTAACTATGCCCAGGAAAATGAGACAGTTATCAGCACTAGGGGAATAGAAGGTTAGAAGAAAATTTAGTGATAGTATACATTTGGCTTATATTCACCCAATAATACTGAATAACAATTTAACACAAAGTTACTTGGATGATGGGTTGATGTGAAGGGGGATGTAAGAAAACGACATAATTATATGTCCAAATTGCTAATAAATAGATGATGTTAACTAAAAACTGGTTCTTTAATGAAATTAACCTAATCTGAGCTAATGTGGGGTTTTGCAGTTTGTTATCTTATATAAACTACTCCCCCCAAGTGTCTCCAAAGGTGTTTAAGTAAAATTTAGATTTTCCATTAAGATAGCCCAGCAAGTTCATGTTTTGGTGCACAGTTTCTGCTCCCAACACATAGTAATGAGATATCAAAAATATTTTAAAAGCTTGTGATAGGCCAGGCGTGGTGGCTCACGCCTGTAATCCCAACACTTAGGGAGGCGAAGGCGGGCGGATCATGAGGTGAAGAGATCGAGATCATCCTGGCCAACATATTGCTGTGGCCCAAAAAAAGAATAACAGAAGTGCAAAACCCAGCAGCCTCTCAGAACCTGAGTCTAACAGAAGACAGTTGCGCTTCAAAGTAAGGGAGACTAACATGCCCTCTGGTTCTTCATCTCCACTTCGGATGCACCGGGCCAAAGTCATTGCTTAAAGCTAGGGCTGAAGTGGGGCTTCCTCTTTCCCCACCAGTGAAAACAGACTGAAAAATCTGCTACCACTCACTGAGTTCACAGTTACCTACAGGCCAAACCAGTGGAAGAACTCAGAGATAGCTGATCCACTAGGAACTTAGCTAGGTCACCAAATGCCTTGGGGTTCAGATCTGTGATAACTGTAGCTCACCGAAAAAAAGCCAGGAACCTGAATTACATTTTAAACCTGGTTCTAGAATTGAAGTCTAGTGTCTTGAGAAAGAAATAATGAAATGACTAGAAAAAGACAAGGGATCATTGAAAGAGAGAGAGAGAAAAATAAAGCAAAACCTCTTTCTCAAAAGGTGCTTGTAAACCAAAATGCAAAAACAGGCAAAGAAATGCAATGTGAGAAACATAGCAAAAATATTGATAATTAAATCATTATTTAAGTTCTTCCTACTTAAAAACTAATTTATAGAGGAGTCTGACAAATACTTTAAAATACATAGGCTTTGCTTCTAGGAAGATGAAGTAGACATGCTTTTTCCTATTTTTCCAGCTAAGTACCACGAAAAATCCTGAACATTAAACAGAAAACAAATATAACAAGCCTCTGAAAGGTGGAGAAAAGAAGGTAGACCAGCTAGGGACCTCGGGACCTGAGGTTTTCTTTTTGCATCATATATTCCAAACTGCATACCTGGAAATGCCAATAGGTACAGACAAAAACAAAAACAAAACAAAACAAAAAAACAAAAAACCTGAGAAAAGCCAGATCTCTCTAGCCAAAAACCAGGAAAAGGGCAACTGGCAATATAAAGAACGTTTAGACACTAATCACTCTACTCCAGCCAAACTGCACAAAAAAAAAAAAAAAAAAAGAACAAATTGCAGCTGTACCTCTACCCCAGCCAGCAAAGGCAGAGTGCAGAGCTTAGACTTCCATCCTGGCCAGGCTGTAATGAGATGCCCCAAACCACCACTTTGACTGTGTTGGAGTGGCATCAGAGAAGTGGGGCACCAAGAATGGAGGAAATGACTGTTATTATAGCTGGAAAATATCTAAATTGGAGAAAGACATGAGTCTTCAATTTAAAAGAATGCCCCAAGTACCAAGGAGGATAAATGGAAATAAATCCACACCTAGACACTTGTAATGAAACTCCAGAACATTAAGGGTAACATACAAAATATCTTAAGAGCTGCCAGAGAGAAAAGACAGAGAACTGAACCCTGTTGGTTATATTCCCAGTGCATTTCTTTGTAATTGGAAATGAATGCCAGAATATAATGGATTAATAACCTCAAAATGTTGATGGTAAATGCCAACACAGGATTTTATACCCAGTTAACTATCATTCTAAAGCAAAAGCAAAGACAAGACATTTTCAGTTACTCAAAGCCAGAGACACTCAATAAAGTTACAAGGAGTGAGGGGCTTCTGAATGAAGAAATGGAAACCCAGAAGAAAATGTGGGGTACAAGAAGCAATTGGGAGCCTAAAATTAATAAAATATGTAAATAAACATAAATAACTGATAAAAAATGTTTTTTTGAAAGAGATAAGAGTAAAATTATAGAAATGAATAACGAGAATCGGAAGTTTCTATGGCTATTTAAAGCATTATAGCTCTTGCTATGTCCTGGAGGAGGGTGGGACTACCGAATAACCTTAAAGCTGTTAGATAAATTTAAACTCGCTGTGTATGCTAACATGTATGAATAACCACTAAAGTAATACAAATGCAAACCTTATCTTATTAAAAGAAGAATAGATTAAAAAGTTATTCATCCCACAGATGTTAGAAAAGGAAAATAAAAATAGTAGCAAATCAAAAGATAATAAAGAAAAAGGAAAAAAGACAGCATGAATAACTTTATCATGTCAGTAAAAATATACACAAAAAGATTAATAAAACTATTAAACATGGAGATTATCAGATTGGATTAAAAATTAAATGTACCCATATGCTGCCCACAAGAGAAACACATAAAACAAAGTGACACAAACTATTTTTAAATAGTTTGAGAGAGTAAAAAATATATATGCAGAGAAAGGCCAATTACCAAAACAAAACAGGTATATAAAGTAGAGAAGAATTTATGAAAAATATATTTAAATAGAAAAAAAGAGATACTGAAAGATTGGGTAAGAAAAAAAGTAATGATCTTGTAAGATTATTAAAAGGTTTTGGTATTGGTAAAATGTGTTTGACTAGGAGATGATTGCATCAAGAATCTCTAGGATTTCTGTATATTTCAAGTATTTCATTAGCAAAATAATTTTAAAAAGAAAAAGGATCGATATCCAGATTAAGAGGCACTATTTATTTAAAAAGAGATAGTGTAGTCACTAATTAACAAAGGATGAAGAGCATGTTTTTGTCTATTTTACAATTTCCTGATTATCACAAAACAAGGCGATTAGGCTTGATAGTAATAATGCAGTCAGGTTTATTAAGCTGTTAGTTTCCATTTTTAGTGTCTACAGATAAATACAAGCCTTCTAGAAGAAAAAATCAATTTTCTAATTTTCTCTGAAAAAAATTAGAATGTGTAAATATTAGAATATGGAAAAGTATTTAAAAGGCTACTTACTATGTAATTGATGAGGAAATAAATGCTTATCTTGTACAAATATTGAAGATTTTGGTATAGATATAATTAGTTTGACCTGGAGGTTGGAAATATCAAGAGTCACATTTTCAAGGGTAAGTTGCAGAAAAGATATGGCAGCAAATTGACTCCATGGGTATGGATGATTGTATTAGTGATACTTTTTTTTTTAAGAATGCTGATACTCATTCTTAAGTATTATCATACATATGCTCACTTTCCAAATCTACAGTTGTAAGTATGTCTTGAAAATAACCAAGGAGAGTTGTTCTTGTTGAGTTATTTGTCACGAAGTTTTTATAACTTATCATTTTCATATCCAAAGACTCACACATTATTAGGTTTTACGTATTAATTTTGTGCAGGTTTGATTGCTTTACAAAACTCCTGTCAGTGTTAATACAGCCTTAAAAGCAGATATTTTCAATCCAAATGTCCCACTGAGAAAAGGATGGTTAAGTAAATTGAGGCAATGTCACTCAGTGGAATAAGCAACCTAATTATTACAAAGCAGAATTAGTGAACATGAAATCACATTGATAGGATAATATGGGGTGAAAGACATTTGGAGCAGAATTCTATGCACACTCTGTCACTATGGAAAATACAACACATATTAAAAGAGAATAAATCAAGAGCTATTGCAATTGGACAGTAAAATTATAAATGATTTTCTCATCTTTTCCAAAAATAGATTATTACTTTTATAATTAAATTATTTTGTATAAATCTAATATGATTGTAGCTTAAATTTTTGAATAAGAGTGGAAAAAAACATAAACTTTAAGAAGCTGAAAAATATATCAAAGAAAAGAGAATGAGCACAGCATTAAAAAGGATGTTCACAGTCGCCCATTTGGTGGTAAAAAGAGGGAGGGAGTTTAGGCCAAGAAACAAATCAAATACCAATGCCCAGAAGAAAAGCAACACTTGAGAGTTAAGCACTTCAGATTTTTTATTAGCTCTTAGCAAATAAAGTAAGATTAAAGGAAAGCATCGGAGACAGCCAAGAAATCTTCACTCCTCACTCTCCTCTTAGTCTTGGTGGTAAGCACTAAATAACTAAATAAAGACCATATGTTTTCTTACTTTACCTGGCCAGCAGGCTGTAGGGTTTTGAAGGAAAATAAAATAAGGATACCTTCCCAGAGTATTCAGGTACACAGTTCAGTTTGGGAGGCTGAACTTTGCATTCACTGGAAGTAGCCACTTAATGCAACCAAGAGTAGTCAGTGCTGGAACAGAATCATGCACAGCTTGATTTTTCACGGGGTGTAAGAATTCTATTCATGACTGCCTGCAGCCCTGGCTTGGCCTTTTTGTCTCTTCAAAGAATGCTATGGATACCCACTATTTACCTAACCAAATCTCCATTCTGCCTCTGAAGTTGATTTCAGATACAGAGGAGACTGAGGCAGACCAGCAGGTATGTTTCCTAAATTTGAAATGGGAGTGGAATCAGAATAGGATTTTCTAGGTAACATCCCTGACCAAGGGTTGTGTTTAGTAATGGGTTCCTCAAAAGCTCTGATCTGCTCTTTGGGTTTTTTAAATATCTAGGTGACATATAAGTGAAAAATAAGTGCTTTGTCAAGAATGCTATGTAGAGCCTACTAACTTTCCGTGTGCCACATTTCCCCAGCCCCAGGGTGGAGAGGGAGGTTCATCCCAGCAATAGAGGCACTGACATTCACTCTCTAGCCTGCACAGGGCACGGTGAGATGGCTCATCCATCTGTTTCCAGTCCTAAGTCTCAGCTTCCTGGACTTTTCCTTTCGAGCAGGTATCCAAGAGCAGACCTTGTCATTCAACTGGAATGAATAATCATATCACTTTTATTACTTAACATGGAGTCCACCCAGAGTCCAGAGGGGAAGCAACACAGTAGCAGCCAGTTAAAAGTAACTTTTAATATTGTTCTATTTAATGACATCAAATCCAAGTTGCTGTTCAAGACTTTATCAAGGTGGAGCCAACCAGATGATGTACTGCTCCACCCCCAATTACACATGAATTTACAAATTAGCACATGAATTTCTCTATAATGTTATTGAAATAAGGCAGAGGTCTTAGTTCCTGGGCAACCAGGAGTGCAAAATGTGCAGAGCAGTTGTGGCATCAACGTTTACAATATCTAGTCAATTTCCCATGATTCTCTTGATTCCTTGAATGCTTATGTTTAAAGAATGCAAATCATGTCACAGCTTTGCCTGTTTTTTCTCCCTGTATTGTCTTTCTCTTGCCCAAAGGTTTGGCTGGCCTATACAGTGTCCATTGAATTTAACGGTTTAACTTTTGTAGCTGATCTTGAGTCTTTCCCCCTCATCCTACACAACAGAGGCCTCTTTTTTTTTTAAGATGGAGTCTCATTTTGTCGCCCAGGCTGGAGTGCAGTGGCACAATTTGGGCTCACTGCATCCTTCACCTCCTGCGTTCAAGCGATTTTCCTGCCTCAGCCTCTCGAGTAGATGAGATTACAGGCACACATAAACACGCCAGGCTAATTTTCCTTTTTTGTATTTTTTTTAGTAGAGACGGGGTTTCACCATGTTGGCCAGGCTGGTCTTGAACTCCTGACCTCAAGTGATCCACCCTCATTGGCCTCCCAAAGTGCTGGGATTACAGGCATGAGCCACCACGCCCAACCACAACAGAGGCCTCTTGATCATTTTCACTAAACTATATTTTTAAATAAAGATTGGAATTATTTATTTAATTCTGGGCTAAAGCTTGCAATTTTAAGGACCCTTAAATATATCATTTGCCTCCGGCTCATTACCACAGATTTAGGAATGGCATTAGAATTTCTCTAAAACTGCTAACCTTCTTGGTTTCAATAAGAAATTTTCTTAGTTCCAATTGATAATTATCGGATTTCAATAAGCAAGATAGCTATGATCTAAAATGGGGTTGATACTTGTCATGAACTGTTCATCTCTTTCTCCTCAGTGATTTCCTTGCAATCTGCGGCACTCATCACAGAAAAGCAATAAAATTACCTTTGGCAATTCTGATCACATCCAAGAAAATCCAAAGCAAAAGTGCCAGCCAAATTTGCCTGTCAGATAGTTTAGCATTTCAAAGATCTTTGCTGAGAAAGCAGCTAGAGCCAAAGAAAACTCAACACCATTATACTCTAAATTCATCATTGCTAAGTTTTTTAGCTGGGAACCACAGACCCCATGGTCTATGGAAATATTCTTTTGAGTCTGCAAGTCCTTCTATGAAATTTTAAAATTTATTTGTTTTCTTGTCAGTGATAATCTAAAAATAATATAAACTTATTCTAGATCACAAGGATGATAATATAACCAAGAATTTCTTATCCCAAATCCCTGAGATAAGATGTATTTCAGAATTCACAGTTTTTCAAATTTTAAGAATATTATATGCTACATATACTGTGTGTCACCCACATTAAAGACTAGGGAAGCCCCAAGAAATAAATCATATGAATATTTCTGTAGTGAAACATATGAATATTCACCAAGTATGATGAACATTGAATTTAAATAGACCATATTCTGGGCCATAAAATAAACCTCAGCAAACTGAAAAGAACTGAAAATATGCACAAATACTAGTAAACCAAATTCAACAGCACATCAAAAAGATTATATACCATGATCAAGTGAGATTTGTCTCTGGGATGCAAGGAGAGTTTGACATGTAAATCAATAAATGTGATATACCACATTTGCAAAATGAAATATAAAAATCATATGAGCATCTCAACAGAGGCAGAAAAAGCATTTAACAAAATTCAACATTTTTTCATAATAAAAGCTGTCAACAAGTTGGGTATAGATGTATACCTCAACATAATAAAGGTCATATATAACAAGCCCACCTCTAACACGATACTCAATAGTGGGAAGCTGAATTCTTTTTCTCTAAGATCAGGAACAACACAAGGATGCCCACTCTCACCACTTCTATTCAACATACTACTAGAAGTCCTAGACAGAGCAATTAAGCAAGACAAAAAGAAAAGACATCCCAATCAGAAAAAGTAACATTTTCTCTGTTTGAAGATGACACAATCTTATATCAAGAGAACCCTAAAGACTCCACCAGAAAAACTGTTAGAACTAATAAATGAATTCAATAAAGTTGCAGAATACAAAATCAACGTACAAAAAATTAGTTGCATTTTTATTCATTAACAATGAATTATCTAAAAGAGAAAGAAAACAATCCTATTTATAATAGCATCAAAGACAATAAAATACTTAGGAATAAATTTAACCAAAGAGATGAAAGATCTGTACACTGAAAACTATAACACATTGATGAAAGAAACTAAAGACACACAAAAAATGGAAAGATATCCTGTGCTCATAGATCAGAAGAATTAGTATTGTTAAAATAACCATAGTACCCAAAGTGATGTTTAGACTCATTGCAACCTCTAAAAACATTCCATTGGCATTTTTCACAGAAATAGAAAAAAAAAATCCTGAAATTCCTATGGAACCACAAAAGACCCAGAATAGCCAAGGCAATCTTGAGAAAGAAGAAGAAAGCAGGAGGCATCACACTTCCTAATTCAAACTATATTACAAAGCTTTAATAATCGAAACAGTATGGTACTGTCATGAAAACAGACCCATAGACCACTAGAAAGGAATAGAGCCCAGAAATAAGTCTGCACATACACAGTCAATTAATATTTGGCAAGAGTGCCAAGAATACACAATGGGAAAAGGATAGTCTTTCTAATAAATGGTGGTGGGTAACTAAATATTCACATGCAAAAGAACAAAATTGGGTTCCTATTTTTCACCATTCATAAAAATTGTTTACTTCAATGTAAAACCTGAAACCATAAAATTCCTAGAAAACAAAACAGGGGAAAAGCTCCCTAACATTGATTTTAGCAATTAGTTTTTTGGGTAGGACACCAAAAGCACAAGCAACAAAAGCAAAAATAAACAAGTGGGACTACATCAAACTAAAAAGCTTCTGCACAGCAAAGGAAACAGTCAACAAAATTAAAAGGCAGTTTACATAATGGGAGAAAATATTTGCAAACCTCGTATCTGACAAAAAGTTAAAATATAAAATATATAAGGAAAAAACCAAATGACTGTTCTAATCCTTTTGATATTTAAAAATATGAATAAATACTCCTAAAATTGTCAAATTAATGTCATCCTTTAAAATCTCCCCTGATTTGTCATAGCAGCAAACCTAATCTCCATAGACAATACAATGATAATAACTAAAAACAGTTTGTGAGACGATAGAGATGCCCAGTGGGAGACTTAAATGGAGAAACGTGTCATTTGAATTGTTAAGAGCATATTATGGAAATGAAAATGTATTAAAGGTGACCAAATCACTTAGTTCTTCAGACATGTTCCCTTTAGGGAGAGCTGGGAGTGTTGAATGGAAGCAGTTACTCATTCTGTTTTCATGGTAGCTGTGCTTCAGCAGATGAAGAGAGAGATATTATTACAGCAAGATCTTCATATTCTACCACTTTCTAAAGTGAACTCCTCTTATGGATAACAAAGGGTAGTATTTTCTAATGAAGCTCATTTGTTAAAAGTAGAGAAAAATGAAAAGTGTTTTAGGAAAAGCTTGAACAAGATCAGAGATCTCAGTTGTGAAAGGATAATCTTGGCAATGATTTTTATACATATATACATATATATATACATATATATGTATATATATGTGTGTGTGTATATATATAAAAGGCTCAGAGGGCAATGAGCTGCTCATCAGAAATCCCTTGGCATTCCCCATGGAGGCTTTCTAAATGATTAGGAGCAATGCTTAAAAGCACAGTATTGGCAAAGACCAAGACATAAACCAATTTCTGTGAAAGAGAATTGAAAATATAGAAAATATAGAAAATGTAAAATATAGAACTTGGTTGGATTGCTTTAAAATGTGGCTGTTATGCTTTTCTTTTAATATTTAATTTTTAAATATTTTCCATTTGAAAAAAAGACCTTTCTTTAGCCCCATTTCCCCCTCCAACTTGCAGGACTATATCTCTGTCTCTTTTATACTCACTGTGTCCACTTCACCCTCTCCCAATCTCTCCTGCACCCATTCTAATCAGGCTTTTGTCCCCATCACTCCACAGAAATGTCTCTTGTCAGACTATGAATAACCTCAGTGTTTTCAAATCCACTGGTTAATTATCTGCCCATAATTGATCTGACAGTACCATTCAATACAGTTGATCACTTATTCCTTGAAACACTCTCCTGGTTTGGCTTCTAGGATATCACAATTTCCTGGTTCTCATTCCTGTCACTACATGATTCTTTTCAGTCTCCTTACTGGACATCCAAGTGTTGGGATGCCTAAGAGCTCGTCCCACTAAATGTTCTTCTCTCCCCACGTGGCCTTATCAAACACCCTAACTGTAAATTCCGTCTATATGCCAGTGGCTTCTTGAGGCAGATAGAGAGCAAGTTGACTTATTCAACACTCATTCCAAACTGTTCTAGTTCACCTTCCAATATTACAGAAACTGCAAAGCTAAAACTGTACGTTTTTCTAATAGCTAGAGTGGAGACATGTGACATCAAATGTACAGGTGCAAGATTTGGGCCAATTGTAACTAAGAGAGATAGGATTATCTAGCATGAAGGCTAAGACACCTGCTTGGTCTGAGGCAAATTGAGTACATCTCCAATTTCCAGTCCTTAAAGTCATAGTGGATAGTAGCAACAGTGGTGTTTTTACCAGAACTTTCCTATGGTGTGGTTGGATGTATACCCTGACTGTATTGTTTCTGACCAAATAGCATCAGGTCTTGTTCCATCCTACCCAGAGATTATTGGAACTATGTAACATCCCCTTTTGATTTAAACTGGCTAGAATGGATTCTGTTGTCTGCAATTAAGAATCCTGTGCAATACCACTCTCAACTTTATATTTGCAGCCAAACATGTAACTTTAGATTCACGTTTCTAAGATTTATATTTATAGATGGCTACTTGAGATCTACACTTAGATAGCTAACAAGTTCTCAAGGTTAACATGTTCAAAAATGAATTGTTGATATCTTCCCAAACTGGCTACTCTCCCTAAATTCCTCAACTCAGTAGTTCATGCCAGAAAACTTGGAGTCATTCTTGAGTCATCTCTTATACTAAATTTATCTACAAATTCTATTAATGTGGTCTTCACAGTGTATCCCCAATCTGACCACTTTCCAGTGTCTACCCCTGACACCTGAGTCTAATGCAGTTGACTCCTACTTTTACCCCGCTTTTACCCTGGCCCCACCACAGTCTGTTCTCTTCACGATGGTAGAGATATCTTGTAAACAGGCACTGTTGACATTTTGGCCCAGAAAATTCTTTGCTGTGTGTGTTGGTGGTGGGAATGGGCAGTGGTAAGGGAAAGGGGTTGTCCTTTGCATTGTAGGATGTTTAACAACATCACTAATCTCTGCTCACTTGAGACCAGGAGCACATCTCCCCAGCTGTGATAACCAAAATGTTTCCAGACATTCATTCCCCAATGTACCCTGGGTGCAAAAATTATTCCTGGTTGAGAACCACTGCTGGAAACTCTGAATCAGATTATGTCATCGTCTACTCAAAACACTCTCAATTTCTTCCCATCACATTTGGGGAGAAAATCCTGAAGTCCTTTCCATGGTCTACAAAGCCCTTAATAAACTGGCTCTTACTCCCTTTTGACTTCCTCTCCTTCCCCTGTCACTCATTCTGCTCCAGCCATCTGGCCTCACTGATGTTTCCCTAAGGGGCCAAGCACTCCTCCTTTCCAGGACCATTGCACCTGCTGTTTCCTTTGCTCAGAATAGTCTTCTCTAGTACATTGCATACCCTGCTTCCTGCTTTCCTTCTAGTCTCCTCACATGTCACTTCACTGATCAAAAATAACACCTCAATCACTTTCAATCCTATTATCGTGCCATAGTTGTCTTCATTGGACTTACTACCACATGATTTATTACATATTCATTTCTTTATATATTTATTGTCTGTCTCCCCTATTAGAATGTAAACTCCAAGAGGAAAAGAACAAGGACTTTATTTTATAAACCCCTTTATTCTCAGTGCCCAGAAAAGTGGTCTGACATATATGAGACACTCAATATTCATTTACTTTAAAATTAGTGCTTGAGATGATTCTGCACATTATGTAACTACTTGGAGATTACTAATAAGGAGGATATCATTAATATAATTGGCATTTCTAAAAATACTACAATTTAAGGAAATCTTCACTTGTCAGCCACTTTTTTCACATGGAGGAAAAAGAAATGTGGTGAGGTGAACTGAGTGGTGAATAATGCCATGTGAGGCTTCACTTAGGTCATCTGGGGAGCCCAGATTTATTGATTCTGATTTCAGGCCTCTTGTATCCATATTGCATTGCTTTTTACAGAATTGTTTACATGTGATATTGTTCAAAAAGTGAATCATCCTACCTCCTGTTTGGTTGCTCTTAGTTTACAGCTAGACTTAATGTAAGAATAGAAAATTCATAAGAATATTACTTTCAAATGAGGAAAGTTACATGAAGAATGATGGCCTCGGTATATCAGGATATCCTTTATTCATCTTAACACCTATATTTGTATTTAATGGAGAAACCACATTTTCATATCTACACACACTGAACTTGAGTCCTTTGACTCAATTTCTCTGTAATGATCATTTTCTCTTCCAAAATCTTATTTTTTCTTTGAAATGGCTCTCCTTTTTGCTCCTTTGTTGCTCATTGACATTGCTGCTCTTCTGCTACTGTACTTTACTGATCATAGGAGGAATATAAAATCATTTTATTATCTCTTTGGCTTCATGTTTTCCCCTCTCCAAATCTTCCCAGCACCATGACATGTGGATATTACTAAGTAATCAGTCATGTCATTCCCATACTAAAAGAAATTGTCTCCAAACTCTTTAGTTTGGCTGCCAAGATGCTCCAAAATAATCAACCGAACCATTCATCCAGGCAGCCAGCCAAATCCATCTTACAGAGGGTACTAATCATTAAAAATAAGAAAATGATGAACTGTACACAATGTCTATAAACTGGGCAGTAGATAATCAATGACACAAATCTAATACCCTGGAAGAGTTCAAAAGAGAATGGAATCACCCTGTTTGAGTGCCCACTGAGGCTACACAGGTGCTCTGGTTTGGGGATTCAGGGTCAAATAGGCAGGTCATGAGCCAATGCAAGGTGTAAGTTTACAAATGGGTCCTATCCTATACTGACCCGATTCATGACTCTTGCCAGGGAGATGTTAAGAATGAGGTTAGATTGTGAGCTTCCTAGGCTGACTCATAAGCTCTGTGAAAACAAGCCTTGTGCAAGGATCATATCCAATAGTCCCTCATGTCTAGCACCACCCCTTACACAGGAGCCAACTGTGGAATGTATTAATTAATAAATAATTCAAAAGACTGTAGATGAATACCTGTCTTGCTGTTTATAAAACTCGTTCTCAACAGGGGGCAGTTTTGCTCCCCATGGCATAGTTGGCAATGTTTGAAAACGTGTGGTTGTCGTGACTTGAGAGGGGGTTTCTACTGGAACAGTGGGTAGAGGTCAGGGATGCTGGTAAGCATTCTACAATGCACAAGACAGTCCCCACTCCCAACAAAGAATTGCCTAACCCTAAATGTTCATAGTAGCAAGTCACTTGGTTATAAAAGATCACTTCAAGTATCTTTGTTTCTCTCATCTGGCATTAAAAACAACAAATTTAATAGGTGGAAGGAAGTGATTACTTTGCCAACATGTATGATCTAAGGAATTTGGTAAGTAACATGATAATCTCATTGGCTTTGGCATATAGGTCCATTATGCTAATGAAATACCTGGCATTTTCCTTCCATTGGTAAAGGTCTAAAAAGACATTCTAAATCTCAAAAGAAGAATTTGGCAGAAACCAAATGTGACCATGAAAGAAATGCCCTGGGAGAAACCTACCATGAGCACAGACAACTAAGTAGAAACTTAGATCTTCAGGTTCTAATGGTGATTAATTGAATCCATAAGAGGCTGGTTGTGTATGCATCTCAAGTCCCCTAGTGCTTAAAATACTGTCTTCTAGAGTTGCCTTGAAAGTGAAACTACAGAATTCTTTGAAGTTGGAAGCAATATAGTGGTCTAATTTTATGAAATAGAACATAAATACGAATGTTTACTTTTTAGCTACCATGAAAGGCAAATATGTGGACTGCCAAATTGCACTATGGTTCAATAGGAGAGATGAATATTCTCCATAATGCCAACCCATTGTTGACTTCATGAAGGGGACATTCCTCATGATGACTCAGTGTTCTTAAGTACTCTGGCAATTGATGGAATACATTCCAGTGTAATACACAGTCCTTTCAAGCCTCCCTTGGGTTTTCCAAGTTTTCTTTATGTCAACTTTGCCCTCGGAAATAAAACCCACATACCTTGGCTCAGGTCACTCCATGAAGGCAAAACAAAAAAACAAACCAAAAACCCTTTTCGGAAAGGTTCCTCCTGGATCCCAAAAGCAAGGGTTGTAGAGTGAATTGGATTCAAAACCAATGCATTTTTCAGAGACAGACTTGAAAGTGTACCTTTTTTCCTGCCACATAAAAGAAAAGAAAAGCTTTGTTTAATGGTTAACAATTTTTGGCAGCTACTATCTTTTAAACCACTCCAGGGCCAAGATGACTATCTGAAGAGGCGAATTACAGATCATTTATACAGGAGATTATGCCATGTTGACCTGTTCTGAAGTTTGATTTTAAACAGTGATTATATTCTTATTGTGCAGGTTACATTTACTTGAACCTTCTTATCTGTACTAAACGGTAATAGAGCAAGCAAATACATTTGTGCAAATGTTGAAAAAGAGCTCAAGGCTGTAGGAATCCATATAGGTTTGGATTGAAGAAAAAGCCTGTTCCAATCTGGAATTTAAAATGAACCATATACTTAAAAAAATCAAAACAGAAATCACCAAGATGCTGATCTTCAAATCTAAATATTAATTACTTTTATATGACTTGGCTGTGAGCCAAACCACATTTTAAAAAGATAAAAGCAATAATGGAACAAATTCACAATAAAGTCTTGTCTACTTACTAACTAAAGTGAATGAAAGAAAAAATTCTTGTAAACAAAATAAAGCCAAAATTGTATTTGGATGAAACCTCTGGGACAACACACACATACACACACACACACACACACACACACACACACACACACACACACACCTCTTTTTTTTTTAACCCCACTATTTTGGATTTGTTTTTTTTATTATTATACTTTAAGTTTTAGGGTACATGTGCACAACGTGCAGGTTTGTTACATATGTATACATGTGCCATGTTGGTGTGCTGCACCCATTAACTCATCATTTAGCATTAGGTATATCTCCTAATGCTATCCCTCCCCCCTCCCCCCACCCCACAACAGGCCCCGGTGACACACACACCTCTTGATAGTGTTTTATCAATTCCATAGTTGTGCTAGGGGCCCACTATGAACAAACCTTATTTGTAACAATGCCAGGTGAGAGAAGTGATCCCTTCTGTCTGTTGGCCAAATAAAGAATCCCTTCCCATTCCCCTACCACCCATTTGTCCTCTCCCCACTACCCTGGACTGGTAATGCCAACTCATATATTCACTGCCAACAGAACCAATTGGCTGTACTGTCCATTAGTGGCAGGCATCTTTTAACTGTTTTGATCTGTCAGTTAAATGATATGCCAATTCAATGTTCTTAATATCTGCCTTATAATTCCCAATTGCTGTTGTATAACAAAAATATAATTTGAATAGATAAACTATAGCTCAGTAAAATCTGAACTGACTTCAAACTATTTCTGAAAATTGAGTGGAACCACAATCATTTGAAAAAAGAGTAGGACCTTGGATTTTATAGCTTCCACTTCATATCATAAGCAAATTAAATTTAAACGAAGCAGTTTTTTAAAAGACATGCTTGAGGCAATTGAGGATATTTGAAAATAGACTGATTATTAGGGGATATTAAAGAATTATTGCTAATTTTGTTATATGTGATTACCTTTGCTTTATTTTTGAAGTTCCTCCAGGGATTCGTATTGAAATATTAACTAATGAAATAAAGTATGAAATTTGCTTTAAAGGACTCCAGAAACAAAATTGATGGTGGTGACTGAAGAAAAGAAATGGCAAATACTGACAACCATTGAAGCTAGGTGATCAGTTCACACAGATTTATTATACTCTTCTGTCTAATTCTGTACAAGTTTTTTTTAATGCTGGGAAAAAAAACAATAACAACAAAACAGGTTACCTGCTAGATTTTTAAAAACAAGGTTAAAAAAATACAGTCGAGGATAATTTAGGGCATCAAAACTTAAAAGGACCGCAATGAGATATCACTACACAGAATGGCTAAAACTAAAAGAAACAAACCAGAAAGCCTGGCAGTATTAAATGTTGACAAGTATGCAAAACAACTGGAACTCTCATATATTGCTGATGAGAAGCCGAAACACTGGGGTCTGTTTGAAAAGAGCATAGCGGTTTCTTATAAAGTTAAACACAAAATTGTCATACAATGCTACAGTCCTACTCCTAGGTAATAACCCAAGAGAAATTAAAATGTATATTTGCACAAAAACCTGTATGTGAATGTTTATAGTGGCTTTATTTATAATTGCCAAAAACTAGAAACTACCCAAACATCGACTGGTGTGAAACTACACAAACATATAATTGGTGTGTGAATAAACAAACAGTGGCATTTCCATTCAATGGGATAGTATTCAACAATAAAAGGAACAGACTACAGATACATGAAACAACATGGATGAATCTGAAATTCATTATGCTATGTGAAAAAAGCCAGAATCAATATTCCACTTATTTGACATCCTGAAAAGGCAAAATTGTAGAGACAGAAAAGTGGTCAGTGGTTGTCTTCAGGTGGAAAGAAGAGCTAACTACAGAGTCAGCACGAGTGAAATTTTTGGGAGTGAAGGAATTGCTGTGCCTTGATTGCCGTGGTGGTTACACAAGCTTATGTGTTTGTCAAAATTCAGAACAATACACTAAAAGGATTAATTTCCCTGTATGTAAATGATACCCCAACAGAATTTTTTAAAACTTAACTGGGAAATTTTTTATATGCTCCAATAAAAATTGTTGCAATTGATTCAAACTGTAAGGTTCTTATGTAGCATATTATAACACTTTTTTCTTCTCTTATATCTCCTTCCCTCCCTCCCTCCTTGCTTCCCTCCTTTCCTTTCCTTTTTCCTTTCTCCTTCCTTTTCCTTTTCCCCTTTCCTTTTCCCTTCCGTTTTTCTTTTCCTTCTCACTCGCTTTCTCCCTTCTCCCTTCCCTTTCCCCTTCCTCCTTCCCTTCCCTTTTCCCTTTTTGAAAATAGTGGGACTAAAGGATTAAGTATATGAAATTTTATGTCTGTATTGCAGTGGGAAAGGCTGTGTGACAACGTAGTATTCTTCTTGGACTCACCTCCTAGCCTTACCTTAGAGTAGGGATCCCCAACCCCCAGGCGGCAGGCCGGTACAGGGCCGCACAGCAGGAGGTGAGCGGCAGGCTTACCTCCTGAGCTCAGCCGACTGTCAGATCAGCGGCATTAGATTCTTATAGGAGCGCAAACACTATTGTGAACTGAGCATGTGAGGGATCTAGGTTGCGCACCCCTTATGAGAATCTAGTGCCTGGTGATCTGAGGTGGAACAGTTTCATCTTGAAACCCATCCCCGAATCCGTGGAAAAAAATTGTCTTCCAGGAAACTGGTTCTTCTTGTCAAAAAGGTTGGGGACCGCTGCTGGAGAGGGATCACGACTTCCTAGGTGTCTTAACCCTGGCTGCACATTAAACCCACCTGGGACCTAAAATAATCTAATGAAATACTGATGCCCAACCTCCAACTCCTAAGAGATTCTGCTTTAATTGGTCTGGGGTGGGACACAGGGATCATATTTCTTAAAAGCACTCTAGGTAAAATCTAATGTGCAACTAGGGTTGGGAATCTTATATTAATTCACTTACGATATTTTCCTATGTTAATTCACTTAGGATAATGGCCTCCAGCTGCATCCATGTTGCTGCAAAGAACATGATTTCATTCCTTTTTGTGGCTGCATAGTATTTTATGGTATATATGAACTACATTTTCTTTATCCAGTCCACCACTGATGGGCACTTAGGTTGTCGATTCCATGTCTTTGCTATTGTGAATAGTGCCAAAGTGAACATAAAAGTACATGTGTCTTTTTGGTAGAATGATTTATTTTCCTTTGAGTATATACCCAGTAATGGGATTGCTGGGTCAAATGGTAGTTCTGTGTTGAGTTCTCTGAGAAGTCTCCAAACTGCTTTCCATGGTAGCTGAACTAATTTACATTCCCACCAACAGTGTATAAACGTCCACTTTTCTCTACAGCCTTGCCAGTGTCTGTTGTTTTTTTACTTTTTACACATAGCCATTGTGACTGGTGTGAGATGGTATCTCATTGTGGTTTTGATTTACATTTCTCTGTTGATGAGTGATGTGGAGCATTTTTTCATGTTCGTTGGATGCTTGTATGTCTTCTTTTCAGAAGTGTCTGTTCATGTATTTTGCCCATTTTTTGATGGGGTTATTTCTTTTTTACTCTTTCAATTGTTTAAGTTCCTTATAGGTTCTGGATATTAGACCTTTGTCACATGCACAGTTTGCAAATATTTTCTCCCATTTTGTAGGTTGTCTATCTACTCTGTTGATAGTTTCTTTTGCTGTGCAGCTCTTCAGTTTAATTAGGTCCCACTTGGCAATTTTTGTTTTTGTTGCAACTGTTTTTGAGGACTTAGTTATAAATTCATTCCCAAGGCCCATGTCCAGAATGGTATTTTCCAGGGTTCTTATAGTTTTAGGTCTTATATTTAAGTTTTTAATCCATCTTGAGCTAATTTTTGTATATGGTGAAAAGTAGTGGTCCAGTTTCGTTCACCTACTAGCCAGCTATCCCAGCACCATTTATTGAATAAGGAGTCCTTTCACCTGGGGATCTTGTTAAAATGAGATTCTGATTCAGTAGGTTTGGAGTGGGGCTTGAGACTCTCCATTTCTAACAAGCTTCCAGGAGATGCAGTGCTAGAGATTCTCAGGAATCAACTTTGAGTTGCAAAGATTAAACCAGTGTTCCCTGAACTTGGCTAATGATTAGAATCACTTGGGAGGCTTGTTTAAATATAGAGATTTTCACCCTCCTTCCCTGGAAATTCAAATTTAGTATGCCTGGTTTGGGGCCCATGAATATGTCCTGTAGCAAAGGACATAGTGACTTATCTTCGGAATAATTAGGGAATATTAGAATCCTGATTTGTGGATTTATAATAGGCCATTTGCTGTCTTTGGCACAGTGTTAGCTGCCTTTTTCACTCTTACTTTTCTAAGTTAATCCTATCAAAGGAACATGTTCACACAAAAAGTTGTACACAAATGTTCATATTAACATTAGTTATAATAGCCAAAAATATAAACGATGCAGATGTCCATCAACTGATGAATGATTAAAATGTAGTCCATCCACCCAATGACATATTTTTCAACTATAAAGAGGGAAGAAGTACTGATTCCTGCTACAACATAGATGAAACTCAAAGCATTATGCTAAGTAAAAGGAGTCCATCACAAAAGACTACATATTGTATGATTACATTGATATGAAATGTCCAGAATAGACAAATCCATAGAGACCAAGAGCAGATGTGTGGTTCCCAGGGACTAGGGGAAGGAGGGAACAGCTAATGACAGCTTAGAGGGTACAGAGTTTCTAATTAAAGTGATGAAAATTGAATTAGATAGTTGTGACAATTGCACAACTCTGTAAGTATACTAAATGGCACTGAATCATTCACTTGAAAATGGCAAATTTTATGGTGCACGAATTATGTCTTGATTTAAGTAAAAAGACTGAAGTTTCACCGATTAAAAAAAGGAATACTCTCTTTTGATTCACATATTCTATAGACCAAGTACCAGGTTTTTGTCTTCAAGGTGGCTTGTATATGCAGTTGATCTCAGCCTTATGTGTTGATATTATTGTTCTAATTGCTGGGGTTCTGAATATTTGCTCTCACTTATATGAATTGCCTTTAGAAAGTCATTTGCCATTTTTTATGAAGATATGAAATTATTGATCTTTTATGTTATGGGTAGGATCAATGTTAATGAACTTTGTATCCTGATGCCTGGCATGTAGCAAGGATTTTATATTCATTAATGTTTATTGAATGAAACATTCTTTTAGATGAAAGCAAGTTCTGTTTAGTTTGAAGAGATGGTCAGACTTCCTTTTCTGAGTTATTCAATTCTTTTATTAAAAATTTTTTACCTCTATATTCCTCCACTTTGGACTAGAAAGCCTACATTACAACTTTTAAACCTTAAAACGATTTTCGAGTTGCATGCAGCTCTGTGAATTCCTTCCAGCTAAATATTCCATCACTCTTTTGTTCATTAAAAGAAATGTATTCCGGCAGCTCAACTTTGTAAACAACTTTGCAATAAAAAACAAGTGTTCACATACGATGAATGAAAACAATTTTAGACAGGAAATAAGCTTCAGGTTCCAAACTCAGTGCCTATGTTCCAACTAGGAATGTGATTAGGAAAATATTGGATTGGGGATTGGGAAGTCTTTTCCCTAAATAATTAACTGAAGACTTTTCTGTTCCTTCAAAGTTGAAAGGAATAATGGATTTCAAAACCCTTCCTTTTCTGTGGTCAAGAAAGGATTCTTATATTAGGTATTTATATTTTTAAAAATCTAGTTATTATCCTTTATTTTGTGGAATGAGAAAAGATTTTGAAACTACTGCTGTCCATTGAATACTTTCTCAGGCAGCTGATGGGGAGTGGAAATAATAAATCTGGACTAAGAAACCCTGAGTTCTCACGCCAGTTATTTTGCTTTCCTATGATGTTACCTTGGAACTTCAGCAAATTAGGATAATGTTGCCTAACTGGAAAAGTCACTGTGAAGTTTAATTGATAATAAGTAGAGGAAACACACTGTGTAGGGGCTAATAACCCCAGATGTAATCAATCAAACTAAAATAGTTTATTGAGCTCCTATATTATGTACAAACTACCATACTAGTGTTGATGACACCCTGAAGATAAATGCTTAATGTCCCTACCTTCACAGAGATTATAATCTAGTGAGAGAAAACAGACAACTTCACAGGCAATTGAAACAGTACTTTTATTCTTCCTGGTCTTCATTTATCTATATGAGTGACTTCAGTGAGGTTTTGTGTGGTCATTTTCAAGGACACTACAAGTAAACAGGGACATTTGAAACTAAATATTTTTGTGATTGGGAAACCAAAGAGTTCTGACTGATAAAACCGTTAGTGATACTCTGAATATTCCATGGGAAAGTAAGTGAGAAACTGGAACAGCTTAAAAGGCTCTGAGGGGCCGGGCGCAGTGGCTTACGCCTGTAATCCCAGCACTTCGGGAGGCCGAGGTGGGCGGATCAAGAGGTCAGGAGATAGAGACCATCCTGGCTAACACAGTGAAACCCTGCCTCTACTAAAAATACAAAAAATTAGCCAGGCATGGTGGCGGGCACCTGTAGTCCCAGCTACTCGGGAGGCTGAGGCAGGAGAATGGCGTGAACCCAGGAGACAGAGCTTGCAGTGAGCAGAGATCATGCCACTGCACTCCAGCCTGGGCAACAGAGCGAGACTCCATCTCAAAAAAAAAAAAGGTTCTGAGGACTAAGTATTCCACTATTCCACCAACTAGGAATTATCCCCCAGGTGGAGAAACAGCACTCATTGAGGATCAGTACTGCAATCCTGCCTTATTGTAGAGGTAGGTTTCCCTTGCAACTTTTTAGCATGTTAATTTCATCAGTCTTTCCTGTTTTATGGAAATGTTAGATTGTAACTCAACGAGTTTCATAATGAGTTTCACAAGTTCTAAAACCATTGAGGAAGTATGTCAGCATTTTTCAGATTTTCTTTTATTTTACAAAGAAAAATCTGGAAATACACTTTCCTCTCACAGTCAAGGAATTAGAGTGGGAAGTTTTGATCTAGATGAAAGTAGTACTGCTGGTCTGACTCAATTTTTTATTAACTCAAACCTTTGAAGCATGAGTTTGACTAATGTGTTTCTGAAGCTCCATTGTCTCTGTTCTCATGGATGTCTAGGTACTTACTTGGTTCCTGTGCATTTCAGGATTTTATGAAATTTCTCAATGTACATATGGATAATGTTATTCAAATCCACAGCCCAGGAAATGATTGTAGCTATGATATTTCCTCTAAAATCTTAGAACACTTCAATAATACCACATTTACTTGAAAATGCACATATTTTACTAATCAGAGAATACACTGTTCAAATAATTTTCTTAAATATTGAGGTAATCTTTCAAAGTGAATGCCTCCATGAAGGCTTCTAATTTATACACCAAGAAAAGCCCCAGAATATCTTGAGGTCAACAAAAAGAAACTGAAATAGGAGTCATTGCATGTGCTGAACACCTTTCTCAGCTCATGACTTGCAGATTTGTAAAAAATATTGCAATTTGAAATACTCCTGATTCACATTGTTGCTTATGTGACACAACTGAATATTTCTGTATCTGAAGACCAATATGATGGTAAATCTACCCATTTTCAACTGGAAATTCCTGGTTTTTAAATCAAAACCTCAGAATGGAGTCCTCAAATTGCTTAGTGGTGAATATTTTTCAGTGAACCCATATCTTACAACCACATCTGCTGAACCATAAGTTTGTAAAGCTGTGGTCATTCTACAAAACTGTCCCATGGCCTACTTAATTTATACCCAAAGGAAAGCATGAATATAATAATTGGAATTTCTATAGCCCTAAAACCCAAATGATTCTATAGTCTGTCTACTGGTTTGGGGGTGTGAAACTATTATTTTTTTCACAAGGTAAAAGCAAATTGCTGAAAAATTCTTAGATGAAAAATAATTTGCATAATATTTCAATTCCAATGTTACAAAATAGTAGATTGTGACATGGATCCTGTATGTCTTATACCAATATTCAGTCTAATGAAATTTAAAATGTGAAAACATCTTTTTGATATTTCACTGAAATTTATTCCTTTACTTCACATTAAATCTGTAAAGTGTGACATGTGTTTGAAATTAAATTTCCAGGGAACTAATAGAACATTATGGAAATTGAAAATATTGAAAGGTAATTTTTCTTTTTATTCATCTCCCAGATGAATGGTCATGCATTTTGTCTATCTTGCATTATATTTGTGTCTATTTAAGTTCCAAGGCTGTCAAAATTGTAAAATATCATAAAATTAAGTTAACAAAGAATTCTAAAGTGTTTTTATGCTACTTGAGAATAAATATACAGAAATATTTTCACAGAGATTCCAGTTATAGGGAAAGGATTTCAAAGATTCAAGAAAAGCCCAGAGGGTACAAGGAAAATGGAATTGATATCTCACTCCCAAAAGGATTAGTTTAACATTTTCTATATATTTTAACCCTCCTAGAGTGAAATAATTTGAAGTTCTCCCCTGGTTCATCCTCCTCTATTTAGTCACTATTATGTTTTAAAAGCTTATATTTCAAAGGTATAATGTTTAAGGAGAACATTAAACAAAACACCAGGCCAGAGATGAATCAAAGGATGGAGAGAATGTTAGCATTTCCTTTATTTCAACTTACTGAAATAATTTAAGGCAAGAACTTGGTTCAAATTACTCATATCATAAAATTTCAAGTTAAGAGGTCATTTAATAATAACAGTGACTTGTATTCAATTTTGGTTCAAAAAAATTTCAAGAAACTTCAACATAATGTACTTCTGAACTCTAACTACCAAATAAAAGTGTGTAATGTATCTAATTTGGGGAAACGTACTATAAATAACTAACTTGATTAAGTTCCAAAGTAATGCTTACCCATCTGTCTAGATAAAAACAATAACTAAAGTAACTCAAAGACCCTATCATTAGCAAGAATTCGTAAAATTATTATGCCTCATTTTAAGTGACTATAGTCATTTTTTTAGTTCTCTGCCCCTTGGGAAGTTTTCAAGTTGAGACAGGACTGATCAAGAGGTAAATTATACAGTGCTCAAATTGTGCTCTGGCTACTACTGCAAGTCAAATTTTGCCATGGCCATTCCTTTACATAATGTATATGGTCATGTTCATGTAATAGCAGCAGAGTTGAGTTGTTGAACAGAGACTATACAGACTATAAAGCCTAAAACATTTTCTTTCTGGCCATTCACAGAGAACAATTCTGATGATACCAGCTGATCTTTTTGTTTTCTGGGTCTATTACGTTTGCCTGGATTCCCTGCTGTCATACAAAGTCCTCTGTGTTCAGTCTTAAGCCCCATAAGATTTTGGCCTATTTTCCTTATGGAATTTTGTCACTGGCCTGCCACCTTTTGCTTGGATTCTTTTGATATTGACTGGTTTTATAACCAAGCATCAATTGCCACTCACCTGTTCAGCCTTTTCTGCCTTTATACTCTCTGAACCTCAGAAATACTTTTGTTCCTGGCTAGTGTTTCATCTTCTTCATCTTCAGATGGACACCACCAGGAACAACCCCCTCCTCACATCATCTCCACCCTGCTGCATCCTAAACCTGGAGTTTAGGTGGAAACTCCAGAACTTTTCACGCCCTGTGAATGGTTTTTTTTGTTGATTTTTTTTTTCTTTGAGACAGAGTCTCACTCTTTCACCCAGGCTGGAGTGCAGTGCACGATCTCAGCTCACTGCAACCTCCACCTCCTGGGTTCAAGCAATTCTGCCTCAGCCTCCCAAGTAGCTGGGATTACAGCTGCATGCCACCATGCCTGGCTAATTTTGTTTTTAGTGGAGACACAGTTTCACCATGTTGGACACGCTGGTCTCGAAATTCTGACCTCAAGTGATCCACCTGCCTCGGCCTCCCAAAGTGCTGGGATTACAGGCGTGAGCAACTGTGCCCAGCCCTGTGCATGTTTTGCTTGTCTTTATAGTAGAATACTCTCAGTGGATGGTGGTCTAGTATCATATTGCTGGGATTACAGGCGTGAGCAACTGTGCCCAGCCCTGTGCATGTTTTGCTTGTCTTTATAGTAGAATACTATCAGTGGATGGTGGTCCAGTATCATATTCTGAAGATCCAATCAACTATGCATGCTGTTCTACCAGTCTACCTCAAATTATATACCCTGTTTCTATCCTTTCAATATTTTGTCTTAAATGGAGGAGAAGCAACAACTGTACCTTACAGAATAATTCCAATGAATAAAAGTAAAAAGAATGATGGAAATTAAAAAATAGAACTTCTAAATTGAGTAGTTCAGAAATAGAATTAGTAAACTATAGTGGTAATTGTCTCAGGAAAAATCCACGAATGAATGTTAAAGTGAGTGGGTGATAGTCTAGGCAATAACAGGATATTTGTTTAGATAGTATCTCTCCCAACATATTTAATAATTACAAAGAGAAAATAGTAAGTTTATTGTAGAGAATTCTGGCAGACACCAGCTTAGCTAGGTGATCTAGGAGTATTATTTCCCCAAATGTGAAACCTCATTCTAAATCATGAGAAAACATCAGACAAACCCAAATTGAACGACATTCTACAAAAGAAGTAACCAGTACTCCTCAAAAGTGTCAAAGTCCTGAAAGACAAGGAAAGAAAGAGAAACTCACAGAACAGAGGAGACTAAGGAAATGTGACAAGTTAATGCAATGTGGAATCCTCACTGGATGCCTGCAACAACAACAACAAAAGACATGTCTTGATTTAAAAACCTCTCAAGGGACAGGATTTCTTTTTCATCAGTGGGGAAACTGATGAAATATGAATAAATCCTGTACTTTGGATTTATTTAAATGGTATTAAGCTAAAGTCAATTTCTTAGTTTTAATAAAATGTTGATGGTTATATAAGATGTGAAGGATAGGGAAAGCTAGATGAAGGATATATGAGAACTCTTTGTACTATCTTTGAAACTCTTCTGTAAGTCTAAAATTTATCGCCCAGGAAAGATGAACTGTTAAAAAGAAATTGCGTCTTAAGGGGGTGAGGGATAAGAGACAACAAATTGGGTTCAGTGTATACTGCTTGGGTGATGGGTGCACCAAAATCTCACAAATCACCACTAAAGAACTTACTCATGTAACCTAACACCACCTGTTTCCCCAAAAACCTATGGAAATATAAAAAAAATTTTTTACAAAAGAAATTGCATCTTGATCCCTAAGGGGTGTCTTGTTGTAGGAATCATGTTAACAAAATTAGTTCCAGAAGTTCTCTTTTAATTCTTTTTCACTTCCTTCTGCCATTTGTGCTAATTCTTCAAATAAGAGTTTCTCAGGGCTGACAGTATGATTAGCTAGTTTTGTAACTGTGTTGAGATTGCCTCTTCTTTCTAGCATGAGGTTTCTAGAGTCTAATAGCTGGTGATGAGTCTCCTCCTTTACAGCAGGGCTCACACATTTCCCACTCAGGAGGCCATGTCTCCCAGTGGAGAGCTTGTTCTATATATATTCAGGCTCATGGTTGGGGGGACAAAACAGAAATGAAAATACATTGGGAAAACATATCACTAGTCAGAAAACTGCCTGATAATGTTTGGGGAGGTATCTCATGTCCTGAAGAAAACCTATGGAGCTGTTTTCCACTGTAGAAAATACTGGAAGGTAAAGTGGAATGATCACATCTTCTCAAGAAGAGCCTATTGGCCAAACCACATGGGGAAATTTTGGATGAATTCCCTTCTCTCAACTCAGCCTATTTTCAGAGAAAAGTATTTATTTTCAGGTATTACTTTTGACATTCCTTCCTTACTCGTTCAGTATGAATTTGGGCTCCTCCCGTTTAGGGTGCCATGCTGGTCAGTACCTCATGACCAATATTAAGTGGTCCAATAAAAGAAACCTGAGACTTCAAATTGGAGAAGCTGGTTTCCAATTTCATCCCTAGCTGTCAGTACATCTCTGGCGTATGATATAGAGCTGTGGCTCCCCTCAAAGACTGACTGAATTTCTTAGACATTTAAAAATACAGATACCCATTCCACCTTTGGAGATTCTGATGCAGTGGGTTTTGTTTAGAATTCTGGTATTTGGAAAAAAAAATAAAACATGTAATATGTAGCCAAGTTTGAATTTCCAAAAGATGCTTGATCATAAGCCTCACTAGGAGAGCATTTCAAAACATATGACCTCCCAACTGGAGACTGCAGGGCTGGTGGAATTCAAGAATCATGATTTTTCCCAAGTTCCACTGGTGATTATTATGATCCTAAAGTTTAGGAAACGCTAATCAAGAAACTAAATTGCAATGCAGGCTTAAATGACTATGGAAAGCACAATACAAATGAAGGTTGTGTTATCTTGCAGTATCCACTGATGATGTGTTCAGCATAACGCACAGCCAGAATAAGTGATGCCCTTGACCGAAACCAGTACTACATTCATCTTTTTAAGAATTTGATATTTCTGAGCTTATAGGTGCAGGAGGAACCTACACAGGGAGTAGTGCAAGTGAAAAAAAACACCATTCCATCCAGTAAAATCATCAGAATCAGCCCTGGGGATCAGGATACTGATGTTTTGTAGCTATCATTGCTTTATATGCAGACCGCCTGAGTAGAAAAGTGACTGTGTTCTCATGAGATGGTGACCCCCACTTTCCAGGATAAAATCAGTAGATTTCAGGTCATCCCTTGAACATAGAATGTCCCAAAGTGCCTACCACAGAGCATTACTGCTGTATGAGGGTCATAGCTCTGTGAGAGAGGTAATTCCATGAAAAAGGAATTGTGTGGACAAGTAACCTGTTGGAACACAGCATTTCATTTTATATTCATCTCTTGGAGATCCACAGCACACATTAGCATTTTTATGACTGGTAAGTCCTGCATGCCTGATTAACATTGTTTAATTCAGCATTTTTAAATTAACTTTAATATGGTATTTTTAAAAATAGGGACATGTGAAGAATATGCTTCTTGGAGATATCGTGAGGAACATTATTCTAAGGTGCTAATATTGTGCTGGGCTCCAGAAGGATTGTTTATGGGATTTAATACTGATGACAAGGAACAGGTGTTTACTTTGTTCTAAGAAGATGAATTTTTAAAACTGACTACACTGGAAAAAATTTTTTTTAAATAACTGATGAAAATAAACACATAGGAAAAAAGAAAAGAAAACAATTTTGTTTTATAGGTCACCAATTATATTGTGGGACTTAGGAAATCAAACAAACAATAGGGTCCTAATTTGTAAATCAAACAACAGGTATTTAATAAATACTATTTTTACTCCTTGCTCTGTTAGTTGCTGTGCATACTACAAAGGGATATGGGGCACAGAGCTTATGATAAATTTATGATATTAATAGTGAATATCTATTGAGTCCGTAATATGTGCTAGGGTTCAGTCCAGTGCTTTACATGTATTATCTCACTTTATACCTACAACAGCCATATATGGTAAGTACTGCTATTATGCCCATGTTGTCTGAGGTCTGGTCCAGGACCTTTTCTAAGTCACACTGATACTTGGTAGTGAAGCTGCTATCTAAGGCCAGAAGGTTTCACTCCAGAAACTCCAAGCTTGACCATTATGCTACACAGCTATCAAGCTGCATGCATGGGTCCTCGCTAACTAGGCATGTGGCAGAGAAGATTACCAGGCTTGGGAACTCATTAAAAAATATATCACTTGCTGCAGCTTTACTTTAAAAATCTCTGCTTTGCTCAACTTCAAATATGTGTGTGTGTGTGTGTGTGTGTGTACGCATATGTACATATGTGGTGTGTGTTATTTGGTTTAATCAACCAATATACATCCACAGTATCCCATACATTTGCTTGCACATTCCTATCTCTTCAAAGAAGTTTCTATTCCTTGTTTTTGTAGGAGCTCTTTGTCTTTAAAAAAAAAAAAAAAAACAGCTTGGCTGACTTCATTTTTATGGTCCCACTTCAATGGCAGGCCGCATGTGAAATTTCAGTCTTGTTTGGGCTCTGCACATGGACAGATTTCATAGTCTGTCATTATTTCCCAGTGACATGGAATTAAAGGCCTTTCCTTGTGTTTGTTGGCAACTTTTGGTTCCTTGGTCATATTGGGGTACTATAAGCATGAAGCAACCCTGCTGGGTTACCAGGAATTTTAGTTTAGCATGCCAGATATTATTTCAGGCAAACCCTATTTGTTCATTTTCTTTTGGTTGACTTTGGTCTTTGGACTTTTATCTTTGGTTATTTATTTGTGCTTCTGTTGTTTTAGAATGCAAGCTTCCCTGTTCTATAGTATCCTTTCAAACTATTAAGTCGACCATGAAGACAACAAAACATCCTTATTGCATTATCTTTCCTTGTGTCGCCTTATCCCCACAGCTTCTTGGTCGGGGGCTAGAGTAAGACTTGCTACTGACTGGGTGCCAAGCTGTTCACCATATCATGTCTGTTAACTGTACACACGGTGAGAGCTCATGTGCAGGGTGAGGGGCATCCGTGGATAAGCCCCTTCCCTTCCAAATCCCTTCTAGAATGACTTTCCCATTTCCTGTCCCGCTGATCGCACCCTTGGAGGGGATTTGAAGTCTGGAGTGTCTTTGATGTTTTCTTCTGGCCATGCCAAAGCCTCTCCAGGGGACAACAGCCTCTCTCAAGCCCGTGCAAAAGGGTTTTTAACTCAGATGCGTCTGCCAAGTAGCTGTGTTTCATCCCTCTCTCTTTGATGTCCATCTAGCATGGTGCCTTGTAGGCCTCACCCAGTGCCTGGCATGTGGTGAGACCTTATTACCATTGGCTTATTATGGAAACTTGTGTAGAAAATATTTCTGGAACTCCCCCCCTCCTATGGCAAGTTTATTTCCTTATTCCCATTCCATCTCTTTCCCTCTCCCCTCTACTGTATAGACATTTGCCAGATGTGATCAAACTTCAGTAAAATTGAAACAAAACAAAACAAACAAATAAGCAAACCCAGGATGTAATAAGAGCTGCTTCCTTTAAATGGCAGACTGCAGGGTTGGAATACATTTGCGTGTCACTTACTGAGAATCTGTGGTTTCAAGGCTTTATATCTTCCGACAAGGCTTTGGACTCATTCAATAAGCCCAGCTTACATATATTCTGTTCTTGTTCTTTCTGAGATTTGAGAAAGGTATTTATGGAGGGGCTGATCAAAAAATGAGGTGTTAACAAATTGGACAATCCCTTTCACCACCTTTTGACACATACATGGATATCTACTGACAACTTCCACCACGTTTTTAAATTTTATGCTTACTAGTTGGTTTCTAAATGAAATATTTTCTTTTTTAACATGGTGAAACTAGTGAAACAAAACACAAGGGGTGCACCTTTGAAGGATGCTCTGTCAGGGCCGAGCACAGTGGCTCACACCGGTAATCTCAGCACTTTGGGAGGTTGGGGCAGATCACGAGGTCAGGAGTTCGAGACCAGCCTGGCCAACATGGTGAAACCCCGTCTCTACTAAAAATACAAAAATTAGCCGGGCATGGTGGCATGTGCCTGTAATCCCAGCTACTCGGGAGCCTGAAGCAGGAGAATCACTCCTGGGAGGCAGAGGTTGCAGTGGGCAGAGATCATAGCACTGCACTCCAGCCTGGGCAACAGAGCGAGACTCTGTCTCAAAAAAAAAAAAAAAAAGGATGCTCTGTCAGATTTCGAGTTTGATAAAGCACTGATGTCATTCAAAAAATACATACATATACTTCAATTCATAGACTTTTAGAGCTAAAAGGACACCAGAATTTTCCAGTGTAACTCTACCATTATACAAAGGAGGATACTGAGATGTGGAGAGGTTATGGGACTTGAGTCCATGGCCATTCATTGAGCCATTTTTCCTCTTGAGAATTTCTTTGAGCATTCTCTTCTCTTACTGACTGATGGTCAGAAATCTCTGCTGTCTTTTGGCTCATCTTGGTTGATATCTCAAACGGATGACTTGCCAATTGTAGATTATTAAGACTAGCCTAGCCTTAGCAGACTCTAGCCCTGGGAGTATTTCCCAAGGGAAAAGTCAGGCTGTACAGTCATAGGATTAGCAGCATCATATTGCTTCAAGTGATAATAAATAATGCAGTGAGAGGAGAATAAGGGCAGAAATGTTACTTCTGTTCAACCTTTGTTAACTGTGGAATGTAGAGGGGCTTAGACACAGATAATTCAGAACCGAAACATAATATTTTTTGCATGTGACTTAAGAATGCTCCCTTTGCAATGAAATTTGAATGTGAGGCTTTTAGACTTCCAAACAGTCTCACTTTAAACACCACTGGCATTTAAACACTGGACTGAGGCACTGGGCAAGTTGTCCAGAATACTTCTGAAATCCTCCTTCCAAATTTCATTTGCTGAAAATGGGCAGTATCCCATACTCTACTGCTTTTTGTAGCCCAAACTATTCGGGTTGAAGAATGTTTTTTCACAATGCATCCTACTTTCCAAGTACCAGAGAGACAAGCATCATTAGAAGTATCAGCCTAGCATCACTGCCGTTCTGTGCTTCTTCCTTCCAGGAGTCATAGGTCAGAAAGGTTTGCAAAAGGAATATTCAACACAGAGATTGTGGTCTCCAGTAATGTACTTCTTTCATAATTATGGCCAAGTGTGCTTTCAGAAGGAAATACATACATACACAAAAAATGCAAAAAAATAAACATATAAATTTGTAAAATGGTCACATATATGTCTGCATTCATTTATTTATTTAAAACACAACCAACTTCCTGCCTGAATGGAAGAAGCATTTGTCTATGGTAAAAATCATAGAAAATAAGAAAGAGTTAAGGAAACCATTGGACGAAATGTCCAACAAACAAAAAGTGTTGCCCTAAACACACAATTTTTCAAATTTTTTATAAGTATTTATGGAAATGAGGTAAGGTGTCTTTCATTGTCTTACATATACTGGTGTCTAAGAAATAAATGTAAGAAATTATATTTGCAAACAAGGGATTTACTATTTTAAAAACAAACTCTGCATTGGGCACACAGGTAGCATTAAAAATAAATGTTGAATGAAAGAATGCACATTGAGTTAAAATTTTGTTGATCATAAGAAATAGAGAAATGCTTCATCTTCATGTAATGCCAGAATCAAATGTATAAAATTATTACCACAATACCATTGGTTTAACCCAATTTAATGTTTCTTTCTTTTTTTTTTTTCTTATGGCTTCATAGAATGAAGAAATACTTCCTGGTTAGATAGAGTTATGGAAATTATGTCCCTTTTTCATCTGTAAACGTGAGACTTTTGGTTCTTTATCCTTAATAATGCACAATAGGGTTTGAAAAAATGTCATTTTTTACCCTGGCCTGACAGTTTTAGGAAGATAAATAATAGGCTTCTTGAGCTGTGGCAGATGATATCCCAATGGCTTAAATGTTAACAAGAATCTAGGGGGCACAGCAAATATTGAGTGCAGAATGGAGATCATAGAAATGATACAAAGCTGGGAATGTGAAAGACATGGCAAGAAGTGGGAACCTATGGAAAGATAGTTCATGAGAAATTCCAAGATTGGGGGGTGAGCAAAATATTTTAAGGCAGAGATGCTAAAGATTAAGTTTTATATCATTTGGTGTATAACAGGGTGAACGCTATCCTTTGCCTCCAACCTTCGATGAAAAACTGCTATACCTAGAACTTTGTGTCATTGGTACTTTGAGTGGTGTCTAGCACAGGTCAGTAAGAAAAACCTATGTGTCAGTTTGGCTCCGGTAAGAAGCATATATGCAGATGGAGAAAGTGTCAATGAAAGATAAGCAGGAGGTGTCAGGGAGAGTCGTTAATCCATCATGCAACTCTAACATCTGTGAGGGGAAAGAAGAAAGGAAGGAAGATTGGGACAGAAAACTCCTAACCTGTAGTGCAGCTCCAAGAACATCTTGGCCTGGCTAATGGGGAGCCCCTGAACAAAGCTTGCCCATTAGAGGAATCCACATCAGACAGGGGTCTGTCTCTAGTCCTCTGCTGTGCTCAGTCATTGGCTGGGAGTGACCTCAGGGCATAAATGCCACAGGGGAGCTGTATGCACAAGAGCTGGTGGTTGTCTGCTAACCATACTCCTGGCAGGAAGTTCTCATAAAGGGAGATCTGAGTGGCACAAGCCTATGGTCACCAAAGACAATAAACTCAGTAAGGTGAGGTGATCAAGACACCAATCTAATTCATCAGAAGCAGAAATTTGAGTCAGAAACAACTAGAAGAAACCCAAGCCCCACCTACCTCCATGAATCCATGGAGGACCTCCTCTGTAATTGGGATGGAGATACCAACCAACTTAATGACAATCAAAAGGGAAAGCATGGCTCAGCTGACATCTGATTTATACCCTGACTTGTCTTATAGAATGAAAAGGAGAAAGTTAGGCCAAGCCCCTCTTGTGTTTCATCTGTGCATATTGTCTAGCAGTGTAATCAACTCAAAAGTAGATGGAAAAGTTCTCAACCAGAACGCTTTCCTCAACCAATGTTCTGGTTGAGAACTTGTTCACAATGGCCAATTGTAAACAAGAGATAAGAGAGGTGTCTAGTCATTTTAAAAGCGCTTAATATTTTATCTGTGAGCATAAATATCTTATTTTCAGAGGTCTTTGCTTTACACAAGATGCATTTCAATATGGTCCCCAATTCTGGACATAGCTGAATGTAGGCAACAGTGGCAGATTCAAGTATAGTTTTTTTGGAACTTGCCTCTAGAATATTAGCCGCTGGTGACTTTTTCATGTAAAATGGGCATCCTATTATCTTAGAGGACTCAATGCTTATGATAATAAAAGAAGCTACTTTCTAAATTGCCTTCTTAACATAATATTGCATTTTCAGCATATATAAACATCTCTTTCCCTCATGGCAAACCACTAAGTTGATGTTCATTTTAGACTTGACACTTATCTTATGGAGAGTTGGTTTTCTTTAATTGAATTTTAGGAAATGTTTTGTTTATATCAACATCCTGACTATTCTGGAGAAATCAAACTACAAAAGGCCTTCATTATAGCCTTTTAAAACATTTAAGATTTTATTGTGGTTTCAGGATTTTTTCCTCCATCTAGACACTGTGAATATTTACAGGGATGATCTTGGTTCTGGGCACTTGAAGGACAGTCACGTGTTCCAATATCAAACCCAGATGGGTGCAATTTGTAACACCCATGACAGGTTTCCCTGCTGTATGCTAGCCAACTCATTGTGGATTGCCCAGGAAAATCCTGGGCACTGAAAGGCCCACATCTTGGGAACCTCCCCAATCCCAAGCAAATGGAATGGTTGTTTACCCTACCATGCTCTCACCCTCAAACAAAATGGCGGAGTGGCTATTCTTGACAGGCAAATTACATTCCCCTTTATTTTCAAAGGTAGGACCCTTTAGACTTCTTGAATTGCTGTCATATTATTTCAAACATTTAAGAGTCACATTGATGTAGGGTATCTAGTGGATTTACCAGAGTTACTGATTTAACAGAATATATTCTTCTTAAATTTAAATATTGAACAAATTGAAATCATACTTATTTTCCAGAAGCAGTGAAGGGATGGAAACAATTGTGTTCTCAACAATCTACATATATATATTTTGTTCTCTCTCTTAAATTTGCTTTTATTCAGCTTCTCACTCCTCAGAGCTACTCTATATGAATAAATCAAATTGACATTAAGTTCAACTATGCATGCAACTCTTGCTTTATTTTAACTTCAGTTGTGCATATGTATACACATATATAGTACATATATACATGTATACAATATATGTATACACATAGTACATATATACATGTATACAATATATGTATACACATATATAGTACATATATACATGTATACAATATATGTATACACATAGTACATATATACATGTATACAATATATGTATACACATATATAGTACATATATACATGTATACAATATATGTATACACATAGTACATATATACATGTATACATGTATACACATATATAGTACATATATACATGTATACAATATATGTATACACATAGTACATATATACATGTATACAATATATGTATACACATATATAGTACATATATACATGTATACAATATATGTATACACATAGTACATATATACATGTATACAATATATGTATACACATATATAGTACATATATACATGTATACAATATATGTATACACATATATAGTACATATACACATGTATACAATATATGTATACACATATATAGTACATATATACATGTATACAATATATGTATACACATATATAGTACATATATACATGTATACAATATATGTATACCTATATTTCTGTATTTCCTGGCACATCTTGAAAATCAGTAAATCATAAAGGAGAGAAATGCAAAAGTGGTGGTTTATTCCTAAAAGCAAATTCAGTGCAACTGAATTACTATTTCAGTTCACAATGTGAAAAAGCCAATTGGAAATGTTCCAGATGTGGAAGAGGTAAAAATGCCAACTTTATTAAAATGTAAGCCAATGCAAAATTACAGTCTAAAATGGAAATAGAATTGAGGAAAATGCTGATTTTTGTCTGGCATGTACTGTAAAATTCTAATTTAATGTAGGTTAAAAAAGTGAAATTCCCACCCTTATATACGCATCGAGGGAAAGATAAGCCCACACTAAGTAGATTGTCCATAGTTCTTAGATTTTTGTGTTAATAATAATTTAAATTTTTGATAACATTTTAAGCTCAATTGATAATGGCATTGAAAGATTTCATAAACTAAAACAAATTGTTTTAGTAGAGACCACCAAAAGGGAGACACAATTTGATCTTGGGAGACCAACTTGGACCTACCACGTATCTGTATGTATACTACAGATGGAGTCATAGAGGAGCCACATTTTAAGAAAAGATTGGAAATATGAATAGAGCCATTCCATAAACTGAAGAAAGCCAGTGTTTTTAGTGCTTTAGGTATGATTTCTCATAGAAGGATGATCCATATACCTGTTTATAACCTATAGGTGAAGCCGTAGGGGAGCCACATTTTCACAAAGAAAAAAATGAAGAAAGTGTCTTCTCTGTGACTTTAGGTATGATTTCCCTTAGGAAGATGATCTAAATACTGTGCATACCAATGAACTGAGAAGGCATATAATCAGTAAGGCATAAAGTACTTTGATAAATAGGAAGATCGTAGGGTTTGGAGTCAGACAGACCTGGGTTCAAATCCCAGCATAACTTACTAGCTGGATAAACTTGGGAAAACTAATTAAGCTCTCTGGACAGCACTGTCCTCATCCACAAAATGAGGGTGATAATACCTACCTAATGGTGTTGTCTGGATAGTAATTACAGGTAACATTTCTTGGGTGCTTAGTGTGTACTAGAAGAGTCGCTGGGCTAAGTGCACTGCATGATCTTGTTCAATCATCACAATCACCTGATGACATAGGAACTCATGTTTATCCCATTTAATAGAAAAAACATTGAAGTTTATTGAGGGCAGTTAGCTCCCCCAAGGTCATCTAACACAGGGTGTAGAGTAGCTGGGACTTGAGTCCAGAACAATCTGATTGCACTGGCCTTTCCTCTTAATACATATTTACAAAATAATAAGCATAGCACTTTGCAAATAGTTGCTAATACTCTAATTATATCATCTGTCTTAGGCTTTTCCCCTATTTGGTTCCTAGAGGGTATTGCTACCTGGGAAGATATCCAGGGCATGCTTTCCTTCCCATGCTCAACTCAGTACCACATATACCTCATTTCATTTTATAAGAACCTATCAATCAAACAGCAGATATTTTCCAACACCTTTTGCACTCACATCGGCTACCCAAGCAAGTTCTTCAGTCACTGGAAAGCCTAGAGTCTTGTGTCTTTGTATGCTATTCTAACCATCTACAAAAATGTCAGATAAAAGTATTTTTAATATCTATCCCTTAGTCTACCATCCAAAGAAAAACCCTTTACTCTTTTGCTGTTTGCCATTTACAACTCTGTTCTTTAACTGCAACAAAATTTTTCTTAAAAATCATAAAAGAAATATTTCAAAAGATGATTTTTTAAACATAATTTTATAGTTAAAACAGATTTCCAAGCAAGACTCAAACTCTAAAAGACATAAAAGGAAACAACTTGAACCCTAATAATGAGGTAAATAGCATAATTGTAAATTATAACAGTGGAAGCTCATATTTGCATGCTCATTATATGCAGAAAATAATGTAATGTCGTGTATGTATTAACTCATTTTATCCTCAAAGAAACCCTAGGAAGGATTTCCCACCATAATAATGATAGATAACTGAGTGTAGAAAAGTCCCTGAATCAGAACTAGTAAAGAGCAAAAACAACATTTGAATATAGGACATCTCATTTTAAAGCATGTTATATAAAAACTAAAAATTTCTGATTAGCAAAAAGCCTACCTACACAAAGTTGAGAGACAAATGAAAAATATGACAGATGAAGAGCCGAGTTTATTGAGATATAAAGAATTTTTATGAATCAATATCCGAAAGATGTATACAGGCATATAACAGGAAAGACAATGAATAGCTTTTAAGCAAATTAAGTTCCAAATTCAGTCATAATTAAGTAAATGTATATTAAAAGAACAAAATACTAAAGATGAAAAACATGCAATAGAGGTACCAGCTGTTGACTCCCTTTTGTATTCTTTATGAATGATAAACACTTGAAAAAATGTTAGTCCGATATTCTGCAAGTAAGAGAGTACCTAGGGCACAATGGCTTAAATAAGTTGAGGTTTACTTTTCTCATATAATTAGAAGTTTAAAGATAGGTGGCTTCTGTTTTGGTGGCTCAGTGCTTCCATTATCTCTTGTGGTTCTCTTGGCCTTTCCCTCTCACTGTGGCAAGACGCATACCACAGCACCAGGAACCATGTCTGCATTCAAGTCAGTAAGGAGCAAGGAGGGAGAGAGAAAGTAGTGCTGACACATCTCTTCCTGTATTAGGTAAATAAAAGCTTACCTAGATAGATCCCAGCAGACTTTGGTTTATACCGTCCTGTCTGGAACTGTGATATAATTGAACGCTTATAGATGCAGGGGAGACTGAGAATGTGTTAGCTTAATGCAGAGAGGCAAGAAAGAAAGGGGGTGGGAACAGATGTTGGTTTAAACAACCAACAACATTGCATCTGATACACATTTGGAGCACAATATTTATCAAAATCTACATCCCAACTGACCATATCATTTATTGGAAAAGATGTGGAGCAACTGGAACTCTCGTACACTGCTGTGAGTATAAAATGGCATGATCACTTTGTAAAACCATTTGGCAGTTTATTACAAAGTTAAACACACACCCAGAAATTACATACCTGGGTGTTTGCCTAAGAGAAATGTACACCTGTGGCCCCGAAAGATATTTTCAAGAATATTTGTAGCAGCAATATTTGTAATAGCCCACAACAAGAAAGAATTCAAATGTCTATCAAAGATGAATGGATTAACAAATCCTGGTATACTCATACAATGGAATACTACTCAGCAATAAAAAATAAACTATTGATAACAAAACAACATGAATGAATTTCAAAACTCTCCTGATAAACAGAAGCCAGGCACAAAAGTGCACACACTGTATGATCCCACTTGTAAAATTCTAGAACAAGCAAAACTATGTTGATAAAAAGCAAGTAAGTGGTTGCCTAGAGCCAGGGTTTGGGGAGGGATTTTCTGCAAACAGCTGTGAGGGAACGTCTGTGTTAATGGAATTTGTATTAACCATGTTTCTACCATCTGTAAATGTGATGCTTTAACATCTGCCCTGCATGCATATGCCGAACACACCTTGCTCTGGACAACCCAGTGAAATACCTAAGTCACTTTAAATACAAACCAACCAATCCAGAGTCTACATTCACTTCTCTAACAACCAAAGGTCATTTCTCCTCCCTTATGCTTCCTGCAGAAACCATGATAAAGGCCTAGGCCCACAGTTCCTCTTTCTCTTGCCCACTGGCTTCGTTACCTTACCCTCAGTGATTCCCCAGGTGACTCCTCGATAGTGTGAAGTGTACTCCCTCTCTTGGAAACTGTGAGTATAATAAACTGTCTTTTGAATGACAGTCATTTCCTGCTCTGTCAGCCTTTACCATACCTAAGTAATAATAAAGCCTATTAAAACACAAATATTCTGTATCTGAATTGTGTTGATGGTAACATGGACATACACAAACTGCACACTTAAAGAAGATGCATTTGATTGTATATAAAGTTTATTCAAAGTAAATGAAAATATACATACCTTTTATTTCAGCACTTGATTGCTAAGACTTTATTTTTATTTACCTATTTTTTGAGACGGAGTCGCACTCTATCACCAAGGCTGGAGTGCAGTGGCGTGATCTCAGCTCACTGCAACCTCCGCCTCCCAGGTTCAAGCCATCCTCCTGCCTCAGCCTCCCTAGTAGCTGCGACTACAGGCATGCGCCACTACGCCCAGCTAATTTTTTTTTTTTTTTTTTTTTTTTTTGTATTTTGAGTAGAGACGAGGTTTCACCCTGTTGGCCAGACTGGTCTCGAACTCCTGACCTCAAGTGATACACCCACCTCAGCCTTCCAAAGTGCTGGGTTTACAGGCGTGAGCCACTGTGCCTGGCCTATTCTCTAGATATACTCGCAAATGTATGTATACAAAGGTAGAGCAAGATCTTCATGGCATTGTCTGCCTCAGACTGAAAAAAGCACAAATGTCTGTCATCTGGGGATTGTTTGTTAATGCGGCATAACTGTGCTATCAAAATAAGTATCATGCATGCTATAATTTTGAGCCAGACCCACCTACAGCTTTCCAGCTTGGCCATCTGCACCATAAGCCAGGTCCCAAATGTACAATGAAATATTATTTAGCCATTAAAAAGAATAGATAAGTCTGTATAGACTAAAGAGGAGCAATGACCAAGATAACATTGTTTTAAAAATCAAGGTTAAGTAGCAAGGTCAAGAATACTGTGCACATTCTCTCCAATTTATGTTGATAAATATGGGAAGGGTAGGTTTTAAACATTGTATGTATCATATATTATACTTGTATATGCATATAATGTGTAATGGTAGTAAGGATTCCTTCTGGGAGGACCAGAACCTGGATGCCTGGAGAGGAAATGAAATGTGGTTATCCCTGCATATCCTTTATAAGCTTAATTATTATCTTAGTCCATTTTCTGTTGCTTATAACAAAATACCTGAAACTGGGTAATTTATTTTTTTAAAAAGGAATTTATTTCTTACAGTTGTGGAGGTTGAGAAGTTCCAGGTTGAGTAGCCACATCTGGTGAGGGCCTTCTTGCTGGTGGGGACTCTGCAGAGTCCCAAGGCATACTTCAAGAGGACACATTTGATTGTTTATAAAGTCACATGGCAAAGTGACTGAGCATGCTAGCTCAGGCCTGTCTTCCTCTTCTTATAAAGCCACCAGCCCCATTCCCACAAAAACCTATTAATCAGTTAACCCTTAAATCCATTAATTCATGAATGAACTAATCCATTCATGAGGGCAGAGCCCTTGTAACCCAATCATCTCTTAAAAGCCCCACCTATCAACACTGCCATGTTCGGAGTTAAGTTTCAACATGAGTTTTGGGAGGGACAAATTTTCTAACTACAGCAATTATTATTGTAACATTGCATAAATATATTACTATGTTAATAAAAAGTGGCCATTGCTTTATAAACAAAATAATAAAATGTTAAAAATTAAATCATTTAGAGTTTGCAGAAACACAATATTTTATTACCATCTCAGGCTGATATAAGAATTATCCTCTTTTTACTGGATTAGCTGCTATTCTTAAATCAGTAAATAAGTGTAGCAAGTCCATGTTTCACTACCTGCTGCTGGGGCCAAATATCTCAATAGAGAATGAGCATCCAAACAGCTTTAGCATGTAATAAATGTCAGAAAATAGAAAACAGATTCCACCATCTTCCAAAGGTCTATAGTTCTCCAGACCACTACTTTGAATGGAGTGCTTTTCTTTTCTTTTTTTTTTTTTTAGTTATACTTGAAGTTCTAGGGTACATGTGCACAACGTGCAGGTTTGATACATAGGTATATATGTGCCATGTTGGTTTGCTGCGCCCATCAACTCATCATTTACATTAGGTATATCTCTTAATGCTATCCCTCCCCCAGCCCCCCACCCCCCAACAGGCCCCGGTGTGTGATGTTCCCCACCCTGTGTCCAAGTCATCTCATTGTTCAATTCCCACCTATGAGTGAGAACATGCAGTGTTTGGTTTTCTGTCCTGAGAGAGGGCGTCCTTTCTTGTACCGGTTTTCAAAGGGAGTGCTTCCAGTTTTTGCCCAGTGTGATATTGGCTGTGGGTTTGTCATAAATAGCTCTTATTATTTTGAGATACATTCCATCAATACCTAGTTTATTGAGAGTTTTAAGCATGAAAGGCTGTTGAATTTTGTCAAAGGCCTTTTCTGCATCTATTGAGATAATAATGTGGTTTTTGTCATTGGTTCTGTTTATATGCCGGATTAATTTTATTGATTTGCGTATGTTGAACCAGCCTTGCATCCCAGGGATGAAGCTGACCAGATCGTGGTGGATAAGCTTTTTGATGTGCTGCTGGATTTGGTTTGCCAGTATTTTATTGAGGATTTTTGCATCGATGTTCATCAGGGATATTGGTCTAAAATTCTCTTTTTTTGTTGTGTCTCTGCCAGGCTTTGGTATCAGGATGATGCTGGCCTCATAAAATGAGTTAGGGAGGATTCCCTCTTTTTCTATTAATTGGAATAGTTTCAGAAAGAATGGTACCAGCTCCTCTTTGTACCTCTGGTAGAATTCAGCTGTGAATCCGTCTGGTCCTGGACATTTTTTTGATTGGTAGGCTATTAATTATTGCCTCAATTTCAGAGCCTGTTATTAGTCTATTCAGGGATTCAACCTCTTCCTGGTTTAGTCTTGGGAGGGTGTATGTGTCGAGGAATTTATCCATTTCTTCTAGATTTTCTAGTTTATTTGCATAGAGGTGTTTATAGTATTCTCTGTTGGTAGTTTGTATTTCTGTGGGATCGGTGGTGATATCCCCTTTATCATTTTTTATTGTGTCTATTTGATTCTTCTCTCTTTTCTTCTTTATTAGTCTTGCTAGCAGTCTATCAATTTTGTTGATCTTTTAAAACAAAGCAGCTCCTAGATTCATTGATTTTTAGGATTTTTTGTGTCTCTATCTCTTTCAGTTCTGCTCTGATTTTAGTTATTTCTTGCCTTCTGCTAGCTTTTGAATGTGTTTGCTCTTGCTTCTCTAGTTCTTTTGATTGTGATGTTAGGGTGTCAATTTTAGATCTTTCCTGCTTTCTCTTGTGGGCATTTAGTGCTATAAATTTCCCTCTACACACTGCTTTAAATGTGTCCCAGAGATTCTGGTACATTGTGTCTTTGTTACCATTGGTTTCAAAGAACTTCTTTATTTCTGCCTTCATTTCCTTAATTACCCAGTAGTCATTCAAGAGCAGGTTGTTCAGTTTCCATGTAGTTGGGCGGTTTTGAGTGAGTTTCTTAATCCTGAGTTCTAATTTGATTGCACTGTGGTCTGAGAGACAGTTTGTTGTGATTTCTGTACTTTTACATTTGCTGAGGAGTGCTTTATTTCCAATTATGTGGTCAATTTTAGAATAAGTGTGATGTGGTGCTGAGAAGAATGTATATTCTATTGATTTGGGGTGGAGAGTTCTGTAGATGTCTATTACGTCTGCTGGTTGCGGAGCTGAGTTCAGGTCCTGGATATCCTTGTTAACCTTCTGTCTCATTGATCTGTCTAATATTGACAGTAGGGTGTTAAAGTCTCCCATTATTATTGTGTGGGGGTCTAAGTCTCTTTGTAGGTCTCTAGGGACTTACTTTATGAATCTGGGTGTTCCTGCATTGGGTGCGTATATATCTAGGATAGTTAGCTCTTCTTGTTGAATTGATTCCTTTACCATTATGTAATGTCCTTCTTTGTCTCTTTTGATCTTTGTTGGTTTAAAGTCTGTTTTATCAGAGACTAGGATTGCAACCCCTGTTTTTTTGTGCTTTCCATTTGCTTGGTAGATCTTGCTCCATCCCTTTATTTTGAGCCTATGTGTGTCTCTGCATGTGAGATGGGTCTCTGGAATACAGCACACTGATGGGTCTTGACTCTTTATCCAATTTGCCAGTCTGTGTCTTTAATTGTGGCATTTAGCCCATTTACATTTAAGGTTAATACTGTTATGTGTGAATTTTATCCTGTCATTATGATGTCCGTTGGTTATTTTGCCCATTAATTGATGTAGTTTCTTCATAGCATCAATGGTCTTTACAATTTGGCCTGTTTTTGCAGTGGCTGGTACCGGTTTTTCCTTTCCATGTTTAGTGCTTCCTTCAGGAGCTCTTGTAAGGCAGGCCTGGTGGTGACAAAATCTCTCAGCATTTGCTTGTCTGTAAAGGATTTTATTTCTCCTTCACTTATGAAGCTTAGTTTGGCTGGATATGAAATTCTAGGTTGAAAATTCTTTTCTTTAAGAATGTTGAATATTGGCCCCCACTCTCTTCTGGCTTGTAGGGTTTCTGCTGAGAGATCCGCTGTTAGTCTGATGGGCTTCCCTTTGTGGGTAACCCGACCTTTCTCTCTGGCTGCCCTTAACACTTTTTCCTTCATTTCAACCTTGGTAAATCTCACAATTATGTGTCTTGGGGTTGCTCTTCTCGAGGAGTATCTTTTTGGTGTTCTCTGTATTTCCTGAATTTGAATGTTGGCCTGCCTTTCTATGTTGGGGAAGTTCTCCTGGATAATATCCTGAAGAGTGTTTTCCAGTTTGGTTCCATTCTCCTCATCAATTTCAGGTACACCAATCAGACGTAGATTTGGTCTTTTCACGTAGTCCCATATTTCTTGGAGGCTTTATTCGTTTCTTTTTACTCTGTTTTCTCTAACCTTGTCTTCTCACTTTATTTCATTAATTTGATCTTCAATCACTGATAGCCTTTCTTCTACTTGATGGAATCAGCTATTGAAGCTTGTGCATGCTTCACGAAGTTCTCCTGCCATGGTTTTCAGCTCCATCAGGTCATTTAAGGTCTTCTCTATACTGTTTATTCTAGTTAGCCATTCCTCTAATCTTTTTCCAAGGTTTTTCGCTTCCTTGCAATGGTTTCGAACATCCTCCTTTAGCTCAGAGAAGTTTGTTATTGCTGACCTTCTGAAGCCTACTTCTGTCAACTCATCAAAGTCATTCTCCGTCCAGCTTTGTTCCACTGCTGGCGAGGAGCTGTGATCCTTTGCAGGAGAAGAGGTGCTCTGATTTTTAGAATTTTCAGCTTTTCTGCTCTGGTTTCTCCCCATCTTTGTGATTTTATCTACCTTTGGTCTTTGATGTTGGTGACCTACAGATGGGGTTTTGGTATAGATGACCTTTTTGTTGATGTTGATGCTATTCCTTTTCGTTTGTTAGTTTTCGTTCTAACAGTCAGGTCCCTCAGCTGCAGGTCTGTTGGAGTTTACTGGAGTTCCACTCCAGACCCTGTTTGCCTGGGTATCACCAGTGGAGGCTGCAAAGCAGCAAATATTGCTGCCTGATCCTTCCTCTGGAAGCTTTATCCCAGAGGGCCAGCTGCCTATATGAGGTGTCTGTCGGCCCCTACTGGGAGGTGTCTCCCAGTTAGGCTACATGGGGTTTAGGGACCCACTTGAGGAGGCAGTCTGTCCATTCTCAGAGCTCAAGCACCATGCTGGGAGAACCACTGCTCTCTTCAGAGCTATCAGACAGGGACGTTTAAGTCTGCAGAAGTTGCGGCCTTTTGTTCAGCTATGCCCTGCCTGCAGAGGTGCAGTCTAGAGGCAGTAGGCTTTGTTGAACTGCAGTGGGCTCTGCCCAGTTTGAGCTTCCCGGCTGCTTTATTTACCTACTCAGGCCTCAGCAATGGCAGATGCCCCTCCCCTAGCCAGGCTGCCATCTCACAGATCGATCTCAGACTGCTGCGCTAGCAGTGAGCAAGGCTCCATGGGCGTGGGAGCCACTGAGCCAGGCACAGGAGAGAATCACCTTGTCTGCCAGTTGCTAAGACCTTGAGAAAAGCACAGTATTTGGGTGGGAGTGTCCCGTTTTTCCAGGTAGTCTGTCACGGCTTCCCTTGGCTAGGAAAGGGAAATCCCCTGACCCCTTGAGCTTCCCGGGTGAGGCGACACCCCACCCTGCTTCACCTCGCCCTCCATGGGCTGCACCCACTGTCCAACCCGTCCCAGTGAGATGAACCAGGTACCTCAGTTGGAAATGCAGAAATCACCTGTCTTCTGTGTCAATCACGCGGGGAGCTGCAGACTGGAGCTGTTCCTATTTGGCCATTTTGGGAAGTTCTGGAGTGCCTTTTTCACTCCAGAACTTTATGCAAAATACACAACATTTTCCCTAACATCCTCTTAGTTATACCCAACCCCCCAACACACACATTATCATAGCCACCTTGGGAAATATCACTCTTGTCTTTGCTTTACGGAGTAGCAAAAGGAAACCCAAGATGACAATGGTTTGCTCAAGTTACAAAGAGGCATAGGAACTCTGAGTATGTATATATTCTTATAAGTTAAATTTTAGCTAGTTGAGTCTATGTCAAATAAACCTCTTTTGAGAGAGAGAGAAAGAAAATTATAGTAAAATTTGGTTTGCTCATAGCTTTATATATTAATGTGAGACTCAGAGAGAAAAAAAATATGAGGCTTTTGCCTCCCTTCACTAAGCATCAAATAAGCACAAAGATGCTGATGAATGTGAAGTATGTGATCAAAATGATGCAGGTGGTCAAACCAGAGGACCATAGGTGAGCCAAGCTTAAAATCATGAGACAAGTCAGATTAGTGCAGGTTAAGCTGCATTAACAGTCAACACCAAAATCTTAGTCACATAACACAATGAAGTTTATTTTTGTATTATGCCTCATAAATAGCAGATGCCCATGAAGGATGTTATTCTATGTTATCCTGCCTCTATGTTATTCTATGTTATCCTCTGGGACCTGGGCTAATAGAAATAACAACATATGGAAGATCACTGGTCATAACATCAGTGGGAAGAGTGCTGTGAGGTCTCACAATGGCAATAAAGTTTCCCAATTGGGAAATGATGCAAGTTACTTCTGCCCACAGCCTATTGGCCATTACTAGTCACATCCCTCTGTCCAGTGGCAAGGGGATTGGTTAAGTGTATGTCCTCCCATAATTCCAGGAAAGAAGAAGTCTAGATATGGGTAAACAGGAGTAGCCCCTACCACCAGAATGAAAGCAAAGGCAGTGAAGAAGAATGGTGAGCTGGAATGCTATGGCATGGCAGCCCATCTGATCTCTTCACCTGGAGTCATCTCTACGATCTCCTAAAGGTTTGTGTCTTGGGCTAAGTTTTTGGCTAAGAGAGCAATCCTTACAAGAACTTTGGTATTCCTAGAACACTCAGATTACACTCAGATAACAGTTAGGGCAAATAATAGGCTAACCAAAAAGACTTAAAAGAAAAAGCTGGAGAATGAGATGTATGTAGAGAGATTTGAAAGTCTCTGACATATTTCCGAGAATCTGGACAGCTACACGCATGTGTAAGGCTGTGTGCATACCCAGGGCTGTGAACATGCTCAAAAAAGACTTAAGAAGGCACCAAGTTCTCACCTCTGTCTAATCTTGGGGCTCTGTGCAGGCAGGAAGTAAAGGCTAAGGCCAAGTTGTAAGCTGCTTTGTTGAGTGTTGAAGGTATGACCCAACATGCACAAAATGCCCCTCAGCAAAGACTGGAAGACTTATTAATTCCAGACATTTAAAAAATCTGTCTAGTTATTAGCTGACCGCTAATCTGAGCAAAGACTTTAGTGTTCATGCATGACAAAGAATACAGACTGTACATAATTAGTTCAGGAAAGTCACTAAACGAACAACAAAACAACAAGTAGCAATAACAACAAATCCTAGAGAAGGGAAAGAATCTGATTTCCAGAGTTGTCATGTTATATTATTTCAAATATCTAGTTTTCAACAAAAAATTATGGACACACAAAGAAATAATAAAGTGTGGCCCATACATTGTGGTGGGGTTGGGGATGGGAAGCAGTCAGCAGAAACTGTCTGTACCTGAGGAAGCCCAGATTTGAGCCTCACTAGACAATGACTTTTAATCTGTGATTTTGAATATATTGAAAGCATTAAAAGAAACCATATCTAAAGAACCAAAGTCTCACTAAATAGAGAACATTTAATGAAAGGGTGGGAATTATTGGAAAAAAAGCTAAATAGGTATTCTGAGGTTGAAAAGTACAATAACCAAAATAAAAAACTCACCAGCAGGACTCAACAGCACATTTGAGCAGATAAAGACACCAGGGTGAAAATAACAGGCATCTTGTGTTCCCACACTCTATTCACAAACTCTGCAGAACTTGTTGAGAGTTAGGAGGTCCCACACAGCTGCAATCTCCTCACCAACTTCCTCAACCTTTACAAGCAGAAGTCTAGAAATGCACTGAAGAATCATCAGAGAATACCTACATTTTAAGTCAAGTGATGAGAAAGTTTCAGTGATGGAGGGTGGAATGTTATTCCACAGTTAGCTATTTGCTTACGTAACAGATTTGCTTGTTTCTTCTCTGGATGTGGGGGCAGGACAGTCACTGGAGAGGGAGAAGACAGAGACCAATGAGCACACACTCTGAATGTGTCCAGGATGTTTGGGTTTCCCATGAGTCCAATGGACATGAAGAAAATGTACTTGGGTTTGGGCTATTGCCCCACCCATCATGGCTGCCTATTGGGTGAGGGGTCCCTGGCAGCAAGAGGTTGTGTGGTCCACCACCAAAGCCAGTCTTTGAAGTGGGGTCAAACTGAAGTGCATCTTTCACATTTGAGAACTGTGTAGTGGAAAGACCCATCCCAAGGGACTTCTGGAAAAATACTTCCATGAGCTGCAGGACAGAGCAGGCGTTTTGTTTATGTATGCACAGGGCCTCTGGGGAAGAGCAGCAATAGTCAACAGAGAGTTGACTACAAAGGTACCTATTTTATCAGAGTTGTCTGCCCCCAGGCACCCCTAACCCTGTTCCTTCTCCCTAAGCCCTTACACTAAATAAAAAGAAAGAACCTGGAAGAGGACAAGTGAAAGAAGTGGAAATAGCCCTCTCCCTATCTAAAACCCCTCAAGCCAAGGCCTAGCACTGGGAGCCCAGAGGAGGAGTTCCTACTAAGCAGAATATGGGATTGAAGTTTTATAATGGACTGAGCTGGTCAATTTCAAATTGAAAATAAGCAATCAATGGAAGGATCTGCCTGGGATATCTTTGGAGAAGAAACTGGCAGCCAGACAGAAAATGTTTGAAGGCAGAGGTTTGGAGAAAAAATACTCTTGTCATGTTCTATAAACCGGTTCCACATAGATATCATGGAAAATATTATACTGAGTGAGTACACAGTCTAAACAATTGTTTGTGTTACTGTTTTGTATCTTAAACATACATCCACTGTGTAACCATGAGAAATGTTGAGTTCTTCTCTTCCCTATGCCTCAGATCACTCTTCCAGAAAAATGAACTGGTTTTACCAAATATTCCCTAAGAAGTAACTCAGTAACTCTTTGCTCTTTCTTCAACACAGTATGCAATCATTGTATATCAATAAGTAATTCAAGTAATCCAATTCTTACAAGTACCCTGTGAGTAGGTAGGGTAGATATTCTTGGTCCCTTTTAAGATTAGGAGGATCAGGAGGCTTACAGAGGTCAAGTGACTTGCCCAAGTTGCACCAGCTGGTGAATGGCAGGGTGAGGACCATGAATCAAGCCTCCTAACTCAACAGCATCTCCTCTTCCTAGTAAACTACATTATTTCATGCTTAGTTAAATTCGTGTGCATGCCATCCAAAATATTTTCCAAAATGGCATTTTTATCTCTTAGTATTTTGTGCATTGTGAGGGGATTATACTTGTGAGCAAAAAAAGAACATTCTGCAAAGGTTTCCTAAGTGCTGGAACAGGTCCCTGGTCGTGATAGAGGGGATAGTGCTGCATGTTTTTCCTGTCTGAAGGGCCTGAAGATGTGCATCTAGACTAGCCAAAAAAAAAAGTCAATGAGCTTCAGGAACATGAGACACCTGCAAAAGTTATCTAAGAAGTTTCCTCCAGTTGGACTAACATCAGAAGGAAGTGTGTTGGTCGATGACCTAACAGCAAGATCAAGAAGAGAAATGCTGGAATCTTTCTTGAATTTACCTTCATAAAAAACAGCCCCTCCAATGATTTCTAGGTTTAAATTTTGTCCAAATAGATGGTGTTGGAGGATGACAGACCTTCAGACTTTTCATGTGACAATATTTGTATAAAAGCATTTGGAATCATGTTTATTATGCTGAAAATGACATCCTGGGGGAAAGTGCATGTTTCTTTGGATTTTAGATCTACAAGCATCTACCATTATGTGAGACCAGCTCTTATTTACACAAAGGATTGCTTTCCAACCTTCTGTCCACTCAGAATTCTTGAAGCACTCCATTACATTATTTTATCATGTGGTCATGTGTTTTGGGTTACCCTCATCATAAACTACAGCTGCATGAAAGAACTGTGTACCCATCTACTTTAAACGTAATAAAATCTTCCACATGTAAAATAAATTAAACCATCCTATTGTGGTAAATGTTTATTGTGATGATAAGAGGTGGGTGGGGGGCTCGAGTTTCTGTGTTTTTAGTTTAGGACATCAGGCTTTGGAAACTTCCTGGGAAGTTGTCCTCTCCAAAGAAAAATTTACTAGGACCTTGATATGGAAAGATTGAAATGATTAAGTGGGTCTCTAGAGAGAAGAAAGAAGAGACCAAACTGATCATGAGGCTCCATCCTCACCCTTTCCTTCCCACTGCTGATGAAATCTGCCAGGTGCCTCTATGCACTGACTGCCTCACCCAGATAGGGGCTAGCTTGTCACTGATCCCTGAGTTGCTCAGAACTGGAAATGTTTTTACTAAAATAGATTTGGAACTCATAGATTCCCTGAACCTTCGATCCAGAATCTACCTTTAGGGCATTTTGTAAAAATAAGAAAGGGATAGAAGAGATTTTCCAGGGAACAAATAATCAGGTCCAAATATACAGTTTTCTTGGATCATTCAAGCCACTTTCATAAGTTTCATGTGCCTGGTATGGACCATCAGGTAGTATTTGATTAGTAATTTAAGTGGCTTCCAACCTATTTTCTTTCCCACAGTATGGAAAAGATGGTTTTCTATGAAAGCCTATTCCTTCAACCTCTGCCAACATGCATGCACACACACACACACACACACATATGCACACACACCATTACCAACGCCAACACCACTACAGATAAATGTCTGAAGCAGTGACTTCCTTAGAACACTCCCATAAATTTATCTGTCTCCTCAGAAAGATTGGACACCATTATCTGAGCACACATATATTTGCCTATACAATATGCTTTTATTAAAATTCTTTATGTGGCATTACACTTCAAAGAATGGCATGGTATAGATGTAGATGAACAATGGGAATGAAATGCACCAAATCTCTGAAAATGCTGATGACTGGCTGAGTCTTCAGTAACTCTACCCTGCTCGTGTTTCTGGGATGAGTTAGTCTGTGTTCTTAGAAGTGGAAGTGTGTGCCTAGCTGAAGAGGGGACAAAGGGAGCAGGAGAAAAATCCTTTCATAGGACAATTATTACTTTGATAAATGTGAGATATAGGACATGGAAACCTTAAGGCACCTTTGCGGCTCCCTTTTCTCCTGGGAAAGAGAAATGCATCCCAATCTAGTCACCAGGAAATCGTTAAATATTACCAGTTGCTATTTACCACAGACAGTTGATAACATGAAAGCAGCTGAAAATTTGCTGCATTGAATGCCTATACTTAAGGACAAACAAAATTGAAAATTATTTCATCAATGCCACTTAGAGTAAAACACACGCACATACTTTAAAATACATTTAACTCTTAATTATAAATATATTCATAGTAAGCATTCTAGATTTTCTTGGCTATAGACCAAAGAAAGTTGACAACCACTTTTATATAGAATAGTTTATCCAGTGTTAAAATAAGACAAATATCAAAACACCTCAAAGGTGTTTGATGAAATCACAAGGAGCCCAAGGGAAGACTGGTTGGTGTCACTTTGGTGTATGTTTGTGCATGCATGCAAGCACACATACACACACGCTCATACAAAATTTGCTGATGATGGGACCTGTATCGACTCATGGAACTCTATTTTGGGGGGACAAATATGCAGAGAAATCTTGACCCTCACCATATATGAACCAAAGACCCAGAAATTACAGCATTGCCTCAGGGATTGGCACAGATGCCTTGAAGCTTCTAGTTGGAATTAGAATGTACCTTCCAAAGCACCAGGAAATTGCCACTTCACCTAGATTCTATTGGATTATGTGATTCTTGGCACCTTAATTATTCTGAAAACTTCACACCATCTTTGAAAATCAGTTTCAGAATTCAGAGATGGGTTGCTCTATATATAGTTGCTGACAGTCTTTGACAAGAGCCATAGCTATCAAATAGTTGACAGCAACGATTGAAAAGTATATTTGATTATGCATGTGTAGAAGTTAACAATAAATGCACATGTATTCTAAATATATATATATTTATAAATTACATACGTGAATCAGAAACCAATACATGTTGTGTCTTATAAAACATACATAACAGAATAAACATGAAGTAAATAGATAATATTTTGAAACGTGCTGCTCACCGTGATAACATCATCCTATGGTAAGGCACAATTCCCTCTTAGGGTACAGTTTGTATAGAATGGAAATAGTTGTTAATACATGCTGTATGTGAATTTCTTGATAACGTTAATTATTTGTGGCTGAGTTATCTTTGACTCTGAATAAAGAGTCATAATGTGGCTGATGATGGCCTACTTGGAGTAGGAAAAGAGTTGCTTCTGACATTTTCTTATCACTGACTTAAGATTGCAGTAGTAGTACTTCCTCAACCCGTGGCTTCCTTATAGAAAAATTTCAAAGCCATTGGTCCATTATGTGAGGGTTATTCAAGTTAAAATTAGATAATATAACAGTACAATACATTGCAATACTCCAGAGTGGGGGTGACTATTTGATATACCGGCCACATATAGGGTTTCAATGTAAAAATGTAAATATTAGTGATGGGGTTCAGGACACACTACCCCAAAATATGGCACCTTGACATTTGGAAAAACAGCAGAAACAGGGAAGACACTCTCATCTTCCCTTCACCGTTCTCCCGTGAAGCAAGTTGTAAGACCCTAGTGCGAGAGGTTTCCTCCCTGTAGGAAAGAAACTATACCTGAAGGAAAGGAGCATCCTTTTATCTGAAGACACAGGGATGCAGAGAAAAATCTGAACAAACAAGTCTTGCTAAATTCCCCCCAGTTTATTACCTTTAGATCATATCCTTTTGTCCTCCAATCATATTTCTCCATGACTGTCCATTCTCTATCAATCTTAAATATACAAATATGCAAGTTTACCTATTCTGAGCCTTCATTTCTGAAGGCCCCTGTGTTACATAAAACTTACATTAAATAAATTTCTATTTTTTTTCTTGTTAATAATCTAGTTTTTTGTTATAGAAAACCGGCCACAAACCTAGTGATGGAACTCTTTTCCTCCCCTATGTTAGCAAAGTTTAATTTCTTTCCTGTTTTCTAAGTAAAAATAAATACAAACAGAAGTTCTCATCTTTTTTCCCTAAACTCCAATAGATTATCTTGCTTGCCTTTGGTAGTGCACATACTCCACTTTGGAGATCAGGGATTTGGGTTCTTAAGGACTTACAGGATGTGCTGTTTATCATCAAAAGACAGCTCAAATGTCCCCTCCCCAGAGACATTTTCCCTTACAGTAGCCTCCCCTCTGGCACAGACACAACCTAGCATATCACTATTACCATAACATTTCCCATTCTCTGGATTTACATTGTTTGTATATTGGCTCACCTTCCTATTGGTGTATTATTTCTCTCTCATTCCCCATTAGAATGTAAGTACCACAAAAGCAGATGCCTTATCTGTCTGTGTCACCCCTGTTCCTTGACCTGGCAGGTAGTTATCTTTTTGATTACTGTAAGTTTTGTTGGCTGGCCATTTACTTCATTGTCCTCAGTACAGTGGCATGGCAATGACACTTTATGGTGCTAAGAAGTACAACTTGGCCGTCTTCAAACTTTCCAATTATCTTCTCAGTTGCTGAAATGAATAATCATACGTCATAGTTGGCTTGTGAATTAGGGGAAGAATTCGTAGCTTCCACCACAGAAACCAAAAATTTTTCTAGTTCCTATCTTGTAAAGGGCCAAACCCAAAGCTACTTAAGTAAAAATTATATATAGGCTAAAAAACGTGTTTCTTCTTTATTAATTTTGAAGATGAGATTATATGAACTATGAAATTATTTCATAGAGCTTTCCAAATCACAAAATGACATCTGAAACCTAAACCATTATAATCATTACTACTGAAATATTCCTTTTTCTTAACTTAGGGAAAATAATATATATTAAAAAATGGTATGCAATGAATATAGGACTATTTTTGAGCACATTCTCTACTTCAGTAATTTTACCTGTATTAACCATTTTAAGTTCAAAAAATTTAAGCCCTTTGAAGTGCTTGTGTTTATTTCCATTTAAAGACATCAAGGTAACAGAATGTTTCTCAGTTTTGCTATGGCCTCAGGAGAAAATTGAAAACACCCATAGAATACTTTTTAGTTTTTAGCTTTTATTTCCATCATTTTTAATTATTTATAACAGCAAAGACAAAGGTTTTTAAATTTTTAAATAATTATTTAATAGGTGTGGTAGGTAGAGTAATGGCCCCCAAAGATTGGAGTAGGCCCAAATAAAGGCCTCTCATCCTAATCTCTGGAACTTATGATTATGTTACTTTACATGGCAAAAAGGACTTTGAAGATGTGATTTAGTTAAGGATTTTGAGATGGGGAAATTATTCTGGATTACCCAGGTGGGCACGGTATAATTAAAAGGGTCCTTGTAAGTGAAAGAGGGAGACAAGATAGTCAGAGGCAGCAGTATGAGGATGGAAGCAGTGTCAAAGTGATGCAGTGTAAGAAAGACTCAACCAGCATTGCTGGCTTTGAAGATGGAGGAAGGGGCCATGAGCCAAGGAATGTGGGCAGGCCCAAGCAGCTGGAAGAGCCGAGGAAACTGATTATCCCCTAGTACTTCCTGAAAGAGCACAGCCCTGCTGACATATTGATTTTAGCCCAGTGACATCCATTTGAACTTGTGACCTCCATAAATATAAAATAATAAATTTGCTTTGTTTAAGCCACTAAATTTGTGGTAACTTCTTACAACAGCTATAGGAAACAAATATAACCATAATTTTAGAATATGTACTTTTAAAAACCCATCAATTCCTCAGTATAGCCTCTCACATTTAGCTCCAGACAAATTTTAATGGCTGCAAAGTAATCTAGTTAGAACTCTTGAAATCTGAGCTTTACTAATCAAATAATCATTTTAAATTATGCAAACTGGATAATAATGCCAAGTCCTTGTGTGTGCTGTTTATAACTCTAAGTTCATATGCAAAAAGACACCTATTTGACACAAAGCAATAGTTATATCATAAAACACCTGAAGGGTCAGTTCAAGCCTCCTGTCTCTTGGAAACTAAGCAAATAGGATCAGGCTCTGTAAGGAGTGTGTGCTTGATATACGTCAACAGACTAACACAAGAGGCAAGGATATCCAGGAGGTGGTCTTTGAACCTATATGTCTTTCCTGGTTTCAGAGTCTGATGCTTGGCTGTCTGAAACCTATTCCTGAAATGAAAACTGTGGGCTCACATATCCAGCATTGTTTCTCAAATAGAACTAGAAATAATAGCCTAAGAAATGTACCATCAGCTGGAACTGGAAAGAATTGTGATACTTGAAGAGACTTAGCACTTGGTGGACTATGATTTTCTATCAATCAAGTCAAGCACTGCTACCCAGTCTTCACTACAGAGTGCACCGGAAAGAATGATCCAACAGTAAAATGCTTTACGAACTATCCATATGGAAACCATTGGCAATAACACATCCTGGCATATGGTAAGTGACGTATATACACATAAAAATAAGAACTGTAAACATTGCAAGCTATTTAATAGTGAAATCATATTTTACCCCACCACTATCTCTCCAACAAAACACACCAAAGAGTCCCCCCACTCTCTGCCACCTGAGACCCCTAGCAGGAATGGTTATGCTCAGTCATTGTTATTATTCAGGGTCTCAAAAGAAAGCAGATGGCACACTCAAATGAGTTTACATGGAGAGAGAATAGTGAACTTTTTACAGATGGTTGGGCAGGGCTAAAAGACTGATGAGGAATGGTAGAGCACTATGGGGTTAGCAATAACGGGAAGCTGCAGCTGCCACTCCTAGGTCTGAGTGGGCAAGAGAAGGGAATGTCCGTAATGGCACCAGAAAGAGCTAGAGCTCTGGAAGTGGGATGTCTTAACAGGAGCCATAGCTATAGCAGAATGCAGTCACTGGCAGAACCACAGCAGGGAGGAAGTGGAAAGGGTAATTACCATGACCTCTTCCTCCGCTCACTCATCTATCTCTTCCCAGAGCTTCCTCTTGGCCAAACCCAACCAAACTACTTACCACAGCTGGTATGTAGTCTAGATGATACAGTCCATGTAGGTGTCTCTGAGAGAGACAACTGGGTGAAGGTGGATGGGAATGAATGGAACACAGAGACTATATAATACAGTTTTTTTCAATTTAGCAAATATTTTAATGAGCATTTATTGTGAGCCATGCTGTCTGTTAGATGCTGAAGTTGGAAGCACTCTGGTTTGCCTTACAAAACTCAGATACTACCAGGAAAACACGGATAAGTAAACTGGCAATAACAATATGATACAACAAAAACAGAGTATTATGGAAACACTTAAAGGAGCTAGCCCATACTTAAGAGGTCTGTGAAAGCTTCTAGAAGAAAGTTAAATCTAAGCCAAAAAAAAAATGAAGAATTCATTGGCCATCGCTAACTTTTACTGAAGACTGTTGAAAGCACTTTGCACATTGTAACACATTTCATCCTTCCAAGGACCCTATGAGTCAAGATGTGTTATTAATCCTCGATTTAAAGATGTGGAATTTGACATACAGAGACATGACTTGCCCAAAATCATATGGCTTTTAATTGGTGAATTCAGGTGTCTAACTCCAGAGCTGCCCTTTTAACCACTACCCTAAAGGGAAGGAGATTTCTAGATAGAGGGAACAGCCCAAGATAAGGCCTTAAAAGAGCACAGTCTGTACCGAAAACTAAAGTTTAGTCTGATTGACATAGAGAAGGTTAAGGAGCCAAGTGAAGTGGAGGAATAAGATTAGAGGCTGCAGAATAAAAACAGATCATACAAGGCCCCACAAACAGTGTTGCAAAGTTTTGATTTCAACTCGAGGACAATGGGAAGCCCCTGGAGCATTTTTAACCAGGCAAAATAACACGTGAATTTTCAGTTTCAAAAGATCATTTTACAATGTGTAATGAAAAAATCAGGACAGTCACATGCATCAAAATATCACTCTGTACCCCAATACATATATATAATTATTATGTGGCCATTAAAATAATTTTTATAAAAAGAAACATGAAAGATCATACTTTAGGAATAAAGACATTTCAGCAAGAAAAAAAGAGACCATTCTAGCCATAGTAAGGAGAAGGTCTTGAAGTGGGCCCAGATGTGAGACAAGTAGAAGAGTTCAGAGACTGTGACACATAAATCTACATGACCCAGCAATTCTAATCCTAAAGTGAAACATAGAAAAGATTTGTATGTGTGTGTTCACACCAACGTTAGTCATAATAGCCAAAAAATGAAAACAACCCCAAATGTCCATCAATGGGTAAATTGTTAAATAAAATGTGGTCCATCCATACAATGGAGTATTATTCAGGCATAAAGAGGAATGAAGTACTGATTCATGCTGTAACATGGATGAACCTTGAAAACATTATGTTACATGAAAAAAAGCCAGTCACAAAAGGTGGCATATTATGTGATTCCATTTATATGAAATACCCAAAAAGGTAAATCTAGAGAGACAGAAAGTAGATTAGTGACTGCTTGCAGCCTGAGGAAGGGAGAAATGGAGATTAACTGTAAATGGACATGAGAAATCTCTTTGAAGGTGTGCAAATGTTCTAAAACTGGATTAAGGTGATGGTTGTATAAGTCAGTGAATTTACTAAAAATCATTGAAATGTACACATAGAGGGGGTAAACTTTATGATATGTAAACACACCCCAACAACCTTTACCAAAACAAAAACCAAACAAAAACAAAAAGGCTGTTGTAGTACTGTAGGGAAGACAGGATGGTAGCTTGAACCAAAGAAAGGGCAATAGAGATGAAAAGTAAAGAAGTGATTGAAACTGGTAATGCCACTTGTGTTTGTTAATAATCACTAAAATGTTTCCTACCTTGACCAAGAGGCTTTGAGAGAAGGACTGTGGTTCTTTGCCATTCTGGTGTTAGATGTTTGTTTTGTTGGAAGACAGATCTCCAGCTTTGGAAGAGAGGTTATTCCAGCAGGCAATGACTTCAGATTGAGCAGCAGCACTCTGCTGATGATAATGCATAGAATTCTTGCAGAAATATTTTCTGGCATCAGAAGGGAGGCTTTGAGAATTAGCTCAATATTTTGTACTAAACTTTAAGAAGGCACTAAGAACAAGTGTACCATGATATTTATGTCAAATATGACTGTCTTCATATTTGTCAATCAATTTTCCAAAACAAGAATAAGAATATCTGGGTTTTTGAGTTAATATGCTTTTCCACATCAAGTACAGTGATATTTGGTATCCCTTGAGGAACGTCTGGGTTGCAAGGTTCCCCTAAGGTAGCTTTAGAGCCAAGAAAATGTCAGTGATCTTTCTGCTTTCCCCTCGAGCCACAATAAAATCCAGGCTCTGATTAGTTGTTTGGGCGACACCTAGTCTTGTTTTGATGGAGTTTGGTAAAGCAAGTAAGAAGATCCATTTTTCCCAGGCCCGTGAAATGCATGCAGTGGTAAGAAAATTGGGTTAGACTGTGTTTCCCCTGCCAGGACATAGAGTTCTCCATGTAGTTTGATATCCCCCAAGGGATGGTCGAACCTTTCAGCATATGGTTAGTTAATCTATCTTATGCTAGGTTATCAGTGGGGCAGTTGAAAGGTCAGAAGCCACAACAAAAACATGAGAAGTCTGAGCTTGGAGCTCTGAATTGTAGGGTGACTTTTAAGAATTTGGGAAGGGGGCGAGACACGTCTAGGGAACAGTAAAAAGGGGAGCACTCTTAAGGTATTGTTTCTTCCCTGCTCTATTTTGGCAGCTTTTCTCTCTGTCTGCTTGTGTCAGAATTATCTGCCTTTCTAATATAAAATTTACTCTGGGTACTTACATTTCTGCCACCTGGTAGGCAGATGTAGTGGAGTTCTGTCCCTAAGAAATGTTCTCAGTACATCACCAATTTTAAATTGAGACCTGGGACACTTGATTTAAAGCGAGATATTTCTTCTGGTTAAAATATCGTGAGCCAACAATCTAAGCTAAGAATTTTTTATAGAGAGGAACAAATATTTGCCAGCCCTCTAATGTAGTTTAGCTGTGAGGCTTAGTAACACAGGCAAGTTGGGGTGGCAAGAAGGAAGCTTTTGCATCAACTGCTGATCAACACATCCTCTCGGTCGTGTCACATGCTATTCCTGTACCCTTCAGAGTCATCCATGGAGCACCTGAGAAAATTCCTTATTTATGAAAGTTGTTTTAAGTTCTACTTTCATTGTTTTTTATTGAAAACAGTCATATTCTGTTGCCCTTTAAATAAAGAAAACTGAGAGATGACATATTAAACTTAATAGAGCCTCATTTTCTTTCTTATCCTTTTAATTCCTTATAAGTCTTCAAATTGCATTGTTTTCTTTGACAATAACAAGACATATTTTTAGCCCAGGCACTTGGGAATCAAATGAGCAAACTGAATTCCGTACCTCCTGATAGAGCACTGAGTTGAATGCAAGCTAAAATTGGATTACTGGATTGTTATTAAGAGAAAAGAATTAAGAGGCAGATGGGAGCCAACCCAGATTTCTCATGCTGGGTTTGAAGACCTTGAAGCTTGAAATAACACATCTTGGTTCCAAATAAACCTATTAGGAAATTACCAAGAGTAGATAAGCATAGAATGTTATGTTGAGAGGACTTTGTCGACAACAACATTTGAAAATTTGGACACGGGAACTTACAGAAACTTGAATCACGGTGAGGAAGCACTTGAGAGTGACTTGGAGAACTCTTCTTTTTGTGTAGAGGCATAATTACTTATATTCCTTTGTTTAAATAATGGCTGCCCATTTACAGCATAATGCATTTACTTTATGGAATTTCAGACATGATTTAACTAACAGGGAGCATCAGTGAAAATATATTTTTGGTAGCAAATTCAGGAGTAGACTCTATTTGTTTCAAAGGATAAGAGAGGTTCTTCATTTTAACTCTAGGCTGAAACACTAATCTTTAGTGTTTGCAATTAACTGCTTTTCTTAAACAGTAGGGTGTTTGTGGAAGCCTAATTTTTCCTGAGGAAAAATGATTGATTCCTATAGTAATGAAAATAAAACGTAAATATTGCTGCAAATTTTATGGAGATCTTAATGAAATATTATTAAAACGTCATCTAAGTATAGATAAAAGAGATTGTTTACTTGAGAAATTATGTTGAGAAAGAAGACGCATGTAAACATGTATGCTCGTCAGATTATTTTTTAATAGCTGTCAGATGTCAGCAAAGTGAAATGCATGAAGTTTAATATCTGTTCCTGTCTAAATAATTTTAAAAGTAGCCTATATAAGAGCACATTCTTTTTGAAGTAACTCTGCTAGATCCCAAGAGAGTTTAGTGAGCATTGAACTTTAAACTTTAGTTATTCTGATGGAGGAAAACAGTTCTAGCCACATGGCCAGAATTTAAACTGGATGGAGAAATTGGACGAGGTTGTTGGTTAGTTTCAGGATACCTTCTAAAGAAGAGGCCAAGAGCCAACTAAGAATCAAAAGGAAAGTCAACATCCTGAATCTCACCGAGATAAAAGTTGAAAGCTGCAACGGAGTCCAGATCGTGGGTTACAGCTCCTTGCTGAAGGCCCTGATCTCTCAAATGTGCTCCTGCATTATCTACACTAGTGGTTCTACACTAGGGGCGATTGGGCCCCCCAGGGGACACGTGGCAATGAATGGAGACGTTTTTAGTTGTCACAATTAAGGCAGAGACTACTGGCATCTAGTGGATAGAGGCCAGGGATGCTGCTCAGCAAGGAATGATCCCGCTCCAAATGTCAATAATGCCAAGGTTGAGAAATCCTGTTACATAGCCAAGAGCATGAGGGGCTTGTGATATGACATCAGTATAACGAAATTCTAGAAATGTAACCAAAGTGTTGTTTAGAAAATTAAAAGTCAAATCAAGACCTCATTATTGTACCCCCTAAACTGGGAAATATGCAACCATGACCCATACAGAATTTAATTCATAATATCAACCAAACTGCCAAGATTTTTATCATCAGTTAACTGATGTGACATTGTATAAATTAACAATCACCTCATATGTGTGGAAAATGGTGTTGTGTGATTTATCTTGTTTTAGTTTTACTCGAGAAAATCCATGGTATATACTTCATAGCCTTAATTATCATACAGGTTTAATAATGTGCATTCTTATATCAGTAATTCATTCATTTGTTCATTCGTTCATTCAGTAAATAAGTTAACATTAATTGAATACCAGCTAAGAAAATTTTCTGCCTAAGTCCTGACTATTTTTACCAAATTTTTTATAGCTGGTTTAGAAGATGATATTCCAAAGCTTCATATATATATATATACATATATATATGTATATATATATGTATATGTATATATATGTATATATATGTGTATATATGTATATATATATGCATGCCAAGTTAAAGGTATTTTTAAACTATATAAAAAACCTTAAGAACTGTACTTTAAAATATTATTGTACATATTGCATAAATCCCACAGACTCTGAATTTGTTGTATGAGATGGCATGTATTTTTTTAAAAGCAGACATGTCAAATACAGCATTATAATGAATTCTAGAAATAATTATTAATATTGTTTTATAAACCACAGCACAACCTCATCTTATACAGTCTGTTGGCTTTTTCTATTTGCATGATGTGGAAGGTGTATATTTCTAGCCCTTTGCAAAACATTTCACATATGTACTGAAATTATTAAGAAGCTACCCTGAAAGAAGTTAACATCTAGAACTTCAAGAAGGCCAACTTTCATAGATTTGTGAAGACAGAATAGGTTTCCACCTCTGTCACTGGCTTTGTGTGCTTGGCCAAGTCAATATATCCTCCTTGAAAACTCTGTTCCTTATACGCAGACACATGCACACAAATACATAGTTTAAATCCTATTCAGTGCATACACATCTACATACATATATGGTTTACATTCTATTAAATGCACATACACAAGTACGTATAAACATTGTTGACAGTCTATTTATTATAGGCATACAGCACACACATAAATATATGTGGTTTAAATTCCCTTCAACTCTCATGCACTTATGGTTTAAAGTCTATTCATTATACATACATATGTATACATGGTTTAAATACTGTTCAATGCACATGTATATTTCTATATGTTTTTAAATCTATTTATTATACACACACGCACACACAACTTAATGGTATTGCCTTTGGAATTAGACTTGCCTCCTAATTCCAGTTCTCTCCACATATTAGCTGTGTGGAAGCTTACTACTCTGAGATTCATTTTTCTCATCAGCGCATGTCAACATAATCCGGATACCTTACCCCAGACATTTAAATAAAAGTACATAAAACATGATGTATGATGAGCACAGGGCCTCACACGTATTAAATGACATTTTTTCCCTTTTAAAAACGAAAGTGTTGGGGTTTTGCAAAAGACAGTCTGGTACCTTAACAGCACAGGTTAGTGTATTAATGTAGAAATAAGACAATGTCTGAGTAGTCCCTGAACTCTCAAGTGGAAGCCAGCGTTCCACTACAGGATGTCTAAAAAGCGTAACCAACCTATGCTTGGACCAGGCTGGCATCAGGACAAAGACTCTCTAGTCTAGTGGGGTGGGGCACAGGTTGTCAGCAGGTGGTCATTATTTCAATTTAGATTGGTGGGAGTGTGGCAATTCAGGGCAAGCCATCCCCTTAGAATCAGTGTCTGAGTCAGAATAGTGGGCCTGGCCTGTCATATAGACTCACTGAGAAATAGCGCAATTTCCACAGATAGAGAATTGACATCTAGAATGATCCATGCTAATGTATAATTTAGAGAAAAAGAACACAAAGGGAATATGCATCACCCCTATGAACTATTCTATTTCATGTCCCTCTACACCAAGCATGTGACTTCCATTCTGCAGAAGAAAACAATACAACTCTTACTTAGGGTAATGTCAGCTGCTGTAATGAACAGTGGCTTCACAGCACAATTGTTCATTTCTTGCTCACATTTCACTCCTGTGCAGTTGGCCAACAAGAGTGGAGGAGAAATCCACATAGTTGCCTGGGGCCCCAGGCTCCTTCAGTCCAAAGACTCCTTTAGTCCTATGCCATCACGAGGGCCTCAGAGGTCTTTTCTGTGTTCTCAAACATCCAGCCAAGGATGAGTGAAAAGAGAGTTTCAAGGACCATGAGGGAAGCTTCAGCAGCCAGGCCACTTGCCACAAGCTGACTCCATTCCCTGGCCTCGCTTAACTGCAAGGAGCTGGGAAATGTTTAGTGTTGTGCCCAGGAGGGCTTGGCAAGTACATGCCAATGTTTCTGCCAGAATAACATTTCAATATCTGAGGAAAATGTGATGGAGCTTGAAATAGGATAGTATTTAAAATCAGCTGTGTAAATTGTGAAATAGATTCTCTTTATATTGTGATGGGGCAAAATTTACATTTTTTGAGAAGAAACTAAAAATAATCAGAACTCATGAATTCCATAGATACCCACTCTTACCATGCCAGTTTACCCTCCCTCTTTCCTACCCACTTTTCCCACAAACCAGCTCCCCTGAGATGTTGAGGTCAGCTTGGGGATAGTGAGCAATTGACTGGTAGCAGAGAGGGGACTGAAAGTAGTGATAATGGCTATCTCCAGGTTCCAGACACTATGCTAACTTACAGCATTTGTTATGAAAAGGACACAGCAGAGACATCACCAGAGCCCACAGTCTTGAACTGTTTCAAATCCATTTCCTGTCAAAAACCCAGCTGGAATTGTTGATTCCTTCTATTAATTATTCTCCTAAGTTAGTACTTCACTACTTGGTCATACACAAAAATCATCTGGGATGCTGTTAGGTCAATTAGAAGCAACCTAACAGCATCCCAGATAATGATTCCCATTGATCTCCTCCTCCTAGTGTTCTCGCCATTGTGTAACCCATTCCTTTGAATGTGAATGGGATCTATAACTTGCTTCTAACCAATAGAATATAGCAAAGGTAATGGAATACACTTCCCTGATTACATTACTAAGATTGTAAGCCCTATCTTGCTAGTAGAATCTCTCTTGCTGGCTTTGATAAGGCAAGCTACCATGTTGGAGAGACTCACCTGATAAGGAACTAAAGACAGTCTCCAACCAATAGCCAGCCAGGAACCTAGGCCCTCAGTCCAAAAGCGTTGAAATAAGAGGGGTAAAAGACAACAAATATGGTGCAGTGTATACTGCTCAGGTGATGGGTGCACCAAAGTCTCACAAATCAACACTTAAGAACTTATTCATGTAACCAAATACCACCTGTACCCCCAATAACTTATGGAAAAATTTTTAAAAAGAGGAAAAAAGCCCTTAAATAACTAAATTCTACCAACGACATGAATGAGCTTAGTAGGAGATCCTTCCCCAGCTAAACCTTCAGATGAGACTCTAGCCCCAACTGGCTACTTCACTGTAGCCTTATAAGATCCTGAAGCAGAGGAACCAGCTAAGGTGTGCCTAGATTTCTGACCCACAGAAACTGAAATAATAAATTTATGTGTTTCAAGCTATTACATTTGTGGTAATTCGTATGCAGCAATAATAGCTATTACACATGCTTGTTAAAAATCCAGATTCCTGGGTCCTAGCCACAGAATCTGTTTAGCAGAACTGGAGAAGGACTTGGGGATCTGAATTGTTCACTATCTCTTCAGATGATTCTCATGTACCTGGATTCTTACATCTAGACAGCCTTGCCGGAATATTACATAAATCAGCCATATTTTTACTCCCAACAGAAGTGATCTAAGTTATATTTTAGTGATTTTTTTCTCAGTCTATTATAAACCATATCTATATTTGTTTTCTCTTGCTGCTATAACAAAGTATCACAAATCTAGTGGCTTACAACAACATAAATTTATTGTCTGATAATTCTGGAGGTCAGAATTCTGAAAATGGTTCTCACTAGGCTAAAATTAAGGTTTCAGCAGGGCTGATTCTTTCTGGAGGCTCTAGGGAAGAATCTGTTTGCTTGCCTTTCTCAGCTTTTAGAGGCTGCCCACCTTGCCTGGCTCATGATCCCCTTCCAGCAATCATCTGCTTCTATCATCACGTCTCCTTCTCTGACTCTGACCCTCCTGCCTATTTCTTTCCCATACAAAGGCTCTTGTGATTACACTGGGCCCACCATGATAATTTAAGATCATCTCTCCATCTCGAGATCCTTACCTTGATAATATTTGCAAAGTCCTTTTTGTCAAGTGAGAAACATTCACAGATCTGGTGATTAGGACATCTTTGGGGAAGGGGGAAGGCATTCTTCTGCCTACCACATGACCCCTTGAATAAAATACCTATATTTTTAAATTTTTTTTAAAGACAGGGTCTCACTATATTACCCAACTTGGACTTGAAGACTTGGGTTCAATGATCCTTCCACCTCAGCCTCCCGAGTAGCTAGGACTACAGACATGGACCATCGTGCCTGGCTAAAATATCTATCTCTTGGTGCTAGTAAAATGGTTTCCTCTTTCTCTGTATCATGCAAACTATGTAATTAGTCTTGTTTTTCTTCCTGCCTTAGTTCCCATGGCTCCTGGAGCTAATCATTATGTTCAGTTCTAATGATTTTGCTGTACTTGTTTTCTAAGCAACTGCTTCTCTTGGTTTATTATGTTGTTCTTACTCTTTTATCCTTATTTTAATGGTTCTGTTTAGTTTGTGTCAGTTATTATAAATTGATTTTGAAACATAACTAGAATATACAAATCCCCACATTTAGGCTTAACCCGTAAGTCCCTGATTCCTAATCTCTTACTTTCCAAGGCTGCTTGTCAATGAAACATTTTCCCCACTTGGTATCTGGACTTCCTTTCTTCTATATTTCACTCTACCTCTCCTTCTCTGTCCTTCTCACAACCATCCCTAGCCCTACAAGCCATTCAGTCATTCACCAATGTAGTTGTCAATTTCCCTCAAGGGACTGTGGGTGAGGAGTTCACCTTCCACCCATTGGGTAGATTCTGCTAAGGTCCCTTATGCTGTGATGGAGGAACTGGTCTCTGAACCCTTGGTCAGCCTGCCCATGGAAGAAAGACCTTCTGAACTGATTTCAAATACACCGGGCTCATAAAAGTATTTAAACAAATTGCCCTAAAAACTCCCATAATAGCCACACAGTTCAGGGAGACAAACAATATTATCCATGTGTTAAAAGAAAAATACTGAGTGAGTCAAAGAACGTAGAGAGAGAGCTATAGATTCTGTTTCTCTGAGAAAATTATCTTAGTTTTGGGGTCTTAGATGACTTAGATGGATGAATCCCAATCCCGGTTTTCCATTTAATCAGTACATCCCAATTATTGTTAGAAGCGGTTTGACAAAATATTTTGTTAGCCTAATTAAAATATATATTTCAGATACCACATTTTGGAATGGTCAGAGGAGCAGAGAATGTAGTGCAAACTTAAGAAACATGATGATTAAAGTGTCTGTCAACATTATTTTAACTTAAGCATATATGTGCAGTTTAACAAATTTTTATAAAATGAATAACTGAATTGTCACTCTCTCCTTACACCCAAATATTATCTGTGCCCAAAAACCACCTCACATGCCCTTCAACAAAGATTTGCATGAGCCCCTTATCTGTCATCTTTTTTCATCAAATTCTAAAAACATCTAAGTTGGATTCTTCTTATGTCATTTATCATCTGTATTACATATATACACTTGTACACCACACATACATATATAATTAAATATCCCAGCAAGCCACTGGGATGAACATCTTATATATAGTTTTTTATTTCATCCCCATAGTTATCCTAGAGACAGGCATGATTCCCTTCCTCTTACAAGTGAAGAAACTAAGGCTCAGAAGCATTGAGTGACTTGCTCCAAATCATAAAATTAGTGGTGGAGAGAAAATTTAAAGACAGGTTATCTGGTTCTGGAATCTACACTTTTACTAACTGCTCTCAATGGCCTCTCCTTAGTATTTGTGCCTTCATTAGACAAAATGTTTTGAAAACTTCCAGTGTGCCAAGTACTCTTTTGGTTGCTGAGGATATAACTATACAAATGTGAGTCATCTTTTGAATATGCTATTCTTCAACATTTTTGGACTTAGCTATTTTAATAAGTTCTATACTTGTAGGAAGTTTAAAACTTATAGTCACATCATTAAGGTGCAAAAATACATTATTTCTCTATAACTAAACTCAATTGAAGCCACTGTTTCCACTTAGCATAAGAATTGTTTGTTAATTCAATGAAAAAGGTCACTTCTGGTTCAAAGTGTGGTTCATTCAGAGCTTAAATCCAGCCAACTTGAGAATTTCTCATCTACTAACCTCTGCAGTTATCCTAGGAAGGGTGGTCTGAGTGTGGGGAGGCAGTGAGGGAAGGCTATTTCATCGGCAAAACATGGGTAGAGGTGGACTAGACAACACACTTGATCTTCATCCCTGCTAATTTGTTTCCCACCCAGGCCCTGCAATTCAGCCTCATCCTTTCACTAGCCCCAGACTGAAATGTGCCACTCATAGCAGCCTCTGGGATGGGACCCTTTGTCTAGAGTAACACTACACACACCTTTTAGCAGGTTCCCAGCTCTCAAGTTCCAACCACTCTATCCACACCACTTATGGTGACACATGAACACCTCCAATTGCCTTCTCATCAAGGAGTAGCCAAGGAAAACTTGGAGCCAGCCAGCTAAGACCTTTTCTTCATTTCTGCTCTGCTCTGGCTGCCCCCTATAGGGGCAGGGCATCCCACAAAGCTATCTCGTCCCAGTCTTCCATATGGGACGTACAGCACAACTCTCTTTGCTTTCAGAAACCAAATCTTGTTGGTCCATTTTTTAAAATTTCTAAATCATCTGGGGCTCTGACTGTTGATATTTAAAGAAAAACGTTTTAAATTCAAGAAAATCCCATTTCTCCCTCAAAAAATCCTAGTTCTTATATATCAAACAAGCTTTAGTTTTGAGATTATTATGATCTGCTATGGATTTACTAACTTAATTCAGTAAAACAATTAAATGTTGTCTGTTAATTTATGGCATATTCTAAGCACTATCTGAAAGCAGTGTTCACAGAAAAAGTTGGTTGCCACCAAGGATAATAGGTAGAAGGCATATTCTCCCCTAGAGAATATGTATTTATTACATATTATTATAGTTTATGATTATATATACTACCATAGGTAATGAATGCTACCAGCATCTAGTGGGTAGTAGTGAGAGCCCAGGGATGCTGCTTAGCATCCTACGGTACACAGGGCAGCCCCCACCCCCTCATGCACACACACACACACAAAACAAAGAATTATCTAAAAGGTCAGTAGTGCTGAGGTTGGGAAAATTTGAGATAGTTAAATGATAGATATACATGGATAGATACATAGATGCATAAAAATAAAGCTAGATATGGTCTAAGTGTCAAACACTGTGATAGGGAGAAAATAACCAGGGCATCCCTCATTGACAGCTTAACTTAACCTAAAGTCATTATGTGTCTTCAAAACTCAGAATTTCAGCCCTGTTTTCAGCCTATGTGCAAACCCACTTCTTTATCAGGAAAAATGAAGTTCGGCTTCTCCCAGGATTTATTGCCTTTCTAACCAGGCTGCTTTTATTGGGGTCGGTGGGGGGAGTGTAAAACCACCAAAACATGCATTTCTAGGTGAAGTTAATTTTCTGAACAGAATACATAGTTCCTAGCACTGATAACAAATTCAGCAGGCTTAATCAGATTCAGATTTGGTATGCTGTTTCAGTGGAAAAGGAAAACAAATCTAAGAGGGCACTTTAGACCTTTGGCTCTTATTAAAGAGTTTATGTAATTTGCCACATTAAAGTTTAAATACAAGCTCATGAGAACTTCACATTTAAGATACGAAACTCATTCAAGAGGAAATATGCATCCCCTTGAGATGTCTTCCAGATCTATCTCCCTACTCTCCCAATTCCAACCCAACAACCATTATCAAAATCTCAATCAGTTTCTAAATAGAGATTTCTTTCATGTAATATAGTATGTGGATTCTGTGATAAATATCAATAAAAGATTTTGAGACCTGGGTATAAGTATCCCATCCATGAAGTACATATTTGGACTGACTTAGGGCACACACTAATCAAATACCTTTGATTGACTGTTAATACCTCACACTTAACCTTGTCTAGACTATCCTGATATATAGTTAATAGTGTTTCAAGTTCCTTTTTCGAAAACACCATAGAAAATGTAAGTGAGTACACACTGGTCTGCAGAAACGCCTAGCATATGTTAATTGCAGTTAACCGTGGGGTTCAATGATCAGGGAATCTTCTGTGAAATACTGGGACTCCTTTTAAGAGGAGACCCTCTGAAGATTTTATATGTACCGCTGTGAAAACTTAAACTAAACCTTACAGATTTTTTAAACAATTTTTTAATTTGCTTCCCATTATATCTATTCCAAGGTAGACCAAAAACTAGGTTGATTTCTAAACAGAAGTGTCTATTAGGAAGAAATCAAGGCCAATTCTAAATGTGTCCTTCTGGCATTGGGACACTAGACAGTATGGGTTTCTCAAATAACAACTCCATAGCACATGACAGCTTTCAGTGTCAAAAGCTTGGTGGTCAGTCTTTGCAAAGGCTCCTGAAAAACTTGCTAACCCAGAGCTGTTCATTTACACATGTGCAAACCCTTCCGAATCACATAGAAAAAAAATACCTAACATTTTAAAATAGGAAAAGGCAGAAAAGTTTCTATACTCTAGTGTATGTTTCCAACCTATGTCAAGTTTCTCATTTCTTTTACAGAATCATCCTTTTCTCTGATTTCTATAGCCTGAGATAATAGCAGAGTCACATAACAAGGCCATTGAGCTCTTAACACCTTCCTGGAAACCTCCAGTCTATTTCTGTATCTGTCTGTTCCTCTTTGCAGGTCCCTGTCTCTGTGCCTCTGTCCTTGCTTTCAATGTATCTTTTCTCCATCTTATTTTTCTTTCTCTTGCCACAAGGTAGAACTAACTTGGTATACTGTTTGGTTGTTCTTGTGTGTTTTTTTTAAAATAACCTTTTAATTTTTGAATAACTTTAGGTTAATGAAAAAGTTACAAAGAGAATGCAGAGAGATCCTGTATACCTTCAATTGACTACCCTTAACTTACATTATGTGGTACATTGGTCACATTAAGATAGAACTTCAATACATTACATTAAAAACTCCAGACTTTATTTGGATTTCTCCAGTTTTTCCACAAATGCCCTCTTTCTTTCTTTCTTTCTTTTCTTTTCTTTCTTTTTTTTTTTGTGTGTGTTTGTGAGAGACAAAGTGTCACTTTGTCTCCCAGGCTGGAGTGCAGTAGCACAATCACAGCTCACTGCAGCCTCTACCTACTGGGCTCAAGGCATTCTCCCACCGCAGCCTCTCCAGTAGCTGGGACTATAGGCATATGCCACCATGCCCAGCTACTTTTTGTATTTTTTGTAGAGATGAAGTGCTGGGATTATAGACATGAGCCACCGTGCCCAGCACAGAAATGTCCTTTTTCTGTTCCAAGATCTCATCAAAGCTACCACATTGCATTTAGTAACCATGTCTCCTTAGGCTCCCCCTGAAATGTGACAGTTTATTTGTCTTCTTTTCATTTTCAAGACTTTGACAGTTTTGAGGACTAGTCAGGTATTTTGTAGAATTTCCCTCCAGTGTAGGTTAATCTGTTGTTTTCACATGATTAAGCTGAGGGTATGGGTTTGAGAGAAAAAAAAACTGGCAGTGAAGGGCCCTTCTCATCGCATCTAACAAGGGTGTATGCTACAAACATCACTTATCACTGGTGATGTGTTCTTGTTTTTTAGTATCACTAAATGCACATTGTTTTTAATTTTAAAATGAGGCTGGGCGCAGTGGTTCACGCTGTAATCCTAGCACTTTGGGAAGGCAGCACAGGCAGATCACTTGAGCTCAGGAGTTCAAGACCAGCCTGGGCAACATGGCAAAACCCCATCTCTACCGAAAGTACAAAAATTAGCAGGGGGTATTAGGACACAACTGTATCCCCAGCTACTACAGAGGCTGAGGTGGGATGATCCCTTGAGTCTGGGAGGTCAAGGCTGCAGTAAGCCGTGATCGTACCACTGCACTCACACCAGTGTGGGTAACACAGTTGGAGCTTGTCTCAACCAAAAAAAAAACACAAGAAAGTGGAATGTTTTCTATGTTTCACTAAAACATAAATTTGAAACTCTTTCAACCTTTAAGTAAGCTGCTTTTATCTACTTTAATATATGAATGTGTCTCTGACACATAGAATTTACCCAGTATTATTTGTTGAATGAATATCTCTATATCTTTCTCCATCCTCATCTATACCATGGATCAAGCAGAGTCCATGAGTGGCAAACAGAAATTGTAGGCTGCCTAGATGCTGAACCATTTGAGAGTCCAACCACTGTTATCAATTTGGCCTTTAAAAAGTTCATTGAAAATAACTTTGGAAAACTGCGATATATTTTCATCTTCCTAAAAGACCATTCTAAGTTTTCATTTGGTTTTGATATTGAACTCTGATGTTTTAAACAGTGCTAATGAAGTGAGAAGTAAGCATATAAGAGTTAAGAATTACAGACCTTGGGAAATGGGGTGGTGCTTTGGAATTATTATTGGAAAATTGCTCATTTTCATTGCTCTTTGAAGATTTTTTGACCACGTGGTTATTTGCCATCTCATTAAATAAGAAACGCTCAGCGACATCATCTTAGGCCGTTTGGCCTAGCCAAACGGAAAGAGGCAGCCATTTAGGAGATTTGTTTTATTTTCTCTGTATCTTGATGAGTTTTCATGCTTTACCCAAAGCAGTGAGTTTTACATTGCTGAAAGACACAATTCAAAGATGCAAAGTAAAGTGAACTGTTTAAAAATTCAGCTTGCTTTGTTTTGCAAAATGTGCATTCACTCAAAGCTAAGTGTAAAAGGCCAAAATAATTGCTAGCCTGTGTCGATGGCACTGGTGGCTTTGAGAATGTTGTGCAGGTAAGTCAGCCTTTCTTGTGCCACTCATACAGAAAACGTATTGGCCACTGCAGGGAGATGAGGGAAACAAGGCTGACCTGAGGGAATAAGAATTTCTTTTACTTCCTATTTCTTTTACATTATTGTTAATTATTTTAAACTATGTTGGCACTTTGCTAGTAATTAAAGGCCAAAAATCCCTTTTGGGAGATTTTGCCTTTTTTGTGGAGAAAGGGGGAAAATCTGTAATGCTAGTCTTTTGTTTTGAGAACTAACATTCTTCCCTAAAAAGGTACAAAATACCTTCTCTCCAAGGCTGACAATGAGTCCAAAATACAGATAATAGGTCTGTGAGGGAAATATGAACAATTTCTGGCCTTTGCTCCTCTTTGGGTTCAAAAGATATTAAGAAAACCGTGACGTGAAGAGCTTTTGCAAGGAATCAAACACCTAAAAATCACTATAAAATAGAATTTCAAAAATAAACTCCTCAGGACAATTCAGATACTAAAGCAAATTTGGAGTTTGGGTACTTGCACACTGAATTGCAAAGGAAAGGTTTCTTAAGATAAGCATTTGTGTTTCGAATTTCCCCCACTTGGCTCTTTATGATAACAGCTTTCGTAAATAGCATAGCAGTTGAAACATTTATTATTGGAACAGAAATGCAATTACATGCAGATGTTGTCCTGTGATTCATTGCTTTGTGCTACATACATTTTCAAGCTGGAGAAAGAACAAGCAGGTCATCAAGTAAATGCTGTAGGCTGGGCTCCACTTATTCTCCTGACTTGAGTTATCTAATCTCTTTTGTGAGTGTTGCCACAATCTAGGCCTCCGTGGCCCTCCTTGGCAGCCTGTTTCATTGTGCAATTACTCCAACTACCGTCAAAAATTTCTTTTCATCCAACATAAATGTTCTTTACTTAATCCAAACCTGGTTCTTTCTCCAACATTCCTGATCCAAGGCATATAAAATGACTGCCACATTTGTTTTGTTTTTCAAGTTTGTCATTGTTTTCTACTTTTCATCCAGGTGAAATTTGGCTGTTTGGTTTTGTTTTTGTTTGGCAATGAATGAACTCTGTTAGTGCCAGATAGTGATAAGAGCTATGAAGGAAGTGAAATGGGTAAAGTGACGTGGAACTACTGCAGGTGGGATGGATGGCGAGGACAGCAATGTCAGTCATGGCTGTCATGGGCAGCCTCCTACCAGAGAAGACGTTTGCATAAACTCTGAGGACTGAGGCACTAGCAGTGAAGACGGCAGGTATATTCGTTTTCTATGGCTGCTGTAACAAATTGTCACAAACTTGGTGGCCTAAAACAGGCCCAATTTATTTTCTTACTCTTTTGGGGGTCAAAGTCTAACACAAGCCTAACTGAGCTAAAATCAAGCTGTCAGCAGGGATATGTTTTTTTCTGGAGGTTCCAGGAGAGATTCTGATCCCTTTCGTTTACCAGTTTCTAAAGGCTGTCCACATTCCTTAGATCATGGCCCCTTCCTCTATCTTCAAAGCCCGAAATGTCTGCTGGAGTCTTTCTCATATCACATCGCTCTGAAACTGATTCTTCTGCCCCCTCCCCACCACTTCCACATTATAACAACCTTGTGATGACATTGAGCCCCCACAGATAATCCAGTATAATCTTCTTATGAAGTCAGTTTTTTAGCAACCTTAATTCCATCTACAACCTTAATTTACCATTGCCATGTAACATTACATATTCACAGGGTCCAGTGATTAGAATATAGACAACTTTGGGAGGTAATGATTCTACCTACCACACCAGGGAGAGCATTTCAAGCAGTGGGAAGGGCAGGTGCAAAGGTCCTGAGGTCTGAACAAAATGGGTATGTTGGAGAAAGAGAAGGAAGGCGGTGGCTGGGCACAGTGCTATCAGATTAGTTTGGAGGGGCTGGCAGAGGTCAGATTATGGGGAGCTCTCTGGGCAATGGTAAGAAAACTAGATTACATTCTAATTGTAGGAGGATGCCACTCAAGGTTTTAAGCAAAGAAGTAGCATGATCTAATATTTATTTATTTATTTATTTTTATTTCAATAGGTTTTTGGGGAACAGGTGGTGTTTGGTTACATGAATGAGTTCTTTAGTGGTGATTTCTGAGATTGTGGTGCACCCATCACCCAAGAAGTGTACACTGTACTCAATGTGTACTCTTTTATCCCTCACTTTTCCTCCCACCCTTCCCCACCGAGTCCCCAGAGTGCATTGTATCATTCTTATGCCTTTGTGTCCTCATAGCTTAGCTCCCACTTATGAGTGAGAACATACGATGTCTGGTTTTCCATTCCTGAGTTACTTCACTTAGAATAATAGTCTCCAACTCCATCCAGGTTGCTGTGAATGCCATTATTTCTTTCCTTTTTATGGCTGAGTAGTATTCCATGGTGTGTGTGTGTGTGTGTGTGTGTGTGTGTGTGTGTGTGTGTCACATGATAAATAGTTTTTAAAGGCGACTTCGGCAGCTCCGTGAAGAATAGACTGTAGAGGGGCAAAAGCAGAAGTAGGGAAGACAATTAAAAAGCTATTGTAACAATCTAGTTCAGAAGTTCTCACTCAGAGTCAATTTTGACAACTAAGGGACACTGGGCAATGTCTGAAGATAACTTTTGGTTGTCTTGACTTTGGGTGGGGGTGCAATTGGATTGTCATCTAGTGGGTAGAGACCAGGGATGCTGCTAAACATACTACAATGCACAGGACAGCAACCCCCACAACAGAGAATGATCCATTCCAACACAGTTGAGGTTAAGAAATTTGTCTAGGCAGGAGCTGATGCTATCTTGGACTAGGATGGGGTGGAGGTGGTGGTAAGAAGTGGTCGGAATCAAGATTCAGGAACATTTGGACCAACTCACCCATAACTATGCTTCAGCTTTCTGGCCTTTATCTAAGGAGGGAGATGCTATGGGATTGGCTGCAAACCAGATTGGATTGGAGAATGTAAGGCTATGGGAACACCTGGGGAAGGGAAGGAGAAATGGCATATACAATGCTGGGCTTTCCTTGAGGCAATCCAAAAGACACACCACAGGACTTCCATATACGGGCTATGATATTGTGTTTGTTACTCCATTCATCCTCACCTTTCTAACGAATATCTCCAGGCATTGCATTCCTGTGTGCTTCTTTGTCCCAGCTCCTAGGCACTTTGGGTTTATCATAATCTAGGACTGTGAACACCAGGAACCTGGGTCCTAATTTATTCTCCATCACCACTAGCTTGGTGACATTACAGAATTGACCTAACCTTTCCTCGTTTTCTTTTTTACCTATGTTTAATGAAGGCAACATTTGCTTTATTGACCTTGGCTAGTATTGTGACTTTTCTTCCCTTTAATTTCATTATTGTAATTATTCTCTAAGTTCTATTATATTAATTTCATCATTAATATCTTTCCCAAATATGTTTATTGCGGCATTATTCACGATAGCAAAGACTTGGAACCAACCCAAATGTCCAACAATGATAGACTGGATTAAGAAAATGTGGCACATATACACCATGGAATACTATGCAGCCATAAAAAATGATGAGTTCATGTCCTTTGTAGGGACATGGATGAAATTGGAAACCATCATTCTCAGTAAACTATCGCAAGAACAAAAAACCAAACACCGCATATTCTCACTCATA